>NC_140936.1:120955640-122424390 GCF_014529385.1 Adiantum capillus-veneris | reverse complement strand
TTCAGGTCAGGGGTCAACTACATCTGTAGACCTGTGGCAAGAAAACCTCTTTCTGCAGGATGAGAGCTTCATGGTAACTCTCTCTCTCTCTCTCTCTCTCTCTCTCTCTTTCTCTCTCTCTCTCTCTCTCTCTCTCTCTCTCTCTCTCTCTCTCTCTCTCTCTTTGTGTCACTTCTGACATGGTATGTGCAGTCTTGGATTGCTGACAAGGATGACTTCCTTCGGCACCGGACTTGAGAGTATCGAGGAAGGGATGCGGCCCTAGCGCAGTACCTTTCAAAGCTTTGCGAGTCGCCGATAGTAGTTTTTCACAATTCCATGTCACAAGAGGGTTCAATAGCAACTTACACATTCAAGACACTATCACGCTTCTTGGGTGGACCGGTGCTGCCCAAAAGTGCAGATAAAGTCATTCTTGTGGACAAAGTGTTTGCTAGAGATTGTTTTGGTTACTGCCCGGGCTATACAGGTGGTCGGGCAGCGTATTACTACACCTACACAGCAATGGCACTAGCTCTTGGTAGAGAAAACCCAGATGAACTTTTAGAGTATGGCAAACATCTCATGATTCGTTACAAGGGTGACGTGCCAAAAAACAAAATTGAACCTTCAAAATCTTGATACACTTCAAGTAGCAATTGTATAAGATCATGTATTACATAAATTTTGTACAATGTCATCCACTCAGAGTATCTTTCTCCACTTTTGATTCACATACACCATTGTCTCTCTCCACCTTTGTTGACTTTCACGAGCTCCGGAGTTGTTGTATGCCATTGATCTTTTAACTTTTTGTTGTTGTAAATGTCTGATGGCTTGTGCTGTTGTTGAATTTGCCAAGACTTCTTTTGCCTGCATTCGATGAATGATTCTACGATAGAACCATTCAAATAGTTCTCTCAAACTGTTAGCCTTGATTCGAGAGCCACCATGTCGTGTGTGCCTGAAATAAGCATTTCTCGCCATGTAATGAGACTTTTCCATCCCTTGGGTATTCCATATTGCCGGGTTCCCATACTTTTGTATAAAATATGGTAAATGATTGAAGATGATGTGCTGGATATGAAAACAGATTAGTTAGAATGTTTTACAGTCACATATTTGCACATAAGAGAGAAAGAAATACATGATAATACCATGTAGTGAGTAATCTGGGTGTCTGTCCATGCTGTCTTGAATGATTTTTTCAGAAGGTTGAGATTTTCCTTGAACTTGTTCATATCACCTTGTGACCAGTCATCTTTGTCGCACATCAAAAATAGGATGTCTATTGATCGCCAAACCTCAGCCTTCGCGTTACGACTAGTTGGTTCGTGGTCTTTGACTGCAATATGTAGCTTTTTCCAGATCTGATACTCTACCTTGCTAACATAAGATGTGTTATATATTTTTCCATGTTTTGTTAGCTTCGGATCTCTTGTACCTTGGGGCTTAGATAAAAACCTCTGTGACTTCACCCCACCGATGGATGGTTTGCATGGGACATCCTTCTCAGCAGTTGATCTCTTTTCATCCTGCTGGATTTTCACATTACCACCATGAAGCCCCATATCTGACAGTACCATTTCTAAGCACTGCAGGGCTACTTGTCGTTCTGCGGAGTTCTTAATCTTCCAAGCAAACCCGATGTATAAGTAGACCAATTTCTCCACAATTCTACAAAGGACATGCATTGTACAAATGTGGACATTCACAAGTGGTATTTTCAAAACCGGTCGAAAAGCAGGATCCTCAATCTGACGTGTTGGAGCTTTTCTCCACCACTTTGGGTCCATGACCTTTTCAGGCTCCATGCAGAACAAACACGGCGACTTTGCCATTGCACCCATTCCACAATTATACATGCACTTTAATGTTTTGAGGTCACCTGCAAGATGCCACTGAACTTGAAAGTCTCCCCTTCCATCTAGACGTAGTACCTCTCCCTGGTTAGTCTGTCGATCAATCACCTCCGGAATATTAGTTCGATGGAACACCCAATATAGAATCTCATGATCTTCTTTCTTTACCTGCAACACAAAATAAATGAGACTTAAGTAGATGTGAACATTTGAGCTTACCTGAGAATCTCGCTTATCTCAAACGCACCAAGCCACCATATGTTAGATTCTGATTGAACACTAAAATATAAAGGATCATCATTGGGACACTTTGAGAGGGCTCTATTCATTAAAGTAATAGTAACACGCTCTAGCTTTTTCTCTTTAACAAGCTCACACTCATCCAGTTTTAACACAAAATGTAATACCCCACGTGACTCTTCAAATGTGATGTTGTAAAACTCCACCATTCTCTTCTCTAATATCCGCAGGTCCATAAAAATATTGTTGAACTCATCATATGCCATGTTTGCTCCATGGCCACTGTAAGTTGCTTTAATATGAAAGGGTTGTCCAAGATAGTCTCCCTGTGCCTCGTTAAGCTGAAGCCTCTCTTTCCAAACACTTGAGGTTGATGGTAGAAGTTTGGATTTTATACCCTTCCTAACAAAGATGGATGAGACAAACTTTTGGATAGCCGAATATCCTCTTTTGCTTACACCAAGTGAATCAAGTGTGCCTTGTATCTCTTTTGCAGGCACTGAGTTCTCTGAAATAAAGCGGTCCACTACATTTCGTTGTAGGACCTTAAAATTCTTGTCATGTACGATATCTGCTGCCAGGATTCTACTTATAAGTGGCTTCAATGTCTTTCCTATATTGTCTTTGGGGTCAATGTTTTCCTTGTCAGGATAGATTGAATCTCTACATGAAGACAATGCATAAGTAAATAACAGAAAATTTGCTTCACTAACACTATTTAGGCACATGAAAACAATGCATAACAAGAAAAAACAAAAAGATTACTTGACTAAGACAATGTAGCCAACCAAGAAGCATCACCTTAATGCTTGGATTCTTTTCTTGAGACCTCCTGATGCAACCTGCAATGTTTCAAGATTGCGCAATTTCTTCTTTCGGATACGACCACCCAAGATGGTGTCCTTCATTTGAGAACTTCGCACCTTTCCTTTCAGTTCTTGTACCTCTGTTTTATGTTGCAAAATGGTAACCTGATCTGTAGAATGTAAATGTGAAAGGCGAACAATCTCACATTGTTGAGCTTGGAGAATGCTCTTGTAAGTTTCAGCTTCTCTTGTAAGAGATTTACAATAACCCAGAAGGCCCTTTTCTCCATCACCAGCAAAGGTCAATAAGCTTGTAGGATTGACAAACGGTGGAGACGCATTAGTCATTGGATTCTTAGGGTAGAGAGAGCCTCTCGTCCAGATATCTATGTGTTTAGCTCCCTGAGCTCTGAGCGTGTCTATGGAAGCGGGAGGTATATGTGTGTTTGTTTTACTGCGCTTAATCAATGGTTGGTACTCATTTTCCAAATCAATGTGAAGGTGATATTTGGCTCGTTTCTGGGTAACATTTGTGCCATTTGAGGAGTGGGCCATTAGCCAAATGTGCAGGTTTAATGGAAAGTGAATAGCGGCTGCGCCTTCGTCCCTCCATGTTAGCCTCATTCCCTCCATATTGACGAGGTTCATTCAATGCAACTGAAAAGAGGATTATCCCTCAATCACTACGAACGAATGTTCAGAAGAGTAAGGAATCTACTTAAAGTACACTTTTTGAACTTTTACTATGAAAGACCCAGCTCTTTTATTTGCCATTTTTTCTAGAGAGAGTGCAAAAAATACATTTTCTTAGAAGGCCCTCCAAATGACCTCCGAAATTTCCTAATGAATGCATATTTGATTTCCATACTCAATTTGAGGGATTTGGAATGACATTAGAAGGAAAAGCACTCACATGGTTCCAAAACATTCCACCAAGGTCAATTATGGACTTAGATACATTAGCTCAAGGATTTGTAGTTTCATGTTCCAAAACGGGGATCAAACATAATACGGTATCTCAGATCTATAGCTTCAAATAGAAACAAGGTGAGTCTATTAGGGATTCTGCAACTAGAATGAAAAAATACATTGCAAGATGCCCAAAACTAGAAATACCTGCAGAAGAAAGACTAGTATCATTGTTTCTAGAGGGACTGCTAAACAAAGAACTTCATGCTATATTGTATAGCAAGAAACATATGACCCTAGAAGAGTGTGTGTCAGATGCTATTGACTTAGGAGACAATCGTGATATTTTCAATGAAGAAGATGTCCCTAAGGATAATCTAAGCAAGAAAAAAGCATCCATTAAACCAGCACAAGTGGGAACGACTGCTGCAACACCGCTTACAACCATAGAAGACATGTTCAAAAGGGAATGAAATGATGAATAACATGCAAAAAGCACCTATGAAAGGACCACGGCCAGGGATACCTCAAAGGGACATAGCTTAGTAATTAGCATGGTAGAGGAGATGAGCATGCATTGAAGCTTGGCTCTTGGTTGGATTTGCATCACAAAGCCAAGAGTTGTTGGTGTAGGCCTCCCTTCTCACAAGCTTGGAGTAGATAATGAGATTTCCATTAAAGCTTGAGAAGGAGATAGTATAAATTACTTCACACATACTCTTGTGTGAGTGTGTGTGTGATAATGCCTTGAAAAATTCAGCCCCCTCTCTCTCTCTCTCTCTTGGTCGACCCCTCTTGCTATTTCCTCTTGCTGGCCTCTTATTGGCTCATGCGAAGCTTAGCCAATAGGAAATAAGAGGTCGCATGGAGAGCCTTGTGAAAAGTGTCCCTCTTTCCCCTTTAGTAAGAGCTTTAGATATTTAAATAATTCAATTAAACTCTCATTGGACCTCTTAGTCTTTTAGCCAATAGGAATCAGGCAAGCCATTGGGCTGCTGAATGCTCATTGGACCCCTTGGTAGACTGTCCAATAGTCTTCTAGAGAGCTAAATTTCTATTGGTTCTTTTATCAAATGTTTTTAAATAAATTAGACTAAATTTACTCTAGCGTAATTCTCATTGGTCCATCTCTATGGCCATCCAATAGGATTTGAATGCACCTTGGGGGCAATTGGGTTAGGAACCTGACATGTGTTCACTATGCCCTTTGTGTAAAGGGAAGCCTTGAGCGTGTGTGTGAGTTTCTCTCTCATCCCCTACAAAAATGGCTCGTCTCCTCCTTGATAGGGATGTGGGAAGACTTTTGAGTCTTCCCACAAGCATCCAAATTTCCCTAAGGCTTGACCACTGGGCATTTCATTTAATTTTGGAACTTAAGCTTTTTGGAAGTCTTTATGGGCTAAACCGTAAGGTCTTTGAAGCACCATTCATGTACATTGCTTTTTTGCAGATGGTCCCTCTTTGGATCCCTATTTTCCCTCCTTTGGTTCCCTATTGAGACCAGTTTTTCGGCCTTACCAATATTCTAGCTTTTTCTCCCCTAGTACTTCCCCATATTAAATGATCAGTTTAACATGAGAAAATCATTTAGGAGAATTAGATATTAGTTATTATGAGCCAATGACTCGGAAACTGGAGCTGATAGGCCATCTCATTGATTGGTCTAATAATATGAAAGGGACCATAGTACCTTTTTGCTAGTTTAGCATAGTACTTTTGGTGTCTCGTAAGATTCTTGCCCGTTGTGTACCTTAGTCGAGCCTTGGGAAACTTATTGCCCGTTGTGTGCCTTAGTCGAGCCTTGGGAAACTTAAGCAAGACCCAATCATTTTGTTTAAAGGCTTGAGCTCTTTTGTGCTTATTAGCAGTAGCCTTTTGCCTTTGCTTTGAGATAGAGATAGCATCCTTAATCTTTTGGAAACATTCTTGTAGGTCTCGGCTATACTCATCTGCAACAAAGATCTTCTTGTGTACCTTAAGTAGCAGGGATCAGAAAAGTTACATAGAGACATTGCTATGTAAGTTTGGACTTGAGGATTGCAAACCTATTGCCACTCCCATGGAAACATGTTTGAAATTGAGTGTACATGATGGTGGTGATCCTGTAGATGTCACTCTACTACTGCTAGATGCCTCATTTATGTATGCAACACGAGGCCAGCTATTTAGTTTGCAGTCTCACAGGTCAGCAGATTTATGCATAGCCCAGGGTCTAAGCATTGTCAGGCTGTCAAGAGGATTTTTCCCTACCTTAGTGGCACTTTACATCTTGGCTTGTTTTATCCCAAGGGGGGATCATTGCCGCTAGGCTTACATGCTTTTTTGGACTCATATTGGGCTGGTTGTTTTGACACGCGAGTGTCCACAAGTGGTTTTTGTTTCATGCTTGGCAGTTCATGTATATCCTGGTTGAGCAAGAAGCAACCTAGTGTGGCCACTTCGAGTTGTGAGGCTGAGTACATGGCAGTCCACAGCTACGATCAAGTGTATATGGCTCAGACACCTTATGGCTGATTTGGGTGTTGGACACGACACTGCCAACACTATCTACACTGATAGTTAGAGCGCATTGGCAATTGTCAGGGAGAGGCTCTCAACAAGAGAGAGCAGCCTGGCTTATGTGCCAACACAGGACAACCTTGCAGATCTTTTCACAAAGGCATTGTCTCGTGAGAAGCTTGAAGCTTTCCGCAAAGCTTTGGGCTTATTCCCCTTTGTGGACTGATCATGTCCTCAAAGCATGGCACTTCCCTTTACTCATGTGCTAGCTCTCGTTCACCACATCACTCCAGGGGTGATTTGTTACCATATACATGTGGTAGTGATGTGTGTGAACACACTAGGACCGCTGGGGCATTTTTTCCCTCCTTAGGAGGTTTTCCCCCCCCGAGTATTGTATATATGCCAATCACTCTAGGGCTATCTATATTTATTTGCGCACTAAGTAACACACTCTCTATTGTGTGCCTAGAGCTTCCTTCGTATTCTCCAAGCTGTGTGCATTTCTCTTGCAACCCTAATTCCAATAGAAATCACATCTCTAAAATTGGGATCAATAGTGTACTCATCTATCATGGAAGATAGATCATTGTGAGTTGCTATGGAAACCACATTCACTCTTGGTCGTCTTGAAAGTGCATCAGCTACTTGATTATGATTTCCGGCAATGTGAGCAATATGAAAATGAAATTGCAAAAGGAAATTTGCCCACCTCATTTGTTTGTCGAAGAGCTTGGTCTGCATCATGAAGTACTTTAGGCTTTGGTGATCCGTCTGCAGAATCAAAGGAGTCCCAAATAAATTGTACTTCCATGAGTCTAAGGCATGTAGAACTGCAAGGAGTACCTTTTCATATATGCCTAGAGCTTGCTCAACAGGGTCGAGCCTTCGACTTTCATAGGCTGTGACGTGCCCTTCTTGGAGCAAAATAGTTCCAACGCAAACACCACAAGCGTCACATTGGACCTCAAATGGCTTTGAGAGATTCGGCAATGTAAGCACAGGTTGAGAGATAAGCTTTTCTTGAAGCTTTTCAAAAGCATGGTTCTCCTTGGCAAACCATGCATACCTAACATTTTTCTTTGTTAGGTCATGTAATGGTCCCGCAATTTGTGAGAACTTTTCTATGAAGTGTCTATAGTATGCACACATACCTATAAAGCCTCTTAGCTCATGTAGATTTATTGGATTAGGCCATCCTTTTATTACCTCTAGCTTTGATGGATCCATTTGGATGCCATCTTAAGAGATAATGTGACCTAAACACTGAATACCTTGTAAGAAAATCTCACTTTTCTTTCGATTAATATAGAGTTTATTCTCTTGTAAGACTTGAAATATTACCTGGAGATGTTGCTTGTGTTCGTGTAGTGAGTTAGAGTAGACGATTATATCATCAAAGAACACTCCAGTAAAGGTTCAATGAGGCCTGAACAACTTCTCCATCAAGTGGTTAAATGTGGCTGGTGCATTGATCAAGCCAAAAGGCATGACAATGTACTTGTAAAGACCAAACTTAGTGCGAAATGCGATCTTCATAATGTCTTGATCAACTATCCTTATTTGATGGTAGCCACTTTTTAGGTCATTCCTACTGAAGTAGGTCAACCCTTGTAGCTTATCAAATAGATCTTCTACCCATACAACGGGAAACCTATTTTTGATAGTGATCCTATTTAGTGCTCTATAGTTGACACACATACGATATGTGCCGTCTTTATTTTGCACTAATAACATTGGTGAACAAAATGGAGATGAGATAGGCCTAACCATGCCCTTTTCAACTAACTCATGCACTTGCCACATAATCTCCTCTTGTTGAGATTGAGAAACTCTATAAGGAGGTTTATTAGGTGGTGAACTTCCTAGAAGAAGTTCAATTGCATGGTCATCATTGCCTCATTTAGGAGGTAGGGATGTCGTCAATAAAAACATCTTGAAATACCTTGAGAAAATTGGATAACTCTAATTCCTTGTGATTGTTTATATTTTCTTTTGCTAAAGCATTAGGTTCATTTTGAGAATCCTTAACAAAAATCATGTATGCGGAAATAGAGCTCTTTATTGACTTATTGAAAGCTTGCATATGTACAATGGGTATGGTGTTACCCAACTCCTTAGCATCTATGTACATATCTTTTTCTCTGAACCTAAAGTAGACTTGCCTTTCAGGGATGTCGTCAATAAAAACATCTTGAAATACCTTGAGAAAATTGGATAACTCTAATTCCTTGTGATTGTTTATATTTTCTTTTGCTAAAGCATTAGGTTCATTTTGATAATCCTTAACAAAAATCATGTATGCGGAAATAGAGCTCTTTATTGACTTATTGAAAGTTTGCATATGTACAATGGGTATGGTGTTACCCAACTCCTTAGCATCTATGTACATATCTTTTTCTTTGAACCTAAAGTAGACTTGCCTTTCAGGGAATTTAACATTGGCATCCATGCAATCAAACCATGGTGCCCCTAGGATTACATCCTCGTGCTTGAGAGGAGAGATAAAGAAGTCCTCCTTGTCCACATAGCTTTGGACATGGAGCCTCAATTTCCCAATTAAGGGAGTGACTGAGGCTTCTTTCCCCTTGAAAGCACCATCGACAAGTAGGACATCTCCCATCTCATAGGCTTGGATGCGTAGCTTGGTGGCCAACTCTATGGATATGAAATTGTGAGTAGAAATAGGGTCAAAGAGAATGAAAGCATCATGTTCTCTTACCTTTTCCCAAGCATGGCATAGAGGAGATCCTTTGTGGTGAGCATCCACTTCTTCGATTTTGACCAAGGTAGCTCTAGGAGTCTCATTTCGTGTATTCTTGTGGGGACAAACATGATAGGAATGCCCTTGCTCCCCACACTTAAAACAACGGTTATGTTTATGATAATGCTCTAGCTCTTCAGGAGAGAGTTTATTTTTTACTTTATAAACTCCCTTGTCCTTACCTTTGTTGCTGTTGGCATTGCCTTTTGGGAGACTTTTGGACATGGTCCTTCCCCTTAGGCTCGTTTCTAAGGTCCTTGTTCTCTGTGGGCTTAAGATTTCTCTTAGCCCCTTGTTAGAAATTGACTCATGAATCCACCATGGTATGGTGTATGACAAAAAAAATGGTGTGTGGCCTTTGGGAGTTGACATACTCCACCATATCTTCAGTTAAACCCGCACAAAACTGTTGTTTTTGCTCTCCAAAATCCATCTTTTTGAAGACAATGGCTTTGAGATGTAAATCCAAAAACTTTTCTACATATTTGTGAATAGATTTGTAGGGAGAGAGCTTCAAAATTTTCCATTCGGTGAGTACTTTGTCTTTGGCATTGGTAGCAAAAAACTACTTCATGATGGAGGCTCTTAGAGCTTTACACGTTTGTGGAGCTTCACCGTTTGCCCGTAGACTTTTGAAAATGCATAGCTACATGACGTAGCTTAGAGGACTTTGTGAAGACCTCATCTCCAAACGCCGCATTGAATTGTTGGATGAAGGCCAAGACTTTGTCTGTAGCACTAAAGGTTCCATTGTAGGTAAGGAAAGAGATGTTCTTTCCTCCCTCTTTGAACTTTTTGATTTTGGACGACCTCTTCCATGCGGCATAGGATTTCCTATGGCCTCTTCTTTTAGGTGGTTCAAGAGCTGCACCATCACTTTCTTCAGAAGAGGAAGAGTTTGAGGAGGATGGAGAAGAGGGTGACCTCTTTTTCGCCTTTTTATTTCCTTGTTCTTCCTTGTCTGCACCATCACTTTCTTCAGAAGATGAAGAGGATAAAGAAGATGGAGACCTCTTTCTCGCCTTTTTCTTCTCTTGTTTTCTCTCGTCCCTCTTTGAATTATGGTGTAGAGAAGTGTGCAATGGTCTTCTCTGTCTAGGGGTGTTGGAGAGCGTTTTGCCCACCGTCTTCGTGGAGCCATCTCCGCCGAGGTGGCAGGAGACTCACTTCTTTCTTGTTCTTTTGGTGAGGGCTCTACAACTAAAACTTGAGCTCTCCTTTGGGAAGCAGTTTCGTCGTCAAGTAGTAGAATTTTGAGCCCTTCGTTCGGATCCTCTTCTTCTTCCCTTATTGGAGAGAGGCCTCTTTTGGAAGTCTCACAAGGAGGCTTCCTAGGTACCTCTCTTCTTGGTGGGGATTTTGGAGAATCCCGTGAGTACGTAGCTTCTGTTGGACTTCACCTTGGAGAGATGGATTGCCCATGGCTTGTTGAAGCCTGGTAACAAGGTAATTAAAATAAGCAGAGGGGCATCATTAGTAGCCTGCTCATTAGCGAAATCAAAGCTATCAACATTAATTTAACTCTCTTTACTATTGTCATCCATTCTAACAAATTTTAGGTGTAAAATTTTTAAGTGTGCTTTGGCACTTCAAGCCCTAGTTGCTACTCCTCTTAACCCTTTAGAAAAGCACTCAAGCTCTGGTACCCGTGGCTTGAATATCATTAATTGCAAGGAATAGAAGAGAGGGTCTTTCACCACCTAAACAACATCGGCTCCTATCAAGCTTCTAATAGCTCAATAGTGGTTAAGCCGTAGGCATAAGCCGTAGGCAAGCCCCATAGGACTCCACTATTAAGACCATAGCTGTCAACGGTGATGGCCCGTTATCTGCACAAAGTAGGCGCATTGCAAGGCTAGAAAATCCCTATTCTACATACTCAATTACAATTAGTAATACCAATCATTCATAGTCATCTTGATGACCTCTCTCCTTGAGCAAGAAAAGAGAAACCTTGTGCTCTAATACCAATGTAACATTTATTGGTCTAGTAACTTGTGTATAGCAGAAAATAACATAGACATAGTGAGCATTTTATTAAGAATATATTTTTAATGAGCATAGCAAGAGTGCTTGGATGGAGAGAGCAACAAAAACATAACACCTAGCTAGATAGGCATGAACAATACTTCAAAAAGAGAGAGAAATTAAGCTATTGACAATAGTTGAGGACCAGATTTACATGGAGCCGGTCCCCCCTCCAAAAGGATTTGTATTATAGGTTTCCCCCATCAAGGGAGATATTTTACAATACAATGCTTTGTGTTACTTGAATAACTTGCTGGTGCAATGAATATGGAAGCTTCAAGCACCAAGCTTACACTTGAAAACACGACATCAATTCCCTCACGGTCTTAGAACCAAGACCTCACACACCTTCAAAGATGGTGAGAGCTAGCGGGATATGAGAGTAGATCTAGAGGAAGAAGGAGTATTCTTATGAGAAAGAAGTATTTTTCCTCACATAATCACTCTTAATAGCTTAGCATAGATTAGTAAGTAGCGTGGTAGAGGATATGAGTATGCATTGGAGCTTGGCTCTTGGTTGGACTTTCATCACAAAGGCAGGAGTTGTTGGTGTAGGCCTCCCTTCTCACAAGCTTGGAGTAGATGATGAGCTTTCCATTAAAGCTTGAGAAGGAGATAGTCTTATTTACTTCACACATGAGCTTGTGTGAGTGTGTGTGTGATAATGCCTTGCAAAAATCAGCCCCCTTTATCTCTTGGTCGACCCCTCTTGCTATTTCCTCTTGCCGGCCTCTCATTGGCTCATGCCAAGCTTAGCCAATAGGAAATAAGAGGTCACATGGAGAGCCTTGTGACAAGTGTCCCTCTTTCCCCTTTAGTGAGAGATTTAGGTATTTAAATAATTCAATTAAACTCTCATTGGACCTCTTAGTCTTCTGGCCAATAGGAATCAGTCAAGCCATTGGGCTGCTGAATGCTCATTGGACCCCTTGGTAGACTGTCCAATAGTCTTGTAGAGAGCTTAATTTCTATTGGTTCTATAATTAAGTGTTTTGAAATCAATTAGACTCTCATTGGACCTCTTAGTCTTTTGGCCAATAGGAATCAATCAAGTCATTGGGCTGCTGAATGCTCATTGGACCCCTTGGTAGACTGTCCAATAGTCTTCTAGAGAGCTAAATTTCTATTGGTTCTTTTATCAAATGTTTTTAAATAAATTAGACTAAATTTACTCTAGCGTAATTTTCATTGGTCCACCTCTATGGCCATCCAATAGGATTTGAATGCACCTTGGGGGCAACTGGGTTAGGAACCTGACATGTGTTCACTATGCCCTTTGTGTAAAGGGAAGCCTTGAGCGTGTGTGTGTGTGTGTGTGAGTTTCTCTCTCATCCCCTACAAAAATGGCTCGTCTCCTCCTTGATAGGGATGTGGGAAGACTTTTGTGTCTTCCCACAAGCATCCAAATTTCCCTAAGGCTTGACCATTGGGCATTTCATTTAATTTTGGAACCTAAGCTTTTTGGAAGTCTTAATGGGCTAAACCCTAAGGTCTTTGAAGAACCATTCATGCACATTGATTTTTTGCAAATGGTCCCTCTTTGGATCCCTATTTTCCCTCCTTTCGATCCCTACTGAGACTAGTATGCTAGCCTTACCAAAATTCTAGCTTTTTCTCCCCTGGTACTTCCCCATATTAAATGATCAGTTTTACATGAGAAAATCCATTAGGGCCAATTTGGATGAAAAAAGAGTTGTGTAAGGATCTAAAAAGGGGAAACCTAAAAAACACCATGAAGATCTTACCAAAACTATTCAACATGGGTACTCATTGGAGAGAGCTCATCAAGCACCACCCATGGACCATTTGAGAACTAAATTTGGAGTTCATATGCAAAAGTTATGGCTAAAATAGTGCAAAATAGCCTGTGCAGTACTGCCCGTAGTGGAAACGGAGGCTGAAATGAGCCCAAATCAAAATTCTGAGCAGACTAAGCTCTTTGAGCTATCCCAAAATATTTATCGACCTGCGAACGCTCACCAAAGCTCACTGAAATCGGAGAAAGTGAGCAGGCGTGTGCTGGAGTAGCTGGCGACTAAGCCCGGGAGGATGTGACCTGCTCTGATACCAATTGTTGGAATTAGGGTTGCAGAGAAACACACACAACTTGGAGAAGACGAAGGAAGCTCAAGGCACACAATAGAGAGTGTGTTACTTAGTGTGCAATGTAAAGATAGATAGCCCTAGAGTGATGGGCGTATATACAATGCACGGGGGAAAAAACCTCCTAAAGAGGGAAAAAATGCCCCGATGGTCCTAGTGTGTTCACACACATCACTACCACATGTATATGGTAACACACTCAACACCTTCCGCACTTTTTGCAATTCAACTTAGAAAAGGTTAAAAAGCATACCCACATAAGATAAAAAATATTTTTCAAGCTTGAAACCTAGCATAGACAGTGCCTTCACCCATATGAAACTTCATAATGGCCCATGAAGTTCCCAATCCACTAGCATAGGAGCTAAGATAAGACCCTAGCCACTATTGGATTGACTCGGATGACTTGTGCGATCCTTGTTGAAGATGAATTTTTTCTTGTGCTAGCTTGTACTCTTTCAAAAACCTATCCGTCATCTTCAAAGTATGCACAAATTTGAGTTGAGCAAGCACCAATATGACAAGCTGCATCTAAAGTTTTTGCAAGTTAGATGATTACTTATTTGGTGAAATGCCAGCTCCAAACATGCAATAATTAACCAACTAATCCAATGATGTCATTGGAGTGAGTGGGCTACCCACATGATTTTCTTACCATCATATTGCCGCACGCCTCCATTTCTAGCATTGGAGCTAGTGGCAATAATGTTGTCTATTGATTCTCCATATCTATAGGTCTATGCTAGAGCTCGAGAAAGAGCTCAACTTTGACAACTCAACTTTGAGGCAGGATACCCGACACGAGGAACCAATGTGAGTGTGTGTGTGTGTGTGTGTGTGTGTGAGAGAGAGAGAGAGAGAGAGAGAGAGAGAGAGAGAGAGAGAGAGAGAGAGAGAGAGAGAGAGAGAGAGAGAGAGCGAGAGAAAGAGAGAGAGTAATCCCTTGAGTGTTATAATTAGAGTGCGCCTCTCATCAACAATCACTCTTACCCTTTTCCTATTGGACCGACAAGCCCGGTACCTGACTCTACCAAATAAATAATACGGCGTCCGTCTTAGGTGATAAGAATGTGCGTGAGGGTTAACATGCCCCCCTTCCTGATGTAGATTCCGTCATCGGGAGCTATTGAGTTGAAGATCGTTCGTTGAGGTGGAAGATCATTTGAGATGAATGTCCTTAGCCTTCTTCAGTCACTGCAAAATCAAACAACATTGGCACAGTAATTGCATTCTCATATAAAATTAAAAATCATATGCAGTTTTAGGTAGACAAATTGATTGGTAGCATAATTCTAAACCATTTGTCAGCAATAAACATTTAATTGCAATATAATCAAACACATAAACAGTTGTAAAGATAAAAGTTAAACAAGTCTGAGGTCACCAATTTAACGATCGAAAGGCACTAAAGATTGACTATTAATACCATGGGCAAGCTTCTCAATTTTCTCTGGTCAATTAAGTTGTTTAATCGTGAGAGCCAAGTATTTCATGTCCGAGGGCTGACTAGAGGCTATACCTAAAAGATCTTGTAGTTAAGCTACGATAAAAGGAATTGCTCATGAAATCATCGCCTGACTTATTTACTTTCCTTTAACCCCCCAAAGTCTTTTCACATTGTTTCAATTTTGATGTGTGTGCTTATTTTGAATGCCTTGGGTTTTTTACTTTTCAAGGAAAAGCGCCCACACTGGGAACCTCTAGGGCTCTAGTACCATAGGCAATACATGTGAGTGGAGTACCAAATCAAGCTGAGGTTTCTCTTCCAGCTTAAGATTTTACATTGTGGCACTTTGATTTTTTGTTTGCTCGTTTTCAGCATTTTAATTTTGTAACTTTGGGGGGTCATATAACACTGTTACCCTCCCCAGGCTCATCACACTAGTAAACTCCCTTTATAATACTTAAGCTAAAGGTAAATAGGGACTAAGCCCACTAGAAAGCCCTAGTACATTTCACACAATGCTGCCGAAATCGGATTAAGAACCTAAGTAACCATTAATTATTACGAAGGCATTCTCCATGGTATTAAGAAAAGATTTCTAACACCTAGCTTGATCAAACTAGCTTAGTCGGACTGCTTGATTTTTAAACCTAGACAAGTGATTATGACATAAATTACATTGAATTTAATGCTTGATACTAAACAAAGGCACTGAATATTATGCTACCAATCACAATCAAAGCAGACAAACATGGATGCAAAAAAGATAAGGGGCAATGCTAATGGACAAGAAACACCTGTTTGTGTTGATGGCCGCGCTTGATTTGAAGTGTGAACGAGAGAAAGATTCCATGAAGGTCCAAATCCTAACCACAATAACACATTCCTGTACACACTAGGAAACACAACTCTAAAACAGAAACACTCCTATCATACTAATTCTACCTACACTCCATCACTCGAGTGATGAGGATCAAAGGTGTTTTATGACATAGGTTTCTGTTTCAGTGTACCGAATGTGAATGTGTATACAGGTTTGGGTCAATGTTTTGACTTTTATTGTGCATACTCGTTTGCTAATTGCTCTTGTTCTTTATTATTTTTGTTTTCTGTGAGTATAAGGATTTATATATACATTCCCTAAGATTGGTGATTGAGAGGTCAAGGAGGAAGGTTGAGAGGGGAGTGAGTGAATGTTGACTATCAGCAAAAACTCCCCCTTCCTTGGGTAGATTATTCCGTTTGAAATGTGCTCGTCACCCTTTGAAACCAATTGTTCCAGTTGGTAATAGGTGAGGATTTTTGCCAGTAGTTTTTCTATTACCCTAGGTGCCTCGTCGAGTTGCAAGGGTGGTAAGGTACTCTCCCAGGATTGAACTTGAAGTGGTTCATCAGGTGATTCTTGAACACTGGGAGGTGTGGAATCCTTTGTAGCTTTATGGAGGTCCACTATTGTAGGTGGATAAGCTTTTATTTCCGTACATGAAGAGAAAGAAGCTTCATTTGACTTCCTTGTTCTTGAGCTAGGTGGAACAAATCGTTCTTTCTTTAGCACCCAAACTAGCTCTGGAGTGGGTGTGTAGCATTCTGTGATTTTTTGTTTTTCGTGATCGTTGATTCGTTTTGGAGCTACGGGATTGGGTTCACATGGGTTAGGTGACAAGTAAGAACAAACTCTACGTTTTGGCACTTAGATTTGATCATTTCCTTGATAGTAGCCTTGGGCTTCCAATAGTTTTTTAGAAATCCAATGCAACGTTTCTTTACATTTCTTGGGGCGAGTGGAACGTTTCTTACAAGGCCTCTGTTTTTTAGCACTAGCTATGGTCGCTAAAGAAGATTTAGGGAGACACTTGTATGTTCTCTTTGTTATATGAGGATGAGTCTTGTCAGAAGCTATATGCATTGCTTCTAGCATATTTAAGGGTACATGCATTTCATCCCCCTCAGGTGTTACCCAGGTCGTCCCCTTGTTTCCCCAAGTGTCTATGGTTGCTACTAGGTGGACCCAATCCACATTGTCCGACTCAGTCATCCCACGTAGTCCATATAAGGAGAATATTCCCCAACATTAGTGTCCGCTTTACACGTGTAACAATACTACAATGGGGCCGAGTGAACTTTGGTGTTAGATCTATGATCAATTATAAACCTGTTTCCTAGAGGATGTGCTCAACCAGTCACAAGATCCACTCTAATGACAAAATCGTGGAACTGCAAGTAGACATGGTTTTTAGACCAGTCATGCACCATTTTTTCTTCCCTCATGAAAGGACGTCCTAAGATCATCTCCGATGCCATAGTGTGTTTGGAGAAATCCATAACAATGAAGGTAATCCTTATTTTATGTCCAAAGAACTTGATCTTGAGATCTTCTAGCATCCCAATAGGTTTAACAATAGACCCATTGGCCATCTTCACTACTATGGTTGTGGTCGCAAGATGAGGTCTTCCCATAGTTTCCCAGCAATTTTTAGTCACAATGCTAACCCGAGCGCCACCATCAAGGATTCCCCTTCACAGTAAATCCCTTAGTAGTGATTGGTATGGTCGCATTGGATTCATCACCCCCAAAGTATTGTCCCAACTTGTTAAGAGGTATTTTTATAACAAGGTTCTCATCTCTGTTGGGTTGTGGATCTAAGTGTTCCTCCTCTATTGGCATCTCTCAAACTCCATCCATCTGTGCAAATTGTGGTAGCCCAAACTTCAGTTCTCCATTGAGGAAGGCTCGAAGAGCTGAGACTAGCTCAGGGTCTTTATATAGTTTGGACATGATGGTGGTTCTAACTTTTGAAGACATGAAATCAATAAATTTGGCAATGTTTAACGGCACCTTTTGGGCTTCAATCCATTGACGTGGGGAAGATGTGATCTCCATTTTTTCAATAGGATCAGGTAGTCCCTCTGTAAACATTCTTTCCATCAAGAAGTGAGTACACCCACTTTCCCATGACTTTAAGTCACTTTCTTCTTGGATGACACTAGGTATGGCTAAGGGTCTATGGACTTGGTGAGGTTGTTGTTGCGTAGGGAACACGGTGTCTGTAATCTGGATTTGTGCTGGTTCTAGATCCCTTTGGGTACCTTCTACCAAACTCCTTAATTTCTTGACTCGATCAATCTCCTCTGTAGGGTTTGGATAAGTTCCTATCTTCTTCTTGGATCCTGGCCATTGTGGCTCATGAAGATCTTCCTTGTTGGTTTCTATCTTAGTGGTCATTTTGGTCTCCATGTTTCACCTGAATCAGAATCCTCTTCAGCATCGTTCATATATACGGGGTCGTCACCAGTCCCTATGTTGGTCTTTAAACTGGGGTCTGCACTGGGGTCTGGGGTCTGACTTCGCTGCTTTTTGCGATCTCTTCCTTCGTGTTTTTTTTTTTTTGAGATTGGGCAATTGATGCCGTGTCTCTTTCCTCAAGAATATAATTTTGTTTTTGGAGCATCGATTGTGTGAGTACGTTTACTGGTACCACAGGTGTACTTTGTGATGGCTCCTTGGTAACTTCAATCAAGTTGAATGGCGTGATCTTCGGTGCATTTGGATTATTTGGACATTGGGCAATCAAATGATCTATGCCACATCGATTACACATGAGTATCGGCATTGTAGACATGCTCGCTTGATTGGTTTGCATTAGTGTGGCATTCTTTTGTAGCCTAATAGGACACTCGGCTACACGATGTGGACCTCCACACTCATAGCATTGAAGAGGTTGTCTCTTAGCAGTGTAATTGATATTTTGGCCTCTTGTAGCAAGAGCAACTACTTGATAGACAGGTTTGACTTGTCTCCAATAGTCATCCATGTAGTATTGTGGACTTTCTTCAAGCACATCCATCCCATAAGAAATATTAGGATCTATATCTTCCTCATAGCCTTCCAAACAAGCCATAGATGACTCACAACCTACTTGATTCACAGAAATGATTCTCGGATGTGGTTGTTGCAGTCCTAGCACTGGAGGTGGTAAGGGTGTTGTTTGAACAACATTTTGGGCCCTAAGGACCATGTGTTATGCTGTTTGTTCAAGAGGTGGGGCCGGCATCAATGCAGGCACTTGAGGTGTGTCTGTCCATGCTAAGGTTGGGTCTATTGGTCATCGCAGGCTTAAATACTATGCAATCCTTAGCTTGATGACCATACCTTGCACAGGCATTGCAATTCCCATTGAATTTCACTCTAAAAGTAGGACATTCACTGGTACTATGGGGACCATAGCATACTGAGCACCATTGTTGCTCCCTTCTTGGATACATATGATTGTTTTGCGGAGCACGATTGTCTCTAAGACTCTCTTGAATAGCCTTAGTGAGATCTGCTAAAGTCATCTCAGATATCATTGGTTCCTTAGCAATAGGCTTTAGGGTCATTGGTTGATGCCCTGATGCTTGTGAGCTAATAGATTTAGGCTCAACAGACACTCTTTCTCCTTGAATCATTAAATTATCCTCCAATTGGATCGCATTGGTGGTGACTGCTTCCCAAGTGGTGATACCTCTAATGACTAGGCCATTGTAGATATCCTCATGTCGTAATCCCCTAATGAATCTATCAAGCAATTGGTTATTATTGAAGCGCTCATTTGGACAACGAGAATTCAAGTGCTTTAAGCGACTAATAAAGTCTCTCACTGACTCTCCTTCCTCTCGTTGGGCTTTCTCGTCCTGAGAGGCTACACCCCAAAACACTCCCTCTCGTATGTATTGATAGCCGTTTTTTCGGCTCTTTGTAATTGCCACAGTGAGTTACCTCACCCTACCAAAATCACCCAAACACTCTGGCTATCCCTACCATTTCACTGTACATAGGCGTGCGTGAGTCACGGGACTTTTCCCATATTTTCTTAAAAACCCTCAGCTAGCTAGTCACTGGGCTAGGTGAGCCAAAAAAAATAAAAAAAATAAAAAAATAAAAGTATATTATGGCCTCATTGTGTGTAAATATTTCATTGTATATATGGCCTAAATATAGGGATTTTTTATAATTATTTTGGTATTTTATTTAAATATTTCTACTTAGGTGTGTGTTTTATTAAACCTATGTACACCTTCTTTCATCCTCTTACACCATAATTTTATTTTTTTGCCAATATGTACATACTCTAACCTCATATTTTTCCTTTATACAAATCACTCCCACATTTTCACCCTCACCCGCGTGAAAACAAAAAATTGATTTCTACTCATTGGTTACTTTTATTATATTATTTACTTGCATACATTTTCCTCTTTCACCCAAAATAATTCAAGGAGGGACCATATCATATGATTCCAATATCTTTCCATATCCATAACTCCTCCATATTTTTATTATTATTTTTACTCATTATTCTAACACCATGTGCTCATTGAGCTAAAGCCCATGAATAGTCCATACACTAGTCCCACCATGTATATATTTCTTATTTCACCAATAATCCTCCTCCATGCATGGGTCAAGGGCAACTTGAATGCTTTGTATTATAATATGACAAAGGAGGGGCTCACCTTTGGATGCATTGTACAAATTCAACAAAGGAGGGGACCACAAAAAGACTTTTGCAGGCCTAAAAAACAGGCTTTTTGGTGAGAATTTTGGCACCTATCTCCACTCCGAATTTGGAGCGGTGGTCAAAAGAGAAAATGTAGCCCACGCTCTGAATAATCACCCCAAATTTTTTCATGATTTTTGGAGCTACCAGCTGTGAGCTATGATTTTTTTAGTGGACCCCAGTTTTCCCATGCTATGCAGCCACACTCTCTCTTCCACTTTATCATTTTCCTCTTTCACACACACTTCTCCACTCATCATCCCCATCTCTCTCACCACTCCTCTCTGCACACTACTCACCTTCTCCTCAACCTTGAAGAATAAGAGAAACCATGGTGAACTCATACCTCCCACACACAATTCCATTCCAAAATTGACCACCTAGTCTCATTTTTCCTCCTCCAAATTACCCATATCTATCAAAAAACCACAAAATTCAGCCTCTTCTCTTAAAAGACAGCATCATGGTGGTTGATTACTCAGCTTCAATTACCTTGGCTCTCAAGGAAGGTCAAGAGTGGAGAAAAAATGTACCGTCAAAGCTAGTGGACCGTCAACAAGCGTCAAAGTTGGCTCTACTCAAGACACTTGGAGCATCAACCTTGTAAGAAATCCACCTTTTCTTACCTCTTAAGAGTTTTTCTTCCTTATTTGTATCCTACATGGATACTCCCATTGTAAATATTCAATTCCATTTGTAAATTAATACTAACTCTACTAACACTAACCCACTATGAAAAGTCCTATCACCTCCATTTCTCTCCTCTCTCTTTCCCCACCAACTTCTTGATAATTCCAAGCAAAAGAAATTAGATAAATTGCTGAAAATCTAACCCAACCATGGTTAGAGGAGTAACCCTAGCCTTCAAAATTGCTATAAAAGGAGGGTGTAGCTAGCATAAGGAAAGGCCATAAGCAAGAGCACTATGCTATAGCTTGAGAAGCCAAGCTCAACCTCTCTAGAAGGAGCTCTTGAGTGGAAGCTCATTGTCTTATGCATGTGCATGTGTTGTAATAGGGGATTAGCAAGGGAAATCTATGCCATTGTAAGAGAGAGAGTGATCATTCAATTGAGAGTAGGAAATCTATCATTTTTCCTACTAGTGTAAGCCCAACATTCGCTGAATCAAGGAGGGTGGATTTGGACTAAGCTTGGATACTTTGTCTCCCTTCCAACGTGAAGTAATGGACAACAATGATGCGTAAGTGTCTTGGTGTTTTCTTTTAAGTTCTTGATAGCTTGTCTCTGGTGTTGTCATCAATCTAGCCATAAATCCCACATACTGTAAGAGGGCGACAGGGTGGAGAGGACTCCCCTGGCCTTAAGACAGTGATTTGGGTGGCTTTTCTTGTGATGTGTTGTGGTGAAATTTACGCAAGCTATGTTGAACAAGTACTAATCTCACTTTGATTTGTCATGACAGATTTGTAAGAAGGTATTAATGCAACAAGCACCCCCTCCCCCTTTCTCTCTCTTTCTTAAATATATAGTTGGTTTGCTTGATCATTGCCGATACGTTTCGAAGCAGCCCGAGCACTATCTCTCTCTCTCTCTCTATCTCTCTCTCTCTCGTGTTTTAGTGTGTGAGAGTATTCCATTGGTGTTAGGGTTAGTGTAAATTCCTTGCTTGTTTGTGGGTTGCTCTAACGATTCTCCTCTTTTGCGTCCTAGTTCGCTCTTAAACTAGGTGGTGCCCCTTGTGTAGTTGGGATTTGGCGGTGGGTTTGTTGTTTTGGTTTATGTTGTGTTGTGCCCCAGCCCCATTGAGCAGCACGGGAGCCTTGAAGGGTGTCTAGAGGCCACTCTTCTTGTTGCCCGCCCCGGACCGCCTCAAATTGGTGCCCCCACTGAGGACGGCTTGTGTATTTTTGTGTAGAATCAACCTTTAGCATAGTCAAGTAGTTTGCATGAATCACGAAGCTTTGTATGATCCCTTCATTCCCATTGCAAGGCAAAAGGTACACATAATTGTTAGTACTAAGTTGCAATTTCAACGTGTCATTCGTAGAATTTTAGGTCCTCTTAGGTTGGCCGAGATAAACGCTTCAGTAAATCCTTTTATTTTGCCTCTCATTAGGTACGACCTTAGTTTGGACGTCTATATTTTTGTTTTGTTTTAAGCATTAGGACATGCATAGGCCATGGATAATGGCCCAGGAATAGAGGTTTTTCCCTTTCATTTTACTCCACACATTAGAATAAACGTTGCAATTAGTAGAAAGATCCATTTTCAACAACGAATGGTGTTCATGTTTGGTGCCCAAAGAGCAGGAGAAATTCTTGCATCACCAAACCCTGTCATTCTACCTCTCATCAACTACCACACTTCTTTTGATGTACATGTGTTCATTTTATTTTAAAATGAAGTGCAGCCCGACAAAGTAGTGTGTATGTTTGTTTTTTCTTTGTCCAAGTTGTTACAAGAAACAAAAAACAATCATTTGTTCTAACTGGGAATGTGTGTGCAGTGAAAGTTCAATCCTTAGAGATCTAGCTCTATTACCAATTGAGTTGCAGGAGCAAGTAGTAAGGCGTCTCCCTCATAACAAGAGGGTGGTGAAGTTAAGACGGAAGGTCCTACGCGTTGATTCCATTTTCCTCTTGTTGTTGGGCACTAAGGAAGACCGCGCATTCATCCAACTAGTGTGTGCCCTAAGATTGGTAAATAGAGTGAAATTTGGCGTTTGGCGAGTGCATTTCACCATTGAGGAAGACTCTTCAGGAAACTTGCGGCCAGAGTTCATGCTTCATAGACTCACATTTGGTGAATTTTTCCCTCATTTGCGTCTTATTAATAGTCTTCCTTTCGCTTTCAACAAAGGAGATAGGGAGCTATTCAGAGCTTGTCTTAATAAAGAGAGCATAGAGAGGATTGCAAATTTGTATAAATTCTCATCCTTCTCTACTTTCTATGACACTTTGTTCATAGAGACATTGTAAATCTCTTTATGCTTTTGAATGATTTAACCATAACCCTAAGGAGTTTTTGTCCAGGAATTTTGTAGCACAAGTGGAGTCTTTAAATCTTGCAAACTTGATTGGACTTGATGAGGATGTTCTTTATGAAATTGTGAGAAGGTTGCCTCACTCCGACTGTGTGGAACTCGAAGGAAAGGAGCTCCTAGTCAATTGCTACTTTCTCACGGCCTTCGACGAGCATGAAGATCTAGTTTTTATACAAACCGCTTGTGCATTGGGAATTGTAGAGCAAGTGCAATTTATCACTTGGGACGTGGTTGCTCTTTTGGATCCAGAAAAGGAAGTTCTAGAGATTTCTGTTTATCGCCTTAGCTTTGAAGAATTTCAACCCTTCTTAGAGCTCATCAATAGTCTACCCTTTTGTTTTGATCAAACAAATCGAGACCTTATTGAAGCTTGGATAGCTGAAGAAGAAAACCTAGAGTGGTATTTTCTCACTTCTTCATTTGCAGGCGAGTGGTTCTAGATCTCTATTGTATCCCTTATTGTAACTCGTGTTGTAATATTTCATAATAATGGAGAGCCAACGCCAAATGTCTGGATATCCTCTTTTCTTTGGAGAGCCTGGAGAGGATGCAGAATTATTTTTAGCAAATTTCAAGATGTCTTGCCGTATCAAGAGGATAGTAACCGATCAAGAACGTGTAGAAATGTTTGAGGTGGTCCTTAGGAAAGATGCTAGTACTTGGTTTGACTCTTTGCCTGAGGAAGTTAAGGGGAATTACACAGAAGTTTTGAATCGTTTTAAGAGATATTTCTTTGATCCCCAAAACACTCAAAAACTATGGCAAGACATTGTTTCTCATAAGCAAAAAGACTTAGATGACTACTACTTGTACAAGCAAGAGTTTCTACGTCTTTGGGCTCTATGGATACGAAATGTTACTAACCCTGGTGATGGTGCAGAATTTTTAAAGAAGGAGAGGTTCATAGCCGGACTCTTTCCTGACCTTAAGGTAAAAGTTGAGGCGGGAGCACCTGCTACTTTTGATGCAGCTGAAACTAGGGCTGCTGAAAAGTATAGGAAACTCAAGTGCTTAAGGGGAGAGGTTCCAATAGAAGGTCTTAGACCCAAAGGTAAGTCACAAGCATCAACATCGAGGGAGCTTCCTGAGGTAACGGCGGAAGTAATTGAGAAGTTAAACGAATC
The DNA here is from genome assembly GCF_014529385.1 of Adiantum capillus-veneris. Lineage (NCBI taxonomy): Eukaryota > Viridiplantae > Streptophyta > Polypodiopsida > Polypodiales > Pteridaceae > Adiantum > Adiantum capillus-veneris. The sequence continues at coordinate 122,400,090 of NC_140936.1, read as the reverse complement.
TTTAAGCAGCCTGTCAATTCACCTTGCACAAGCTGTGGGTCCAAAGGGACAAGCAAAGAAGTCTGAAGAGCGAGATCCACGACCTAGGAGAGTCTTGCAATGTTGGAATTGCGGAGAGTCTGGACATGGGATGTATAATTGTCCTTGGCCCCGTGGGGAGCCAGGGAGGCCTAACTTGAATTACCCAGTGATGAATGCAGGAGAAGGAACTGGTCAACAACCAAGGCTTCTACAAAGGCCAAATGGACCAAGACCACCTCCACAACGGGGTAGAAGGAGTTCCACCTTTGCCAGATCCAAATGTGCATGTGGTAGAGGTGACAAATTCAAATGAGGTTGACATGGAAGCCAATGGAATTAAGCGTGGCCGAGGAAAAGGTAAAGAGAAAGAAGGAGTCACATCACAGAGTGACCATGGACAAGGCAAGAAGGCAAAGGGAACCAAGGAAACCAAGAGGACTCGACGTCGTATCAACCTCCAAGACTTCCCTCTTGGACATGGTATGGCTCCGTACAACTTGTTGGAAGACATGAGAGGTAAGGGTCCTGATATTTCATGGCCTCAATTTCTTGCATTATGTCCACAAGTTAGGAGGGATTTAACAAGGGCAGTTAGCACTAGGAGAAAGGTAAAAGAGAGTGTGCCTGTTGTAAAAATTGCACAAGCTGAAATGAATGAGGACATTACACCGGTGCTAGATTGTTACATCAAAGGGAGATTGGTTAGGAAAGGTCTAGTGGATGGGGGTGCACAAATTTGCATCATGACAGAGGGACTCATGCAAAAACTAGGCATGCACATCCATGAGACACCTGAAATTAGGGTCAAGATGGCAAACAATAGCAAGGCTAGGTGCGTAGGCATTTGTAAAAATGTTTTTGTGGAGGCCTTTGGCATTAAGAAGGCAGTGGATTTCTATGTCATGTCTACCAAGGGAAATGGTTACCCATTTATCCTAGGGAGACCATGGCTAATGAAAATGCGAGCTTTGCAGGATTGGGAGAGTGGAAAGCTAATTTGCAGGAATGACAATCACAAGAAGGTTGTCTTTGACATGAAGGAGCAACGCCAAGAGGAGCTCCAGGAAGAATCATCTCAAAGTGAGACGGAAGAAGGTTGGACCGATAGCACTTCAGAAGAAGAAAGTAGCGGCAGCATTACTGAAGAGGAGTCTTCCATCGAAGTCATGGGGGTAAGGTTTAAGCCAAGCAACCAAGAGACCTCTTGTCAAGGCTTGGAGGAGGTAGGTCCTCAAGAGAACGAAGGTGATCAAGATGAAGGGATGCTGGAAGGTATGCTATCAACAACACTTACAAAGAATGAAAGAGAGGAGTTCAAATGTGTGCTAAGGAAGTTTCCTAGGCTTTTTGCTAAAGACTACACCGATGTGCGTGGAGTAGATGCTGTTCAACACAAAATTGAGTTGAAGCCAGAGGCCACACCTAAGGCTCAGAAGCTACGAAGGCTAGGAGTCATCAAGGAGCAGGCTTTACTCAAGGAGGTAAGAAAGCTTCTAGCAGCAGGGTTCATTTATCCAGTGGAGAATTCAGAGTGGGTCTCTCCTGTTGTTGTCACTCCTAAGAAGAATGGCAAGTGGAGGGTGTGTGTGGATTACCGTCCCCTCAATGAGGCAACAAAGAGGGATCACTTTCCCCTCCCATTCCAGGATGAGATACTAAATGAGGTAGCTGGTCATGAGAAGTACACTGTGTGCGATGGTTACTCATGTTACTTTCAAATAGGGATTGCACTGGAGGATCAATTGAAAACAACCTTTATCACTCCTTGGGGTTGTTATGCTTTTAGAGTCATGCCATTTGGTCTGACAAATGCTCCTGCAACATTCCAACGTTTCATGAATATGGTGTTTCAAGCATTCTTTGGAAAGTCAATTAGGGTGTTCATTGATGATTTCTGTATTTATAGCTCAAAATCATTGCATCTACAAAGGGTAGAAGAAGGTTTAAAGAAGCTCTACGACATGGGAGGTCAACTCAACCCCGACAAGTGCCATATAGGTGAGGATGAAGTAATCTTGCTTGGTCATAAAGTTTCTTACAAAGGCATTGAAGTGGATCCTTCGAAGGCAAAGGCTCTTATTGAGCTACCATCACCCAAGAGTCTTAAGGAGGTCATCTCATTCATTCAAAAGGTGAAGTATATGTCACGCTTCATTCACTTAGCCTCGGAGTTACTTCACCCTTTGCAAAAGTTGACACAACAAGTAGAATTTGCATGGTCTGATGAGCTTGAAGAGTACTTTTGTAACATTAAAGTCATTTTGTCAGAGCTACCAACACTCATGCCTCCTTGTTGGGAGTACACATTCTTTGCTAGCTCTAGTGCTGGGAAAGAAACAATTGGTGCTGTGTTGCTACAACAAGATCCCCACAGTACAAGGATGCGACCCATCTACTTTGCTAGTAGGGTCATGAATGCTTTGGAGAGAGACTACACAGAAGCAGAACTCATGATGCTTTCTCTCATGTTTGCGGTGAGAAAGTTTAGATCCTACCTGCTACCAAAACCTTTTGTAATTCTCACTGCAGAAAATTTGTTCCCTTGGGTGTCATCTCAAATGAATCTTAGTACTAGGATCTCAAAGTGGATTATGGAGTTGCAAGAGTTTCAATACTCTTTCAAGGTAGAAGATAGTGTGCGTGCACAATTGGCAGGGATTCTCACTTATAGGGTGCACGAGAAGGAGATTAAGGTGCCTGAAGTAAAGACCCTACCATTGCCACCACCAAAAAGTATTCCTAATGCTTTTACTTTGTTCTTTGATGGAGCTTTTCGTCGAGCCACAGGAAAAGCAGGGGGAGGGCTAGTGTTGCTCAACCCAAGTGGAGAGGTGGTCATGAAAGAGAAGTTCAATCTACCAAGTTCAGCTAGCAACAATGAAGCAGAATATGACACTCTACTTCAAGGTTTGAAGATGTGCATTGGCCAAGGGATACAACGCCTCATGGTAAAGGGAGATGCACTTCTCATTGTTAAACAGATTTTAGGCATTTGGGCATGCAAGAATGAGAGCTTACGAACAAAAGTTCATGCCATTCGTAGATTGTTTAATCAATTTGAAGAAGTGCAACTATATCATATTCCTAGGAAACAGAATGAAGATGCTGATTTACTTGCACAACAAGCCGTTGCATGTGTAAAGAAAGAAGTGCAGGTCATCATGGTGGCGGCTGCTGTGAAGCAACCGAGGTACCAGGGATTGGAGTCATTGGCTCCCATCATTGGCTACATTTTGGAGGGTGAGTTTCCACCAGACTTCACAAAAGCTCAAAAGAGGAGACTCATGAAGAAGGCAAGCGTATATCTCTTCCTAGAAGGCTCCCTCTATCAAAGAGGAAAGGATCAAGTGTGCAGACGAGTACCAACTATCAAGGAAATTCCAGCCATTCTAAAAGGCCTGCATGAAGAGGCATGTGGTGGTCATTTTGCCCAAGAATTAACTGTGAAGAAGATTTTGCTTTCGGGGTATGTTTGGCCAAGTTTGCATGTGGATGTTCAACATTGGTGTAAAAGCTGTCACACTTGTCAGATAAATGGAAATAGAAGGTTGGTGCATGGCCCGAGGCAAATAGTGCTTGCAAATGGACCCTTTGAAAAGTGGGGCATTGATGCTATGGGTCCTCTGCCTAGGACAAAAAATGGTAAACTCTACATTCTAGTGGCTGTAGACTATATGACTAGGTGGGTGGAAGCACAAAGTGTGGCAAAGGTAAATGAGAAGACAGTGAGCAAATTTGTCTACACTCACATTTGTTGTAGATTTGGCACACCTTTGGAGATTGTTTCTGATAATGGTCCAGGGTTTAGAAAAGGATTGCTCACAGAAGTTTGTGAAGAGCTTCACATTCTACATCGTCATAGCACACCATACTACCCACAGTCAAATGGTTTGGTGGAGAAGGCTAATGGTGTCATTGCAGGAATCATTAGAAAGATGGTGCAAAACAAGACAAAATTATGGGATGACTTCTTGGATGGTGCCTTGTGGGCATATCGAACCACATATAGGGAAGCCACGGAGTTCACACCATTTCACTTGGTCTATGGTCAAGAGGCTTTGCAGCCTATCGAGCTCAACATTCCAACAATGCGACTTCATGGCAAAGGAGCACAAGATGATCAAGAGGTATGGATGGATCGACTTCTTACATTAGTGGAGCTTGAGTGGAAAAGAGAAGCAGCATATGAGTGCTACAAGAGGAAAGCCACACAAGCGAAAGAAACGCACGACAAGAAACTGAAGGACAAAGGCATCAAGGAAGGAGAGCTTGTGCTAAGGTATGACAATCGACTTGACAATCGTTTTGATGCCAAGTTTGAAACTAGATGGCAAGGGCCATACATAGTCAAGAAGGCTTTCAATTCTAGCTACTATCAGCTTATGGACTTGAATGGTAAAGAGCTCTCCAGGAAGGTAAACGGGTATCGCTTGAAGCCCTATTTGAGTCGCCTTCTACCAAAGGATCTACCAAAGATCTGTCCAAGGGCCTCTGTCTTATGTAAGTATTGTTACATGAAGCATGAGTGTAACTCCAGCCAAAATTCTGAGGGGCCAAACAATGAGACCTCTTGTCAAGGACTCTGAAGCACTCTCTTTGGAAAAGATGCTCTATGATGGTACATGAATATACCATCATCCAGGGGGAGGGCTAATGATAGCCGTTTTTTCGGCTCTTTGTAATTGCCACAGTGAGTTACCTCACCCTACCAAAATCACCCAAACACTCTGGCTATCCCTACCATTTCACTGTACATAGGCGTGCGTGAGTCACGGGACTTTTCCCATATTTTCTTAAAAACCCTCAGCTAGCTAGTCACTGGGCTAGGTGAGCCAAAAAAAATAAAAAAAATAAAAAAATAAAAGTATATTATGGCCTCATTGTGTGTAAATATTTCATTGTATATATGGCCTAAATATAGGGATTTTTTATAATTATTTTGGTATTTTATTTAAATATTTCTACTTAGGTGTGTGTTTTATTAAACCTATGTACACCTTCTTTCATCCTCTTACACCATAATTTTATTTTTTTGCCAATATGTACATACTCTAACCTCATATTTTTCCTTTATACAAATCACTCCCACATTTTCACCCTCACCCGCGTGAAAACAAAAAATTGATTTCTACTCATTGGTTACTTTTATTATATTATTTACTTGCATACATTTTCCTCTTTCACCCAAAATAATTCAAGGAGGGACCATATCATATGATTCCAATATCTTTCCATATCCATAACTCCTCCATATTTTTATTATTATTTTTACTCATTATTCTAACACCATGTGCTCATTGAGCTAAAGCCCATGAATAGTCCATACACTAGTCCCACCATGTATATATTTCTTATTTCACCAATAATCCTCCTCCATGCATGGGTCAAGGGCAACTTGAATGCTTTGTATTATAATATGACAAAGGAGGGGCTCACCTTTGGATGCATTGTACAAATTCAACAAAGGAGGGGACCACAAAAAGACTTTTGCAGGCCTAAAAAACAGGCTTTTTGGTGAGAATTTTGGCACCTATCTCCACTCCGAATTTGGAGCGGTGGTCAAAAGAGAAAATGTAGCCCACGCTCTGAATAATCACCCCAAATTTTTTCATGATTTTTGGAGCTACCAGCTGTGAGCTATGATTTTTTTAGTGGACCCCAGTTTTCCCATGCTATGCAGCCACACTCTCTCTTCCACTTTATCATTTTCCTCTTTCACACACACTTCTCCACTCATCATCCCCATCTCTCTCACCACTCCTCTCTGCACACTACTCACCTTCTCCTCAACCTTGAAGAATAAGAGAAACCATGGTGAACTCATACCTCCCACACACAATTCCATTCCAAAATTGACCACCTAGTCTCATTTTTCCTCCTCCAAATTACCCATATCTATCAAAAAACCACAAAATTCAGCCTCTTCTCTTAAAAGACAGCATCATGGTGGTTGATTACTCAGCTTCAATTACCTTGGCTCTCAAGGAAGGTCAAGAGTGGAGAAAAAATGTACCGTCAAAGCTAGTGGACCGTCAACAAGCGTCAAAGTTGGCTCTACTCAAGACACTTGGAGCATCAACCTTGTAAGAAATCCACCTTTTCTTACCTCTTAAGAGTTTTTCTTCCTTATTTGTATCCTACATGGATACTCCCATTGTAAATATTCAATTCCATTTGTAAATTAATACTAACTCTACTAACACTAACCCACTATGAAAAGTCCTATCACCTCCATTTCTCTCCTCTCTCTTTCCCCACCAACTTCTTGATAATTCCAAGCAAAAGAAATTAGATAAATTGCTGAAAATCTAACCCAACCATGGTTAGAGGAGTAACCCTAGCCTTCAAAATTGCTATAAAAGGAGGGTGTAGCTAGCATAAGGAAAGGCCATAAGCAAGAGCACTATGCTATAGCTTGAGAAGCCAAGCTCAACCTCTCTAGAAGGAGCTCTTGAGTGGAAGCTCATTGTCTTATGCATGTGCATGTGTTGTAATAGGGGATTAGCAAGGGAAATCTATGCCATTGTAAGAGAGAGAGTGATCATTCAATTGAGAGTAGGAAATCTATCATTTTTCCTACTAGTGTAAGCCCAACATTCGCTGAATCAAGGAGGGTGGATTTGGACTAAGCTTGGATACTTTGTCTCCCTTCCAACGTGAAGTAATGGACAACAATGATGCGTAAGTGTCTTGGTGTTTTCTTTTAAGTTCTTGATAGCTTGTCTCTGGTGTTGTCATCAATCTAGCCATAAATCCCACATACTGTAAGAGGGCGACAGGGTGGAGAGGACTCCCCTGGCCTTAAGACAGTGATTTGGGTGGCTTTTCTTGTGATGTGTTGTGGTGAAATTTACGCAAGCTATGTTGAACAAGTACTAATCTCACTTTGATTTGTCATGACAGATTTGTAAGAAGGTATTAATGCAACAAGCACCCCCTCCCCCTTTCTCTCTCTTTCTTAAATATATAGTTGGTTTGCTTGATCATTGCCGATACGTTTCGAAGCAGCCCGAGCACTATCTCTCTCTCTCTCTCTATCTCTCTCTCTCTCGTGTTTTAGTGTGTGAGAGTATTCCATTGGTGTTAGGGTTAGTGTAAATTCCTTGCTTGTTTGTGGGTTGCTCTAACGATTCTCCTCTTTTGCGTCCTAGTTCGCTCTTAAACTAGGTGGTGCCCCTTGTGTAGTTGGGATTTGGCGGTGGGTTTGTTGTTTTGGTTTATGTTGTGTTGTGCCCCAGCCCCATTGAGCAGCACGGGAGCCTTGAAGGGTGTCTAGAGGCCACTCTTCTTGTTGCCCGCCCCGGACCGCCTCAGTATTCTTTCAAGAACAGTCTCCTAAGAGTAGGGTAAATCGTTTTTCCTTCCACCCTTAGGGTTCTGTACCAATCCCCTGCCTTCCCACTTAAGGTTATGCTTGAAGCATTACTCTTATGCAGGTCATTGTGTTCTCCTAGAGAATCGCATATTTTTTCAAACACTTCGATATTCTTTCTCATATCCCCGTCTCCACTAAATTTTTGTGTGAGCTTGGCTATTTGTACTCCCTTACTTCTAGGCTCTCTATCAGGCGTGTTACACATATTCTCAACAATAGATCGACCAATAGCTTGAGAAAATGTTGCCAAGTCACCTAAGTGAGCAGGCACCATGGGTGAAGGCTCCATAGACTACATGTGGAGTAGGCATTGACATTGGGCTTGGCGCATAGGAAGCCCTTGGGTTCCACATTGGGTACGATGTTGTGCCATGTGGTGGCCCAAAGTTCATATGTGTGGCCCTAGGCATAGCAGACGTCAGATGTAACATGCTAATGCTAGCTGGTATGGTCCCATGGAAATAAGAGCTTGGGTGTTGTGGTTGTGGAGCATAGGTTGTTGAAACAATGGGAGGAGTAGGGACTACATGAGTGCGATGACCCATAGGTGCATACGATTGGTACACACTTGTAGGTACTTTGCAGGCATTGAGCTACCATGTAGTGGTGCTTTAGTAACAAATTAGGTCCATGGTGTGTTTCTCGGCATGCCCATCATTGGGGTAGGCATGCATTAAGAAAGAAATGGACTCATTTTCGGGCCTTTCAACTCTAGTGAGAGAATGCTCCTTAGCCAATAGGAAGAAGTCTAACGTTACGTTGAATTTTATTTTTTCTCATTTTGAAAATGTCCATGAAAACCATTTTGGTGAAATTGTCACTATCATCAGAAAAGTAAGGCGCTTGATAATGACATCTGGCACAAGCCCCAAATGCCTTTTTATGACCCGTTGTTGCTATCCTATAAAGTGAAGTACTTGTACTTGTGCATTTCGCACAAGTATAAATCACCTATTTATGAAGTACTCGCAATTTAAATTCGAACGATTGTACTTGATAGTGATTGATAGGTAATATTTAAGACTATGAAGGAGTCAGAACCAAGCGAATAGAAACGCTTGAGGGGTCTCTGGGACCTCTACTCGCTTGGTTCTGGCCTTATGAGGCCCTAGGATTAAGTTATAGCACTTTTTAAGCCCACAGATGCATCCGAAACGTCCAAAAACAATAGGATATCTCTTTAAAACACTGAAATCTGACGTCTCTAGCTCAAGATATAGCATTTTTAAGCCTAGGGCCTCATGAGGTCAGTACCAAGCGAATAGAGGCCCTTGAGATCCAAGCAAATAGAGGCCCTTGAGAACCAATCGAATAGAGGTCCCAGAGACCCCTCAAGCACCTCTATTTGCTTGGTTCTGACTCCTTCATAGTCTTAAATAGTACCTATCAATCACTATCAAGTACAATCTGTTCAAATTTAAATTGCGAGTACTTCATAAAAAAGTGATTGATACTTGTGCCTCTATTCCGTGGCATTATTTTTGTATTTTGAAAACAACTCTTATGTGTTTTCTCTCATCGCACATCACATCACTCATTAAGATTCACAAACATGGAATTTTGTGTACACTTAAGTTGGGCTCTCCAAAAGCATTTTGTATGAACATGCCTTAAGTGATTGAGCAAACTTTTATGTATGTACTATAAGAAATAGAATTCCAAAAAAAACTTTTGCATTTTTCATAATTACCTCTCTCTATGCTAAGTTGGCGTTTCTTACAAGGCCCAAAATTGAGTCCAAGTTTCTCCTAATGGTACTTGTGGTGTCATCAAGGGAAAGATGAGCTAGAGTTGGAAAGGTAAAGCTATCACTTGTGGGCTCAGATTGCACTGAGACCCCTGGCGAAACAACATATGGAGGATCCATTGAGCTTATCGAGGGAGTCTCCATTTGCGATAAGGTCTGTTGTTTAGCATTTCCTGTATCCAAGAATCTCATGAGACTCGTTGAAGGCATGTTGATCCCCTTGTTCTGTCTCTCTAACTCAATGACCCTATGGATGACCTCACAAACTCTTTGTTGTTGATCCTCCACACTAGTAGCACCCATTGTGGATTGTAGGACATCTAACCAACCCACGTGATGGGTGTGACCTGTGTATAGGTTGGTTAGAGTTTTTGTTTGTAGTTCGTACTCCCAGTTCTCATTTAAGAACGCTCCATCTAGGATTGAGGTGCTAGGGGTGTCCCTTGAGCTAGATTCTATGTTGCTCTCTATGGGTTGACCCTTAGTGGTCGCTAATTCAAGAGCAGTTTATTGCTCTCCTATCAAGGATATTGACATATGAGCTTTCGCTTTTAACTCTCTTCGTTGCGCTGCCTTGCGTATGCTCTCGACTTCCTTTTACCTTGCTGCAAGAATATACCGCTCAACCTCTTGCACTTCGGCAAGGCTTCTACCATCGGGTAATATGACCTCGGAGGGAAATAACTTTGAAGAGTCAGGAGGTGCAGTGAATGAAGTATTCACGTGCACATTCTCTAAGGGCATAGGATCTATGTTGGTCATGAATGGAGAATTTACTTCCCCACCCCCTCATTTACATCATTAGCTCCATGTTCGGAGCGAGTGGCTCTACTAAAGGTTTCCTTCAAATGGCTAAGCACGTTCGGCCCAGACCGTGGGTCCATGGCATGCATGTCTTGGCTTGAGCTATTGGGAAACCCTTCATGACATCGTAGTTAGAGGAAGAGTCACTAGCCGCTATGTTAGGGTCTTGGTTTGTACTACCTTGGGTCCCCACCAAGGGCCCAGAACCTAAGGTAGGTGGATATTGAGAACTCACGTAAGTCAAAATTCTCTCTAGTTGCTCCGTCTCTAGCACACGACCAGAGCGCAGATGCATGTGCCTTTGGCACCCTACAAGCGTCGGCGAATAACCTCAAAGGTTAACCGCTTACTTTTTAGGCGTCCGTTTTCACAATTTTTTTTAATGTTTTTTAATGATCGATTTTTTTATTAAAGTGTGTGATAGCTCAAAACAAGCGTATCACTCAGAGGGTCGCGGTGTGCTTTACATCACAACGTTTGGTCACATGAAGCTCTGTTGGTCCTCAAAAAAGTTGATTTTTAGCTACGTGTGAAGCTAAAATAATAATTTTAAAGGGCGACTGAGGCCTGAGCTTGAGCATGAGCTTGGGCTTGAGTCTGGGAGATATTCCCGATCCCGGTCCTACCTTTTTTTTTTTTGGGATAAGGTCGTCGCGACATACGCGCGAGCACACACACACTCTACCTACCTACTTCCAACTAATACACCTACTGTTACACACTAACACACTCCATTAGCTCTCACAGATCTACTTCCTACTTACTGTACTTTACATTACACATAACTAACAACCTTAATACTAATATACCTTAGTACAGAGAAAACACAGTAACCTTTCAAAACTTCATTAACAAAGAAATACACAGTAGCAACACAAAATCCTTCTTCTCAACACACACACCTTCCTTCCCTACCTTTCCTACAATTGAAATTGAACCACAAAAGAAGCACAGAGTGCCATTCAAGCTTAGTGTATGGCATTCCCCGGCAACGGCACCAAAGATGTGCGCGTATGTCGCACGTGTCAATGCAAGGAACTTGTCGATACACTCTGTGCGAGCCACAAATGGCTCCAAGCACACAACAAACCTAAACTAGTAAGCTCAAAGATGGCGATTCTGTGTCACTCACCGCTCTACGCTTGCTGTCGTGGAGGATTCCTCACTGCAAATGAGGCATGCTTTTCCCATGCATGGGAACCCCCCATATTTTTTCCTCTTTTACCAAAAATATTTCCTATTATATAAGTTACTTTTGATTTTTTCTTCCCTTTTTCACTAACGTTTTAGCCTTTATTAAATAAATAATACTTATGCTAATCAATCACGATGTAGCATAATAAGTAAGCTTTCTTTGTTGATCTCTCTTTTGACCTTAAATATTAAATATATATATATTCTAGTATTTTCTAATATATTTTTTTCATGTATATATATTATTCCACTCTACCAAATATTTTATTCACTAGTTTTCATTTTCAAACCTCAACCCCACTTTCAAATTTCAATAATACCTCCATCTAGATGATTGCCAATCTTTTCAACACTCTAGGTCATGTTTTCATACACATGAAGGAGCTTACACTTGAAGGCAAGAGAGAAGTCCACTCAAAGGGGACCACCAAAAGACTTTTGTAGCCACAAATAATACATTATTTCGCTGAATTTTTTAAGTAAAGAAGAACCCCGAATCTGAAGGAGCATTCAACATGAAAGATGTAGCTCTTGATCTCAACTTTTAGCTCAATTTTTTTCAGAATTTTTGGAGTTATGAACACGGAGATATGATTTTTGTAGTGGACCCAAGTTTTCTCGTGTAATGGTGACACAGGCCATCCCACTTTTCTTCCTTCTAGAATGGCTATGGTTCTACAAGTCTTCAAGCATGATTACAAGAGACAAGGCTCTTTTAATGAGTTCTTGGATAGTCTAGAGTAATTCTATCACCATTTTTGGAGGATCCATCCTCATCAACAAATATCCACCTTCGACAACCTCTCTTATAATTTTCTTACCTCTCTCTTCTCTCCCTAATAAGCTTATGTCTATCCAAAGCTAGACTATTGTAAATATTTCCTATCCTCTACATCCTACCCACATTCTCTCTTCTCTCTCTATTGACTCTGGTATTTTAAATAATGAGGAGACAAGATGGGAGCCACAGTCACATGCACCCCATTTTCCTAGTCACCAAAGTGGGACACTCACCTCAAATAGAAATATTGCTAAATCCTTCCCTCCTTCCCTATATAAGGAGGCCATGAGAGCTCACTTGGGAAAGAGACAACACACACACACACACACACCTATCCATACACACTCTTGTGCTACATGCTTGTAGCATGAACCCTAATCACATAATCACAACACCATCATCATCACCATCACCATGCACAAAAGATGAGCACCACACCTCCACACCACTTGTAATTAAGGGTTGAAGGCACAATTTCAAGAAGAAGAAGGGTGGACACACTCATGATATTCCTCACCATCAACTCCCATCTCTCCATTATGCCTCCTACGATCTTGTTCCCTTCTCATTTTCCTGCCATACGCTACCTATTGTATTCATCTTTTGCAAGCAATCAATACACTCCATCTTGGTGCCATACTTTGTGTCGCTTTGGATACATCTCATTGTGAGTATGGTATATGCTTGTTCCTTGCCATTTTTTTTTCTGCTTATGTAAAGGTGTGCGGATTCGCCACCATACACACACACTCTCTCCCTCTCATATTCCTATCATCTTGCTACTTCCATATTGAGGTGTGCGGATTCGCCACCTTTTGTATGAGAAGTGAGCATACTTGCATGTATCCCTGACCTCGTTATCTTCCTTACTACATGCACGAGTAGCGAGCCCATTCTCACTCACTCACCCCTCCTCTCACCTTATTCTCTGATCACCCCATTCCACATTTGGGCGTGGATCTTGAAATTGTTTTGCATGGCATGTTTCATTGTGTATATGTATGCGTCCTAGCCGCATATCTTGCTAGGTGGTGCCCCTATTGTGTATTCCCCATGATGAGGCCATTGTGCATAGTCTTGGTGTAGAGGCCACCGGGTCTATTTTTTCACTTCCGCCTCTCATTTGGTGCCCCCACGGAGGAAGGCTCTTGAAACCCTTCAGTTTACTAAACTGAAAACCCTAAACTATTGTGAATGGATGAATGAGTATGAAGGATTTTCTAACTGGACGATAGAAGAAGAAGAGCTCCAAGCACAACTAGACGAACTCCGCATCTCCATCGAAGCTCGAGTGCCAGGCGTAACGGTAATCGATTTGAAGTGGGAGAGTCAACCAACACGCCAAACCCAGTGGATATACATAGGCCAAGTGCCAAGAAGAAGAAGGAGAAGGTGGAAACCAAGTCCGCAACCTACAACCAACCAGCAACAACAAAATGTAAGGAGCTCTGCACAATAGAGAATCAACACTATTCTACTTTGAGAATCGGGTAACTCAAGTCACCGAGGTAATTATCATAGTCAGTTTTCAAGTCGCACCTGATGCTGCAGCACAGATAACAGAAGCATTGGCTCACACTCTCACTAGAGAAACTAGGGATCTACTGAGTTTGTTTCAGGAAAGAACACCACCCTCTCCTACAAGCTTGGACAGTGACTAAGCACCTCTAAGCTTCACATGAATCAAGACAACCTACCTCAAGACAGATCACACATACCAACATGTGTACGCTCAATCAAGGTAATATTGGACTTGAAGATTCACTACCAGCACGTCATTGACACCATGCCGGGTGGGGAGCGGTTTTTTGAGGTTCTGGCATCAGATCAGCCATTTGTTTTACCTTTGGTACAAGGCAATGTACCGTTTGAAGTTTTAATCTATGTCCTAGTATAATAGGGTATACACGCCTCCTTGTAAAGAAGAAAATTTTGCAAGTTAAGAAGTGTGTCTTTCTAGCTCTCTCTCAGTAATCATGGCAAGTGTAGCATTTCCAACCTTTACTGGTAAGGTGGGCGAGGATGTTGCAGACTTTCTAGACAACTTGGAAATAGCATGTTTCATCTCTGGAAGAGATGATGATGCTTCGCGCTTGCACATCTTCCCACTTCTAATGAAGGTGGAGGCAAGATCATGGTACAATGCCTTGGCACAAGAAACCAAGGAACGGTGGGACTTATTAAGGGCAGTCTTTGTCAAGCGTTTTGGAGAGGGCACAACATCAGAGAAACTATGGCAATTGTTGACAGAGTTGAAGCAGGGCACTATGCTGGAATACGCATCATATGAGTCAAAGTTTGTAGATTTATGGGGGCGATGGGTTGCATCGCTAAGAGAAGATGAGGGGGCACCTGATTTCCTAAAGAAGGATCGGGTTTGTGGCTGGGTTATGGCCAACTCTTAAAGAGAAGGTGAAGGGAAGGTTTCCTGCTACGTATGAGCTAGCAGTTGAAGTGGCCCGCCTTAAAGACAAGAAAATGCGCCTACAAGCCAGGAATATCGATGGAGAGGAAGCCGTTAGGACCCCACCACCTCTAGCACCACCTACAACAGTCGCCTAGAGGATTCAACTACAAGAACCAATTGAAGATCAGCAAAACCTGCTCAACCGAATCACCAATCAACTTGAGAATCTTTCAGTCCATTTGATACAACAAGGGCATGCACACAATCGCAACCAAGAGCAAGGGAGAGGACAACGAAGGCAAAACCAAGAATACCACTGCTACAATTGTGGGGAGGATGGTCATGGCATGTACTACTGTCCACAACCAAGGAGGCAGAATTTCAACAGAGGAGCCAGACAAAACCAGGTTTCACCACCAAGAGCAAGACCACCACCACTGAGGGCACCACGACGAGTACCACCCGTGCAAATCTTACAACCACCAATTCAACCACAACCACCACCACCACCACCACAACCTCTCATTCCACCCTTACCCCCACCACCAGTTGGCAATCAAACAGTAAGCGTCATCAGTCTTGAAGGTAAGGGAAAGGAGAAAGTGGAGGAGGATAAGACCAAGGTTAAAGGAGTAGATGCCATTGGGGTAAAACGCGCTAGGCATGGTGAATCTTCCCAAAAGGAAGAAAAGATGAAGAATAAAGGGGAATCTAGCAAAAATCCGTCCAAGTCACGACGTAAAATTGACATTGTAGATTTCTCTTTGGGTGAATGTTCTAAACCATATGATTTGGTTCAAGATGTTTCTGTGCAGGGCCCAAAAATCACCTGGCCCCAGTTACTCCACCTAGCACCTAGGGTGAGGAGACAATGGACAAAGATGGTTAACACGAGGCGACCAAAGCCAAAGATAGCTGGGGCTATCTCTGGGAGGAATCTAGACGACATACTACCAGTGATGGATGCTTACATCAAAGGGCAACACATCTCCAATATCTACATCGATGGTGGCGCACAAATATGCATCATGAGTGAAAAAATGATGCACCGTTTGGGTTTAGAGGTGAGTCGGCCGGCACCATGCCGAGCCAAAATGGCAAATAATTTAAAAGTTCAATGTGTTGGTGTCATAAATGCAGTTAGGATAAAGGCATTCAACACCGAGGTAGATGTGGACATCTTTGTCATGCCACACAAAGGGGAGGGCTATCCTATCATTCTAGGGAGGCCTTGGCTTATGGCTATGAGAGCTAAGCAGGACTGGGACACCGGCATAATCCAGATGAAGGATGCAAAAGGAAGGCCAATACTTTACGACATGAAGAAAGTTCGGCAATGCGACATGGATCTAGAAACCTCTATGGATGAGTTTTCTAGTGGTGACTCTTTAACCACTTCAGAGGAGGAGTCAACAGGGAGTGAAGGAAGTGATAGCTCCATTGAGGTAATGGGCCTCACATTCAACCACAACAAGGTGGACCCTTCAAAATTGCAACCACATGTGAAAATGGTGAAGACACTTCAACTATCCCTATGGCACGAGATTGGTGAAAGACTCATGCAGAGAAATGCAATTGAGGTCTACTGGCACTTTAGGTTTGCCTTTCTAACTGTGAACATTGTGTGTAACATTAATTTGGGAAGCTCTTTAAGTTGGGTTGCGACAAGAGTGGAAGGATTGACATCAACAACCAGTGGAATCAATCTAGGACACACCAATCAAGGAAGAATGGTTTTGCATACTAGTGGTAACATGGAGTCATTTTTCAAAATGTGGTTTGCAGTTTATCTTTTGTATATGGTGGGATCTCTTGTGCAACAGGCATCAACCATGCAATCTATCGATGTGGGCAACAGGTCTCTATTAATTTGGCATGAAGAAGGAAAACAAGCAAGATATGAGGATTATGGGTTCTTACTCCCTTTTGGCTATGTGTTTGGACGAGGAAGCCATGCATGGTCCCGCTTTGGAATACTTTCAAGGAATGATCAAGTTCTTTCCATACCTTCTATCACTTATGCAAGAGTTAATTCTTGTGTAGCTTCTTTTTTAAGTAAAGAAGAACCCCCAATCTGAAGGAGCGTTCAACATGAAAGATGTAGCTCATGATCTCAACTTTTAGCTCAAATTTTTTCAGAATTTTTGGAGTTATGAACACGGAGATATGATTTTTGTAGTGGACCCCAGTTTTCTCGTGTAATGGTGACACAGGCCATCCCACTTTTCTTCCTTCTAGAATGGCTATGGTTCTACAAGTCTTCAAGCATGATTACAAGAGACAAGGCTCTTTTAATGAGGTCTTGGCTAGTCTAGAGTAATTCTATCACCATTTTTGGAGGATCCATCCTCATCAACAAATATCCACCTTCGACAACCTCTCTTATAATTTTCTTACCTCTCTCTTCTCTCCCTAATAAGCTTATGTCTATCCAAAGCTAGACTATTGTAAATATTTCCTATCCTCGACATCCTACCCACATTCTCTCTTCTCTCTCTATTGACTCTGGTATTTTAAATAATGAGGAGACAAGATGGGAGCCACAGTCACATGCACCCCATTTTCCTAGTCACCAAAGTGGGACACTCACCTCAAATAGAAATATTGCTAAATCCTTCCCTCCTTCCCTATATAAGGAGGCCATGAGAGCTCACTTGGGAAAGAGACAACACACACACACACACACACCTATCCATACACACTCTTGTGCTACATGCTTGTAGCATGAACCCTAATCACATAATCACAACACCATCATCATCACCATCACCATGCACAAAAGATGAGCACCACACCTCCACACCACTTGTAATTAAGGGTTGAAGGCACAATTTCAAGAAGAAGAAGGGTGGACACACTCATGATATTCCTCACCATCAACTCCCATCTCTCCATTATGCCTCCTACGATCTTGTTCCCTTCTCATTTTCCTGCCATACGCTACCTATTGTATTCATCTTTTGCAAGCAATCAATACACTCCATCTTGGTGCCATACTTTGTGTCGCTTTGGATACATCTCATTGTGAGTATGGTATATGCTTGTTCCTTGCCATTTTTTTTTCTGCTCATGTAAAGGTGTGCGGATTCGACACCATACTCACACACTCTCTCCCTCTCATATTCCTATCATCTTGCTACTTCCATATTGAGGTGTGCGGATTCGCCACATTTTGTATGAGAAGTGAGCATACTTGCATGTATCCCTGACCTCATTATCTTCCTTACTACATGCACGAGTAGCGAGCCCATTCTCACTCACTCACCCCTCCTCTCACCTTATTCTCTGATCACCCCATTCCACATTTGGGCGTGGATCTTGAAATTGTTTTGCATGGCATGTTTCATTGTGTATATGTATGCGTCCTAGCCGCATATCTTGCTAGGTGGTGCCCCTATTGTGTATTCCCCATGATGAGGCCATTGTGCATAGTCTTGGTGTAGAGGCCACCGGGTCTATTTTTTCACTTCCGCCTCTCACAAAGAAGAAGGAGCAGTTGCTGCACCGCGCTCAATTGCCTCGCCGTCGTCGTGCCTCCGCAATGCTCGATCGCACACACACACACACACACTCTCTCTCTCTCTCTCACGCACGCACGCACACACACACACACACACACACACACACACACACACACACACACACACACACACACACACACACACACACACACACACACACACACACACACACACACACAAGGAGATGAAGAAGAAGAAGATGGAGATGGAGCAAGAGCACTCTTCAATTGCACAAATGAGAGAATGAGTGAATTTTAGGTTTATGTGACTTTTATTTGAGCTCGCCCCATTCACACTTGGGTGCCCATGCTTAGCCAACTAATCCCTTGAATGTTCCTGTTATTACAGTGCGCCTCTCATCGGCAATCACTCTTAACTAGTGCCCGAGGAGGATAATTCATCTCTCTCTCTCTCTCTCTCTCTCTCTCTCTCTCTCTCTCTCTCTCTCCCCCCCCCCCCCCTCTCTTGGGAAGACTCCCCATCCCCAAGGCACTAGCACTGCGTGGTAGTGGGGGGAAATCCCTCCTTGCTCCAACAAAAGGGGAGGCCATAGGCCCCCTATGGGAACGTTCCCTAATGGGAGCCACCCACCAAACCAAGCTCCATTATTGCTAGTCACTAGACAATGCTGTTGGCGGCCATTGCCACCAATGCATCACCACGGATCGCCTATGAATAGCTCCATTGTGAAGGAGAAGGAGGAGACTCCATCGTTGGCTCTCTCTCTCCCACTTGATGCCACAAATGGTCACCCAATCCATGCTATATATCCCTACTTTTTTGGTTGGCACCCCACATGTGGGTTTCTTAAGTGTCCACATGGTGGCTCCTTTAGCTCCACCCCAAGACTTTCAAAAAAACATATCAAACTTTGAAATAAAATCCTTTTTTTGTGCCCTTGTGGGACTTCATTCACTCCTTGCTTGAGTGTCAAATTTTGCTTTTGTAAAGCCATAGTGGAAATCCAAATTTGTAACTTTGATCCTCGAGAATCCCATTGCATTCAAACAACCCAAAGACCCTAAATGAAAGGTCCCAAAACGGAGAAAGTCCACTTGTAGTTGCATCTCCTCTACGTGCTTTCAAGTTTCAACTTTAATATCTCGATATCTCGTGCTCTGTTTGATGAACCTTCACTTTTGGCTAACTTCGTATGCTTCATATTTTATTTGCAAACTTTGACAAGCTTGAAAGAATTCCTGATGGCATTCTTATCAAGGTGACCAAAATGGACAAAAACTAGCCCCCCACAAAACTTTGACTGCTCATATATTGGCCATATGAACTCCCTTTGACGATCCAAAAATATCGACACGCTCCATAAATTGAGCACTTTAGTCCCATAACTCACGTAGGCTTTGACCATCCACTGCACGCATCAAATCCAACAAGAATCTTCAAAGCACCCTTTTCTTTAAACTGCCATAGCTTGAGCTATACACCTTTGATTAACAGGCTGTTTGGACCAGTTTAATGTAGAGCACTTTGAGGACCACTTTTGCACTCCCATTTTAGTACTTTGAACCTCCAATTAGCCACCTTTTAAAGGCCCCATAGTAGTGGACTTTGCCCCAAATAACCCCAACAAACATGCACATGTGGATTTACATGTGAGCCCTTGACCTTCATTTCTACTTTACCACCCTGGCATCAGCTGTAGACACCCACAGTCTTGCTTCTTGCTCTTCCTAGCATGGAATCACTTTAGCTACACCATTGCTATGTTGATGCCAAGAAAATCATTCAATGTCGATGCATTTTTGACGTTGGACGAAAACAACCCGTCAATTCTAAATGCTGAGGAAGATGATGCCGTCAAAATCAATGGCAAAAGTGTGTGTGTGAGTATCCGATGCCAAGAGTAGTATCTCACCAATGTTGAGTGAGATCTCAAAGTGTGTGTGTGCCATGAGAGAGAGGCAAGGAAGATCTCTCTCTCTCTCTCTCTCTCTCTCTCTCTCTCTCCCCTCCCCCCTTGTCTGCTCTTGTTTGAGAATCGTCTCTATGTGTGTGTGTGTGTGTGTGTGTGTGTGTGCGCGCGTGTGTGTGTGTGTTTATGCACACACACACACACACACACACACACACACACACACACACACACAGCCTTCTCCATCGAACCAAAGAAGGAAAACATGCCAACTCTCTACCAAAACGGGCTGTGTGTGTGTATACATGCACACACACCATTGTTTTCTCTTGCTAGCTAAAAGCAAGGGATGGTGGTACAAAACTAGTTATCCTTGACACCACCTAGGCTTGGTGGGTTCCTAAGTAGAACAAGACTAAAGCAAAAGAGGGAAAAAGGGAAATAAAGGAGAAAAATCAAAAGTAAAATTGTCGAAGGTTTTTTACTTTAGTCTTGTTTTTGAAAGGTCCCATAATAGATCGACGTGGGTGCAAGATGTGGGTGGGATTAAGATTTTGCCTCTCTCTCTCTCTCTCTCTCTCTCTCTCTCTCTCTCTACTAGCTCATGACAATACCCGATCCCTTCAGCAATCTCAAGTCATGATCTTAGGTCTTTTCTCATTGAGGAGGAAACTGTGCTGATAACTCAAAGCAAAATTCAGATTTTCAACAAAGGTGTGGAACCACTTTCTACTTTGGATTCTAGAAAGAAGACCAAGAGCCATTGTTACAGCTATGGAAATCGGGGTCATTTGTCTAGAGATTACAAATCCAAAGGCAAAGACAGAGGCTCTACAAAGTTCAAAGGCAAAGGAAAGAATCACATGTGAGGAAAGCAATGATAGTAATAGGGGGAAGGAAGTGTGATGGAGACTGGCAAGGACGCCTGCCTTCTAATTAAGTGGAAATCATTTCCACCACTAGATTTAGCTAGAGAGAGGCTTGTGAGTGTCACAGAGGAGCAAGTAGTGCTCCCTATAAATAATTTGGACCCTTGTGCTGAAGTTCAAGTTATCAACATTTGGACCCGTGGGTCGCAGTTGGGTCGCAGTTCAAGGCAATGCATCTGGCAGGGAATGAATCAGACGTTGGAGGGGGGGAATGGGGAACACACCCAAAACACACACAACTTCCTCACTATATCTTAGGGCATTCACCACACCCCTATCCTCTCAGAAACACCTTCAAAAGATAGAATTCACATTCACAGGCCATCGCGTACACACCCCTCAACTCACACATGCTAGCAAGAATGCCATTAAGCTCACGCACACCATCAATGCTCATTCTAGCACACATGATACACACCACTACTCAAATTTTCACTCCCTTTGCACCACAAAATGGGCCACGAGAGACACTTTTGCGGACACCAACACACGCAAAGAGCAAGAGAAAAGAGAGGGGAGGGAATATACGATGCCAAAAACAAGGGAAAATGGATTTCAATTGCTTAATCAAAGAGTATATCAGCTTTCGTATGCCACCAACGACGAGATTACAAAAAAACGGCCCCAAGGGCTCACTCTTGGCTTCTCTAGCACTTCACTGTTCCTAAATCACAGAAAAAATCCCCTGTAAAAGTTTTAAAAAAGGGGTTTATAAGGGAGCCCCGCTTTTTTAAAGATATTTTGATTTGATTGTGCTCTTCAAGAGCTTTATTCAACAACTCTCCCTAGCTCGGAGCCCCGGAATTAACCTCTCTCACTGTCCTTCATATTGCACCAAACTTGAGCTTGGTGAGAGGGGGATGCACTAGTGCTCCTTGCACATTTCCCTTCAAAAATTCAAGCGGGCAATGGCCCCTGTGAAGCGGCCCCCTTTTGGGCGCTACTACCACATCTCCACCCTGTGCAAGCGACTCCATGGGTGCCCACCATCATCGACTGCTACCGCTGCATCGCAATTGGCCAAAACCACCAAGCTGCACCCCAAGGGCCGTCGACTCCCACACAACACGTCACCAAGTAGCGCCTCAACTCCAAACTCCATGGCCACAAGACCAAGGAGATTCTTTCCATTGTGATGCCCTCAAAAAGAGCTCACACTATGGGATATATACACTCCTCCTAGTGCCTAAAATTGTGCATGTGGGATTGGAAGGTTCCACGTGGCACCTCCTCGCCAACCCCCTGAGAGATACCCCTCCCCAGAAGTCTATGCACAAAATATACAATTTACACTTTTATACAATTTTCAATATACTTCAGAGTTGTGGAAGCATTTGTATAGGGAAGGAGTTCTCCTTGCCCGACCAAGCATGGAGTTTAGGCCATGAGCCACACTACATCAAGAGGTACCTAACGACTAGTGCTACCCGTGAATGGGTGTTATGAATAAAAGCGTACTCAAGAAAAATATAACATTGTGGAGGGTGAATATATGTGTACACCGCATTGCAGGAAGAGAGAGAGAGAGAATATAGTGGAGGGTGAAATAGAGTGCACAAAGACATGAGAAGATTACAGAGAATCTTTAAATGCCCATCTAAATGGAACATGCAACCATGTATTAATGCAATGAAAAAATGTGGGTATACCATAACATCAAAAAGTTTATGACAAAACAACTAGCAAAGCACCGGACCCTGTGTAGGGATCGACCGGTCCACCCATCAACTTCCGCTATACTACGGGCAGAGAGAATTTCACTTCGCCGTGAGCGAGCCAGAACACCTCCAACCTACCTGAGCCAGACATAGGCTGAGGCCGCTTCCCCTCCCTCCATGAACCCAATCTTTGAAAGGATCCCAAATACTAGCAGGTGGTAGGGTATCAACACCAACCATACTAGTTTAGGCGCCAGGCCTCTTTGATGCCCAATACCGGGTGTTTAGGAAAAGCCCCCGACACGTTAGCTTGTTGGTCATTCAACCCCCGAAGCACTAACCGTGTAGATGAGCCTAACAAAAAGAAGAAGACCTATGCAACACCCGCGATCTAGCAAAGCCCCAGGTCAGTGACCCTTTAGTCTAAGGCTAAGCGATATAGTTGATCCTAGTCTTGTAGCGACGCTGCCATGAGAAACATAACACATGAGTCCAATCACAATAGCACTTACTAGATGCACAAACAATCCTTTTCCAAACAGTTAGACTGTACAGGGTCTCTACCCTTACACGTCTACCATAAACCATCTTGATCACTTCATGATCCAATCCAAAAACTATAAACCATAATCTGATCACATCACACGGGTGAGCACTCCACCGTACTTGCGTGAGGCACGACCAATCCTGCATAACCACTTTAGAACACAACATGGCTGCAAAACTTTTGGCAGCATAACCCAATCCAGAAAAAAACCCATAAGACACATCGGCTTCCACCATAAAATTTCAACCATAATCCATGAGGGAATCTCAGCCCTTAACCATAAGTCATAATCACACTGAACCAACTCCCACACTTGGAGTTTGACCCATCTCTTGCAATCAATATGAGTCTACACATGTGTAGCCCTTAAGAAGTGATTCTTTCATGCATCAAAAGAGTCCGATCAGTAACTAGTCATGTTATAAAAATCCAATTTTGACAACACTCAATCATGCAAAGTTGATGCATCACATCTGCACTTCACCACTCTAGCACATAGAACTAGTTTTTGACCTAGAAAGGTGGAAAGCAATCATAACCATGTATATGAGGCATCCATATCAATCCATGAGTTCCCATACATCATATGATATCATTTCAACACCATAAACATGATGCAAATCAACTCCGACCTTTAGGTCAACCATAAATCATAACTTCACACATATGCAAAAAACAATTTTTTGACATTTTGGAAGCATGCAAAACATGCAAATGAAAATATTAGACCTCAAATCAATGCATCAAGTTTAACTCCATAATATAGACTATCACTACATCACATCACTTTGACCATATGGTACTCACATAACAAACGGTAACCCCAAAAGAAAGTCACTTTATTCATATCTGCCTATGCGGTTCGGGATGTTTAACCATATACTCCCACACAAGTCTATGGCCATCTAATAAATCAAATCAACTCACCAAAATAAACCATAAAACATATCAAAACGGCTCGGTTAACTCACGACGTCATATGGTATCCCCCCTTGATAGTACTCCTGCACGTGTAGGTAAAACCAATAATAGAGTGATTAATAACTCGCATTCCCAAAGTGATAACGGAGACCTAAATTCATTTTTCATCATTTTTCACCAATATTTTCAATTGGTTAAGTGGGTTTGCCCATCCGGTGAATCTATATAGTGGTTCTCCAAGGAGCCTGGAGTCAAAAATTTAGGTTGTGTAGTGGGGAACAATCTGTTTTTTGACCATATCTCTTAGCTCATGCGTGTTTTTCACATGACACCAAAGAGAAATAATGTTCTAAATGATGTGTTTTATCTCTGGTATACAAGGTTTGGGCTGATTCAGAACGGTTTGTGATTTATGACCAAAACAGTACTCCTATCGTCTCTATGACGTGAAACAAAAAGCGCTTTTTATGCACGCACGTGATCATAAATGCATCATGTGCATAAATCAGCATGTTAGACATGGTGAAATAATCATGGGGCAACTTTCTATGTACTTGGTTAATCCATACATGCACTCGTATGCGAAAAAACAATCATCAAGAGGATGACTATGAAAAAAAACGACATATAGAGAGAGAGATGATGACTATGGTGTTCAGAGTTTCTCACCGTGTTTTAGAATTGATTTGGGGCTGTCAAAAGGCTTCTTGCTTTGCTGCAAGAGAGTAGTGATGAAAGCTATGTAGAGGTATCCGTCATGAATGTTTTCGGAGAGTGCGTACACCGTGAAATGAGAGAGAAGATAATAAGCAAGTAGAGAGAGAGTATCCTTCTTCTTCTTCACGAGAGAGAGAAGAGCTTATGGAGATGGTGATGAAGAGCTTGCACCACTCCATATAATAGATAGGTAATTTTGACGTCAAGGCAAGAGAGCTTCCACCTCTGAGAGTGTATCTATATGTTCAAAGTGAAGGAAGAGAGGTCTTTATATAGGCTCTCAAGGCCAAAATCACAAGCCAAGAATAGAGTGAGCAAGGAGAGACAAGTTCGCGCATGTTCACGGCTTTTTTTTATAAAAAAAAATTGAATTTTTTTTTCTTGCGGACACGGATTTTGATGCGCGATTTAGAGACTCTAAGAAGAAGCTTGGCTTCCAAGAAAAGAGTTCTAAACTAAACTCCTCTCTTTTCTAAAAAGACTCTTTCTTCCTAAAAACAAACTTTTGCTTTTTGGTGGTCAATTCTCCCACTTACCATTCAATTTTTTAACAACAAATTGACTATCCAAGCAGTATCTGACCAACTAGTGGAACCCGTAGCTAGACTATGCCACACCGTAATATTCCAACGTAATTATGACTTTCCAATATTGTTAATCAAGCATCTTAATTCAAAATTTGGCGAAATAGATATTGAAAGTTATTTTTTTTATTTTTAGAAGAGACCCAAAAATTGGGGGTCTTACACCCCCCACCAAGGACCTTCAAAATCCACCACACCCACTGCAAAAATCTTCAAAAACCCACCAAGGCAATTTTTGTTTATTGCTCACGATGCCCCTTGCCAATCTGTAAAGCCATGCTTATAGATCCGGTCCTCAACTTCGGTTTGTGCAAGCACCACCCCATTTCAATCTCGCCAGGCCCACAATCCGAGGTGATCAAAACTTGAAAAATTCATCTACAACCTCCTCACTGCCAGCTATACCCAACTTCCACTTCGTGTATCTTGGTGCCTGGGACTCTGATTGGATTGCTTGCTATATTCACAATATGCATAACCCCCTATGGAACTTGGTCGAACCCAAAAAACTACCAGAAGGCCCGATTTTCAATGCAGTCGGTACTTAATTATCCTTCGACAAACCTTCCACATGGCATAACTTTCCCTCTGAAGCTCCGATTGAAGATCTGGAAAGACTGGCATGCTCCATAACTTGAGCTCTTCAATCCTATCTACTTGCACAAGCTTTGTCCATACCTTCCCTATCCGTTGAGAATCTGCTATGCATTCCATCTTTAGATATTTGTATCTTGCTCACCGTGACTTTGTTTGATGAGCCGTCTAGACGGGCTTCTAGAGAATCTCAAACACTACATTCCCAAGCACTATCCCAACACTTTGGGCACTTTGATTTTCCATCCCAATTGGTCGGTTTTGGAGCCTTCTCGGCCTAGAAACCCGCATTAGACATACATTTTTGTTGGCCTTGTCCTGCCCCGGTCCTCCACACCTAGTTAAACCCTTTGTCCAACACCTGTATGCACCCAATGTACTACTCGGTACCACTTCTAGCTTCCACCAACTTTGCATGTACCATCATTTCACAACCCCCTCATCGAACATTCATTTTCGACCAAAGCATATTTACAAAGCTTAGAAAACTATCACACGGAACAAGCAACCAAAAGCACTCACATAACCATAACCATAACCATATGTACAAGCTATGTACAAAGATTTAATTCCTCTATTCATTGCATGCTTTTAGGTGGGTTGCCCACCCCCTTGGTTACAATCTGATGCACGTCAGGCACCACTCCTCTGTCAAACTATAACTTAGCTGCACACCGTTTACCCTGTACCTGAGAAGCTTCCATTGTCTCTCTCCAGCTGCTGATAGGTTCCATTTGGGAAGGCTTTTTGTACTTTGTATGGACCTATCCACTTCTTCTTGAACTTAGTTAGAAGGTGAATTCCAAGTAGCTCTCATACTTCATCATCGAGTATCCTTCTTCTATCTTCTTGTCCGACAGACTCTTATTGACTTTGGCTATCTGCTTCTCCTATTTCTTTACATAGTAGTCCGCTATTGCTTCCCTATCCATTTGCAATGCTTCAAGATTGATAGTCCTATCTTATAATATGGAGTGGGATTGACGCTCCACATACCCTTCAAAGGTCCTAGTTGCGCATGCACCGGAAGCACTACCTCTTTATCATAGACCAACTCGAATGGAGTGAAGTTGGTTGCCACTTTGTAGGATGTCATGTACACCCACATACACTTCTCTAGATTGACCTTCCACTTTGTCTCATGCTTGTATACATACTTTTTTGTCATCTTGGTGATCGACCCATTGACATTCTCCATAAGACCATTGTATTGGGGATGATAAGGCGAGAAAAACCGATGCTGAATCATTAGCTTCTCCATCAATGCCCGCATAAGCTTGCTTCTTTATCCCTGACCTCTATAAAAAATGAGCACCCACAGCACTCAAAAACGGCAATAGATGTTATCAAAAACAAATTGGGCTACAACTTGTGCATTTACCTCCTTCACCACTTTGATCTTGACCCACCTGGTTTTGGTAGCCGATGGCTACCACAACATACTTCTTACCACTTGTAGACTTAGGGAGTGGACCGATGGCATCCAAACCCCACTTCCTAAAATAATTTTGAGCAATGATGGCTCCCTATGAGTGGGCTATCAAAAACCTCTCTCCCATAGTCTAGCACCCGTTGGCAAGTCTTGCACCAATAATGTACGTCCTTCAATACTGAAGGCCATCAAACGCCTCCTCTTAGGGGTGTCCTCTCTCCTCATGATGTTGCTCCATTACCAAGATAATCTCTTCTTTATTGAGCACTCTCCTTAGCACTCCGTCTCTATCATAGGTCATTAGGTCTTCACCTACCAGTGTAAACTTGTGAGCCTTTTGTACTATCCTTCTCCTCTGCAGCTTGGACAGATCTTGAGAACACTTTCATGTACCCAAAAAATATTCTACCTCCTTTAGTGATTCCCTAACTGTGTAAGTGGCCGAGGCCACATGTATACCTGCAACATGTATCTCCACTTTGTTGCTTGCTAGCTGGTCCGCCTCTTGTTTTGGCTCCCGCTTCACATGCTTGAATTGAATCTCCTCAAAGAACCTCATCAACTTTCTAATAGCAAAGAACCCAATCTTCAAGGAATCAAGTTGTACCTGTTGTTGGCCCAAAAATTTCTTGATGACCAATAATGAACCACCTTTCACCACCAACCTGGAAATGCCAAACTTGATGCATTTCTTCAAACCTAGATGGAGGGCAAGATATTCCGTTTCATTGTTAATGTGGACATCCTCCAAATCATAGGCTTTTGAGAAGATTACCTTGCTGTGTGGATCGCGTATCACCACACCTCCACCTACCTTCTACATCACCCTCCTATACACATCATCAAACCGCATGGTATGGCTCCTCTTTGGCTTCATCTCGTACCACCCTTGGATAAACAGGCAAATTGAGACCTTGCTGACCAAGATGTCCACCAAATGGGATTGACTAGTGTGGTCAATATTGAACTTGAACTCAAACTCCTGCAACTCTATCACACACTTCATGATCCTCTTTGATGGATTTAAGTGCAACACCACTTCAGGCAACAAATTGTTAGCCATCAACACATAAAACTTCCACACAATGAGGTGCACTTTGAACTTCTTGCAAGCAAAAACCAACACCATGACCCCACCACTCCACTTTGGTGTAGGTCACCTCCCTAGGACTTATCACCCTGCTTTCAAAGTAGATTGGTTTATAGATCCTCCCTACGTTTTTCAATAGAACTACCCCGATGGTCATGGTACCTACAATCATTGCCACATAGAAATTGTCATCTCAGGACACAAGATCTCTTTCACTATGTCAAAATATTCTTGAGCTTCTTCATCCCACTCAAAGCCATGCACCTATTGAGCCCTCTTTTGAAGAGGATACACATACTACGAATCATCCAAAAAAAGTGTGACAAATACTTTAGCTTATGCACAAAAGAGGCCAAACCTTGCACACTAGAGAGAGACTCCATCATAACTAGAGCCTTGACCTTCCCTGGATCTGGTTCAATCCCATTCCACGACACCACTTGGCCTAGAAATTTCTCTCGAGGTTGTGCTAGCTTTCACTTCCTCATCAAGCCTTTGAAAGCATAGCCGTAGCTTTGAAAAATGATCCGCCCTTGAGCTATAACACCCAATGTTATCCATGAAAACCCTAATGAACCTGCCTAAGTAGGGACCAAACACCCTATTCATCCAATCCTAAAAGGTCGCATAGGCATTCACCAAACCAAACGGCATCCTATTGGTAGGCAAACATACCCATGGAGAGATAACTGTTGTCTTTAGCTGGCCTTTGAGAGCAGTTCCTATTGAAAAGTACCCTAAAAATCCTTCCATGATAGAGTGCCTCTCATGACCTGCCACTTGATTTAAGATTTCATCTTAAAATGGAAATTGAAGGTGGTTTCTCTTGACCGCCGTATTCAATGGCTTGTAGTCGACGCACAGCTGCCATTTCCCATTCTTCTCAGGGGTGATAACCATCGGGGAAACCCACTTTGACTCCTTCACGGGGTATACGATACCTGCACCTAATAGCCGATTAATTTCTTGCCAAAGTGCTTCCTTTTGAATTTCCCCTAATCCCCTTAGATTCTGCGCCTTTGGTTTGTACCCTTCCTTGAGAACTATCTTATGCTCTACACACTTTGCTCCTCACAAATCCTTATACCTTGTCACAAACAAATTTGGAAAGATGAACACAACTGGACATAGCCTTCTCTCTGATGCTTGGTCAAATATTCACTTAACATAGCGGCTCCCTTTTCCGCACCCATGCCATGAACCTGTGGTTGCACCTCTTCTTTTGCATGAGAGCCTTCTACAAATGACGGAAAATAAATTTGCGTGTATCTTTAACATGTCATCCTTGGTATCTGTGTAGTCTTAATTATAGGCTGTGTCGGTCTCGTACTCATAGCTTGTTGTATCATTGTTAGCAGGTCGCCGTGAGGAAGGACGTTTGCAGCATAGCTATCTGGCACTAACATATGTCAATACTTAGGGAAGCGTCTCAGGATGGGGCTCAGAGACTCTTTGAGATTGTCAATCTCAAGAAGTGAACTTATGAAACTATGCAATCGACTGCTTTAGAAAATCGATCACTCTCTAGTCCAAAAATCTACCTATTGTTACCATATACATGTGGTAGTGATGTGTGTGAACACACTAGGACCGCCGGGGCATTTTTTCCCTCTTTAGGAGGTTTTTTCCCCCGTGCATTGTATATACGCCCATCACTCTAGGGCTATCTATCTTTCCATTGCACACTAAGTAACACACTCTCTATTGTGTGCCTTGAGCTTCCTTCGTCTTCTCCAAGCTGTGTGTGTTTCTCTGCAACCCTAATTCCAACAATTGGTATCAGAGCAGGTCACGTCCTCCCGGGCTTAGTCGCCAGCTGCTCCAGCACACGCCTGCTCACTTTCTCCGATTTCAGTGAGCTTTGGCGAGCGTTCGCAGGTCGACAAATGTTTTGGGAAAGCTCAATTAGCTTGGTCTGCTCAGAATTTTGATTTGGGCTCATTTCGGCCTCCGTTTCCACTACATGCAGTACTGCACAGACTATTTCATCATTTTGTGCAGATTTTCTGTCAGTGCCGTTTTCTGCATAACAGGTGCCTTATAGTCTTCTACGGTTTGTGCTATATAGCACAAGTTGTTCCCGCTCCATTTCTCCTATTTTTGCGCAGTTTTCACATCAGGTGCAGCATTTACCATGGCTGACAACAACAACACAGATGTGTTCAAGATGTTTGCTGCTGAGGAAAGGTTGGATGGGGACAACTACCCTATGTGGGCTTATATGATGCAACATGTTCTTGTGTCAAAAGGTGTCTGGAACATTGTGCAGGGCATTGATGTACGTCCTGGTTCTGAAGATGTAGGCGATGTTGAGGATGTTGCAGGTCTTGCTGCAAGGATTGCAGCTGTTAGAGTTGTTTTGCCTACGGCAGAACAAGCTCCTTGGGATGTTAAGGATGCACAGGCTCATGCATTGATTGCGTTGTCTGTGAAGCGCACCATTATTCCTCACATCTGTTCAGCAAAATCTGCAAAACAGGCTTGGGATATTCTAGCAGGTCTTTATGCAAGCCGCAATGAGGCTAAAATTGCTTTGCTGCGTAAAGAGCTAGAGTCGAAGATTATGCATGAGGAAGATGATATGGACACTTTCCTTGCTAGTGTCAAGGATATCAATGAGCAACTCATTTCTGCAGGTGAAGTCATTTCGGACAGTTCCCTTGTGCAGACTGTTCTTGATGCCTTACCAGATTCCTACCAGACTTTTGCAAGTACTTGGAGACTCATGACCCAAGGAAATCCTGAAGTTGTCAAGTTTGATGCATTATGCACATTGCTGTTGCAAGAGTCACTTTCTAGAAAAAACAGGACTAGGCAGCGTGCAGTTGAACAGGCTTTTATTGCTTCTCAAAGAAAGGGTGGTAACAGTAATGCAGCCACTTCTTATGGTTCTGCTGCGAGTGGCAAAAATTCTGTTCCTAATGCTTCTGCTGGCAGCACTTTGTCTGGCAATTCTAGTGATAAGGGCAAAAAGAAGATGCGTTGCCATTATTGTAAAGCCAATGATCACTTGATCAAGTCGTGTCCTAAGTTGAAGTCCAAAGAGGCTAAGAAGAAAGAGGGTGGTTCCACTGCAAATGCTGGTTCCACTACAAATGCAGCCATTGTTGAGTCTTCTGTGAAAGGAGATTGTGATGCTGATGTTGATGCAGAATGGGCTTTTAGCGCAGAGTGCACTTACAATCCTATTGTCCATGATGCATGCTTGTCAGTTGCTGCAGATTCACATGTGTGGTATTTCGACAGTGGTGCTACAAAGCACATTACCTCACATCATGAATTGTTTACCTCTCTCGAGTCTGTCCCTCATGGGAATTCAGTCACTTGTGCCAACAACGCCTCTTATCCAGTTCAGGGAGTTGGAAAGATTGTGCTCACTGCTGCTAATGGCAGTTCCTTCACACTTGTTGATGCACTTTATGTACCTGGGATCAAGAAGCATCTCTTGTCTGTATCCGCACTTGCTAGACTTGGACTTGTAGTCAAATTTGTGGATGACAGATGTACAGTTCATGATCTCAGTTTTGGTGATGAAATTGTTGCATCTGGGCTTTTGTGCCGTGGGCTGTATAAGCTCACTTTGTATGACAAGTGTGGACAAAATTTTGCAAATGCTGTTGCAGATTCAAGGGCTATTTCAGATGCAAAACTTTGGCATGCACGTTTTGGTCATCTGAATTTTGCCAGTTTGCTGCGTTTGCAGAAATCTGATATGGTTGCTTCTTTGCCGCCTCTTGAAGCACCTGTCAAACATGTTTGTGAAGGCTGTATTCTGGGTAAAATGCAGCGTTCTAAGTTTCCAAAGGATGGTTCAGTTAGGGCCACATGCAGGTTGCAGCTTGTGCATAGTGATGTTTGTGGGCCCATGCAAACTCCGTCCTTGGGCAATTACCTGTACTTCGTGACTTTCATTGATGATTACTCCAGGCATGCATGGGTATTTCCGCTTAAAGCGAAGTCCGAAGTTTTTATGTGCTTCAAACAATTTTTGGCTATGGCTGAAAATGTCTCAAAATGTACTATGGGCACCCTCCGTTCCGATCGAGGGGGGGAGTATATGTCTCATGAATTTAATGCATTTCTGGCTAGTCGTGGGATAAAACACCAATGTACAGTGCCTTATACACCTCACCAAAATGGTGTTGCTGAGAGGAAAAACAGGTCACTAACGGAAATGGCACGATGTATGGTCAAAATTCAAGCTTTGCCGCATTCCTTTTGGCTTGAGGCCATCATGTGTGCCACTTATGTACTTAACAGGTGTCCTACGAAAGCTTTGCAGTCTATTACTCCATATGAAGCATGGCATGATAGAAAACCTTCTATTGAGCACATGCGTGTTTTTGGCTGTTTGGCATATGCTTTGGTGCCACAAGTGCAGCGCAGAAAATTGGATGATAAGGCTGTCAAATGTATTTTTGTTGGTTATAGTGCTGAAAGCAAAGGTTACAGGTTGTATCATCCGCAAACAAAACGTATTCTGGTTTCACGGGATGTAGTGTTTGTGGAAGATTCTGTTCAGCCCTTGCTGTCATGTACTAGAGACAGTAATGTAAGCTCACAGGACATTTATGACACTTTGTTGCCTCTTTTCAGTGGTGGAAATACGAATGTAATTTTCAATGAGGCAAATGTACATCCTATGGGGGTTTCTGAAAATGTTTTAGAACAGCCTATTACTGATGCAGATGTACATGATGTACTTGATGAGGAAAGGGCTGAAAATGAGCAGGCTAGAGGTATGCCAAAATGGCTGGTGCACACTTTGCGTGACAGTAAATTGGATGCACCTTTATCTAGTCGTACTCGTTCAGGCTCTCGCCATGCATCTTATGCATCAGATTGTTATGCTTTGGCTGTGTCTAGTTTACATGATGTTGAGGAGCCTCTGTCTTTTGATGAAGCACAGAATTCAGAAAATTGGATTGCTGCCATGAAATCAGAATATGATGCACTTATAGAGAATGACACATGGACTTTATGTGATTTGCCTCCTGGCAAAAAGGCCATTGGTACGAAGTGGGTTTACAAGTTGAAACGCAAGCCGGATGGTGAGATCGATCACCATAAGGCTCGACTTGTTGCAAAGGGTTATGCACAACAAAAAGGCATAGATTATGAAGAGACTTTTGCTCCCACTTGTCGTATGACTACTGTGCGTTTTCTATGTGCATTGGCAGCTCATTTTGGTTGGGATGTACATCAATCAGACATTGTTACTGCTTTCTTGAATGGTGACATATTTGAGGAAGTTTATGTAACGCAGCCTCGCGGTTTTGTCATAAAAGGACAAGAGGACAAAGTGTGCAAATGTAAGAAGGCTTTGTATGGGTTAAAGCAATCTCCTCCTGCTTGGTATGAGAAAGCTGACACTCATTTGGTTAAACGAGGCTTTCGTAACAGTCCAACAGAAAGCACATTGTATGTAAAGCATGAGGATGATGTATTTCTCATTGTGGTTCTTTATGTTGATGATTTGCTGATCACTAGACCAAATGAGAGACATATTGCTGAATTTAAGGCTGATTTGAATGCTACTTTCAAGATGAAAGATTTGGGGCTGTTGCATCATTACTTGGGTATACAGTTTAAGCAGTGTGATGGTGGTATTGCCTTGTGTCAGAAAAGTTACATAGAGACATTGCTATGTAAGTTTGGACTTGAGGATTGCAAACCTATTGCCACTCCCATGGAAACAGGTTTGAAGTTGAGTCTACATGATGCTGGAGATCCTGCTGATGTCACTCTTTACCAAACTGCTGTTGGCTGCCTCATTTATGTATGCAACACGAGGCCAGATATTCAGTTTGCAGTCTCGCAGGTCAGCAGATTTATGCATAGCCCAGGGTCTAAGCATTGGCAGGCTGTCAAGAGGATTTTCCGCTACCTTAGTGGCACTTTACATCTTGGCTTGTTTTATCCCAAGGGGGGATCATTGCCGCCAGACTTACATTCTTTTTCGGACTCAGATTGGGCTGGTTGTTTTGACACGCGAGTGTCCACAAGTGGTTTTTACTTCATGCTTGGCAGTTCATGTATATCATGGTTGAGCAAGAAGCAACCTACTGTGGCCACTTCGAGTTGTGAGGCTGAGTACAGGGCAGTCTTCACAGCTACGGTTGAGTGTGTATGGCTCAGACGCCCTATGGCTGACTTGGGTGTTGGACAGGACACTGCCAACACTATCTACACTGACAGTCAGAGCGCATTGGCAGTTGCGAGGAACCCAGTTTTTCATGCTCGGACAAAGCACATTGAGGTGCATTACCACTATGTCAGGGAGAGGCTCTCAGCAGGAGAGATCAGCTTGGCTTATGTGCCAACACAGGACAACCTTGCAGATCTTTTCACAAAGGCATTGTCTCGTGAGAAGCTTGAAGCTTTCCGCAAATCTTTGGGCTTACTCCCCTTTGTGGACTGATCCTGTCCTCAGGGCATGGCACTTCCCTTTACTCATGTGCCAGCTCTCGTTCACCGCATCACTCCAGGGGGGATTTGTTACCATATACATGTGGTAGTGATGTGTGTGAACACACTAGGACCGCCGGGGCATTTTTTCCCTCTTTAGGAGGTTTTTTCCCCCGTGCATTGTATATACGCCCATCACTCTAGGGCTATCTATCTTTCCATTGCACACTAAGTAACACACTCTCTATTGTGTGCCTTGATCTTCCTTCGTCTTCTCCAAGATGTGTGTGTTTCTCTGCAACCCTAATTCCAACACCTATGTCCAGTCACATCACTCTAGGTCATCACATTGTTAGCATGCAAACGACAAGGAAAATGAGTGCCTCTACAGCCTTGCACAAGTTACACCATCGGAAGAAGAACTATTACACCACGGAAACCACCTGTGATAAGCACCTATAAATATTTATGAAGAACCCTTCTAGCATGAAGCTCACTTGGAATTAGGAGAAACCAATGACATGATGACATAGCTCGTCTCAAGTAGATGTCCATAGAGTATCCATAGGCTAAAAACACATGAAAAATGAGAGAGATATGGCCATCCGAAGTTGGGGGTGTACTCTCTCTTGCTCAAAAATGAGCTCTCTGGAAAGTTTCCAGGTGTTGCAAAGAATTGCAGCTATAAAATGGGGCCTCCTTTTATCTTTTATCACAAGAGATCTTTTCTCTTTCCTCAATCGACAAGGCTCTCCTTGAAGTCTCCTTTTAATTGGTCCATTTTTTGCCTCATTGGGGTAAGAAATGGGCAGTCGGTGACTTTTAAGCCAACAGAAGGGATGGGACCCAGTGTCCAGGGGACCAAAAGGAAGGCCAGGCACCTGGGCAGCAAGTGGGAACTCAAAATGAAACCCCCTTCTTCCCTAAATTTCCACGATCCCCCATAGCCAAGCTCCTCCCAAGCTCCTCTCTCCTTTGATACACCCCAAATGGACACCCATTCCCCTATGTGGGATTATCCCAGTGCCACATGGAATCCTCCTCTTGCACTTCTCCAACTCCTTCCTCCCCCCACAGAAAATTTCCAGCTTGACCCCTTCTCAAGACCAACTTCTCAAGAGCATAGTGCACCGCTCCGACCACCACCAAATGCGACACCGTAAAGAATGGCTCAAAACCCATTACCTTGAATACCCCCAAAAATTTAAAATCTCAGCATTTATAATTTTAGATCATCAAGTTGGTCCAGTTGCCTTTGTTGCATGCATCTGCAACCACTTTCTAAGTCGAGACCGCCCACTTCGGCTACACATAACTCATGATGTACAAGTCCGATTTACAAGCTATAAAGCACAACTAAAAGTACTTATTGAAAACCATGTTTTTGGGACTTGAACAACCCAAAACATCAGTATACAAGCTCAATAAAACCAAACCTTTGTCCATAAATTGTTTACATGGTCACTCCCAAGACTCAAAGCACTGTGTACACATATATACATGAGTCTAGTTAGCAAGCTTTTTGGCATGATTTACTGACTTTATGCTCATCCAAAAAATGCCTTACATAGCTTGCCAACCCCCCCTAGCCTGCTTGATCATTCATGACAAGGAGAGATTTCTAGGGTGAACAACTGTTGTAGCTCATTCCCAAAAACCTCATTCACATTTTCAGTCCAATGGAAAGAATGACACTTCACGCTCATCACTAGAACTAGAAGTAGTGCTACTTCCTGAATCTTTAGGACTATCTTCACTGGTGAGTTCGTTTTCATCATTTTCATTCACATCTTCTAGTACCAAAGGTTGCTTGGTAGTCATATCAAACACCCTCTTCTCACCCTTCTTGCCATACACACATATTGAGCTCCCAAGCCAGCTGTCATAACATGAAAGTTTACTATAACCTTCATGTTAAAGATTTCAACTTCCAAATTCTTAATTAGCACCAAACACTTCACTTTGGCATGGTTTTCTAGTCAAATCTTGAACCCAGAGCTTCCACATGTAATGAGACCCAATCTCTCGACACATGACTGTGTGATCACACAAACTTGAGCACCTCTATCAATGTAGGTCTCTCCCATGCTCACACCTTTGTGCCAAGCGTTCACCACAAGACAAATGTCGGGTAACTCTCCCACAGCCAACACTCCGATTTTTCCATGCTTCAACTCTTTCTCTGGATTCACTAATGACTTCCATTGCCTCTTATATTCATCAACTATCCAAAAGTAAAGTCTACTTTCCTCCCAATCAGGTCTTCCTTTAAACTGTAAGCTATTTGGCCTTCTCCCAAAGGTAAATTTTCTACTTCAAACCGTCTACGAGGTCTTCTCTTTCTCTAAACTTTTGCATCTTCACCTGCTTTCTCTTTCCCTTTCTTCTTACTAGGACTTGGAGCGGCATAGACTTCCCTCTCTCTTTTGCCTACGGGCATCATATCTGGTTTTTTCCTTTCAACCCGCACAATACCCACATGACCGCCAGAGATTGAGGCCTGATTTTCCTGCTCTATACTTTGATCTCCCCGTATATTTAATGCATAATCATAAGCCCTATTAGGCATCTAATGAGGAAGTGGAAACATATCACCTCCCATACTTGTTGGCCTTAGACAATAAGTGCTAATATGACCAAGTTCACCACAATTATAACAGGTAGGGATCAACCTTCTTTGTGTCTCAAAGACACCTTGTCCACGACCCACATTAGCATAAGGCTGACCTTCATATGGCTGGGTCATTCCTCTACCATGACCATGACCACGACCACCTCCAACAACACTGAGCCACAATTCTTTCATCATGGTCATCATGTCTTGCATATTTTTTTGTAATTGTTCAGTGTTTGCAACCCTTTGAGCAAGTTGAGCATCAACCTCTTCCCGATTTTCCTCATTTTGGCCAACATTACCTTGCACATGGACCGATTTTCCATACTCATTGAGTCTTTGAGATTTCCCTTGTTTCTCCCTGGCGATAGTGATTGCTTCCTTGAAGGTAGCGGGCCTTTTCAACTCAACTTTGAACTTTAGAGATTTTCTCCTTACCACTTGGTTTATGACAAGGAAGCTTTATTGCCAATTGAAGTGGAGATTCCTACACTCAAGTTATTGTCATTGGGAGATGAAGAGAAAACAAATATTTGGAAAAAAAGGTTGTCAGATCTACCATGTTTGCAATTGGACAGAGTTTTAGCTTTGAGCTACTATGAAGAAGTGTCAAAGAAGGCTTAGCTAAAAGTTATTGAATGCGTGGAAAGGGTGATCTGGTGTTGCGATACAATAGTAAGTTGGAAAATACTTTTCAAAAAAAATTTCAAATCAAATGGGAAGGTCCTTTTACTGTTGTAAAGAAGTTTGGTAATGGCACATATCACTTGGCAGATTTGAGTGGTGCACAACATAAATATCGTGTTAATGGTTACAAATTGAAGAAATATCTGGCATGTTTGATGACAATTGTGACAGATGAGATGCTATCAATAGAGGAAGACAGTGTGGAAACATTTGAGAATGTAAATAAGGTTTTTGGGAATGAGCTACAATAGTTGTTCACCCTAGGAACCTCTGTTTGTCATGAATGATCAAATAGGCCGGGGGGCATTGGCAAGCTATGTCAGGCATTTTTTGGATGAGCATAACACTAAGTCATGCCAAAAAGCTTACCCACTAGCCTCATGTATATATGTGTATATAGCCCTACAAGTCTAGGAAGTGACCATGTAAGAATTCATGTACAAAGGTGTGATTTTTCCAAGCTTGAATGCTAATGTTTTGGGTTGTTTGAGTCCCCAAG
This sequence comes from Adiantum capillus-veneris, assembly GCF_014529385.1. NCBI lineage: Eukaryota > Viridiplantae > Streptophyta > Polypodiopsida > Polypodiales > Pteridaceae > Adiantum > Adiantum capillus-veneris. The sequence continues at coordinate 122,361,690 of NC_140936.1, read as the reverse complement.
ACATGGTTTTTAATGAATATTTTCATATGTGCTTTATAGCTCGTGAATCAGACCTGTACATCATGAGTTATGAGCACCCGAAGTGGGCGGTCTCAACTTAGGAAGTGATTGCGGGTGCATGTGGCAAAGGCAAATGGTCCAACTTGATGATTGGAATTATAAATGCTGAGGTTTATGAATTCTAGAACTAGATAGGACTTGGGCTCCAAGCCGTGTGTTACGGTGTGTCATTTGGTGACCGGAGTAGAAGTTATGCTTGGGGGAAGTTTGTCCGAGAAGCTCTCCTGCTTTGGGGGAAATCTGGAAATTTGTGGGCACAAGGGATTTGGGAGGATTGGGGAGGAGGTTTCCATGTGGCAGTGGGATTATCCCACATGGGAAGGGAAAAGTGGAAGGTGGGGGGTATATAGCCTAAAGGGAGAGCACCCTTTAAGTGTATCACTTGGTGCAAAGCTTGGCTTGATGGGCTCCTTGGGGAGAGATGGCACATTTTCCAACTGTCTACACTGCCTGGCTAGGTGCTTGGTCCATCTTTTGGTCTCTAGCCACTTGCCCCCACCCCATTCCCTAGGTCAAAGGGTCACCGACACCTCATTTTTTGCCCAAAAAAGGCAAAAAATGAGCCAATTAAAAGATGCCTACAAAGGAACCCTTGTCGGTTGAAAAGAGAGAGAAGATTTTGGGGAAATAAAAGATAAGGGCATGTCTTTTCTCGTATCTCAGTTGTCTTTGTGGATTTTTGGTTGGGAAAATTTGTAAAAAAAAGCTTGTCGATCTCTTAGCTCAATGTCCTTATCGAAGGTACTAGAGCGCTTGTTCTTTGCGTCATCCTCTAAAGGTCTATCCCTGGAGTCTTGAAATACTTCTTCATTTTTTTTCCTAAGGTCTCCTATGGAGATCTCATCCACTATGCGTCTACAATTTGTAACTCCCTCCACGTCAGGTTCTTTTGATTCTGATTCCAAATTCAAGATAACACTCGTCATCTAGAATGGAATTATATCATACCCTTCCTCATCACAAAATTTGGTGAGTGTCATCTCATTCAAACACACATCAAGGGTGGCCATTATTTGTTGTCATCCAAATGGTTCAAACATCTCTTTTTGAAAAGGCTTTGGTACATACAACTCATCCCGTATTGGTCGGTCGAGAATGTAATCTTCTTTTTTCAGACTTCCACACTCAGAAGCTCTGCACATCCAAATATGCGCTTTGCCTTGCAACCATGCGGGTATCTCCCCTTCTTGTTTAGTTGTGGAGTTTAAATCTTCCCTAGGGGTTCACTTGACATCTCTATAACTATGATCTTTGACACTGATGTTTGTAGTGACATCTTTGTGTCTTAAGTACATATAGTCATAGCCCCAATCTTTTACCATTTTGAGTTGGCGCATGAATGGTCTACCCAATATGATATCAAATTGCTTCTCTTGTCAAAATTCATTATAGCAAAGGTGTGTTCATATGCAATGCCACATGAGGTTACAATGATTTGTTCTATATACAGACTGGTCTCTCCATTTATCCATCCGCTAATTGCAGTTTCATTTGGGTTTTCCTTAGAGTAGGCTTTCCCTATTTTTCCCACATCCCCTTGGTTGCTATGGCAATTTCGACCCCACTGTCTAATATTGCAATCATCTTTACTCCTTTTTATTCCACAGGTAAGGTAATGTTTCCTTGTTCTCCCTTGCAATAGTCTCCCACCTTATTTACTGGTACATGCTCTAGTTTAGTCTGTTCTGGTGTTTGATTGTTTGATGTTTTTGGAGGAATGATTGGTTGTGGAACCTTCAACCCTTTTTTCTCCAAAAAAATTTCCACCTCTTCCCAAAGATGATGTCTTATTTGCAATAACTCAGATAGACTTAGCGTACAATGGATAGGAGACGACATCAACTCATGAAGAGTCTTAGTGTCCATTATCTTAGGATCAGATTTCCATTGAGATGGTACTTTCCTAATTTTTGATCTTGTTTCATGGTTGCAATGAAAGTAAAGTTTTTAAAGACTGAGGTTTGCTATCTTTCGACATCTCTGTCCATGCATCACCGTACAATGATCGGATATCGCCAGGGTAGAACTCATGGTCTAAATTGATCATGATAGGAGATAACTTTAGGGTCACACTTCCATCTTTTTTGTTTGTGATATCCTCTTCTGGAATTAGCATAACTGCTTGTGAGCCCAACCCATCTGTGTAGTTGGCTACTTTCCTTGTATCTAATGGTGCCTCAACTATAGGCTCTTTTTAGTTTTTGTTTTCAAGGCCTTGATTCTCCATTTCTTGGATTCTTTTGCAGATTAACACCTCAATTTTTGGAGCATCTTGGACATGCGGTTCCATAAGATCTCAGGCCACTTGGATGAGCTTCTTGCACATCTGCAACCTCTCTTTTTCATACCCAGGATGAGGATATGTTAACCATCTATATTCTTGGGTTTGATTGGGTTTTAGCCTAGCTTCATAAGCCTTCAAAATTGCATCTAAAGGCTCAAACAATTTGTCCACCAAGACCGAACTTCCCGATGGTATTTCTGATGGTTTTGCTACAACAATTTTTCCTTATGGTCCCTTTCCAATCTCAGCTGATCTTCGGGATCTTCGGTTTACTACAATTTGGTTTCTAAGGCCAATTTTTCTTTTATCCTTTTGGATTTTATCTTGTCCCTTTTTGCTTTCCAAGATTTTTTGGGGTCCTAATCGACAAACTCTGTATTTCAGTTGTTGGGGTATAAAGCCCAATGTGGTCGCCCAGGTAAGTGGGCGGTCCACCAGGTATGTACACATATTCTTTTGTAAAAACCTAATAAGAACTCACTATGCTCTACACATTACAGTAGAGCGAGTTCACCATATCGTCATGCTCTTCTTCTCGCACTCTCTGCCGCGTCGCACTTCCGCTCGTACTCCTTCAACTGGTATCAGAGCTCAGATCGAGGCTCGGGGCAGCACTGCAAGAGGCTAGAGTCACCAACTCAGAACGACAGGCAAAGACACGGCCCCAAATCTTGTGGGGCTACCCGTAGGACTTGGTGTGCTCAAAATTTCATTCTGAGGTCATCTCGGTCACCGTTTAGCTTCGACAAAGTTCTGCGCAGGCCATTTTCGACTACGTGGTCTCAGCGGGTGCAGATCCGCCGACTCTGCAAATTTGGGGTTTTTGGCCTACGACTACAGGTGCTGAGGATATCGACACTCCCAGAGTGTTGATTTGTGGCTGTCTACACATCGAAGGACGGCTCATAGTTCTTGGAGGCGTGTCACATACGACACGGGCGCATCTACACACAGATTGTAGGCGACATCCACTAGTTCATCAGGTAGCTTGTGTTTGCTGCTTGATATTCGAGATTTCATCCTGACATTGCAGGTACTTCCACATGGGATGTATTGTCAGAGATGATGTATGTTTGTTGAGGGTTTGCTGGCTGTGAGTCACGTAGCAAACAACCGCCGCAACGGTTACAACATATAGTGGGAAATTTGTGGATGTATGACTTTGTGGGAAGTCTATGTACTGTCAGATTTACTGCAGCCTTTGTTGAGGGTCGAGTGAGGTTTTATTGAGCTGGGGGATTCTCGAATGTTGAGATCCTTTCGGTGATACAGGTCTTGGAGCGATCCCTTGAGCACCCTTAGATAGGCAGCTAGGATGTATTGACTGTGAGTTAGACAGTTGGGATTGCATCTTTGCTTTACTGCCGTTGAGGCATTGTCACAGTCTATGCTTACAGGACAGTGACAGGACAATGAGAGACAGTATAGGTGCAGGACAGGTTTACCCGCAGGTTACAGTGTCAGAGAGACAGTGTTTTTTTGAGATGTTTTTTGGTCTGTTTTTTGAGTACACCAGAGCCATATTACAAAGGAGACTCTGCCAAAATTTATGCAGAATCTGAAGCTTTCTTGGTTCATTTGACAGGTTGATATTGGTTCAGAGGTCACTTTACAGGGGAAACTTTGCCGAATTTTTCCAAGGAAAGTAAACCACTGTGAAGCGTAGCTATGGCTGGATCACAGGACACTGCTCTTTACAATATCAAGAAGCTGGATGGAACCAATTTCCCATTGTGGAAGAAGAAGATTTGGCACGTGTTGGTACAAAAGAAGCAGATAAAACCTATAAAGCTCAAGGAGATAAAACCAGAAGATATGGACGAAGATGAATGGAGCGAAATGGATGAATTGGCACTTTCTACCATTATGCTGACTTTGGCAGAAAGCGTTTACTTCAATGTAGCAGACGAGATGTCGGCTTATCAAGCATGGTTAAAGCTGAGTGATCTTTATGAGAAGCAGAGTGCAACTTCACAGGTATACTGGCTTAAGAAGCTTGTTGACTTGAAGATGAAAGAAGGGACACCTATGTCCAATCATCTGAATGCATTCAACACAATCTATATTCAGTTGTCAGCTCAAGGTGTCAAGTTTGATGAACCTATTAGAGCTATGTTCCTGTTGATCACATTGCCGGAAAGTTGGGACACTTTTCGCATAGCTTTGAGTAATTCTGCACCTCCAGATGGTTTGAACATAGCAGGTGTAGAAGGAAGTATGCTTACTGAAGAAACCAATAGAAAGACAATGGACAAAGGCAAAGGAACAACCTTAGTTGTCAGGGGAAGGACCAAATAAAATTACAAAGGTGGAAAGAGGAATCAGTCTCGTAGCAAGTCCCGCAGTGCTAAAGGCAAGAGTGACATAGAATGCTACCATTGTGGCAAGAAGGGTCACATGAAAAGAGACTGCAGAGAATGGAAAGCAAAAAAAGGCAAAGAGAAAGCTGAAGACCATGGTGAGAAGAACAAGTCCTCAGTGAAGATTCAAGAAATAAATGTGACAAACACTGTTGCAGAGGATGACAGTCTAGTGTCAGGAGACATCTACTTCTTGAAGAATACAATGGACTCAGCTCTTCTTACAGCATCTGATGGAAATGCACTGAGTGACTGGATTATAGACTCAGGGGCATCACTTCATGTGTCTCCAAACAAGGAGTGGTTTACTTCTTATGTGACCACTAAAGATCATGTTCGGCTAGGCAATGGGCAGACATGTGAGATCTTAGGTGTTGGAGATGTTCAATTGAAGTTTCAGAATGGATCTTCTTTCACGCTGAAGAATGTGAGATATGTTCCCTCAATTACAAAGAGCTTGATCAGCACAGGTTTACTTGATGATGCTGGCTACGTCACCACTTTTGGACAGAACATGTGGAAGATATCCAAGGGTTCTATGACAGTAGCACATGGAGTAAAGTCTGGAGGACTTTACATGATTTATGTATCAAATGTCTCTAAAAATGGAATCAATGTAACCGAGCAGCCGAACGTTTCTTTGTGGCATAGCCGGTTAGGACATATGTCCAAGAAGGGAATGGAAATCTTGTCTCGTTCTGGTTATTTGCCTGTCTTTTCATTTAATGATTTTGAATTCTGTGAACATTGTCTGTATGGTAAGCAAACACAGCAGCCACATAAGCATAGAAGCAATAGAAGAGATACACAGTTGGCACTTGTTCATAGTGATTTGTGTGGACCTATGCCTAACCTATCTCTAGGGGGAGCTTCTTACTTTATGACATTTATAGATGATTACTCGAGGAAAGTATGGGTTTACTTTCTCAAGCACAAGGATGAAGCGTTTAGTGTTTTCAAAACGTTTGTGACACTTGTGGAGAATCAGAGTGGCAAGAAGCTTAGATGCTTATGCACTGACAATGGTGGAGAGTATGTTTCAAAGGCCTTTCAGGACTTTTGTGAGTCAAAAGGTATAAAACGTGAACTTACTGCTCCTTACAATCCTCCTCAAAATGGTGTTGCTGAGAGGATGAATAGGACCATACAAGAGAAGGTCAGAAGTATGTTGTCTAATGCACAGCTGCCAAATGGGTTTTGGGCTGAAGCTGTATCAACAGCTGTTCATCTTGTAAATAGATCTCCTAGCAAGGTTTTGCAGAAGGATTCAGTGCCAGAGATGGTATGGTCAGGCAAAATGCCCTCATACAAGCATCTCAGAGTCTTTGGCTGTGAGGCATATACTCATGTTCCAAAGGAATTTAGGAACAAACTTGAGCCAAAGAGTAGAAAGTGCATCTTTCTAGGCTATGGTAATTCTGGTGAGATGGGGTACAAACTTTGGGATCCCGAATCCAGAAAGGTTGTCCGCAGCAATGATGTTCACTTTAATGAATCCAAATATCATTCTAAACCAGAGAGGGTTGAGGAGATTAGAAGAGTTGTCTTCCAAGAAGATGGACCTGCACGTGCAAGACAAAATGTCAGGGCTCAAGAGGAGCAAGGATAGGATAGATTGGAACCACAGGTTGTGGCTGAGCCTGAGCCACCTATTCTGCATAGATCTGGACGTGTCACGCGAGCTCCTGATAGGTTTTTTCCATCTATGAACTATGTCATGTTGACTGATTGCAATGAGACTTCATGTTACAAGGAAGCAGTGCAAATGAAGGACTCAGAGAATTGGCAATTGGCCATGCAGTCAGAGATGACAGCTCTGCATAAAAACCAGACATGGAAGCTAGTTAAATTACCACGGGGCAAAAAGGCTCTACCCTGTAAATGGGTTTACAGGTATAAGATCACCGCTCATGATAGTCAGCCAAAGTACAAAGCAAGGCTTGTTGCCAAGGGCTTTAAGCAAGAACAAGGCATTGACTTTGATGAAGTCTTCTCTCCGGTGGTCAAAATGACTACATTGAGATGCTTTCTTGCATTGGTTGCCATATTAGATTTGGTGTTGCACCAAATGGATGTCAAGAAAGCGTTCTTGCATGGTGATTTAGATGTGGAAATGTACATGCAGTAGCCAGAAGGGTTTGTTGAGAAAGGCAAGGAAGATTGGGTATGCCAGTTGTTAAAGAGTCTTTATGGCTTAAAACAATCACCGAGGGCATGGTACCATAAATTCCACAAGTTTATGCTTTCTCAAGGCTACAAACGTAGTGAGTTCGATCACTGTCTATATACAAAGAAGGCTAAGGATGGTAGTTGGTTGATCCTTATTTTGTATGTGGATGACATGTTGATTGCTGGCAAGCACTTGGAAGAAATTTCAGCTTTGAAGTCAAAGATGGAAAAATCGTTTGACATGAAAGACATGGGTGAGGCAAGTCATATACTTGGTATGCGCATTGAGAGAGACAGATCAAAGAAGTTGATTTGGTTATCTCAAACAGAGTATATTGGCAAGGTTTTGCAACGTTTCAATATGGATAAGGGAAAGGCATTGAGTGTTCCATTGCCACCATATGTGAAACTTAGCAAACAAGATTGTCCTGTGTCTGAGGAAGAACAGGCTGAAATGGATAAGATTCCATATGCGTCTGCAGTGGGTAGTTTGATGTATGCAATGATTGCCACTCGCCCAGACATTGCATTTGCAGTGGGAGTAGTAAGTCGATACATGTCAAACCCAGACAAGAAACATTGGGAGGCAGTGGAAGGAATATTGAGATACCTGAAAGCTACAAAGAGTATGCGTATATTCTATGGGAGTCAGGAGCTAAGTGTAAAGGGTTTTACAGACTCAGATTATGCAGGTGACTTAGACAACCGAAGGTCTACGTCAGGGTATGTCTTTACATTGGCTGGTGGAGCAGTATCATGGCATTCTAGATTACAAGATTGTGTTACTCAGTCTAGTACACAGGCTGAATATGTTGCAGCATCAGAGGCATGCAAAGAATCAATTTGGCTTAATCGACTAGTAACAGATTTGGGAATCAAAGAAGAGATGCATGTGTTATATTGTGATAGTCAAAGTGCTATACAATTGGCTCGCAATCCAGTTTATCACTCAAAGACAAAGCATGTGGATGTGAAGTATCATTTCATCAGGGAAATGTCTACACATCGAAGGACGGCTCACAGTTCTTGGAGGCGTGTCACATACGACACGGGCGCATCTACACACAGACTGTAGGCGACATCCACTAGTTCATCAGGTAGCTTGTGTTTGCTGCTTGATATTCCAGATTTCATCCTGACATTGCAGGTACTTCCACATGGGATGTATTGTCAGAGATGATGTATGTCTGTTGAGGGTTTGCTGGCTGTGAGTCACGCAGCAAACAACCGCCGCAGCGGTTACAGTATACAGTGGGAAATTTGTGGATGTATGACTTTGTGGGAAGTCTATGTACTGTCAGATTTACTGCAGCCTTTGTTGAGGGTTGAGTGAGGTTTTATTGAGCTGGGGGATTCTCGAATGTTGAGATCCTTTCGGTGATACAGGTCTTGGAGCGATCCCTCGAGCACCCTTAGATAGGCAGCTAGGATGTATTGACTGAGTTAGACAGTTGGGATTGCATCTTTGCTTTACTACCGTTGAGGCATTGTCGCAGTCTATGCTTATAGGACAGTGACAGGACAGTGAGAGACAGTACAGGTGTAGGACAGGTTTACCCGCAGCTTACAGTGTCAGAGAGACAGTGTTTTTTGAGCTGTTTTTTGGTGTGTTTTTAGTACACCAGAGCCATTTTACAAAGGAGACTTTGCCAAAATTTTTGCAGAATCTGAAGCTTTCTTGGTTCATTTGACAGGTTCATATTGGTTCAGAGGTTAGTTTACAGGGGAAACTCTGCCGAATTTTTCCTAGGAAAGTAAACTACTGTGAAGCGTAGCTATGGCTGGGGATCACAGGGCACTGCTCTTTACAATATCAAGAAGCTGGATGGAACCAATTTCCCATTGTGGAAGAAGCAGATTTGGCATGTGTTGGTACAAAAGAAGCAGATAAAACCTATAAAGCTCAAGGGGATAAAACCACAAGATATGGACGAAGATGAATGGATCGAAATGGATGAATTGGCACTTTCTACCATTATGGTGACTTTGGTAGAAAGCGTTTACTTCAATGTAGCAGACGAGATGTCGGCTTATCAAGCATGGTTAAAGCTGAGTGATCTTTATGAGAAGCAGAGTGAAGCTTCACAGGTATACTGGCTTAAGAAGCTTGTTGACTTGAAGATGAAAGAAGGGACACCTATGTCCAATCATCTGAATGAATTCAACACAATCTACAATCAGTTGTCAGCTCAAGGTGTCAAGTTTGATGAACCTGTTAGAGCTATGTTCCGGAAAGTTGCCGGAAAGTTGGGACACTTTTCACACAGCTTTGAGTAATTCTGCACCTCCAGATGGTTTGAACATAGCAGGTGTAGAAGGAAGTCTGCTTACTAAAGAAACCAATAGAAAGACAATGGACAAAGGCAAAGGAACAACCTTAGTTGTCAGGGGAAGGACCAAAGAAAAGTACAAAGGTGGAAAGAGGAATCAGTCTTGTAGCAAGTCCCGCAGTGCTAAAGGCAAGAGTGACATAGAATGCTACCATTGTGGCAAGAAGGGTCACATGAAAAGAGACTGCAGAGAATGGAAAGCAGAAAAAGGCAAAGAGAAAGCTGAAGACCATGGTGAGAAGAACAAGTCCTCAGTGAAGATTCAAGAAATAAATGTGACAAACACTGTTGCAGAGGATGACAGTCTAGTGTCAGGAGACATCTACTTCTTGAAGAATACAATGGACTCGGCTCTTCTTACAGCATCTGATGGAAATGCACTGAGTGACTGGATTATAGACTCAGGGGCATCACTTCATGTGTCTCCAAACAAGGAGTGGTTTACCTCTTATGTGACCACTAAAGATCATGTGCGGCTAGGCAATGGGCAGACATGTGAGATCTTAGGTGTTGGAGATGTTCAATTGAAGTTTCAGAATGGCTCTTCTTTCACGTTGAAGAATGTGAGACATGTTCCCGCAATTACAAAGAGCTTGATCAGCACAGGTTTACTTGATGATGCTGGCTACGTCACCATTTTTGGACAGAACATGTGGAAGATATCCAAGGGTTCTATGACAGTAGCACATGGAGTAAAGTCTGGAGGACTTTACATGATTTATGTAACAAATGTCTCTAAAAATGTAATCAATGTAACCGAGCAGCCGAACGTTTCTTTGTGGAATAGCCGGTAAGGACATATGTCCAAGAAGAAAATGGAAATCTTGTCTCGTTCTGGTTATTTGCCTGTCTTTTCATTTAATGATTTTGAATTCTGTGAACATTGTTTGTATGGTAAGCAAACACAGCAGCCACATAAGCATAGAAGCAATAGAAGAGATACACAGTTGGCACTTGTTCATAGTGATTTGTGTGGACCTATGCCTAACCTATCTCTAGGGGGAGCTTCTTACTTTATGACATTTATAGATGATTACTCGAGGAAAGTATGGGTTTACTTTCTCAAGCACAAGGATGAAGCGTTTAGTGTTTTCAAAACGTTTGTGACACTTGTGGAGAATCAGAGTGGCAAGAAGCTTAAATGCTTACGCAATGACAATGGTGGAGAGTATGTTTCAAAGGCCTTTCAGGACTTTTGTGAGTCAAAAGGTATAAAACATGAACTTACTGCTCCTTACAATCCTCCTCAAAATGGTGTTGCTGAGAGGATGAATAGGACCATACAAGAGAAGGTCAGAAGTATGTTGTCTAATGCACAGCTGCCAAATGGGTTTTGGGCTGAAGCTGTATCAACAGCTGTTCATCTTGTAAATAGATCTCCTAGCAAGGTTTTGCAGAAGGATTCAGTGCCAGAGATGGTATGGTCAGGCAAAATACCCTCATACAAGCATCTCAGAGTCTTTGGCTGTGAGGCATATACTCACGTTCCAAAGGAATTTAGGAACAAACTTGAGCCAAAGAGTAGAAAGTGCATCTTTCTAGGCTATGGTAATTCTGGTGAGATGGGGTACAGACTTTGGGATTCCGAATCCAGAAAGGTTGTCCGCAGCAATGATGTTCACTTTAATGAATCCAAATATCATTCTAAACCACAGAGGGTTGAGGAGATTATAAGAGTTGTCTTCCAAGAAGATGGACCTACACGTGCAAGACAAAATGTCAGGGCTCAAGAGGAGCAAGGATAGGATAGAGTGGAACCATAGGTTGTGGCTGAGCCTGAGCCACCTATTGTGCATAGATCTGGACGTGTCACGCGACCTCCTGATAGGTTTGTTCCATCTATGAACTATGTCATGTTGACTGATTGCAATGAGCCTTCATGTTACAAGGAAGCAGTGCAAATGAAGGACTCCGGGAATTGGCAATTGGCCATGCAGTTAGAGATGACAGCTCTGCATAAAAACCAAACATGGAAGCTAGTTAAATTACCACGGGGCAAAAAGGCTCTACCCTGTAAATGGGTTTACAGGTATAAGATCACCTCTCATGATAGTCAGCCAAAGTACAAAGCAAGGCTTGTTGCCAAGGGCTTTAAGCAAGAACAAGGCATTGACTTTGATGAAGTCTTCTCTCCGGTGGTCAAGATGACTACATTGAGATGCTTTCTTGCATTGGTTGCCATATTAGATTCGGTGTTGCACCAAATGGATGTCAAGACAGCGTTCTTGCATGGTGATTTAGATGTGGAAATTTACATGCAGCAGCCAGAAGGGTTTGTTGAGAAAGGCAAGGAAGATTGGGTATGCCAGTTGTTAAAGAGTCTTTATGGCTTAAAACAATCACCGAGGGCATGGTACCATAAATTCCACAAGTTTATGCTTTCTCAAGGCTACAAACGTAGTGAGTTCGATCACTGTCTATATACAAAGAAGGCTAAGGATGGCAGTTGGTTGATCCTTATTTTGTATGTGGATGACATGTTGATTGCTGGCAAGCACTTGGAAGAAATTTCAGCTTTGAGGTCAAAGATGGCAAAATCGTTTGACATGAAAGACATGGGTGAGGCAAGTCATATACTTGGTATGCGCATTGAGAGAGACAGATCAAAGAAGTTGATTTGGTTATCTCAAACAGAGTATATTGACAAGGTTTTGCAACGTTTCAATACGGAGAAGGGAAAGGCATTGAGTGTTCCATTGCCACCATATGTGAAACTTAGCAAACAAGATTGTCCTGTGTCTGAGGAAGAACAGGCTGAAATGGATAAGATTCCATATGCGTCTGCAGTGGGTAGTTTGATGTATGCAATGATTGCCACTCGCCTAGACATTGCATTTGCAGTGGGAGTAGTAAGTCGATACATGTCAAACCCAGACAAGAAACATTGGGAGGCAGTGGAAGGAATATTGAGATACCTGAAAGCTACAAAGAGTATGCGTATATTCTATGGGAGTCAGGAGCTAAGTGTAAAGGGTTTTACAGACTCAGATTATGCAGGTGACTTAGACAATCGAAGGTCTACGTCAGGGTATGTCTTTACATTGGCTGGTGGAGCAGTATCATGGAGTTCTAGATTACAAGATTGTGTTACTCAGTCTACTACAGAGGCTGAATATGTTGCAGCATCAGAGGCATGCAAAGAATCAATTTGGCTTAATCGACTAGTAACAGATTTGGGAATCAAAGAAGAGATGCCTATGTTATATTGTGATAGTCAAAGTGCTATGCAATTGGCTCGCAATCCAGTTTATCACTCAAAGACAAAGCATGTGGATGTGAAGTATCATTTCATCAAGGAAATGCTCGAGGATAAGCAGCTTCAGCTTGTCAAAGTTCACACCACAGAAAATCCTGCTGATCTACTTACAAAAGGACTTCCCTCAGAGAGCTTTGCGCATTTTCGCAAGCAGTTAGGTGTAGGGTAGTACATCACTTCTCTACATCTCTTGTATATTAGCTTGTATAGTAGCTTCTCTCACACTTGTATATTTGTACATCCCTCAAATTACCCAAATATTTTGATGCGCTCTGCTTTGTGTGGGAAACTTCTTGCCCAATGATCACCTCCACATTCATAGCATGGTCCTACTGATGGTGGGGAAGCTTGTGGAGCTCCCATCAATTGTCTTGTTCTAGGAGGGTATGCCCTAGGTCTGTAGTTCTTATTTTCCATGAGCATAAGTATATTTTCATTAACCAGGTAATGGTTTTTGGTTGGTTGTGTTATGTACGATGGTTCTTTCATCCCCTCAGAACCTATCCATGGAATTTGTCCTTCACAAGCACAGGCACTACTATCTAATTCTCTCTCATAAGTGCTGTCTGTAAGTATGAAACTACTGGCATCATTCTTTGATCCACAGGTGCCTCTACGGTTTGTGAAATTCTCACCATGGCTCTGTTTTCTTGGGGTAAAGGAGGTTGTTGTCCCAACAAAGGTTGAGGTTTTCCCCCCGCTTGGACTATGTTGTTTTATCCTACTTGGTATCTTGGACGTGGTGGCAAATGCTGCACTCTAGGAGGTCCATATGGTCTTTCCCTAACATAGTTTCTGTTGTAGAAACATTCATGGGTCTCATGGTTTGTTTATTTTTGTTCGATAGCACACCACTTCAATACATGTTGTAGTTTTCTCTTGGCCTCGGTTGCATGTTGCACCACTCAATTGGATGGTATTCTCCACAAGTGTCACATTTTTGTGTGGGATATTGTCGTGTGTTTGGGTTCGGCAAGTTACCTTAGTTTATCCTTTTGATCACTTCCTTAATCATTTGATCAAGGTTTGTCACAATTGGCTTCTGCCCACCCAAGTTCAATGTGGATTCACTACTAGTAGTCAACGAGGTGCTACTTGTCCCTTGGTTAGTATCCTTAGTATCCTTGGTTAGTATCCTTAGTAAATTTGTCTGCTAGATACAATGCCTCTCTACTCTCTAGTGACTTGCTCAAAGGTAACACATGCCTCAAGTGCAGATCCTTTTTGAGAGTCTCATTCTACAATCCCTCTGTGAAACAAACTGACAGTCTCCCATCATGAGGTAGCTCTTTAACATGGCATCTTTCAATGTACTTCTTGAATCGAAGCAAGGCTTCCTTCACCTTTTCTTTTTCCTTTTGTCTAAATGCATAGATTTGGGAGACCGTATTATGCTTAATCCCTCTCTTTGAGAATTCCTCTGCAAATTCTTGTAGAAGTTATTCTATGTTGGGAAAATCTTGGTTGTTTAATGGTTGGAACCAGGTCAAGGTTTTTCCTTCTAGGGTCAATCCAAATCTTTCATATTGAGTATGAAAATTTGTTACCTACGTAGCCCTCAACACTTGTTCGAAGATTGAAACAAGTGCATAGGGATTCCCCGACCCACTATACTTTTTGGGTACACACTTGGCCACCTGAGAGGGTTGCATGCATCTAGTCTCAGCAACCATTCTAACAATTCCCGGTCCTCCTGATATGGTCTCTCTAGTTTTGTATTATCCCCTTGGAACTACAATCGGTGTCCTCTCTGCTAATCTTTCATCCTGTCGTTTTGTTCGATCTCGTGTGACAGTCGGAGGGATTCTAGTTGCCTAAGTCAAATCAGGTGCTTCATTGTCCCTGTGTGCGTTCAAAGAAACTCTAGACCCCAATGATCCCATGGGTCCTACATTTGAGAATCGTTGATGACCAGTTGCATTTTCCATTCTCGTTCTTACTCAACTTACATATCTAGTTTTTGGTCTTGTTTGATTCTTCATGGGTCTAACTTGATTGGGGATTACATAATATTCATGGAGTGGTCCATTAAAGTATGTATACCGCTCTAGGGTGGATGCATGAATAGGTGGCCCGGTTTTAACTGGTTGAAAGTTTCTTTTGGAGGCTTAAAATTTAGGGGGTATGAAACTGGTGTTACGGGCAAGAATTGTTTGAATTAAATAATCGTGTGGAGAATACAAAATCTTAAAAATCATGAAGAGGATTCAAAAACACGTGTGGAGCCCACGTCAGAACGAATGTTCAGTCGAATGTTTTCATGACTATGACTTCTCTGTATCTTTGTGCCTTTCTCCTTCTACGCCTTTCTCAGCTCACTCTACAGCCCCCTTGCACGCTGCTTATCCTTCGCTATGGATAGCAACCTAAGAAAGAGCCCAAGGAATGCAGCCCAACAGGTCTCCCCCACAAAGACCCAACATTCTCCCACGAAGGTATGTCACCTCTCTCTGTCTCTCTCTGTGTTGTGTACAGCGGACCTGTATGTGTAGTAGAGTATTGAGGTGTGGATACATTGAGTAATGAATATGGATTTATTCCTTTCAGAGACAGAAGTTACAACCTCCTCCCAAAATTAGTCGCTTTGTTCACCCTAAGGATGTGGAGGTTCCATTAAAGGCATTCTGCACGACAAAGGAGGATTTTCACAAGGAATATGGGTTAAGTCTTGAGGGGAAAGATGTTAGGAAGTTGACGGATGCAGATGTGCCCATATCCGACTGGATGAAAGTTTTCATGTGTCTTCCAGTGAAGGAGAAAAAAGTGCCGATAAAAACAGCAAGGCTAGATCACTACAAGGCACTCTACCAGCTCTACAAGCAGGTGTACCAATCCAAACCACCAAACTATCTGCTGGGAGTCAAGTTTGCACGTGGATATGTTTATTTCGTATGTGCAGGTCCGGTAAAGTGGGCTGAGTTTGCATATGAGGTGGTGAAGAATGTGACCAATGAAGGTCACTTAGATAGGAAAAGAGAACAATGGAAGTTAGAGACTTCCCAAGTATCCACATGAACCCCAAGTGGTTCTGCCATCTTCTTAGTAAATACCCCATCCGGAAGTACACTAGTCGGAAGTGGACTTTTTGCGACCACTCAGTCTGCGTTTAGTGTTGAAGTATCCACTTCCTTGCAAGAACTTCTTGTTGAGGTTAGAAAATCTCATGACAATGTATCAGTCGAGTGTCAGAAGGCTAAGGATTCAGTGGTCAAATCTGTTGTTTGCTGATGTGCACCGTTGTGAGGGTGCCCTTGACACCATCCAAATGCACTTCCCTGGTGATGCCAATGTACCAACAGGCTTGCTTGACAGCCTCCAAGAAAAATTTGACCAAGCAAAAGCCACCCTACACAACAGGCACAGGTATGCTTTTCACTCCATCTGATTGTAGTATAATACCTGCAAAGTATCATACGGTATGATTTTTCATACCGGTAGGATTATATCATATTCGGTAAGGGTAGATGACAATATCGGTAGGATGTTATCATACTGGTAGGATTATACCCTACCGGTATGATTACATCCTGCCGTTATGATTATATCCTACCGGTAGGATGTTATCTTACCGGTAGGATTTAGGAGATAATCCTACCGGTATGATAACATCCTACTGGTATGGTTACATCCGACCGGTATGGTTGAATCCAACCGGTATGATAAAATCCAACCGGTTTGATGTTATGCTTCTGGTATAATGTTATCCTACCGGTATGATTTTACCGGATGTTATCCTACTGGTATGATGTTATACTATCTAGTATAGTAACATTATACTGGTGGAATAACATCATACCAGCAGGATGTAATCATACCGGTATGATAACATCATTATACCGATTTTCAAGCATTCATACCGATTTTATACCTGTTTGACATTGTCTGATAACAGAGGTCTCTTGCCTACAGGAAGAATTATCCAAATGCTTGGACCGTGAGGAAACCTTTGGTCTCTATGTCACGTTTGTGACAGACATGATTAGTCAACCAATGCTACCTAAAACCATAGTCTTGCTTTCACGAGTTTCGGCTCCTGGACATAGTGTTGTTCTCATTGATGTGTGCAATGCTTGTGGTGTAAAAATTCATGATCACAATCGCTCAAGCCATGTTGTTCTATTGCCTTGTTCACATGCATACCATGCATTCTGCTATGCTCACTTGGCTGAGAAAGGAAAGTGCATGCTTAAGGATTGCCCCAGAGTTATTTCTACAAAAGACCAATCCCTTCTAAAGAAGAAGCCATTTGAACCATGCCCAAAAACAGGTGAGAAAATTGTTTCAATGGGTAATCAGGTGGTTGTTTTTTGTCTTCTCTGATTTTTTTTTAGGTGGTTGATTTTTGTCTTCTCTGATGTTTTTTCAGAGTCAAGCTGCTTCAGAACTACTACCGTTAAAGACACAGGGAACGATGCAGTGACGCCTGCATACAAGACACCTGTGGAGGTATTGCTTGATGAAAATGTCCCTGGTAATGCTGAGAAACCTGTTTCGGAAACAATAGAAGAAGAACAAAACTTTGAGATAAAGTACTAGAGTACGACTGCTGCTGAAGGGAAAACCCAGAATGAGGAAGACGATGTGTTGCTAGACACTGGCATGCGGGTGACAAGATCAAAGACCCCGAGAAAACGAGGCCAAGGTGGCAAGAGTAACTTTTTTCATTGATTATGTCTCTACTAAGTGATCTTTTGCTGCACAACTTTCTAAAGCTGATGGTCGTGTAGATGTCAGGATGGAGGGAAGTCCCGAGGAGACCCTTGCTCAGCATATAAGAAAGGTAAAAAGAAAAAAAATCGAGAAGACTGGAGATGAGAAGCCTGAAATGGAGCAAAAAAGCAAGGAAGAGGAAGAGACCCAGGGGCAACCAGAAGAGGAGATGGACATAGAAGACACTAAGCAGATGCAGAATACCGGCACAAGTTCTGACCCTAAACCCAGAGCCTGCAAAAGATTATAGTTTGCCCCCCCTATGTTTCTTTTTATGTAACCACTTCTGAAAGAAATATAACTTTCTTTCCCATTCGACGTCTCTTTCATCTTGTGCCTAATTTTTAAACATTGTGTGTTTTTATTGTATGATTTCAATCTATAGATATGTCCTAATTGCATATTTAAATTTGAGTCTTTTGTAATTTTGCATCTGCAGATATGTTTTCAGCTGAAGAATGGCGCCTTGCAGATAGGTTCAGGGCTGACAAGCAGAATGGCAGGGCTGACATTCGTGCAATATGGAATTGTGTGTTGTCTCCTGCAGTGCTCGTGTTTCCTCTATGGTATAGACTAATTAAAAGAATCCCACTGATATGGCCAAGGCCACCACCTCCGTTGAGCATCCAGCCTAGGGTTCTCATTTTGGACCTTAATGGATTACTGCTCAAGAAATTTAATGGAAAATATGGTGAAGAATTGCCCCACTGGCCAGAAATGCGGTACGTTGTTGAAGGGGATACACAGTTTTGAGTAAGGCCCGATGTAGAAGTGTTTCTGAATTTTTGTTTCAGATGGTTCGAAGTGTGGATATGGAGCTGCTACAAGTTTGAGAAGCTCAAACGCACGCTAGCAACAGTGTTCCCTGACCACCACAAAAGATTCAATAGAGTGGTAAGTCAGGCACAGTGCACAAGGGCCCCTTTTAAATTGGGCACGACAGATAAACCAGTGTTCCACAAGAATCTCAAAAATTTTCCTGACCTACCACCTGACACACTTATCTTTGATGATTCTGGATATAAGCTAATGTTTAATCCATTGGGGTCATTTCTTGTTTTTCCCAAGCTAGAAAAGCAGTCTAAAGAAGTGCGCACCTGTTTTCTATCAAACCACTGTCATAAACTGGCTGGCACACTGGTTGTGCTCTAAGGACAGAATTGAGTATACAAAGAGGACTGTAATTTGTGCAGACGGACAACCTGACGACACCTATGTGTGTCGTTTTTATTGGAAATGGCGGATTGACTATTTCAAGAAGAAAGGAACATATTTTTTATATAAAAAGAAAGCTTCATAAAGTCTGTGAAGTGGGCGACTTTTGTCGATGTATTTTTTTGTTGATGGATGTAAATGGAGAATTACTCAGCCTTCTTGTCAATCAATTGAACAGAATTCATGTATAATACATTTACAAGCAAGTTGCACGGAAATACGTTGTATTCTATATTTGAAGTATATTGCAAATAAGAGAGAGAGAGAGAGAGAGAGAGAGAGAGAGAGAGAGAGAGAGAGAGAGAAAGAGAGAGTCGGATACAAAGAAGTGACTTGTATGATACCGGTATGATTCTTTCAAGTGACTGGTATGATACCGGTATGATACTGAGGAGTGACCGATATGATACTTAGAAGTGACAGAGAGAGAGAGAGAGAGAGAGAGAGAGAGAGAGAGAGAGAGAGAGAGAGAGAGAGAGAGAGAGAGGGAGAGGGATTGGTATGATACCGGTATGATACTATGGAGTGACCGGTATGATACTGAGAAGTGAGAGAGAGAGAGAGAGAGAGAGAGAGAGAGAGAGAGAGAGAGAGAGAGAGAGAGAGAGAGAGAGAGAGAGAGAGACTGGTATGATACCGGTATGATACTGAGGATTTATTGGCATGATACCGGTATGATACTGAGAAGTGACTGGTATGATACTGAGAAATGACACAGAGAGAGAGAGAGAGAGAGAGAGAGAGAGAGAGAGAGAGAGAGAGAGAGAGGAGAGAGAGAGAGAGAGAGAGAGAGAGAGAGAGAGAGAGAGAGAGAGAGAGAGAGAGAGAGAGGAACTTGTATAATACCGGTATCATACTGAGGAGTGACTGGTACCGGTATGATACTGAGAAGTGACTGGTATGATGTTTAGAAATGTGAGAGAGAGAGAGAGAGAGAGAGAGAGAGAGAGAGAGAGAGAGAGAGAGAGAGAGAGAGAGAGAGAGAGAGAGAGAGAGGGAATGTATGATATGTATATGATACTGGGAGATGACTGGTATGATACCATATCATACAGGTATGATACTGGGAATTGACAGGTATGATACCAGTATGATATTGAGAAGTGACTGGTATGATACAGAAATGATACTGAGAACTGACAAAAAGAGAGAGAGAGAGAGAGAGAGAGAGAGAGAGGGAGAGAGTTCAGTTTACAGTTAAAGGCAGATATACACAAAATTATGCATTGTGCATTTCTTAAGATGGTTACAGCTCAAAAGGCACACTATTGTAGATAGACTCACTGACATCAAGTGATATTGTATATAGTTTTGAGTTGCTGGGATGGGGTATCATGGGGATTTTGATTGCCCGAACAAGATGTGAATATATGAACACCTCTGGCTTTTTGTCCAAAAGCTTGTAGGTCTGCTCATTTATCATACGATAGTAAAACCCTTTGATAGCATAGGATCCTCGCCCAATGATATTGCCCCAGTCATCTTCAGCGTCTGAATGAAACTCTTGAATAGCTGCAGTGCATTTCACTATATAGAAATCCACTTTTTCTTCATTGTCATTTGGTGCGGGAACAACAAAATTATCACCAACAATAAGAGCTTGAGGGTGTCATAGTGTCCTTCATACGCTACATCCTCATTTATTTCGTCGTCATTGTCTTCCCCTTCTTCTGTAGGATCCAAAATAAGGTATGTCCAGAAAGGAACGTGTGACTTGCTCACACATCTCCTCCACTTTTCTTGTTTACATGCACTACAGAAACAAGACAGTGAACGTGTTCTCAAAGCAGTTGTATCATGCTCTGAATATGCAGAAACATAGTGCATTGAGCGAGTATTTTTTACAGCCTTCACATCCCAAAATTTTCCCCTTTCGACATCTCCCAATTCAATCACCCAAAAAATCTTGCTTGCATAACGGGCCTGGGATGCATAGGTGGTTGTAGCACCATCTGACAAGGTCCGTCTCAATAATGCCACAACATTTGTAGCATAGTCTATCTTTGGGCAGTTTGGGTGCAATTCGTATTGAGTTAAAGACCTTTTTATCACTGCTCCCGCACCGTCG
This sequence comes from Adiantum capillus-veneris, assembly GCF_014529385.1. Lineage (NCBI taxonomy): Eukaryota > Viridiplantae > Streptophyta > Polypodiopsida > Polypodiales > Pteridaceae > Adiantum > Adiantum capillus-veneris. The sequence continues at coordinate 122,341,238 of NC_140936.1, read as the reverse complement.
TGTTCTCCCTTACCATGTCCGGATCCAAAAAAGTTCCAAGACATTTTCCATCCCGTAAAAACATTGTCTCTGCAATTTATTCAATGGATAGAAGAAGATTAATATACTCTTGGCACGATAAAATTACCAAAAAAAACACGTATTATAATATTACTGATGTTAGACAAGCATTTTATTACAACTTTAATGCCACTATTATAGGTCTCTATATTAAAACCACCTTCAGATAATGTTTGTTAGAACATGGTATACCTGGCAAGGAAATAGAATGGTCTTCTTGCTTTGAATTGTGAAGCTGCTCCATCAGACCATACCCAATGACGTTTTATGTTTAGACCAAATTGCAAGTTTAGCCATTCCGCATGTTTCAGAAAACAGTGTTGAACAAAATGTGTGTCATGTTGCTTGTCATCTGAAATGAAGAAGTGAATTGTCTTTTGGATGTCACCTGCATAATATAAAAATCAGTAATTATTGAAGGCTTAATACAAAATAAATAATACTGATCTAGGGTGATGTTGTTACCTGCAATTCGGAAATATGTTATGTGCACAAAAATATTTACTTGATTTGAATACCAGTGCATGGACTGAATCTCATTTTGTTCTTTGAAACTATAATTTTCAGCAAAGTCAACAACTGACACAACAACATCTTCTGGAAAGCTTTGTATACATTCCTTATATTGTTCTGCTTGCCATCTATACACAAAATTATGCATTATGTATTTCTTAAGATGGTCTTTGGACATGACTGAGAGATCCTGGCATGATATTTCCTTATGCGACAAGACTTTCCTTTTCTTCTTCAGACCGTCACGCGCAGTTCCTACTTCTAGGTCCTCAAAAATCTTCACCACAATCTTTTTAGCAATAAATACAGCCTCTGCAGCACAAAAGTCTAACTTATCCGGGCCACACCTTTTACATTAACCACTCAAGAAGGCAAGGGCATGGAAGGTGCACGTATCTGATTTTGGACACAGTATAGAGTCCAATAAGGCTGTTACACTATTGATAGGGTTTTTTGGTGCCTTGCATTCACCATTGTCTTTGCATATGTTGCATTGACAATGGCAAGCTTTTCCATGCAGACCGAATACAGAACTTCGCATGTGATTTATGGCATCCTTTAGGAAGACCTTTGAACATTTGAAATGCAGCAGCAAGTATATCGGTCTCTGAATTTCCGCACAAAACATGGATTCATGTACTCAAACGCCCGCTGCCTTATTACAATTTCAGGGTATTGTTCTTTGAAGTTGAGAAAGAGCTCCACCTACAATGAAAGACATATATGGTTAAAGAACATTGAAGAAAACTGCAGGTTTTTATTATCTTTGAGAAAAACTGTTACATTACTATAAACCAATATTTTTATTTCAAACCACTATGTTTTTTCACTTAATTGGTTAGGTAAACCAGTATATATGAACACATGTCCTTGGTACGTACCAGTGGTATATAAGTGTCAACCAGTGCAAATGTTCTTACTGTTGATGTAAACCAGTCTTTTCATTTATAACCAATATGTTATTTACCTAACCAGTACAAGTGAGCACTTAACCACGATGTATACCAGTGAGAAATAAGTGTTAAAAATAATGAACACATGCCCTTGGTACGTACCAGTGGTATATAAGTGTCAACCAGTTCAAATGTTCTTACTACTGATGTAAACCAGCTTTTTCATTTAAAACCGGTATGTTATTTACCTAACCAGTACATGTGAGCACTTACCCATGCTGTGTACCAGTGAAAAATAAGGGTTAAAAAAATGAACACATGTCCTTGGTACGTACCCGTGGTATATAAGTGTCAACCAGTTCAAATGTTCTTACTGCTGATGTAAACCAGTCTTTTCATTTATAACCGGTATGTTATTTACCTAACCAGTACAAGTGAGCACTTAACCACGATGTATACTAGTGAGAAATAAGTGTTAAAAAGAATGAACACATATAAGTGTCAACCAGTTCAAATGTTCTTACTGCTGATGTAAACGAGTCTTTTCATTTATAACCGGTATGTTATTTACCTAACCAGTACAAGTGAGCACTTAACCATGATGTATACCAGTGAGAACTTATTAGTGTTAAAAGAAATTAACACATGTCCTTGGTACGTACCAGTGGTATATAAGTGTCAACTTGTTCAAATGTTCTTACTGCTGATGTAAACCAGTCTTTTCATTTAAAACCGCTATGTTATTTACCTAACCAGTACATGTAAGCACTTAACCACGATGTATACCAGTGAGAAAAATGTGTTCAAAAAAAATGAACACATGTCCTTGGTACGTACCAGTGGTATATAATTGTCAACCAGTTCAAATGTTCTGACTGCTGATGTAAACCATTCTTTTCATTTAAAACTGGTATGTTATTTACCTAACCAGTACATGTGAGCACTTAATCACGATGTATACCAGTGAGAAATAAGTGTACAAAATAATTTACTGGATACGTAAACCAGTATTTTCCTTTCAAATAGATATGTTTTTTACCTATCTGACATGACAAACAGTACATGTGAACACGTGACGAGTACATGTGAACACTTAACCACTATGTATACCAGTGAGAAATAAGTGTTAAAAGATTTTTATTGGTTATGTAAACCAGTTTTTTACCTAACGAGTTTATACATATCATACGCGTGTGAACGTATGCGTCTGCAAACGTATGTTTCAGCAAACATACGCGTATGATATAAACTATGTTTCCATTTATATTCTCCTTCACATCCAATATTTATCTACTCTTAGTCTAGGACCAAATACAGATTCCCCTTATTTCCATTTATAACTTCCTTCATATCCGATTTCATATCTACTCTTATCAACCCATTTATAGTGAATATAGGTCATGAATGCAAATATTAGAAAACAAAAATGGATATAGTGAAGCAAGTTATTACCTGAGATTGTTCACGAAGATGCACAGGATGTTTGACATATGAATTTCTTCCAATACGCTTTTTACACACATCCTTCTTATTGGGTGAAACACGAGTGTTAGACATCCAAAAAGAGAAGATCAACTCTTTCTCATCAGGTGTTATGAAACCACGATCCATGGGCTGTCGAGCACACAAAGAGATTGGCAAATTGCCATCACCTGCTTCCCTCAACCGATTCTCTGCAGCTGTGAAGTTCCTCTTGTGCAAATTTAGCAACTTAGATGCAGCTGAAACATTCACTTTTGAGGTAGATGTACACTCAACATTCATAAGCATTGTGGTGATGAAGCTTTTAAGAAAGAGCTCCTGTCCGCTCTTGGGTAATTTGATTGCATCTATTGTGTTGCGTATGGCTTCAACGAAGGTTGTTTGTGCCCTGGGCATTTCAAGGTCTCCAAGAGAAGGATGATTGACAAACTTGCACAAAATATCTGAGCGTGATGCAACATCGAGGGCCTTTGTACGCCGATTGAAGAGCATAACAAGGTCATTGCAAAGTCTTTGACGCTTTGCATCATCAGCACCATTTTCATCATTATCTTCCTCACGTGCTACCTGCTCAAGCTTGTTCTTAGCACGCTGCTCCCTCTTTCTCCTAGCATGATATTCCTTGACCGCATCAACAGCATACCTAGCACATAGTTCACAGTGAGGCTGAGAGCAGTCACATACAGTGTGAGATTCTTGCTCCATGCTAGAGAGGGAGAGATTGAGCGAGGTGATAGTCCTACAGAGAGCAAGAGCAGTATATGACAACAATAGATGTGTGATAGGCCTACAAAGTAAAACAGCAATTTGTGCTCCTACACAGAGAGTTAGAGAGAGACAGGAAAACGAGAGAGCGGGAAGACAAAGAGCTAACTGACGTGCATAGTTAAGAGCTACAGAGCCGTCTTCTATATTTAAAAAAGAGACGTGGAAATAGTAATGGTGTAAAGAGCTGGCTGACGTGCATAGTTAAGAGGTACAGAGCCGTCTTCTATATTTAACAAAAAGCTGTGGAAATTCTATATTTAATTAAAAAGCTGTTCAAAAGAATATATCGAATTGAACTAATAGATATGGTTTTATGTACCGATTATAAAACCTCTGTCCAGGACAAGGTTTTTGGTCCACCTTACGATCTATAGGAGAGTATTTACGGCCATGCTTATCCATCATGACCACTTGGATATTTCTTCCCTCTATGTATGTAAAAACATAGAGTCTCTTGTGGTCAGTTAGCTCTTCAATGTCGGGTTCATCACATATATAATAGAGTATTTGCTCTCCATTATTGAATTTATAAAGTCCCACAAAAGTGTTGTCTGTATTGAGCCACTCCGTCTCGTTAATGCACCTGAGCAGAGTGTTCTACTTGTCTAACGTGGGTGGCTCATCCGCATCTACTTTGTCCTTGGTGCCAGTCAACCCCCATTTGTCCACAATGAAGGGGTTATGCACAACTAGATACATCATTCCTTCCCGGTCAAAGTATCTATCTCCATTATAGTCCACATCTACAAGGTCCTTGAACTTGCATGGTTTGTTCTCCAATTTGACATAGTAGCGGTCCATTCCATCCTTATAGATTTTACCTGAGTCAACTTTTTCTTGAATTGAAATTTTAGATACAATAGCTCGATGTCTGATGCGGGTCAAGAAGGACCTGCCCCAGTGGGAGTTTCTTTGTTAGAGCTCACCTTGTTGAATCCCTTGGTCACTATGGTTTATGATGTTTTCGATGATGTATTACATATATACTTTCCTCTATAATGGTTTCTAGCGGATGCAACGGATTTCGATTCACACTCTCTTCAGTTGAAATGTTGCTCGCTTGGTCTCTTAGGTTCTTAGGCTTGGATTCCTATTCTAATACAATATTCCTAATTGCAAAGACATGAACAAATGGTCTTACAAAACCCCAACCTTGTTACCTAATTGGCTACCTTGTGTTCTCTCTAGTTTGACTTACTTGTTGAGCCGCACCCTCTAGCTCCTGCACCCAGTAAAAAAATATTGATGGCTATGAGTTTACAGCCGCTCTTTTTAGTTCAAGCTTACAATTGGCAAAATTTTATCCAACACTTAAACAATTTTTCAATTTTGCTTATACATCCACAACTTAAGTCCAATTTCAATTGTGAAAAGACCACCAGGGTCTTGGAGACTATGTCTGGTTGTGGTGAAGTTCTGGTCTCAGTATGTCTCAGAGAAACATGGATCGCAATCCATGTACCTCAGTGACAAAATGGGGTGATTTTGATCCCACACCTAGCGCTTGGTCTAAAGATCTCAAATCTATGTTTTTGGTAAAGTTTGGGTCTGTTTAGGGTGGACCAAAGTCAAACCCTAGCCCTTTTTTGGTGATTTTTTATCTGAATTGATTTTGTCATTTTTGACCTCCTTTAGATTTCTTTTCACTTCCTTGCTTTGGGAATTTTTGTTCAAAATGGTTTAAGGTCCACACTGGTCCAATTTTTGTTCAAAATTTCAAGAAAGGTACATGGATCGTGATTAATGTTGGGAATCCAACTTGCCTTTTATGGATACCATTAGGATCAACATGTTTACTGGATGTTAGGGTATCAAAGGTTTTGGATTTGAACTAGTTTTTGTCAGCCAAAAGTGAATTCTCAAATTTGTTCTAGCCGTTTTGGATATCATTTGTCTTTTGCCTTTTTCACCTCTTTTGTAAAATTTTTAGCAATGGTTCTTCTAGGAATTGTAATTCAAAGTATATCAGTTGTCAAATTTTAGCCCAAAATCTTGATGAGGTACATGGATCGTGATCCATGTTTGACCTCATTTTGACATGAGATTTGGTCAGCTTATAGTCTTGGTTATGATGACACTCTTCCCAAAATCTTTTTAAATTTGAACTACTTTTGCCCAACCAAAAGAAAAAATTTGTGTTTGCTTTGCGGTTTTTGGTTATCTAGCAAAATTTTGGTATTTTGATCAACTTTTTGCACTTTTCTGTTGTGGTTTCTTTTAGAAAAGTTGTTCCACTAGTTATCAAGGATGAACTGGTCAAATATCAATCCAAAATGTCAACCAGGTACATGGATTGAGATCCATGTTGGGAAGCACTTTGAGATGAATTTTTGCCCTACGGGTTCCTATTTCCTAGAGAAGCCAAATCTCACCCTTTTTTGAATTTGGAACACTAAAAGTTCAATCTTCCCAAATTTTACTAAATTTTCAAGATTTTTTGCAAATTTGTCCAAACTCTTGATTTTGGACGTACTTCAGCAATCTATTTATGATCAAACTCAAGATTCTGGTATGTGATAGCAAGAACAATGGGTGACAATTTCTAATCATTTGGTCACACGCATATATGGATCGCGATCCATGTTCCTCATCAAAACTAGAAAGGAATTGTTTAGATTGATTCCTTCAAGCTTGTTTAATCCTCTTTGCAAGGTTTTTTTCAGTTTGAATCAGGTTTGGCGCTCTGGCCATCAAATTTTCAATTTTTCAAAGTTATGGTCTTTTGTACTAGAATATGGTTTTGGTCAGTTTTTATCGTGATTCTTTCAGCCCCATTTGATGGTTGAAGTTGTTATACTACCTACTCCTATGAACTGAATTGAATCTATGAACAAAAATAAATAAAACAGTGCAAAAGTAACAATGTAATGGATGGATAAGATCCCTTACCAATCATAGAGAAAGACAAAGAATGAAATGACTTGTGTATCTCACTCACAACTCTCCATGCTCCTAAAGAGTAGAATTGGCCTGTTTTTGACTCCATTCTCTATGAAGCACTAAACCCTTGTCTAGCTGCTTTCCTGCCTAAGTGTAAATGGAATGGGGTGTCAAAATCTCTGAAAAGGAGGCTTTCCATATGACTAGGTCACTCACCACCTAAGGATTGTATCCCCAACAACGGTGCCAATGTTAGCTGGTCGCGCGACAAACGTTTGCAGCATAGCTATCTGCCACTAACATGTGTCAATACTCATGGAAGCGACTCGATATAGGGCACGGAGACTCTTTGAGATTGCCAGTCTCAAGAAGTGAACCTACGAAACTTTGCAATCGACTACTTTAGAAAATCTATCACTCTCCAGTCCAAAAATCTACCTATGTTGAGTCTCATCACTCTAGGTCATCACGCCTTTTTGACATCCAAACAATGTTGAAATGCAACGAAACTTAAGGAGGGGTGTTACAACACCTAAGGACACAATCCTACCAAGTTATGTGGTCATCAATGGACGTACCATCATAATGATCCATCCCAAAAAAATGTGCAAAAAAGTGCAACAAAACTATTCAGAAAGGTAGCTCTATGCATAGAAACACTCTTCCAAGGTCAAAACATAAAAAAATAACCATTTTAGCACTCAAATTGATGCATTTAGCTCTAAAACAGGTCATCATGAACCATAACAAAATTGAGAATGATTACACTTAGATTCAAGAGCAAGAGACAAGGAACACAATGCACTAATCGGAATCGATTTTTGATTACCAGACAAAGAGAAAGATTGATTACAAGATGTAGTAGACTTATAGCTCACAGTCGACATCCAAAAACTCTTTTGAGATAATGATAATGTCACTTTTGAAACTAAGGGTTTTGACCCAAATACTTGGGACCCTTTCCCACGGCCATTGGCCACTTTACATGGCTTGTAGGTTCTCAGTGAGAAATAGAGAATACTGGGCTAGATGAATACACTTCAAGAATCATTACTTTCTAATTACAAGGATTCTTTGGGGGGAAAAAGATAGAATACAATGAAGTGTGACATATAGCCTGCTCTTTAGGTGTCTGTCTGTTGCATCCTTCAAACAATCATCTTCGTCTCTTGCCGTCGTAGGATGGAAACGGCTCTCTTTGTTCTTAAATCAAGCACCACCTGTCTTTCTCTCTCGTTGTTAGGCAAGGTGAACGCCCTGCTTTCCCAATCTTGCTTAGCACCTATTTCAAGAAACCATGCCTACCCAAGATGATAGGGTACGCATTATCACCTGCTTTCATCACAAAGAAATTGATCAAGCACTCAATTCCCATCACTCTCACATCTTGAGCCAAACCCAAACACCTAGCTTTGGTATGGTTAGCCATCCTCATGCACAAAATTGATTTAGCTACTTCTTTGACACCTTGTTTCACTCATAGCAACCTCTGTCATGATGCAAACATGTGCTCCACCATCTATATAGGCATTCACCTGCATCCTCTTTTTCAATGATTGCATCCACCAGAGGAAGGGCATTCATCGGGCTGGCCACCCTTAATACCATGTTTTGCACTGCATGCACATTGTCCTTAGCCTTTGGCAACCTTGTGCTAACTCTCGTAGACCATTGTCTCCACATCTTAGGATTCAAATCCAACAACTGACCAAAGGTAATGCTAGACTTTTGGCATTGCACATCGGGTAGTCGTGTGCTAGCTGGAAATCATCCTATTTGATCCTACAATGTCTTCTCTTTTTGCTAGTTTCTGGCTACTCCCAACCTTCATATATCTTCTCTTTACCTTTGCAGGCCCTAATCTCTTGCTTGGTTTTAGTTTCCCTTTCAGCTTTATCCCTTTTGATGGCCAAAACTTCAACATCCTGCTTATCTACCCCAATGATGTTCACCTTAGGGACTTCACCACCATCCGGAGGAGCTGGTTGCACCTGATTTTCGACTACCTACTCTCTCGATCCTTTGAAATGTGCTTGGCCTCTACCTCTACAGAATAGTGGATAAATGCTGCCTCTTTCTCTTAGCGATGAGGGCAATCCGATGTATAGTGTCCTTCTTCACCACAATTGTAGCACTTGCTAGGCAACGGCCTTGCCCTGTCCCTTGCTCCTCTTGGTTTAATTCCATCACACTTAGTCGCAATTCATGTATCTTCTTGGAAAAATAATATACGATTCGCACCCAATTCTATGGCACAATGGCTACACCTCAGTTCCTATGGTTCTCCTCATGAACATCATCCGCTTCGTAGCCCGATACACCTTGTTCAATCTTCTTTTTTATTTTCTTGCTCTTCGCCTTTGCAATGGCCACTGCACCATTGTCGTTCTCTAAGATTTCAAACTCCACTTTATCCCTCAATTTAAGATGAAAACACGCCATGAATTTATCTAGCTTAAAGTAGTCTCCATTAGCCAATTGCATGGCTGCCGCTAACTCTACCCAACACACTTCAAAGCGATCCAAAAAATTTTGAATTCTTCACTTAGATCCTATTTAAGCACCTTCAGTTTTACATCCATCTCGATTGGGGACGCCTCTTTGCAAAAATCATGTAGGAAACGCGCCCGTAGAGCCGGCCAAGCATGCCTAAACTCACTTTCCAAAGATTCATCTTCACTTTATCATGCATCACTAGCAAGAAAGTTTGCATCTTGTTGTTCTCGTTTGGTATACGCAATGACAAAAAATATAGCTCAAAATTCGCAATCCACTCGTGTGGACTCTCATCACATGTAAAAATTGCCCCATAGCTTCGAGACGCCTTGCTAACCAATGCCAAAAACTACTTCTTTTCATCTAACTAGGAGCAATCAGCGTGCTCCTTCGTGGAGGCACTAGAAGATGGACAAGGAGAATGGAGAACACACCCACAACACACACAGTTTCCTCACTATAGCTCAGGGAATTCATAGCACCCCTATCCTCTCAGAAACACCTTCAAAAGATAGATTTCACACTCATAGTCCACCACCTGCACACCCCTCAATACACGCACAATAGCAAGAACGCCAGTAAACTCATGTACATCATCAATACTCGCTCTAGCACACTAGACACACACCACTTGCTCAGATTTTCACTCCCTTTGGACTAGAAAACGGGCCACAACACACACTTCCGCCAGCATGGACACAACGTACAAAGAGCAAGAGAAAAGATTGGGGAGGGAGGAGACGATGCCAGAGATGGGGGGGGGGGGGGGGGGGGGGGGGGGGGGGCAATGGCTTTCAATTGCTTAATCAAAGAGTACATCAACGTTCGTATGCCACCAATGGGGAGCTTGCAAGAAAATGGCCCCAAGGACTTACTCTTGGCTTCTCTAGCACTTCACTATTCCTAAAACAAGGAAAAAAACCTATAAATTTAAAAAAAAAAGGTTTTTATAGGGGAACCCCGCCCTTTTTTAGAAACTTTGATTTAATTGGGCCCTTTGGGAGCTTGATTTAACAACTCTCACTAGCTTGGAGCCCTGAAATCAACCTCTCTCACTCTCCTTCACATTGCATCATGCCCAAGCTCAATGAGAGGGGGGAGGGGGGTGGTTACGGGGGCACTAGCGCTTCCTCCACATTTGCCTTCAAAAATTCAAGCGGCCAATAGCCCGTGTGAAACGGCCCCTTCCTAGTGCTTCTACCATGTCACCACCCTATGCGAGCCACCCACGGGTGCCCACCACCATCGACCGCTGCCAACGTGCCACCATTGGCCAAAACTGCCAGTTTGTGCTCCAAGGGCCGCCGTCTCCCACGCAACACGCCACCAAGCAGCACCTCAGTGCGAAACTCCATGGCCACGGGACCAATGATCTTCTCTCCATTGTGATGCCCTCAAAGAGCTCACACTCTAGGATATATACACTCCTCCTAGCACCTTAAACTACGCATGTGCAATTGCAGGGTTCCACTTGGTGCCTCCTCACCAACCCCCCACCAAGGACCTTCAAAATCCACCACACCCACTACAAAAATCTTCAAAAAACCCCATTTTTTCCTTTGAATTTAGGCAATTTCCATTTATTGATCAGGGTTTCCCTTTATCCCCTTGGTCTCTACGCTTCCGCATCGTCTACTTTGACAACATCCCACTTGTAAAGCTCAATCAAAGCATATTGAGAAAGAAAACAAAACCAAATTATATGTTTACTATGAGGTGAAAAGTACCATATACTTACCCGGAGGTCAAAGTAAATTTTCAAGCCTCAAAGGTATATTACCAAAATTCTATCCTCAAAAGTCTCAGTATTGCCTTCAAATATTAAACATTAAAAGGAGAGATCAGTGAGATAAAAAAAATGTTTAACTAAGAACCCTTGGTGTTTCCTTGGCAATCTGAGCTTGGTCAAATTCTAAAAAGAAACTACTTAAATCATTAGGTAGCTGAGACCAATATATGCTATCATGCTACCAATAGTCATTAACTACCCCTTGCTGGTTGAGAGCTTCTTTCCTTGAAAATATAAGTGTAAAGAGGCCCATCAATGACCATCAAAACTTATGGAGTGATTTTCCATTAGTTGGGCCTGGGCCATACCCCTATTAATACCAATCCTATAGACACAATCAATGCTATAGACTAAGTGGGAGATTCTTTGGAATCTTATTGACAACTCGATCTTTGAAACAATCATATCTCCCCATAGAAAGAAGAGAAAAAATCCCAAAACATTAAGAAGGTAGTCATACTAGGTATTCTTTGGTTTTTGAAACAAAAGATTACCTGTTTGGAGACTCTCTTAGCAGAGTCATGTTATCATATGAACTAATTGATTGATAGGGAGGCCATGCTTGTTTGCTATAGAAAAAAATCATCCTCTATAGTGCATGCACCTTGTGTATGTATTAAGATGCAACAACCACAGTAGAGATGCCGGCCTCAACTGCTATTGAGTAGAAGGTCACCACTATTGGATAACTCTTGTAACAACTTCAACAGGAGAATCATCAAATAAAAAAATTGGGAACAAAGTAGATCTTACATATTTTGAAGTATTTTGGCATCATAGAGAAAGCGAAAGAATCACTTATGTGGAACTAAGTCCATGGTAAAGACACACCTTGCAAGCTAGTCAAAATACTTTGATAAGCCCTTGCCCACAATGAAGTACCTACCTCAATAGTCTTAAATGATACTCTTAAGTGCCTTGCATTATCAAGAAATCCAAAATCCATGAACAAAGCATGAACATGGGGTATACTCGTTTCCAGTTATATCTTGGTCACCCGTTTGGTTTTCATTGTCTGGAAATCTAAAAGCAAGTGCTCAGTTGAGAGGAAAATTCAATCAAATTTTTCAATCCTTGATTGAATCTACCTCATAGCCATGACTTTTGAAGTATGTTCTACTTGGACTATAGCTCATAGCCATGGGTTATGCTAGACTTGGTAGTTTGTAATTCCCTTGGCTTTGTGCGCCTCATTGAATATTCATGCACATACAATTGTAAAGACCTCCAAATTTGTATGCTCATAGCATATCCCTGATTTTCGGAGGTATTATGTCACAAACATGTAAAATAAATCCTTGCTTCAAAGAGTGCCATCATAGGAAAAGAAATGTGCCAAGCTTCTATACCCAAAAATTGACATGCACCTTATTGCCGAGGTAAAAAGAATTGATGCATCTAGGTTAGTGAGTGAGCCTTGCTCCCCTATCAAAACTTCATGTTGGAAGCCAATCGAACCTTGCTCTAGCATAACAAGTGACAATTGCATGATTGGAATGAACCAAAAAATGAAATTCCAAAAAAGATGTAGTTTGTCATATGTTGTGGAGATCCTCGTTAGTTGACACCGATAATGATCACCAACTATAGAGAGATTTCTCAAAAATTTCCAAAAACTTATCAATGCTTTTATGGGTTTTGCCAAATCATAGCAATACATGCTATTTTGAAAGTCCGGTGTCATACAATAGCACGTACATAATGGGAATAGGTGATGAGCACCATGATACGTGTACTTTTATGCAATTGAACATTCTCCATAATGTATATATGCACACAAAATATATAAAGTAAAAATATATACCTCATCTAATAAATTATTTTGAAAGTCGTTTTCTTACATCTTTATGATATTTAATCCTCATGCATATTTAGTATGAGCCCATCATGACATAAGCCAATGCACTAGCTTGCCTTTTTCCTTCCATGCATCATTTTTAATTCATATTAATCCTCTTACTAAGTTTAGTTAAGGGATGCATGGCATGCTTACCTCTACCATGATGCATTTACTTTGGAAGCAAATGACAACTTAAGAACCTAAGACTTCTAAATCTAGAAGCATCTAAGAGAAAGGGCAAGTGGCAAGAAGAAGACTTCTAGTGGGAAAAAATACCTCTAGAAGGAAAAGTGTTATCATCAACAAGGAGATATTTTGGGATAAAGAAGTGGAGAAGTAAGAAGGCAAATATCACTCATATTCTAAGAGAAAGGGAAAGTGGCAAGAAGAAGACTTCTAGTAGGACAAAAAGACCTCTAGAATGACAAGTGTTATCACCAATAAGGAGATATTTTGCGATAAAAAAAGTGGATAAGTACGAAGACACATATCTCTCATATTCTTCACATGGTTAAACCTTGACTCATGACACTTTTTGGAATGCTACCAAATATTTTCTTCTTAAGGAGGAAAATTCACCTATAAATAGGGCCCTTTCTCCACTCACTTAAGCATTATATTGTACCATATCAAGCTAAGTCTCGAACCTCTCAACCACACTTCCATCAAACCAAGACAAGCTCCTCAACCTCTCAAGCCAAGCACCTCCGTACTATCAAGCCAAGCTCCTCCACCTCTCAAGCCAAACTCTTTCACTCTATTAATCCAAGCTCATACTATTATCATCATATACTATTCTTGCCCTCATTATTAGCATTGTAAACTCTCATATGCTCTATGTAATTATCTCTTACCAATAAAGCCTTATTGTTGACATTTAAATAAGCGTGTAAAAGGGAATCTCTTCTTGATCCTTCATCAAGTTGAGATCACGCTTACGGAAGTTGAGTAATAAAGGTGTGTCACACCTCTCATATCACGCTTAAGTTTGAAACAACTATGGGAAATCCTTCTTTCTCTAAGAGTTGAGCCTCTGCATGGTTTCACTATGAATCAAGAAGATTTATATACATAGATTGTCCCAATTGCTAGGCAGAATATATATATCATTGTGAGCACTAAACTACAATTCCAAAAGACAATTGTAGCATGTTTGTGCCACAAAGATTAACTTTCATTAACGCATCATCAACCCCTTTTATCCTACGCAATCTAAAATGAATTGAGCTTTGATGTTTTCATTTTGTCTTGTTTTGAGTGAGGGGTTTTGTATATATGTGTATGCAAAAGAGTGAAGCTTCTGTGGCTGCATTCAAAGTTTTTACCATTAACTATTAAGTTTTAACGTGTCAAATTCTATTTTAATCCCTTGCAAACTCCCACATCCAGAGGTCTATGCTTTCCTGGCAAGAATGACCACTTTTTGACATTCTTTTGGTGAACCTAACATGAATAAGCCAGGGTGAGGGTTTGCAAAGAACTTTCAAGGCTTTAAACTATGGCGGAGCAACAAGGCTATCAAGGTATGTAATTTGATGTTGGGGAAATGAAAATGTTTCAAGATTTTTCTATGTTCATGCAACAAAAACAAGCTGCAGAAAGGAGGGAAGTCTGAACCACAAAGGCGCTTCACTCAGACTGACCAGTTTGATGGAAAGAATATCACAAAGTACCTCCGTCACTATGAGAAGTATATGGAGTTAAAGAGGGTTCTAGGAATCAAGATGATGATGATTGTTTAGCTTGTTGTGGTGCTAGAGATGTAAGATCGTGTGAAGGTCAAAGTGGTGGTGTCTAATGGTACTTCTCTCTCTGTTACACCAGAATGGCCATCAAAGCCAATTACTTCAATTCCAAAAATGGAAGAATCCACACTAGATGAATTAGTGAAGGGCATGCGAGAGATGAAGTTGAAATTGGAACCACTAGAAAAAAAAGGGGTCCGGGCAACCATCAGGATAGAGAACCTCAAACAAGCAAGGTTTTTCTAGGGTTGAGGTAACAGCCTATGGGATGAAAATTGAGCATGTATCAAATAAAGATCTAAGCAATGATGATCAAGTATCAGATGTCTTATGGCCATATGTTGTGGAATATACTATAAAAGTAAAGATGAATATAGAAATATTGCATAAAAATCAAAGCAATTAGTTAACTTAGAATGATCAATACTTTTGCAAGAGAGAGAATTTGGAGAACATGACAACAATTGAGGACCGGATTTATGTGGAGTCGGTCCCCCCTCTAATAGGCATTTGTATTATGATTTCTCCCATTAAGAGAGACTTGCTACAATACAATCTTTGTGTTCCTTGTGACCTAGGTGATGCAATGAAGATGGAAAGCTTCATGCATCACAAGCATAACATAAAATTGAAGAAATATTTAACAATCCCAAGCCTTAGTCCCAAGACCTCAAACACCTTCGAAGGTTTAGAGAGCTAGCAGGGAATGAGAGTAGGAAGAGGAAGAAGGAACATTTCATAGGAGAAAAAATTAGTTCCTCACTTATCATAACTCTTCTTGCTAGCATACATAATAGCATGGTAATGAAGATGGAAAAATCAAGCATTGAAGCATGGCTCTTGGTTGGATTTCCACTCCATAGCCAAGAGTGTTGGTGTAGGCTCTCAACTTCTCAAGGAGCTTGGAGAAGGAGATGGAGCTCTTGCACTTTGCATAGCAGACAATGAGAGTGTTTGTGAGTGTATGTGGGTGATTATACCCCCTAAGAAACCCCCTAGCTTGCTTGGGTCGACCCCCCCTTGTAGCTCATGCTTGAAGCTCCTTGGACCCCTGCAAGCCTAGCCAATCACAAGCAGGAGGCATTACAAGCAGCAAGGGTAGCCTTGGTACAAGTGTCCCCCTTTCCCCTTTGAGAGAGAGGACTTGATAAATGCAAAATCAATTAATTAAATCTCCAAAATTATCATTGGACCCCTTGGGTGGCCAACCAATAGGCTTCAGGCACACTATGAGGGCAACATGAGGAGGAACTTGACAAGTGACCCTTTTGCTTTCTATGTACCATGCATGCCTTGTGTGAGTGTGTGGGTGTTCTCTCTCATCCCCCCTCTTGTAGGGCTTGCCCCCTCCTTGTAGGGATTGAATCTTAACCTTTTGACACCTCAAGCCCCTCATGCATAGACCCAGTTCCCACCACAAGCTTGGCCCTTAAGCACTTTAAGCTTGGGTTGGGTTCTCACCTCAAGTGCAACCCTAGCATCTCAAGCATGACAATCACCTCAAGCATCTCAATCATCAAGAACATCAAGCACCTCAAGCACCTTAGGCTTGGCCCGGGTTCCCACCTCAAGCTCAACCCTAGCTTACCTAAGGTCAAAGGACTTTTACACTAACTATTGGAGGTCTTCAATGAAGGTAACCCTAAGGTCTTATGCTCCATTGGTTAGCCTTGCTCTTTGATAGACCATCTCTCATTTGGGCCCCTTTACCATTTGCCCCGTGTTTAGATAGATCTATAAGCACATCTTAATATCTTAACCTTTGTTCCCGTTTATTCTCCCACATTAAGTGATCAGTTTAATATGAGAAAATCATTTGGGTTGGTTAGATATTAGTTTTTATGACATTACCTCTCTCTTGAAATCATAGTCTTCCTCGACTATGAGGTAGAAGAGATAAAGCCTTAGTCATTAGTTAATCTTACTTAGCAGGTAGAGGATCCCTTTTTACCCTACAATATCTTTCCAAGATGGATGACTAATCCATTTGGTGCTTGGGAGACATAGTTACCGCAAGCATCTCTACTCTTTAGTCCATTTCATTCTCCCAAAGTAGAGTAACAAATTCTACTTGGTGTTTGAGAGACGTTGTCATCATAAACATGATTCGAAGCATGCATATAGTTAAATTTGTGCACAATTAAAATGAGAACTAGTCTTATAAGACAAAAACATGAGTCATTTAAGAGAAATTTGTACATTTGCTTACTCTAATGTAGCATTGTAAGCATTGCAAGGTTCATGCTATCCTTAAGTTGTATTCCTTGCATCCACCTAGCATATTCAAAAGGATAATTTTTGAATTTGATAAGATATTGTTGGATAATCTTACCATATCGTAGTACCTTGTCTTCATGCCTAAGGATAGCTTTGGGTTGTAGCACCTCTTCTTGGTCTTCAACTTTGGGAGGGTCTTCAATAATTGGTTCACTTGGTGGCTCTCCTTTGTAGGGCTTGAGTAGGCTCACATGAAAAGCATTGTGTATGAGCCAATGGTTGGGCAATTTGAGTTGGAAAGGACCACAATATCTTTTTGCTAGCTTAGCATAAAACTCCATAGGATTTTTGCCCGTCGTTTGCCTTAATCGAGCCTTAGGAAACTTAAGTAAGACCCAATCATTTTCTTTAATTGTTAAGGCCCTTTTGTGCTTGTCAGCAACAACTTTCTTTCTTTCTTGAGAGATGGATATAGCCTCCATAATCTATAGAAAATATTCTTGTAGGTTGCGGCTATACTCATCAGCGACGAAGATCTTCCCATGTACTTTGAGTAGTAAGGGACTATTAGGTCTTCCCTCAATGATCTCAAAAGGTGCTTTTCACGTAGAAGTATATACATTATTATTGTAGGCATACTCTACAAGAGGTAAGTACTTTTCCCATTGTGAGCGTTGATCTACTTTGGTAACAAAAGTCTTGAGTAGATTGAGTATCGTAAGATTGGCTATCTCACTTTGTCCATCCGTTTGTGGGTGATAGGCCGAAGAGAAATCCAATCTTGCTCCTAGATTTTCAAAGAGACCTTTCCAAAAATTACTGGTCATTCTAGGATCTCTATCTAACACGATGGATGTTGGTAATCCATGATGTTTGAAAATTTGAGATATGAAGAGAGTTGCCATTTTGTGTGCCTTAATGGTCTTTTTGACAGGAATAAAGTGTGCTTAGTTGCTAAACCTGTCGACTATTGTCCATAATCCCGTATTCCCATGGATAGACTTGGGTAATCCAAAGATGAAATCCATGGATATACTCTCCCATGGTGAATTTGGGATAGGCAATGGCTAGAGTAATCTATGTTGCTTCCCTCTATCATATTTGGTTTTTTGGCATACTACACATTTTGAAACATACTCTTGTATGTCCACTTTCATGGTAGGCCAATAGAAATTTATCTCCACTCCTCATAGAGTAGGTTGAATACCTCTATGCCCCGCATAGGGAGGAGCATGGGATTCATACATACCTTTCTCATGAAGGAAATGGTAACACATAGCCTATTACCGTGGAGAAGATAACCATCCTGCAAGGTGAATGGTTCCTCTTTCTTCCCCAAATAAAGGGCTGACATTACGTCTCTAAAGTCAGGGTCAGTAGCATACTCATCTATCATAGAATATAGATCATTGTGAGTAGCTATAGACACCGCATTAACTTTTGGTTATCATGAAAGTGCATCGACCACTTGATTGTGCTTACCAGCAATGTGAGCAATATGAAAATTAAATTGCGAAAGAAAATTTTCCCACCTCATTTGTTTGTCGAAGAGCTTGGTTTGCATCATGAAATACTTGAGACTTTGGTGATCGGTTCGTAGAATAAATGGAGTCCCCAATAAGTAGTACTTCCATGTGTCTAGGGCATGTAGAACAGCTAAAATCTCTTTCTCATAAATGCCCAAGACTCGTTCATCAGTATTGAGCCTTCGTCTCTCATGCTATGGCATGCCCTTCTTGAAGAAAAATTGCTCCAAGGCAATCACCACAAGCATCACATTGGACCTCAAATGGCTTTGAGAGATCCGGAAGCACGAGGACTGGTTGGGAAGTAAGCTTCTCTTTGAGCTTATCAAAAGCATTTTTCTCCTTAGTAGTCCATACATACTTAATGTTCTTCTTAGTTAAGTTGTGTAGTGGTCCTACTAGAATTTTGCTATGAAGCATCTATAATATGCACACATACCAATAAAGCTTCTTAGCTCATGTAGATTCCTTGGGTTAGGCTATCCTTTTATTACCTCTAACTTTGATGGATCCATAAGGATACCATCTTGAGAGATAGTATGACCTAGATATTGAATCTCTTGAAGGAAAAAATTTCTTTTCTTTTGGTTGAGAAAAATCTTATTCTCCCTCAATACTTGAAAAATCACTTGGAGATGTTCCTTATGTTCCTCCAAAGACTTGGAGTAGATGATGATATCATCAAAGAACACTCCAGTGAATTTACAGTATGGTCTAATTTTTGTTTTCCATTAGACGATTGAATGTAGCTGGTACATTAGTCAGGCCAAAAGGCATGATTAGATATTCATAAAGACTAAATGTTGTGTGAAACGTGGTCTTTAGGATATCTTCATCCACTATCCTTATTTGATGATAGCCACTCTTAAGGTCAATCCTACTGAAGTAGGTAGAGTCTTGTAGCTTATCAAACAGATCTTCTACCCGAGGCGCGATAAATTTGTTTTTGATAGTGATATGGTTTAGTGCTCAATAGTCCACACACATACGGTATGTACCATCTTTCTTTTGCACTAAAAGGACTGGAGAACAAAGGGAGAGGAACTAGGCCTCACTATCCCTTTGTCTACCAATTCTTGTACTTGCCTCATGATCTCCTCTTGTTGAGCTTGTGAGGCTCGATAAGGAGGCTTGTTAGGCAGTGAGCTTCCTATAAGGAGCTCAATGCGATGGTCATCATCCCCTTGTTTTTGAGGTAAGTCCATAGGGATATCATTGATGAACACATCTTGGAATCCTTTTAGAAAATTAGACAAGTCTAACTCTTCTTGATTGCTAACATTTACATTTGATGAAACATTAGGATCTTTTAGAGACTCTTTGACAAAAATCATGTACACAAAAACTAAGCTCTTCATTGACTTACCAAAAGCAGGAGGATTTACAAGTGGAATAGTGCGACCACGCTCACTAGCATCTATATACATGTTCTTTCCCTTGTAGTGAAGTAGATTCTCCTTTCAAGGAACTTCATATTGGCAGCCATGTGATCAAACCATGGCGCCCCTAGGATAGCATCCTCATGTTGGAGAGGAGAGATGAAGAAGTCTTGTTTGTCGACATAGCTTTGGATATGAAGCCTCAACTTCCCAATCAAGGGAGTAATGGAGGCTTGCTGTCCCTTGAAAGCTGCATCAGTCTTTACCATATCTCCCATCTCGAAAGCTTGAATGCCCAACTTGGTGGCCAAATCCGTTGATATGAAGTTGTGAGTAGAGCCAGGGTCAAACAAGATGAAGGCATCATGCCCTCTTACCTTTCCCCAAGCATAGGAAAGTGATGATCCCTTGCAATGAGCATCCTATTTTGGAGCTTCGATGGTGGAAACCCTAGGAGTCTCATTGCGAGTATTCTTCTTGGGTCAAGAACGATAGCCATGTCCTTACTCTCCACACTTGAAACACTTATGGTCCTTGTGAAAAGCTTCAAGCTCTTCAGGAGAGAGTTTGTTTTTACCTTTGTAAACTCCCTTCTCCTTGGACCGATTGTTGTTGGAAGTGCCTTAGGAAGAATTTTGAACATTGGTTTTCCCCTTTGCATCATTTTTTCCTTTGTTGTCCATGGGATTGACATTACGTCTAGCCCCTTGATGGAAATTGATGCGTGAAGCAACCATAGTGTGATGGATTACTTCGCTAATACTACCAGGTCGTTGAGAGTTGATGTATTCATCCATCTCTTCAGGTAATCCCGCATAGAATTGTTGCCTTTCCTCGGTAAAGTCTATCTTTTGAAAGACAGTAGCCTTGAGATGTAAATCCCAAAACTTGTCTACATACTTGTGGATAGACTCATGAGAGAGAAGCTTCAAGCTACATAGTTGTGGATAGACTCATGAGAGAGAAGCTTCAAGCTACGCCATTCGGTAAGCCCTTTGTTCTTTGCATCGCTTGCAAGGAATTACTTCACGATGGAAACTCGTAGAGTTTTCCATGTCTTTGGGGCTTCACTATTTCCACAAAGGCTAGCCCACCATTGACGAGATGATTTTTGAAAGTGTATAGCTACATGGCATAGCTTGGAGGACTCCGTAAACCCCTCGTCTCCAAAGGCCGCATCAAATTGCTAGATGAAGGCCAACACTTTGTCGGTAGCACCAAATGTGCCATCATAGGTGAGAAAAGAGATACTATTTGCCCCCTCCTTGAACTTCTTTAGCTTTTGTGACCTCCGCCATGCAGGAAATGATTTGCGATGTCCTCCCCTCTTGTATTCTCTAGGAGAATAGCCATAGATTTCGTCGGAAGAGGAGAAAGGTGAAGAAGAAGGAGAAGAGGGTGACCTCTTCCTAGCTCTTTTCTTCCTTTGTTTCCTCTCTTCCCTTTTGGAGTGACGAGGAGAAGGAATATGTGTTGATGTTTTCCTCTTGGGAGGAGTGGGCGATCGTCTACACCGCCGTCTTCATGGAGCCACATCTTCAGATGAACTTAAACTTTGATTGCTTTCTTGCTCTTTGGATTCCTCCTCTCGAATGGGAGAGAGTCTTCTTTTGGGGGTCTCTTCAAGAGGCCTCCTAAGCTCTCTCTCCTCTTGGAGAGGAAGGGAAATTCCATAAGCATTGACGAAGGAAATTTGGAATGGCGGCCTCTACACCAAAACAAACTCCATTGCGCCACAAGGGAAATGAGATGAGGGCACCACCTAGTCTTGGAAGCGTGGACTAGGACAGCTACACAAAGAGAGAGAGAGAGAGAGAGAGAGAGAGAGAGAGAGAGAGAGAGAGATCACTATGAATGAAGCATTAACCGTGGTGTGTGTACAAGGAATGGATGACTTCAAACACTCCCAACACAAATAGCATATAGATTACCAAACAATCACTCAAGGATTAGCCAAGATCACATCAAGCACTCTCACACGCATATAAAACATTTCTCTTAATTAACATAAGTAAGAGGAGGAGAGGTTACTAGCATGAAACAATTTGCACTCTAGGATGTGCAAGAATAGAGTGAATGAATGAGCTTATGGGCTCATGGTGAGTGATACAAAGGCTCAATGGGCTGAGGGAGGCTTGAAATTACAAAGGGGAAGGCCTCTTTATATAGGAAAGAGAGTGATTAGGAGTGAGGTTAAGATACAAGTGTAATTTGTACAAATGAAGCTTGATTAGGGACATTCAACCAATGAAGAAGCTCCTTCCAAGTGATTTGTTGACCAATTAACTCCATCATCACTTGTGTTGTCTTCACTCCTTCCTCCATAGCTTGAGTCCAAGAGCTTCCTTATTTTAAAATGTAAAGAATCTACATAAAATCAATACATATCTAGTAATAATAGAAAGGGGTTGAATGAGAACTTATGAATTACAACAAGATTAAGCATGACTTGAGAGGTGATTAGAAGAGGAACTTTGATGGGTTTTTGAGCTTGAGAGAGAGGAGGAAGGAGAGGAGGGTGAGAAGACTAATGGCTGATTTTAAAGAAGGTCTCAATGTGGAAAAGGAAGGGTGTGTGTGTGTAAAGGTAGGGGGGTGGTCTCCACCACAGTTGAAAAAACTGGCGTCCACCATTTTGGCCATATCTCCTAGACCGTAGATGCAAAAATTATAAAAAAAATATGGCTAGAATCTTCAGCTCGTCAGTTACAACTTTGATGAAGACAACTTTTCTTGGATCGGAATGGAAGTATTTTTTAAAAATTCAACAAAATCATGTGCCTGGTTTCTTCCTTTACCAAGTCTTCCACTTGGGTCCCATTTGTTTGAAT
Organism: Adiantum capillus-veneris; assembly: GCF_014529385.1. Classification (NCBI taxonomy): domain Eukaryota; kingdom Viridiplantae; phylum Streptophyta; class Polypodiopsida; order Polypodiales; family Pteridaceae; genus Adiantum; species Adiantum capillus-veneris. Next base: position 122,318,819 of record NC_140936.1, on the reverse strand, counting down.
CATCATATGGCTCCAAAGCCATGATGATATGAGCCACTCATGACCCTTGAATCATGGGTGCATGGCTCCACAACCACATCATATCTTTTCTTTTCACATTTACATATTTTCCCTTCCCTTTACCACTAGGTTCTCCCTCTACCTTTCACCTCCAGTGAACTAGTCAAGAAAAAATCATTTTTTTAAAATTTTTCCAAGAGGTTGTTCTCACTCTTTCTTTTATTGTAAACCTCTAGAAGCAAGGAAAACCAACAAAATATGATAAACAAAAATTTGTGATAGGCTCGGATCATAGCCCCCCCAAACCTGGCTAGGGGTATTTATGCCTCTAGCCTACTTTCTTTGATCTTGAGCTGACCTTATCCTGATGTGATAAGGCTTTAGACGCCATCCATTTGTCCTGGTCTTGTGCACTTTACCATCAATGTCTTGAAGTCTGTAAGAGCCATTTTTGAACTTTTTGGTGACCAAGAACGGGCCTTCCCATCGGAAAAGAAACTTTCCATCCTTACAAGTGTCGAAGCGATTGTCATATCGAAGCACCAGAGATCCCTTTTTGATGTCTTTGGATGCTAGCTTTTTGTTGAACTTTTCTCTGCGCTTCTCTGCTTCTTGAGAATAGTGGTTGATGGCTTCTTCACGATCCAATTGCAGCCTCTCTAGATCCATGATCCTTTGATGTACTTTCTCCTTTTGAGAGCCTACGTGGCTACCCAATATTCGAAGACTTGTTAACTTCACTTCAATGGGCAAAAGCGCCTCCTTTCCATAAACCAAATGAAAGGGTGTGTACCCTAATGTGGTTTTGAAGGAGGTTCTATAGGCCCATAGAGCTCCATTCAGGTGTTTGTCCCAATCTTGGCGCCTGGCATGTACCTGTTTGGTGAGAATTTTGCAAATGATTCCATTTACATTTTCCACCAAACCATTGCACTGAGGGTAGTAAGGAGTAGAGTGTTGATGCTGAATATTTAGCTTCTTCATGAGTTCTCCTACCAAGTCTGCTCTAAACCCTGGTCCTCTATCAGATAGTATTTCAAGAGGGGTGCCAAACCGGCAATAGATGTGGTCAAAGATGAACTGACTCACATCCTTAGCAGTAATTCTATTGGTCGGCATAGCCTCTGCCCATCTAGTCATGTAGTCTACTCCCATGATGATGTACTCTTTACCTGACTGAGTGCGTGGTAGAGGCCCTATGGCATCAATTCCCCACTTCTCAAAGGGCCCATATACCTTTATTGGGTTCTGAGGTTCGTCGTGGTCCTGCTTTCTGACATTCATCACATGTTTGACACCAATATTTGACATCACGATGAAGACTTGGCCAAGTAAACCCAGCTTGTAGAACCTTTCTACTAGTGACGTCGTGTGCAAAGTGTCCTCCGCACATATCATCGTGACAAGCTTTTAAAATCTCTTCAATTTCACTCTTCAAAGGAACTCTCCTAAGCACACTATCCTTACCAAGACAATACAAGTCATCATTTACTATGCGATACCTGGTAGCCTTCCTAGCTAACCATCGCCTTTCCCCTGCATTCAAGTGTTTAGGAGCCTCTCCTTGCTCCAGAATGTGCATAATATCTTCCAAGTCCTCCTTGCCTTGCTGAAGTGGAGAAAAGGCTGCTGCTGACAAGCACAGAAGAGCCCAAGCCTTTAAAGAAAACGATTGGGTCTTGTTAAAGTTTCCCAAGGCTCGATTAAGGCACACGACGGGCAAGAATCCTACGGGCCACCAAAAGTACTATGCTAAACTAGCAAAAAGGTATTATGGTCCCTTCCAGATTCTTAGGCCAATCAATGAGATGGCCTATCAACTTAAGTTGCCCAATCATTGGCTCATACACAATGCTTTTCATGTGAGCCTATTAAAGCCTTACAAAGGAGAGCCACCTCAAGAACCAACTATTGAAGATCCACCGGAGATCGAGGACCACGAGGAGGTGTTGCAGCCCGAGTCCATTCTCCGACATGAAGACAAGGTATTAAGAGGCGGTAAGACTATCCGACGATATCTTATTAAGTTTAAGAATTATCCTTTTGAAGATGCTAGATGGATGCAAGGCATACAATTAAAGGATAACCTAAACCTTGTCAATGCTTACAATGCTTCCCAAGAGTAAGCAAATGTACAAAAGGTTAAAAATGAACAAAAATTTTTGTCTTATAAGACTCTCTTTTTCTTTATTTGTGCACAAAAATGAAGTAGTATGCATGCCTAGATCAAGTTTGCGGAGACGACGTCTCCCGAACACCAAGCAGAGCTTGTCACTCTACTATGGAAGACTGATAGGACTAATGTGCAGACATGCTTGCGGAAGCCTCAGGCTCTCAAGCGCCAAATGGACTAGTCATCCATTATGGAATGATGTCGTAGGGTAACATAGGGATCCTCTACCCGCTAAAGAAAAGGACTCATGCATATGCTTTATCTTCTCTACACCATAGTCGAGGACGACTATGATTTCAAGAGAGAGGTAATGTCATAATAATCAATATCTAATTCTCCTAAATGATTTTCTCATATTAAACTGATCATTTAATGTGGGGAAGTGCCAAGGGAGAAAAAGCTAGAATATTGGTTAAGCTAGCAGACCGGCCACAGTAGGGATCCAAAGGAGGGAAAATAGGGATCCAAAGGGGGGGCCATCTGCAAAAGAGCCATGTGAAACAATGGGCCAAAAAGACCCTAAGGTTCAGCCCATTAAGACTTCCAAAATGCTAAGGTTCCAAAATTCAAAGGTTGTGTCCAAAGGTCAACCCTAGGGAAAATTGGATGCTTAGTGTGTGCCCTAAAAAGTCTTTGCACATCCCTACATGGGAGGGGGCGAGCCCCAAAGCTAGGGGATGAGAGAGAAAGCCACACACACACACACACAGGCTCCCTTTACACAAAGGGAATGAAGGACACATGTCAGCTCCCTAGGCCAGATGCCCACAAGGTGTGCCCAATTCCTATTGGAAGACCCTTGAAGTGGACCAATGAGAATTAAGCTAGAGTAAATCTAGTTTAATTAATTTAAAAACATTTAATAAAAGAAACCAATGAGAATTAAGTCTCCTAGAAGACTATTGGGCAGTCTCCCAAGGGGTCCAATGAGCATTCAGGAGCCCCATGGCTTGCCTGATTCCTATTGGCCAGGAGGCAAAGGGGTCCAATGAGAGTTTAGTTTAATTATTTAATTACCTAAAGCTCTCACAAAAGGGGAAAGGGGGACACATGTCAGAAGGCTATCACTTATGCTGCTTAATTCCTATTGGCTTGACCTGGGGAGGTCCAATGAGGCAAAAGCCAGACCTAATTAGCAGCTAGGGCTCGCCCAAGAGAGAGGGGGGGCTGATTTTTGCTTGGCATTGACACACACACACACTCACACTTGACCATGTGTGAAGGAAGAATACTCTATCTCCTCCCAAGCTTTAATGGAGAGCTCATCACCTACTCCAAGCTTGTGAGATAGAAGCCTACATCAACACTCTCTTGGCATATGGATGCAAATCCAACCAAGAGCCAAGCTTCAATGCATGCTCATCTTCTCTACCAAGCTAATTACTAAGCTAAGCTATGCTAATATGAGTGATTATGTGAGGAGATGTACATCTTTCTCGTAAGATACTTCTTTTTCTTCTCAATCTACTCTCATACCCTGCTAGCTCTCACCATCTTCGAAGGTGTGTGAGGTCTTGGGTCTGAGAACAGGGATAATTCAAGTTGTGTTTGATTAAGTTTTTTGCTTGGTGTATGAAGCTTCCATCTTCATTGCACTAGCTAGTCTTGAAGGAACACAAAGAATTGTATTGTACAATGTCTCTCTTGATGGGAGAAACCATAATACAAAGCCTTTTGGAGGGGGGACCGGCTCCATGCAAATCCGGTCCTCAACTGTTGTCAATAGCTTAATTGCTCTCTCTTTTGAAAGTATTGTCGATGCTATCTAACTAGGTGTTATGCTTTTTGTTGCTCTCTCCACCCAAGCACTCTTGTAATTCTCATTAGGAATCTATTCTAATGAAATGCCCACTATATTCATGCTAATTTCCGCTACACATAAGATTTTAGGCCATTAAATGTTACATTGGTATCAGAGCTCAAGGTTTCTCTTTTCTTGCTCAAGAAGGGAGGTCCTCAAGCTAGCTACAAATGGTTGGTATTATTAATTGCCTGTGAGTAAGTAGAATAGGGATTTTTCAGCCTTGCAGTGCGCCTGCCTTTGTGCAGTTAACGGGGCATCACCGTCGAGAGCTATGGTCTTAATAGTGGAGTCCTACGGGGCTTGCCTATGGCTTAACCACTATTGAGCTATTAGAAGCTTGACAGGAGCCGGTGCTGTTTTGGTGTCGAAAGACCCTCTCTTCTATTCCTTGCAATTAATGGTATTCGAGCCGCGGGTACAGTAGCTTGAGTGCTTTTTCTAAAAGGGTAAAGAGGAGTAGCAACTAGGGCTTGAAGTGCCAAAGTACACCTAAAAAGTTTACACCTAAAAGTTGTTAGAATGGCTGACAATAGTAAAGAGAGTGAAATTAATGTTGATAACTTTGATTTTGCTCATGAGCAAGCTACTAATGATGCTTCAATGCTTGTTAACTATCTTGTTTCTAGGCTTCAACAAGCCATGGGCAATCCATCTCTCCAAAGTGAAGTGCAACGGCAGCTCCGTGCTCACGGGATTCTCCAAGCTCATCACCATGACGAGAGAACACCTAGGAAGCCTCCTTGTGAGACTACCAAAAGAGGTCTCTCTCCGATTCGGGAAGAAGAAGAGAATCCATATGAAGGGCTCAAGAACTTACTTCTTGATGATGCATCTCCTTCCCAAAGGAGAACTCAAGAGCCTCCACCGAAGGAACGAGAAAGAAGCGAGTCTCCCGCCACCTCGGCGGAGATGGCTCCACGAAGACGGCGGGCTAAACGCTCTCCATCACCACCAAAGCGGAGAAGACCATCACACTCTTCTCCACGCCATAATTCAAAGAGGGATGATAAAAAGCAAGAGAAGAAAAAGGCGAGAAAGAGGACACCCTCTTCTCCATCTTCTTCATCCTCTTCCTCTTATGAAAGCTATCGTGAAGACGACAAAGATCAAGACAAGAAAAAGGCGAGAAAGAGGTCACCCTCTTCTCCACCTTCTTCAAATTCTTCATCTTCTGAAGAAAGTGATGGTGCAACATTTGAACCATCAAAAAGAAGAGGCCATAGGAAATCCTATGCCGCATGGAAGAGGTCGTCCAAGCTGAAGAAATTCAAAGAGGGAGGGAAGAGCATCTCTTTCCTTACCTATGATGGCACCTTCGGTGCTACAGACAAAGTTTTGGCCTTTATCCAGCAATTCGATGCGGCGTTTGGAGATGAGGGCTTCACGGAGTCCTCTAAGCTACGCCATGTAGCTATGCACTTTCAAAAGTCCGCCAAACAATGGTGGTCTAGCCTACGAGCCAACGGTGAAGCTCCACGAACATGGAAGGCTTTAAGAGCTTCCATTATGAAGCAGTTTTTGGCCACCGATGCCAAAGATAAAGTACTCACCGAATGGCGAAGCTTAAAGCTCTCTCCCAATGAATCCATCCACAAATATGTAGACAAGTTTTGGGACCTACAACTCAAAGCCACTGTCTTCAAAAAGTTGGATTTTGGAGAGCAAAAGCAACAATTTTGTGCGGGCTTAACCGAAGAAATGGCGGAGTATGTCAACTCCCAAAGGCCACGTACCATATTGGCGGTAATACACCATACTATGGTGGCCTCGCGAATCAATTTCCAAACGGGGGGTAAAAGAAATAATAAGCCCCCGGAAAACAAGGGTTCCAATGAGCCTAAGGGGAAGGACAATGTCCAAAAGTCTCCTAAGGGCACTTCCAACAAAGCTAAAGAGAAGGGAGTTTACAAAGGAAATAATAAACTCTCTCCTGAAGAGCTTGAGCGTTATCGTAAAGATAACCGGTGTTTCAAGTGCGGCGAACAAGGGCATGCGTACCGCGCTTGTCCCCAAAAGAACAACCGCCAAGATCCTCCTAGAGCTTCTTTGGTTGAAATCCAAGAGGAGGATATTCACCAAACTCACCACAAAGGATCTCCTCTATGCCATGCTTGGGGAAAGGTAAGAGAACATGATTCTTTTATTCTCTTTGACCCTGGTTCTACTCACAATTTCATATCTATGGAGTTAGCCACCAAGCTAGGCATACAATCCTACGAGATGGGAGATATCCTACCCGCAGACAGTGCCTTCAAGGGGCAAGAAGCTTCAGTCACTCCCTTAATCGGGAAATTGAGGCTTCATGTCCAAGGCTATGTGGACAAAGAGGACTTCTTTATCTCTCCTCTCAAGCATGAGGATGTAATCCTAGGGGCACCATGGTTTGACCGCCTGGCTGCCCATGTTAAATTTCCTGAAAGGAGAATCTCCTTTAAGTTCAGGGAAAAGGACATGTATATAGATGCTAAGGAGATGGGTAACACCCTCCCCATTGTACATACACCAGCTTTCAACAAGTCAATAAAGAGCTCTATTTCCGTGTACATGATTTTTGTTAAAGATTCTCAAAATGAACCTAATGCTTTAGCAAAAGAAAATAAAAGCAACCAAAAGGAATTAGAGTTATCCAATTTTCTCAAGGGGTTTCAAGATGTCTTTATTGACGACATCCCTTGTGAGCTACCTCCTAAACGAGGTAATGACGACCATGCAATTGAACTTCTTCCAGGAAGTTCACCGCCTAACAAACCTCCTTATAGAGTTTCTCAAGCTCAACAAGAGGAGATTATGCGGCAAGTGCATGAGTTAGTTGAGAAGGGCATGGTTAGGCCTAGCTCATCTCCATTTTGCTCACCTGTGCTATTAGTGCAAAAGAAAGACGGCACATATCGTATGTGTGTCGACTATAGAGCACTAAATAGGATCACTATCAAAAATAGGTTTCCCGTTCCACGGGTAGAAGACCTATTTGATAAGCTACAAGGATCGACCTACTTCAGTAGGATTGACCTAAAAAGTGGCTATCATCAAATAAGGATAGTTGATCAAGACATTGTAAAGACCGCATTTCGTACTACATTTGGTCTTTACGAATACATTGTCATGCCTTTTGGCTTGACTAATGCACCAGCCACATTTAACCGCTTGATGGAGAAGCTGTTCAGGCCTCATCGAACCTTCACTGGAGTGTTCTTTGATGATATTATCATCTACTCTAATTCATTGGAGGAACACAAGCAACACCTCCAGGTAATATTTCAAGTTTTAAGAGAGAATAAACTTTATGTTAATCGAAAGAAAAGTGAATTTTTCTTGCAAGAGATTCAATATTTAGGTCACATTATCTCTCAAGATGGAATCCAAATGGATCCATCCAAGTTAGAGGTAATAAAAGGATGGCCTAAACCAAGGAATCTTCATGAACTAAGAAGCTTTATAGGTATGTGTGCATACTATAGACGCTTCATAGAAAAGTTCTCACAAATTGCGGGACCATTACATGACCTAACAAAGAAAAATGTTAGGTATACGTGGTCTGCTAAAGAGAACAATGCTTTCGAAAAGCTTAAAGAAAAGCTTTTCTCTCAACCTGTGCTTACACTACCGGATCTCTCAAAACCATTTGAGGTCCAATGTGATGCTTGTGGTGATTGCCTTGGGGCTGTTCTGCTCCAAGAAGGGCACGCCATAGGCTATGAGAGTCGAAGGCTCGACCCTGTTGAGCAAGCTCTAGGCATATACGAAAAAGAACTCCTTGCAGTTCTGCATGCCTTAGACTCATGGAAGCACTATTTATTGGGGACTCCTTTCATTCTGCGAACGGATCACCAAAGTCTTAAGTACTTCATGACGCAGACCAAGCTTTCCGACAAACAAATGAGGTGGGAAAATTTCCTTTCGTAATTTCATTTTCATATTGCTCACATTGCTGGCAAGCATAATCAAGTAGCCGATGCACTCTCAAGACGACCAAGAGTGAATGCGGTTTCCATAGCAACTCACAATGATCTATCTTCAATGATAGATGAGTATGCTATTGATCCAGATTTTAGAGATGTGATTTCAGCCCTTGCATTAGGGAAGAAAGAAGAACCATTTACTTTACAAGATGGTTATCTTCTCTATGGCAATAGACTATGCGTTACTAACTCACTACGTGAGAAAGTAATGTATGAATCTCATGCTCCCCCATATGCGGGGCATAGAGGGATTCAGTCTACCCTAAAGGGAATTGAAACATATTTCTATTGGCCTACCATGAAAGTGAACATACACGAGTATGTTTCCAAATGTGTGGTATGTCAAAAGACAAAATTTGATAGAGGGAAGCAACTTGGATTGCTTCAACCCTTGCCAATCCCTAATTCACCGTGGGAGAGCATATCCATGGATTTTATCTTTGGATTGCCTAAGTCTATCCATGGGAATACGGGAATATGGACGATAGTAGACAGGTTCAGTAAACAAGCTCATTTTATACCTGTCAAAAAGACTATCAAAGCCCATCAAATGGCAACCCTCTTCATTTCACAAATTTTCAAGTACCATGGCTTGCCAATGTCCATAGTGTCGGATAGAGATCCTAGAATGACCAGTAATTTATGGAAGGGTCTCTTTGAGAATTTAGGAACAAGGCTAAACTTCTCTTCGGCCTATCATCCACAAACTGATGGCCAAAGTGAAATAGCTAACCTAACCATTCTTGATCTACTAAAAGCCTATGTAACGGAAGTAGATCAAAGATCCCAATGGGAGAAGTACTTACCCTTAGTAGAGTATGCTTACAATAACACTGTACATACTTCCACAGGAAAAGCACCTTTCGAGGTAATTGAGGGAAGATCAAAAAGTCCCTTGCTACTTAAGGTACATGGGAAGATCTTCGCTGCAGATGAGTATAGCTGAGACCTACAAGAATCTTTCCAAAAGATTAAGGATGCTATCTCTATCTCACAGCAAAGGCAAAAGGCTGCTGCTGACAAGCACAGAAGAGCCCAAGCCTTTAAAGAAAACGATTGGGTCTTGTTAAAGTTTCCCAAGGCTCGATTAAGGCACACGACGGGCAAGAATCCTACGGGCCACCAAAAGTACTATGCTAAACTAGCAAAAAGGTATTATGGTCCCTTCCAGATTCTTAGGCCAATCAATGAGATGGCCTATCAACTTAAGTTGCCCAATCATTGGCTCATACACAATGCTTTTCATGTGAGCCTATTAAAGCCTTACAAAGAAGAGCCACCTCAAGAACCAACTATTGAAGATCCACCGGAGATCGAGGACCACGAGGAGGTGTTGCAGCCCGAGTCCATTCTCCGACATGAAGACAAGGTATTAAGAGGCGGTAAGACTATCCGACGATATCTTATTAAGTTTAAGAATTATCCTTTTGAAGATGCTAGATGGATGCAAGGCATACAATTAAAGGATAACCTAAACCTTGTCAATGCTTACAATGCTTCCCAAGAGTAAGCAAATGTACAAAATGTTAAAAATGAACAAAAATTTTTGTCTTATAAGACTCTCTTTTTCTTTATTTGTGCACAAAAATGAAGTAGTATGCATGCCTAGATCAAGTTTGCGGAGACGACGTCTCCCGAACACCAAGCAGAGCTTGTCACTCTACTATGGAAGACTGATAGGACTAATGTGCAGACATGCTTGCGGCAGCCTCAGGCTCTCAAGCGCCAAATGGACTAGTCATCCATTATGGAATGATGTCGTAGGGTAACATAGGGATCCTCTACCCGCTAAAGAAAAGGACTCATGCATATGCTTTATCTTCTCTACACCATAGTCGAGGACGACTATGATTTCAAGAGAGAGGTAATGTCATAATAATCAATATCTAATTCTCCTAAATGATTTTCTCATATTAAACTGATCATTTAATGTGGGGAAGTGCCAAGGGAGAAAAAGCTAGAATATTGGTTAAGCTAGCAGACCGGCCACAGTAGGGATCAAAGGAGGGAAAATAGGGATCCAAAGGGGGGGCCATCTGCAAAAGAGCCATGTGAAACAATGGGCCAAAAACACCCTAAGGTTCAGCCCATTAAGACTTCCAAAATGCTAAGGTTCCAAAATTCAAAGGTTGTGTCCAAAGGTCAACCCTAGGGAAAATTGGATGCTTAGTGTGTGCCCTAAAAAGTCTTTGCACATCCCTACATGGGAGGGGGTGAGCCCCAAAGCTAGGGGATGAGAGAGAAAGCCACACACACACACACAGGCTCCCTTTACACAAAGGGAATGAAGGACACATGTCAGCTCCCTAGGCCAGATGCCCACAAGGTGTGCCCAATTCCTATTGGAAGACCCTTGAAGTGGACAATGAGAATTAAGCTAGAGTAAATCTAGTTTAATTAATTTAAAAACATTTAATAAAAGAAACCAATGAGAATTAAGTCTCCTAGAAGACTATTGGGCAGTCTCCCAAGGGGTCCAATGAGCATTCAGGAGCCCCATGGCTTGCCTGATTCCTATTGGCCAGGAGGCAAAGGGGTCCAATGAGAGTTTAGTTTAATTATTTAATTACCTAAAGCTCTCACAAAAGGGGAAAGGGGGACACATGTCAGAAGGCTATCACTTATGCTGCTTAATTCCTATTGGCTTGACCTGGGGAGGTCCAATGAGGCAAAAGCCAGACCTAATTAGCAGCTAGGGCTCGCCCAAGAGAGAGGGGGGGCTGATTTTTGCTTGGCATTGACACACACACACTCACACTTGACCATGTGTGAAGGAAGAATACTCTATCTCCTCCCAAGCTTTAATGGAGAGCTCATCACCTACTCCAAGCTTGTGAGATAGAAGCCTACATCAACACTCTCTTGGCATATGGATGCAAATCCAACCAAGAGCCAAGCTTCAATGCATGCTCATCTTCTCTACCAAGCTAATTACTAAGCTAAGCTATGCTAATATGAGTGATTATGTGAGGAGATGTACATCTTTCTCGTAAGATACTTCTTTTTCTTCTCAATCTACTCTCATACCCTGCTAGCTCTCACCATCTTCGAAGGTGTGTGAGGTCTTGGGTCTAAGAACGGGGATAATTCAAGTTGTGTTTGATTAAGTGTTTTGCTTGGTGTATGAAGCTTCCATCTTCATTGCACTAGCTAGTCTTGAAGGAACACAAAGAATTGTATTGTACAATGTCTCTCTTGATGGGAGAAACCATAATACAAAGCCTTTTGGAGGGGGGACCAGCTCCATGCAAATCCGGTCCTCAACTGTTGTCAATAGCTTAATTGCTCTCTCTTTTGAAAGTATTGTCGATGCTATCTAACTAGGTGTTATGCTTTTTGTTGCTCTCTCCACCCAAGCACTCTTGTAATTCTCATTAGGAATCTATTCTAATGAAATGCCCACTATATTCATGCTAATTTCCGCTACACATAAGATTTTAGGCCATTAAATGTTACATGGATCCTCTCTCCCAATGGGGATAAGACCACGATGCCTGCAGCTGCCTTATCCTTGGTTCTCTTGTATGCTCCATCAAAGTAGAGGCTATAAGCATTGATCAAAGCCTCTAGAGCTGGAGGTGGTGGAAGTTCCTTTCTCTTCAAATGGCAAACTTTTTCATAGCACTTGTTTGTTAAAATGTCGGCTAAGCATGCTCGAGTTGTTCTTTCAACCTGTATTGTATAATCAAACTCTTGAAGTCGCACCACCCACTTTGCTATTTTGTTAGAGATTTCCATATGTTGTAGTGCATAGGGAAACATATCCTCCACAGTGATAATTACAAACCTCTTCGGCAGCAAGTATGGCCGAAATTTGGTTACCGCAAACATGAGAGCTAACACTAGCTGTTCCATTAGGGTGTAGGCCTTCTCTATGTTTTCCATGAGGCGGCTAGCAAAATACACAGGCCTCGTAAAGGAGGTTTTTGGATCTTTTTGTAGGAGGGCAGCACCAATGGCTTCTTCTCCCACACTAGGGTTTACAAAGAATGTTTCTTCCCAACAAGGTTGGAGGATTACAGGGAGTGACCCTAACATTTTTTTAATCTCTCTAAAATGCCCTTCACTTTCTTCACTCCAAACAAGCGTCTCTTGACGAATCAGCTGTTGTAGAGGAAATATCACTTGGGAGAGTAAGTGTATGAATCTACTCAAATATCTTAGCTTTTGCAAGAAGGATATTAATTGTTTGATGGAAGTTGGGGAAGGTAGATTTAGCAATGTTTCTATCTTTTCAGGATCTACCTCGATTCCATCAATGGACACTACATGCCCTAATAGTGTAACCTTGCTTTCCCCAATGTGACATTTGTCCTTGTTTAGTTGTCCACCCAGCTTAGCTAAAGGAGTAAATCCTTCATCAATCTTGCCGAGATGCATACTTTTGGAGCTGTAAATACAAAAGTCATCTATGAAAACCCTTATGGACTTACCAAAGTAAGGTTGGAAGACCATGTTCATGAATCGTTGAAAGGTGGCTGGAGCGTTGGTGAGACCAAAAGGCATGACTCGAAATGCAAAACATCCCCATGGTGTGATGAAAGTAGTCTTTTTCTAGTCCTCCTCTGCAATGCGTATTTGAAAGTAGCCAGAGTAGCCATCACACACTGTGTATCTCTCATGGCCTGCTACTTCATTTAGAATCTCATCTTGAAATGGGAGAGGGAAGTGGTCCCTCTTTGTTGCAGCATTTAGTGGCTTGTAATCCACGCACACTCGCCATTTACCATTCTTCTTTGGCCTCACCACTACTGGGGAGACCCATTCTGAATCTTCTACTGGGTATATGAATCCTGCTTCTAAGAGTCTCTTCACCTCAGACAACAGTGCATTTTGTTTCACAACTCCTAATCTTCTTAGTTTTTGTACTACTGGCTTGCTCCCTTCTTTTAGATGGATATGATGCTTCACTGCCGTGACACCTGTAATGTGAGTGTAATCAGAAATAAACAATGATGCATGCTTCTTAAGAACATTTACATAACCCTCCTTTTTTTCTTCCTTTATATCCTTGGATAACATCTCCTCTAGGCGGGCATCCCACACATTCTCCATTTGGATCCTTGGGTTGTCTTCTGATGAGGTAGTTTCCTTTATGGTGACGCCCATGATTTCGAGAGTGCTATCACTCTCTTCACTTGAACTCTCTTCCTCGTCCATGGATGAGGAGCATCCACTTGAGCTCCACTCATCAGCTGACGTCTCTAGTTCAAGGTTCTCTTGTCGCCCATTCTTTAGGTTATAAACCACCTTTCGACTATGGCCACCCATGCGAGGCCTCAACTCCAAGTCTCCTGTTGCCCAATCTTGCCTAGCTCCTATACCCATAAGCCAAGGTCATCCTAAAATAAGGGGGTATCCTTCTCCCTTTACTGGCATCACATAAGCATCAACCTCTGTAGTGATTCCAAAAACAGAAACTCTCAAAGCTTTCACTACACCCACACAAGTGACAGAGACATTATTGGCCATTTTTGCCCTAAAGTTTGATGATTCCATTACCTCTAAACCCAATTGATGCATTAGCTTTTCTGTCATGACACAAACCTCTGCTCCACTGTCAATGTAAGTTTTTGGAATCCGTTGTCCCTTGATTTGAGCCTCCACCAAAGGCACTATATCCTTGAGACCATATGCTTTGATTACACTTACTAGCTTACTTCGCTTTGCCCTCGTGCTCACCATTTTTGACCATTGTCGTCGAAGCTTTGGGGAGATATGAAGTAGTTGTGGCCAAGTAATCTTTGGTCCTTGAGAACTCACATCAGCTGTCAAGTCATAAGGTTGTGTCCGAGATCCCATAGGGAAATCAGAGATGTCAATTTGAGACCTAGTACGGGTCTTTCTCTTCTTGGCTTCATCTTTAGTTGCCCGAGATGTACTTGCTTCATTGCTTGCATCCTTGCTTGTTTCTTTACCTACTTCATCTTGGACACGCACACGTTTGATAGGCATTGTAGCCACTTCATCTATCTTCATCTTCCCTTTAGCTATTTCTTCCTGGTTGCTTCTGCCCTTGAGGACCTCCTCCATCCTTATGATGCTCACATTTGGTTGAGTAGCAGGGGCTTGAGCTTGAGCACGACGTGGCTGCAAAATTTGAGGTTGCGGTTGCTCTTGTGCTTGAGCTCTAGCACGGGGTGGACTTACTTGTTGTCGAGGACCTCTGACAGGGTAGTCATATCTTCTGGGATGAGGGCAATTATACATGCCGTGGCCAATTTCCCCACAATTGTAACACAACATTTCCCTTGCTTGACGTCGCATTGGTGGCCGATTCCCACCATTTCCCTCAATAGTCCTTCTTGCTCCCTGCACAAGATTTACTCTCAACCCCTCTAGCTGGTTTGTGAGATTGTTTATTTGTTGGAGCATATCTTCTTGTTGACCTCTATTGAGGTCTGGTGCATTAGGCACATTTGGAGGTATGTGAGAAGCTTCCATAGTTGTGATATTGCCTCCCAAAGCTAGTTGGCCAGATTGGGCTTGATAGAGAATCTTTCTATTCTTTTCCCTAGCAATTCTTAAGGCATCTTCAAAAGCATTTGGAAATTTTCCCTTTACCTTCTCCCTTAGCAAGGGATACAAACCTGAGATAAATCGATCCTTTTGGAGGCAATTGGGAGCTCGCTCACCAGGGTTTAGTGAGTCTGACCATTGCCCCCAAAGTTTCAGAAAACCTTCCTCATAGGTTGCATAACCATAAGGGTCAACTTGATGAAGGGACAGAAGCCGTTGCCATAGTTCTTCTGCCGAATTGGCTCGTTGAAATCTTCGTAGGAAAGCCACCTTCAATCCCTCCCAATCAATTCTTTGGGTTGGATCTAGAGCCTGGAACCATACCCTAGCTTCTTCTTTGAGCACCAAAGGAAAAGCTCTCAATTTCAATGCTTCGTCATCCCTCCCGGATACAAGGAAAGCCATCTCCAAGTTATCCAAAAAATCCCCAGCATTTTCCCCACTACGCCCAAAAAAATTTGGGAAAGCCATCATAAAAGTGGGTTGCCTTCCTCTCAATACAGCACAAAGATGAAAACGTCTAGGCCCAAATCATATCTTATTAAGGGTAGAATAAATGGATTGATAGATGCATTAATCTCAGCTAGACGACGAGGGCCTAGTAAGTCCCTTATGATGTTTTGGAACCTAAGCTTTGTGCTAGCTATTATATGCACAGTTTGTCTAGCAAGAGGTTGGAAAGGTCCATATAAATCCCTATGATTCATGGAGTATGCTTAAAGCAAGATGAAGATGTGAACATCAAAAGATACATTATACTCCAAAATGGGAAATATTATAGGGTCAGGGGACAGCAATATCTCTCTCAACCTCTCAGCTCCAAAATAGAAGACCAATCTTTGTTGGAAAAAAATCTTTCTATCAATGCGCACATTCACCCTAATATTCTGAACTGATTGAAAGTTGTGGAAAATGGGATTATTCATTGGTGCATTAATTACAAACTTCCATGAAGCACTTCATTGAAGTTGAGCTCTCTTGGATCCCACCATTTGAGAGATGCGAAGAATTTGCTCACCAGTGATTAGCCTAGCTTTGGTGTGACCATCTTCAGCTTTGTAGAGTTCATAGGGTTCGATGGCTACCCTCTCAACCACCTTGAGCCTTCTTGCTAGTAGTAGTTGGAGTGCATCACCATATGTAGCCTCTTGCCAATACCGCACCCCATTGATGTGTAGCTCCCCCTCCAAAAACTTGTTAATACCCGAGTTTGAGAGTGCTTTCACCACCTGAAGTCGAGGCTTCAAAGGAAGTGTCTTCACACTAGCCACAAAGCACTCAACACAATTTTTTGACCTAGGGACTTGATGACTACAAGATTTTCCTTGAAGCAAAGAAGGCTGTGTGTAGTTAACTCTCTTTACCCGCATACGTGCCGTTTGTCGATAAAGACGCTTCTTTTCTCGAGCTTCTTGGGGAGACCATAGTGGAAGTCTCGGAGAATTTGATGGATCTTCCTTCATAGGATTGATAGAGCGCTGCTTGAGAACTCCTCAGTGGGGGCACCAATTTATGACGAAGGAAATTTGGAATGGCGGCCTCTACACCAAAACAAACTCCATTGCGCCACAAGGGAAATGAGATGAAGGCACCACCTAGTCTTGGAAGCGTGGACTAGGACCGCTACACAGAGAGAGAGAGAGAGAGAGAGAGAGAGAGAGAGAGAGAGAGAGAGAGAGAGAGAGAGAGAGAGAGATCACTATGAATGAAGCATTAACCGTGGTGTGTGTACAAGGAATGGATGACTTCAAACACTCCCAACACAAATAGCATATAGATTACCAAACAATCACTCAAGGATTAGCCAAGATCACATCAAGCACTCTCACACGCATATAAAACATTTCTCTTAATTAACATAAGTAAGAGGAGGAGAGGTTACTAGCATGAAACAATTTGCACTCTAGGATGTGCAAGAATAGAGTGAATGAATGAGCTTATGGGCTCATGGTGAGTGATACAAAGGCTCAATGGGCTGAGAGAGGCTTGAAATTACAAAGGGGAAGGCCTCTTTATATAGGAAAGAGAGTGATTAGGAGTGAGGTTAAGATACAAGTGTAATTTGTACAAATGAAGCTTGATTAGGGACATTCAACCAATGAAGAAGCTCCTTCCAAGTGATTTGTTGACCAATTAACTCCATCATCACTTGTGTTGTCTTCACTCCTTCCTCCATAGCTTGAGTCCAAGAGCTTCCTTATTTTAAAATGTAAAGAATCTACATAAAATCAATACATATCTAGTAATAATAGAAAGGGGTTGAATGAGAACTTATGAATTACAACAAGATTCAGCATGACTTGAGAGGTGATTAGAAGAGGAACTTTGATGGGTTTTTGAGCTTGAGAGAGAGGAGGAAGGAGAGGAGGGTGAGAAGACTAATGGCTGATTTTAAAGAAGGTCTCAATGTGGAAAAGGAAGGGTGAAGGCGTAGCTAAGTAGATATTAGAGTGATTTACTTAATAGAGAGAGATGATTTTCACACACAAGAGAGATTATATCGTAGAGACAAAGAGAGAGAGAGAGAGAGAGAGAGAGAGAGAGAGAGAGAACACGATACACGTGGTTCACCCAATGTTGGCTATGTCCATGGGAAAGCACCCCCTCAATGGCTTTAGTATTTCAAACTAGAAGTAGGTTACAAAGGGATTATACCCTTAATGGAATTCCCGGCTTGCTTCACTCTCAACACCTCACACACACACCTTGTTTCATCAACTTCACAATACCATTTTGTATGTAGAAGAGGACTCCTTTATAGGCCAAAATGGCTTCCCTCTCTCATGAGAGGCGGTCGTGTGGAGCTGCCCTTGTCCAAACAAGTCCAAGTTGAACTCTTCCATGCATCCATGTGTGACCGCCCTTGAGAAGACAAGTCCACCTAGCAATTGGCCATTTGCCCGTGTGCAACCATAAACAAGTCCACATGAAACTCGTCCACCGGCCATTGAATTTGTTGGCCGCCGACCATTGACTACCGGCGACCGACCGACCATTTTTCAATCACTTTTCGGCCGTTGAACGGCCACAATATTCTGACAAACCGGTATGATTTTACGGTTTTTTGATGAGTGATTTTTATTATGCATGATGGATTCTCCTCATAATGGGGGCCTTATAAATGTGCCTTTTTAGAATAAAAATTACAAGGGATGAATTAGGTTGCATACTTAACAATCACCCACTTCAAGACTGATCTCCACACCAAACCTATGATTGCTTTCCATCATGGCTTCTGATCCTTGAATATCAATTAAATATGAGCAAAGTCTCAACGTCTCCTTGTTAACCACTTTTTTTAACATGTCCGCAAAATTTTCACTTGTGTGCACCTTTCCTAGCTTTAGTTGTCCCTCTTCCAAAAGAGTACGTATGGAGTGATATCTCACCTCAATGTGCTTTGTCCTTGAGTGAAAGGCTGAATTCTTTGCAAGATTAATGGCGCTCTCACTGTCACTATACAAGACACAATTGTCTTGCTTGTATCCAATCTCTTCCAAGAATCTGTGAAGCCATAGAATCTCTTTGCTTGCCTCCGTGAGAGCTACATATTTCGCTTTCATGGTAGAAAGTGAGACCACTTTTTTCAGCTTCGAAGCCTAACTTATTGTTGTGCCTCCAATTGTGAATACATAGCTAGTAGTGCTCCTTCGAGTATCTTTGTTACCTGCCATATCTGCATCAGCATACCCTTGCAAGAAACTTATCAGTGCCTCCAAAATACAAAGCATTTATTCTTGTTCCCTTTAGATAATTACGTATCCACTCCACGGCTTGACAATGCTCTTTACCTGGATTATCCATGAACCTACTCACAACTCCCATTGCATGTGAAATATTTGGCCTTGTCTAGATCATAGCATACATGAGAGAACCTATTACTACAGCATATGAAACTTTAGACATATATCCTATCTCATCTTGTGTCTTTGGACACATATCCTTGGTTAGTTTAAAGTGACTAGCCAAAGGTGTAGAAACCAGTTTTGCATCTTGCATTGAAAACCTTTTTACCTTCTTGATGTAATCCTCTTCAGGTAGCTTTAGTGTCTTCTTTATCATGTCTCTTGATATCTTTATACCAAGTATCCACTTTGCAACATCTAAATCTCTCATTGAAAATGATTTAACTAGCTCCTCTTTTAGGTATTTGATATCCGGCATGTTAGCACTTGAAATCAGCATGTCATCAACATACAACATTAGGATGATGAACTTCCCATCTCCCGAATTCTTTGTGTAGACATAGTGATCTAAGTTGCATCTTCTGATTTTGTGATCCAGCATCCATTGATAGAATGTCAAGTACCGTTGTCTTTATGTTTGCTTTAGACCATACAATATCTTCTTTAATATGTAAACCATTTTCTCCTTGCCCTTTACTTCATAACCTTTTGATTGAAGCATGTAAATTTACTCCTCCAAGTAACCATGAGGAAACACCGTATTTACATCCATTTGCTCAATATTTAAGACATGAGCAGCCACAAGACTTAAGACAATCCTAATTGAGTTCATTTTTACAACAAGACAAACCTCGTATCTACTTCATTCTCCACAAAGGCTTTCCACCTTTGAAATATGGAAAACACATCAGATTTATTCTTCATTTCATAAACCCACGTTCTCCTAGTTGTGTTGTCCATGAATGTTACATAGTACAATGAGCCACCTAGGGATGGTGTAGTTGAAGGACCCCAAACTTTAGAATGAACCAATTCAAGTTTTTTAATTTTTCTTTCATTTCTTGGCCTTTGAAACTTTACCCTCTTTTGTTTACCATAAATAAAATCTTCACAGAACACTAAGTCCACTTCTTTTAAACCTGGTAGAAGTTTCTTCAATTGAAGGATTTGCATTCCTTTGGCACTCATATGCCCAAGCCGGTAGTGCCACAACGCATTGTTGACTTTTGTAGTTGTTGCACAAGTTGAAGATTGCGTGCTGACAGTACACAAGTAAATTGTACCAACCTTTTCTCCTTTGGAAACCACCAAAGATCCCTTTGAGATCTTCCATCGTTTGTTTCCGAATGCAATGTTGTGACCTTTATTGTCCACTGTCTTGTAGAGATCTTTTTTTTTTTACAAAACGAAGGAACATGGCTAACATCTTTAAGCTTTTATTTATTTTCATTTGCAGTTTTTACACAAATTTTACCTTTGCCAACAATTTTACAAGCTTCATCAACTCTCAACTATACGTACCCAAAATTACCTTTGGTGTAATCTTAGAAATGTTGCTTGTATTATGTCCCATGAAATGAAGCTTCGGAGTCTACTATCTAGGAATTATAAACATTGTATACCAGCTCTACTTTACCTGCCACATTGGCCGATATTGGCTTGTTGTCTTGAGACTCCGACTCCTTCTTCTTCTTGGACCAGTAATCCTTCATGGCGTGGCATTTCTTGCCGCAGTTCCAATATTTGAGAGCTGACTTTAAAGAATTTGAGTAATAAAAGTTGTCACACTCTTGGGACATGCAGTGGGCTATTCAACAAGTATAGGAGTTCTTGGAGGAGATTTCCATCTTCTATGGTTGGGAAGGTATGCCAGATAGGTTCAAGACGGGTAATGATATGCATGATTCATCTATTGAACAGGATGGTGAGCATGATCATGCTTAATTTAAAGTGGATTGGATGCTTGTGGATGAATGCAGTGAGTGGCATAAAATGGTAACCATCTTTTTGCAACATTTGTCAGCCTACTCAACGTCCTCTTCCTCATATGTGTATATATTTTTCTACGCTATTAAGTTATCTAGAGTAAATTCCCCCTCTTCGTTTAACCTTTGTGGCGACACATACATTATACTCTTCCCAAAAATGTCACCTTAGTCATATATTTATATTACCACCCTTTTCTTTTTTGCTTTGTAAATAGAATAAGCATACAATAACCAACTATATACCCCCAAACTTTTTTACCTCTTGTGCATTAGTAGTAGAAAAATAATATATCCATCTTCCACCCCATATAGATAAATTCCCATGGAAATCAACTCTCCACTTGTCTTTACCAAAGATTATGGTCCCTCTCTACAAGTCTTCTATGCCCCCTACATAGGTGGCCCAATATCTCTTAAGAATATACATATAGTTTCTCTCCTTTCAAAAAGACTCCAATTGTATATTATTTTCACAAGCAAATAATATTGGGCCCTCCTCTATTTGTTTAAGCATCATAGCCTTTTGAAAAAGCATGATTTCCCTTGGATGCATACAAGCAAAGGGCCCATACAAGAAGACTTGGAAGCAAAGGTTCCCTAGCCTAGTGTGGACCTTCCAAACCCAATTCCTTGGTGCATGGGCGTGAAGAATAGTCCAAATTCATATCAAACATGTTGAGAAGGTCAATTTTGCCTTTTGAAGCATGTCATTCCGAGCTACAGGTAAAAAGTTATGGTCAAAATAGTGTAAATCTGTCAGATTCGCAGCAAAAGGGAACTGTAAATCAAGTAAATCAAGAGGGTGAGATCTTATTTTTCCCCTACTCATCTTCTAGAATATCAATGAGTGTTCAGGGTCACTTGCATGTGATGGGACCAACCTAAAGATGCTTTCTAAATGCCAAGACAGACAAGTTGAGATACCCCGCAGGAGCCACCCATAGGGCCTCATGGTGGGGCCCACCTACATTATGCACCCCTATGGAGCCTTCACGGTATAAAATGATATTTTTGGTGAATAAATAGTCCCTTTTATGTCCAAAATTCAATGAGTGGTCAAAGGACACTTAATTAGGTCTAATCACTTACTCTAATTAAGTGTAGCATAATCCCACTCCTACACAACTATAAATAGCCCCCCTTGGAGAGACTCAAGGATACACCTATATTTTCAACTTCATGTTGTTTCTTGATCAATAGTAGAGAAAACCCCAACTCTCCCTCTTTCACATCCTCCCTCCTAACCCTCCTCTTTGGAGGAAGTGCAAACTCTATTCTCCACTCTTTCCATTCTACAATCTCTTACTCCATCAACCCAATAAATCATTTGTAGCACCTCAATAACTTGTAAATACATCATGATCTCTCTCATGGTTATGTTAATGATCATGAAATCATCTTCAAAACTTTCAAGTGTCGCAATTCGTGATGGTTAGCCAGCATCTGTCCTTCCCTTAAAAGGTGTGCGAGAAATCAAGTAAGTGTTCTATTCTCAATTTACCATTGGTTTGTTTCTCCACACTTATTCAATTGGTCTAAAGAAATTTCTCACTCCAACTCTCTTTTGCTTCATTACATATGCATGTGGCTACCTCTCATGGTGATTTTATTTGTGTCACGGCATTGCATAGATGGAGATGAGCTCTCTATGCAAAGTGTGTTAGTTTGATGTAAGTGATTCTCTTGTGTGTTTGAGAGGCAAGTCTTGTGCGCATGATTTTTTGATGAGTGCTTGAGAGAGGAAGAGTTTGGATGTATTATGGGTATTCTTATGGGGAGAAGGTGAATGCTATTCCACAAATTGCATATTTCATTTTGATGCACGGCATTGGGTTGCATAATCGTTGATGGTGTTCAAGTGTCCAAACTGTATATAGAGTAAGGGGGTTTTCAAAGTGTGTTGCTTGAGTGGGTGAGTGCAAGTGTTATTTTGATTGGTTTCCTTCTCCACTCCCAAAAGAAGGTGGTGCCCCAAGTAGTTTGCGTACTTCTTTACGAACATTTTGTGAGGGTAGGCCCATTGGTTTTGGGTTTAGAGGCCCCATTTCAGAAAGCTCGCCCTCAGCAGCAATGAAGGAGTGATGTATGCATTCTATATGCACCATTGATTATGTGCATGGGTGCAATTCTATAGGGAGCTACTCCAAATTAATGGTTTCACTTAGGGTTATGTCTTTGATCCAAGCGGAGGCTTTGCTGTGATGCTGGGGGTTGGGCAACCCACTTGAGGGTTGACAACAATAAGCCGGAATGAAGTGAGTGAGAGGGAGTCTTCACAAACCATGGAAGAACCAATTAGGGCCCCTCTTGCACAATCTTCACAAATAGGAGATAACTCTCAACAAGAGGTTTTACAAAGGCTAACTCAACAGCTTGAGAACCTCACTCTGAATCTAGTACAAGGCCTACCTCAATAACGACAACCAAGAGAAGGGAATCGCAATCAACGAAGACAAGCTCAAGAGTTGCGATGTTGGAATTGCAATGAAATGGGCCATGGCATGTACAATTGTCCACATCCAAGGCGACTTCCGGGAGACATATATCCCCCCAGACCGCCTCCTCTCACTGTGCAGCAAGAACAAGCTCAAGTCCCACAAATCCTTCGTCGACCACCACCACCAGCAAATATACCTCCCGTCCCACATGAGGAGGAAGAAAGAGGAGTCAACATCATCAAGCTAGAAGAGGTAATAGATGAGCATACTCTAAACTTTGATGTTATGCCAGCAGAAAAACGCACAAGAGCACATGATAAGGATGAAGACATGAGAAGTGAAGGAACAAATTCATCCAGAAGGGACAAGAAGAAGAAGTCAAAGATGGAAGAAGCTGAAAGTAGCAGGAAGAAAAGATCAAGGCGAAGGGAAATTGGTATCAACGACTTCCCATTGGGAAAGGAGCTAGAGCCCTACAACATCCTGGAGGATTTACAAACCCAAAAGCCAAACATTTCATGGCCTCAACTTCTACACCTATCAGCCAAAGTAAGAAGGCAATGGCCAAAGTTGGTAAGTACAAGAATTCCAAAAAAGAAAGCAAATCTTTCCATTAAGGTTGTGGCCTCAAAGCTACAAAAAGATGTGGAACCCATTGTGGATGCTTACATAAGGGGTAAAAAGGTGTCTAATGTATATGTTGATGGTGGAGCTCAAATGTGCGTGATCACGGAAAAATCAATGAACAGGTTAGGGCTTGAAATTACAAAGTCCTCTAATTGTCAAGCTAGGCTAGCCAACAACTCAAGTGTGAAGTGTTTGGGGATCATTGAAAATGTAAAAGTCTCTGTATGTAACATAGATGCACGAGTGGATATGTATGTCATGCCAGCTAAGGGGGAGGGCTATCCCATCATCCTAGGGAGGCCTTGGCTCATTGCTGTGAATGCAGATCAAAAATGGGGAAGTGGTCGTTTGATTCTTAAGAAGGGTCAACCGGTGGTGTATGATTGGCGAGAAGGAAAGCAACTAGATATCAACTATGAAACCACGGTAGATGAAGAGAGCGAGGAGGAGAGTCCTTACTCAAGTGATGAGGAAGCATCAACCAGTGCATCAACCAGTGAAGAGGAGTCTTCTTTGGAGGTAATGGGAATTGTATTCAACGCCAACACTCAAGATGTTCCAGTAGAAGAAAAGCCAACAGACAATCACACACGAGGGGATGAAAGATGCCACCACCTTGAAGAAGGATTTGAGAAGATGCTTGCAAAAGATCTTACTTGTGAGGAGAAGAGGTCCTACATCAATATGTTAAGGAGGTATCCCAATTTGTTTTTTTTATCACTGACTACTCACAAATAAGAGGTGTAGATGTAATAGAGCATCGAATTGAATTGAAACCAGGGACCAAACCCGTGGCTCAAAAGTTAAGGCGACTAGGATCTGTGCAAAAAAAGGCTCTCCTACAGGAAGTGAATTGACTCTTGAAGGCTGGCTTCATCTATCCAGTATCCAACTCCGAATGGGTATCACCTATTGTAGTCACTCCCAAGAAGAATGGTAAGTGGAGGGTATGCGTGGATTACAAACCCCTCAACGCTGCGACAAAGAGGGACCACTTCCCTCTCCCTTTCCAAGATGAAATTTTGAATGAAGTAGCAGGTCACGAATGCTACACGGTGTGTAATGGGTATTCAGGATATTTTCAAATTAGAATAGCAGAAGAAGACCAACCAAAAACCACCTTCATCACACCTTGGGGATGTTTTGCATTCAGAGTAATGCCTTTTGGGCTCACCAATGCTCCTAGCACCTTCATGAGATTCACAATATTTGTATTTCAGCCATTCTTTGGAAAATCTATAAGAGTCTTTATGGATGATTTCTGTATTTATAGTTGTAGATCACTTCATTGCCAAAAGGTTGAAGAGGGGCTTAAGAGGCTCCATCAATTTGGGGGACAACTCAACCCAGAGAAGTGTCATATCGGTGAATCTCATGTGGTTTTGCTAGGCCATGTGGTTTCTTCACAAGGAATTCAAGTGGATCCCTCTAAAGTAGAGGCCCTTTTGTCATTATCTCCACCAACAACAACTAAGGAGCTAATGACCTTCAACCACAAAGTGAGGTACATGTCTCGCTTCATCCATCTCCTAGCAGAATCCATCGCCCCTTTGCATAGGTTGGCAAGCCAATCTACATTTGAATGGGGGAGGGAACATGCAAAATGTTTTGAGGAAGTGAAGGGCATTCTTAGCTCTCTCCCAATCCTAATGCCACCAGATCCAAAGGAGACCTACTATGTCACTCCAAGTGTAGGTTTCGAAGCAATTGGTGTTGTTTTGATGCAAAAAGATCCTAAAACATCATACATGAGGCCGATCTATTTTGCAAGCAAGGTGATGACTCCGGCCGAGAAGGGATACACTGAAATGGAGAAAGTGGTCTTTGCAATCTTGTTTGCGGTAAGGAAGTTTCGATCGTATCTTCTCCCTGTGCCATTTGTTTTTCTCACCTTAGAGCACAATCTACCATATGTAGTACAACACATGAGCCTCTCATCTAGAATAGCAAAGTGGGTGCTTGAACTCCAAGAATTTGAATACACTTTCCTTGTAGAAGATAGCACAAGAGCAGGACTTGCAGACATTCTCACATACAAAGTGAGAGAAAGGGAAGGATCACGACTACAAAGAGAGGAAGGCTCAAAATAGTTCAAAGTGAAGGAGATTGATAATGCCCATACTTTATGCTTTGACGGAGCTTATCAACGCCAACAAGACAAAGCAGCAGGGGGAATCATCATTTTGAACCCACAAAAGGAGGTAATGGTTAGAAAAGGTATCACTCTACCTAGTGTTCACTCTAACAATGAGGCTGAGTATGCTGCTCTAACCCTTGGGTTAGAAGAATGCAAAGAATTAGGCATACAAAGACTTATTATAAAAGGTGATTCTTTGCTAGTGGTCAGGCAAATCCAAGGGACTTGGAGGTGCAAGAATCGTACATTGTTTGAGTGGCTTAGTAGTGTAAGAGCTTTGATGAAGGGTTTTAAAGCAACACAGGTACAACACATTGTGAGAACTCATAACAAGGAAGCAGACTTACTCGCAAATGAAAAGCTTCAAATGGCGGTAGGAGGTGTGAAACTATATGAACCCAAATATCAAGGTCAAGAGGAGATAAAAGACATTATCTTCTTTCTACAAGCAGGTGAGTGTCCCAAACACTTAGACAAGGTGCAAAGACATAGACTAGTTAAGAAGGCCACACCTTACCAGTTGATCGGGGATGATTTATATCACAAAGGGAAAGATTTGGTCTTGAGGAGAGTACCAGGTGTGCAAGAGATAGAGAAAATTCTTCTTTCATGTCATGATGATGTCTGTGGTGGTCACTTTTCTCAAGATATTACAAGTAGGAAGATTTTACAAGCAGGGTTTATTTGGTCGAGCTTACATCGTGATGTCCAATATTGGTGTAAGGCATGTAAGCCATGCCAAATTGTTGGGGATAGACGACTAACATATGAGCCTCGAGTCCCAATAATATTTTATGGCCCTTTTGAAAAGTGGGGTGTGGATGCAATAGGTTCCCTACCTCGTACTTCTACAGGGAAGGTTTTCATCATCATGGGTGTTGACTACATGACACGATGGGTGGAAGCAACAAGCACAACCCGAATCACAGCTGAAGAGGTATCAAAGTTTATTTTTGATCATATTTGTAGTAGATTTGGAACACCCCTAGAAATCTTATCAGATCGAGGCCCGGGTTTTAGGGTTGACCTTCTGAATGATCTCTTGAGGAGGTTAAAAGTGAAACACCTGCATTCCACACCCTACTATCCTCAATGCAATGGATTGGTGGAAAAAGTGAATGGAATGATATGTAAGATCATTTCTAAGCAGGTTGTGGACCGGCCTAATGATTGGGATCTCCATTTGACGGCTGCTCTTTGGGCGTATAGGACATCTTTCAAGGTATCTACCCAATTCACCCCTTTTCATCTAGTTTATGGACAAGAGGCACTTCTCCCCATTGAGGTAGAGCTCTCAAGCTTGCGCGTTCTTGCAAGGGTGGCAAAAAAACCAAAAGAGGTTCTACATGAAAGGATCTTAGATCTCCAACGACTTGAGCTAGATAGAGAAGAGTCCATTGATCACTACATCACCAAAGCGACAAGCCAAAGGGATAAAATCAACAAGAAGCTCAAGGGGAAAGAATTGAAGGAAGGTATGTTGGTTCTTCGCTATGATAACCGACTTGATACTCGAATCGACAAAAAGTTTTTGCAAAGATGGGAGGGACCTTTCATGATAACAACAAAGTTTGGGAATGGTAGTTACAGATTAGCAGATTTATCAGGAAAACTCCACAAGACCAGAGTCAATGGATGGAGATTAAAGCCCTACTTTCAACGTATCAATCCGTTGATAGGCAGTCATTTACCTACATCGTCTAAGCTCCAAATTGACATGGCTCCCTTCGGCTTGGCAAATGCTCCACCTATTTTTTAAGCTTTGATCTGCAAAGTAGAACCAGCCTTGGAATCTGAACATACCCAAGGCAACCCTCCCATCTCCGATTTATGGGATTGAGGTAATGAAAAGCAGGTCTAATGGAGTAAAAGAGTGCATGACACTCCTCCTATTGAAAAAAAAAAAGAAAAGTGGAAAAGGAAAAATGACCAAAAAAAAGAAGAAAAAGAAGCAACACCGTCCTCCTAAAGATATGAATATCTCTAAGCTTGGGGGAGGGCTAATATGAGTGGCATAAAATGGTAACCATCTTTTTGCAACATTTGTCAGCCTACTCAACGTCCTCTTCCTTATATGTGTATATATTTTTCTACGCTATTAAGTTATCTAGAGTAAATTCCCCCTCTTAGTTTAACCTTTGTGGAGACACATACATTATACTCTTCCCAAAAATGTCGCCTTAGTCATATATTTATATTACCACCCTTTTCTTTTTAGCTTTGTAAATAGAATAAGCATACACAACTATATACCCCCAAACTTTCTTACCTCTTGTGAATTAGTAGTAGAAAAATAATATATCCATCTTCCACCCCATATAGATAAATTCCCATGGAAATCAACTCTCCACTTGTCTTTACCAAAGATTATGGTCCCTCTCTACAAGTCTTCTATGCCCCCTACATAGGTGGCCCAATATCTCTTAAGAATATACATATAGTTTCTCTCCTTTCAAAAAGACTCCAATTGTATATTATTTTCACAAGCAAATAATATTGGGCCCTCCTCTATTTGTTTAAGCATCATAGCCTTTTGAAAAAGCATGATTTCCCTTGGATGCATACAAGCAAAGGGCCCATACAAGAAGACTTGGAAGCAAAAGGTTCCCTAGCCTAGTGTGGACCTTCCAAACCAAATTCCTTGGTGCATGGGCATGAAGAATAGTCCAAATTCATATCAAACATGTTGAGAAGGTCAATTTTGCCTTTTGAAGCATGTCATTCCGAGCTACAGGTAAAAAGTTATGGTCAAAATAGTGTAAATCCGTCAGATTCGCAGCAAAAGGGAACTGTAAATCAAGTAAATCAAGAGGGTGAGATCTTATTTTTCCCCTACTCATCTTCTAGAAGAGCAATGAGTGTTCAAGGTCACTTGCATGTGATGGGACCAACCTAAAGATGCTTTCTAAATGCCAAGACAGACAAGTTGAGATACCCCGCAGGAGCCACCCGTAGGGCCTCATGGTGGGGCCCACCTACATAATGCACCCCTATGTAGCCTTCACGGTCTAAAATGATATTTTTGGTGAATAAATAGTCCCTTTTATGTCCAAAATTCAATGAGTGGTCAAAGGACACTTAATTAGGTCTAATCACTTACTCTAATTAAGTGTAGCATAATCCCACTCCTACACAACTATAAATAGCCCCCCTTGGAGAGACTCAAGGACACACCTATATTTTCAACTTCATGTTGTTTCTTGATCAATAGTAGAGAAAACCCCAACTCTCCCTCTTTCACATCCTCCCTCCTAACCCTCCTCTTTGGAGGAAGTGCCAACTCTATTCTCCACTCTTTCCATTCTACAATCTCTTACTCCATCAACCCAATAAATCATTTGTAGCACCTCAATAACTTGTAAATACATCATGATCTCTCTCATGGTTATGTTAATGATCATGAAATCATCTTCAAAACTTTCAAGTGTCGCAATTCATAATGGTTAGCCATCGTCTGTCCTCCCCTTAAAAGGTGTGCGAGAAATCAAGTAAGTGTTCTATTCTCAATTTACCATTGGTTTGTTTCTCCACACTTATTCAATTGGTCTAAAGAAATTTCTCACTCCAACTCTCTTTTGCTTCATTACATATGCATGTGGCTACCTCTCATGGTGATTTTATTTGTGTCACGGCATTGCATAGATGGAGATGAGCTCTCTATGCAAAGTGTGTTAGTTTGATGTAAGTGATTCTCTTGTGTGTTTGAGAGGCAAGTCTTGTGCGCATGATTTTTTGATGAGTGCTTGAGAGAGGAAGAGTTTGGATGTATTATGGGTATTCTTATAGGGAGAAGGTGAATGCTATTCCACAAATTGCATATTTCATTTTGATGCACGGCATTGGGTTGCATAATCGTTGATGGTGTTCAAGTGTCCAAAGTGTATATAGAGTAAGGGGGTTTTCAAAGTGTGTTGTTTGAGTGGGTGAGTGCAAGTGTTATTTTGATTGGTTTCCTTCTCCACTCCCAAAAGAAGGTGGTGCCCCAAGTAGTGTGTGTACTTCTTTACGAACATTTTGTGAGGGTAGGCCCATTGGTTTTGGGTTTAGAGGCCCCATTTCAAAAAGCTCGCCCTCAGCAGCAATGAAGGAGTGATGTATGCATTCTATATGCACCATTGATTATGTGCATGGGTGCAATTCTATAGGGGGCTACTCCAAATGAATGGTTTCACTTAGGGTTATGTCTTTGATCCAAGCGGAGGCTTTGCTATGATGCTGGGGGTTGGGCAACCCACTTGAGGGTTGACAACAATAAGCCGGAATAAGACTATATATATGGTTTTTGGTTTTTTGTGTGATATCACAATGTTTTCGAGTGTGTATGTTTTGTAGATGAATAAAGACTTCTTTTGGTTGAACATAAATGTTCAACAAGGGGTTGGTCTATGATGGTGCAGCCAAGGTGTGGCGACCATAGTAGAGGGTACATGCAATGATATGTATACTTATAAGTGTAGGCATGGGTGATAAAGCAAATATGAAGGCCCATTACACGCAAGGAGATCCAGGAAGTGTATGTTTTATGTGGTTATGAAAGTCAAAGAATAGATATTTCATGCTTGAAGAAAAGGGTTCTACATACCATCATCACGTCCCTCTATTGATGACATGATGCTCCCCCAATGTGGAATACCCACCTCCCACCAACACAACCAAGAGTCCATTGCAGGGATGTTTTTATCCATGCCAAAAGTGGATGCCAAAGTGTCATAAACTCACTTAGAAGAAATCTTTGGATCCATGATAGCCTTCCGTAGATGACAACATCATCAAGTACTGCAAGATGTACTGGGACTACCCCAACACTTAAAATTTCTACCATTTGTGCGTCAGAGTGAGATGAAACTATATTAAACGCAAAAATTAATGAAATGTTAGGTACCACAATTTTGTTATTGTCAAAACAAGTATTTATTTGTGGTGGCATTTCTTACCTAGTGGAAAGGAGTCAAGTGGTTCGGGTGGCCGAATAGAAACTGGGTGACTGGCCTCGCTTTGTCTAGTAGCAATGGATATGGTTCGCTTGGGACCCTGTGATCTCGAAGCTTGAGAAGGACTAGATCTTCGTGACTCCAAGTGACGTTTGGAATCACCTTGCTCATAATCTGACCCACCAACTTCATGCTTACTCCTTTCGCTCTGAAACTCCTTTGAGAACTCTAAAAAATTAGTGATGATTGATCGTCCTCTCTTCATACCTTGTTTAGGTATGTCCACTGCAGTTTTTGGGCTTCCACATCCCTTGGTCGTGCTAGGGAAAATGGCATCGATGGAGATTGATTGATGGTGACACTTTTGCTTTTTCCCTTACCCTTAACCTTCTTGTGCAATGCTACAAGTCCAAAAAAAGTGAGCACACTATAGCAAACTAAACACAATAGTTGAACAAGAAAAAAATTACTTACCATTGTATGCTTCCGCTTCAGTTTTGGGAAACTTGCCATCCGCATAGTCCAAAAACCATGGACAGTCTCTCCATGTTTCCTTACTATGGAGCTTGTCTATCCAATCGGCAAGATAGAGACTTCTCTCCTCTCTCTCAGACTCCACCCATGCATTGCTGGGATGCTCGGGGTATGGACTGCCAAGACCTGGGGGGCGCACGCAGCGGCGGCAGGACATGTTAACCCTCACGGCTCACGGACACCCTATTACCTACGACGGACGTTGTAACCTACGATGGACATTGTATTATTTATTTGGTAGAGTCAGGTACCGGGCTTGTCGGTCGAATAGGAAAAGGGTAAGAGTGATCGCCGATGAGAGGCGCAATCTAACTAGAACATTCAAGGGATTAGTTGGCTAAGCATGGGCGCCCAAGTGTGAATGGGACGATCTCATATAAAAGTCAACTAAACCTAAAATTCACTCATTCTCTCATTTGTGCAATAGAAGAGTGCTCTTGCTCCATCTCCATCTCCATCTTCTTCTTCTTCACCTCCTTGTGTGTGTGTGTGTATGTGTGTGTGTGTGTGTGTGTGTGTGTGTGTGTGAGAGAGAGAGAGAGTGTGGGCGATCGAGCATTACGAAGGCATGGCGGCGGCGAAGTGGTTGAGCGCGGTGAAGCGGCGGCTCCTTCTTCTTCACGGTGAGGAATCCTCCACGAAGCAAGCGTAGAGCGGTGAGTGACACACCATCGCCTTCTTTGAGCTTACTAGTTTAGGCTTGTTGTGTGCTTGGAGCCATTTGTGGCTCGCACACGGTGTATCAGCAAGTTCCTTGCATTGACACGTGCGACATACGTGCACATTTTTGGCACCGCTGCTGGGAAATGCCATACATGAAGCTCGAGTAGCACTCTGTGCTTCTCCATGGTGCAATTTCTATTATAGGAAAGGTAAGGAAGGAGTGTGTGTGTGTTGAGAAGAGGGATTTGGTGTTATAGTGTGTGTTTTTTTTGTTAATGGAGTTTTCAAAGGTACTATGTTTATTCTCTGTGCATTAAGGTAGTTAGTTTTCTTTGTTAATGGAGATTTCAAAGGTACTGTGTTTATTCTCTGTGTATTAAGGTAGTTAGTTTTCTGTGTACAGTAAGTAGGAAGTAGATTAGTGAGAGTTAATAGAGTGTGTTAGTGTGTAAGAGTAGGTATATTAGTTAGAAGTAGGTAGATAGAGTGTGTGTGTGCTCTCGTGTAGGCTGCAGCGACCTTATCCTTAAAAAAAGAAAAAAATAATAATAAAATTAAAAATTTTAAAAATATTTTTTTAAAAAAAATAAAAAATAAATAAAGGTAGGACCGGGATCGGGAATATCTCCCAGATCCAAGCCCAGATCCAAGCCCAAGCTCACGCTCAGGCCTAGGCCTCAGTCGCCTTTTAAAAAAACGAATTTTTAGCTTCACACGTAGCTAAAAATCAATTTTTCGAGGACCAACGGAACATCAGATGCCCAAAAATTGTGTTGTAAAGCACACAGCGACCCTCTAAGTGATACGCTTGTTTTGAGCTATCACACACTTTAATACAAAAAAAAAAATCAAACATTAAAAAACATTCAAAAAACATCAAAAACAAAAAAAAATCAAGTAGAAAACGGGGTGCAAAACACCCACAAAACAAAGCAAGTAATCTTTGAGGGTACTTGCCGACACTTGTAGGGCACCCAAAGCACATGTATCTACGCTCTGGTCGTATGCTAGAGTCCGAAAAACTAGCTAGTGCTTCGATTTACAGGGGTACTCACTATCCTTCCACGCTAGGGTCTACACCGTCGGCGGGGACCCAAGGTAGTGCAACCCAAGACCCAAATATAGCGGCTAGCGACTCTTCCTCTGACTACGATCTTATGGAAGAGCATCTTACACAAAGCCCTGGGGGAACAAATGAAACCGTACCTAGCTGGGCCCAACAACCTGGAACTAGTGTTTTTAGCCGTTTGATGGAAACTTTTAGTAAAGCTAGGCGCTCTGAACCTACGGCTAGTGAAGTAAACGAAGGGGGTGGGGAAGTAGAATCACCATTCACATCTCCTGTAGACCCCACACTCCCTCAGAGCGTCCACGTGGACATTCTACCTACCTCATTTAATGAGGGCCTTACCGAGCTACCACCTTCCAAAGTCGCCTCTAAGGTAGCGGTGACTAAAAGTCAAAACACGGGAAGCAACATTGCATCCACCTCACGGCAACCCTCTAGTACACCAAGTTTGGACGGGGTATTTCTCAATGAAAATTGGGAATATGACCTACACACAGAGACTTTGACCAACCTATACATGGGCTACACATACCATGTGGGTTGGTTAGAAGTTGTACAATCCACATCTAGTGCCACTAGTCTAGAGGAACAACAACACATGATCTGCAATGTCATCCATAGGATTATCCAGTCCGAGAGGCAAAATCGAGGAATAAACATACCTTCGACCGGTCCTATGCAATTTTGAGACACGGGCAAAGGGAAACAACCCACTCTATCACAAATGGAGACTCCCCCAGTACATGGTCATCAAGCTAAGGATTGCATAGTATTTAAGCGTGCGATGACCAATAGACCAACCTTAGCATGGACAAACACACCTTGAGTGCCTGCCTTGATGCCGGCCCCACCTCTTGAACAAACAACACAACACATGGTCCCTAGGGCCCAAAATGTTGTTCAAACAACACCCTTACCACCTCCAGTGCTACGACCGCAACCACCACATCCGAGAATCACTTCTGTGAATCAAGTGGATTGTGAGTCATCTATTTCTTTTTTGGAAGGCTATGAGGAAGATATAGATCCTAATATCGCCTTAGGGATGGATGTGCTTGAAGAAAGTCCACAATACTACATGGAGGACTATTGGGGACCAGTCAAACCTGTATATCAAGTAGCTGCTCTTGCGGCAAGAGGCCAAAATATCAATTACACTGCTAAGAGACCACCTCTTCAATGCTATGAGTGTGGAGGTCCACATCGTGTAGCCGAGTGTCCTATTAGGCTACAAAAGAACGCCACACTAATGCAAACCAATCAAGCGAGCACGTCTACAATGCCGATACTCATGTGTAATCGATGTGGCATAGATCATTTGATTGCCCAATGTCCAAATAATCCAAATGCACCAAAGATCACGCCATTAAACTTGATTGAAGTTACCGAGGAGCCATCACCAAGTACACCCGTGGTACCAGTAAACGTACTCACACGATCGATGGTCCAAAAACAAAATTATATTCTTGAGGAAAGAGACACGGCATCAATCGCCCAATCTCAGAAAAAGAAGAAAACACGAAGAAAGAGCTCGCAAAAAGTAACGAAGTCAGACCCCAGTTCAAAGACCAACATAGGGACTGGTGACGATCCCGTATATTTGAACGACGCTAAAGAAGATTCTGATTCAGGTGAAACCATGGAGACCAAAACGACCACTAACATAGAAACCAACAAGGAAGATCTTCATGAGCCACAATGGCCAGGATCCAAAAATAAGATAGGAACTTACCCAAACCCTACAGAGGAGATTGAGCGAGTCAAGCAATTAAGGAGTTTGGTAGAAGATACCCAAAGGGATCTAGAACTAGCACCTAGGAAGATCCAGATTACAGACACTGTGTTCCCTACGCAACAACAACCTCACCAAGTCCATAGACCCTTGGACATACCTAGTGTCATCCAAGAAGAAAGTGACTTAAAGTCATGGGAAAGTGGGCGTACTCACTTCTTGATGGAAAGAATGTTTACAAAGGGACTACCTGATCCTATCGAAGAAATGGAGATCCCATCTTCCCCACGTCAAGGGACTCAAGACCAAAAGGTGCCGTTAAACATTGCCAAATTGATGGATTTCATGTCTTCAGAAGTTAGAACCACCATCATGTCCAAACTATATAAAGACCTTGAGCTAGTCTCAGCTCTTCGAGCCTTCCTAATTGGAGAACTGAAGTTTGGGCTACCACAATTTGCACAGATGGATGGTGCTGGGGAGATGCCAATAGAGGAGGAATACATAGATCCACAACCCAGCCTAGATGAGAACCTTGTTATAGAAATACCTGTTAACAAGTTGGGACAATACTTTGAGGGTGATGAATCCAATTCGACCATACCAATCACTACTAAGGGATTAACTGTGAAGGGAATCCTTGATGGTGGTGCTGGGGTTAGCATTGTGACTAAAAATTCCTGGGAAACTATGGGAAGATCGCACCTTGCGACCACAACCATAGTAGTGAAGATGGCCAATGGGTCTATTGTTAAACCTATTGGGATGCTAGAAGATCTCAAGATCAAGGTCTTTGGACATAAAATAAGGATTACCTTTATTGTTATGGATTTCTCCAAACACACTATGGCATCGGAGATGATCTTAGGACGTCCTTTCATGAGGGAAGCAAAAATGGTGCATGACTGGTCTAAAAACCATGTCTACTTGCAGTTCCAAGATTCTGTCATTCGAGTGGATCTTGTGACGAGTCGAGCACATCCTTTAGGAAACAGGTTTATAATCGATCATAGATCTGACACCACAGTTCACTCGGCTCCATTGCAGTATTGTTACACATGTAAAGCAGACACTCATTTTGGGGAAGATTCTCCTTATATGGATGTACTACCTGGGATGACTGAGTCAGACAATGTGGATTGGGTCCACCTAGCAGCAACCATAGACACTTGGGGAAATAGGGGGACGACCTGGGTAACACCTGAGGGGGATGAAATACCACCACTTGTACCCTTAAACATGCTAGAAGCAATGCATATAGCTTCTGATGATCTACAAGATGAAAGTTTGACTGGCATTGAAACCAGTAGCGCCTCACAAGACTATAGCCCACACGATTTGGGGTCATAATCATCAGTTGAAATTGACTCTGAGGACAAAGAATCTGAGTTAAATCTTAGTGCAAAATTCAAAACATGTGCTTGAAAGAGTTGCAGGGAAGGAAGCTTATAGCTTTTTGGATGGGTACTCTGGCTACAATCAAATCACAATTGCGCTGGAGGACCAAGCTAAAACAGCCTTTATAACCAAATTTGGAGTGTTCGCATTTCGTGTTATGGCTTTTGGCTTAACCAATGCCCCAGCTACCTTTCAAAGATTAATAAACACTGCTTTTAGAGAATATTTGAGGGAGTTTTGTGAAGATTTCTTAGATGACCTTTGTGTTTATTCCTCTTGGAAAGAACATCTATCATGCTTATGAAAAGTGTTTGAGAAGTGTAGATTGTATCGCATCTCCTTAAACCCTTTTAAATGCCAATTTTGGGTTAAACATGGAGTCATTTTAGGGCATATAGTGTCCAAAAATGGGATTTCCACAGATGAGAGCAAAATTAAAGCCATTGCAGAATTGCCACCACCTACAAACTATAAAGGAGTTCAAAGGTTCATGGGCCATGTTGGTTATTACCAACGGTTTATTTTAAACTTTGCCGAGATAGCTCGTCCTTTGTACAAGCTTCCTATTGAGTTCCAATGGACTACGGAGTGTGACCATGCTTATGAGTCATTGAAAAAGACCTTGACTAGCGCTCCTATTCTACGAGTGCCCGATTGGAATGTAATTTTTCATGTGCATATTGATGCACCGAACTTTGCTATTGGGTGTGTTCTAGCTCAAACCAGGAGAACATAAACTGGACTACCCCATTAGCTTTGCAAGTCGTCAGTTGAATGATGCCGAAAGAAACTACACCACTACAGAGCGAGAAGGTTTAGGTATGATTTATGCAGTGAAGAAATTTCGCTACTACCTTCTGGCCAACAAGTTTGTGTTCTATGTTGATAGTGAAGCCTTGTTGTATCTAGTAAATAAACCTTGTTCTATGGGAAGAATTACAAGATGGTTGTTAATTCTCCTTGAGTTTGATTTTACCATTGTGGTGAGACCTAGTAAAAGACATGTCATGGCTAATCATTTGTCTCGCATACCCAATGGTGAAGCCCCTATTGGAGTCAATGATGAATTGCCTGATACTTCTCTATTCCTAGTCGAAACCATACCCAATGGAGTGAGAAGATTGTGAACTTTCTAGTTAATGGTTTTCCACCCAAAGAGCTTCGTAAGGACATAGCTCAAAAACTGTTAAAAGAATGTGAACCTTACTCTCTCATTGCAGGAACTCTCTACAGGCTAGGGAAGGATGATATTCTTAGACATTGGGCCCGTGAGGATGAGTATTTATACATGCTGAAAGAAGCCCACGTGGGTATAGCCGAAGGACATTTCTCAGGGGAACTAACAGCTAGAAAGGTGTTGCAATCAGGCTATTGGTGGCCAACCTTATTTAAGGATTCATCACTTTTTGCAAAAGGATGTGATGAATGCCAACGTTACAAGATCACACAACAAAAGGATAGGATGACCTTACATCCTGTTAAAGTGACTCAACCATTTGAAAAATGGGGTTTAGACTTTGTAGGCCCAATTAGTCCGGCAGCTCGTAGCACTCAATCTCGATATATTATCGTTGCCACTGACTATGTGACAAAGTGGGTGGAAGCCAGGGCGACACGTAAGGCCGATGCAAGGTCAACTACCAAGTTTCTCTTTGAGAACATTGCTACAAGATTTGGTTTTCCCTTTGAGATTGTGAGTGACAATGGTACTCATTTTATAAATGGAGTAATAAAAGAACTTACTACCAACTTTATGATAGCTCACCATAAATCCACACCTTATTATTCACAAGCAAATGGCCAAGCTGAGAGCACCAATAAGACCTTAATCTCTATCTTAACCAAAACGGTGGAAGCTCATCGCACAGATTGGGATTTAAAGCTTACATCAGCTCTATGGGCTTATCGTACTGCGTATAAAGTTGCCATTAACTGCAACCATTCAAGATGGTGTATGGCCAAGAAGCGGTTATGCCATGGGAGTTTGTCGTTTCTAGTCTTCGAGTAGCTTCTCAAGAAGGTTGGGATGGTAACCCCTTAGTTGAGCGATTATATATCCTTGAAAGGCTAGATGAAGAGAGGCAATTAGCTGTACAAAATGCACTTGTGGAGAAAGATAGGAGGAAGAAATGGTTTGACTGTCATCTAAAGAACAAAGATATCAATGTTGGTGATAGAGTCCTTGTGTATGGAGTGCGTAACAAAAAGAAAAAGTTCAAATATGCGGAAAAAGGACCATATAGAGTATGTGAGATCACCCCACAAGGAACCATTCGTGTGGAGACTCTTGATGGAGTTGAAACCATTGGATTCCTCAATGGGAGCAAATTTAAAAGATACTATGATCCTTTAAGCCAAGAGGAGTTGCATGCCATCCATACAAAAAAGGCAGCCAAGGCACAAATAGAATTGAAGAAGATACAAGCTCAAGCTGAGGCTAAGGAGCGACAACAACGTATAAGACGAAAACGAGAGGCTAACCTTGGAGTCACACATGCATTCCACGTTGAAATCGACGAGGATTGGTTGGACTCTGACACACCTCTACGATACCCTATTGAGCTATATAGCACCTATGGAAAAGTGCTATATAACGCCTTATTGGACACGGGTGCTAAATATAATCTGCTATCATATGGGGTGTGGTGTCAGTTAGGGAAGCCACCTCTATTTGAGAGTATTATCCAAGTCAAGGGTGTCAACAAGAAAAAAACTACGGTTTTTGGAATCTGGCACACTTATGTCAGTTATGACAATGGGGTTGTAGCTCAAGACTTTTTGGTCATGCATGTTGGAACTATGGAGGGTAATATAAACCTAGGATGCACGTGGATGATAGCCACCAAATGCACTATTGATTGGAGGACTGGGGGTGTCACAACGCAAAAACCAACTCTTATCCCTACCACTCAAGCCATAGTCCTTGAGATATTGCCTAAGGAAATAAAACCCAAGACATTGCATGTCCAAGAGGTTGAACCATACGTCCCCATAGCCCAACTCTCTAGAGCTTCAACTGATGTAGTTGAAAGAAAGCTTGAGACACACAAGAACCATCCTAATATAACAAAGAAAACATACAAGTGGGTCCCTAAAGCTTCTTTAGTAACCATGGTTGATGCTAAAAAACGGAAGCCTCGTAAGAAACGTCCCCCTCACTCCAAGAAATGTAAAGAAACATTGTGTTGGATTCCTAAACGACTATTGGAAGCCCAAGGATACTATGAAGGAAATGATCAAATCTGGGTGCCCAAACGTAAATTATACTCTTACCTGTCACCAGGCCCATGTGAGCTCAATCCTATGGCTCCAAAACAAATTGAAGATCGTGGAAAGGAAAAAATCACAGAATGCGACACACTTGCTCCAGAGCTAGTTTGGGTACGAAAGAAAGAACGATTTGTTCCACCTAGCTCAGGAACAGGGAAAGCAAATGAAGCTTCTTGCTCTTCATGTAGTTCCTATACGAAAATAGAAGCTTCGATACAACCTCCACCTACCATTGTACATATCCATACAAGCAAGAAAGAGTTTACACCTCCCGTTGTAAGTTCACCACCTACAACGATGTTGCAAATAAAATCATGGGAGAGTACCTTACCACCCTTGCAACTAGATGAAACGCATAGAGCGGTCGAAAACTATTGGTTAAAGCCTTCACCTATAACAACTTGGAACAACTGGTTTCAAAGGGTGACGACATCATTTCAAACGGTATGATCTACCCAAGGAAGGGGGGAGTGTTTGTTAACATCCATCATTCACTTGCTCCCCTCTCAACCTTTCTCCCTGACCTGTTAACCTCCAATCTTAGGGAATGTATATATAAAGCCTTATACTCACAAAAACAAGATAAAAAAGTAAATAGGCAAAAGCGACTAGCAACGAGAGAGCACCCTATCAGATCCTACACATAAGTCTAAATTCACCATGTCACATCAAGAAACACACAAAAACAACTCATGTTTTAAATACCTAACCAAATCTATTTGTATTCTCAGAGATGGCTAGTTCACCAGAGGCATGCGCTTCTATTTTTTTATGAAAGGTACCCTTTTTCTTTTTCTCAAGTGTTTCACATCTGCTACCCTGTACTTTCTTGCGAATGGGATTTGGTAGAGAGACTTGCATGTGAGTGAAATTTTGAGGAGTTAGAATGGCTGATACGTCTATGGATAACTAGTGATCCCTACCCAGTAGCGAATGTTTCTCCAGTGGCACATGCTTATTCTTTTGCACAGGATGAGTATCCACGCATCGCGAGGTTCTTGATTAACACGCTTGCGCAAGAGGATGATGAAGAAGAAATAATAGAGACAGAGTAAGACTATGGCCTCACGAAAAATGATTTCGTTTATCTAGATGATGAGGATAGAGGCCTAGCCTTAGGGTGGCCACCCGGTTTATATAGTATCCTCTTTCCTTGATTCTAAAAGGGATGACAGATAGGTAGGCTAGGGGTCTAGATTGTGTTTTGAATTTGTTTTCTAGGAGTTTTAATTTTTTCACACTGACATGCCTCCTAGAGGTATAGTGCTTGTTTTTTGGATGTGTTAGGTAGGACTTATATGGATCTCCATCCACATGGCTGAGGACATCTGCTT
This sequence comes from Adiantum capillus-veneris, assembly GCF_014529385.1. NCBI lineage: Eukaryota > Viridiplantae > Streptophyta > Polypodiopsida > Polypodiales > Pteridaceae > Adiantum > Adiantum capillus-veneris. Next base: position 122,278,557 of record NC_140936.1, on the reverse strand, counting down.
CGACGAAATGAGCAACTCCATACCTCCAAGTGTACTACTTTCCATGATTCATGTTGGTGGATATGTATAATTGCTAATAATGATTTTTCATGGTTTGTTTGAGTGCAATAGTTATGTTTGTTATCTGCCATTATAGATGTATAAATTTGTCTTTGCTTAAGTTGATCGAGATGAGCCTTGAGATTAGGAGACCGTGACTTTAGGTTAACTCATTTACATGACCACTAGGCCTAGCTGATAAAATTATCTGAGTATTTGAGACCTTAGGAATGTTTAAGGCATAGAGAATCTTGCTCACTTAAACAACAAAAACACTAGTGAGAATACAAAGGAAATGGAAGCAAAAAACATAAGTGCCACAAATGAAAAATCTAATGCTGGAAGAGAAATCCTGGCTTGATTTGGTACTTCACTCACATGTATTGTCTATGGTACTAGAGCCCTAGAGGTTCCCAATGTGGGCGCTTTTCCTTGAGAAGCAAAAAGCCCCGGACATACAAAATAAGCACACACGTCAAATAATTGTGAACCAAAGTAAAAAAGAGAAAAAGAAAAAAATGAATGACATTTAAAAGACTTCCATCGAGCTTACAGTTAACATTTCAAGCTTTTGTTTGCAGTTGTGAGAGCTAGTTGGCTAATCAAAGCTGAAAAGCATAATTAGGAAATCTTGCATTTAGATAATCTTCTTAGCTTAGCTAGTACTAGAGTAGTTGTTTTAACCTTAGTCACAACTAACTAATTGATAGACTCACCCATAAGCCCAAAACTCTTGATAAATTAATTTACTCAAAGTGCGATTTATTTGTCCTTAATGGCAGTCTAACATTTCATAAATCTTGCATTTACTTATTTCCACATGTACTTTACATTCCCCTCATAATTTATGGAAATATAATTCCACTTGCTGAAACAGTGACTTTGCCTTGCAGATTCAAATCCAGATGCTCTACAACATGGGCATAACAAGCTTCAACTCAATAGCTTTCGAGGACGGAATCTACATCAGAAAGGGGGGCATGTTAACCCTCACGGATCACGGACACCCTATTACCTACGACGGACGTTGTAACCTACGGCGGACATTGTATTATTTATTTGGTAGAGTCAGGTACCAGGCTTGTCGGTCCAATAGGAAAAGGGTAAGAGTGATCACCGATGAGAGGCGCACTCTAATTGGAACATTCAAGGGATTAGTTGGCTAAGCATAGGCGCCCAAGTGTGAATGGGACAAGCTCATATAAAAGTCAACTAAACCTAAAATTCACTCATTCTCTCATTTGTGCAATAGAAGAGTGCTCTTGCTCCATCTCCATCTCCATCTTCTTCTTCTTCACCTCCTTGTGTGTGTGTGTATGTGAGAGAGAGAGAGAGAGAGAGAGAGAGAGAGAGTGGGTGATCGAGCAATACAAAGGCACGGAGGCGGCGAAGCGATTGAGTGTGGCAAAGTGGCGGCTCCTTCTTCTTCGCGGCGAGGAATCCTCCACGAAGCAAGCGTAGAGCGGTGAGTGACACACTATCGCCTCCTTTGAGCTTACTAGTTTAGGCTTGTTGTGTGCTTGGAGCCATTTGTGGCTCGCCCACGGTGTATCGGCAAGTTCCTTGCATTGACACGTGCGACATACGCGCACAGGGAACAAGGGGGTGTTGTGGCAAGGGGCGATCCAAGGAATGCATGAAGGGGCGGGCATAGGGAGACGCAGGCATAGGGGGCGGGGAGTCAACACGATAGGGGACATGGGCAGGCACAAGGCACGTGGAGTCAACGCGATAGGGGGCATGGGCCACGTCCACATGGAGAGAGAGAGAGAGAGAGAGAGAGAGAGAGAGAGAGAGAGAGAGAGAGAGAGAGAGAGAGAGAGAGAGAGAGAGAGAGAGAGAGAGAGAGAGAGAGAGAGAGAAAGAGAGATGGGGATCGGTTCACACGGGGAGAGAGAGAGAGAGAGAGAGAGAGAGAGAGAGAGAGAGAGAGGGATGGGGATTGATTCACACATGGAGAGCGAGTGAGAGAGGGGGGGTGGGGGCCGGTTCACACAGAGAGAGAGAGAGAGAGAGAGAGAGAGAGAGAGAGAGAGAGAGAGAGAGAGAGAGAGAGAGAGAGGGCACAAGATGTTGGAATTAGGGTTGTAGAGAAACGCACACCGCTTGGAGAAGACGAAGGAAGCTCAAGGCACACAATAGAGAGTGTGTTACTTAGTGTGCAATGAAAAGATGGATAGCCCTAGAGTGATGGGCATGTATACAATGCTCGGGGGAAAAAACCTCCTAAAGAGGGAAAAAATGCCCCGGCGATTCTAGTGTGTTCACACACATCATTACCACATGTATATGGTAACAAATCCCCCCTGGAGTGATGCGATGAACGAGAGCTGGCACATGAGTAAAGGGAAGTGCCATACCCTGAGGACATGATCAATCCACAAAGGGAGTAAGCCCAAAGCTTTGCGAAAAGCTTCAAGATTCTCTCAAGACAATGCCTTTGTGAAAAGATCTGCAAGGTTGTCCTGTGTTGGCACATAAGCCAAGATGATCTCTCTTGCTAAGAGCCTCTCCCTGACATAGTGGTAATGTACCTCAATGTGCTTTGTGTGAGCATGAAAAACTGGGTTCCTCGCAACTGCCAATGCACTCTGACTGTCAGTGTAGATAGTGTTGGCAATGTCCTATTCAACACCCAAATCATCCATAAGGCATCTGAGCCATACACACTCAACCGTAGCTGCGAAGACTGCCCTGTACTCATCCTCACAACTCGAAGTGGCCACAATAGGTTGCTTCTTTCTCAACCATGATATACATGAACTGCCAAGCATGAAACAAAAACCACTTGTGGACACTCGCGTGTTGAAACAACCAGCCCAATCTGAGTCCAAAAAAGCATGTAAATCTGGCGACAATGATCCCCCCTTGGGATAAAACAAGCCAAGATGTAAAGTGCCAATAAGTTAGAAAAAAATCCTCTTGACAACCTGCCAATGCTTAGACCCTGGGCTATGCATAAATTTGCTAACCTGTGAGACTGCAAACTGAATATCTGGCCTCGTGTTGCATACATAAATGAGGCAGCCAACAAAAATTTGGTAAAGAGTGATATCAGCAGGATCGCCAGCATCATGTAGAATCAACTTCAAACCTGTTTCCATGGGAGTGGCAATAGGTTTGCAATCCTCAAGTCCAAACTTACATAGCAATGTCTCTATGTAACTTTTCTGACACAAGGCAATACCACCATCACACTGCTTAAACTGTATGCCCAAATAATAATGCAACAACCCCAAATCTTTCATCTTGAAAGTAGCATTGAAATCAGCCTTAAATTCAGCAATATGTCTCTCATTTGGTCCAGTGATCAGCAAATCATCTACATAAAGAACCACAATGAGAAGTACATCACCCTCACGCTTTACATACAATGTGTTTTCTGTTGGACTATTACGAAAGCCTTGTTTGACTAAATGAGTGTCAGCTTTCTCATACCAAGCACGCAGAGATTGCTTCAACCCATACAAAGCCTTCTTACATTTGCACACTTTGTCCTCTTTTCCTTTCACGAAAAAACTGCGAGGCTGCATTACATAAACTTCCTCAAATATGTCACCATTCAAGAAAGCAGTAACAATGTCTGATTGATGTACATCCCAACCAAAATGAGCTGCAAATGCACATAGAAAATACACAACAGTCATATGATAAGTGGGAGCAAAAGTCTCTTCATAATCTATGCCTTTTTGTTGTGCATAACCCTTTGCAACAAGTCGAGCCTTATGGCGATAGATCCCACCATCCGACTTGCGTTTCAACTTGTAAACCCACTTCGTACCAATGGCCTTTTTGCCATGAGGCAAATCACATAAAGTCCATGTGTCATTTTCTATAAGTGCATCATATTCTAATTGCATGGTAGCCATCCAATTTTCTGAATTCTGTGCTTCATCAAAAGACAGAGGCTCCTCAACATCATGAATCTAGACACAGCCAAAGCATAACAATCTGATGCATAAGATGCATGGCGAGAGCCTGAATGAGTACGACTAGACAAAGGTGCATCCAATTTACTATCACGCAAAGTGTGCACCAGCCATTTTGGCATGCCTCTAGCTTGCTCATTTTCAGCCCTTTCCTCATCAAGTACATCATGTACATCTGCATCAGTAATAGGATGATCTGTAACATTTTCAAAAACCCCCATAGGCTGTACATTTGCCTCATTGTAACTTACATTCGTATTTCCACCAGTGAAAAGAGGAACAAAGTGTCATGAATGTCTTGTGAGCTTACATTACTGTCTCTAGTACATGACAGCAAGGGCTGAACAGAATCTTCCACAAACACTACATGCCGTGAAACCATAATTTGTTTTGTTTGCGGATGATACAACCTGTAACCTTTGCTTTCATCATTATAACCAACAAAAATACATTTGACAACCTTATCATCCAATTTTCTGCGCTGTGTTTGTGGCACCAAAGCATATGCCAAATAGCCAAAAACATGCATGTGCTCAATAGAAGGCTTTCTATCATGCCATGCTTCATATGGAGTAATAGACTGCAAAGCTTTCGTAGGACACCTGTTTAGTACATAAGTGGCACACATGATGGCCTCAAGACAAAAATAATGCGGCAAAGCTTGACTTTTGACCATGCATCATGCCATTTTCGTAAGTGACCTGTTTTTCCTCTCAGCAACACCATTTTGTTGAGGTGTACAAGGCACTGCACATTGGTGTTTTATCCCAAGACTAGCGAGAAATGCATTGAATTCATGAGACATATACTCCCCTTCATGAGACATATACTCCCCCCTCTCGATCGGAACGGAGGGTGCCCATAGTACATTTCGAGATATTTTCAGCCATAGCCGGAAATTGTTTGAAGCACATAAAAACATTGGACTTCGCTGTAAGCGGAAATACCCATGCATGCCTGGAGTAATCGTTAATGAAAGTCACGAAGTAAAGGTAATTTCCCAAGGACGGAGTTTGCATGGGCCCACAAACATCACTATGCACAAGCTGCAACCTGCATGTGGCTTGAACTGAATCATCCTTCGAAAACTTAGAACGCCGCATCTTACCCAGAATACAGCCTTCACAAACATGTTTGACAGGTGCTTCAAGAGGTGGCAAAGAAGAAACCATATCAAATTTCTGCAAACGCAGCAAACTGGCAAAATTCAGATGACCAAAACGTGCATGTCAAAGTTTTGCATCTGAAATAGCCTTTGAATCTGCAATTGCATTTGCAAAATTTTGTCCACACTTGTCATACAAAGTGATCTTATACAGCCCACGGCACAAAAGCCCAGATGCAACGATTTCATCACCAAAACTGAGATCATGAACTCTACATCTGTCATCCACAAATTTGACTACAGACAAAATATTCTTCTTGATCCCAGGTACATAAAGTGCATCAACAAGTGTGAAAGAACTACCATTTGCAGCAGTAAGCACAATCTTTCCAACTCCTTGAACCGGATAAGAGGCATTGTTGGCACAAGTGACTGAATTTCCATGAGGGACAGAGACTCGAGAGAGGTGAACAATTCATGATGTGAGCTAATGTGCTTTGTAGCACCACTATCAAAATACCACACATGTGAATCTGCAGCAGAGCTGACAAGCATGCATCATGGACAACAGGATTTAAGTGCACTGTACGCTAAAAGCCCATTTTGCATCAACATCAGCACTACAGTCTCCTTTTACAGAAGACTCAACAATGGCTGCATTTGTAGTGGAACCAGCATTTGCAGTGGACCCACCCTCTTTCTTCTTAGCCTCTTTGGCCTTCAACTTCGGACACTGCTTGATCAAGTGATCATTAGCTTTACAATAATGGCAACGTATCTTCTTTTTGCCCTTATCACCAGAATTTCCAGATGAATTGTTGCCAGTAGAAGCATTAGGAACAGAAGTTTTGCACTCGCAGCAGAATCATAAGAAGTGGCTGCATTGTTGTTACCACCCTTTCTTTGAGAAGCAATAAAAGCCTGTTCAACTGCACGCTGCCTAGTCCTTTTTTTTTTTTGGAAAGTGACTCTTGCAACAACAATGTGCATAATACATCAAACTTGACAACTTCAGGATTTCCTTGGGTCATCAGTCTCCAAGTACTAGCAAAAGTCTGGTAGGAATCTGGTAAGACATTGACGAGAGCAAAGCGAACCCCGAACCTCGATGGCCTCTAAAACACCGGGGACTGAATGGCGCGCCTCGAGCCTGTCATGGTAAAGCAAACAGGGGGCACCACCTAGCTTCAGCGGCTAGGACGCAAACAACACACCACCATAACAAAGTTTTCATCCAAGAGAGATGGATGCTTGGGAGTAATGATGAAAAGGAAAGGGAATGAGATCAAGTGAGAGAGAGAGAGAGAGAGAGAGAGTGAGGGAGGGGGTATAGCGGCTTAGTACTTATGCATCACAAAAGGATGGCGAATCGGCACACCCTTCACACATACACAAGCTCACTCCAAAACACAAGACTAGGTGGCGATTCCGCACACCTCACATAGGCAAAACATTGCAAGAAAACATACTCACAAAACCTCAAGCTTTATTTAGAGAATTAGGCGATGAAATGGGGAGCATAGGGTAGGGGAATGAGAAGGGAGAGAGTGGTAGAGCACATGGCGGATAGGTGGGAGTTGATGGCGAAGACTCGCACGAGGATTATGGCCATCATCCTTCATTTAGTTGCCCTTCATCTTCCATAGCCAAGGGTGTAGAGTTCATGCTCAAGACAAGCATGGTGATTGCGGTGATGGTGATGGTGTGGGTGTGTGTGTGTGTGCACTAGGCACACACAATGCATAGTGTGTTCTTTGGTGTTGTGTGTGTTTAGTGTGATGGTGACCCCTCTTTATATAGGGAAGGAGGGGGGAGAAATTCTAGAATTTAGAAATGAAGAAATCATTATCTACATAGGCCATGTGATTGTGGGCCACACTTGTCTGGCTGTGTGTATATGTGCCTGAACAGCAGTCTCATGAGAGAGAGACTAAGAGAGAGAGATGGGTTGATGAAAAAAAGTGAGAGGTGACATGGAGAATAAAGTAATTACAAGAGGGGAGAGAGGGGAGTGTGTTCAGAGGTGAATCTGTGTGTAGATGTGTGTGAACACAAGAAAAATCAGGTAACCACCGGGTGGGGATGGGTCTGTGGGTACCTTTTTCAGTGAAACTGAGTGTGTGTGAGTGTGGGGGAGGTTATTTAGCTACAAGACAAGAGACATGGCGCCCTTTAGAGAGAGGGGGGGGTATTTGGGTCATGGGATATGATAGGAGAGAAAAAGAGGGGGTGGGGTATACTATTTTGGAAGATAGGGTAAGTTGCATGTGAGTTAGGGTGCATTATTGGTGAGTTATAATGCATTATTGGTGAGAGGTGGGGTAGCTTGAGGGGAGAGAGAAAGGAGAAAGGACAAGGGGAAGAGAGAGGGGGTTGACCTTTTGAGTGGAGGAGAGGAAAAGGGACACCCGGCGGGGCAACAGTGAAGAAAAAGGAGGCAAGGTGGGGATGGGCTACCCCGCAGGCATGAGGTGGCCTATTTTACCTTTCTTATATATTTACATAATCATAATTTATTTTTTCTTACCTTTTTCCAATGCCTTTTATCACTCCCTCCCTAAGAGGGGGTTTTCATGGGGTGGGGACGAGAGAATAGGGGTATGGGAGCTTGGCTTGTGAAAAGCCCCCATCAGCATCAAGAACAATCTGCACAAGGGAACTGTCTGAAATGACTTCACCTGCAGAAATAAGTTGCTCATTGATATCCTTGACACCAGCAAGGAAAGTTTCCATATCATCTTCCTCATGCATAATCTTTGACTCCATCTCTTTACGCAGCAAAGCAGTTTTAGCCTCATTGTGACTTGCATAAAGACCAACCAATATATCCCAAGCCTGTTTTGCAGATTTTGTTGAACGAATGTGAGGAACAATGGTACGCTTCACAAACAAAGAAATCAATGCATGAGCCTATGCATCCTTTACAAATCCCAACGAGATTGTTCTGTCGTAAGCAAAACAACTCTAATAGCAGCAATCCTTGCAGCAAGACCTGCAACATCCTCAACATCGCCTGCACCCCTCAGAACCAGGACGTACATCAATGCCCTGCACAATATTCTAGATGCCCTTTGACAGAAGAACATGTTGCATCATGTAAGCCCACATAGGGTAATTGTCCCTATCCAACCTATCCTCAGCAGCAAACATCTTGAACACATCTGTGTTGTTGTCAGCCATGGTAAATGTTGCACCTGATGTGAAACTGCCCCAAAAGAGTAGAAACGAAGCGGTAAAAACATGTGCTATATATCACAAATTGTAGAAGACTGTAAGGCACCTGTTATGCAGAAAATGACACTGACAGAAATTTTGCACAAAATGACGAAATAGCATGTGCAGACCTGCCTGTAGTGGAAACGGAGGCCGAAATGAGCCCGAATCAAGAATCTGAGCAGACAAAGCTCTACGAGTATATCCAAAAAATTTGTCGACCTGCGAACGCTTGCCAAACGTCACTATAATCGGAGGAAGTGAGCAGGCGTGTGCTGGAGCATCTGGCGACTAAGCTTGGAAGGACGCATCCTGCTCTGATACCAATTGTTGGAATTAGGGTTGTAGAGAAACGCACACAGCTTGGAGAAGATGAAGGAAGCTCAAGGCATACAATAGAGAGTGTGTTACTTAGCGTGCAATGGAAAGATGGATAGCCCTAGAGTGATGGGCGTATATACAATGCTCGGGGAAAAAAACCTCCTAAAGAGGGAAAAAATGCCCCAACGGTCCTAGTGTGTTCACACACATCACTACCACATGTATATGGTAACACAAGAGAGCAATGAAAATTTAAAAAAACATTAATTTTAATATGGATTTCAAAAATTATTAAATATTACTAATAATTACTAAGATCAATGTAAAATGCTTTTAAATCCTCTAAACAGAACTAAACAATTTCACTCTCATCTTTTCAATCTCTTGCTTATCTTTTCTACTCTACTATCATGTCATGCACTATAGTCTTCCCTTCTTTCGAAAGGGCTTTTCCCTTTTCCAATGGGAAGATTATCTTTGGGGTTAAATATCTACAAGAGCATGTTGTGCCACAAATATTTTCTGCTTTGCATGCAATTGTCATGGTTGGGAATGAAGAGTTGATAGTGCCAATGGAGAGAATATGCAATCACTTAAGAGAGGAGTTTTATGTTGTGGACAAATCTCTTTCTACAACACAGTCTCAAATTCTAGTGGCATGGCTGCTCCAATGGTGGATGTTCCCTACATAGACCTTACTAGTCCAAGAAAGGAGTAAGCATTGCAAAACTCTATCGAGGTAAGGAGTACAAATAGTATTTTGTCATTTTTTAATGCAATGACGAATCCCAACACACTAACAAAGCTTCTTTCAAAGATACTGAAAATCAAACAAGTGTCGGAAATACCAAAAGTGTACAATGGTAACATGGTGTTTGGGTTTCCATCAACCCTAGGAAAGGTTCATCCAATGGATGCTATGGAATATGAGTATGATTTACACCATTGGACCAAACCGCAAACCTCAAATATTGCATTTCTTATAGTGTGTCGCAAAAGTCAGTGTGCAGGTGCTCTAAAATGTCTCGATAAAAGTTGTCCCAAATTGGTTAATTTTGGGAAGTCAAACACAACACATTTCAATGGAAGCATCCTAAAATTACCTTACAAGGACGAGTTTTGTGAGGACCTTGGTGGCAAGCTTACTTGCCACTATTGCGGTCAACCGCCCATTTGTTTGTGTTGATGTGATTGCTTCGTATATTATGTCATGCCAAGAGATGACAGCATGAGAAGATTAATGCTACATCAAGGAACTCACCAACATGACATGAGGGATGGGTCGTCAAAAGAGCGCACCGATAAAACCAAAGAAATGGTTGCACGAGTTCTGAGTGTGGATAGACATGCACGTGCAAGAAAGGTACAAATGTGTGTGGAAAAGGAAATTATGACAACAACTTTGATGCAAGAGGGGGGCTCTTGCCATGTACTTGGTGAGAAAGAATTTCTAAATGTTGTTGAAGCAATGGGTCCCTTGGTGGAGGACAATTGGTGAGGATTCTTACATGTTCCTCTTATTTTGACATAACATTTCAAAGTAATTTAACTCTAAAATATGGGTTTTGAAGGTCCGTGGCTGCAACTAGGAATGGGCCAACAAAGGAGAGCTTTGGTGTGGACTCCTTGCTACGGCTAAAAAGAGACTGCACATATTATTTTTTCTATAAAAGCAAGTTTCTCGGGCAAAGAGCAGAAGGGGAGCGGTGCTTTGTGTTCAAGATGTTTACAGTTGGTCCTGCATTTGGATTGGATTTCGTCAATCGAATGTGACGAAGACTTGGAGATCTTTGGCATGTGTTAAGGCGGTTACGCCGCTAGCGGAAGCTAAATAGCGAGAACTCAACCAACAACAGAATTTGTCAGACGAGGACGGAGCTTGACCCACAGGCGCATGGAAACAACTAGGTGGGTGTCAAATCACCTACTCGACCTTCTAATGACAATCACTACTAAGGAAATCAAATCTAAGTTCTAAAATACGCAAGTGACTGAAATCCGTACTACGAACAAATGCTATACGAAATAGGATCTAGAATCATTGAATCGATCTCAAAATCAAGGGGAAGTCTATACACTAGGTAAGAACAACACCCTAAAGACTTGAACTGCAAAATCAACCTATAATCACTCCGTGCGGTAAACGCGTATGAAGACAGACCGAAAAATACAGGTGACCGAAACTTGACCCCGATGGTACTAATGCGTAGCTCTACTCGTTGTGGTTCTATAGATATGCTGCACGCTCCATTCCGACACACGAGTTGGAAGAAAACTCACACCGAAGCTCGTAGGAACTTACCACACATAGAAGCCGATAGCACGCACTCTTGGTATCTGTGCGTAGCTCTCGCCGTTGCTAACACAATGGCGGTGTCGCTTCTCCAATGGCGGCTCCGTAGCTTGCGTAGCAAGTAGATAAGACTCTCTCTCTCTCTCTCTCTCTCTCTCTCTCTCTCTCTCTCTCTCTCAGACACAGTCACGGCGCTCAAAAACTCGCTTTGATTAATAATCTGAATCTCCTTTTAGGTTACAAAAACTTTGGCTTATATACCTCAGCCTTGGAGGTGAGAACATCTCTAACTAATTACATCAGCAAGTGAAATTACTTCGGGATTACAAGCTGGAAACTCAATTGAGTCCCATTACTTAATGAATGGCTCAAATCAAAATTAATGTCGGAGAGACATTTATTACAATCAATGGTTACAAAATGATGAGTGTGAGCAAAAATGTGGGTGTGATCCTCTGCTGGCTCAACACTCCCCCCCTCCGCGTTCATGTCGTCCCTGACATGACTTTTATGCTTGGTCAATAAAGTCCTGTCGTCTTGAGCATCTGCAAATGTGATTCGTATCGTAGGTTGCCGATGGTCAAGGTTGGGCCGAATATTTTTCTTTCGTGGGTGAAAAAGCCGGTGTAGAAAGCTTCTTCGAATGTTTGCATGTGGAAGCTAGGCAAAAACATAATCCTTTGGTATAGGAGGTGCAACACTTTTGGAGAAGGCTACAATGAAAGATCATATATCATATCAGTCACTGTGTCGGCCATCGATAGTAGACTCGAGGTCGTGGCTTTATCTGGCGCGAACACTTCAATGCAAGCTAAGAGAGTCCTGCAGATTTTCTTGAGCATCTGACACGAAAGGTCAGGAGAGCCAGTAAAGAGCTTGATGGTGCCCGTTAGGGTTTTCACCATGTAGGCTTTACCTATTCTCTCTCCTGCCTTTGGTCCTGGCATCCTGGGATTATTAAGCCAATTTGGCTTCTTTTCTGCAATCTTGCCATGCTCTTTCCAGTTTCTGACTCTTGGCACCGGGCAGAAGGTTGCATTCTCCCGAATCTCCTTTGGTGCCTCCACCAAGTAGATGAGGTAGGCTGGGTATTTGTTCAGCCAACCTTTCCTCCATCTAGGTTGTGAATCTACTATCTTCTTTGACTGTTCTTCCTTTGTGATGTCGCCTTCGTAAAGAGCGACATACTGCTCCTCCTCTATTCTCTTTTTCGTCTTTAGCACTTCAAATTTCATCAAAGGGAAAGGCAGGCTGGGTTGCATCCACTCTTCATGGAGCACTTTTGTGTCTAATCCCTGAAGTCTAATGGAGATGAGGAGTCTCCTCTCCCATTCCATTTCCGCCTTGGCACTCTCCTCTGCTGACTTTTCTATTTGGTCATGGAGCCTTTGTTCTTCTTCCTCAGAGATTCTTGAAGTCGAGACCACCTCTTGAGCTGGGGCTGGATCTTCAATTGTGGTTGCCTCTCCAGTTTCTGGTAGCTCTATGGCTGCTCCACTTGATTCTTCGTGTGGTGTCTCTGTCTCTCTTCTTTGTTGCTCTTGTAGATCTTGGAGCTGTTTGCGGAGGGCCTCATTCTGTGTCCTTAGTGTTTGATTTTCTAATGTGAGCCTCTCCTCTGCGGCCAATGATCCCTCCGCAATGTGCAACCTTTGCACTTGCTCTAATCTCAGCTCTCTTTGTAAGCTTCGGATCTGGTCTTCTAAAGCTGGTACGAGAGTTCCTTCTTGTTCGGTTCCTTCTCTGCTAGCTCTAGGGGTAGTCCTAAGTCTAGTGATTGTTCTTTCTTGGAGCTCGACTCTTTCCCTTAGCTCAATGAGCTCATCCTTGGCTGCCTCCAACTCATCTTCTATCCGCTCCTTTGCTTCCTGTGCACTTGTTACCTCTCTTGAAGCCTCGGCTAGCTGGAGTATCAAGCCGTCTCTCTCGTTTTCCGCGTCATAGAGTGATGCTTTATGACTTTCAGATTCGGTCATAGCATTCTCTAATTTCCTCTGCAACTCTGCTTCCCTTTGTTTGGCTGTCCCAATCTCTACTTCCTTTGCCCTGGATCTTTCTTTGATCTTGCCTAGCAGTTCATGCACCATGTGCACATGCACCATGTGCATGTCTTTTTCATCTTCATCTGTCAACTCTAAAGCTCTTTCTGCCACCACCTCCACTGGCTTCGGCTCTTCTAGTACGTTCTGTTCGTCCAGTTTCTCTTCACTTTCTTTTGTACTCTTTGTTTTTTCCTCCGTCCCTCTCCGATCATCTTGTTTTTGTAGGGTGATCCCATAAACTGCCTCAAGGGCCTCTGCTTCAATGTATCCTATCGCTACCAGATCCTCATAATCATTTCTCTTTTGCTGAACTGGATCTATCTCCTTTTCTTTGGTCTCGGCCTTCGGCTTTTCCAAATCATCTATGTCCATCTCTATTGTGGTCTCTTCCACGATATTTTTTGTCTTCTTCGGGCTTGGTACATCAGTCATAGAGGGGTATCTGTCCTCAGCTTCTTTGGCTTTCCCCTTGTCGGCTTGCCCGTCTGTCTCTTGAGATTTAGTAGACTCATCTACTTTCCCTTTCCCCTTGTCGTCCTTTTTCAGCTCAGCTTTTAAAAGTTGTACCTCCTCTTCAGTGTATGGCTCGACAGGTTGCTGCTCCAGTATAGCCTCTGACTCCTCATAAGCTTTAATATATTGATCGTATTGATCAACATGTGGCCTGGCTGAGCTAGTTCCGACTTTGGTGGGGTCTGGCACCCACTTTTCTTCAAAGTCACCCTTTAGAGCTCTTTCTGCTCTAAACTGCTCCACTAGTCTTTCCATTCTTGCCACTTTCTGACTTTTGGTTTGCTTGGGAGCACCCTTCTTCTTTACTTTCTTCATAAGCGGCTCGTCCACCTCCTCTTCAGGTTCTAAAACTATTTCTAGTTTCCGGCGTGCTCTTGTGGATGCCCTCTTGGATACTTCGGGCTGTTCTTCCTCCTCGTCGGCTTCTCTAAGCCACTCATTCTAGGAGGGAACCTTTGGCCACTAATCTCTAGCTCCAATAGCTTCATAAGCTATTCTTGTCAGAATTTCCGCTCCTCCTATGTACTTTGGCTTCTCGTTGTGCATGGCAATTACTTGCTCGTGGATGTGTTGAGCGTAATTCACCTCTTTTGGCATATTGCTCTTTAATGCCCATGTTATGGTGGTCGCAATGGCATGGGGCGGTGTCGTATACTTTTGCGGTCTTTTACTGCAAACATGGAGAAACTGGTTGTACAGTCGGCAAAGGGTTGCCTCTCTTTGGTCCGCCATATCTCCATAGGTTGCATTCTGTTTCTTGGATCCATAGACCTCTATGGCCTCCCTTCTTTCCCTGACAGAGCTCCCTTTGTTGTGCAGCTTCAATGCGTCGGCAATGAGCTGTGGAGTGATCTGTACTTCTACTTTCTCTCCATCCATGGCTGTCAATGTGGCTTTCCCATCCTTCTGAATGGATGTTGCCAACTCGTACACTCTTCTTGTATCCACACCTGATGGTCTCGAGGTGAAGAAACTGTGCAAGTCTGCCCTTTCCAGGTACCTGTTGATGTCTTCTGACCTGCTATAATTTACCAATTCCTGTGGGATCATCGGTACATCCACTGCTTGCCCTTGAGGATCTCTGAAAGTCCCCTGGTAGATCTTTATTCCCTCTTTCTCCAATACTGCTTCCTCCACCCAAGTTTTGGTTGGCTTGAGGGTTTCTGCTGGAATGTCAAAGGGTTCCGCTTCTGCAAGAGCATCTTTGATTGTCGGTCTTTTTCTCTTCGTTGCCGATAACTTGGCGGAATCCATGGATCCTGTAACTCCAATTTCAGAAGTTAGCGTCTTTTTAGTACTGAAAGCCGAAATGAAGATTTTAACTATCCAAATGACTTGAAAATTGAAACATGAGCTATTCAGGGCCTAAGGATGCAAGGTAGGTGAAAAAATATGCAAAATGGGCTCAAAATCATGATGTAGACATCATACGCGTATGATGTTTTTTGTGTCAAAATGACTTCATATTGGTTGTGCTTGTAGCTGATAGTGTATACATGAGTATCATATGCTTGGATTTGAGTTTGGATACCATTTGGTCAAGTTTTGGCCAGTTTAGTCCAGTTCCGGCTCTTGGCAAAATTTTGAAAGGGATTTGGATTTTATGATCCAAATTGGATAAAACTTGGTGGTTCACTTTCAAATGGCATGTAGATCACTTATGTTTGGTGGTTGAAGCCCTGAGGTGCCAAAATCACATAGTGAGACATCATACGCGTATGATGTGTTTTAGTGTATTTTTGGACCAAATTTCTCTATAAGCTTGGATTTGTATTCAGTGGATTTATGAATTTTGGATAGATTTTGGGCTAAAAATGGCTCTGGAGACATCATACGCGTATGATGTCTTCTTCATCAATTTTTCATGGGATTGGTTCTGTGGACTCCCCATGTACTAGTGAAGGACTATATCTACTCAAATCTTGGTTTGGACTTGAGTATGTTGGATTTGGGCCAAAAATAGGCTTTAGGTGAAGGATTTTCCTTCAATTGGGCTACTGGGGTGATCCTCTTGACCAAATGGTTCCAAATTTCATATGTAGCATGTATTAGATATATATAATGGATGTATGATGACAAATGAGCAGTTTTGGCTCTGTAAGTGCAAATAGACATCATACGCGTATGATGTCTTTTGTGTCAAAATGGTGCTTTTTGGTTCCAGATAGCTTGTAGATGTGTTAATCAACAATCCTACAAAGTTTCATTGAGTTTGGAGTTATTTTGACAAAATTAGGACCAAAAATCAATTTTATGGCCTAATTTGCGTCTTTTTGGTTTTCCTTGGGTTTTCTAACTCCAATTCTCATGATACTTGGTTCATAGGATGTGATTAACCTGTGGAATGAGGCTATGCACTCAAATGTTGAAATGGATGTGAAATTCATGCTGTGAGACATCATACGCGTATGATGTCTTTTCTTGAAATGTTGGTCTTTTTGTGCAAAGAATGCTTTGTGCTAGTGCCCTAAGCCCTGCTAACTAGTTTTCAACTTAAAAAGTCATCAGTTTAGCTAAAAAGCCCCCTTATAGGCATTTCAGTCTCCGAAGTCGTCTCTTTGCCGTGGGGTTGAATTTCTTCAACTTTTCTTCTCGAGAGTTGCATTTCCAGCTCATTGGATATGTTGTGAAGCCATCTATTTGGTTGAACTTGACTTTGGCTCCCCGTTCTCCATCTTTCTCCATTTGGTTGCCCAAAAGCGTCTTTTTCACCATCGGTAAGTGAATCAGCTTTCTTTTGAGTTTTGCTTGCAAACATAAGTCATCCATGTATATTTGAAGCTGCTTGTGAAGTTTCATTTCATTCGGTCGTCAATTTCAGTCGTTATGCCAAAATGACGCTTTGTGTGTCTGTCGTCGAATCGGTTGTTTTGACCCACTTTTGGTGGTCCAAACCTGGAGATACTCCATGGTTGCATTGCCCTCGATGTTGTTGAGCTTCCTGAGGAGTTTTGTGTCGTTTCGACAACTTTTTCCTGTTTGCCACTTGCAGGCTCTGTTGACCTAGGGTTTTTCCAGTCGTTCTTTCTCGAGCTTTGAGTGTTAGAAATATACTAGGGTAACCCACCTATAAGTTCTTGCAAGGTTTGGTTAGGCGGTTGTGCCACTACCTAGCATTCTACCGCATTCCCCGTCTGCTCTTGTTTCTTGGTTTTGGTCAGTTTTCGCGACAAAAGTTAACGATAAGCATCAAAAGCTTATGGCAACGAGTCTACCTCTCATGTTTGGTGTCCTCTGAGCTCTCGTAGCAGTCGTAGAAGGCTGTAGAAGGTTGGATGCTCCTGTGTGCTCTTTGCTCTCTCCAAGAAGGTAATAGTGGAAATGAGCTTAAAAGTGAAGTGAAAAATACTTAACTTCGGACTTCCCGGATCACTTGTTACCAAATTTGACATGTGCTCCTATCTCATCGTGAAATGCACTTTAGGATATGAAATTTCTCAATTTGGACTCTGTTTGACCTGTTTCTGAGAAATCTGTCCACTTTGTCAAAATTCTGTCATTTCGGGCTTTCCGCAACTTTTTCCGAATTGTACTCAATTTTTACCATGGGTTGCCCTTGTCATTAGGATCATCACCATCTATTCTTTTCTTTTTTCTGATCTCGTTTCACCAGCTTTTTTATTTTTCTTTTACTTTTATCAAGAAAATCATAAAAAATAAAGGAAAATAGCAAATCGAAGCCAAAAAATTCCAAACATACACAATAAATAGCTGGTAACTCTGTGTATATGAATATACAATTATTTGTGATTTCTGGACTTGGATTACCACTTTTATCCACTTTTTAGCTCCAAAAACACTCTTATTTAGTGATATTTACACGTCTAGAGACCCAAATTCATCATTTGATCTCTTCTTGTTGCAAAACAAGGTATATAAGGGCATAAATATTATCAATATCCGCAATCAAACATAAAAATTGCAAAATCATGTAAGACACTGCCCTTGTAATATAATTTTTGTTTTTCTTTGTTTTTGTCGCTTGTAGCTGCTTTGTAGCTCCTGTATACCTGTATACCTCCCCCCCTCCTAGTCTGAGTCCTCCCGGACGACTATGAAGTGTCTGTGGGCGAAGCATTGTAGTTGTTTTGGTCATAAGTTCCCAATGCAATTGCAGAGCGATGATACAACAATCTTTCCAATAAAGCTGCCCTTTGTTTGATTGAAGGATTGGTGGTCGGGTTTTGGGTTGGTTTTGGCACTTCGGTAGTAGAATCAGTAGATGGATTCTTCTTTACTTTGTTGTTCTTTTTTACAATCCAAATCTGCTTCCGCTTCACTTGTGCTTGCCACAAACTCTTTGCGACCCAAACCTGCTTTGTTCTTTGTGTTGATTTCCTCGACTTGAAATACCTAGGAGTTTCCGTTGATTGTACTGAAGGGAGTTCCTGTTTACAAATCTTTGGGATCCAAATTTGCTTGCTATAGCTTTGTGCCGTCATGAACCTCTTTGGAATCCAAATCTGTTTCATTGTCCTTGATTGTCTGGAATCACTCTGTTGTCTGGTATTGAAGACTCTGTTTTCCACCTTTGTGTTCTCTGGCACAACCTTTTTTGGTCTCCATACCAACTTTGACTCCGTTTTTTCCCAAGGTTGAGCTGTTATATTATTGCTTGTCTTCCTTATCCACTGTTGAGAATTCCTCGTCGAAGAGCAATCCAGTTGTATAGAAACTTTTGGTTGCCATTGCTTCTTCTTTTTCTCTGGTTGTTGTTTACCTTTGTTCTTGGATTCTTCCTTTGGAGTTGTCTCTGATCCTTTGGTGAACTTAACTGATTGACTTTCACCTTCGTATTTGATAAGCACTGATTTAGAACTCCAGTCAATCATTGCATTGTATTGCTTCTGCCATGGTTGTCCTAGCAATAATGGATGTTGTGTAGCTTGGTCTTCAACCACGTAAAACATATGAGGATACACATATTGGTTAATCTGTATATGTAAAACTGTGCATCCGACAGTTTTGATTGAATTCTCAGAGTAACTCTTTAACTCTTGCTTGGCAGTTTGCAATTTAGTGTCATTTGTCAATTGTCTATACAAACTGAGTGAAAGTAGGTTAGTTTGAGCTCCTGAATCCAATAGTGCTCTGGCTTTGATTTGGTTGGTTCCTACTTTGCATTCAATGATGGGTTCTTCTTTGTCATTATCATTTTCTGTTATACTGACTGCGTTTATTCGTATTGCTCCTTCATTGCGCTGTTTCTGACGTAGTAGTCTTCTTTTCTCCATTCTTTCCTTCGCCTCGGCTTGCGCTTCCTCCAAAATCATTTTCTTTTTCTGGACACGCAACTTTTCTTGATGTATTTTGAGAAGCATGTCTTGGGTTAGCGGCAAAAGATACTTTTTCACTCTGCATCCACTAATCCAATTGTAGATCTTTAATCACCAGAGGTCCCATCCCTCGCTTTTTAAGCTTCTTAGCATGTTGTTTCAGAGTGTAAACTAGGACATAGTCCCCAACCTTAAACTCTTTAGTCCGCACATACTTATCAAAAAATTCCTTTTGTCGCCTTTTTTGAGCGTAGATAGAAGCTACTGCTTTTAGGCGAAGCTCGTTTAGCTTTTCCAGGTCATCTATTCTATCAGAAAGCTCGTGCCCTGTCCACTCTAGATCCTTAGCCACCCTTAAGGTTGAAATCAAGAATTCTATTGGTAAGATAGCATTTAGCCCAAAAACCATGTTATATGGGGTCGTTCCTATTGATGTTTTATATGCTACCCTATATGCCCATAATGTTGAATGCAACTTCTGGTCCCAGTCAGTTCTCGACTCAAATACAATCTTCGTAAGGACCGTGCATATGGTTTTGTTTGTTGCTTCAGCTTGTCCGTTTGCTTGTGGATGATACGGGGCTGATTTCCTATGGATTACCATGAATTCATCTAGAAGGATCTTTATCACTTCATTTATAAAATGTGTGCCTCGATCACTCACAATTTCTATTGGCAATCCATATCGTACAAAGACGTATTCATATAGAAATTGTGCCGTGGTCCTGGCATCTGCTTTTTGAGTTGCCTTTGCTTCGACCCACTTTGTTAGATAGTCTGTAGCCACAACGATGTATTGTGCATGAGTTTTATATGCAGGAGGTGAAATGGGTTCGACATAATCAATCCCCCATTTTGCAAAAGCTCTTGCCCCCATCATTGGTCTAAGCGGCATATCATCTCTTTTAAGTGGTACTTTGGTCCGCTGACAGTCATCGCACCGTTTAACGTATTCCTCAGTGTCCATATGTAATGTTGGCCACCATATTCCTGCGGCTAAGACAAGTTTTGCTGTCTTATCACCGGAGAAATGGCCTCCACCTACTCCTCCATGAGCTTGCTCTAGTATTATCACATACTCAGTCTTTGATGCGCAAATCCTAAGCTGGTTGTCTTTACCTCTCTTATAGAGTTGATCTCCTATTAAAGCATAATCTCTAGCTTCTGTCTCTACAGATTTCTGACGAGCTATTGACGTTCCTTTTGGGAAAGTTCTATTTGTGAGATATTCAACAATATACTGACTCCATTCTGGAGCGATCATTATCTGATATAATGTCGAATACTCTGCTGGCGGTTTTGATGAACATACAATACATACAGTGACATATTCATGTACGCTTTCTTTCATTCCTGGCCAATAGACTCCCAATTGTAACAAATTCCTATATGTGTTCCTTCTTGAAAAATGAAATGCACATTCTTGAACATGTGCTTCGCGCAGATATATATTATATTCCTCAGGATTGATGCATAGTCCTAAAACATGATCATTTCCCAATTGATACAACCTTCCTGCAACCAATTGAAGATTCTTGGATTGCTGAATAGCAATATGTTTCTGGTTGTATTCTCTTCTATCAAACTCTCCTCCATAGGTTAATAGGCTAACGACATTTTGAGACCACTTCGGTATCATTTCTATGTTGAACAAGTACGCGTCTGGCATGTCGTCATCTACTCCTATAGGGTCTTCTCCATTCGTCAATCGCGAAAGATGATCAGCTCTAAGATGTGTTTTTCCTTTCTTTACTACTACCGTGAAGTCGAATTCCAGTAAGATAATGAACCATCTCACTATTCTCCCGGTATTGCATGGTTTATTCACTAGGTAGAGCAAGGCTTGGTGATCCGTAAAAAACACAAACTTGTTGGCTAGAAGATAATGCCGAAATTTCTTCACAGCATATATCATTCCTAATCCTTCTCGCTCTGTTGTGGTGTAATTCTTCTCTGCATTGTTGAGCTGTCGACTGGCGTAACAGATAGAAAATCCATGTTTCCTTCTTCTGGCTGAGCCAGAATGCATCCTATTGCATATGCCGAAGCATCTATATGCACATGGAATATCTTCTCCCAATCTGGTGATTTCAAGACTAGAGCAGTAATGAGTGCCTCTTTCAATTTCTTGAATGATTCCTCACACTCCTCTGTCCATTCAAAGTTCACTATTAGCCTGTAAAGTGGTTGGCCTATTATAGCGTACATGTAAATGAATCGTCTATAATATCCGCAATGTCTCATAAAGCTCTGTACTTGTTTCGCATTGGTTGGTCTAGGCATATCCACTATAACTTTTATCTTCTCTAAATTCGTGGATATTCCGTTTTGTGAGACAATATGTCCCAGAATTCTGCCCTGTCGGACCATAAACACACATTTCTCAGGATTGAGACAAATGCGATATGTCCTACATTTCTCAAATACTTTTCTTAGGTGTTCTAGATGCTCATCTCTCAGAAGAGAATGTACACATAAGTCATCCATGTATATTTCTAGAAACAACCTTAAGTATTCTTTGAAAGCATGCGTCATCAGCCTCTGGAAGGTTGCGGGAGCATTGGTTAGACCAAAAGGCATAACCCGATAAGCATAAATTCCCCACTCCGTTGCAAAAGCTGTTTTATGTTGATCTTCCAGTGCTATGGCTAGCTGGTTATATCTTGAAAACCCATCAAGAAAGGAGTATGCTGTTTTCCCTGATACACGCTCTAGAACATGATCAGTTATCGGCAGGGGATAATTGTCCCTGATTGTTGCAGCATTCACTTTCTTTAAGTTGACACACACTCGGAGTTTTCCGTTCTTCTTGGGTACTACCACAATTGGAGATACCCAATCGGTGTGTTCAATCTCGTATATGAATTCAGCTTCCATTAGCTTATCTATCTCTTCTTTGATTCGCTTAGCAAATGTATCATTATATGTGTATGGTCTCTGTCTGCTAGGCTTTGCGTCTTGTTTCAGTGGGATAGTGTGTTGGCATATCGATGGGTCAACTCCCTTTAAGTCCTTATAAGACCATGCAAACACATCCCTATACTCTCTGAGAAGACTCAAAAGTCTCTCTTCCTCGCCTGGAGACAAATCTGTGGCTATGTACACCGGTCTAGGTGTCTCACCTGGAGCTGCTAAATCAACTTTTTTTGCATCCTCCGGTCCGTCATAAGATTCGTTCTCCCTTCTCTCTCGAATAGGTTGGGTTAATACCACCTTCCTATCCTCTATTGTGAATTTCCTATAGTGAGAGGGAACATCCATGTTTTCCTTGATTTTGGTGTTTTTGTCCTCTCCACTCTCAATTTCTGTCGTCCAAACTTCTTTCAGAGTTTTCTTGAGCTCTCTGTACTTGTTTCTACGTTCTAACTTGGACTCCGTGTGTTCTCTGTTGCGCTTGTTCTTTTCTGATTTTTCTGTTTCTGTTTTCGTTCCATTCCTTTGAACTTGATTTCTTGAGCCTCTTTTGTCTTTTCGTAAGCTCTTTTGATCATTGCTCTCATTCTTCCAGAAATCTTGTCCTTAACACAATCTTCCGCCTTTACTAGCATTAGGAATTGATTTTTTCCTCTTATTCTAGGCATCGGATTGGTTCTAACCCCCTTTGTTTTTCTCTTTGCTCTATAGCGTTTCTGGCGTGGTTTAGTTTGGTTCGGAAAATCATAAAATCTGACATCCGTTATAGTTTCTTCGTTTCCGCTTGAACTGTCCGTTGACTCGTTGTCTGCTTCATTTCCCCACTCTGGATAATCGGGAATGTTGTGAAACACCTCTTCTTCATCTTCCTTTTCCAGTGTATCGTTCTTTTCAGTTTCTTTTTCGAGTATAGTTCTCAACATGAAGTACGGAACCACGTCGTACCCGTCCTTGTCGCAAAATTTCGTTGTGGGACCATCCAGAATTGCACAAACATCTAGGGTTGCTAGAATGTGTGTCCATTCTAATGGTTCAAGTGTGTCCTCTGGAAAGGGTTCTCCTATATAAGTTTCGTCTTCGATAGCCCTTTCTCAAACATATTCTTCTCGCCTCAGACTTCCACATTTCGAGGCTCCACACATCCATAACTCCTTGGGCTTACCTAACCAAGCTGGAAATTCAGATCCCGCCAAAGTAGCTGAATCAAACTCCTCTACCGGTGTTCGGTTCACATCTTTGTAGCTATGGTCTTTCAGGTTCACACGTGTAGTGGTTTCTATATTTCTCAGGTATATGTGATTGTAGCCCCAATCCTGGACCATTTTCAACTGTCTCATGAATGGTCTTCGCAATATGATATCATAGTTATTCTCCTTGCCAAAATCGACAATAGCAAAAGTATGTTCGTATTCAATGCCGCAAGAAGTCACTACGACTTTCTCTAATAACCCCATAGGTTTCTCCATGTGTCCATCTGCTAATTGGAGTTTCAACCTAGTCTTCCTTATTGCTGGTTTCCCCCATTTTTTCCAGATTTCTTTTGTAGCAATAGCTACCCCAGCTCCGCTGTCTAGTATCGCCATCGTGTTCACTCCTTGGAATTCAACTGGTAAGGTTGTATTCCCCTCTTCACCTTCGCAATACTCTCCGACCTTGTTTAAGGGTACAGGCTTAGCGTTCTTTTGTGGTTTGTTCAGCTCTTGTATACCCTCTTGCAGTCTCGATGTTGGGTCTTTTATCCCAAATTTCTCCAAGCATTTTCCTACAGTGGTCCACATATGTGGTCTTAGCCTCAAAAGCTCAGCTAGAGTGATAGTGCATGTCACTGGTGTTGACAAGATCTCTATCAATCCTTGCGAGTCCATGACTTTTTCTGATGAGATTCTTCGTGAGGGAAGTGCTCTAATCTCGAATTTTGCTTCATAATCTCCTAAGTATGAAGGTAAGGTTTTCAATGAATGAGGTTTGCTCTCCATTGTTCTAACAGAGCCCCCATCTCCCCAGTAAGATTGCACATCCAAGTCCACTTGAGATCCTGCTTCAAATTCCACTATGGGAGGATTCCTGATGTCCTTTTCCCAATTTGTCTGATTAGCTTGGCAACTTAGCTCGTTTGCAAAGTTTGCGCCTCTCACTTGTTTCCAAAATTCATTGTAATCCTCATCTCTTCCGTAAGACCTCTGTATGACTGGATGAAAACTCTCTATCTCCTGATTGGTTGTGTTCAATACTATGTGGTCATCCTTGTGTGTATTTTCAGGCTTTTGTGCACTGGGAGTCTTTTCAGCTACCCGTGAAACGATAGTCTCTTGCTGAATTGGGTTTTCCGTTCCGCAATTCATTGTTTCTTTTGGTGGTTCTAATAAGGCTTGTGCAGTCTCGATCATTCTCTGGCACATTTCAAGTCTCTGCTTTTCCAATTCCGCGTTTGGGTATGTCATCCACCTCTGTTCTTGTGTTTGGTTGTTCTTTAACCTAGCTTCGTAAGCTCTCATCAGTGCGTCCAATGGTTCGTGTACTTTGTCGACTAGCACTGATCCCCCTGAGCTTAAGCTCGTTGTTTCTTTGATACTCTTTTGTTTCGTTCTTTCCGGGCTCATCTCTCGTTTCCCGTTTTGCCTCTCAAGTTTTTCTAATCTATCTTTAGTTAGCTTCAGTTCCTCAGCTAGAATAGCGTCTTCACGTTCTTTTCTCAACTTCATGCGTGCTTTTCTAGCTTTCCATGTGTTTCTCTGACTCCGCGGTCCTTGACTAACCACTCCAGTCCCTAACTTTCCATTCTCAGGTTCTCTAGTGGTTTTCTTAGCTTGAGCTCTAGTAACAACTTGCGTTGGTATCAGAGTTTCATTTTCAGACCCACTGCTGGTAGGAATAGTTTCTAGCATATTCAATGTCGTCTTTTGCACTTTGTTTGGATTCTTTGAACAATCCTCAATGAAGTGAGTAACCCCACACTCAGTGCAATAAGCGTTAATTCTAATGATTTCCGTATGTGGACAAACATTCATCAGATGGTCACCTCCACACTTGTAACAGGGTCCTAGTGCTGGTCTTGGTCCCATTTGATTCGTCCTTTGTGGATAGGATGGTCTTTGTCCTGTTAACCCTCCATGAGCTATGAACATCAATGTTCTTGCGTCCAAATTGTATCTCTCTTCATCAAAAGCACTTATAACTGTTGGTATTCCAACATTCCCAATCATGCCCCATGGTTCTGGTTGTTTGGATTCTTCTGGTGGGTAATACACAGTTGGAGACATGTGTGCACCAGATTCTTCATAATAGGCTTGAACAGGCACTAAGGCTTGTTCTTCCTGATTCTCTAAGGTTGGTGCATATCTAATGCCCACTGGTCTTGCTCCTGGTAAAGGTGGTTGTTGTCCCAATACCGGTTGCGGTCTTTCTATCCCCATAGGTCCTGGTACATTTCCTGTTGGGTATCGAGGTACTGGATGTACCTGAGGTGGTGCTAATTGAGCAGGAGGTGCATACTGACGCTCCCTTACATACCCTTTGTTGTAATGGCACTCCTCTGTTGGATGGTTTGTCCATTTTTGTTCAATCGCACACCATTTCAGTGGTTTTGGCAATGGTTTTTGGTATGGTGCCATCCCTTTTAGAGCCTCTTCTATCATTTGCTCTACATTTGGCATGGTTGTTGTTTGAACATTCTTTTTAGTGGTAGTCTCGCTCACTACGGAGGAAGAGCTACTGGATGCAAAATTTGTATCCGCTGACACCTCTCCATAAACCGTACAATTATCCACTAAGTACAATGCCTCTCTCGTTACTTGCTCGAAACTTGTACAAGCTTTCAAGTGCAAGTCCTTCTTGAGAGTGTCGTTTCTCAGTCCCTCAATAAAGAGAACAGATAGTCTGTCATCTTGTGGTCGTTCACGTACTGGACATCTCTCAATGTATTGTTTGAAGCGAAGTAAAGCTTCCTTCACTTTTTCGTGTTCTCTCTGTTTAAAAGCATATATTTGTGAGACAGTATTGTGCTTAATCCCTCGTTTTGAGAATTCCTCAGCAAACTCTCTTAGCAAATGGTCAATGTCATGGAATCCCTCTATGTTCAGTGGTTGAAACCATGTCAATGCCGTACCTTCTAGAGTAAGACCAAATCCCTCGTATTGTGTATGGAAATCTGTTATCTGCTCAGCTCTTAAGACTTGCTTAAAGAGTGACACATGTGCATACGGATCTCCTGAACCACCATACTTCTTTGGCATACACTTGGCTACTTGAGATGGTCTCATACGTCTCTGGTCTGCTACCAATCTCATTGCTCCTGTGTCCCGGCTAAAGCTTTCTCTAGCATCATGGACTTCATGGGTTACCCTTGTCGGTTCCCCTGCCCTGAATCTACTATTAGGAGGTAAATGTGATGGTTCCGCTTCAAACCTTGGACCTGGAGTGGTATACGTGGGGATTGGAACTGCACTACCTCGATTCGTATCCATTGACTCTCTGGAATGTAATGATCCCATTGGTCCAGGCTTCGAGTACTGAGGTTGACTGAAAGAGTCAGCAGCCTGAGTTCTTTGTCCTCCTGTCGTCATTGGGTTTTGCACTCCATTTGTTGGTGCTGGTCATTGTGAGCTAGAAGTAACATAATACTGATGTAGTGGTCCCCCAAAGTATGTATATCCTTCTAATTCTTTCTTGCCCATTGTTGAGTATTGCCTCCCATACTTGTCGTAAGTAGCAATTTTCACTTCCGATCCCTCTGTGTAGGTAAAGACATAAAGTCTTTTTTGGTCTGTCAACTCTCCGGTGTAGGGTTCTTCACATCTATAATAGAGATCTTGCTCCCCATTATTATATTTGTATAGCCTCACATAGATGTTATCAGTGTTGATCCTTGTAGTTTCATTCTCTCTTCTTAACCTCGCATCAGGTAAGTTCATTATTGGTGCTTTCTCCTCAAGTTCTTCATCTACTTTGGCTTTGGTGCCCATCAATCCCCACTTGTCCACAATGTTAGGGTTTAGGACTACCAAGTACATGGCACCCTCATCATCTAGATATCTTTCACCGCTATAGCTCACAGGCACTAAGTCCTTGAACTCACTAGGTCTCTCTTATATCTTTACACAATAGCGGTCCATTCCATCTTTATAGATCTTGGCACCTTGCTCATTGTCGTACTGGTATTTTATGAACAATAGCTTCATTGTGGCGGAAAGGTTTGATGATCCTGTTGCCATATTTTCTCTGTTGTTCAGGTTCAAGTGTTCCAAGTGTTTGGTGAAAATCTCGTAAGATCTCTCCGAAGAAGTATCAGAAACACTTCCTTCAAAGATCGGCTCTAATGGTTGCACCCAACTTTGGTTTACACTTCCCTCGGTTGATATGACACTTGCTTGTTCCCCTTGTTTTGGTTGGTTATTCTGGAGATTCCTGCCCGATCTCAAATTCATCAATTCCCCTAAAGGACTTTAACTTTTCCGTCTCGGCAATTTGTTTTCCCCAAGTTTTTGTGGTCAGAATTGATCCAAACTGATTGATACTTGGTCAATTGTTTAATCTTGTCAGTTGGACAACTTCTGTTTCATCAAGTGAGAATTTTGTTGCAGTTATGCTGAAAAAGACATTATACGCGTATGATGTCTTTTTTAACAGATTTGGACAATTTTGGTTATGCTCACTCTCAGTAGCCCCCTTATGCTCTGTCCACTCACAAAATTCAGTTTGAACTCTGTTTGAGCAAGTTATGGCTAATTTAGGCTTTTCTTGGCAATTTTCCGCTTTTGACTTGTTTTGGGTCAATTATGATCCAAATGGGATGAAACTTGAAATATAACCTCTAGACAGCTATTACAATGGATCTGTGTTGGCAAAGTATCAAAATATGTCCAAAATTAGGTCAAAGACATCATACGCGCATAATGTCTTTTTCATCAATTTGGGTCAAGACTTGATATTTATGCTTTCTACAGTGTTTGCAACAATCTTGTCAGGTCAGATATCAAAAATAAGCAGTGGATGTGCTAAAAGACATTATACGCGTATGATGTCTTTTGTCCCAGATTTTGACTATTCTTGGTTTTAAGCTTTCTCCAATGTTTATAATTGAGTTTCAAGTGTTTTTGTCAGGTTTGAATGTAAAAACAAGATCTGAATCCAAAATTTCCTATTCTTTGCGTTTCTTGGACTCCGACTTGTCTTTTTGGGTTTCTTTGAGTGTTAATGCTCTTGTTTTAAGTTGAAATTAGGGTATAACTCCCCTTTTGAACACTCTGGTAAAGTCAAAATTTTTGTTTCGGTCTCTGTTTGGTCATTTAGACATCATACGCGTATGATGTCTAAAGTTGCAGATTTCCAGTTTTTTGGCACAGAATCCTTCCTAAAGCTTTCTCAAGTGCTCAGCAACTCCCAGATACACAGAAAATTTCTCTGACTTTTGTTTATTGCAAGTTTCACTACTAACTCGACGGTTTAGTTATCTAACATGCAATCAACCATATCAAGCAAATACTCCAATGATTACTAGCTCTAGATCAGGATCAAATGAAGTCCTATCTAAGCTATTCCTAATCATAAAATGGGTTTGGTAATTGTGATTTTAAAGAGATCCACTGCCACTCACGGACTAGCAAATTCTTCTTCTATCAACAACTACTCAACACCAACAAAACAACCAACAAATCTAAGCTAAACTAAAAATACTGTCAACACGGAAGACCCAGGAATACCCCACTTCCTAGTATCTCTCGAGATCTTCGGAGTCCACCACTCCTAGATCTTTTCTAACTAAAGTATACAAAGTAGTTTATACGACTCACCTCGTAGGATTAGTCTAAGGTCACCTACTTAGGGCTCTCGTCCCCGGCAGTGGCGCCAAATGTTAAGGCGGTTACGCCGCTAGCGGAAGCTAAATAGCGAGAACTCAACCAACAACAGAATTTGTCAGACGAGGACGGAGCTTGACCCGCAGGCGCATGGAAACAACTAGGTGGGTGTCAAATCACCTACTCGACCTTCTAATGACAATCACTACTAAGGAAATCAAATCTAAGTTCTAAAATACGCAAGTGACTGAAATCCGTACTACGAACGAATGCTATACGAAACAGAATCTAGAATCATTGAATCGATCTCAAACTCAAGGGGAAGTCTATACACTAGGTAAGAACAACACCCTAAAGACTTGAACTGCAAAATCAACCTATAATCACTCCGTGCGGTAAACGCGTATGAAGACAGGCCGAAAAATACAGGTGACCGAAACTTGACCCCGATGGTACTAATGCGTAGCTCTACTCGTTGTGGTTCTATAGATATGATGCACGCTCCATTCTGACACACGAGTTGGAAGAAAACTCACACCGAAGCTCGTAGGAACTTACCACACATAGAAGCCGATAGCACGCACTCTTGGTATCTGTGCGTAGCTCTCGCCGTTGCTAACACAATGGCGGTGTCGCTTCTCCAATGGCGGCTCCGTAGCTCGCGTAGCAAGTAGATAAGACTCTCTCTCTCTCTCTCTCTCTCTCTCTCTCTCTCTCTCTCTCTCTCTCTCTCTCTCTCTCTCTCTCAGACACAGTCACGGCGCTCAAAAACTCACTTTGATTAATAATCTGAATCTCCTTTTAGGTTACAAAAACTTTGGCTTATATACCTCAGCCTTGGAGGTGAGAACATCTCTAACTAATTACATCAGCAAGTGAAATTACTTTGGGATTACAAGCTGGAAACTCAATTGAGTCCCGTTACTTAATGAATGGCTCAAATCAAAATTAATGTCGGAGAGACATTTATTACAATCAATGGTTACAAAATGATGAGTGTGAGCAAAAATGTGGGTGTGATCCTCTGCTGGCTCAACAGCATGCTTGGGTGCAGTTTGATCACACTCACCGAGTGGTGGATTGGGTAACCATGGTATGCCAAGTTTACGATCTAGGGTTTGTTGTCTTAGGAACATATTTCAAAATTTTGGGATATCTTAAGAAACAACCAGCAACGTGTTTGCTAATGTACTTGTCTTATGTTGCAGCATATCCTCACTATTCCAACTTGTGAGATAAAAGAGGAAGACATGGAAGCACAAATTCTATTCTGGCAGTGCATAAATGAAGTTATGGAGGGTCATGGATGTGAGAGAGTAGATTTCCATGGATTCATGTGGTAGATGAAGCTCAAGTTAACTAGAATGCAGTTCGCAGCGTGTTCAGTGGTGGCAAAGACAATGTTCTACAACATCGAGAGTGATATTGCCTTTTTCATTGGAAACAAAGCATGGTGGAACACACCACAAAGTACATCGTCTCTTCATCTCAACAAACTCACAAAGACATGTGCGAAAAGTGGCATCTACCCCTCTCTAGAGAGGCAGCTGCAGTGGAGTCTCGTCTACTTCGACAATGTTGGCGAACTTCGACAAAATGGAGCTTGATAAGTGGCTTGGAGGGGTGCGACTTGTGTGGGCAGACCTTCCCACACATTGCAAACTTGATTCCGGCATATGTGGCATACCTTGATGGAATGCATTATTTGTCAAGCTCATTGCCAGTGCGTTCACCTCGGCTGAAGAGATTTTACTATTGGACGGCATAGTAGTCATGGTGTGTCGGGAAAACCACTTGGCATTCATCACCGAGGAGACTCGCTTGCATGATTTTTGTCATCTTTGCACTATTTTTCTC
Source organism: Adiantum capillus-veneris (assembly GCF_014529385.1). Taxonomy (NCBI): domain Eukaryota; kingdom Viridiplantae; phylum Streptophyta; class Polypodiopsida; order Polypodiales; family Pteridaceae; genus Adiantum; species Adiantum capillus-veneris. The sequence continues at coordinate 122,248,262 of NC_140936.1, read as the reverse complement.
TGTATGGTGTCATGCACATATGTTGTGATAGATAACTTCACGGATTCGGTAAGTTCTCAACCATTTTTCCACGAATTTCATGGTTGGTAGATATTGGTTTTTTTGTGTGTTTGGAACAGTACCCATATTGTAGGTCACGACCTTATTGCTAGTCATGTTCACACGTAAAATTGAAGGCCTTCCAGTAATTCCACTATATGATCGTCAAGCACGAGATGTGGCAGTTGACAACAATGGGTTCGAGTTTGATTATGACATGATATGAGAGCCACTACGGGACTTTCCATGGACGTTAGATGCCCTTGGAGCACCATTTCATCCTGGAGTGAAGAAGAGCGAGTTCTTTGCTCGGTAAGTCAAGGAGGGCACTTTTATGCTCGATTTTCTCCATTGAACTAGTTCGCTAATGTGACATTGAAATGTGTGCTAATGCTCTGGAACACTCTCAGGACACTTTGGGAAAACTTGAAAAATCGCAGAAAATGCCTCGGACCGCCTGACTGAATCTGCCGACAGCCGTCCGCCGTCGCGAACGAGGAGCACCTTCACACAAAGGTTGGGGATGCATTTTTAGATAGTCTTGTAGGTTGTGGTGTCTTGGCAATGGAGTGCGAGCGTCTACAACGACATTGCATCAGCATTGATCAGGAGAATTTTTTTTTTTTGGCACGTATTCAACCGCATCAGCTGCTTCCTACTGGTCTAGGATCGACTCATCATGTGGGCGAGGTATCACGTAGAGTACAATCATAGCCACCCCCGTCTCCTTTACGATGTCGCCAAGAGTTGGTTGTGCCATCTGATCCTCCTTTGAGTAGACCTTCAACCATAGTTCTTGGTTGGCCAACCCCAACCTATGGTCAACCGCTCTACCATCCATTATTTCCCACACTTCCCATGGGGCCCCATACCTGCACACACCCCAATAGTACAATCCCCCATAGGATTTGTGGCCATCGAAAACCTAAATCCCGACTTGTATTGATTACTCCATATTAACTTATTTCTATGTAATGGCACACCTGAACTTATTGGTTGGTCATACTATGTTTTAATTTTTTCACAATCTGATATGTGTTTGCCAATATGTTTTTATTTTTATTTTTGTAGTTTTATTTAATTTTTGAAGGCAAGTCAATTGATGGTGGTTAATCTTTCATTGATTTTTTTCTCTTTGTAATATTCTAAGTGAAAATATTATGGAGGACATGGTGTGAATGACCTTTGAAGTAAAGACGCTTGGGGTTTTTTATAAATAGCCAGAAGAACACTAATTTCATTCATTCATTCCTGCGCAAGTCACGCTAATTAAGTATATATTTTCTAAAGTTATTCCATTTGTTTTCTCTCATTCACATATTTACCATGCCTAGGGAAAATCGCGGACAACGCGATTAGCGTGTTCAATCCCCTCCCCGTATTGACCCCATCACTAATATGCATGCCAATTACATTATCAATATTGTATATGCTATGAATGTTGTATGCACAGCACATAGTGCACACAACTACACGGACTCTCTCCGCGTAGTCGACGAGGCCACAAGCTCTATATTCAACGCCATGCAAAACCTTGATTTCAATGCACATCCAACCAAGGGGATATTGATCAAGCTGCCGCCTTAGCCAACAAATCAAGTATGATTTGGAGGGAACATGGTTTTTGCACCCCATAGGAGTGTACATCCTTCGAACAACATGTGGAGGCTTGGGTAGAAGTGTGGATGGCATACATTGTTGTGCAAGGAATAGCCAATGGAGCCAACAACAACAACTAGATCTCACCTTTCCTCGCTAATGTTGGAGAAATAAGGCCTTAATACCATATTAGCATATGGTACTATTTTTTTCTCCATATCTATCTTATTGTAGTTGTTGTTTTAAGTTGTGTGCTTTAAACCCTTTTAATATCAGTTTGTGGTTTTTTTATTGCATTCTTTAAATGTTGTTCAAAATCGAATTTCATTGTTATGGAGTGTGAACCGTTGAAATTGATTTGTTGCATGTGTACGAGTGCTCACAAGTGTGACAAAATAGAAAGACACTTGCCACATTGGTGGTTAATCTTGTTGCCCAATATATATCACAACATTTGAGAAGAAAAGTCCCACGTATTAGTGAGAGGATAGTGTGAGAGAGAGAGAGAGAGATTTATAAATTATGAATGTTTGAGAGAGAGAGAGAGAGAGAGAGAGAATAAAATTGAGAAGGGAGAAAGAATCTTCTTGAAATCTGCTCACCGGATTCCAAAAAAGCACTCGCCGAAAAATTACGTCCATGTGAAAGCAAAGCTTGAAATCCATGGCAGTCCATCTATAGAGCAAGCAATGAAGAGAGGGAGAGAGATTGGCTCATAAGGACGTCGCCCATTGACAGTGCTATGATGGGTTATCCTCCACAAATCCATGCATAGCCAACGAGCTCCTTCCCACCACTTTTCATGTCGGCCCAACCTCCACGTTCTCTGTGTAGAAGAGGGACTTCCCATGCCATCACCCCTCAAGCTTGCCCTTCACCCATATGAAAGCGTGTCATCCCACACATGCTCCTACTTCTTCCTCCACCATCACCAGTTGCATGCATGCACATGCAAGGCCTTTACTCCATGACCCTCCTATCCTCGGATGTCACTTGAGCTCTGATACCAATGTAAGACTATCAAGAACTCCGCATGCTCATCTCCACCCAACAATATTCCTAAATAGGCCACGTGGCCCCTTTCTAGAAAACCCCTTAACTATGTATGCTTAGCATAGGGCCATGCCCCCCGCCTGGTCGTAATGTACCATTTCACTGATAGAAATGGCATGCTTCATTGTCTACGAATGCCCTTTTCCCAACTTGACTAAACGCCCCTTCAACACTTTTGGTTCCAGCCTATATGAACCATCTATGGGCTTGCCTCCTCTATCGCAGCTAAATATTGAACCGCTACTCTATGTGTTGGTTACGTGACCTGTCGAGTAGGCCACGTTCTATTTTTGGCTTGCCTAAACATTAATATGTTTGAACAAGCTTGATGATGTTCAAACCTATCGTGCAGGTAGTATGGTTATGTCGTTTGACTGGTTTGTGGAGGGTGAAGGGTCCAAGCACGATGCACCGCACATGTTGATCACAATTTTGCTCAATCATGCGACCAATGTAATCATTGCACTTGGCTAAGCATGCATTACATGCTGGGAATTAGATGCGGCAACTGCCTCACAACCAAAGAGTCTGATTTCTATTATGAGCCGGAGGGCGTAGAGGCAATAGCGAGGGATGGTGCTCAGTGCAGAGGCAAGGTGAATGCGAGGAGCTCTGCCCAAGTGATGCCACATACTCTCCCTCATCTGTGTGTGTGTGTGTGTGTGTGTGTGTGTGTGTGTGTGTGTGTGTGTGTGTGCGCCGCAGCACCTTGCAAGTTGTTTTCTCTTCTAGTTTGGGTGGAATTATCATACATGGTAGTATGGTACACCATACATAATACTGATACATGCTTCCAAAGACTCGTGAGTCTTGAGGTCTCAAGGGGTATATCATCATACCACTTACAAATCTGTATATGCATCAAACACTCTCGAGATCTAGTTATTAGTTCTCGCTATCTCTCTTTTTTGAGTCTCTGTTGTCTAGCTATAAGGCCTAGGGTAACTGAACCTCGGGATCCTCCTCCCTACCACCCCTTATATAGGCTAGCTCCTAGCACTTGCCCTAAGCGGATCCCCAGTCTGCACTGGTCCAGCTGGGCCCTTGGCCTAGGTCCTTGACCCCCTAGGTTGGGCCTTGCCCCGTAGGAACCTTGTCCTGACATTACTCCCCCCTTAAGGAAGAGTTTTCGTCCTCGAAAACACAAGTAGTAATATCTTCTTAAGAATACTGATGTTTTCTTTACTGATGTCCCATAAGTGAGCAAGTTTTCTGTATGACCGATAATTGGTACAGTGAGGAGGTTCAATGAAACCAAGAGCAACATCTTGATTTTCAACATTGTTGTCCGTTTGCAACCACTTGGGTCTAAATGGTACCTCCATTTATAACTCACTTGAGTATTGTAAAGGAGTAACCTACAACTAAGAGGTGTCCAAAGGCATAACCAGTTTTCAGATCTTCTGAAGGTACTGGAATAATGCAAGAAAACCTTGGCGTAACTTTTCATGCAGTTGTGAGCCAGATTTCCTACTCGCTTGAGTATCTTGAAAAGTTCAAAGATAGGGAGTGTCCTCGTGTTAGAATTCTGAATGGTTTTGAACACAAAGAACTACATGTTCATCCCTAATGAAGGCTACTTGCCAACATAATTTGTCATCACACCTGGTAAGTCCTTGACGTATGAAAGTATTGACACAATCTTCAACCCCACCACAAGAGGTGTTCAGAGTCAAAAATCGTACTTAAGCAAATTCTAGAATAGGGAGAAAATCATCTATTCAGAAATGCGTTGTGCTAACGTATGCTCTTAGCAGATCCTTTAGCACAAGATTACTCTTTGTAATCTGCCTATCCCCTTGGATAAGTGACAGTACTGAGGTGTGTTTTCCTCACGGTTTACAGACAGTCGGCCCAGATGACTCGTAAACGGGGAATCACAATATCGTGTAACATTGTTGAGGAATCAACAATGTCCGGAATAACCGTCGTGGTTATCTTGGAAAATCCACAAACACCCAAACCGAGCCATGACCTCTATTGGTGATTAGTAGACCCGAAAGTAATCTCATAGAGATAGTGCACATAGAGTGCAAAATGCTTCATAAGCAACAACCTGAGGAATATGCATGCTGTTCCAAATCAGCCTTTGCTAAACACTAGGGCCCATAATACCTAGTGTGCATGCATTCAGTAAGAAACAGATCCAAACCTGTATATCCATGGTGATCTTTGCCAATACTTATGGAAAATGTGATGCACGTAGCACACATTAAAAAAGGATGTAAATAGTTCTGAAAAGAAACTAACTACGTTCAGTTGCAATCTTTTGCAAGCCTTACTGAAACATCTGAATGGCAATAGAAGGTGAAACATTGATCACTTCTAGGTACAGACAACGAAACGTTTTCATTAACAACTTATAGCCTTGCTATATGTATAAACAACCATCTGTAATGTTGTTTAGCAGTACTTGTACCTTAACAAGTCATTCTAAGTATCCGACAATTTCTGGCCATGAAATTGATCCTGATACGTCGTGCTAAAAATGGTCCAGAAAATAGATGTGACGAGCACCTAGGGACTTTGTCGTGACACATAATTGAAATAATGGCGCCAGTGTCAGTCCAGAGACTCATATTCTCCACATGTGGAATATGTCTCATGTAAGGATGTGTAAAAAAGAACATCCTGCAAGTACTAGATGTACTTGTGTGTGGAGGAACTGCAAAACACTCCGCGACTAGAGTGAGAGGGACCCTCATTATCTTGCTCCACACTGGCTGAACCGAACTCCTTGAGTTCCTAGACCATGTTGCATCCCATGTGGCAGCATGTGTCAAATTGAACCCTACAAGTAGGTTCGTAACAACATAAGGCAGAAAGAAAGAGTAGACATTGTGCCCAAAATAGTTAGTGCCGACATGCCCTTGGCATGGCTCTGTAACATTCAAACGTACTTATATTTATTGAAAAACCAAGCAAAGCATACTAAACATGGAATAACACCAAATCAATAGATGCGTACCTGGAGAGTTGTACGTAATGTACACTTACCTGTATTCAAATGGAGAGGAGCACGTCCCCTACCTGAAAAAACAAACAGCCTTGCACTGGGAACCCTAGGTATTGCCTTTGCAATCTAAGCCCTTGGATTAGAATCTACGTAGTCAAACCCCTTGGATTAGAATCTACGTAGTCAAACCCCTTGGTAAGACACTTTGTAGAAACTGCTCAACTAGCAGATAACGGTAGCCAACATAGTCAACCGTGTACAGAATGATTGGAATCAAGTTGAAAAGTGTGTTCATCCGCTACCGCTCCTTGAAAGTATAACTGGGAGAGATCAATTGTGATCCTCAATGCATATCAAACTATGATCCTTAATGCCTATGGGTGATGTAACAATCACCCGTCGGGTCTCACCTCAAAACAGTATGTCCATAGACACTCCGTAGTGCTATAGAGAGAGCAGGAAACCCACACAAGTGAACTGCCGAGCTCTTATGGACAGCCATGCTGTCACAACTGATTGCTGCATCTATACTTCCTTGTAGAGATCAACTGTTGTGAGTTGAAGATTATCAAAAACTCAACTTGAGTGTCGTACTGAAAACATGTACTGCAAAAATGACACCCTAAACATCCGTAGTGACAAGACTCTTGCTTGTCCATTAACGTCGATGTGTACTTCCTTGGGTAGATCTTGAAAACAATCACCCAAAGAATGCCAATAGTTGGGTCTTACCCTTGGCCTGACAATGGATCTTAGCCTGTTTGGCTCATAACCCTTATGCAAAATAGTGTTCCATCGACGAACCGATGAAGACTAATTTGAGAAGCATCTTAGCCACGTGCTAGGTGTGAGTTAGAGCACCTTGACCCAAGCTGACTCACGAGCAGAACATGTATCAAAAGCTTCGTAGAAGAATTTTGTTATTCTTGAAAGAAATAAGAAGAAGAGAGAAAAGAAGAGCATGCTGGGCTGAGGAACTTTCCTTAAATGACGAGCTTGTATAGGTTAGCGGAAGCGTAATTCACGAGGTTGTAGAATTGAATCCACCTAAATAGCATGCCTTGATCCCGTCTGGTAAGCCCTTGCGGAGAGTGATGTTCTCAACCGTGAGAACCAAAACCATAAGTGCCTTGCACAATTTAGTTTGGTAGGGATTTGGTGAATTGCCCAGTAAAGTGTAAACAGGAAAAAACTTAAACTTGGCTAACCTGGTCGTTGCTGTAACCAGTTGTCATGAAATTTGGAAGGAAAAACTCATTTCCAAAATGGATTATAACCATATCTGCACAGACGCCGTCGTATTTCCTATACACATGTCTGGTACATACTGAAATAACCTGCAATATGAATTAACCTGCAAACACCTTGCCTATTTCTTCGCAATTTTGTATGGTCAAACCATATGCCGAACGTGCGAAGTCTCAATACAAAATTGAGCAATTATGAAAGCCGTGCTTCACAAAAATACTTCTTCTATGCTCATAGCGTAGAGATGTGCTTGCCAATTTACAGAGCAAAAGAAAGTCGACGTTGTTGAGCATTTACCGATAATCGACCTTGTTGAATTGGCCCCACGTACTGAAAAGCAGAAAAACTTGCAAAATAAGTACTGTGTACCTGCTTGGCTTGATTTCGGTTGTCGAGGACCCATATCTGAGCAACAATGAAGATCTAGAATGCGACAGAGAGAAACCCCTGTCGACTTCTTAAGCTGGAACGGGGACTTTTCCTGTCTCGAATGCGGCTCCTAGCCTTTGCATGTCTTACAAATTCAAGATGGGGACTTTCCCATCTTGATTTCAGCTCATAGCCTTTGCATGTTTTTCCCTTCTGAATTGCATGTAGCTGCCTCTTGCGATGTGCACCCATTGCCATGCAGTTTGGAGAACAATGGAATAGCAAGAGTGTATCGGGTCTGGAAAAATTTGCCTAGGAGCTATGCCCTTGTCGCATAACTTGGTTGGACAAGTCACAGGCCCTGCATTGCTTGCCTTTGATTCCAGGAAACCTCATCCTCAAGTCCTAGCTCATGGCCCACGACCTTGTCAATTCAAGGGCACTTGAACATGTGCTCCTTGATAGTTTCCATACTCAAAGCATAAAACATTTACTTCAATGGCACAAACAAAGCATACCTGAGCTGCCATTTTTGTAAACAAAAAAGATTAAGCTGTCAGGTCAGTCCGCACGGTAAATTCTTCAAGCAGTCTCATGATGAAGCTTTGAGATCGTAAGTGGGGCTCCCTGCACGGCCATGCCCGTTGACTTGTCGAACTATGAATATGAATAACCTAGATAAATCTCAAGCCTTGCTCGACTTTTGTTACGCTGTGAATAGGGTGTGTATCCCCCCTTAAGGTTGTCCACCCCTTGGCTTTGGGCGTCCAAATGAGAAAAACCCTAAACAAAAAACAAAAGAAAAAAAAACGCGATTTTCAACTATGGCGTTCTCTGCCGCCTGTGCAGGAAGAAAATGGGGTTTGGGAACCCGTTGCATGCAGATTCGGGGCAAGTCACAGTGTCGAAAATCATGCCTCAGGCCAGGGCGAATCCAGCGATGCCGAGCCCAGCCCATTCCGTGCAAGTTCGCACTTGGCCCCTTTTTGTGTAGGCAGCCGCTCCCACGGCCCTGTATGCCGATGGTTCCCACCCTCGTCTGCTAAGGGTTCCTACCCACGGCAGTCCACTCCTTCGTCTGTCTGTGTCTTTAAGCGGCCTTTCCTCTTCCTTGCCAAGAGCACCTTTCCACGGCCGTCTTTGCCAACCTCTGCTCTGTAGGAGCGCGGTCCCATCACCCGACCGAGAGAGAGAGAGAGAGAGAGAGAGAGAGAGAGAGAGAGAGAGAGAGAGAGAGAGAGAGAGAGAGAGAGATCTCGATGAACGAGCCTATGATCATGCAATCATCCATGTAAGGCTTCCTCCTCCTCTGTAAGGCTTCCCCCTCCTCCATAGCTCCTCCCTCCCCCTGAGCTCTGATACCAATATAAAGCCTAGGGTAATTGAACCTCGGGATCCTCCTCCCTACCGCCCCTTATATAGGCTAGCTCCTAGCACTTGCCCTAAGCGGATCCCCAGTCCGCACTGGTCTAGCTGGCCCTTGGCCTAGGTCCCTGACCCCCTAGGTTGGGCCTTGCCCCATAGGACCCTTGTCCTGACACTAGCAGCCAACCTATACCAAACAACTTCAATGTCCAATGTTGTCTATGCTTCTTTGCACACTTCACATCATATTCTAATGTTGCGTCTAATTAATAAAGAAGACTCCACTTTTCGAGAAAGTCGCAACTCGTAAGGCTTTTTAGACAACCCTCTTTTGGTTGGCTAGAGCTTGGTCGAGGAGGAGTGCACGGGGAGGAGTGTAAGAACTATAGGCCGCTCAAAAATGTCACATGTCTTAAGTGTTCACCATCACTTCACTAAGTTCACCCTCTTAGGGCTTGCTCACATGCACACAATGTACACATCTATGGAGAAGTGGTGTGGCCACACTTTTTGAAGCATTTTATGCTGCATTTCCAGCCCCTAGCTAGATGGTTTCCTCCGAGTTTAAAGTGGTATTGAACACTGGAAGGTGTGTTTTCCAATATCAAAGCTAGTTTATCTTTTACGAAGATGCAGCTTTATAGAGTGGCGTGAATGGGTTAAGTAATTACTAGCGCCACCAAAGCTTACGCAAATGCGTCACTCCGGGCAGCGTGTAAACAGGCCCTATAATATCGACGTCGGACAAAGACCGCATTCTGGCTAGAGAAAACTCTCCGAGATCGAACTTTGATGATCTGATAACTCTTCAACATCTCTCCTCTCTCTCTCTCTCTCTCTCTCATCACAGACACATACAAACACGTACTAAGTGACAACAACGGGTTCTGCTTGTGAAATGGTGAGCGCACACATAGTACACGCATGTAGTCCTGGGCTAATAGTCCAAGGCAGAGCTCTCTCTCTCTCTCTCTCACACACACAGTCTCAACACATGGTACTCTTACCAGTGGTGATTCTACAAGTGCATGTGCAGTTTTGCACTCATAGTGACTGCCACACACTTTTGTCAACTCTCCCTCTCTCTCTCTCTCTCTCTCTCAACACACTCTCTACACACCTTCACCACACCATTGACGGATTAGAGGCGTATTCTGCAGCTCTTTGCTCAGCATTAACCGCCCTTCCTTGTCATGAGTCTAGAGCCTCCTCCCCCTCTCTCTAGCTGCACCTCCATTGCGCCCCCCCTCCCCTCCATGGACTCTATCATCCTTCCCTCCATGGACAACAATAAACTACCTCTCTCTAACCTACACATACAAGGCTCCATTTCTCTCTCTAACCTAGCCCTCGCCTCCTCTGATTTTGGCAACTTCATTCACCGCTCTCCTCAGGCCTTCATCCAGCCGGCCTCTGTCGACGAGCTTGCCGCCACAATCCACTATGCAGAGGCCTCCTCCTCCGGGCTTACAGTTGCAGCACGCGGGAACGGCCACTCCATTAGCGGGCAAGCGCAGGCGTGTGATGGGCTGGTCATTGACATGCGGAGCTTGCGTGGGATCGAGGTCTGCCTCGGGGAGGTTTCATACGTGGAGGCATGTGGAGGTGAGCTTTGGATTGATGTTCTCAAAGCGTGCTTGCGAGAGGGATATGCCCCGCCGTCGTGGCCAGACTATCTGTATATCACCGTCGGCGGGACACTTCAGAATGCGGGGGTCGGAGGTCAGACATTCAAGTATGGGCCTGTCATCAGCAATGTGCTTCAGCTTGAGGTAGTCACAGGTAATTAATTAGGTTAAAGGTTATGATTAAGGTCTCATTGGTTGCCTAATTAGCAAGTGAATTGATTAAGGTTTCAGTTAAAGGGGTTCATATCTCTGTCTAATTCGTTGCAATATAGGAATTGCATTGTAAGTCTGTCGATAAATCACAGAGAATCCGGTGGCTGCGTTTTCCCTCGGCGACGATTGTATACAGCTAATGCAGTTACACCGCTAGCACTCCAATAAGAAGGTTGTAATCAAATTTCGCCAAGCTAAAGTAAGGGTATATATAGATTCAAGGTTCAGGGAAGGTCCCTGAGTGACCTTTCCCAATATTACCGCGACTGCACGACAAGCGGCGGGGAGACGGAGAGCCATTGGCAGGAGTAGTATCGCTGGGAATAGCCCTGGCCGCTCGCCATGCGGTCGCAATTTTTATTGGGATAGGGTCGTAAGGTTGGGGGAAGGGGGCCAATAAGCAGGACCTGCGAATAGATTTCAAGCGCTTCGATCTCCCTTGATTTCAAAATCTTTGAACTTTTTAATGGCTACCACTGCTGCCACATCATCAGCATGCTCGAAATTTATCGTCGCTCCTGATAAGCAAGCCGCCATAGTTGGCGGGTATAGGTGTGCAGTGATCACTAATTAAGTGATGGTGTGTACCAATTTGGTACCCTATGATTGGAAGGCACGAGCAAAATTCTAGAGGTGGCGAGGGGTCTAGCATCGGACGGTTGTAGGCAATCTTTCCGGTTCAGTAAGCAGAGTAGATTTTCGCCGGAAGGGTTGCCCCACGGTCTTCGGGAAATAAAAAGGCTTAATTCTATATCAAGCTCTTGAAGGATTGGAAATAGCTCACAATGCATGTGTCTGATGGTTGTACCCCTGGTGCCTGCATTCTAAGCTCTCCTGATTCTTCCTTTTTCCTTTAGTTGGTATCAATGTCCATGCTTTCTCATCGATGTACAAAACTCACCAGAAAAGCAAAAGTGCCTGTTACCTTTTGGCTTTGTCACGGAGCAAAACAACCTTTTGTAAATTTGAAGGTAGCAGATTCCAATGCAAAAAAAAGGCTGCAATCTGATCCAAGCTTTTATGTCTCTTTGTAGAGGTTCATTCCTGGCACGATTGGCAATCCTCGATTAGCATTAGCTGTGTAAATAGAGAGATTAGACTCTAGAGAGAAGAAATGATGAAATCCATTGCAATTGCCACCATTTCACAAGCAGAGAAGGCTTGGAGGTGTAGGATTATATACTCCATTGCGATCTTGCTGTAGTGGCATTTAATTAGTGCGAACACGATACTACTGTGGCTGCACAACCTTCTTTTGGCGCTTTATACACAAGAAGTTCTGACAATAATTCCCACATTGTGACTTACCTCAACATCATGAGCTTCTGTGAGGGAGGCACCGCATACCTAGCTAGGTATGCGGTGCCTCTCGAGCAGAAGCTCATGATGTTATTCATTGTATGAAAAACACTCCGTTTTCCTACATGAGGAAATTTCTAAATCTTCTTGTGAATTAATTGGACAGATTAATGCATTGTAAGCTCGATTATGAATGCACATTGTGCACGAGAGATGTTTTTCGTAGCTTGCAGTGCTCTAATGTATGATCATTAATACTTTGCAAAATGCATTGTGTGTGTGTGTATATATGTTGCTTGAAAGCTGATCGTGGGCTTATTCTGGAATGGAAAGCAGGAAGAGGAGAATTCTGCACTTGTAGTCCTACGTCAAACAAGGAGCTCTTTTTTGCAATGCTTGGAGGGCTGGGACAGTTTGGGATAGTCACTAAAGCAAGGATTCTTCTGGTGAGGGCGCCTGAGAAGGTAAGAAGACATGCGGGTGCCTCTCTCTCTCTCTCTCTCTCTCTCTAACACACATGAAAACCTCTTAAAGACGAGACAAAGTGAGAGTGAGAGATGTCCTGCCTAAAAGTGTGAGTGCATGTGGCTGGCCCTGGTGCCATGTAGGTAGTTGGGTTGAAGCATAGAGAGAGTACGTCTTGACTAACTAGGCTAGGCCAACTTGATTGTAACATTTAAATGTAAGGTCAGCAATCCTGTGTGAAGATTGACTCTATATATTTCGTCCCCTTTTAGGCTGTAGCCTCTCTCTCTCTCTCTCTCTCTCTCTCTCTCTCACACACACACACAAACTTTTAACCCTTGGTAGAATTTGACTATTGTGGACTCTCTCTCTCTCTCTCTCTCTCTCTCACACACACACACACACACGAATGAGGAAAGGATAGCTTCTCTCTCTCTCTCTCTCTCTCTCTCTCTCTCACACACACACACACACACACACGCACAGGAATGAGGAAAGGATAGCTTCTCTCTCTCTCTCTCTCTCTCTCTCTCTCTCACTCACACACACACACACACACACACAGGAATGAGGTAAGGATAGCCTCTCTCACTCTCTCTCTCACACACACACAGGAATCAGACCTACTAGATCTAATTCAAAGATTCTGGAATCTGTGATGCGGGTTTCCTAAACCGGTAAAAGAATCCAATTAGATCTTTGTGAAAGAGACATGCCCGCCTGTTTAAATACATCCATTTGCCATCCAAAGAGGCAAAAGGACTACAAATTGTTCAGCTCAGAGCTCTTCTAGGCTTATCAAGTTATCACCAAACTTCCGATTCCCAAATGACATCCTTTTTGGGAGGAGACAGAGAGGGGGGTAGAGTGTGTGTGAGAGAGAATCAGGTGTAGAGAGTGTGTGTGTGTGTGAGAGAGAGAGAGAGAGAGAGAGAGAGAGAGAGTCAGGGGTACTCAGTATATAGCTGCTCTTCTTTTTATTTTTTTAAAAAGAGTCAGGGGTAGAGTGTGTGTGTGTGTGTGAGAGAGAGAGAGAGAGAGAGAGAGAGAGGGGATGTGTGTGTGTGGAGACTTAACTATAGGTGTAATAAAACATTTTCCCTTATTGAAAGGAATAAGAAAGTTGTCAAGAGACTTCATACAGAGCACTTGTTCATGTGCATTTAGGTAAGATGGATCCGAATGGTTTACGATGACGTGGGGAAGTTCACGCGGGACCAAGAGTTGCTCATCAACTTGCATGTTGACAATGCAGAGGAGGGCTTTGATTATGTGGAGGGTTTTGTGGTTTGCAACACCGACGATCCCGTCAATGGGTGGGGTCAAGTCCCCTTCACATCGGCAGAGATGCAACGCTTCGACGTCCTAGCTAGTCTACCTCCCCGCACTACCAACCCCTTCCTTTATTGCCTCGAGGTTGCGAAGCACTATCCCTCTTCCCTACATGCTCAATCCAGACACTCCATGGATGAGGTGAGTTGGCTTATGGTTACTTTAATCAACACTTGTGGTCGTGTGCTTATTTACAAAAATTTAAATTTGTGCTATGCATAAAAAACACTATTTTGTATGTACATGCTACTATATACTACAATATACAATACACATGCATCTACATATGTATACATGTAAACATATAAGTGTTTTGGTCAAGCTTTTTGTATTGATTTGCTGACTATCAATTGGTACATTTGGGGATAAGCATCCATCTAGAAGCTCTTGAACTGGCTTCAATGTATTGTGGCCAAAATAAGAGTCTTCATGTAATTTTTATATTACAATGGTTGATGATTTGTTTATCCAATAGTTATGTTGAGGATAGAGCTAGGGTTTAAGCAGGGTAAAACTCTACTATGAGGTTTAGTCGCGATGGTCCAAGGTAGATAGATACGTAAAGTACGAAAAAAAACGTTGTTGGATACAAAACATTAGCTTTGGATCATGTAATACGTTAAGTACTAAACAAGGTGTTTGTTTAACATGTATATGTGTGTATTTTACATTTGTTGATCAGAGATTCTTAGAAATGTAGTACAATTTTTACGCTTGCATAGCATGCAAACTTTGAATTTAGAAGCAGAGGAGATGGTCCACTAGTGGAAGAAAGAGAGGATGTCATCAAATCGGGTGCAAGTAGGATAAGAGTTTTGGCCTTTAGCTTCTTTTTGTCAAATGGAGTGCTCGATGCAAGTAGGAGAGAAGTTTTGGCCTTGAACTCTTTTTGTTGTCATAGAATCTTTGATGGAGAGAAGAACCTCGGTCTACAACTTAATTAGTTTAGTAAATCCACATCATTGGCTTTTGAAAATCAAAACCCACGGGCCACAACGATGAGATTAGAGCACATAGCCACGAAAAATCTTAGGAAAACCTTGGTTTTCTTTCTTGCAACATTGTACTTCCTTTGGGTGACAAGCTTACATGAGCATATCTAGAGGTCTACTTTTACTCAATATATAGCTACTTTTGGAGAGAGAGAGAGAGAGAGAGAGAGAGAGAGAGAGAGAGGTGCCTAATCTATTCTTTGTGCGGCCAAGGGTTTCCTTAGAAGTTTCCACAAGTTTTTTACTGCTCTTTTTTTAATCTCAAAGAAATTTGATGAGCTAGTTTTACAGGATTGTATCCACACACCCACACCAACACCCACATGTTGCAAGGGTTGAACCATAGCGGGCACGCTTTAAGTCCCTCGCCTTTATTGCTAGGGAAACTCCCCTTCACAAAGGATTATCTGATGGTCTTGTTTGGCTAGCACTGGGATAGACTTGTGATAAGATCAAGTTTTAGGTTTTTTACATTGATGTCTCTCCAAAGTAACAGCTTGAAAGTTTAGAGCGTGGCTGTTATTGATAGAGAGATGCATAGCAATGCTTTGCTTTCCAAGCTTTATTTCATGCGGCCATTTCCCAATGGATGAGTCTCAGAAGGGATTGCTTTATTGTGCCTTATCAGGGGCGTCTCCCAGATTTGGGTTGCTAGATGTTGAGGGCTCATGGAAGACAGAGTACGAGTTGATGCATGGTCCTTCATGGGCTTTGGTAGCACTCCCTTTCGCCAGAAAGGGAGGGTGTATGCCGAGGGAATTTCAGCCCATGTACAATGGAGCACCCTTGAAATTTTGAAATGTATGTTCTATTTCTCTCCTTTTTAATCTATAGTTTCTCTTCTTCTTCTTCTCTACCCCCCTCTCTCTCTCTCTCTCTCTCTCTCTCTCTCTCTCTCTCTCTCCACATAATCAAGTTGAACGGCGGTGCCAATTTGTCTCTAGATGTCTTGTTATTGCTTTGCAACCATGTAGATTCTAAAGTGCTTATAATGCTTGACTTTAGAATGAACATCAATTGGGTGAGATTTTAGAGCGCTTAGGTACCCCCCACACAGAAGAGGGTAAGTCGTAGAATTAGATAGAGAATCCGTTGATTGACAGGCTTAGTCATGCACACACCAAAAGAGATGGGTTTAACAAGCCCAAATTCTAGCTGCACCTCAAAAAGGTTTAGTTAGTTCAGGAAGGGAGGGGTAATCCATAACGATTACCCCCTCTTCGTATGGGCATCCCCTCATGTTTGAGTTTAGGAGAGACATACGTTAGGTGAGAGTACCCATAAACGTTGGGCTCAATGGTGTGATGGTCTCATCTTTGTTTCACTAGTCGCCTACCACAATGTTGGACAAATAGCTCATTAGTTAGCATTTTTGTATCACAAGAGGAATCGCTTTGTTGAGATTGCTAATTCATGCCAATCTTTAGGGACTTCATATCATCTATTGCAACTTGAGATCGACGGTATTGCCACCTCTTCTTCTAGGGTTTGGTGGCTCAAACATTGTTTTGGACTTGACTTGGCAGCCTATTCGAGTTTTTGTCTCTTTCTCCAAGCCTATCTTGTATGACCTAGTTTTTACTCTTGAGAAGGTGGAAGCTTTGCATTTACAGTTATGGGATGCTCTATCACCACATGCACACATTCCTTTGTCCAGAAGGGAGCTCAGGTGAATGCAGGAGCCTACCTCTTTCCAAAAATCTCTATCTGATCCAAACTTATTGTGCCTAATCCTCAAGCAAAACCTCAAATGGTTATCTTCAATTTTGACCAAAAAAGTTGAGTGTGTCCTTGCAACTTCGTGTGAAATTGACCACATACTAGTGTGGATCAGTGCTCTGAATGACCATCACTTATGTGATGCCCTATGTCTAAGTCATTGGGTACACTTACCTTCCACAGGGAGACTTAAGTCCCATAAAAACTGGTGCTTTCCTCATATAGAAAGAAAGCCATGTGTGGAGTAAGTGTGGCACACAATTGTGTCTAAAAGGGATCTAAAAAAATGTTGCACTCAATACTATTTTGGATGTTACACTATGCTTGCTCATTCATGCCTGCTAGATAGTGCTCAACTTATTCGTCACGTGCCAGTGAAATGTTGACTTATCTTGAGAGATTATGTGCACTCACAGCGCACGATACCTAAGCCTACATACGCAGTCTTGAGGGATCTTTGCTCATAATATGGCCTCACAATTTTCTAGCTTTTAGTAGCCAATAACATGAACTTGCATATGCTCACCACTAATGCAAACTACACAATCTATTCATTGTGTGATAATATAGTGAGCATGTTACTTGATATAAACCTTCCACAATTGCGCTTGCAAGGGTTGAACCCCTCCCATGCAAAACGCCTCCTACAAATTCGTCCACAAGTGCATCTGAGTGACTATCTAATATCTATCCCCTCCCCAATTGGGATAAAGCCTTAATGTAGCTTGCCAGCTTGGTACTAGGTAGGTAGCGATTTTGTGATTGCAGGAGCTCTCAGTTGAGGAAGACATGCCACTTGGGCGCTGCAACTTGTGATTAATAAATCCACCCTCATTCCCATGCACGTCTTGTCACTCCCGGGACAACGCGCACTCGCATGCAGTCGAGACTCTCATACAAACACGAGGGGAGACAATCTCTCTGTTGGCGAGCCAAGGCTTCTTTCCATTGTGTGTGTGTGTGTGTGTGTGTGTGTGTGTGTATATGTATAAGAGAGAGAGAGAGAGAGAGAGAGAGAGGAGGGAAGGCCTCGTTTATAAATAACACGGGGACCAGCTGGCGCTTCTTACGTCCTGAGAGAGAGAGAGAGAGAGAGAGAGAGAGAGAGAATATTATGATGATGATCTTGGTCCTTACTGCAGGTGGTGGAAGCATTGCAGAGAAAATTGGGTTATATCCCAGAATTGACATTCAACAGAGATGTTGCCTACTTGGAGTTTTTGAATCGAGTGCATGCCCAAGAGCAAATGCTGCGAGAGTTAGGCATGTGGCAAGCCCCACACCCTTGGTTGTGCTTGTTTGTGCCCAAATCTGATATCCTTGCCCTCCACAAGGTCATGTTTTTGCAAACCAACCTCACGAATGGTGTCGGTGGTCCGATGCACATGTACCCCATGTTAAAGATCAAGTAAGTAAGTTTTTCCTTTTTTTTCTCTGTTCTTTTTGGCCATAGTGCCTATTTAGGTTCCCTTGTTGCATTCATCGGTAAGAAAGTAAAGAAGGGTGCATTGGAATTTTAATATCAAGCTCTGCTAGAATTGATCAAGGCATTAGGCCTGCATGATCTCGGAAAATAAAATTCCTTTCAAAACATCTCAAATGCATAAGTGAAGCGTGATGAGTTCAGGAAGTGAAAGCGGCCCATGGAAATGGAAAGTCAAAAGACTTTTCATGTCCATATAAAGAGGTGGTCTACACAAGAAGTTTTGGACAGATTCTCACAATAATTCCCACATTATGACTTACCTCAACATCATGAGCTTCTGTGAGGGAGGCACGGCATACCTAGCTAGGTACGATTGGGGGCAGGGGACCGCCGGCTCGGTGGGGGGGCCGGGGTCCTGTGCCCCCAATCGTACCTAGCTAGGTATGCGGTGCCTCCCGAAGAGAAGCTCATGATGTTTTGTATTGTATGAAAAACACTGAAAAAGGCTCCCTCTTCCTACATGAGAAAATTTCTAAATCCACTTGTGCTAATGTGCTTCGATAAGGTTGTATTTTTCATCTTCTTTACCTTTCTTTTAGCCTTTTCTTCTCTTTTGAGTTTCTTTGCACTATGTAGTTCAGTGATTTTTTTTTTTTGAAGCCATAAGAAAATATATACATTAGATATGTATTAGCACAAAATTGTTTGTAAGAATGTTCACTAGATATGGCAAGGAGGGATAAGAAGCGCAAGCTTCATTTCAAGAAACCTAATTCGGTTTGCTACATGTCTTTCGGGATTGAAAGCGTGGCCCACTAAGAAGTTAAAAAGGTGATAACAGAACACTATGCAATATTGGGTTTGCTATATCATTTTCGAGTCCATCATTTGAACTTCGAGTAATAGGGTACAACTAGATTGCCCTCGGCTACAAACACCTTAGGTTTAAGTGCGCGGAATCTATGAAGTATAGCTTTTACGTGGCATTTAACTCTTCAAGGTATCTTTGTATCAAAAATTACAGGTGCACTCCATTTTGTTTACTAGATGAAGATTTAATGTTCAATTGATATATATGTGATATTTCATATTGTCCTTTCTCAAGCACTAGTGCTTGAATGTCATTTTGATTTACTTCATTTATTTGTGCCACAGGTGGATCAGTCATGCAAGTGTGGTGACCCCTGAGGCTGAGGTGTTTTACCTTGTGAGTCTCCTTAGGTTCAATTTTCCACCGCCTCGAGGACCAAAGGCTGAGAGACTTCTTTTAGAAAATAACAACATTCTAGGGCTTTTACAAAGAGCAAACATATCATTTAAGGTATATATGCCTTATTTTAAGTCATGTGAAGATAGTAGGCTCCATTTTGGCCCTTATTGGGAACGATTTGTTTCTTTAAAACAGACATTTGACCCCCTTGCCATTCTGGCTCCTGGGCAATCAATTTTTGCTCGTCAAAATTCTCATTGTTTGAAGGCTTTGTCAAGTGTAACATAGCCCGTGATTATGCATACTTACTAATTTTGCCCTTTGTTTATAGATATAGGGGCAAGGTTCTCATAAACCATTTGCAAGAGTTAGCTACTCAACTAGAACAATTTTTCGTTTCTAGTTGAGAGCTACCTTACATGGTTAATCCTTTTTGTTATTCGTAATTTCAAGACACTACACAAGAAAATGTATTGCTATGTGAAATAATTTGAGCATTCTTTTTTTCATAGTCCAATCAAATTCTAAGGACTTTTGCAATCACTTAATTCTTGTTCTATGGAAGATCTCTCCAAAATATCTAGGTTTAAGAACACTTTGATAATACCATACCACCTTATTATTGAATTGCATTTTTACAAGTGGAGTTTTGGTTAGATGTAGATGCTCCAGAGAATGTTTGATGTTTGCAATGGAATTTTTGTTAGAAATGAGCTTTCTTTTAGGAGTGACAATTGTATGGATCATGGCCTCATTTGCACGGGTCCTTACTAGTCTTCAACTTCATATCGATTTCTTCATATGGTGAGTTTTTGTGCATGCCCTTAAATCACCCAAGGATTTCCCAAAGCTAAATCAAAAGATCCTAGTGAACACAACACTCATAAATGTTGTCCATGGAGGGCTAAATTCTTGAGGAATATTGTGCTTTTTAGTCTAGGCATCAAAAGCCTATGTAAGCCAATACAATTTCATTTACAATGACCCTTCACGTGAAAGGCATGATTTTTAACCTCCCTTTGTTGTATATTGTCCATTACATTAATATCTTGTGTGAGCAATAAAGTCAACCCTTAGGTGCTAGATAGAGAGTAGAGTCTAGATTCCCCATTGAGAAGACTTGTATCTAGAACATCATCCATTTGTACTAGCATACCAACAACATCTCCAAAGGTCTAAGTTGGCTCCTCTAGCTCCAAAGGCATGATGTTTATCCTCTACCGTTGAGGGTGCACTTATAAGATACCTTGTATATCACATGCATTCAAATGGTATTTAGAAAAACCCTATACTTACATGTTGTGATTCAATAAAATGGCCCCTTCTTCTTGCTAATCTTAGAGTTTTTATTAATAACCTCTTCTGAAAGTAAAATAACTTCAAATAAATTGATGGAAAAATCCCTCCATTTGAATGCATGTACACACTAAAAAAGTTTTAGGTGCAGTGGAAGCCTTTCATTGAGTGTGTTGCTAATGTACGTTGACACAATCTCTAAATTTAAAGTTTGCCATCATTATCGACCTCTTATAGATAATAGAAGGTCAAAGACACCTTGTGAGATGAAGGTTTCATTGATACTCTTAAGAATATTATTTCTACCTAAAAGGATTAGGTCTTCCCAATCTCAAAAAATAAAAATTCTCTCAAAACACTTCAAATGCATAAGTGAAGGGTGAGTATAGAAAATGAAAAGCCCCATGTAAATGAAAAGTCATGGGAAATGAAAAGTCAAAAGACATTTCGTCTCCATATAAAAGAGATGGTCGAGTACACATCATATACATTTGTCTTTTTCTTTTCTTATTTTGCCCTTAAGCATTTTCTTAGTGTCATTGCACTTCATAAGCGTTTCTTAGTGTCCTTGCACTACTTATGTAGTGAATATTTTTGTTTTGAAGCCATTAGGTAAACCTTTTTTTTATCTACTAGTTTGATTCATAGAATCTCAATTGTATTATGCTTATAAAATCATCATAAACCACATCAACAATCGTTTTGACTTGTAAGGCCAAAGAAGATTTACAAGAACAAGTTATCATTAAGGATTGAATGGGGTCTTCTTGGGCCCTTTAGTTTTTCCCACCCTAATCAAGGTGATCAAGAAGTAGCCAAATGGGAAAATGCCATGTAGACTAGAATGTCTCTTTGTAAGAGCCTAAAATTAGGTGTTAAACTTGCAAGCCTAAGCTAAATAGCACATTTTCTATTTCCTAAAATAGTTTAAAATTGAAAACTTATCTATTTCAATATTACTCATCTCCCCTCTCCATATCTTCCTTTCTTCAAAACATCCTCTTCTCACATGTCCTCTTTGACCTACTCTAGGAGAGTCCCCTCCACTCCCATTCATACTCAAGCTCTACACCTACTATAATGGTTTAGTGGAGCCTCTAGCCCATATTCCCCACATTTTCTTCACATGTGACCTCCTTCTATTCAGTCTTAGAAGTTGTGCCACCACCATGAATAGGAGACTTTAGTGAATAATCTTGGTCTCTTATAGTGGAAATGGCCATGAGGAAGATGGCCACCATGGTGTATGCAAAGTGGATGTGGGCAACAATGTGCCCTCGCACAAGAGAAGTCCACCACATTTGTCATCAACATATCGGACATTGGGATCCATTGTTGGAAAGTGCAAAGTTTGGAGCTTAAGTAATCAAGTTCAAATAGTTATAGGATTACGTGTACAAAAGGGGTTAAAAAATAGAAGTTTCAAAAAAGGCGACTAATTTATGAAAGGAAACATCAGGAGGAACTTGGACTCTTTTTGGACCCTGTAAGAAGTTCCATGTTAACTTAGAGAGACAAAATGAAAATGTTAAATAGTACATTTTACGTAATGTCTTTTTGCGCCAATAAAAGCCAAGTGACATTCTTTATTAGGTAGCCACCATCTTTATTTTTTTATCCTTCGTTCTCTTGTCAAGAATCCAACTAACCATATGAATAATGATTTGAAATGCCAACTTACAAGTGTTCCCTTCAACAACGTAAGCTACAGGAACTCTATCAACTCTAAACATGGGACTATAGCATTCCCTCTCAAAACTTGAGATATTTAGTCAGTCTCGTGTGTCTGTCTGTCTCTCTATCAACTCTAGGAATGGAGAATGCTTCTTTTTCTCATGAAAACACCAATTTGAACTTGCACTGATCAACCCCTTCATCTTCAACACTTACCCAAAGAAATAACATACATCATCTTCATGTTGATGTATTGCAAGAGTACACACCATTGCAGAAACATAGGAGGGAGTCTTTCTTATATCAACGAGAGAAAGAACTTAGAAGGACAAACAAGGAAGTTCATTTGGATTTGTGGACCACAACCTTCCCTCCCAAAACTTGAGATATTTCATCAGTCTCGAGTGCCTATCTGTCTCTCTATCAACTCTAGGAATGAAAAATGCTTACCAATTTGAACTTGCAATCCTCATCTTCAACACTTAACCAAAGAAAGAACACACATAATCTTCATGTTGATGTATTGCAAGAGTACGCACCATTACAATATAGGAGGGAGTCTTTCTTGTCTCAACGAGAGAAAGAATTTAGAAGGACAAACAAGGAACATCATTTGGATTTATGAACCGATGGATCTATTTACCCAAAGGATCCTACAACAAATGCCCCACCTTCCTTTGCTAATATGTGACTAGTTGTTACATTTCACAGACGATGGCAATGATGGGCTATTGGACTACACTCAACATGTAGAAATGTGAGGATTGAATGCAGAAAAGCAAAAAGACTTCCTAGCGATGGAGAGCATGCTGCTGAGGAAACTTAAGGAGACATGTGCTCAGAAGATTTTATCAAAGAGAGAGATAATCCAAACCTTGAGAAGATCACAAGTTTGCGTGAGAAAGACATCATGCTTGGGAGTCGGAAAAGAAAACGATATCTATGAAACATAGAGAATATGAAGACTGGTAGTGACGGCTTGAAAAAACAAATATGAGCTTTAAGGTAACTCGAAGTTTGTTTCTTCTTTTTTATCCTATATATGCGTTACACTTTCTTATTAGTGATCATGACACATGGTGCTTGCTATCTTTGCAAGTCTTTGCTACATCCAAATTCGGACATAGTAGGTTCCAATGTTGGAGTACATTATAGCCGTTTAGTTCTAAAACAATCAGTTGAAGAGATGAAAACTCAAAAAATATTTCATAAATTGAAAAGGAGGCTCCTTATCTCCTTCATGAAGGAGAACCAGTTGGAACCAATGAAAGTGCAAGCAATACTTGATGAGAGTGGCATCTCACAGATGGAATACAGAGCACTCCTCAAAGCATTAGCTAAAAAGTCTCAAAATAAATTCCAGAGAGGATCATTGCTGCCAAAACTATCACATGTAAAGGTTGCACGTCGACAAGTAAATGATGAGGTTTTTGAGAAATTTGGGTCACCATCAGGGATTTCATTCACGTCTTCACGTGAAGTGTGAACTGGTAGTAACTCATGTTATTAACACTCCATGGGAGTGTTAATAACATCAAATTCACAATGATTGGCCGGAACTTGGTCTTCTAGTTGGCCTTCTCGGCATCCTTCCTGGCCCGCCGGGCGAGTAGTGCCCCAGCGGGATCGGCTATATCCCCTCTCTGCTCTCTATTTCTGGAGGTGGCTATATAACCTTGTCCCATCCTTCTAGCCGTCCATTTTGGCGCACTGCAAAACTTCCACCAGAATTTTTAGTTGAGGTTTACCTTGGTTGAGTTTACTTGTTGGATTTTTTTCAAGTAGCTTTTATCCCTATATTTTTCAAAATCCACGAACTGCTACCTCCCATCGGTGTCTATCCACCTGGAAACAGGTTTGGGTAGGGAGCATCCTCGTGGAGGATTTAAGTGGTGCATGTGCTTGGTGCTTATTTCTATGGCTGAAATGGGACGCTCCTTATCACTACACCTACGTATTGTTCTGTTAGCTTAGTTACCTCCCCTGGTATCTATCCGCCTAGAGATAGGTTTGGGCAGGGAGCATCCTCACAAAGGTTTTAGGTGGTGCTAGTGCCTGGGGCTCATTTCTATAGCTCGAATGGAGTACTCCTTATCACTACATCGATGTACTTGTCTGTTACATTTAGTTACCTCCCCTGGAAGTCTATCCGCCTGGAAATAGGTTTGAATAGGAAGCATCTTTATGAAGGGTTTAGGTGATGCAAGTGCTTGGGGCTCATTTCTATTGTTGGAATGGAGCGCTCCTTATCACACTGCATTGGTGTACTTGTTTGTTACGTTTAGTTACCTTCCCTGGGTGTCTATCCATCTGAAAACAGGTTTGGATAGGGAGCATTTTTGTGAAGGGTTTAGATGGTGCAAGTGTCTGGGGCTCATTCCTATGGTTGGAATGGAGTTCTCCTCATCACTACACCAACATTCTTGTATGCCCATTTCTATTCCTGGGATAGAGTGCTCCTCATTACCACCGATTTCACTTCTTCTTTTTTTATTTTTTATTTGTATCATTATACTTTATTATACAATTGTTCAATTAAATACAAATGTTTAAAAACCTAATATTTTTGTGATTGTATGAATGCATAGGTGGCTTGTGAACTTGTCATGGATGCTAATGCTTGCTCCCAAAATATCAATGCAGCTACTTCTAGTTGTCCATCGACTGGTGGTGAAGGATCAAATAATGGTAAAGGGAAGCACAAGACGGATGATAAGGTGTGAAAGTGTGAGTGCCAATATATTGAGAATGTAAGATCATTTATAGATTGGCGCTCTAGCAAGTCACCCAGATCCATTCCATTAAAGTGAGGAAATATGAGGGACCATGGATCTTGGTGTGTTTGTGCTATGCACCTTACGATGACCCTGTGGAACAATTGTAGGCTCGCGTCTAGAGAAAAAGATTGGCGGCTCTCTACTGCATCTTCTTTGAAGTCCTTGACCACATATTGCACTTCCGGCGGTGGCAACCAAGTGACTCTTTAGATGGTGCACTTTGACACAACTCCGTAAGATCCTTTGCCAAGATTTCTACCACACTTGATAGCTTCGAGTGTGATGTCAACACCGATGGCACACTGGGACATTAAGCGGGTGCATAATAAATACTCACAGTCCGTCCTAGCTTGTGCATCAGACTTTCCCACTACTACATCTTTAGAGGAGGATGCAAAAAAAAGATGGTTCTAGCGTTGTGGCTGTGAACATCTTGGGAATCAATATTGAGCGCTCTTTTTTATTTTGACCTCTTTGCATTCCATACATTAGTCCAATGATGTAGCTTGGCTGGATCCGCATCTACTGGTACATCAACATCCAAGTCTCTCAAACACTGTGTCATGTTTCTCACAATACTATCCATTAGCCTATGGATAGGCTTTGCATCGTAGGTTCATAAGTGCATCCGAGATGCTTCAATTATGACATCAAAGAAGCGCTCTCTCTGTGTCTCACTCTCCAACGTAGAGGTGATCTCCTTCGTGGTCAAGGAACATATACACATGATCATGAGAGCTCTATTATTTGTTTTTAGATCCTTCATTTCCACAGGATCCATCTATGCTACAATGATAACATATTTCATGATTCTTAAAGACAACATAACTTGCAATTTTAGAGAAAATATAAACTTTATTCACTAGCTTAAAGAGTAAAGCATCATTCAATGGGAATAACGACACCTCCAACCATGTAGTAGCTCTACAAACATGAGCGTAGAGAGTCCTGCAAAATATCAAAATTATATACTACAATCCATGAAACACACAAATCTGCTTATCTGGCAACCATCCTTGCACATACTCCAAGCTGTATGCGAACATAGAGAGATAGACCGAGAGAGAGCACGTGTATGCGTACCTCCTAGAGCGGAGTCATTAGAAAAGAAATGGACTCATTTTTGGGACTTTTAGCTCTAGTGAGAGAATGCCCCTTAGCCAATAGGAAGAAGGCTAACGTTACGTAGAAAATCTTTTTTTCTCACTTTTGAAAATGTGCATGAAAATCATTTTGGTGAAATTGTCATCGTCACCAAAAAGTAAGGTGCTTGATAGTGACACCTTGCACAAGCGTTGAGCGCCTTTTTATGACCCGATGTTGGTATCTCGCACAAGCATCAATCAACTTTTTGTGAGGTACTCACAATTCAAATCGAATAGGTCGTACTTGATAGCGATTGACAGATCCTATTTGAAACTATGAAGAGGTCATAACCAAGCGAATAGAGGCCCATGAGGGGTCACTTGGACCTCTATTTGCTTGGTACTGACCTTAGGAGGCCCTAGACTTAAAAAGGTTGTATCTTGAGCTAGAGACATCGGATTTTAGTGTTTTAAAGTTCTATCCAAAGGTTTTTTTCACGTTCTAGATGCATTCATGGTGTTCATTTTGTATTATTCATGAGATATTGACTACCAATAGAGATTGTCAGTGATCGGGGAACTCATTTCCTCAATGAGGTAATAGAGTATTTGCTTAATGAGTTTTATGGTCATCCATAACAAATCAGCTCCCTATCACCCACAAGCAAATGAACAAGCTGAGCATATGAATAGAATTCTTAGCTCGGTGCTGACTAAAGTGGTTAGTTCAGGAAGGACAGACTGGAAAATGAATCTCCATGCTGCTCTATGGGCTTATTGAGTTTCATTCAAAACAGCTCTAAATGCTACACCCTTTAACCTTGTTTATGGTCTTGATGCCATACTGCCAATAGAATTTCTATTGCCGATGTTGGGGGTCCCATCGTTGCAATAGCTCCCATGACCAACAAAATTATCAATCGGGAGGGATGAGCTACCCGGCTAGGGCATGGAAAAACTCACACGGTTAGTGAGCTAATCGTGGCAACATTAACATGTCTTATGTGTTTCCTCTCATCTCACATCACATCACTCATTAAGATTCACGGACATGGATTTTTGTGCACCTTAAGTTGGGCTCTCGAAAAGCATTTTGTACGAGCATGCATTTAAGTAATCGAGCAAACTTTTATTTATGTACTATGAGAAATAGAATTCGAAAAAACTACTTTTGTATTTTTAGGATTACCTCTCTCTATGCAGAGTTGGCGTTTCGTACATGGCCCAAAATTGAGTCCAACTTTCTCCTAATGGCTACACAAGCACAGCGAGAGACGAGAGGGAAGAGGAGAGAAGAAAGACACAAGCACTGGGTGCAATCTCCTCCCATGCAAGAGTGAGCATTTTCCTCTTCCTCTTGCACGTATTTACTTATAGATTTCTTGAATGCCAAAAAATGTGTACAAACTGGTCAGCCGGTCATAAATGCCAAAGCTCATAAAGAGAACTTGAATAATAAAATGTACATAAAATGTATATCCGTTCACATAGGCCTTAGCTCGGTTAAGCCTTTTCCACGTGTCAGCTGTACTAGATAATAAAATATTAATTCCATTATATACCTCTCCGTTAGAAAACAACTATCCTCAATTGCAAAGATAAGAATCTACAAACCATACTTTGTAAAAAACAGTGATTAGTATTTTGTGTCAAAAATATCACAAAGTAAAAGAAAAAATTCATAAAGCTAAACAACATTTCTTAATATGCCTGTCGTCATCCACATACTGCTTATTCTAGTGTCCCAAACCACTAGAACAAGTAATATATATGTCATATCGTGATGAAGCAGGATATCATCGGTCACACTCATCATACAATAAATCAATTCTGATTAATCTCAAGTTCAATTCCATAAATAATCTCGTGACAAGAAGTCATCATATACCCATTCCAAATCCAATCACTTTCATTATATACCCGGGTAACAAAATCATACTAAGGACAATGGTGGCCAACGCCACTTTAGCATGATTTTGTGATCGGTGTTGCCTAAATCAATGAATCTGCACCCGATGTGCTACCTAAATTGAAGAATTGGCAATTATGTTGCCTAAACCGGCGGATTTGCACTTAATATTGTTGGAAATAGTAAATGTCTTATTTATCAGTGTACTGCCTAAATCGGCGGATCTGCACACTCATGCTTTCTAAATTGGCGGATCTGCAGTCACAATTGGTGTTGCCAAAATTGGTAAATCTACAGCATGATGAGCATTTACACACTGCCTAAATCGGCGAGTGTGTGTACATGTGACCAATGGACTAGGCAAGATATAAAATAGGAAAATATTTACTATCTATTTGACATCGCTTTGGAGTATAGGAAAGTACTTACGAACTGTTGTTTATGAATCCAAAATACCTTAGCTCATGTTAGGAGCTGGATAATATACTGAAAAATGCATACTTCAGTGTGTGCATGTAGAGAGAGGTACAAATAGGAGAGAGTTGCAATTATCAAACTCGTGCAAGGTATAGTTAACAATGGCTATATGTGTCAATTTTGTGCTAATAAGTGGCTATGAAATAAAACAAGATAGCAACGTGTTTAAGATAATTCAATTAATGTTAAAAGAATAGCAGTGCCACTTGGCCTCTATAGTGACATCGTTATATGGAAAACTACATATTGAGTTTGATTGCACATGGAGGACTTTTATGACTGTGTATACCAGAATTAGAAACTCAAACAATGGCAAAAAGCCTTTGAAGGTAGGAATGACAAGTAAAATCATTACAATGAAAAGTAGTAATGTTCGCGTATGAATCGTGGTAACACAACGTACAGATGATAATGAGAGTTGATAAGGTTTGTAGTTATGTTTTTAATAGTAAATGGTTGTACTTATCATGAAAGTCCATGGTTATTCAACCTTAACTAATTGCCTAGAATAGTCATGAAAAGGCTGAACCGAAAATGCTTTATCATCAAGTCTTTTCAGTTCCAAGAGAATATTGTACTAAATTTGAAGTATTGCAAGATAATTTCTAGAAAAGTGATGGATTATTCACCACAATACTACAACATTTTTGCACTCAATGAGTCAGTAAAAAATAATTAATCATACAATCGACTTACCGAGGTCTACCATGATTAGCCTTTGATCAATGAGAAAGTGAGATTATTCTGCTTAGATTGTGTAAGAAGATGATCTAGCCTTGTCTTGTAGAAAAGGGATTGTTGGAATTAGGGTTGCAGGGAAATGCACACAGCTTGGAGAAGACAAAGGAAGCACAAGGAACACAACAGAGTGTATTACTTAGTGTGCAATGGAAAGATAGATAGCCCTAGAATGAATGGACGTATATACAATGCACGGGAGGAAAAACCTCCAGAGAGGGAAAAAATTCCCCGGCCGTCCTAAGTGTGTTCACACACATCACTACCACATGTATATGGTAACAAATCCCCCCTGGAGTGATGCGGTGAACAAGAGCTGGCACATGAGTAAAGGGAAGTTCCATGCCCTGAGGACATGATCAATCCACAAAGGGGAGTAAGACCAAAGCTTTGTGGAAAGATTTGAACTTCTCACGAGACAATGCCTTTGTGAAAAGATCTGCAAGGTTGTCCTGTGTTGGCACATAAGCCAAGTTGATCTCTCGTGCTGAGAGCCTCTCCCTGACATAGTGGTAACGCACCTCAATGTGCTTTGTGTGAGCATGAAAAACTGGGTTTCTTGCAACTACCAATGCGCTCTGACTGCCAGTGTAGATAGTGTTGGCAGTGTCCAGTCCAACACCCAAATCATCCATAAGGCGTTTGAGCCATACACACTCAATCGTAGCTATGAAGATTGCACTGTACTCAGCCTCACAACTAGAAGTGGCCATAGTAGGTTGCTTCTTGCTCAACCATGATATACATGAACTGCCAACCATGAAACAAAGACCACTTGTGGACACTCATGTGTCAAAACAGCTAGCCCAATCTAAGTCCATAAAACCTTGTAAGTCTGGCGCGACAATGATCCCCCCCTGGGATAAAACAAGCTAAGATGTAAAATGCCACTCAAGTAGTGGAAAATCCTCTTGACAGCCTGCAATGCGTAGACCCTGGGCTATGCATAAATCTGTTGACTTGTGAGACTGCAAACTGAATATCCGGCCTTGTGTTGCATACATAAATGAGGCAGCCGTGACAACAATTTGGTAAAGAGTGACATCAGCAGCATGATCACCAGCATCATGTAGACTCAACTTCAAACCTGTTTCCATGGGAGTGGCAATAGGTTTGCAATCGTCAAGTCCAAACTTACATAGCAATGTCTCTATGTAACTTTTCTGACATAAGGCATACCACCATCACAGTGCTTAAACTATATGCCCAAGCAATGATGCAACATCCCCAAATCTTTCATCTTGAAAGTAGCATTTAAATCAGACTTAAATTCAGCAATATGTGCCTCATTGGGACCAGTGATCAATAAATCATCCACATAAAGTACAATAATGAGAAGTACATCGCCCTCACGCTTGACATACAATGTGCTTTCTGTTGGACTGTTACGAAAGCCTTGTTTGACCAAATGAGTGTCAGCTTTCTCATACCAAGCAGGAGGAGATTTCTTCAACCCATACAAATCCTTCTTACATCTGCACACTTTGTCCTCTTGTCTTTTCTTGACAAAACCGCGAGACTGCGTTACATAAACTTCCTCAAATATGTCACCATTCAAGAAGGAGTAACAACGTCTGACTGATGTACATCTCAACCAAAATGAGCTGCCAATGCACATAGAAAACGAACAATAGTCATACGATAAGAGGAAACAAAATTTTCTTCATAATCTATGCCTTTTTGTTGTGCATAGCCTTTTGCAACAAGTCGAGCCTTATGGCGATCAACCTCACCATCCGGCTTGCGTTTCAACTTGTAAACCCACTTTGTACCAATGGCCTTTTTGCCAGGAGGCAAATCACATAAAGTCCATGTGTCATTTTCTATAAGTGCATCATATTCTAATTGCATAGCAACCATTCTATTTTGTGAATTATGTGCTTCATCAAAAGACAGAGGTTCCTCAACATCATGTAAGCTAGACATAGCCAAAGCATAACAATCTGATGCATAAGAGGCATGTCGAGAACCTAAACGAGTACCACTAGACAAAGGTGCATCCAATATACTATCATGCAAAGTGTGCACCAGCCATTTTGGCATACATCCAGCCTGCTCATTTTCAGCCCTTTCCTCATCAAGTACATCATGTACATTTGCATCAGTAATAGGCTGATCTGTAACATTTTCAGAAACCCTTATAGGCTGTACATTTGTCTCATTGGAATTTACATTCGTACTTCCACCACTAAAAAGAGGCAACAAAGTGTCATAAATGTCATGTGAGCTTACATTATTGTCTCTAGTACATGACATCAAAGGCTGAACAGAATCTTCCACAAACACATCACATGAGACCATAGTTACACAGAGTGGTTAAAGAAAATGTTGCTGGTGGGGCAATCCAAAATCACAAGGAAAACATGTGGAAATCACTTGATAAAATTTTCCACTACGTTGAGCAACATTCTTGGGACAAAAGTAAGCTCACATAATTTCAAGCAGCCTTGCCGGATTGGAAGAAGGCATACTTAGCAGGGTGGAGTGGGCAACATATCACTCATTACTGGCTGCCAAACCAGTCTTTGTAGAGGGATCAAAAGGAGAGAAAATAGGGATCCAAAGGGGGACAGTCTGCAAAAGAGCAATGTGCATCAATGGAGCTTAAAAGACCTAAGGTTTAGCTTCATTAAGACTTCCATAGGCTAAGGTTTCAAAATTTTAATTAAAAAGTCCAAATGGTCAAAGCTAGGAAAATTGGATGGTGGTGGGAACACACACACACACACACACCAAATCTTCCCCTGAAGGGAATACTAGACACATGGCAGACTCCTAGCCTAGTTGCCCCCAATCTTCCCTCAAATCCTATTGGATGGCCAGAGAGGTGGACCAATGAGAATTAGGCTAGAGTAAAATTAGTCTAGTTAATTTTAAAATTCTTGATAAAATAACTAATAGACATTAAGCTCCCTAGAAGACTATTGGACAGTCTACCAGGGGTCCAATGAGCATCAAATAGCCCAATGGCTTGCCTCATTTCTATTGACCAAAAGACTAAAAGGTCCAATGAGTGTTTAATAAATTATTTTGATTACCTAAAGCTCTCACAAAAGGGGAAAGGGGGACACATGTCACAAGGCTATCAATTATGCTTCTAGTTTGTGATTGGCTAAGCTTTGCCGGAGCCAATAGGAGGTCAGCAAGAGTAATTGGCAAGAGGGGTCGACCAAGAAGAGAGAGAGGGCTGTATTTTTTACCAACACATTCCTACACACACACACACACACACACACACACACACACACACACACACACATACACACACACACACACAACTCATGTGTGAAAGAAGAAATCCATCTCCTTCTCCAAGCATTGAGAAGTAGAGGCCTACACCAACAACTCTTGGCTATGGAATGCAAGTCCCCAACCAAGAGCCAACCTTCAATGGCATGCTCATCTCCTCTAACATGCTAAGCTAAGCTATGCTATTAGAGTGAATATGTGAGGAGAAGACTTCTTTCTCATAGATACATCTTCTTCCTATCAATCATCATCATTCCCTGCTAGCTCTCACCATTTTTGAAGGTGTGTGAGGTCTTGGGACTGAGGCTAGGTAAACTAGGTGCGTTTTTTTCAAGCATAATTTGGTGCATGAAGCTTCCATCTTCATTGAACCAACGAGTTTTTGTCAAGGAACACAAGGATTGTATTGTACAAAAGTCTCCTTTGATGGGAGAAGCTATAATACAAAGCCTTTAGGGAGGGGGGACCGGCTCCATGTAAATCCGGTCCTCAACTATTGTCAATTGTTCCATTTCTCTTTCTTTTCAATTATTGTCTATGCCAAACTAGCTAGATGTAAATTTCTATGTTGCTTTCTCAAATTAAGTCTCTATGCTCATTAAGAACTTGTCCTTAGTGAAATGCTCACTATATTATCAATTTCCGGTACACACAAGTTACTAGTGCATTAAATGTTACAGAAGTGAGAGGGTAGGAGGGGAAGAAGAGAGTGGGATAATAGGAGGACCTTGAAAAAGGGAGAGTGGCCGGAGGAGGAGATGGAGGAAGGGAGGGTGGCTAGAGGAGGAGATGGAGGAAGGAGGTGGAGGAGAGGGAGGATGTTGGAGGAGGAGCAAGGGAAGAGAAGAAGCACATGGGCAGTGAGAGGACGAAGTGGAGGTAGCAAGGATGGCCCAAAGAAAATTTCTCGCATCATACCTCACTTCTTTGAGCTCACTCAATGACCTAAATCATGGTCAAATAGTATTTCAAATTGAGCAACATACAAATAACGTTGTCATGTCTCAGAGCGGAGACTATCACATAGAGCTCTCTTAGCATAATGATTTTGTTGTGCAAAATTGAGTTCTTTTTCTTGCAAATGCAAGTGCTCAAGTCAAGAACTACACCAATAGCTCAATTACTAGCATCAATCTCTAGCACAAAAGATTTCATCGGGATCCTTGGGGGGTGTGGTGCTCTGTTCCAGTAACCCTTTATATAAAGTGCATTCATAGAGTAATTAAAAAACCACTTTTTTAACATGTTTGAATTATATAAAATGACCCCTTTTTAAAGGAATTTTTTTCAAATTTGAATATAAAACCCCCTTATTTTAATGTATCTCTACTAAATTGCCTGAATTTTTTGCATTTTAAAACCCCTTCTATTGAACTCATATGGTACATTAACATGATTAAATAGTGCAACCCCCGAGATTGGATCTGCAATATCTAAGATGGGTGCAGTAGCTAGAGTGACCTCAATTGCATCGAAACGTTTGAGCTTCTCACTAATGAATTGATTTTCCCTTGGCTTTTAGTTGGTCCATCATAGGAACAATAATTTTGGCATATTTTTAATGAACTTATGATAAAAACCTGCAAATACCAACAAAATTTGGAGCTCTTCCAATTTTTTTGAAGAATGCTTGTTATGGATGGGATCCACTTTGGATTGATCCCTATGTAGATCTATAGTAGAAATTACATGGTCCAAATAGTGAATTTTTGCTTTTAGAAAGTCACACTTGGATTGCTTAGCATATAATTTGTGTTGTAGTACCAGATCGGAAAAGCCTAAGGTGCACGATTCAAGGGCTCCTAAAATAGGGACCAGTGGTCTATTTAGGGCAAGTTTGGGTGGAGATGAGCATGCTATACTACCTCAATTCTCAAATTGGTATCAAATCTTGGCAAAGGGGGGGATCAATGAGGAAGCATGGAGGGATTCATTCTCTCTCTCTCTCTCTCTCTCTCTCTCTCTCTCTCTCTCTCTCTCTCTCTCTCCTGGCACCCGCAAGGGTTCTTCTTCTTCAACAAGGTCCACAACCATTGTGGAAAATGATCCAAAATATCTTAAGTGTAGAGATAGAAACACAACCACCCAACCAAAAACATCGGGATCATGGCATACTTGGTATCGTTGCAAGAGACCATAAACAAACAAAGCGAAGACTTACGAGCACTTGCAATGGAGAATTTCACACTAAGGGTACTTGTGGTTGAGAATGAGAATCTCAAGAGGACAATTAAGATGCAAAAAACACATTTGATGTAACTTAAAGAGGAAGTCAAGGAATGTAAACACTCTCTTGTGGACTTGAATGCTTTGAAGTAGCACTTGAGCAAAGTAGAGCATGACCATGTATTGAAAGAGGAGAAATATGACACCATGAGCCAGGATGTATGCAACATGAAAAATGTATGCAAAAATAAGTCTTGGGCTGATATATGTGGTAACAATGTGGTTCCTAATTCATTACTCATGCAAGCTATGGTTCAAAGAAAGAATGTTCAGAATATGGATGTGGAGGAGTTGAAGGAACGAGAGCGACGTTCCAAGAACATTGCTATTCGTGGAATTTCCGAAGAGAAGTTAGAGACACCTCCTTCTCTTGCCATTGTTATCGAAGATTTCTTCCACTACCATTGACTCTGTTAGCATTTTTAACAGCTATACTACAGATGATCAAGCATGGATACCATCTCGAATAAATATCGGAAGTTGGGTTCTACTGCAAACTAGGAGGAGGAATAGGAGGCAACGCAATGATTTTGTGGAGGCTTTCAAGGGACAAGTTAAAGAGTTTAAATGTGTGCACAAAGCAAGCGGGTGAAAGAGTTCCTCATACAACATGCTTTCTAGCATGCAGACTAAAGGTTGCAAACATCTCCTCCAAGTTTTCCACGGCATCGACCCAATGTAAGTTATTTTGAGCATCTCACTTAGTGCATGATTATATTCGAAGGTTAAGTGGTGGATATCATCTTTGGTATATTTAAGATATTTATCCATTGAATAGGACAGACTGGCAACCAATTGAGAGCATAGTTGGGATTTTTGATGCTTTCCATGCATTTATTGATGAGCAAATGTACCGAGGAAGACAACACAAGGAACTTGTAGATAATGGAATATTGTTTTATGATATGTCATATTTGGAACCGAGAACTTCCTTTGGTTGGGTTCCATTATATTTAGGATATACAAAAGTCCCTCAAGTATTCAATTGCCACAAAAATAGTTCAGCTCGCACTATTTATGCCTCTTGAAGTGTTTGTAGATTTCTTCTTCAATGATCAAATAAGAACTACCACAACAATGTTCATTTGCAAGCCTGAGAGCTATTTGGACTTTTTAGATGATAATAAGGATAGGAAACAGTCACATGGCAAAATCTGTATTTTGCAAAAGAAGTCCATAATTTGAAACTCCGAGTGTCAATTTTTTAAAAGCTTTTCATTTGGAGCTTTTTTCACATAGTTTAGGTCTTTCTCAGTTGCATGCAACCACTAGAGTGTTCACTTAGATGTTTCTAAGATTTATCTATTTTTGCAAGTTTGATGTAGGTACTCCAATCCCTTCACAACAACAACATTAGTGTATTAAAAAAAACTCCAACCCAACCCAAACTTATATGTATGTCATTCTTGTAGAGAAACCTACAAGGCTTCAACAAAAAAAAAAACTATTTTGCACATGTCAAAGTTAAATACCCAAAACAATTTTTCAAATGCTACAAGCACTACCATCAATTCAAATAAAGATTTCTCCAAAGCATTAATCTTTATGGTCCAAAATAGTACAAGGAAAAAATCATGCCATTGAAGAGATTGTTTTACTGGGAAATGCCAAAATAAAACCCCACAAAATGTACAAATCACCCACCAAAATGTCAAAACAAATTGAGCAAACTACTAGGCATTTATTTTTTCTCTACTTCTTTGAAGGCGTAAACCGTCGGGGTTGATTCAAGATGAAAGTGAGATCTCTTTCACGTAGTGTTGATTGATGTATAATCATATGCTACTTACCATCCAACCCAAGAATATGTGTGTAGACAAATTATAGGTGCTTACAAGCCAAGTAAGATTTTGTTGCTTTCTCCCGGCCTTCAAAATCAAGGCATGTACAGTAGGGCTCCATAGCCACATGCACATCATATACATCTTGCATTAATATCTTCAACACAGCATGACGAGCAGGCACCAAAATTATCTCTTGCACAAAACAAGATTCCATACGTGCTCCTATTTCCATGTGTTTACTTGCCTCCTTAGAGACACCGGGCCTCCATTTTTTGTTGCGCTTGCGAGAGGTTCCCACTGTCTCCCTTTCCTTGACAGCCTTTGGAGAAGGAGCTCTAATCACAAAACCTGCCCCTAGCAAACCATCATACTCCTCCTTTGATACACATGTTCCACCCTCTACTAGCCAAGTTGTTGGCCTTTCCAGTGGTGACAATACTTGTTTGGCCACAACTTCAGTGTGATGCACATCATGGCAACAAAACCACATCCATTGGTGTTGCCTCTGGTCTTTGTAAGTTCTCTCTCCCCAAAAGCATGGGGCCACAAGTCTTGGATACCTACTTTGCATGACATTCTCACATCTTCTCCCTTCAAGCACACCAAAGCACTTGTTGTGTCGAAGCTCTACTTCCCTAGTGTGTGTCTCTTTTCCAAGTGTCCAAGAGAGAGTTACTTTGTCCATCTCCATACCAAGACAAAGGGAGCAGTTGGTTTTCTAAACCTAATGAAAAGTTCTTGCAAAAATATAAAACATAATTTTCGCACTTAGAGAGCAGAAATCAGTGACTGCCAGATAATAAATGCGACGGCCGCTCATTGTTGCTTTATAATTAATGCCGACGGCTATAATTGTAATATAATATCCTCTCCTAGTTCTTTTATAATAAAGCAATCATGATTAAATATTCTCTCTTCATTCATAAGGTAAGGTAGAAACTTTATTTTTACGAGGTAAAAGAAGCTCACAATCATTACTATAGAAATGAAGGTATTCTTTCTCTAAAAAGTTGAACTCATAAAAAGGAACTAGGGACTGCGGAGTTCAGAGAGTTCCTTAATAAAAAGGGATTGGGGACTGCGGAGTTTAGAGATGGTGGTCATCAGATCATCAGATAATCATATAATTTTTCTTAAGATTGTAGGTATTATTAAAAAATCCCTTAAATTTGAAGGTGGATTAAGTTTTTTTCAATAAGGGGTTTATCAAAAAGACCTAAGTTACACAAAGTCAAAATTTGCACAAAACCTAAGTTTGTTTGAAGACCTAAAATTTCAAAGTTTTGCAATTCATGGCTTGAGTTTAGCAGCTAGAACTTTATCTTCATTCCTCTCCTCCTCCATCTCTTCCTCCACGCCTCCACCCCACGTGCTCAGCGAGTGGGGTGGAGGCGTGGAGGAAGAGATGGAGGAGGAGAGAAATGTGTGTTTTTTTATTTTTGCTTAATTGAGTGGCTTAATCGACTGCTACAATCTGTACGTTGTCCGCACTCTATCCGAGTACAAGCAGAAGCTCTGCACGCTGTCCGAGTACAAGCAGGAGGTTGAGGGTTGTCTTACAAGCACGCTGTCTATTTGCGTGCGCGGACAGATAGCATGCTCATTTTTTGGGTTTGCTGCAGTGCATGCTGAATGTGCTCACCAAATGCTCACTCAGATTTGCTCACTTAGCATGCTCGTTTTCTGGCTTTGTTGTAGCACATGGGTTTGTGCTCACCAAATACTCAAATGCTGAATGTGCTCATTCAGTTTCGCTGCAGTGCATGCTGAATGTGCTCACCAAATACTGTTGGAGGAGGATGCCTTCTTGGGTGCCATCATCTACACGTGTGCCTACCCGAGTGTGAAGGATTGGCTTCTTGCTCAAAGACGCAGGGACAAGCAATTATTGCATGTTCTTTGTAGTTGTTGGTGGTAATATGGGAATGGAATCAATTGGTTATTCCTTAGGAGTTGGCGAGTTGTGAAGGGCAAGGAGGGACGGGGCCCAGGTGTACGCGGCTACTGTTGGCAATGGTAGCCGACACAGAGAGAAGAATGTGCGATTTCTCAAAGCCAAAAAGGAGAGCCAGAGATTAGGAAGGGATTTGAGTGTGACATGCTTTTTAGGCACCTAATTTCTGAACCCATTTGATGTAGATGGTGCCTCCTGTTCCAGAGAAGATGGGGTTAGAACATGCTGACAGGCTATTTGTATGCGGAATTTATGGTTCTCCCGAGTGATGTTTGACTTTTGATATAATTATGTGTTAGTGCATGGAGTTCTCGTTCTTGGCAGGTGGTTATATTGAAGGGGATACATGGTGGAAACGAGTGTATAGAAAGGCCAAACTATGCAAAGCGACTTGCTCATCAGCTCAAATCAAACCTAGGCATATTTTTCAAGTATGGACTTATCTAGAGTGCATATCATGCTCGTATAGCCTTTTCATATAGTCCTGATTCATGAGCCCCTAGAGGCTAGAGCTCCATCCTCCCTCCATCCATCACAATCACCATTCATTGAGCACCCCAGATTGAGTCCTAGCATCAGCTTATTAGATAGCTTTAGCTATAGTCTTTAAAATCACTTCAGCTTTTCCTTTTGATAGAGGAGATATCACAGATGTATACTAATTTGTCTTATAGGCCAAGTTTAGTCATTCAAAGATGTTCATAAAATCTCTCTCTCTCTCTCTCTCTCTCTCTCTCTCTCTCTCTCTCTCTCTCTCTCTCTCTCTCTCTCTCTCTCTCTCTCTCTCTCTCTCTCTCTCTCTCTCTCTCTCAGAGTTTTTGCAAGCCATGGCCAGATCTCTCCCTCCTGTTGTGTTTTTGTTGCAAGGCGACCCATCTCCACTTGGCTTCTCTCTTACATCGTCCGTAGTTTCCAACCACCCCTTGTGGTGTTCCTTGTCGAGACACGTGTAGATCCCGTGTGCATCTTCTTCCTCATGGTGTATCCCCATCACAATCCACATAGGATATGATCAATCATCACTCTCCATCACCTAGGTGACCTCTCTTGAGGCTAGGGATCAACATGCAAACAGTTATCATGGAAACAATTTTTGTAAATATTGGGCAAATAGGCTTTTCTCAAATAGTTACCATGCAACCATGTTGAGGAAAAATCTATGTTGGTCAAAATGCATAGAAGGGTTATCCACAATATGATGCTCATATTACTGGTTCCTAGAGCCTGAAGTCGGCCTATGGGACACATCAATATACATGTTTCTATGTATTTTTTGATTCCAATGTCTTGATCTAGGCAACTAATGCCTCCGATGGATGCCCAAGTTTTTGAAGACTGCATGAAGTTAGACCTTGCTTGAGTGGTGAAGCTCTTGGAGGATCCGAGCTAGGATGTGATTTCTATGGTGTCAAAGTAGGTGTATTTCTATTGCTTAATCTCCTTGAGTTGTGGGACCAGTGTACCAAAGGTAGAGCCATGCGGACCAATGTACCAAAGGCTTTTGACCTGAGGGATGGTAGCTAACAGTTGCAGCCATATATATATAGGATGGGATGTATTGTAGTGATGGGTTGTTATTGAGTCATTAGTCACACTAGTCACTTTCTGCCAGGTGTGGTACTGGCCACAGAGTAAGTCTTGAGTCAGTTGTAAATAAGTTTTGACTGGTTTTGACAGGTTTACCCTATGGCATTGAAACCACCTTGATTTATACAAAAATCTAAGGTATTTGCCCTATGTTTAGTTTTTAACAGAAGGTCAAATGTTAAACCTAAGAGAGTATCTAGCTATCTAACTCCTAAGTGTTAACTCTCTCGCTTTTAACTTGAGTGTGTAGGTAATGTAAAGGTTGTTCCTTAGTGGAACCACTTTTCCACTGCCTTGGCGAGTGGTGTCATGGAATTTGCCGATGTTCACTTGGCAGATGAGGGTTTCTTGGTGCCTTTGTCTCTTGCGCAACATTTGGGGGATCTTGCCATGCAAGCTAATAGAGTTAGTTTGCAGCTCCATCGCTCGCGGACTTTGATGTGTGATGGGGGATACTTGCATCGAGAGACTGGTGAGCAGGTGAGGTTGTCTTCTCTATGTGAAGCTTGCACATGAAATTAATAGTTATTCTCTTTAAGTGATTTATTCTCTCCTTACATAGGTGATGGATCTCACTCTTGGTTTGTTTTATCATAAGAATGCTCAAAGCATTACACCTCATTATGATAGAAAGTCTGGGGAGGATGTTTCTCTTGAGCGCTTTTCGGCCTCAAGAAGCTACCTCAGAGAGTCTCCACCTCGTTCATCTAACAATTATACAAGGATAGCTAGAGATTTGATTCGAGGGGGAGCAAAGCGTACTGAGACTTTTTAAAGGTAAATTTCTAGCCATGAAACTTTGTGAATCTGTACACTCATCTTGATAGTTAGATGCAAGCTCTTGACTTTAAATTTTGATTATTATGTTTGACGAAGTTGGTTGCTAGAGACACTCACATACAAGGACGACCATGTTATGGACATTTTTGCTGGGTGTGGTGGCTTGGGGCTTGCTTTCACAAAAGAGATCCGTCACTGTCTAATGCTAGAGGGTGATTTCTTTGTCTTCTTTGAGTGTTTAGAGAAGAAAGTTTGTGGTCCTCCTCCTGAGGAGAAAAACTAGTGGTTAAGTTACTTCCATAGGCGGACAATTATTTTTGTGACTTGACTCTATGTATTGTTTGAGATAGTATTTTTTCAATGCAACAACAAGCAACATATGGAGATTGTGGGTTTTTCCCTTGTCCCAACAAGGGTTTTTTCACCCACAATCATGATACGTTGATTTGTGATGATGTTTCATATCTCAAATTGAGGATCAATCTATATGTTGTTCAATTATGGGGAAAATGTTGTGTTTGTCATGTCATTATCTTGTTATTGTTGTTGTTATTGGGATTTAGGGTAATGCAAGAAAATGCCTACTCAATAATCATCATGTATGTGTGTGTGTGTCTCTATGTATGTGGGGTGGGGTCTCTTAATGCTCTAGATTTGCATCTCTCTCTCCCCCCCCCCCCCCCCTCTCTCTCTCTCTCTCTCTCTCTCTCTCTCTCTCTCATATTCTCTCTAATTTCTTATAAAATAAACAAGATAAAGACTCATTACTAGATCTCATGCCAAAAATTCAAATATTTCACTTTGTACACTCTCTCTCTCTCTCTCTCTCTCTCACACACACACACACACACACACACACACACACATATTCTCTCTAACTGCTTATAGAATGAAAAAGGTAAAGACTCGTTACTAGACACACCAGAAATTCAAATATTGTAATTTGTACTCTCTCTCTCTCTCTCTCTCTCTCTCTCTCTCACACACACACACACACACACACACACACACACACACATACACACACACACACACACACATACACACACACACACACACACACGATTCTCTCTGATTGCTTGTAGAGAAAACAAGATAAAGACTTTTTTCCGGGGTGGACTTCAACTTATCCCATACAAAAAATTCCAAATATCTCACTTTGCACTCTCTCTCTCTCTCATATTCTCTCTAATTGGATAGTCTCTCTCTCTCTCTCTCTCTCTCTCTCTCTCTCTCTCTCTCTCTCTCTCGCACACACACACACACACACACACACACACATATTATCTATAATTGGCTTCTAACGTGAACAAGATAAAGACTTGTTGCTAGAGTAGACTTCAACTTACCTCATACCAAAAATTCAAAAAATTTACTTTGTACTAATATTCTTGCAGGATCGTAAACACAGACTTTGTGATGATCTTTCTTATAAATACTATATATATGACATTACAATATCAATATGTTGATATTGATATGGTTAGTGTTTTATCAAATCCATGTTGTGTTACTATGGCCCTTAATTGTGTTACAAAGATGTAGAGCACAATTTTTTTACTATGTACTTTATCCTAGTTCAAAAGCTATATACCTTAGTATGCGCAAAAGGTTTCATCTACTTTTGCTACCCACAAAAAGCTCTAACTTTGTAAAGAAAGCTCTAAATGAAAAGCTCCTATATTTAATATCCTCATTCATTATAAGCTCTCAAAATTTCATAGTACTTAATTGCTTCCATCGGAAGCTAGGTCACATACCTTGTGCACACAATGATCTTTGATGCCATGCAAACCATGATGTACGCTTCAAAATGACTAATAAAAAGACATTTGGTGCCGCTCAAACAATGTTTTAAAAATGTACACTTTTCATTGTCTCAAAACTTTACAAATTGTGTTGTTTCTGTCAAGATGTATACAAGTTATTGCTCTCTTTTCCTACTACTGCTCCCCTGTCCTCTCCACCAATTTGTGCCAATGGTCCCTTGTCCTCTCCCCCAGTTGCTACCACTGGTCCCCTACCCTCTCCCTCAGTTGTTGCCACTGTTCCCCTGTCCTCTCCCCTGGTTGCTGCACCTGCCCCCCTGCCCTCTTCCCCGGTTGCTGCTACTTCTGCCTCGGGGGATGCTGGTCTCGGGCATCCTTTTGTGTTGTTCGAAATCATGGGCCTCTTCCATGGCTTCTCATGCATCTTGCACCTGTGAAGCTTCTCTCTGTTCTTGCTCTTGCCGCTGACATGTAGCCCATTCCTCTACTTCTGTGGTGTCCGCATAATATTGATTTATTGCTTCTTGCATATTTTTAACCTCTTCTTGAGTCTGATTGTAACGCTGCTTCATTTTGTCAATGCGAGCCTGTTCAAACTCCTTAGCTCTTGCCTCTCCCTCTCTTGTACATATGTTTACCAAGATTATAATATGTTGGATGGCCATTACAGAAAAATGTCGCACATTGTTGGGGGTGTAGTTATGTAATTGAAGTTCCTGTAGAAGCGTGATAATAGGAAAGTAAGTAGAGAAGTTGCTTCTTTTAATACAAATGTTGCAGCAAACAAACAATGAAACAACACGATTACTTACATTTAGTACATCCAAAATTTAACTGAGGAGCAATAAGGCATTCAAACAAGTTCGCCAGCCACAACTATAGTCATCAACCTGCGTGGGCATGGTTACCCGTTCGTGCCGGATGGTACTCCCTAGATCATGCTCTACACAGAATACAAGTTTTTTTGCGGCACTAAATACGTAACCACTTGAGTTAGTAACACATTACAAAGAGACACTACTTCCAAATGTACCCAAATGTGCCTTATGTTTTTACATGATT
The DNA here is from genome assembly GCF_014529385.1 of Adiantum capillus-veneris. Classification (NCBI taxonomy): domain Eukaryota; kingdom Viridiplantae; phylum Streptophyta; class Polypodiopsida; order Polypodiales; family Pteridaceae; genus Adiantum; species Adiantum capillus-veneris. The sequence goes on along the minus strand of NC_140936.1, from coordinate 122,204,982 downwards.
GTGAAACAATCTGCTTTTCCCGGAGTTTGTGTAGTAGACAATATTATCTTCAATGTCAAATAACAACAGACTCCAATGATCACTTCACCAAAACCATCAAAGATGAGGAGAAAGATCCTAAATCCAACATGGTTTTTACAAGGCAAGAAGAAACTCACGATTGATTGTATGCAGTGACCAAAAAACACGCTAGATCAAATTGACTCTGCAAAACCAGCCCATCATAGCCAAAAAGGAAACTTTGTTGTTCTGCAACATAAGCGAGATCAATGGATCTATTACGTATATTTTGTTTTGAACCTCAATGGGCAGAAGCGAGATAGCGTGCCTAACATGAATCAATGGTAGAGATTAGACTTAAGATATTTCAGCGAGCTGTCACTGCCACAAACCCATGAGTCAATACCGAGCAATTAGGGCAGCTATCAAATTACATAAGCCACTAACTCGCTTGGTATTGACCCATGTCTTAGCGGTAGTGAGCCATCTAATGAACCAAGCGTGACTTATAAAGAAAAACTTGAGACGTAACATAGCAACATTGATGACTGTCGCAAAGACATGGGTCAATACCGAGCCAGTGGTATCACTATCCAATTCCATAAGCCAGTGACTCGCTTGGTATTGACCCATGTCTTAGAGAAAGCGAGCCATTTAATGAATCAAGTGTGACTTATAAAGAGCTTGAGAAGTACTACAAAGCAATGTTAATGACCGCATTCGTTGCGTTGGAGTTGGAGAAATTGTGCATGCACAAGAAGTCTTGTTGATCAAGGTTGAAAATGCAGGCCGCCTCTGACCTTCCAGGCAGTAGTATCTGTGCATGCAGAGGCGCTGAGCTTATCAGAACTTGCAACTCCTCTTCATTCTCTTTGTTGATTTTCTCATAAATTATCAAATCCTTTGATAAAGGCTCCTCATTGGATGGCCCTTGTGAAGCAGAGCCTTTCCCTTGCCTTTCTTGATCTATATCCGTGGCTGCCTCATTCTCCTCCCTTAATGGAATAGGGTCCTCCCTCACAGGCAGAGGCTCCTCCCTAACAGGCAAGGGCTCCTCCCTTATAGGCACAAGATCCTCCCTTGCAGGCGCAGGCTCCGGATCCTCCATGCCTTGCTCATTTTCCTTCATAATTGGTTCCTCCATAAATGTCTATGTTTATTCAATGACCGCCTCAGGGTCCACCCTGGCCTGCTCGTGTCCCTCATCGTCTGGCTCAACCTGCCCATCTGTATCATTCCTCTCAGCCTGTGATTGTGTCCTTCTGCTGTTTAATCCAGCCCTAGAAGGCTTTGTCTGTCGTGCACGAGGATGGAGAGGGGGGATGTTAAGAATATCCATGGTTCTACTATCCTAGACAGGTACTAGCTGAAGCAGCCAATCGTAGCAGAAGTGCAGCCTCCGAAGAGTGTCAAAATCCCGCGGCATGATAGTAACACGGTGTGCATGGGCAACCACGATATATCCACTGCTGAAGAATTCAACAAGGTAGTCTTCTGTAATTTCTTGCAGGCAAAGAAGTGCATTGTTGGCCCATCGCATGCCGACTCTCCACCGCTTGCAAATCTCTCGCACTACTCACTGGAAAGGAAGACGTGGAATGGCCGAATGCACGTGTCGTTGATTCTTTGTAGCTCTTGTAGTACACCTCTGTGCACCTCATATCAGCGTCTTCTTGCTTGAGCATTCAAAGAGTCACATGTTGCCCTTCTAGGCGTGGCCTTTGCACGAGGCATCTCTACAAATAGCATAACAAAAAACGACATGTCATTTGTTACACAAGGGACTTAGGATTTCTAAGGTCAGCACGAAGAAAATAAGTGCACCAAATACGATTGTATTCCCTCTACTCTCTTGGTACTGACCTTAGGAAAGTATAATAGCAAACATCATAAATAAAGACGATGGTCAATACCAAGCGAACAGGTGCAATGAACAGAGTTTGCCTTCCCTTATTTGCTTGATACTGACCTCAAAAAAGTGTAATAGCAAACATCATTTATATTTTTTGAGGTCAGTACCAAGTGAACAGGTGCAATGAACAGAGTTTTCCTTCCCTTATTCGCTTGGTACTGACCTCAAAAAAGTGAAATAGCAAACATCATTTATATTTTTTGAGGTGAGTACCAAGCGAACAGATGAAATGAACTGAGTTTGCCTTCCCTTATTCGCTTGGTACTGACCTCAGAAAAGTGTAATAGCAAACATCATTAATATTTTTTGAGGTCAGTACCAAGCAAACAGGTGCAACAAATAGGGTTTAACTTCCCTTATTCGCTTGGTACTGACCTCAAAAAAGTGTAATAGCAAACATCATTTATATTTTTTGAGGTCAATACAAAGCGAACAGGTGCAACGAACAAATTTTGCCTTCCCTTATCCGCTTGGTACTGACCTCAGAAAAGTGTAATAGCAAACATCATTAATATTTTTTGAGATCAGTACCAAGCAAACACGTGCAAAAAACAGGGTTTACCTTCCCTTATTTGCTTGGTACTGACCTCAAAAAAGTGTAATAGCAAACATCATTAATAAAGACGATGGTCAGTACCAAGAGAAAGGTGCAACAAACAAGTTTTCCTTCCCTTATTTTCTTGGTACTGACCACACATAATACAAGCACACAAAAGTGTAGTAGCATACCTCTTCACTGTGTGTAGAGTTTTGCGTCACTAAAGCACTACAGAACAGGAGTAAGAGGAGGATGCGCAAAAAGGAGGAGCACTAGAGAGTAAGAGGAGATGTGCAAAAGGGGTTGGGAGCACAAAAGAGATGGTTTGCTTACCGCATAGCGTCAACGGGGGCAAAGTTAAACGTTGGGCAGTAGAGGATGCAACTCAAGAGGCAGAAGAGCGCTCATCTGGGGTGAGGGTATACTTAAAATGTTTGACGGGGGTACTGCCTCTAAACCTAGAATGCTTAGCTCCATGAGGGTGACAACTTCACTTATGCGCATGATTAAACTCGAGATTGTGGGTTGGTAGACCATACTGCATGGGAATCTCAGCCTGTTTATTACTGGTTGTCCTTGTGAGCACAACCCACATGCCCTTTTCCAGTGATTGTTTAGAGTCAGATGCCGATCGCCGTTGTAGTCACCATCTCCATCTCTAAGTAGAACAAACAGATCGCCCTTGCCTTCGTCTTTCTTGCGCTCTTCCCCTTGGCCACCTCTCACAATCCTGCGTTGAGCGACCTCCACTGGTTTGAGTCCTTTGTTGCCGCGTCGCCATCGCCCTGGCCTTCGCCTTTTGTTTCTCTTCCTCCTGGCTACCTTATGGTTCTTGCTCTCAGCGACCTGCGACATCACCATCCAACTCGGCGCCATTGGGTATTGCAAAGATAGGCTCTGTGTGTGTGTGTGTGTGTGTGTGTGTGTGTGTGTGTGTGTGTGTGCACCAAAGCCACTGTGTTATGAGGTTAGAGCTCAAGGGGAAGAACACTCTAAGGGCCAAAGTGGTTGTTAGGGTAAGATTAGAAGTCTCGCACCGCATGGTTGGAATAATTATTCCTTATGTGACCGTACCTGAGTTGTTATTCAACGGTATGTTTGGGCATAGTGAGTGAGTAGGCCTATATATCTTTTACTGATAACATTAAATGCTTTGTTCCAATCCACCTATCGCGAATGGACATGGGTACAGCGTAAATTCAACTTGGGTCAGAACCAAGCGAATAGTGCCCTTTAGAGATTCTTGGGGCCCCTATTCGCGTGGTTCTAACTCAAGTAACGTCACCTATTATGACATTAGCACACGGGACAGAACCAAGAAAATAGAGACCTTGAGGGATACTCGTGGCTCAATATTTTCTTGGTTATGACACCAAATACAGACCAATTTTGAATAGTAGTTTTGGCTTGCTTTTTTTTTCAGTCATGGAGATCATAGTCCTAGAGACAGACGATGTGGGTGAGGATACAAAGCATTTACTGATAACATTAAATGATCTGTTCCAATCCACTTGTTCCCAATGGACATTGGTACATTGTTAATTCAACTTGGGTCAGAACCAAGCGAATAGGGCCCTTCGGAGATTCTTGGGGCCCTATTCGCCTGGGTCTGACTCAAGTGATGTCACCTATTATGACATTAGCGCACAGGACAGAACCAAGAAAATAGAGACCTTGAGGGATACCCGAGGCTCAATATTCGCTTGGTTATGACACCAAATACATATCAATTTTGAATAGTAGTTTTGGCTTGCTTTTTCTTTCAGTCATGTGGATCATAGTCCTAGAGACAGACGATGTGGGCGAGGATACATGTGAAGAAAAACTATTCACGTTCTTATACAACGCCCGTGCTCATCACCGTGCACCAGAACTATCAGGAATGTTTAATGCAGATTTTTCTATACAAAGGATCATAGATTGCTCATTTGAGTACCTACAAACCCATTTGCAACAGTATGAGGCAGTCATTTGTGACAATTCCATGACAATGGATGGCATGAGATATGTGCTCCCAGCCCACCTTGACCCTGACAAGAGTGCTTCAAGGAGATGAATCGTTGTCTAGAAAAGTGTCCCTCCGATGCACTGCTTGTACAAGACAGGTGTATGAAGCACTTAAAAAGGTGTCGCTTAGTGGAATTCTACCACGGGTTTGTCTGTTACTTGTACTTGCAGATGGATGGTGAGTCAGAGACTTCCCACTCAACAACTTTTGGTAGTTGTCCATTGGTGCCGGAGGAAGAGGTAGAGGATGTGGAGGTGCAGTTTGACCCAGAAGAAGAGCGGGTAGAGGTATTAAAGGAAACATTTGATGCTAGCTTAACTCTTGATTCTCTTGTGAATGCAACATTAGGGTGCAAGCAAGAAAGCCCAAATAAGGAAGTGACTTTTCCTCTGAATTGCGCTCCCAGCTTTGCTATGGCAGGGCGACACCCACTACGTTCTACTCACAGATATCATGCATGAGCTGAATATACAGGAGGACTACTGCCTAGCAGCAATTGTGAATTTTTGTGAGGCAGACATGGGATTTGTGGATGATGATGGAGTGGACAAACATCTTATTGGCTGACACATCTGTCCATGACTCATAGTTTACTTCAGGCTGGAAACTGATCAAAGATACATGCAATGAAGCGAAGTCTGGACAGGCCAATTTTTCAACAAATGAGCAGTTTCAATCGACAATAAAAAAACTTGGCTTGGAAAACATGGGTAGGCCCGTGGCACCCAGATCTCAGGTAATGAATAGTCAGTCTATTCACTTGTGGGGAAGGTCGATGCTGGAAGAGGACGAGAATCGGATGGTAATTTTAAAAGGCATTCAGATGGTATTGGAGATGGCCTAGCGATAAAATATCATGATCAATCTTTTTGTTGACAGGTGCTAGTGTATGACGATAGTTTTCTTAGAAGAGCGGGAGGCTCACTGCAAGGGCTTGTCACTGGAGTACAAGGCAAGGATGCGGTGTTGTCTCACTACATCGGGCGTTTCAACCACAAAAAGGTTTGTAGAAACAATTCAAGTACTTGGAAATTATACTCATCTCACTTACGGCCCATAAATGCTTTACTATTTTTTTGTAGATCATAATATACCACAAGGAATACTCTGAGGACAATGCAAAATTCCCACTATTTGCAATGAAAGTTATTACAAGATTGTGTGGTGGGCACCCCCTCTCACTACACGCAGAAAGACTAATTTTGATTGAGAAATAATTTGCTCTATGCGTCTTTGGCATTGGGTATGGGTGCCAAGCACTCAGAGCTCCCTATTTCATGTCCTACACAACTCAGGCTCTGGCTGTAGGGGTTGAAGACCCGTAGAGATTAGATCCGTACAACAAGTGGCTGTTTTTGAGGGAAAGAAGACGCCTGATGCCCATGGAGATGCTACCATCAGCAGAGGAACGAGCTCATCTAGAGAACTTGCACATCGAAGAGGTACATAGTGAGAAAGAAGGAGGTGCATAGAAGAGGATAAAAACAACGGCCATCTTCTCCCCCAAGTCCATCTTCTCCCGCTTCTGACTTGTGACTGTCGCCACCTCGCATGGCGCTCCCCCGCATTTGAATTTCCCCAAGCCATCTATTTCTTCTCTTTGAGGATGTGTTGTAAAGACCATGTAATTTTTGAACTCTTAAGAAGCTCCTTCTGCCTTGCTCTATGAATTAGCCGTCTATAAGTCCATTGGTGTAACTCTAATAGGCTATTGGACTTATCCGTTCCTCCCCCATGTTTAGTGTGCTTAAAATAACCTGTTCTTGCCATGTAGTGGGTTTTTTCCAAGCCTTGTGTGGACCATATTGATAGTGAGCCGTATGTCTTCGCAAAATATGGACCATGGTTGATCAGTATGTGCTACATTGAAATAAAACAAAATCATCAATAGAAAACAATTCAAAATTTTGTTTTGTATACGTACAATGCTAACCCACCATGTAATGTGTGATATGTTGCCCACCCCACCCTGTAAGGTAAGCCTTCTTCCAATCCAGCAAGGATGCTTGAAATGATGTGAGCTTACTTTGGTCCCAAGAATGCTGCTCAACGTAGTGGAAACTTTTATCTAGTGATTTCCACACGTTTGCCTTGTGATATTGGAATGCCCCACCACCAGCATTGTCTTTAACCACTTTATGTAACTGTTTCCATTTGTTGAACAGGTTTCTCCTCTCTTCCCAATCTAAATCTTTGAGGCTAAACCCAAGAAACCTTCTGGCCTTCACGCCGCTTATCGATGCTTTCCTAGGTACGTTGTAACGACTTTGAGACACCTTAGGGTCTTCTTTGATTTTGACATTGCCTCCATGCAAACCAATGTCTAAGAGCACTCCCTGTAATGCTTTGATCACTCTTTTTGACTCACTCTCTGGCTTTAATGTCCATGCAAAACATATGTACAAATGAACCACCTTTTCAATGTGTACAGACGTGAACTCTACTCAGAGGAATATCAAGCACTGGCCTAAAAGTTTTATCTTGAAGATGTCTGTTGGGAGCTCTATTCCATTGCACACTCTCAAGAGATTGTGCATCAGCCATGCAATATAAGCATGGATTTGCCACAGTTGCTTCGTGTGTTATGTTGTACATACACTTAAGAGTCTTTAAGTCCCAAGAATGCTGCTCAACGTAGTGGAAAATTTTATCTAGTGATTTCCACACGTTTGCCTTGTGATTTTGGAATGCCCCACCACCAGCATTTTCTTTAACCACTTTATGTAACTGTTTCCATTTGTTGAACAGGTTTCTCCTCTCTTCTCTATCTAAATCTTTGAGGCTAAACCCAAGAAACCTTCTGGCCTTCAGGTCGCTTATCGATGCTTTCCTGGGTACCTTGTAATGACTTTGAGACACCTTAGGGTTCTCTTTGATTTTGACATTGCCTCCATGCAAACCAATGTGTGAGAGCACTCCCTCTAATGCTTTGATCACTCTTTTTGACTCACTCTCTGGCTTTAATGTCCATGCAAAACATATGTACAAATGAACCACCTTTTCAATGTGTACAGACGTGAACTCTACTCAGAGGAATATCAAGCACTGGCCTAAAAGTTTTATCTTGAAGATGTCTGTTGGGAGCTCTATTCCATTTCACACTCTCAAGAGATTGTGCATCAGCCATGCAATATAAGCATGGATTTGCCACAGTTGCTCCGTGTGTTATGTTGTATATACACTTAAGAGTCTTTAAGTCACCTGCCATGTGCCATTCCACTATATAGTCACCAAATCCTTCCACTGAAAGAACGACTCCGTCTCTTTGTTCACTGATGATAGAAATAATTTGTGTTTGACTAAAAACCCAATCGAGGATTTCAAAATTTTCCTTATCAACCTGTAGTGAAAAATGAAAACACAAAATCAACAACCAAATAATTAATATTTTTGTTATTATAGAGTGAACTAAGTATACCTGAAATGATCCTAGAGCTAGAATGTTGTTTTCGGATTGCACGTTGAAGTATCGTGGATCCTCTTTCATTATTGATGGATCCAGAGCTCTGTTCATGAGGGTAATGGTGACTCTCTCCAGCTTCTTGTTCTTCAGGACCTCGCACTCATCGAGCTTCAAAAAAAACTTAAGAACCCCACTGCACTCCTCTTGACTGATGTCAAAGTGGATGTATGCACTCTTGTGGACTCTCAAGATTCAAGATTGGATTCATCATAGCTTATGTGCATAGACTTGTGCGTTTTGAAAAGTGTAGTGCACGGATTTCTAGACAGTTTTGCAAGCATTTCTACCATCATTGTGAGCTGAATTTTCAGCTGATTTGGATGCTTATTCAATACACATTTGTTGGTGCATGCTCGTTTGTATTGCCATGTGGATGCACATGATGTGCGCTTTTTGACGGATGATATTCTGCAATGGCATATGTGGGCTGATTTTTAGTTGTTTTGAGCATCAATTTGTGCCATATTTTGGTTGTTTTTCATCCAAGATTATGCTAGTATATGCCTTGCTTGTAGAGTGCAGTTGATGCACTTTGTCTTTTGGATTACAAGATTGTTTTCCAGGTTCAAGGAGTTGAGACTTTGGGGCAGCTCATGTATACTTTAGTGCAGATTTTGTGAATGATTTGTTCATAGTGTTGAGCATGTTTATGCCATGTATGGTTATTATGGTTAGATAGCCAAGATACTCTCAAAACTTTGCCGGATTTTTCTTGCAAGTTTATTTGTTTATACGCATGGTTTGCAATCATGTTTGATTGCATTTGGCACATAGTGGTTGCTTTTCCATAGTGTTTTGGCATCGCATTATGAGGTGTTTGGTCACTAGATTATGTCATTTGACATACATACGGTAATCTCTTCAGGAGGAAAATTGTTGATGATAGATTCATCGGTTACCACATAGTGCTCTTGGATTAAATTGGGTTTTTTGGCATTATTTGAGTGGTTTTTCTCAATTGTCTCGCTACAATGATGCCATATTTTCTGAGCTAGAGGATTTGAGAGCACCATTGGAGCTTGACAGGGAAGCAACAAAAATTGTAGCACGTTTATGCAGGTCTATTTTGATGTGTTAAAAGGTTTCCCGAGTTTTTGTGCTCTTCAACTTTGTGGAAGAAAGTTTTCTCGAAATCCTCACCGATTTTGAGATACGTCACTCAGACTGCGTGCAGGTCGTGTAAGATAGGATGCAAATTTTGTAGATCAAATTTCTCTTGATTAGAATCACTGTTTCATGCCAATTCTTGCAATTCCTAACCATTTTCAGGTTCTCTACATTTTTGCAGAAGGAAACTTCTATAACACGGTTTGGGAGATATCTACTTCAGACAACAAGGTGGTCTACTTTTGTAGGTTCTTTTTCTTACAAGTCCTTTGAGTTTTTTGGCATGTGTACATGTACACATGCACAAAGATATATTTGCAGATGATGTATGCATATTGTGGTGATTTTGAGTGCTTTTTGAGCTAATTCGCTACATCCAAAGAGCTCAGATTGAGATTGTTGGTTCTCTTGTTTTGTCCATATATGGTTTTCTCTCTGTGAAGAGAGTGTGGGCTGAAACTTTCAGCAAATTTATGCACATACATTGAGAACATCTTGTGGATGTATGCACTCTTGTGGACTCTCAAGATTCAAGATTGGATTCATCATAGCTTATGGGCATAGACTTATGCGTTTCGCAAAGTGTGGTGCACGGATTTGCAGACAGTTTTGCAAGCATTTCTAGCATGATTGTGAGCTGAATTTTCATCTGATTTGGATGCTTATTCAATACACATTTGTTGGTGCATGTTTGATGCTTTCTTGTATTGCCATGTGAATGCACATGATGTGCGCTTTTTGATGGATGATATTCTTTGCCTTGCAATGGCATATGTGGGCTGATTTTCAGTTGTTTTGAGCATCAATTTGTGCCATATTTTGGTTGTTTTTCATCCAATATTATGCTAGTATATGCCTTTCTTGTAGAGTGCGGTTAATGCACTTTGTGTTTTGGATTACAAGATTGTTTTCTAGGTTTAGGGAGTTGAGACTTTGGGGCAGCTCATGTATGCTTGAGTGCAGATTGTGTGCATGATTTGCTCATGGTTTTGAGCATGTTTAAGCCATGTATGGTTATTACGGTTAAATAGCCAAGATACTCTCTTGAAACTCTGTCGGATTTTGCAAGTTTATTTGTTTATACGCATGGTTTGCAATCGTGTTTGATTGAATTTGGCACATAGTGGTTGCTTTGCCATAATGTTTTGGCATCGCATTGTGAGGGTGTTTGCTCACCAGATTATGTCATTTGACATATATATAATGATCTCCTAGGAGGGAGATTGTTGATGATAGATTCATCAATTACCACATAGTGCTCTTGGATTAATTTGGGTTTTTTTGCATCATTTGAGCGATTTTTCTCACTTGTCTCGTTACATTGATGCCATATTTTTTGACAATTCTCTTTGATAGTTTATGACAGCTTATGTTGTATTTTGAGAGTACTTGGTGAGTGAGTTAGTCGGGGCTTTGGCTATTCAGTTGATCTATTTGTGCTTGATCTTGTCACATGTTATTGCCATGGATTTGGCATGTACGTTATTGGAAAATTTTATGACTTTCCATACAAGGTTTGATGGTTCAAACTTCAGGCATTGTAAATCAGGTATGCATGATGCATTGACTCAGTTGTGCCAAGTGTTGCCACTATAGGGCATGGATGCTAGGCCAGAGTCTATGACTGATGATGAGTGGGAGGAATTGGACGAGCTTGCATGTTCAACGATCATGTTACGCCTTGGTGAGTCTGTCTATCGCATTGGTTTGGATGAATGTACAACTAGAGATTTATGGAGAAGATTGTACAATGCTTTTGGCACAATTGAGTCTAGAGAGATGTCTATAGTCAAAGGATGATCTTGCAAACATAGAGATGTTTTGTGTTGGCATTGGTCATACAGGAGATGTACATAGGCATTGTTTTTGGCGGATGAGATATTACATGAGAGATGTTATCACCCCGGGGAGGTCACCTAATAAAAATGTAGCTTATCACGTGCGTTCAACAGAAGGAAATTTAAAGTTCTTGAAACTCACAGAAATATATATACATAAGAACATTATTTTTTCAAATTTAAAAAAAAACATTACATATTTTAAAAGAAAAGGGTACATTATAGTCTTAACAAAATTCATAGATAAGGGGTTTTACAAACATGCCTTGAACGCACATGATATGGTAGTTTTACACATAGTGAACCGCCCGAGGTTATCACTTTGGATGATGTGGGAAAAGATGTAGCGTATGTGGCTAAGCATGACGAAGATGTCAAATTTTCTTCCATGTTTATTTCTAACTTTCTTATGTCGATTTTTGATGACACATTACCTTCACATTGGATACTAGATGTGAGTGCTAAATTTCACGTCAGACCAAGTCATGAGTGGTTTAGCACATATGCTAGTGGTATGCTTGGATGTGTGTGTCTATCTGATGGTTCAGTGCATGACATAGTTGGTGCAGGAGATGTCAAACTATTGTTGTTGAGTGGTGCATCATACGTGCTGTGAGATGTACGCCATATGCCAGATTTGATGGAGAGCTTGCAAGAGGTGCTAGTGTTGACACGATTCATCCGATGCGAGTACATCACGTGCGAGGTGGCACAATCTTTGTGAGTATGCCTCATGCAAAGAGACAAGGCATGTCTCCTTTGCGGATAGGTTGCATGATGCTCTAGTTTGTGAGTATGTTGAGACAGTTGTGCAGACAATTGTGCAGTAGGGCATGTCATTTGTGGATGCGATAACGAATATGAATGGCTTGAGCACTGAGGATTCATCAACCGTGATTCAGCCATTCATGGATATGATAAGGTTAGAGGGTGATGTGTGTGAGTTGGAGCTAGGCATTTCTCTTGCCACACAGGGTTCAAGACAGACAAGTTCTCTTGGTGTGCATGTGACATGTGATGGACACGAGGATGGATTCCAAGGATCGGAGTTTGGGTGTCAGAGTGATAATCATGAGTGGAAGGTTGGCAGAGATTGGAAGGATTTCATCAGCATTTGGGAGTCTATGTGCTGCTTTCCACTGCATCATTGTTTACACTTTCATTACAGCATCAACTACTCTAATTAGTAACAATTGAGGCTAATATATTTGCTTGTGTTGGTTGCATATGATTGTAGTTGGGGGAACTTTATGGAATTGGCTCTATACACAAGGTGTAGCCAAGACAAATGATGCTCTTTGTGAATATCAAGTAGGCATGGCCTCCCTATCAAGAAACTAATTTATGGGACAACATGAAGACCAAGGGAGCCTCAAAGCAGGTAATCTCTTGTTTGAACACCAAAGAAATTCTAGTATGACTACTTTCTTTGGGGTGTTGGGAATCTTTCTCTTCTTTTCATGGGAAAATATGATTATTTCAAGATCTAGTGGTGAATAAGATTCCAAGATCACACGCTTATCTGTAGCACTAATTGTGTCTATAGAAATGATATATTCAGGGGTATGGCCCAACTAATGATAGATCACTTCATAGGTGTTGATGTTCACTGCTTGGCCTCTTCATGGAAGTACTTTCAAGGAAAGAAGTCCTCAATCTACCAAGGGCTAGTAGATAAATTCAACTTTCCAAGTTGATTACAATCACTATTGGTGACACAGTAAACTATAGTGGTAACAATTAATTGCTAGTTTAAGTAGTTTTCATGCAGAATCTAACCAAGGGGTTTGAATTTTCATAATCTAACCAAGGGCTTTGGATTGCCAAGGAAATACCCAGGTTACCATTTAAATATTGGTTTATTTCCACTAATCTTTCATTTATCGTTTAACAAGTCAAAAACGTACTAGGCCTTTTGAGGCTAGATTTTTGGTAATGTACCTTTGAGATTTGGAAACTAGACTTGAAGTTTAAGCTATTTTCCACTTTCACATAAGCATATGATTTGGTTTAGTTTCATTTTTGAATATGCTTTGATTGAGTTTTCCAAGTAGGATGCATTTGCTAGAATGATTTTATCCATTTCGCTCTTTAGATAGCTGATGAGGTCATGGGGGAGCAAAGAATTTTGGGATAGTAGTGTACCAAATACATTTCTATACCTTGCAATTATAGACCTACATGGTAGGGTTTTATTTGGCGTGTGTTGATACTCATAAGGTATGCAACATGTCTAGCAACTCATGGATTTTGGTTTAGCTAGTGTGGAGTCACGATTCATGAGGATTCCTCTCACTCATATCACTGGGTGTTTACAATTACCTCCACACACAAGTACATCTCGTATTTGATGGGTGTCATATTTTTAAAAATCATTATATGAGACATATTCCATGTGGAGAATATAAGTCTCTAGCAAGGCTATGTATTATTAATGAACATGTTTCAATATTTGTACCTAGATGTGATTTATGTTTCACATTCTATTATTGCTCAAATGTTTTAGCAAGTCTTTCAAGCACTTTCACAAGAAAGTATTTAGTTTCTTTCATAGATCTATTTACCCTCCTGTTCCATGTGTGCTATGAGCATAACATCTGCCATAAGCATTGGCAATTATAGTCATGAAAATGCAGGTTCGAATCAATTTTTTTTAAACGCATGGACACTAGGTGTTATGGGTCCTAGTGTTAAGCAAAGGTAGATTTGGAGTGGCATGTAAATTGTCGAAATTGATAGCTTATAAAAAATTTCTCCCTATATGTGCCATATTTTTATGAAATTAATTGTGGGTCTACCAATCACCATGAGAGGTCATGTCTCGGTTTGGGTGCTTGTAGATCAGTTGACTAAACTTTGTATAGTTTATTTAGTCACTATTCCATCTCTAAGGTGAACCTAGGTGGTTGTTTAAAATATTTATGAATTATATTAATTCCTCAAAAATATTGGGAGTAATTATTTCCCACATTTATCAGTAAATTTTGGAGGGCTGTTTGTAAACGGTTGGGAAACACATAACTCAGTATTGTAAGTCTTCAAAGGTGGTAGGGAAACACATACCTTGGTACTCCCAGTCATTCAGAGGTGGATAGGTAGATTATAACTATTAATTTCATGCTAGAGGATATGCTAAGACTACACGTTAGCAACAAGCAATCCAATTGAAAAGGTTATCTCTCTGATTAGAGTTGGGACTATCATGATGCAAAACATGTTGCGACTAGATTTAGTTCCTGCATCTTTAGGTCAAGTTCTCAACCTCGATCATCAGTTATGGTGGGGTTGTTTATCAATAAGAAATGATATCAAGGACTTAATATTTACTAATGTGTTATGTCAGCATGTCACTATCATAAAAACATGAGAAGAAGTATTTTTTCCTGTTTTAATACTCTCACAAAGTCAAAAATATGGTCTCTCGGTTAGACACCTCTTAGTTGTGATAACTCACTTAAGTGAGTTATAAATAGAGTCTATATGCTATGTTAGATATAGGCCGGGTGCACAAAATGATTGCGAAGGACAACACTATGAAAACTCAAAACGTTTCTTGTGATTTTATTGAACCTCCTAATGAACCATGTATTGATTAAATGGAAAACTGAATCCGTGAGGGATTCCAATGTGGAAAACATTAGTATTCTTATGAAGATATCGCAAATTTTGTTTTTGAGAATAAAAATGCTTCTCCAAGGGGGTAGTAATGTCAAACCTAAGGTAGGAGTCATGCGCACAACCCTAATCTACGCATGCACGATTTAGGTGGCTCCTAAAATAGGGACTAGGAGTCTATTTAGAGCAAGTTTTGGTGGAGATGAGCAAGTTATAGTACCTACTTCAAATTTTGTAAGTGCTCTTTCTCAAACGCACTATACACCAGATTCTCATTATAAAAAAAATGACATACTTGCTCATATATGGTTTTAAAACACTATCCCATGAGCCTATGAAAGTAGCTAGTATATTAGTTAAGTGAAAAAGCATTACCAAGAACTCATAATGTCCAGCATCAAAAAGTAGCTTTAGGTATATTAGCAAGATGAATTCACACTTATCTCTAACCACATATCTATTATGGGTGTGGGCAAGTTTATCAAATAACTCATCCACCCATGGCAATGGATATTTATTCTTAATAGTAACCATATTCAGGCCACGATAATTTACACACATATGTATATTACTATCCTTTTTCTTCACCAATAGAAGTAGGTTGAATGAACCCTCTACTGAGCTAATCAGCAAGTTAATGTTTTGCCTCATCTGCCTCAGAATGACTCATTATGTAGGGTGGTTTATTAATGGGCGTACAACCTGCAACCACATCTATGTTGCACAAAACATGTTGATGCTAGCCCAAAAGATAAATCTTTTGGAAATACATCTTTGTATTCAGTTAAAAGTTCTTTTAATTTATTAGAAACATTTGATTATTGTGGTGACATAGGAGTAGCAAGAGAAGGAAGAGAAGAGAAAGAAGAATTCAAAGTTGAGGAATTCTCAAACATACCTTAAATATTATCAACATTTGATTAAAAATAGCACAAAGAGTGTGGCACAAAAAGAGTTTTTCGATTTTATCATTTGAAGAGAGCTTCTGTAATGGAATTGACCTATTTACTTGAGAGTAGCGAAAATTAGAGATAGTACTTTTTGTGAAATTACTTTGTGAGCATAGCGGGTGAACATAATCGAATGTAGCAACATAAACATAGCATTTAGTTAACTTGGCATGACCAATAATTTTGCAACAGAGAGAATTTAGAGAACATTGAGAACCAGATTTATGTGGAGTCGGTCCCCCCTCCAATAGGAATTTGTATTATAGTTTCTCCCATCAAGAGAGACTTGTTACAATAAAATCTTTGTGTTCCTTGCCAACCTAGGTGATGCAATGAAGATGGAAAGCTTCATGCATCACGAGCATAACATAAACTTTGTGGAAAGCATTAACTATCCCAAGCCTCACTCCCAAAAACACCTCGAAGGTGGAGAGAGCTAGCAGGGAATGAGGGTAGGGAAGAGAAAGAAGAAACACTTCATAGAGGAAATAACTAGTTCCTCACTTATCATCAGTCTTCTTGCTAGCATACATAATAGCATAGTAATGAAGATGGAGAAGATGGAAATCTTAAGCATTGAAGCATGGCTCTTGGTTGGATTTGCGTTCCATAGCCAAGAGTGTTGGTGTAGGCTCTCAACCTCTCTACTTGCTTGGAGAAGGAGAGGGAGCTCTTTCACTTTCCACTTCACACAATGAGAGTGTGTGTGAGTGTGTGTGGGAAGTATACACCTCAAGTAGGTCCCTTACTTTCTTTGGTTGACCCCCCATTGTAGCTCATGCTTGAAGCTCATTGGACCCCTCCAGACCTAGCCAATCACAAGCAAGAGTCATACCAAGCAACAAGGGTAGCCTTGGGACAAGTGTCCCCCTTTCCCCTTTGAGAGAGAGGGCTTGATAAATTCTATTAAATCCACTAAATTATCATTGGACCCCTTGGGTGGCCAACCAATAGGCTTTAGGCACACCATGAGGGTAACCTAGCTAGGGGCTTGACACGTGTCCTACTTGCCTCTTGGGCAAGGGGTGCCCTTTGGGAGAGAGAGTGGTCAAGCAACCACCCCCCCTTCTTGCATGGTCGCCCCCTCCTTGTAGGGATTTTCTTTGACTTTTGTGCCACCTCAAGCCCCTCAACCTTGGGCCTAGTTCTCACCACAAGCTTAGTCCTTCACCCCCTCAAGCTTGGGTTGGGTTCCCACCTCAAATACAATCCTAGCATCTCAAGCATGACAAGCACCTCAAGCATCTCAAGAATCTTAGTCATCAGGCATGACAAGCACCTCAATCATCTCAATCACAAGCACCTCAATCATCTCAGTCATCAGGCATGACAAGCACCTCAAGCTTGGGTCAGGTTCCCACTTGAAGCACAACCCTAGCTTACCTAAGGTTAAAGGACTTTTAACACTAGCTATTGGAGGTCTTCAATGAAGCTCACCCTAAGGTCTTTATGCTCCATTGGTTATCCTTGCTCTTTGATAGACCATCTCTCATTTGGGCTCCTTTACCATTGGCCCCGTGTTGAGGTAGATCTATAAGCACATGTCTATATCCTAACCCTTGTTCTTGTTTATTCTCCCACATTAAATGATTAGTTTAATATGAGAAAATAATTTGGGTTGGTTAGATATTAAATTTTATGACATTATATCTCTCTTGAAATCATACTCATCCTCGACTATGAGGTAGAAGAGATAAAGCCTTAGACATTAATCAATCTTACTTATAGCCAGTAGAGGATGACTAATCCATTTGGTGCTTGGGAGACATAGATGCCGCAAGCACGTCTGCTCTTTAGTTCATTTCATTCTCCCAAGTAGAGTGACAAATTCTACTTGGTGTTTGAGAGATGTCCTCATCACAAACACGATTCTAAGCATGCATAGTATTTAAATTTGTGCACAATACAAAGAGAACTAGTCTTATAAGACAAAAACATTGGTCATTGAAAAGAAATTTGTACATGTGATTACTCTAATGTAGCATCATAAACATTGACAAGGTTCATACTATCCTTAATTTGTATTCCTTGAATCTATCTAACATCTTCAAAAGGAAAACTTTTGAACTTAATAAGATACCATCGGATAATCTTACCATGTCGTAGTACCTTGTCTTCATGCCTAAGAATAGTTGCGGGTTGTAGGACCTCTTCGTGGTCTTCAACATCGGGAGGGTCTTCAATAATTGGTTCACTTGGTGACTCTTGTTTGTAGGGCTTGAGTAGGCTCACATGAAAAGCATTGTGTATGAGCCAATGGTTGGGCAACTTGAGTTGGTAAGCCGTCTCATTGATAGGCTTCAGATTTGGAAAGGACCATAGTATCTTTTTTCTAGCTTAGCATAATACTTTTGATGGCCCGTAGGATTTTTGCTCGTCGTTTGTCTTAATCGAACCTTAGGAAACTTAAGTAAGACCCAATCTTTTCTTTGAACGTTAAGACCCTTCTGTGCTTGTCAACAGAGCAGATTTTTGCCTTTGTTGAGAGATGGATATAGCCTCCTTAATCTTTTTAAAAGATACTTGTAAGTCACGGCTATACTCATCGGTAACGAAGATCTTCCTATGTACTTTGAGTAGCAAGGGACTTTTAGGTCTTCCCTCAATGATCTCAAAAGGTGTTTCCCATAGAAGTATGTATAGTATTATTGTAGTCATACTCTACAAGAGGTAAGTACTTTTTCCATTGTGAGCGTTGATCTACTTCGGTAACATAAGTCTTTAGTAGATCGAGTATTGTAAGATTGGCTATCTCACTTGGCCATCCGTTTGTGGGTGATGGGCCGAAGAGAAATTAAATCTTGTTCCTAGATTTTTAAAGAGACCTTTTTAGAAATTAATGGTCATTCTACGAGCTCTATCTCACACGATTGATGTTGGTAATCCATGGTGTTCAAAAATCTGTGTTATGAAGAGAGTTGCCATTTGGTGTGCCTTAATAGTCTTTTTGGCAGGAATAAAGTGTGCTTGCTTGCTAAACCTGTGGACTATTGTCCATATTTCCGTAATGCCATGGATAGACTTGGGTAGTCCAAAGATAAAACCATGGATATACTCTCCCATGGTGAATTTGGGATATGCAATGGCTGGAGTAATCTAGGTTTCTTCCCTCTATCATACTTGGTCTTTTGGCATACTACACATTTTGAAACATACTCTCGTATGTCCACTTTCATGGTAGGCCAATAGAAATACGTCTCTACTCCTCGGAGAGTAGGATAAATGCCTCTATGCCCCGCATAGGGAGGAGCATGGGATTCATACATAACTTTCTCACAAAGGGAATGGGTAACATATAGTCTATTTCCATGGACAAGATATCCATCCTGCAAGGTGAATGGTTCCTCTTTCTTTGTAAGACCTAGGGTAACTGAACATAGGATCCTCCTCCCTACCACCCCTTATATAGGCCTAGCTCCTAGCTGTTGCCCTAAGTGGATCCCCATTCCGCACTGGTCCAGTCCAAGCCCTTGGCCTAGGTACCTGACCTCCTAGGTTGGGTCTTGCCCCATAGGACCCTTGTCCTGACATTACTCCCCTCTTAAGGAAGAGTTTTCGTCCTCAAAAACACAAGTAGTAATATCTTCTTAAGAATATTGATGTTTTCTTTAGTGATGTCCCATACGTGAGCCAGTTGTCTGTATTACCGATAATTGGTGCAGTGAGGAGGTTCAATGAAACCAAGAGCAACATCTTGATTTTCAACATTGTTATCCTTTTGCAACCACTTGGTTCTAAATGGTAACTCCATTTATAACTCACTTGAGTACTGTAAAGGAGTAACCACAACTAAGAGTCACTTGGGTCTAAATGGTAACTCCATTTATAACTCACTTGAGTACTGTAAAGGAGTAACTACAACTAAGAGTTGTCCAAAGGCATAACCAGTTTTCAGATCTTCTGAAGGTACTGGAATAATGCAAGGAAACCTTGGCGTAACTTTCCATGCAGTTGTGAGCCAAATTTCCTACTCGCCTGAGTATCTTGAAAAGTTCATAGATAAGGAGTGTCCTCTTGTTAGAATTCTGAATAGTTTGGAACACAAAGAACTACATGTTCATCCCTAATGAAGGTTACTTGCCAACATACTTTGTTAGCCCACCTGGTAAGCCCTTGACATATGAAACTATTGAAACAATCTCCAACCCCACCACAACAGGTGTTCAAAGTCGAAAACCGTACTTAAGAAAATCCTAGAGTAGGGAGAAAATCATATATTCAGAAATGCGTTGTTCTAACGTATGCTCTTAGTAGATCCTTTAGCAAAATAAATATTTGTAATTTGCCCATCCAACACGAGATGAATAGCAGCAGTAAGAGTGAGGTGTTGTTCCCCAACCACTTATGGACAGTGTTCCTTGACTGTCGAGACACTAGGACTCAATCATTCAGTATCCAGCCATATTTTTTATATGGAGTGACGACAACCAACTAGGTTGAAAGCGGGTGGAATGGAGTAAGCTCCTAGAGTTTAGACCATCCAACCATAGACACCCATCCTGAGCCAGCGCCTTGTATGGCAGGGTGTAAACTCATAATAAATCTGCAAGAGGGATTGCACATGCAGTGCAAAAAGGTGCAGAGAGAATAAAGTCCATGAATTGGCATGCCTCTCCAAATAAATTAGTGCTAAACACTAGGGCCCAAAACACCTAGTGTGCATGCATTTAACACCAATTTATCCAAACCGTAATTCCATGACAAGACTTTCCACGATACGTAAGTGAAAG
The DNA here is from genome assembly GCF_014529385.1 of Adiantum capillus-veneris. Lineage (NCBI taxonomy): Eukaryota > Viridiplantae > Streptophyta > Polypodiopsida > Polypodiales > Pteridaceae > Adiantum > Adiantum capillus-veneris. The sequence goes on along the minus strand of NC_140936.1, from coordinate 122,184,821 downwards.
CCTTTCAACAAGAGTTGGACCATAACAGAATGTGAAAGATCAGTCACACCTAGGTACCAACCATGAGACCTTCTCAGTAACTTAGCATACTTGGCTATATGTAGAAACGACCCTCCGTTAAGGTGGTTTCACTGCACTTGTCATCGCAACAAATCTGGACTCAGTACCCGACAATTTCTGGCCCCACTGAAATTGTTCCTGATACGGTGGGCTCCAAATGGTTTAATAAACGGATGTGACCAGACATAGGGACTTCGTCGCGACACATCATTGAGAATTAGGCACCAGTGTCGGTCCTAAAGACTCATATTCACCACATGTGGAATATGTCTCAAAGAAGGATGGCCAAAAAAGGGATATCCATCAAGTACAAGATGTACTTGTATGTGGAGGAACTGCAAAACACTCCGCGACAAGAGTGAGAGGGACCCTCATTATCTTGCTCCACACTGGCTAAACCAAACTCCTTGAGTTCCTAGACCATGTGGTATCCCATGTGACAACATGTGCCAAATTGAACCCTACAAGTAGGTTCGTAACAACATGAGACAGAAAGAAGATTGGACACTTGGCCCAAAATACTTTGTGCCGACATTCCCTTGGCATGGCTCTGTAACATTCAAGCGTACTGAGACGTCTTGAAAAACCAAGCAAAGCATACTAAAAATGGAATAACACCAAATCAATAGATGCGTACCTGGAGATTTAAACGTAATGTACACTTACCTGTATTCAAATGGAGAGGAGCATGTCCCCTATCTGAAAAAACAAACAGCATTGCACTGGGAACGTTGGGTGTTGCCTTTGCAATCCAAGCCCTTGGATTAGAATCTATGTAGTCAAACCCCTTGGTAAGGCTTTGTAGAAACTGCTCAACTAGCAGATAACGGTAACCAACATAGTCAACCGTGTACAAAATGATTGGAATCAACTTGAAAGGTGTCTCCGTCCGCTACTGCGTGTGGTAGATTGCGGAATTCTTTCCTTGAAAGTATAACTGGGAGAGATAAATTGTGATCCTCAATGCAGATGAAACTGTGATCCTTAATGACTATGGGGTGATGTAACAATCACCCACCGGGTCTTACCCCAAAACAGTATGTCCATAGACACGCCGTAGTGCTATAGAGAGAGAGAGCAGGAAATCCACACAAGTGAACTACCAAGCTCTTATGGACAGCCATGCTGTCACAACCGATTGCTGCATGTATACTTTCTTGTAGAGAAGATCAGCTGCTGTGAGTTGAAGATTATCAAAAACTCAACTTGAATGTCACTCTGAAAACATGTAGTGCGAAAATAACACTCTAAACATCCGTAATGACAAGACTCTTGCTTGTCTATTAACGTTGATGTGTATTCCAAAGACTAATTTGGATGGCATCTTGCTCAATTTCTAGCGGAGAGTTAGAGCACCTTGGCTCAAGCTAACTCGCGCACAGAACATGTATCAAAAGTTTTTGAGAAAGTCTTTGAGAGAAATAATAGAGAGAAGAAGAACATGCTGGGCTGAGGAACTTTCCTTAAATTTGTAAACTGTGTACCCAATCTGTGTGCTCTTACGCATCTTATGCCTGACTTGCAGCTTATCCTATAAGCATGCAGTAATCTATGTGTATAACACTCTCATCAAGAGAGGTAAGAGAAAACACAAGCCACAGCTTGACGCACCTACCATGTATGGGGTCATGACTAAACAAAAATGACTTAAATATGGCACTTTGCCTGTGAAATAAGTCCTAGCTTTACATCACTTATCTTGTGTCCTTGACAAAGTTGCTAGTGTAATAGCAGAAGCATATGCACTGATGGATGTTGTACGTCCATCATACTAGTATGCCATGCATATAGATCAAAACATTGAATGATAAGCCCTTGGCTTCAATGACAATCTCAACCATGTGAGCCCTTGGTATATGTACCTTGCACGATGAGACTGGCATGGATACATCACAATGCACTGTTGCGTAAACTATGAGCTTATATCCACAGAGTGCCCAATATATGTGCCATTATCATTGATCCGAAGTCAATCGATAATAATATGGCGCATAGAGAAGCCGTGCTTCACATAACTTGGAATTGAGTAACCTTGTTCACCCACTTGTGGGCAGGTTTTTGGTAGTGTGCTCGAATCCGGCTCATAGCCATATATGCGAATAACTTGAGAGCTGTTGGATGTCCCGCTCATGCCTTCTTGGCTTAGTTTATTCGATTTCCAGTGAAAAGATAGACTGACATGTTGCAAAGACTCCCAAGTTCATATGCTGATAGCATATGTCGAACATCGAAAACTCCTATGTTGTATGTCTTAGAGTGAACTCTTACGTCCTAGAAGTCTAGCAATAAGATGACACAAAACTGATACTAAATGCTCATAGCAAACAGATACTCTTGCCCATGTACAATGTCGTAGCAAAAGAAATTTGACCTTGTCGAACATTCAAATAAAAACGGCCTTGCCAAAGCATACATCTAATTGAAAATCCATAGATTACCCAATACAGAAAGAGATAGCTAAAGAAGGGTAGGTAGCGGATTGCACCAAAGCAACCACTGCTTGTCAAGTTAGCATGATAAAAAACTCTGCAAGATTAGTTCAAAATTGTAAACTATAAATTGCTTAGTGATGGACTAGATCAACTTGAGAGAGAGCCATGCTCATTGCCAACTGTGGCATAAACACCCAACTGTGGCTAGAAGGAGCCAACCCTGCGGAGCAACTTGGCTCCCCCTCAGCACTAAAGGGCACGGGCCATTTAATGAAGCCCAGGCGGTGGGATCCACGGCAACGAAGTTCAGACGCAAAGATCGAGACGTGCGCAGCCGTAGGATGCCGGGGTAAACTAGGACATGGAAAAGTAAACTTGGACAAGCAGCGGGACTTGTCCAAGTTTATTTATCATTATATAGTTTGCCCATATGTCAACTTCCCCATCGCGGGCGTAGCGGTTAGTGCATTCGGCTCTAGTCTCAGTGCCTGCAAAGGTCGCCCATTTTTTTCCGCCCTTAATCTTCCTCGAGATCCCCCCTTTCAACCTCGGTCGCCGATCCCATCTCTTTCTACCCGTGCCCTTTAGTGCCGTGGTTGGCTCCCTTCATTTCGGCTAGCAACAGGTTGTGCCAATCTCCGTGAGATTCTAGACCTTGGCATTGCACCCAAAATGTAATCTCGGGTGAATGTGCTTGATGTAGATACTCAAGAGAAGCCATGCTTCTAATTGAAAGTATTTTGTATTCAAGCCATGTTTGACTGGGGGCTTCCAACTGATTAGTGATTCTTAACAAAATTAGTGCTTAAGGTTACTGTTACAAGCCGTGTTTGTACTTTGAGTGTTTAGAGCACACACACCTCATGTGCATGGCATAATGAGAAATCACATCCTCATCAAAAATATAAAACAATTGCATACCTCATAAATTGGGTGATGACTTGTACTACCATGTTGATTTAGAGCCTTGCTTCCAGGGTGTCATAGCTGACATGTACAACCTTGTCTGCATCCATGCATGTCTTGGATTTCCAGTTCAAGCCTTAATTTTACAATAGCTTCCTCTTGCAGCAACATATCGTTCCACTGAGGGAATACGTACTTTGATCCCCCTTATCGGCTACATGGCTTCACGGCCTGGCACCTTGCCAACATGGCCTCACATGCCTTTCATCCCTGTTGGTAACATACTTGCGGCAAGGCTTCCCGCTTCAAACCATGGGAGGGCCCGCTTAGGGTTTCCCTAGGGCGCCCGTGGGCGGCCTAGGGAAACAAAAAAGAAAAAAAATCAAAAATAAGTAAACACAAAGCTTACCTGCAGCGATGGCGGCCGCCTGTGCTAAGCAGGTAAGGCTGGCCTCGCCTGCTGTGGTGCTCCCCCAACCTCGCACCCGTTACGGGTTTTCTTCAGCGGCTCAGCGCAAAGCCAGAGACCCCATCTGCGCTCAAGATGGTGGAGGTCGACTCCCCTTCCTCCTGCTAAGCGGGCTTGCTCGCGTCCTTCAGGCCTCGGCCTTCTCGCCTAGCAAGGGCATCTGCCCACGGCAGAGATTGGCCTCGATCTCCCCGCCTCCTTGCAAGTAGGCGTTCCCGCAGCCTTCCCCTTTTGGCTCTACAGGGGACAGTGCCCATGGCCATGCCTCTTCCTTGGTCCTCCGCATGAAATAGGGCTTGCCCACTACGAGAGCAAGAGCGAGAGAGAGAGAGAGAGAGAGAGAGAGAGAGAGAGAGAGAGAGAGAGAGAGAGAGAGAGAGAGAGAGAGAGAGAGAGAGAGAGAGAGATCATGCAATCATCCGAGCAAGGCTTCCTCCTCCTCCATATCTCCTCCCTCCCCCTGAGCTCTGATACCAATGTAAGACCTAGGGTAACTGAACATAGGATCCTCCTCCCTACCGCCCCTTATATAGGCCTAGCTCCTAGCTCTTACCCTAAGCGGATCCCCAGTCCGCCCGCACTGGTCCAGTCCAGGCCCTTGGCTTAGGTCCCTGACCCCCTAGGTTGGGCCTTGCCCCGTAGGACCCTTGTCCTGACATTCTTCCCCGAGTAGCAAGGGCTAACATTATGTCTCTAAAGTCAGGGTTAGTAGCATACCCATGTATCATAGAAGATAGATCATTATTGTGAGTAGCTATAGACATCGCATTAACTTTTGGTCATCGTGAAAGTGCATCGGCCACTTGATTGTGCTTACCAGCAATGTGAGCAATATGGAAATTAAATTGCAAAAGAAAATGTGCCCACCTCATTTGTTTGTTGAAAAGCTTGGTTTGCATCATGAAATACTTGAGACTTTGGTGGTCGTTTCGTACAATAAATGGAGTCCCCAATAAGTAGTGCTTCCTATCTAGGACATGTAGAACACCTAAAATCTCTTTCTCACAAATTTCCAAGACTCGTTCATCCGTATTGAGCCTTCGGCTCTCATATGCTATGGCATGCCCTTCTTGAAGCAAAACTGCTCCAAGGCAATCACCACAAGCATCACATTGGACCTCAAATGGCTTTGAGAGATCCGGAAGCATGAGGACTCGTTGGGAAGTAAGCTTCCCTTTCAGCTTATCAAAAGCATTTTTCTCCTTAGCCGTCCATACATACTTAACATACTTCTTAGTTAAGTCATGTAGTGGTCTTGTTATTTGAGAGAATTTTGCTATGAAGCGTCTATAGTATGCGCACATACCAATAAAGCTTCTTAGCTCATGTAGATTCCTTGGATTATGCCATGCTTTTATTACCTCTAACTTTGATGGATCCATACGGATACCATCTTGAGAGATAATATGACCTAGGTATTGAATTTCTTAAAGAAACAATTTGGTTTTATTTTGGTTGAGTAAAAGCTTGTTCTCCCTCAATGCTTGAAAAATCACTTAGAGATGCTTATGTTCCTCCAAATTCTTGGAGTAGATGATGATGTCATCAAAGAACATTCCAGTGAATTTGCGGTAGGGTCTAAAAATTTTCTCCATTAGACGATGATTGAACGTGGCCGGTGCATTAGTCAAGCCAAAAGGCATGACTAGGTATTCATAAATACCAAACGTTGTGCAAAACGTGGTCTTTTAGGGTATCTTCATCAACTAGCCTTATTTGATGATAGCCACTTTTAAGGTCAATCCTACTAAAGTAGGTTGAGCCTTGTAGCTTATTAAACAGATCTTCTACCCGAGGCACAGGAAACGTGTTTTTGAAAGGAGATGCAATGGTCATCATCCCCTCGCTTCGGAGGTAATTCCATAGGGATATCTTCGATGAACACATCTTGGAATCCTTTTAGATCTTCTTGATTCCACCATTTACATTTGATGAAACATTAGGATCTTTTAGAGACTCTTTGACAAAGATCATGTACCCAGAAAGAGAGCACTTCATTGATTTATCAAAGGCATGAGGATTTACAAGTGGTATAGTACGACCACACTCACTGGCATCTATATACATGTTCTTTCCCCTATATGTGAAGTAGATTCTCCTTTCAAGGAACTTCATGTTGGCAGTCATGCAATCAAACCCTAGTGTCCCTAGGATAGCATCCTCATATTGGAGAGGAGAGATGAAAAAGTCTTCTTTGTCGATATAGCTTTGGACATGAAGCCTCAACTTCACAATCAAGGCAATAACGGAGACTTGTTGTCCCTTGAAAGTTGTGTCAACCATTACAATATCTCCCATCTCAAAGGCTTGAATTCCCAATTTGGTGTCCAACTCCGTTGATATGAAGTTGTGAGTAGAGCCAGGGTCAAACAAGATGAAGGCATCATGCTCCCTTACCTTTCCCCAAGCATAGGAGAGAGATGATCCTTTGCAATGAGCATCCTCTTTTGGAGCTTCTATAGTGGAAGCCCTAGGAGTCTCATTGCGAATATTTTTCTTGGGGCAAGAACGATAACCATGTCCTTGCTCCCCACACATAAAACACTTATGGTCCTTGCGAAAGGCTTCAAGCTCTTCAGGAGAGAGTTTGTTTTTGCCTTTGTAAACTCCCTTCTCCTTGGAACGATTGTTGTTGTTGTTGTTGGAAGTGCCTTGGGAAGAGTTTTGGGCATTGGTTTTCCCCTTTGCATGATTTTTATCTTTGTTTTCCATGGGCTTGACATTCCGTCTAGCCCCTTGTTGGAAATTGATGCATGAAGCAACCATAGTATGATGGATTACTTCGGTGATAGTACCAGGCCATTGAGAGTTAACATATTCGGTCATCTCTTCAGGTAATCCCGCACAGAATTGTTGCTTTTGCTCACCAAAGTCTATCTTTTGGAAGACAGTAGCCTTGAGATGTAAATCCCAAAACTTGTCTACATATTTGTGGATAGACTCAGGGAGAGAAGCTTCAGACTGTGCCATTCCGTGAGAACTTTGTCCTTTGCATCGCTTGCAAGGAATTGCTTCATTGATAGCTATGGGCAACCCTGATTTGCAAGCCGAAGTTACTCAACAACTTCGTGCTTATGGAATTGCTCATCATTAGCACCTTCATGTGCAAAATCAAAGCTATCAATTGCTTCTACTCTCTTGGTTATTGTCAGCCATGTTAACAAAATTTGTGTACGTACTTAGTGCATGCTTTGGCAATTCAAAACCTTAGTTGCCACTCCTCTTAGCCTTTGAAAATTGACTCTTAAGTACCTACACCCACGGCTCAAAGTGGTTAATTATAGAGAGTAGTGGAGTGGGTCTTATATTGCAGAATTACCAAGGGCTAGCTCCTTTCGGACTTCTTATGGCTCAATAATGGTAAAGTCGTAGGCAAGTCTAAAAAGACCCCATTATTAAGTCCAAAGCTCCCAAGGTGTGCACCATATCCTATATAGTGGGCTCAACAAGACTGGTAATAGATCCCAGTCCCACTTAACGGTGTATGCATGATAAGGTGTACCCACTTTCAGTAGTTTTTACCCACCAAGACAGCCAAGAAACAACCTCTTTTTTACCATTCCTACGTACATTTGACTTGCTTGCACTTACTTTGAAGAGGCAAGATTTGGTAACCACACAAAGCACATAGTTGAAAACACAATGGAAAGCTCTGATCTTCATTTTTTCACATCTAAATGGTAATTTTATTGTGCAAGGACTAATCTGGTTCAGCTTGTCACACGTTGTCATAGCATTGCGACCTTGATGAAGAAATACTTAAAACTTTTTATGGGCTTTTTTTCTTTAATTACCCTCTTGCACATGAAATGTTCACTTGGCAAGCAATTTAACTTGATTTATTGATAATTTTTTTGGATCTTTGTATAATTAATATTCATTTTTCTTTGTTAGAATTTTTATTTATAAAAACTTGATTTTTTTACACTAGATATCTAATGATGTAGAGCTTATTTTGCAAGATCCAATTGTCATTTGATAGATAATGACCCAAGGAATGTGACCATGCAAAAAAAATTAAACTTCAACGGTTTATTTTTTAAAGATCTACCTTAGAAAATAACAAAGACTGCTTAGTATAGTTTTTTTACTAATCTAATAAATAATGTACATTGCCACTCATTTTGATTTTCATATATGTCATAACTCTTAGTGTAAGGTCCTCATAGAAAAAAAATTGAGTCAATTTGAGTAAGGGAAAGACATGTTTTCATTGTTGTAATTTTTTTCACTTCCACCATTCACTTGAGGTGTGCCTCCTTAGGTTTGGTATTTACCAAACCTAAAAATTTTGACACTTGTCAACCAACCATGGCTTGGTTATACTCTCCCAATCCTAGTTGGCTAGTCCACCTCATACAAGGAGACTGCCACATCACCAAAGGTCCATGTCATCACCCCTCCCACCTTCACATCACCACAGTCAACACTTTGACCGTAACAGTTGGCTTGCCATGTCACTCTAATTGCCAACTCATCCATCACCCTCCACTGCCACCTTGCATGCACTTCACCTTAAGTGCCATCTCATCCACCACCTCTCATGCCATGTATAAGTATTGCTTGCATGGCTTGCCACATTACTCGCCACCTCATGAGCCACCAAGCATGCCACATTGCCACCTTGCCAAATCATCACGTCCTTTTTTGCCCCCTAATCATTACATGTCACCATTTTGACACGTCATAATATGACATGGAAAATGAGGGGATCCCATCCGCCACCTCATCTTTCCACCTATGCATTACATGTCATCAATCATCCACATCAGCTTGCGACATGGATGACCATGTCATTCATGCATGGCCACCTCAATAGCCATGTCATTTTTTAATTTTTTTAAAAATAATGTAAATAAATAAAAAATCAAGATATCTCAACCTAATTATTTACGTGGTAATTTAAGCAAAAAATTGAATATATTTTAATGTAATTTTTTGTTTTTTAAAAGTGTTAATTAATAATAAAATTCTATTTATTTGAAATATCATTGGATCACAAAAAGAAAGATTGTTTTTAAGTAGCTTTTGTTTTACTTATGCACACGGGATCGGGACCTTCTATATCGATACAAGCTACATGTAGCTCGCGACGGAAAAAACGTTCATCGCGCTCCTTGATCACACCGTGGCTTAGGCGGGAGCCTACCGTAGTCGATGCCTCGGCCCTGGACACGATCCGCCATCACTCATCGTCTATCGAGCCCCGTCGGCCACCCCAAGCGCGTTGAATCCCGCTAGACCTGAAAACGGCCCGAAAGTAGCCAAGTCCGTCGGTGAAAGGTAGCCTTGGCACTCACCCAAAGGGGGGGGGGGGGGGGGGGGGTGTGCATCCCAACGTCACAAGAGGGGTGTGGGGAACTCGTCACCTCACCTCACCTGTCCTTCGCACCGCGGCCTACCCCCCTCCCGTCTCAACCGAGCACCACTATCTTATAGTTGTACACAATCCAATGCGGGCCGACAAGCCCCTAAGAACCATGACATGGGCCGGCAAACGCGGGGTTTTTGGGGGAAGGTCGTAAGACAAGGTTTCCACAAGACGAATTGCCATGGCCATAAAACTTTGCAGGGGCAAAAATTTAGGTGCTTTCCCTACCCCTACAATGTTTCAGGCCATCCGCTCCCGTCTCATTGGTCTAGGATGGCACAATTGCCATTTTTTTCATTTTGGCTTCGCTAAGGGCCCAATGGTAAAAAACTGACGCTTGTGCCACAGTAGACCTTCGAGACGGATTGTGTTGCCCATGAAACTTTGCAGGGATAGGGATTTAAGTGCTTTCCCTACCCTTGCAAATTTTCATAGCCATCCGCTCATGTCTTCTCGGTTAGGGTGGCACAATCGACAATTGTTTCGTTTTGGCTTCGCTAAGGGCCCAATGGTCAAAAACTGGAGGATGTGCCACCGTAGCCCGTCGAGACGGATTGCGATGGACATGTAACTTTGCAGAGGCGGGGATTTAAGTGCTTTTCCCTTCTCTGCAAAGTTTCATGGGCATTGCAATCCGTCTCGACGGTTTACGGTGGCACAATCGCCAGTTTTTTTACCATTGGGCCCTTAGCAAAGTCAAAACGAAAAAAAATGGCGATTGTGCCACCCTAGACCAAAGACATGGGAGCAAATGGTCATTAAACATTGCTTTCCCTATCCCTATAAAATTCATGGCCATCCGCTCCCATCTTGTCGGTCTAGGGTGGCACAATTGCCAATTTGTTCGTTTTGGCTTCGCTAAGGGCCCAATGGTCAAAAACTGGCGATTGTGCCACTGTAGACCGTCGAGACGGATTACGATGCCCATAAAACTTTGTAGGGGTAAGGATTAGGTGGTTTCCCTGACATGCAATGTTTCATGGCCATACATTCCCGTCTCGTCCGTCTAGGGTGGCACAATCGCCAATTTTTTCATTTTGGCTTCGCTAAGGGCCCAATGGTCCAAATTTGGTGATTGTGCCACCATAGCCCGTCAAGACTGATTGCGATGGCCATGAAACTTTTCAGGGGTGGGGATTTAGGTACTTTTCTTGTCCGTGCAATGTTTCATGGCCATCCGCTCTCGTCTCGTTGGTCTAGGGTGGTACAATTGCCAATTTTTTGGTTTTGGCTTCGCTAAGGGCCCAATGGTCAACAACTGTCGATTATGCCACAGTAGACCGTCGAGATGGATTGCGATACCCATGAAACTTTGCAAGGCCACGGATTTAAGTGCTTTCCTTGCCTGTACAAAGTTTCATGTCCATCCGTTGCCGTCTCGTTGGTCTAGGGTAGCACAATCGCCAATTTTTGCGTTTTGGCTTTGCTAAGGGTCCAATGGTAAAAAACTGGCGATTGTGCCACTGTAGCCCGTCGAGACGGATAGCCCGCCGAGACGGATTCCGATGCCCATGAAACTTTCCAGGGGCAGGGATTCAGGTTCTTTCCCTTCCCCTGTAAAGTTTCATGACTATCCGCTCCCGTCTCGTCAGTCTAGGGTGACACAATCACCAATTTTTTCATTTTGGCTTCGCTAAGGGCCCAATAGTAAAAAACTGGTAATTGTGCCACCGTAGACCGTCGAGATGGATTGTGATGCCCATGAAACTTTACAAGGGTGGGGACTTAAGTGCTTTACCTGCCCCTATAATGTTTCATGGCCATTCGCTCTCGTCTCACCGGTCTAGGGTGGCACAATCGTCGATTTTTTTTTTTTCACTAGGGACCCAATGGTCAAAAACTGGCGATTGTGGCATCGTAGCCCATAGAGACGGATTGTGTTGCCCATTAAACTTTGCAGGGGAAGGGATTTAGGGTTTTTTTCGGCCCCTACAATGTTTCATTAGCATCCGCTCCCGTTTCATCGGTCTAGGGAGGCACAATCGCCAATTTTTTCATTTTGGCTTCAGGGCCCAATGGTCAAAAATTGACGATTGTGCCACCGTAGTCCATTGAGACGGATTGCGATGGCCATGAAACTTTGCAGGGGCAATAATTTAGGTTTTTTCCCTGCCATTGCAATGTTTCATGGCCATCCGTTCCCATCTCGTCGGTCTAGAATGGTTGAATCTCCAATTTTTTCGTTTTGGCTTCGCTAAGGCCCTAATGCTAAAAAACTAGCAATTGTGCCACTGTAGCCCGTCGAGACGGATTGTGATGGCCATGAAACTTTGGAAGGGTAGGGATTTAGGTGCTTTCCCCACTCCTGTAATTTTTCATGGCCATCCGCTCCCGTCTCGTCAGTCTAGGGTGTTGGAATTAGGGTTGCAGAGAAACGCACACAACTTGGAGAAGACGAAGGAAGCTCAAGGCACACAATAGAGAGTGTGTTACTTAGTGTGCAATGGAAAGATAGATAGCCCTAGAGTGATGGGCGTATATACAATGCACGGGGGGGAAACCTCCTAAAGAGGAAAAAAATGCCCCGACGGTCCTAGTGTGTTCACACACATCACTACCACATGTATATGGTAACAAATCCCCCCTGGAGTGATGCGGTGAACGAGAGCTGGCACATGAGTAAAGGGAAGTGCCATGCCCTAAGGACATGATCAGTCCACAAAGGGGAGTAAGCCCAAAGCTTTGCGAAAAGCTTCAAGCTTCTCACGAGACAATGCCTTTGTCAAAAGATCTGCAAGGTTGTATTGTGTTGGCACATAAGCCAAGATGATCTCTCCTGCTGAGAGCCTCTCCCTGACATAGTGGTAATGCACCTCAATGTGCTTTGTGCAAGCATGAAAAACTAGGTTCCTCGCAACTGCCAATGCGCTCTGACTGTCAGTGCTCAACCACGATATACATGAACTGCCAAGCATGAAACAAAAACCACTTGTGGACACTCGCGTGTCAAAACAACCAGCCCAATCTGAGTCCAAAAAAGCATGTAAGTCTGGCGGCAATGATCCCCCTTGGGATAAAACAAGCCAAGATGTAAAGTGTCACTAAGGTAACGGAAAATCCTCTTGACAGCCTGCCAATGCTTAGACCCTAGCCTATACATAAATCTGCTGACATGTGAGACTACAAACTGAATATCGAGCCTCGTGTTGCATACATAAATGAGGCAGCCAACAGCAGTTTGATAAAAAGTGACATCAGCAGGATTGCTAGCATCATGTAGACTCAACTTCAAACCTATTTCCATGGGAGTGGCAATAGGTTTGCAATCCTCAAGTCCAAACTTACATAGCAATGTCTCTATGTAACTTTTCTGACACAAGGCAATACCACCATCACACTGCTTAAACTATATACCCAAGTAATGATGCAACAGCCCCAAATCTTTCATCTTGAAAGTAGCATTCAAATCAGCCTTAAATTCAGCAATATGTCTCTCATTTGGTCCAATGATCAGCAAATCATCGACATAATGAACCACAATGAGAAGTACATCACCCTCATGCTTTACATACAATGTGCTTTCTGTTGGACTATTACGAAAGCCTCGTTTAACCAAATGAGTGTCAGCTTTCTCATACCAAGCACGAGGAGATTGCTTCAACCCATACAAACCTTCTTACATCTGCACACTTTGTCCTCTTGTCCTTTTATGACAAAACCACGAGGCTGCGTTACATAAACTTCCTCAAATATGTCACCATTCAAGAAAGCAGTAACAATGTCTGATTGATGTACATCCCAACCAAAATGAGCTGCCAATGCACATAGAAAACGCACAGTAGTCATACGACAAGTGGGAGCAAAAGTCTCTTCATAATCTATGCCTTTTTGTTGTGCACAACCCTTTGCAACAAGTCGAGCCTTATGGCGATCGATCTACCATCCGGCTTGCGTTGCAACTTGTAAACCCACTTCGTACCAATGGCCTTTTTTCCAGGAGGCAAACCACATAAAGTCCTGTGTCATTTTCTATAAGTGCATCATATTCTGATTGCATGGCAGCCATCCAATTTTTTGAAGGTTCCTCAACATCATGTAAGCTAGACACAGCCAAAGCATAACAATCTGATGCATAAGATGCATGGCAAGAGCCTGAACGAGTACGACTAGACAAAGGTGCGTCCAATTTACTGTCATGCAAAGTGTGCACTAGCCATTTTGGCATACCTCTAGCCTACTCATTTTCAGGTCTTTCCTCATCAAGTACACCATGTACATCTGCATCAGGAATAGGCTGATCTGTAACATTTTCAAAAACCCCCATAGGTTGTACACTTGCCTCATTGGAACTTACATTCGTATTTCCACCACTGAAAAGAGGAAACAAAGTGTCATAAATGTCCTATGAGCTTACATTACTGTCTCTAGTACATGACAGTAAGGGCTGAACAGAATCTTCCACAAAAACTACATCCCGTGAAACCAGAATACGTTTTGTTTGCGGATGATACAACCTGTAACCTTTGCTTTTAGCACTATAACCAACAAAAATACATTTGACAGCCTTATCATCCAATTTTCTGCGTTGTGTTTGTGGCACCAAAGCATATGCCAAACAGCCAAAAACACGCATTTGCTCAATAGAAGGCTTTCTATCATGCCATGCTTCATATGGAGTAATAGATTGCAAAGCTTTCGTAGGACACCTGTTAAGTACATAAGTGGCACACATGATGGCCTCAAGCCAAAAAGAATGCGACAAAGCTTGACTTTTGACCATACATCGTGCCATTTCCGTCAATGGCCTGTTTTTTCTCTCAGCAACACCATTTTGCTAAGGTGTATAAGGCACTGTACATTGGTGTTTTATCTCACAACTAGCCAGAAATGCATTAAATTCATGAGACATATACTCCCCCCCACGATCGGAACGGAGGGTGCCCATAGTACATTTCGAGGCATTTTCAGCCATAGCCAGAAATTGTTTGAAGCACATAAAAACTTCGGACTTCGCTTTAAGCGGAATTACCCATGCATGCCTAGAGTAATTACCAGATTCCTACCAGACTTTTGCTAGTACTTGGAGACTGATGACCCAAGGAAATCCCGAAGTTGTTAAGTTTGATGCATTACGCACATTGATGTTGCAAGAGTCACTTTCTAGAAAAAACAAGACTAGGCAGCGTGCAGTGGAACAGGATTTTATTGCTTCTCAAAGAAAGCGTGGTAACAGTAATGTAGCCACTTCTTATGGTTCTACTGCGAGTGGAAAAAACTCTGTTCCTAATGCTCTTGTTGGCAACAATTCGTCTGGAAATTCTGGTGATAAGGGCAAGAAGAAGATGCGTTGCCATTATATACAAACCTCTCTTCCGTGGATGTACTAATCAAGTAACAATTGTTAGCAACAAACAAAGGAAATCAGTCCCATACAATAAAGAATACGTGAATTTGAATTATTGTATGGGTATCAAAAGAAAGGTCTAGCTACAAAAATTAATGGCGAAACAAAAAAATCAAGAATTGGTGATTTGAACCCAGGACGCAGCAGCACTGGGGATTCCCTGGTTGTCAACAAACAGCATGTAATAGGCCGGGGGCGCCACGTTGGAGTTTGGTGGGGCAGTTACGTTAACAGAGTAGGAGGAGGTAGAGCTGTCGCCCCCACTGATGAGTACCTGCCCAACCAGGCGTAGTCGCAGGAAACGGAGTCCCTGCGAGAAGGAATGCGTAGTGAAAGGTGAGCTCACCAGACTCACACCAAATTCTGCAGCGGCACTCGTGACTTGCACCTGCACGGTGAAGGCCTGGCCATACACAATGGTGGTGGGTGCCGAGACGATGGAGGGTCGCTCACCATCGTTCGAAGAATCCAAATACGAGGGAGAGAATGCCTCCACTCGCAGCTCTGTTGGAAAATCGCCTGTAAATGTATAGAATTGATGAGTGTTGCTTCCTGCTATGAGCACTCGCCCATCAGGCAGTAGATTCGCAGTTGAATGATACACCCTGGGAATAGTGGACGGTGCCTCCGTGATGAAACGGCTGCCCTCGCTTGCACCAGGGACGTACATGACAGGCGACAATGTTGGATTGATCGCATTTCCCCATCCTTGACATCCATTTTCAGCTCCATTGACGATGAGAACGTCCCCTGAAGCTACAAACACCATGTCTCCCATTGCCCGGCGGAATGGCATCTCCTCCATGTTCCAGGCAGGCGCATCTGTGCCGGTGACGGAGATGCGACCGCATGTTTGCGATGCAGGCGGAAAAGGTGCTGGGTAGAGGAAACAGTTGGGCTGTGCACCTCCGCACACCAACACCTCCACATTTGCGCCATACACGTTCTCTGCATCTGCCTGCAGTGGCAACATTACCGACGATCCAGCTGATGGGTAGTTGCGAGGCTCACCGGGGATGGTTGGAAAGGTCTTAACCACTGTGTTTGTTTGGTAGTTGTACACGATGGAGTCCCTGTTGGCAAAGATATACAAATTCCCATCCGGCAAGAGATGCACAAAAGGGTAGTAGTTGTCATTTTGGGCATCATCCGTCTGATTCAGAAACGGCAACACCACCTTCTGAGAGCCGCTTGCTGGGATGAACTCAAGCGTGAAGACGCTGCGACCACCGACGACTATCTGCCGCCCATCAGGCAAAAGCTGGTTGCTTGCGTACCATCGCCCGTCCTGCAGAGAATTGTCCGACTCTTCAACCCAATCGCAAGATTGATCACTTGGACAAGGTGTGAAACGGCGAACCTTCATAAGCCCATCGTTATCGCCGCCTGTCTGGACAAGCGTCCCATCCGGGCCAAATTGCCCGGACGAGCACCACGTGTCCGTGAAGATGAAGAGCGGGCGGACGGTGTTAGGGCCTGGGGTAAAGAGAACGGAATGGGCGGAGCAATCGTGAGTAAGGGTGAGGTCAATTGCGTTGTCTCTGCAAACGCCATTGGTGAGGTTGATTTGGGAGGGGCCGATGTTGGTTCTGTCCAAGAAAATGACATTACCATAATGGGTAACGGCAGTGTGCATCGACGCAATACCTGCGTTGTCGAGCAAAACATTCCAGGTGCCTTGCGCATTTGCGGTCTTCAAAGGGTAATGTTGATGAAGCCAAAGCACAGCAGCTATGAAGAGAAGCAGATTCTGGGCGGTGCGGTTACGCATGACTTAACCGCTAATGGAGGGCCTTCCACTAATTGATTGCCGCTGCAGGTAGACGAAGCTGCAGTTGTGGAAAGATGGAGCTGGAGATGGAGAAACTAAAGGACTGTGATAATTGATTATAGGCTAAGGGAACGAAACGCAGAGAGAGAGAGAGAGAGAGAGAGAGAGAGGGCCTGCAGTTTACAGGCAGCTGCCTGAAAGGGCGCATTTCTGTGAGCTTTAGTGGGTTATTAGTGGCCCTCGTTAATCGTGCTCACGCCATTCAGTAAAGCTGTATCTCACTCGACGAAGACCTCCCTCGCTTGCCTTGATCAGAACATCTCTGTCAACACACAGTGACACACGTTAGAAATTATTATCAACGCGGAAAGGTGCTCAACAACAGCTTCCAGATTCCTGTTTTATTTTGAAAGAAGAGAGCACTTTTGGGCGCGTTCTTACCTGTAGGCCACGAGTGCGTGTGCGAGTGAGAGTCTCTAGAAAACTAGCGACTTGAGCCAAGAGAACTTAGAACAGAAGAAGAAGATGCTTGGAAGCTTCAAGAGCTATAGCTAGCAGGTAATTAGCAACAATAGGCCTAGTAAGGAGTTGGAACTTGGGAGGAGGATTCATATCACACTCACCAGATTTCAAGTTGGAAACTTTGAAGGAGACAGTCTTTAGAAGCACATTTGGTTTCTTAAAATTTGACAAGTGGCTTGGACTTGGGGGAGTGTGGTGTAAATTGGTTGGCCCTTGTGTGGAGAACATTATAATAAAGTGAGACGCGATTAAAACACCCATCGCATGCAGTTGCAATGGCACCCACTACACTTGTGTTTGTGTAACTGTCAGTGTAAGTCGTCGTGGGTGACTTTTGAGGTGGCTTTGAAAAAACATTTAGTTTAAGATTAGCGTACCACTGGATTATTGTTATCCTTGACATCGTCCCTCTTCTTATAGAGCACTGCTCTTGTCCCTACCTAGAGGCCACAGTGCTACGTATTGCACAAGCACACGTGAAGAGGAGAAGCCGTAAGGATGAACAGATGACCACTTTCTAATTTGCTACATACCTCTTCTTTCCCCTTTGTTTTGTGTTGGCTCTCTCCGCATGTGCTCAAGCACACACCCAAATTGGACGAGCAAACAACTTGCAAGGTGATGCAGTGCTATTTTGGGCATTACAAACGGGCAGAGAGAGAGAGAGAGAGAGAGAGAGAGAGAGAGAGAGAGAGAGAGATGTGCAGAAGAGAAGCCGTAAGGATGGAGAGATGACTAGTCTCTAATTGTTCTATGTTCCTCTTCTCCTTTTTTTTTTTCACCATCAGCACGGAGAAGGAAGTAGGGAGAAACTATACGTATATCATGTATTTACAACTGTACATTGCTGCACATTACACCCTCGAGAGCAACCGTGGGAACCACCCCCCCCCCCCCCCCCCCCCAATTGGGGGGAGAATACACCCAAGAGAACGCACTTGTGAGTCTTGAACCCTCAACCTTGGGGTACATCTCAAAGGTCTCACCAACTGGGCTATGCTTCTTGGGTATTCCTCTTCTATACTTCTATACTATATATAATGCAGCTTAAAATTTTCAAGCAAGGAGAGACCCTCCATGTGTCACTCAGTGCTTCTATACTATATATAATGCAGCTTAAAATTTTCAAGCAAGAAGAGACCCTCCATGTGTTACTCAGTGCTTCACTTCAAAGAAAACCTTACAAAAGAACCTTTTCAACCCTTCAATTTTAAACCTTTCAAAGCATAAAAAAAAGGTTGGAGTGTACTTTTCCTTAATTGAAGGATGGCTCAACTTTTCTTTGGGAAAGCCAATAGCCATAAAATTTCAAAATTTAAGAAATTGTTCGTATGTACACAAGCAAAATTTTGTCCGTTTATTTCAAGGTAAACTTCAAATCTAGCTAGGATTTTTTATTTAATACACTAAAGTCTAATTTTAAAGAACATTGGTTTTGAATAACCCCAAAATGAAAGGATGTGTGTGTGTATGTGTGTGTGAGAGAGAGAGGGGGGGGAGTGTTTCAAAGAGAGTGCCAAACAAAACATTTGATTGAAATAATTTTAAAGTAAATCTATTCTTTCAATTTTAAACATTTCAAAGCATTAAAAAAAGTTTTAATTGTACTTTCCCAACTTTACTTTTTCTTATTTGAAGTATAGCTCAACTTTTCTTTTGAAAAGCCAATAGCCATAAAATTTTAAAATTTAAGAAATTGTCCATATACACAATTTGATTGTACTTTCCCAACTTTACTTTTCCTTTTATTTGAAGGATAGCTCGACTTGTTTTTTTGGAAAGCCAATAGCCATAAATTTTTAAAATTTAAGAAATTGTCCATATACACACTAGCAAAATTTTGTCGGTTTGTCAACGAGAGCTATCTCAGTTGGTAGAGCAAGAGCCCCTTGTGTCAAAGGTCTTGGGTTCAAACCCCCTTGACAGCTCGTATGACATGTAGCCCTTAGGGGCTGTTCCCCTAGTCCAAATGATAGATTGGCCATCCTAACTCGGTTGGGATGACTCACCTTAAGAGTCGGACTGCCTCCACCTACGGGGGTTGGGTGTGTGTGTTGTAATTTCAAAGTTCTACTCTCTCAAAAAAAATAATGTCGGTTTACTTCAAGGTAAACTTGAAATCTAGCTAGGATTTTTTGATTAATACACTAAAGTCCAATTTTAATCAAACATTGGTTTCGAATAACCCCAAAACGGAAGGACGTGAGTGTGTGTTCGTGTGTGTGTGTGTGTGTGTGTGTGTGTATGTATGTGTTTGTGTGTGTGTGTGTGTGTGTGTGTGTGTGTGTGTGTGTGAGAGAGAGAGAGAGAGAGAGAGAGGGGGGGGGGGGGGGGGGGGGGGGGGGGGGGGTGGTCTCAAAGAGAGTGCCAAAAAAAATTTCTTGATTGAAATAATTTTAAAGTAAATCTATCTATACTATCCTTTATTGAGCTTGAGAATTTCTCAAACGATGGAGACTCCCACTCGTCGTCAAATCACTTCACTCTTGAACGCGCATGTGCATGTGTGTGTGTGTGTGTGTGTGTGTGTGTGTGTGTGTGTGTGTGTGTGTGTGTGTGTGTGTGAGAGAGAGAGAGAGAGAGAGAGAACACCTCGATGCATCGTGTGTTGGGAGAGGAGCCTGTAACATTTCATAGTGGCATTGAGCGTGTAGTAAATGCTCGCGATTACGTGGCCTATCGAGGACCAAAATGGCATGATCTCCCGCTCAATCTTTAGCTAGAAACGATAGCCCACATATATGATGTATCTATGAGGGCCAATACTTCTCTACTTCTCTCTTAAATCTCCATACACGACTCTCTCCCGCTCTGCACACACACACACACACACACACACACATAAAAGTTCTCATCTAGCACAAGAGAGAGAGCATATGCGTTGCCATCTTTTATAAAGTGATGTGCAATCGATAAATTTGTTGTTGCAAGATAGTATCTGCATGTGGAAAGTCAAGTGCATGTCATCATTTTTGTTTTGTTGATGAAGAAGTTAAGAGTTTCTTTACATATGCTTACAATCACATTGGAGAACAATAGTCCATTTCTATGTTGTGTTCAGTTTACATGTCATCTATATGAGGTTTATCACTTGAAGAATTGGTTTTCCTTTACATGTTTAGCAAGGCCACAACTAACTTTTACAAATGTACTTTAGATATACAAGTTTGTATGATGGTCCTTTCACATATAGAGCTTTTTGTTACTCTTACCAATATGAAAGCAATTGTTAGACTTTCTTATTCAAGTTTCCTTAACTTTTTCATGAAGGCTATCCCTTTATCCCCATCTCATCTTTTGGTGTGGTTCATGTGCTATCAATGCTTTTCCCCTTTGAAATGTTGTATTTAATGTTTGTTTACAACTTGAAGTTGTTATTGTTCCTGAATTGCACCTTGCACTCACACAAGATCTACAGCCACAATTTTGGCTCTTTTTTCATGAAAAAAGCAAGCACTTCAAATGTCAATCATGACTTTATATCAATTCACAAGTTTCATATGCATACATGGGCACTTGCACACATGTACACACAAGGTATTACTATAGCCTTGACGAGTAAATCATAGGACAAAGTCTAATCTATATAGGCAGTTGGAAAACAACATCTTGCTTTGTAGAGCTTTGGTTGTTGTATCTTCCAAGTGTGGTGTATTCTTGAAGCACAACGAGTTCTCGATGACAATCTTGATTGACCTTGACATTGCTTTAGTTGAGACTTATGTCAGGTGTGGGACACATGAAACAAGTTGTAGGTCGTTGTCATCTAATGCATAGGGATATACTCTCTCCAAATGAAATTTCATGTTTGTGATGAGCGTCATGTCCGAGATGTTAGATCTTGGACTACTCTTATTTTACGGTCCACCAACATGGGCAGGCCGGTTAGTTTAATCAAATATGTAGTTAGGGCCCCTCTCTTCATGCAGTCATCTACACTTGCATTTTGAAGGCACACGACATAATGCAAGAAGATAAAATGGGTGAGCACATTTACGATGAGATGAGTAGTCAAGGGCTATTGGAAAGTAGCATCATCGCTCTTGGCGGAGCTTTGTTTTTCAAATTTTTTGTAATGTTGAAAGCGCGAGATGTTGACACTGCACTACCATTCTGAAATGTTGCCTCTTGGACTGGATTGATTGTTGTAGCATATGCGCTTGGAGTGCTCTTATGCCCAGTGAGGGAAACATGAGGGAAAGGTGAGAAATCTTTGGGCTATTTTAAGGAAGACAACATGAAGGCTTCTCTCTAGACGATAACCTATGAATGATGATGAAGCTTTGGGATGCTTTTAGACGAGTTGAAGAAAGGGCTTCTTTGCAATGTTGCAACTTAATGGAATTTGCCACTCTGCAAGAAGTTGACATGAGAGATAAATTTATAATGTGATGGTAACTGGGGCTCCTAGAGGAAAACATCATGTTTTGGCAATTATTTGGCCAACATGTACGTCAATTGTGGTTATGTTTAAAAAGCCATTGATGAGGTCTTATTATGCAAAATGTTGTCTCTTGGATTGCATTGTTTGTTGCAATATATGATCTTGGTTGCCCTTATTCCAAGCAAGGGAAAGACGAGAGAACGGTGAGGAAGCTATGGGCTCTTTCTAGGGGAGGCAAAGATAGGGCTTCTCAATTAGCTTTAGGATACTTTCAAAGGAGGAAAAGGAAGGGCTCCTTTCCGGATCTCATTCCAAAATTTGCCTCTATGATTGCATTGTTTGTTGTGCTATATGCTCTTGGACTGTGCTTATGCCCAATGAGGGAAACACTACAAAAAGGTGAGGAAGCTCTTCGCTATTTTTAGGGAAGGCAAAGCAAGGGCTTCTCTTAATATGCAATCAACTGCAAACAATGATAAGGAAGTTGTGTGATGATTTCAGAGGAGGTGAAGGGAAGTATTGGCAAAATGGTTTTAAAAGTGTTTCATTCTTTTGAAAGTACAATAAGGCTTTGACTTACTTACAATTTGAGTATGAGCTAGCATCTATTGAACTACATTGAATGCAAGATATGTCGACTACAAGGGCAAGATGAGGAAGGTTTGGTCATAAGCAAATGCAAGAAGATATGCAACATCCAAATGCATTCACCTTTGCTTGTGTTTTGAAGAATCATTCAAATGTGTTTGGAATAGTACACACTATGTAGAGCTACAAATCTTCATAGCTTAAACACCAAGTTTACCATGGCTATACATACTATCTAGACCCTGAAACAATTATCATCCTCGGAGCTCCAAGTTGTATCTCATGTCCACATCGCTACCAAACAACATTTAAAAATATAAAGTTCCATGGGACAATGTAACTGCTTAAAAAATTAGCAATCACTTTTATATTTCAACAACAAAAGAAAAATAAGATGAGCACATGGATGGCTCTTCATTGGATTGTCTTTTTGAAATGCCACCTCCTACCTCCTACACAAGATCACTATTTATTGATAGTTGAATGGAGAACCTTATTAGAGCATTGGATAGGATAATTTGTTTTGATAATGAAGTGTTCAAGATATAATTGGCACTACCTTGTGGACGCATAAAGAATGTTTGCACATGTTTTCACCTTGAAGGGGGGGAGGGGAAGAGGAGGGTTACCAAAATTGGGACTTGCTTTTTCTTGGCCGCAGCAACTCGCAGGTCTCATACTAGTCCCCTTTGTTTTGTGCCGGTCACAAGGAACTTTAAGTGAATTCCTACATAGCAAAAAACAAGACTTTTCCTATATAAAACTTGAATGTACATAGGAAAAGTCCAAACTAATAAAAACGGAACCTTTTATTATATATATGTGTGTGGCAAAAAATAGCTATATAATAATTGCACCACACGAGAAAAACTATATAGCTTTTTTGACCAACATATGCAACAACAAAAAAAGTATATAGTAATGTGGGTGAATAAATACCATATAACAATATATACGCCTTTTATATACCAAATATTATGCAATAGCTATATGAATAGAATCAGTATGTAAATAATATAATTTTTTCTTTTTTATTATATATGTATGTGTTAGATATTATTTATTGACCTTATAATTACCTTAATGATATTATAATAACAATTTTCAAGAATGTGTCATGGATCTTTCATGTGAAGAAATTAAGTATTTACATTAAACTCATCATGCATGGATATTTAGAACAAAGACTTCTTTTTCTTTTTTCCAATCTCACAATAGTGAGTGTATGTATTGTATTCACCAAAATAATGTACTTCAAGCTCGTGACGATTCTTGAGGGACATCAAATTACATTAGACTTCCCAAAGTAGTAATCAACTACCCCGTTAGAACTGCGTTGATGGCCCAATACCTGTCGTCTGAGTCCTTCCTTTTATCAATGGAGACAATTAGTTCCTTGCTAATTTCAAATACTATCTCTGTGAAGCTAGCAATTACAAGAGCATTCTCAAACACCCTACGATCCCTAGCCTTTCATATTTCTTGAAATAGCAAAACTTGGCGATTTGAGTAAATACCACGGTTTACGAGCACATGGCTCTTCAACCTCATCCCTTCAAGGACCAAGTCATTCTTAGAGAAGCCTATCCTCCATGTCCTTTGAACCCACACATTTTCCATGCTAGGCCACTGATAGTTGTGCAATCCTTGAATAGGTGAGGAAGACCCTCACATGCCGTTTTGCCACTACATCTATCTGAGCCGGTCCCTCTAGCATGAATTTTCACTCCTGTCAGCAGAACCCCCCATAACACCTTCCATATAAAGAGCTTCATTCATTAGGAGAAAGTTGGACTCACTTTTGGGCCTTTCAGTTCTAGAGAGAGAGTGGCGCTCGACCAATGAGGAAGAGGCTAACGTTATGTTGAGAATCGACATTTTGGAGCCAAGCTCTTTTAGAAAAAGGGGGAAAATATTATTTTTGTTCATCAAATTACATAATTTCACGCTTTCAAGGTATAAATGCCATAAGTCGTACTAACTCTGTACTGACGAGTTTCAGAACTTTCATTGAAGACTCTATCTAGTATCTATGTTCCGACCCTAATATGACTTTGAGTAGCTCTATCCCTCTCAAAACTTCTTCCCTTTTTCATATTTGTACTAACCTTCCTGTGTATTCTAGTGCACACCATGACTACTTCTCGAAGGCCTAGCACTACCATTGACTCTGTTAGCATTTTTAACAGTTATACTAGAGATGATCAAGCATGGATACCATCTCGAATAATTATAGGAAGATGGGTTCTACTACAAACTAGGAGGAGAAAGAGGAGGCAACACAATGATTTCATGGAGGCTTTCAAGGGACAAGTTAAAGAGTTTAAAGTGTGTGCACAAAGCAAGCGGGTGAAAGAGGTCCTCATACAACATGCTTTCCAGCATGCAGACTTAAGGTTGCAAACATCTCCTCCAAGTTTTCCATGGCATCGACCCAACTATAAGTTATTTTGAGTATCTCACTTAATGCATGATTATATTCGAAGGTTAAGTGGTGGATATCATCTTTGGTATGTTTCAGATATTTATCCATCGAATAGGATAGATTGGCAACCAATTGAGAGCATAGTTGGGATTTTTGATGCTTTCCATGCATTTATTGGTGAGAAAATGTATCGAGGAAGACAACACAAGGAACTTGCAGATAATGGAATATTCTTTTATGATATGTCATATTTGGAACCGAGAGCTTCCTTTGGTTGGGATCGTGTAGCTCCTTTGTCACTTCCATCCTTTGATAGCAAGGATTGGTCTTTGCCAGCTTCGCAAACTAGTGAAAGCTTTACGAATAAGTTGTTTTAGGATATACAAAAGTCCGTAAAGTATTCAGTTGCCACAAAAATAGTTCGGCTCACACTGTTTATGCCTCTTGAAGTGTTTGTAGATTTCTTCTTCGATGAGCAAATAAGAACTACCACGAAAATGTTCATTTTCTCTGTTCTAATCCACTTGTTCTAAATGGACGTGGGTACAACGAAAATTCAACTTGGTTCAAAACCAAGCGAATAGGGCCCTTCGGAGATTTTTGGGGTCCATATTCGCCTGGTTCTGACTCAAGTGATGTCACCTATTATGACATTAGCGCACGGGACAGAACCAAGCGAATAGAGACCTTGAGGGATACTCGAGGCTCAATATTCGCTTGGTTATGACACCAAATACATACTAATTTTGAATAGTAGTTTTGGCTTGCTTTTTCTTTCAGTCATGGGGATCATAGTCCTGGAGACAGACGTTGTGGGTACAACGGAAATTCAACTTAGGTCAGAACCAAGCGAATAGAGCCCTTCAGAGATTCTCAGGGACCCTATCCGCCTGGTTCCGACTCAAGTGACTCACCTATTATGACATTAGCGCATGGGACAGAACCAAGCGAATAGAGACCTTGAGGGATACTCGAGGCTCAATATTTGCTTGGTTAGGACACCAAATACATACCAATTTTGAATAGTAGTTTTGGCTTGCTTTTTCTTTCAATCATGGGGATTGTAGTCTTGGAGACAAACGTTGTGGGCGAGAATACATGTAAAGAAAAACTATTCACGTTCTTATACAACGCCTGTGCTCATCACCGTGCAACAGAACTACAAGGAATGTTTAATGTAGAGTTTTCTATACAGAGGATTATAGGTTGCTCAAGCATGAGACAGTCATTTGTGACAATTCCATGACAGTTGATGGCATGAGATATGTGCATTCAGCCGACCTTGACCCTGACAAGAGTGCTTCAAGGAGACTGAATCGCAGTCTAGAAAAGTGTCTCTCCAATGCACTGCTTGTACAAGACAGGTGTATGAAGCACTTCAAAAAATGTCGCCTAGTGGAATTCTACCACGGGTTTGTCTGTTACTTATACTTGCATATGGATGGTGATTCAGAGACTTCCCAGTCAACAACTTTCGATAGTTGTCCATTGGCGCCGGAGGAAGAGGTAGAGGATGTGGAGGTGCAGTTTGACCCAAAAGAAGAGCGGATAGAGGTATTAAAGAAAACATTTGATGTGGGCTTAACTTTTGCTTCTTTTGCAGATGCAGCAATAGGGTGCAAGCAAGAAAGCCCAAATAAGGAAGTGACTTTGCCTCTGAATTGCACTCCCAGCTTTGCTATGGTGGGCGATACCCACTACGTTCTACTCACAGATATCATGCATGAGCTGAATATACGGGAGGACTACTGCATAGCTGCAATTGCGAATTTTTGTGAGGTAGACATGAGATTTGTGGATGATGATGGAGTGGACCAACATCTTATTGCTGACACAGATGTCCACGACTCACAGTCTACTTCAGGGTGGCAACTGATCAAAGATACATGCAATGAAGCGAAGTCCAGAGAGGCCAATTTTCCAACAGATGAGCAGTAGTGAGACACCCGATGTAGTGAGACAACGCCCAAGGTTCTACCACAAGGAATACTCCGAGGAAAATGCAAAGTTCCCACTATTTGCAATGAAAGTTATTACAAGATTGTGTGGTGGGCATCCACTAAACGCAGAAAGACTAATTCTGATTGAGAAACAGTTTGCTCTACGCTTCTTTGACATTGGGTATGGGTGCCAAGCACTCAGAGCCCCCTATTTCATATCCTACACAGCTCAGGCTCTAGCTGCAGGGCTTGAAGACCCAGAGAGCTTAGATCCATACAACAAGCGGTTGTTTTTTAGGGAAATAAGATGCCTGATGTCCGTGGGGATGTTGCCATCAACAGAGGAACAAAGTGAGGAAGAAGGAGGTACATAGAAGAGGATAAAAACGACGGGCTCATGTCCATCTTCTCCCTCAAGTCCATCTTCTCCTGCGCATGACTCGTGACTGTCGCCACATCGCATGGCGCTCCCGAGCATTTGAATTTCCCCAAGCCATCTAGTGCATCAAAGAGGATAAAAACAACGGGCTCAGGTCACACACACACACACACACACACACATATATATATATATATATATATATATATATATATGAGATAGAACGTTGTTTGCATATAAGCTTTACTATACCAATTCTAACAATTTTTCCAAGCCATCTGTTTCTTCTCTTTGCGGATGTGTTGTAAAGACCGTGTAATTTCTGAACTTTTAAGAAGCTCCTTCTGTCTTGCTCTATGAATTAGTCGTCTATAAGTCCATTGGTGTAACTCTAATAGGCTATTGGCCTTATCCTTTCCTCCCCTATGTCCAGTGCGCTTAAAATAACCTGTTCTTGCCATGTGTGGGTTTTTTCCATGCCTTGTGTGGACCATATTGATAGTGAGCCGTATGTCTTGGCAAAATATGGACAATGGTTGAACAGTATGTGATGCATTGAAATAAAACAAAATGGTCAGTAGAGTACAATGCAAAATTTTGTTTTGTATATGTAGAATGCTAAACCACCATGTAATGTGTGATATGTTGCCCACCCCACCCTGTAAGGTAAGCCTTCTTCCAATCCAGCAAGGCTGCTTGAAATGATGTGAGCTTACTTTGGTCCCAAGAATGTTGCTCAACGTAGTGAAAAAAATTTATCTAGTGATTTCCACACGTTCGCCTTGTGATTTTGGATTGCCCCACCACCAGCATTGTCTTTAACCACTTTATGTAACTGTTTCCTTTTGTTGAACAGGTTTCTCCTTTCTTCTCTATCTGGATCTTTGAGGCTAAACCCAAGAAAGCTTTTGGCCTTCACGTTGCCTATCGATGCTTTCCTAGGTACCTTGTAACGACTTTGAGACATCTTAAGGTCCTCTTCGATTTTGACATTACCTCCGTGCAAACCAATGTCTGAGAGCACTCCCTCTAATTCTTTGATCACTCTTTTCGACTCACTCTCTGGCTTTAATGTCCATGCAAAACATATGTACAAATGAACCACCTTTTCAATTATTCGACAGAGTGCATGAAGTGTACAGACGTGAACTCTACTCAGAGGAATATCAAGCACTGACCTAAAAGTTTTATCTTGAAGATGTCTGTTGGGAGCTCTATTCCATTGCACACGCTTAAGAGATTGTGCATCAGCCATGCAATATAAGCATGGATTTGCCCACAGCTGCTCCGTGTGTTATGTTGTACATACACTTAAGAGTCTTTAAGTCACCTGTCATGTGCCATTCCACTGTATAGTCACCAAATCCTTCCACTGAAAGAACGACTCCATTTCTTTGTTCACCAATGATAGAAGGAATTTGGGTTTGACTAAAAACCCAATCGAGGATTTCAAAATTTTCCTTATAAACCTGCAGTGAAAAACAAAAACAGAAAATCAACAACCAAATAATCAATATCTTTGTTATTAGAGAGTGAACGAAGTATACTTGAAATTATCCTAGAGTTAGAATGTTGTTTCAGATTGCACGCTGAAGTATTGTGGATTCTCTTTTGTTATTGATGGATCCAAAGCTCTGTTCATGAGGGTAATGGTGACTCTCTCCAGCTTCTTGTTCTTCGCACTCGTCGAGCTTCAAAACAAACTTGAGAACCCCACCGCACTCCTCTCGACTGATGTCAAAGAAGTGAATTGCATACCTTTGCAATGCTTCAAGATCAACGAAGAGGTTGTTGTACTCGTTAAACTGTACCTCTCTACCGCCCTTGCCTAAGAATGTTGCTTCAATATGGAATGGTGATCCAAGTTTCTCAAACACCTCATCGTTAGAGTAGCTAATTCTTTGAAGGGTGCCATGTATCCCATCTGCGAGATGCCACTCTCATCAAATATTGCTTGCACTTCCATTGGTTCCAACTGATTCTCATTCCTGAAGGAGATAAGGAGCCTCCCTTTCAACTTACAAAATTTTTCCTGAGTTATCATCTCTTCAACTACTTCTTTTGGAACTATACGGCTGTAATGCACTCCGGCATTGAAGCCTGCACCGTTCGAGTTTGGATGTCGTAAAGACCTGGCAAAAAAGCACCATGCGTTATGATCATGTATAGGAAAGTGTATCCATTTCTTAGTGAAGCACATTGAAGATACAAAAGCAAAAACAAACTTCGAGTTACCTTAAAACTCGTATTCGTTTTTTCAGGCCACCACTACCAATCTTCATGTTCTCAATGTTGCACAAATCTCGTTTTCTTTTCCGACTACCAAGCATGGTGTCTTTCTCTCGCAAACTTGTGAGCTTCTTCTCTTTGTTTGATGAAATCTTTTGAGAGCATGTTCATTAAGTTTCTTCAGCTGCATGTTCTCCATTGCCAGGAAGTTTTTTTGTCTTTCCGCATTCAATCCTCTCATTTCCAAATGTTTGGTGTATCCCAATAGCCCATCCTTGCCATCGTCTGTGAAATGTAAGAGGTTAGTGATATTAGCAAAGGGAGGTGGCGCATTTGTCATAGGATCATCTGGATAAATAGACCCATCGGTCCACAAATTCAAATGATATTCCTTGTTTGTCCTTCTAAGTTCTTTCTCCCATTGAGATAAGAAAGACTCCCTCCTACGTTTCTGCAACGGAACGTACTCTTGCAATACTTCAACATGAAGATGATGTGTGTTCTTTCTTTGGGTAAGTGTTAAAGATGAAGGGGATGAGGATTGCAAGTTCAAATTTGTGTTTTTATCATAAAAAATTCCTAGAGTTGATAGAGAAAAAGACAGGCACTTGAAACTCATGAAATATCTCAGGTTTTGGGAGGGAAGACCATATTCTCATGTTTAGAGTTGATAGATTTTGTGCGGCTTATGTTTCTGGAGGGAACGCTTGTAAGTTGGCATTTCAAATCATTAGTCATACTGTTAGTTGGATTCCTTACAAGAGAACGAAGGATAAGAATGATAAAGACGGCGGCTACCCACCAAAGAATATCATTTTGGCTTTTTGTTGGCGCAAAAAAGTATCACATAAAATGCAAAATTTAACATTTTCATTTTCTCTCTCTAAGCCGACGTGGAACTTCTTACAGGACCCAAAAATGAGTCCAACTTTCTCCTAATGGCCATGGCCATTGAGTAGATTATATGTTCTTCATTATCATCCCCCATCTTCCCTCTGGCCACTATTTTTCCCATTCCTTGTTAAGAGGAGAGAACTAATTTGACGAGATGATAAGAGAAAGATATACATCCCTGGTAATCTGTTTCCCAAATTGCATGTTCTTGGGCCATCGCCAGGCTTTCCCCATGAACTCTGAATCCCGCACCGGCATACAACAGTTGTCCAACTCTTCCAAAACTCTAAATGCCAGCAATCTTTCTAGCCCACTCAAATTGAACTAAGAAGCTAGTTGATAATATCTTTCCAATTCCTATTAAGGTTGTCCTAGAAATGGGCCAGATGTCTTAGACCTTTATTGTACATCTTTTTGGTTGTGACCCTCCAAAGAGGGTTTAATGGTATGTTACCGACTTTAAAGATCCAAGGGGACCAATGTAGAATGAATTTTTGAAAGCACCTGGTTAGCTCTCCCCACCCCCGTGCCTCCACTACTCTGTTGCACTTTCGAACCAGCTTGCACGATAAACCTCCCAGTTTAAGAGGTTGGACAATCCATGGGAGAACAGCTTGTCGTGCAACACCAAGCCTTTCCACTGACCCCTTGAGAGGAAATTTTAGCCTTATAAGACCAAGGGCAAACCCAGGGGGTCACAGACCCAAGCCAAGGGCTTATAAAAAGGGTGGTAGGGCGGAGAATCCTTAAGGAAGTTCCCTTGGGTCTTATATTGGTATAAGAGCTCAGGGGAAGGATGATCCACGGACAAGATGGATTGTGATGCATGAGCCTTGCATAAAGACTGCATGGATGTTCTCTCTCGATCTCTAGCTCTCATGGTGTTCCGATCTCTAGCTCTCATGTCGTTCCATGGTTCTCTCTCTCTCTCTCTCTCTCTCTCTCTCTCTCTCTCTCTCTCTCTCTCTCTCTCTCTCTCTCTCTCTCTCTCTCTCTCTCTCTCTCTCTCTCTCTCTCAAGGAGGAAGGGAAGAGGGCATCCTTGCATGCTTTTGCATGCTTAGTAGCAAAGATAAAGACAATGTCAAGGTGTGGGAGCGCTACGAAGAGGAACAAATCCAATAAGTTGAGCATGGGCACCGTCTCTTGCACACACCCAAGAGGAAGGAGACCCTCACCAAATCACACTATCTCTCTCTCATTGTGCTTGCGGCGGCCTGCTGAACGATTCTTATTATAGACACGAGACATGTGAGCGACACCACGTGTGGTGTGAGCCAAGATACTCTACGCAAAGTCGGCCGCCATCGCCAATGCATGTTCATATTATTGTTTATTTTTTGAATTAAATGGGTTCCCTAAGGCCCCTAGGGGCTTTTCCCACAGCACCCGAGGCCATAAAGAACATAAATGAACGGTACAAGGTCCATGCAAGGTATACAAGGCCATGAATGACATACAAAGGGACGACATGGTTTCATAGACCTCGGCAAAGCATACAAGGTGTGCAAGGTTGCAAACAAGTTCGAGAGCAAACGACAGGGCAACATCCCATGCATGATCAATCGAGGGTGGCACATGCAGTAGCCATGCAAGTCACATGGAACCAGCTCGTATGACACATGCCTACCAGTCGCACAACTTCAAAGGGTGGCACATGCAGTATCCATGCAAGTCGCATGGCACCAGCTCGTATGACACATGCCTACCAGTCGCACAACTTCAAAGTTCGTGACTTTGACATCTTCGGGTTGGAAGATTTTCAAAGAAAATTAATGCAAGAACAAAGTTTGAAAGGAAACAACAAGAGTATGAGGTTTTATCAGCTTCCAGTTTTGAAGCTCACACCTAGGATGCAACAAGATCAAAGCCATGCAAGCAAACCACTCGGACAATCTCTCAACAAGGGGCGTGTCCATCAAACAATCCCCAAACCCATGCAGATGTCAGGCATGGTACTAGTGAAAAGTCATGAAGCACTTACAAGCTCAAATATGGGATTTTGTCAAGGACACACAAACCAAGCAAAGTAGGCAAAGCAAGTTGGGATGAGTACGTCATGAGGTACATAGTTGATGTTTACTTTTTTTGAGATTGTGCTCGATAACTATGGCATGCAAT
The DNA here is from genome assembly GCF_014529385.1 of Adiantum capillus-veneris. Lineage (NCBI taxonomy): Eukaryota > Viridiplantae > Streptophyta > Polypodiopsida > Polypodiales > Pteridaceae > Adiantum > Adiantum capillus-veneris. Next base: position 122,152,987 of record NC_140936.1, on the reverse strand, counting down.
GGACGTGTGTGCTGCCATGGAATTTTATTCCATAGTTGTGCAATTTAGGTATTGAAAGCACAAGCAAGGCTTGTAGAAATTACCATAAGCACTAAATTTTTTCTAATTACACAATCAGCAAAGACCAAAGATAGGATTGCATACCGCAATCAAGAAAGGCTTGCATGAGAAAGAACTTGATAAGAAGCACAACTCCTTCTCATGCAACACATTGGCCAGGGCATCTTGACTGAGTATGATCATCAAGTTTGAGATTCCTATTTTCATTAGTTTTTTTAGCTTTATGAGTGATTTCATATTACAGAAGATTTCCCAGAGGTTGACAGGGATGAGAGAGAAGGGGAAACCAGAGGCTAGAAAAGGGAATTGCATTAGCATTGTGAGTATTTGATCCAAAAGCAAAGGCCAATCGACAATGCTTCAGTATCTGAACAAGATAGTTCTTGATCCAGGAAGGTCACGGATACTTGGCAGCTATTAGTATGGCAAGGTCAGTTGCTAAACTTTCTGAAGAGTCCAACGATATTCGGCATGGCTGGCTCTTTGTAGTTTAAGAAGCTTGCATACATATTTCTTTCTTCTTCTGCGAGTTTGGATGTTGAATTTGCTAGGGCAAGGCTCTTAGGCAAGTTTCTTGCAGTCGACAACCCAACGTATAGGCAAGCTGTAGTTGGGCAACTCGCGTACGCTTTGTCTAATATGAAAATTTCATGAACATTTGTTGAAAAGCAAGCTACATCCTAAATTCAACACAAGAAAACCACATCAAAGGGACAGCAATTCAAGAAATTCTATCAGCAAGTTATGATACAACTAGTATGTGACCCGCGCGTTGCTACGGCTACATGTGCGTCAATTGAAGCAACCATAGTTCTCCTTCCCTTCACAGGAAGGGAAAATGTGGGCAAATGCCTATGATTCTCATGTGAGCTTTATAGCTCTTTAATACACTTGTGCATCAATCACCACTATAACTACTTTCAAGATGACAATGTATGACAATACACAAGGTCCAAGTGCCCTCCACATTCACATCAACCAAGCACAAATCTATCTTTTGGATCAACACTATCTCTATCTTTTTTATGTAAGATCGAACAACTAATAAAGTGTAGTTACTCTCCACATTCTTGTGGATTGACCAAGGACAAATCTCCTTCTAGTTGGTCATGCCAAGCTCCAATGTACTCCTCCTAATCATGGCAAGTTTGTCCTTCCCCCCCTACCCACACCCCCCCCTCCTCTCTCTATCCATGTGTGTGTGTGTGTGTGTGTGTGTGTGTGTGTGTGTGTGTGTGTGTGTGTGTGTGTGTGTGTGTGTGTGTGTGTGTGTGTGTGTGTGTTGAGTTCAAGAATTATCACGTCAATTTGAGTTCTCTTGGGAATGAATTAAGTAATGGGCTCCCTTCGCTTGATGTCTTGTCTTAACATCCTATGTTTCTCTCTAAGGAGGCAGAAAATTTGCGATTAGGCTAGAGACGTCCCACTCACACAATTGATATGGGACCTTGGTGTGGCCCTCTAAATGGAGAGAAATGAAGTGTAGTTACTCTCCACATTCTTGTGGATTGACCAAGGACAAATATCCTTCTAGTTGGTCATGCCAAGCTCCAACATACTCCTCCTAATCATGGCAAGTTTGTCCCTCCCCCGCTCCCCCCTCTCTCTATCTATGTGTGTGTGTTGAGTTCAAGAATTATCAAGTCAATTTGAGGTCTCTTGGGAATGAATTAAGTAATGGGATCCCTTTGCATGATGTCTTGTCTTAACATCCTATGTTTCTCTCTAAGGAGGCAATGAATTTGCGATTAGGCTAGAGACGCCCCCCTCACACAATTGATATGCGACCCTGGTGAGAGGTAGTGGCCCTCTAAATAGACTAATAGAGAGCTGGTATCCTTCATTGGATATAGTGTTTGCATTGAATGGTGAATTATTTCGATGCATTAGCATCCCCTCTCACCATCCATACCAATCAAGGCATTGTTCATGAAAGCAACTCTTCCATGCTTCTCTCATGTAGTTTTTCTCTTGCATTTGGGGCATCACAGTCAACTAAGTCATCAACTTCTATTTGTTGGCACTTAGGATGCATGTACCAACCTTGACCCAAGATGCCAACATTACACGACATAGTAGTAGAAGAAACTTTGCCATTGGTATGCACAAGTGATTTGGTGAGTAGTGTGTCGTTTGCTTCTCAAAGGCAATATTCATGATGGGTGTGTGACCTGGGGGTGATTGCATGGCTATAGAAACTTTGTCTCTATATGTGGGTAAATTTCAAAATTTACAAGTTGTATTTAGCTAGCATGTACACTTGCATCTACCAAGGCTCGCGTCCAATGGATGTTGAGGTCTCTTGCAATTGACCATAAGCATGTTAGTAATATAAGGCACATATTGCTTTTTTGTGCACGTTTGGGCACCATTGGCACCTTAAAATGCAAAGGCCAATGAAAGCAGAAAAGTTCACTCGATCATTTCTCTTTGCAAGAGTTTTGGGCATCATGCTAAAAGAAAAGGCGTGTTGTAAAACACACACACACAAACATACCCACATGCATGTTCTTCTTTGAGAGAGCAGACTATATTCAACCATTCACAAGCTTGCCCTTACCCATATTTTATACCATAGCAGACATTTGGCTTCTCTCCCACTCCCTTAAATGTGAGACAGAGCATTGAGGCACTGCATGGAGGAGAGTCTCTTTCTGTACGCGAATTATATCCCTTAACAATTTGAGAGCGTGATCATCATACCATATATGAGTGCTTAGCTTTTGATCGCATCAAACTTGCTTTACCCACATTTTAGCCCATACCTTGGGCTACTTACCTTTTTCTCCTAACCACCTCATGGATTCAACTTGTTAGTGGCCACCCTTATATCCATAGTCTTCAAGCATGTTACATGTTGTTCTCGGTCCCATAGGTCAATCTGACCTTTAAGGATGATCTCTCTCTCTCTCTCTCTCTCTCTCTCTCTCTCTCTCTCTCTCTCTAAAACCTTTGAGGTCATTGTGTCCCCCTCTCCTTGTATAAGTATGTGAGCATGCAAGCCCTTGAGTTCAAGAATCAACGTTCATCGGCTAATATTTTTAGGTCTCTTGTGATCTTCTTCTCTCTCTCTCTCTCTCTCTCTCTCTCTCTCTCTCTCTCTCTCTCTCTCTTCTAACTTGCTATGCAACATGACGACTTGTTGCCAACAATGTTTGGATTGGATAAGGTTTGCTTAAACTTAATAGCTGAGAGTCGATATTAGTGGGTCTCAAGATTAACGGGTCTCAAACCACGTCAATAGAGGAAATGTCTCTCTCTCTCTCTCTCTCTCTCTCTCTCTCTCTCTCTCTCTCTCTCTCTCTCTCTCTCTCTCTCTCTCTCTCTCTCTCTCTCTCTCAGGCTACATGTCTAGTTTGTAGTATTAAAATGAAGCATGTGAGAGGCGAAGAGCCTGGTGGTGTATACCAGCGAGCCTACTTTTTGCTCGGTCACGAGCCATCTCTTCTCTCTCTACCTATCAAATCGTGGTAGTTAAGATCCTCAAAACGGGCATAGCCTTTCACATGGTTGACTTTTGAGGCCCTATCGATTAGCTCATATCTGAATCATCACTCGATCAAATCAAGCATTTATCTTCGAAAAGCCACCGATTTTCTTGACTTGCAAACAAAGTTGGAAGGCTACTTAGTCGTTCCAAAGTGACCATGCTCTAAATGTAAGCAAAATGACATGGAGGCAGTCCTAGAATGGAGGCACATGCATGAAGGCAGCCCTACAATAAGAGAATGGAGTCATCATTTCTAGGGGGAGGCAAAAGGCTTACATTAGGTATACAACACCAAGGAGGATCCAAATGAGCAAAGGATTGCTAACTCCAAGACCAAGGCCAATACCCTCGACTGGCAATGATTATCCTCCAATGCAATCACATTAGTGTTCTGAAAAAATCATTTTTTCAAACGTACAAAATTGCTTTCCTTTAATTTTCTAAGAGAGAATTTAGAAAATTAGGTTTATTTTGTAGGTTTTTACATTATTTTTCTCTATGTTGGGGCGGGATATCTCCTTTTCCCCTTGCCCTCAACCGGCATTTTTGAAATTGAAAACGGCATGATATTAAGCTAAGACACATTTTTTCCAAACACTGAATGGAAGATCCGCCTTGACGACCGTTGCCATGACCACTGTTGCAACAGGCAATGCCACCTGTCCACTTTGTAGAACCCCTTTTTTCTTGCCTATGTCAGGAGTTTGAGATGTAAAAACTTGGGAAAGCTAAAAAGCCTGGATAGTCACGTTGGAGCTCTCAACATTGTAGCATCCACTGATTGACCAAAAAAAGATGAAGAAACTGTGGAGACGGATGTGGAACTCTCTCTCTCTCTCTCTCTCTCTCTCTCTCTCTCTCTCTCTCTCTCTCTCTCTCTCTCTCTCTCTCTCTCTCTCTCTCTCGTGTGGTGTGGAGGGCCGCAGCAAGGCAACAATGGAGCTCGTCAGGATCAAGGGTGGTGGACAGGCAACGATAGAGGAGTAGGTGGCTTGGCAAGTGCTTGTGGTTAGTGAGACATGTATTGGATCCATAGTCTTGGCGTCCTGGCAGTAGAGGATTGAGGTTGTATAAGAGTGTGGGGCTCATGGCGGATCAGCTCTTGGCAGCCAGGGGTGTTGATAGAGGAGACTACATGAGGCATGTTGCGGCAACATTTGAGAAGTTATACATTAAGTAAGTGGTGGGTTGTGTTCATGATCGAGTTTAAGGAGGGAAGGGGAGGGGGGGAGCATTCTCTGTCAAGCGCCAAGGCCAATCAATGGCACTCTCTCTCTCTCTCTCTCTCTCTCTCTCTCTCTCTCTCTCTCTCTCTCTCTCTCTCTCTCTTTCTCTCTCTCTCTCTCTCTCTCTCTCTCTCTCTCTCTTTCAAATAGAAATAGACATACACAGTCCTCAACGGGACTAAATGGGATTAGTCCTCTCTCTCTCTCTCTCTCTCTCTCTCTCTCTCTCTCTCTCTCTCTCACACACACACACACACACACACACACACACACTAAGACGTGTGACACACACAACGGTGAAGTAGAAAATGAAACCCAATCTCTCTCTCAGACCTAAGATGTGCCACACATCTCTCGCTCTCTCTCTCTCTCTCTCTCTCTCTCTCTCTCTCTCTCTCTCTCTCTCTCTCTCTCACACACACACACACATGCGCACGTATTCAAGGCAACTTATCGATGTGTGATAGAGCTCATTGCTCGTGATTTTTCCAACCTGCGAAGTACAGTCACCCTTTACCAAAAAAAAAAAAGTACTCACCCTTCAAAATTGAAAGCTGGATTGAAACTCCATGGCTTTGCTAAAGAGTTTAAATAAAAGTAAAATAAAATATAGTACTAAGTATTGTGACTTTTTGACAGTGTATAAGTCAAAACTAAGTCTTTTCATTTTCTACCATCATTGTACTTGCTATTTACCCTTCACTTTTACATTTCAAACTAAATGTTTCTTTAAGTTCTTGAAATGAAGGAGAGTTTGACACATGGATGCCCTCTCTTTCCTTGAAAATTTTAAGCTCAATTATATATAGTATAGATTTGAACTAATCTTGTAGATGATTATTTTCCATGCCAACATGACAAGCAAAGCTCTTTTGCTTTGACATTTGTGTGTCAAATTGAGCACCTGCTAGCTAAGAGTACTCAAGATCCATTCTATCTCATCTCCTCAATGAACTTATGCGCAGAAAGGCTTCACTTTAGGACATATTTCCTAGAAGCTTCCAAAGCTTGGAATATGCTAGTAGCATACGAACTTGGGGAACCTTGGCAACATGTCTACCTACTTTTTATTGGAGGTTGGTATGAGCCAAGCCACGAGGGCATATAGGGTACCTTCAACAACTCTAAATTTCTGAGCATCCATGGCTACGAGTCTGATTCAAGCAAAGGCAATTGCTCTCAGAGGGGCAACAAGGTTAGACAATTTCAAGTTCTACTTGTTTTTCTATATTTCAATTTTCATTTGAATAAGATTTCTTCTCTACTGTGCAAAGCAAAGTGCTTTGACAGACTTACTGCAAAGCAAAGCTTCTATTTGTGTCCCAATACTATCCATTGACTTAGGATCAAAGATAATGGCACACGAGTTTGGCAATAAGAGGATATAAGGTCACAATTCCGTTTGGCAATGATGAACTGTGATGTAATGCCAATGCAATTGTGCAAGGCACGTATAACATCGGTTCAAATTGTCGAGACTGTCATTAAAGCCAAGGGCTTACCACAGACAAGGACTTATCACACTATTTTTTGCTATGCATGCATGGCATGCCAATACACTGGGATTCATTCCACAAAATCCTTGTTTACACTTCTGCTATAACATCAACTACTATGTTCAGGAAGAATGGAGACTTGTAGATTGGCTTGGGATTGTTGTATGTCTCTATAGTGACAAGCACTATACAATATTGAATACATGCACAAGGTGCAGCCAATATAGATGACACTTTATCGTGGTAGCAAGTAGGCATGGCCTAGCTATCAAGCAGTTTATTTATCAAACGACATGAATAGACTAAGACAGTCTCCAAGTAGGAGATCTTTTGTGTGAACACCCAAGAAAATTTAGTATAACTTCCTTATTTGGGGTGTTGCACATCTTTCTCTTTTGTTCATAGAGAGATTAGATTATTTCAAGATCTAGTTGTGAATAAGATTCCAACTTTGAGAAGATATGTGCTTAGTTTCAATGTTATTTTCACGGGTATGACCTAGTTAATACAAAGTCACTCCATAGAAACTGAGGATCATGGTTTAATCTCATCACAATTGTACTTTCAAGTAAAGAATGTTGCAATCTGTCAAGGGATAGTGGACATGTTCAAATTCCCAAGTTGATTCCAATCACTATTAAATACGGAAGACTGTGTTGGTCACGCTCCACTGTTAATTTGAGCAATTTTTATACGACGTCTAAACAAGAGGTTTGATATTATAGATGTCATAAAATCTAATATCTAACCAACCTAAATGATTTTCTCTATTAAATTGATCATTTAATGTGGGAGATAAATGGGAACAAGGGCTAAGATATAGACATGTGCTTATAGATCTATCTCAACACGGGGCCAATGGTAAAGGGGTCCAAATGAGAAATGGTCTATCAAAGAGAAAGGCTAACCAATGGAGCATAAGACTTTAGGGTTAGCTTCATTGAAGACCTCCAATAGTTAGTATAAAAGTCCTTTGACCTTCAGTAAGCTAGGGTTGAAGCTTGAGGTGGGAACCCAGCCCAAGCTTGAGGTACTTGAGGGAGGAACCCGGCCCAAGCTTAAGGTGCTTGAGGTGCTTAATGACTGAGGTGCTTGAGATACTTGAGGTGCTTGATGATTGATATGCTTGAGGTGCTTGGCATGCTTGAGATGCTAGGGTTGTACTTGAGGTGAGAACCCAGCCCAAGGTTGAAGTGCTTAAGGGCCAAGCTTGTGGTGGGAACTGGGCCTATGCTTGAGGGGCTTGAGGTGTCAAAAGTAAAAATTCAATCCCAACAAGGAGGGGGCGAGCCCTACATGAGGGGGGATGAGAGAGAACACACACACACACTCACACAAGGCATGCCTAGTACAAAGAAAGCAAAGGGGACACTTGTCAAGTTCCTCCTCATGTTGCCCTCATGGTGTGCATGAAGCCTATTGGTTGGCCACCCAAGGGTCCAATGATAATTTAGGAGACTTAATTGATTGCCTTTGCATTTATCAAGTCCTTTCTCTCAAAGGGGAAAGGGGGACACTTGTCCCAAGGCTACCCTTGTTGCCTGTAATGCCTCCTGCTTGTGATTGGATAGGGCTTGAGGGGTCCAATGAGCTTCAAGCATGAGCTACAAGGGAGGGTCAACCAACGCAAGCTAGGGGGTTGCTTAGGGGGTACTCTCTCTCTCTCTCTCTCTCTCTCTCTCTCTCTCTCACACACACACACACACACACACACACATACACACACAGACACACACACACTCTCTCTCTCTCTCTCTCATTATGCATTGTGCAAAGTGCAAGAGCTCACTCTCCTTCTCCAAGCAAGTAGAGGTTGGGAGCCTACACCAACACTCTTGCTATGGAGTGAAAATCCAACCAAGAGCCATGCTTCAATGCTTAAGCTTGCCATCTTCTCCATCTTCATTACTATGCTATTATGTATGCTAGCAAGAAGAGTTATGATAAGTGAGGAACTAATTCTTTCTCCTATGAAATGTTTCTTCTTCCTCTTCCCTACCCTCATTCCCTGCTAGCTCTATCCACCTTCGAAGGTGTTTGAGCTCTTGGGACTGAGGCTTGGGATAGTTAAAGCTTTCTTCAAAGTTTATGTTATGCTTGTGATGCATGAAGCTTTCCATGTTCATTGCATCACCTAGGTCACAAGAAACACAAAGATTGTATTGTAACAAGTCTCTCTTAATGGGAGAAATCATAATAAAAATGCCTATTGGAGGGGCGACCGGCTCCACATAAATCCGGTCCTCAACTGCTGTCATGTTCTCTAAATTCTCTCTCTTGCAAAAATATTGTTCATGACAAGTTAACTAATTGCTATAATTATGTTATTAACTTCAATTATGTTCACCCGTTGTGCTCACAAAGTAATTTCTTAAAAATATTCTCGTTAATTTCCGCCACTCTCAAGTTAATAGGCCAACTACATTACATTGGTATCAGAGCATTTGGTTTCTCTTTTCTTTCTTAAGGAGAGAGGTCCTTAAGTAGCTTATAAATGGTTGATGTTGTTAATTATATTAGGGTAAGTGGAACTGGGATCTATTATCGGTTTTGATGAGCCCACTGTGTGGGATATGGTGCACACCTCGGGAGATTTGGACTTAATAATGGAGTCTTTCTAGACTTGCCTACGGCTTTACCTGATTGAGCCATAAGAAGTCCGAAAGAAGCTAGCCCTCGGCAACTCTTCTACTCCACTACTCTCTATAATTAACCACAATGATATGTGGGTGTAGATACGTAAGAGCCAATTTTCAAAGGCTAAGAGGAGTGGCAACTAAATTTTTAAATTGCCAAAGCATGCACTAAGTACATATATAAATTTTTGTTAACATGGCTAACAATAATCAAGAGAGTAGAATGAACATTGATAGCTTTGATTTTGCACATGAAGGTGCTAATGATGATGCCCCCATGTTTGTCAATTATCTCGTTATTACTAGGTTGCAGCAAGCTATGGGCAACCCTACTTTGCAAGCCAAAATTACACAACAACTTCGCGCTTATGGGATTTCCCTTCCTCTCCAAGAGGGGGAGAGCTTAGGAGGCCCCTTGAAGAGACCCCCAAAAGAAGACTCTCTTCCATTTGAGAGGAGGAATTTAAAGAGCAAGAAAGCAATGAAACTTTAAGTTCCTCTGAAGATGTGGCTCCACAAAGACGGCGGTCTAGACGATCGCCCACTCTTCCCAATAGGAAAAGATCAACACATAGTCCTTCTCCTCGTCATTCTGAAAGGGAAGAGAGGAAAAAAGCGAAGAAAAGGGCTAGGAAGAGGTCACCCTCTTCTCCTTCTTCTTCACCTTCCTCCTCTTCCGATGAAAGTTATGGCTATTCTCCTAGCGAATACAGGAGGGGAGGACATAGAAAATCATACCCTGCATGGCGAAGGTCCCAAAAGCTAAGAAGTTCAAGGATGGAGAAAAGAGTATCTCTTTTCTCACCTATGATGGCACTTTGGTGCTACCGACAAAGTGTTGGCCTTCATCCAGCAATTTGATGTGGCCTTTGGAGACCAGGGCTTCACGGAGTCCTCCAACCTACTCCATGTAGCTATGCACTTTCAAAAATCAGCTCGTCGATGGTGGGCTAGCCTTCATGGCAACAATGGAGAAGCCCCAAAGACAAGGAAAACTCTACGCATTTCCATCATGAAGCAATTCCTTGCAAGCGATGTAAAGGAAAAAGTGCTTACCGAATGGCGTAGCTTGAAGCTTCTCTCTCATGAGTCTATCCACAACTATGTAGACAAGGCTTTGAATTTACATCTCAAGGATACTATCTTTTAAAAGATAGACTTTGCCAAGCAAAGATAGCAATTATGTGCGGGATTACGTGAAGAGATGGCCAAATACATCAATTCTCAACGGCCTGGTTCTATCAACGAAGTAATCCATAACACCATGGTTGCTTCACTCGTCAAATTCCATCAAGGGGCTAGACGGAATGTCAAGCCCATGGAAAACAAAGACAAAAATGATGCAAAGGGGAGAAACTGTTCAAAATTCTTCCCAAGGCACTTCCAACAACAACAACAACAACAATCGGTCCAAGGAGAAGGCAGTTTACAAAGGCAAAAACAAACTCTCTTTTGAAGAGCTTGAAGCTTTTCACAAGAACCACAAGTGTTTCAAGTGTGGGGAGCAAGGACATGGCTATCGTTCTTGTCTCAAGAAGAATGCTCACAATGAGACTCCTAGGGCTTCCACCATCAAAGCTCCAAAAGAGGATGTTCATTGCAAAGGATCATCACTTTCCTATGCTTGGGGAATGGTAAGAGAGCATGATGCCTTCATCTTGTTGGACCCTGGCTCTACTCACAACTTCATATCAACGGAGTTGGCCACCAAATTGGGCATTCAAGCTTTCAAGATGGGAGATATGGTAATGGCTCACACAACTTTCAAGGGATAGAAATCCTCTGTTACTCCCTTAATTGGGAAGTTCAGGCTTCATGTCCAAAGCTATGTCGACAAAGAAAACTTTTTCATCTCTCCTCTCCAACATGAGGATGCTATCCTAGGGGCGCCATGGTTTGATTGCATGGCTGCCAATATGAAGTTCCCTGAAAGGAGATGTACTTCACCTACAGGGGAAAGAACATGTATATAGATGCTAGTGAGCGTGGTCGCACTATTCCACTTGTAAATCCTCCTGCTTTTGAAAAGTCAATGAAGGGATCAGTTTCTGCGTACATGATTTTTGTCAAAGAGTCTCTAAAAGATTTTAATGTTTCATCAAATGTAAATGGTAGGAATCAAGGAGTTAGACTTGTCTAATTCTCTAAAAGGTTTCCAAGATGTGTTCATCGATGATATCCCTATGGACTTACCTCCAAAATGAGGGGATGATGACCATCGTATTGAGCTCCTTCCAGAAAGCTCACAGCCTAACAAGTCTCCTTATCGAGTCTCTCAAGCTCAACAAGAGGAGATAATAAGGCAAGTACAGGAATTTGTAGACAAAGGGATGGTGAGGCCTAGTTCCTCTCCCTTTTGTTCTCCAGTCCTTTTAGTGCAAAAGAAAGATGGTACATAACGTATGTGTGTGGACTATTGAGCACTACAGCATATCACTATCAAAAACAGTGCAAAAGAAAGATAAACATATCGTATGTGTGGACTATTGAGCACTATACCATATCACTATCAAAAATAGATTTCCCATGCCTTGGGTAGAAGATCTGTTTGATAAGCTACAAGGCTCTACCTACTTCAATAGGATTGACCTTAAAAGTGGCTATAATCAAATAAGGATAGTGGATGAAGATATCCTAAAGACCGCGTTTCGCACAACGTTTTGTCTTTATGAATATCTAGTCATGCCTTTTGGCTTGAGTAATGCACCAGCTACGTTCAATCGTCTAATGGAGAAAATTTTAGACCTTACCGCAAATTCATTGGAGTGTCCTTTGATGATATCATCATCTACTCCAAGTCTTTGGAGGAACATAAGCAACATCTCCAAGTGATTTTTCAAGCATTGAGGGAGACTAAACTTTTTCTCAACCAAAAGAAAAGCGAATCTTTCCTTCAAGAGATTCAATACCTAGGTCATATTATCTCTCAAGATGGTAACCGTATGGATCCATCAAAGTTAGAGGTAATAAAAGCATGGCCTAATAAAAGGAATCTACATGAGCTAAGAAGCTTTATTGGTATGTGCGCATACTATAGATGCTTCATAGCAAAATTCTTTCAAATAGCAGGACCACTACATGACTTAACTAAGAAGAACGTTATGTATGTATGGACTGCTAAGGAGCAAAATGCTTTTGGTAAGCTCAAGGAGAAGCTTACCTCCCAACCAGTCCTCATGCTTCCAGATCTCTCAAAGCCATTTGAGGTCCAATGTGATGCTTGTGGTGATTGCCTTGGAGCAGTTTTGCTTCAAGAAGGGCATGCCATAGCATATGAGAGCCGAAGGCTCAATACGGATGAACGAGTCTTGGGCATTTACGAGACAGAGCTTTTAGGTGTTCTACATGTCCTGGACACGTGGAAGCACTACCTATTGGGGACTCCATTTATCCTACGAATCGACCACCAAAGTCTCCAGTATTTCATTACGCAAACAAAGCTTTCCGACTAACAAATGAGGTGGGCAAATTTTCTTTCGCAATTTAATTTCCATATTTGCTGGTAAGCCCAATCAAGTGGCCGATGCACTTTCACGACGACCAAAAGTTAATGCGGTGCCTATAGCTACTCACAATGATCTATCCTCTATGATAGATGAGTATGCTATTGACCCTGACTTTAGAGACATAATGTCAGCCCTTGCTTTGGGGAAGAAAGAGGAACCATTCACCTTGCAGGATGGTTATCTTATCCACGGCAATAGGCTACGTGTTACCCATTCCCTTCGTGAGAAAGTTATGTATGAATCCCATGCTCCTCCCTATGCGGGGCATGGAGGTATTCAACCTACTCTTCGAGGAGTAGAGACGTATTTCTATAGGCCTACCATGAAAGTGGACATACAAGAGTATGTTTCAAAATGCGTAGTATGCCAAAAGACCAAATATAATAGAGGGAAGCAACCTAGATTACTCCAGCCATTGCCTATCCCAAATTCACCATGGGAGAGTATATCCATGGATTTCATATTTGGATTGCCCAAGTCTATCCATGTGAATACAGGAATATAGACAATAGTCGACAGATTTAGCAAGCAATCACACTTTATTCCTGTCAAAAAGACTATTAAGGCACACCAAATGGAAACTCTCTTCATATCACAAATTTTCAAACACCATGGATTACCAACGTCCATCGTGTCATATAGAGATCCTAGAATGACCAATAATTTCTGGAAAGGTCTCTTTGAAAATCCAGGAACAAGATTGAATTTCTCTTCGGCCTATCATCCACAAACGGATGGCCAAAGTGAGATAGTCAATCTTACGATACTCAATCTACTCAAGACTTATGTTACTGAAGTAGATCAACGCTCACAATGGAAAAAGTACTTACCACTTGTAGAGTATACCTACAATAATATTGTACATACTTCTACGGGAAAAGCACCTTTTGAGATCATTGATGGAAGCTCTTCGCCGTCGATGAGTATATTTGTGACCTACAAGAATCTTTTCAAAAAATTAAGGAAGCTATATCCATATCTCAACAAAGGCAAAAAGTTGCTGCTAACAAGCACAGAAGGGCCTTAACATTCAATGAAAATGATTAGGTCTTGCTTAAGTTTCCTAAGGTTCGTCAATTAAGGCAAACCACTAGCAAAAATCCTACGGGCCATCAAAAGTATTATGCTAAGCTAGCAAAAAGGTACTATGGTCCTTTCCAAATCCTGAAGCCCATCAATGAGACGGCTTACCAATTCAAGTTGCCCAGCCATTGGCTCATACACAATGCCTTTCATGTGATCCTACTTAAGCCCTACAAAGGAGAGCCACCAAGTGAACCAATTATCAAAAACCCTCCTGACGTTGAAGACCAAGAAGAGGTGCTACAACCCGAAGACTAGTTCTCTTTTTAATTGTACGCAAATTTAAATAGTATGCATGCTTAGAATCATGTTTGTGATGATGATGTCTCTCAAACACTAAGTAGAATTTGTCACTCTACTTTGGGAGAATGAAATGGACTAAAGAGCGGACATGCTTGCAGCAACTATGTCTCCCAAGCACCAAATAAATTAGTCATCCATCTTGGCAAGATGTCGTATGGTAAAAAGGGATCCTCTACCCGCTAAGTAAGATTGACTAATGACTAAGGCTTTAACTCTTCTACCTCTAGTTGAGAAAGAGAGGTAATGTCATACAATCTAATATCTAACCAACCCAAATGATTTTATCATATTAAACTAATCATTTAATGTGGGAGAATAAACAGGAACAAGGGTTAAGATATAGACATGTGCTTAAAGATCTATCTCAACACAAGGCCAATGGTATAGGGGTCCAAATGAGAGATGGTATATCAAAGAGCAAGGCTAACCAATGGAGCATAAGACCTTAGGGTTAGCTTCATTGAAGACCTCCAATAGTTAGTATAAAAGTCCTTTGACCTTCGGTAAGCTAGGACTGATGAGAACCCGGCCCGATCTTGAGGTGCTTGAGGTGGGAACCCGCGGCCCAAGCTTTAGGTGCTTGAGGTGCTTGAGGTGCTTGAGATGCTTGAGGTGCTTGATGATTGAGATGCTTGAGGTGCTTGAGGTGCTTGACATGCTTGAGATGCTAGGGCTATACTTGAGGTGAGAACCCAGCCCAAGCTTGAAGTGCTTCAGGGCCAAGGTTGTGGTGGTGGGAACTGGGCCTAGGCTTGAGGGGCTTGAGGTGTCAAAAGTCAAAATTCAATCCCTACAAGGAGAGGGCAAGCCCTACATGAGGGGGGATGAGAGAGAACAGACACACACTCACACAAGGCATGCCTAGTACAAAGAAAGCAAAGGGGACAGCTGTCAAGTTCCTCCTCATGTTGCCCTCATTGTGTGCCTGAAGCCTATTGGTTGGCCACCCAAGAGATCCAATGATAATTTACGAGATTTAATTAATTGTCTTTGCATTTATCAACTCCTCTCTCTCAAAGGAGAAAGGGAGACACTTGTCTCAAGGCTACCCTTGTTCCTTGTAATACCTCCTGCTTGTGGTTGGTTAGGCCTCGAGGGGTCCAATGAGCTTCAAGCATGAGCTACAAGGGAGGGTCGACCAAAGCAAGCTAGGGGGTTGCTTAGGGGGTATACTCTCTCTCTCTCTCTCTCTCTCTCTCTCTCTCTCTCTCTCTCTCTCTCTCTCTCTCTCTCTCTCTCTCTCTCTCTCTCTCTCACACACACACACACACACACACACACACTCATTATGCATTGTGCAAAGTGCAAGAGCTCCCTCTCCTTCTCCAAGCAAGTAGTGGTTGAGAGCCTACACCAACACTCTTGGCTATGGAGTGCAAATCCAACCAAGAGCCATGCTTCAATGCTTAAGCTTGCCATCTTCTCCATCTTCATTACTATGCTATTATGTATGCTAGCAAGAAGAGTTTTTATAAGTGAGGAACTAATTCTTTCTCCTATGAAATGTTTCTTCTTCCTCTTCCCTACCCTCGTTCCCCACTAGCTCTCTCCACCTTCAAAGGTGTTTGAGGTCTTGGGAGGCTTGGGATAGTTAAAGCTTTCTTCAAAGTTTATGTTATGCTTGTGATGCATGAAGCTTTCCATCTTCATTGCATCACCTAGGTCACAAGGAAACACAAAGATTGTATTGTAACAAGTCTCTCTTAATGGGAGAAATCATAATACAAATGCCTATTAGAGGGGGGACCGCCGGCTCCACATAAATCCGGTCCTCAACTGTTATCATATTCTCTAAATTCTCTCTCTTGCAAAAGTATTGTTCGTGCCAAGTTAACTAATTGCTATGATTATGTTATTATCTTCAACTATGTTCACCCGCTATGCTCACATAGTAATTTCTTAAAAGTATTCTCGTTAATTTCCGCTACTCTCAAGTTAATAGGCCAACTACATTACAACAGATTTTAACCAAGGGGTTTGGATTGCAAGGGCAACACCCAGACTTATTAGCTTAGTACTACTTGAAGTGTTACTAGGCCTTTTCAAGCTCAAGGTACGCATCTGATTTGGTTTATTTTTATTTTTAAATATGCTTTGATTGAATTTTCTAAGTAGGATGTGTCAGATTGAACGCTTTCATCCATTTTTCTCTTCAGAGACATGAGAAGGTGATGTAGGAGCAAAGTATTTGGGGCCGTAGTGTTTGAAATATATTTCTGTAGTATGCAGTTTTGGACCTACATGTAGGGTTTTGTTTGACACATGTTGTCACATGGGATGCAACATGGTCTAAGAACTCATGGAGTTCGGTTTAGCGAGTGTGGATCAAGGTTTATGAGGGTCACTCTCACTCATGTCGCTGAGTGTTTATAGTTACCTCCACACACAAGTACACCTCATACTTGATGGATGTCATTTTTTGGACATCCTTATATAAGACATATTCCACATGTGGAGAATATGTGTCTATGGGACTGACATTGGGACCCGTTATTTTAACTATGTGTTGCGACGGAGTCCTTGGTGTTGGCCACATCCGTTTGTTAGACCCTTTTGAGCACATCGTATCAGGAACAATTTTAGTGGCTAGAAATTGTTGGATACTTTGTAAGACTTGTTAAGGTTACAAGTATTGTTAAATAACTTTAATAAATGGTTGTTTATACACATAGCAAAATTATGTTCTATTAATGAATAAGTTAATTCTAGATGTGATAGATTTTCACATTTTATTATGGTCCAAAGGTGTTAGCACGGTTTTCACGTGAGAAGTACTTGATTCTTCTTTGGTGAACCGTTAGCATAACATTAGCCATAAGAATTGGCAAGTACGGTTATGGATATGCTGTTTTTTGTTAAATACATGCACACTAGGTGTTATGGGTCCTAGTGTTTAGCAAAGGCTGATTTGGAGCGGTATGCACATCCATGACATTAATAGCTTCTAAAACATTTCGCACTCTATATGCAATATCTTTATGAGATTAATTTTAGATCTATCAATCAACAACAGAGGTCATGCATCAATTTGGGTACTTGTAGATCATCTCCCTATAGTTAACCAAGATAATTTTTCATAAAATCATTGATTAATCAACAATAGTGCAAGGAATTGTGAGCCCTATTTACAAGTGATTTTAAAGGAAAGTCTATAAACAGTGGAAAAAAACACCTCAATATTGTCAATTATCCAAAGAGGATAGGAAGCTTACAAGTGCTTATGCTAAAGGATATGCTAAGTGCGTATGCCATCACCAAGCAATCCAATTGGATTGGTTATCTCTCTAGTTGAGGTTTTCTTACCGTGAGGCAAAGCATGTTGCGAGGCTAAGTTTACCTTTTCATGTTTAAATCAGGTTCTCAAACTTGAATACTAGTTATGGTGGGGTTGTTTACTGATGACGAATGATATTAAGTTAAGGACTTGTACTTTGCTAATGACTTACGTCAACTAGTTACTTTCATGGAAAGTGAGAAGATGTATTCTTTTAGATATCTCTTTGTTGTGATAACTAATTTAGCATATTCAAGTGAGTTTAAAATGGAGTCTATACGCTATGTTGGATATGGGACAGTTACACAAGATAGTTGCAAAGGGACAACAATTTGAAAAATCAAGATAATCGTCTTGATTTCATTGAACCTCCTACTAAATCATATTCCGATCAAATGGGGCAGTTGGATCCATGAAGTATGCCGCTACAAAAAATATTAATGTTCTTGAGAAGAATTTTTCCACTTTTGTTTTTGAGGACGAAAACGCTTCTCCAAGAGGGGAGTAATGTCAGGCCAAGGGCAACAGGCCAAGGGCAAACCCAAGGGGGTCACGGACCCAAGCCAAGGACCGGCTGCTAGATGTGGACAGGGGATTCTAGATAATGGACGGCTAAGGGCTTATATAAAGGGTGGTAGGATGGAGAATCCTTAAGGCAGTTCCCCTAGGTCTTATATGCCTTCTCAATCATGCCCCTTACCATAATAGCCCATGCTTGATCTTACTTAGAGATTGCCGTCACAAATTTGACACACTGGGCCTCTGTGTTATTGGGTTGAGAATCCACATCCCTCCTTGCTCCATAGGTCTCATAATGGTATCCCACCATGCCCACTACCAGGGCGACGCATCTTTGGTGTTATTTTTTTGCGGGAATCTTTTCACTGGTTTCAAGAACTCCTTTCAATGGCACTTGGATAGCTTTAGATCATGCTAGTGAAGGTTGTGTATGGGAGTATAAATGAGTTAGTTGATCACTTTCATCATGCTCGGGAGGGGGAGCAACACATATTCCCATCTTCACATCTTGTTCCTAACCTTGTTTGGACCCAATGGAATCTTTGGTTGTGCGTTACCCCAATTGCTAGTGGAACACCAAGGTGTCTAAAGATCATACCTTTTGACACTACCTCTTTGGTCCACATAGATGGATCAAAAGAATCGTTTTTTGACAAAGAAATAAACCTTGATTTTCCAATATTGCATTTCGACCATGAGGCTACTACGAATGTTTGCACAGTCTCTAGAGCCTTTCTACTATCTAGGGACAGGCTTTGAGGAATTGAAGGGAATCATCCACAAACAGCTTTGCTAGGAGATGGTTATTGTTAGACAGGGACATGTCTTGGATCTCCCCTCTCGCGGCATTGTCTTATAGCATTGTAACCAGCAGAGGGGCAAGTGAGCACCCTCGACGGTGCATCTTTAAGCAACTATTCATATAACGAGCGTTCAAAGGGTATTAAAAAAACCCTTGATTGAAATGCTTAAGGTAATAAAATGGACCCTTTTTCTTAAAAACTTAAGGGTTTTTCTCTAAAATCAATTAAAACCCCCCTTTTGTTAATATAATCCTTTTAAAATTTTGACAATTTAAATATCCATTCATTTGAACTCACGTGGTAACTTACATGTTTAAGAGGTGAACCCCTCAAGTGGCCATCCTTGCTTGATTGACCTTTTGACCTCAAAAGCGTCCACAATTTTGTTGTTAAACAAAAGCTCAGATTGGCTTCCAACACTTGGAGTGGTAGCTAATTAACACATTCATGGCTTGAATCCTAAAGCTTTCATGACATCCTCAATGAAAGACCAAGCAATTCTACCATAGGCTTTGTCAAGATCAAGTTGGAGCAAGACGCAATCTTGGCTAGTGAACGAAGCATACTCTATTCCGACCATAGTTGCCAGGACGTCATGATCATAAGTAGTTCTTCCTTTGATAAAACCGTGTTGGTGAGGAGTGATAGCCTTATCCAAAATGGGAGAGAGTCTTAAGAAAATTGACTTGACAAGAGCAACTGGTTTGCTTTGGGATGGGTTTAATGAGGTCCCTGGTAATGCTTGAATTCGAGGCTCAATTGGCCAGTTGCGTGATCGAGGACTTAAAATCCTCCCAAAATTCAACAAAGAAATCCATAGTCAGACCGTCCCATTCTGAGGATTTTTCTTTTCCTAAAGGGTCCAAAAAGATGATCCCAATGGGTGTGCACCTATTCAAAGGCCCTCTTTTTAGAGGCATGGCTAAAGAAGCTTTGTGAATGCTTGGAAAAGATATCTTTGTGGATAAGCTTAAAGACTAGGACTCCTTTACCGAGAGCATTTAAAAGCAATCAAAACCGCAAACCAAAGTATATATATATTACCAATCCGTGTGTATGGGATTAAGATATTTCCATTGTAGCAATAAGCACAAGAGGAAAGAGTGGCCCAAATTTGTGATCACTTTAACACTCAACATATCACACACACAACAAGTTTCTAAATGGGGTAGGCACTACCCTTGAAGCCAAAAGAGAAGATTTCCAATTATCATGAATTTTGACATAGTCGACATTGCTAGAAAATTTAGTCAGCACTCCAGCCTACCACCCACAGAGCTTGTACCTCATGAGTGGAGCAAAGATAAGAGTGTTTTTGGCTTCACTTAATATTTGCAAAATTCACTTTGGCTCCAAAGAGATCAAAAGACAACCACTTTTATCATGCCATGGGGATGCTTTCTATTATCGTGTGCTTCCTTTGCATCTTTGGAATGGATGTGCTTACTACCAAAAGTGGGTTAATAAGTTTTTCTCTCCCTTCCTTGGAAAGTTTGAGGGGGATCTTATTGATGAATTTTGAGTTCATAGCTCTAGAAAGGATCATTGTTCAAACCCCAAGATTGCATTCAAGAATTATAATAAAAGTGGAGACCCAAAGAACTGTCATCTTGCTCAACCAAGGGAGACGTTTTTGGAATATATGATCCTATAAAATGGGATTGAAATAAATGCTAAAAATGTGGAGGCTTTATCCAAGGATAACAAGACCCTAGCTATCTTTATTCAAAAGGTGAAGTATATATCAAGGTTATTCCCTTATCCTCTTAGCTTCTTTATCCTCAACAACAAGCATCCAAATTGGATCATCTACGCTAGACCAATGAATGCGAAGACGTTTTTCACGTTAGAGTAAAGTTGGTGTAACCGGCTCGCTGATTGCCCTAGGCAATGATGGACAACATAAATAGTACTTTGCAGCTTTGAAAACCAAGAATTCATCACTTACATAATGTAGATATAACACAACATTATTGAGAGATAGAGTGACAGAGTTAGAGATGGGATTGAGAGAGATGGAGAGATGGAGTTCCTCCCCTATGCAATACTCGCCTATAAATAGGCACACCTTTTGGTATTTCTTTTATAAATAAAGTATTCTAGTATAATGCTCATGAGAGATGCCCCCCCTACACACACACACAGTGCCAAAAGAATCTTACAATGGGCTAAATCAGCCCTATAAATAGACATGTGTGAATGTGTGTGTTTACACATAGTCCAAGCGCCAAGTTTCTACACACTTGCTTCTTCTAATTGGGCCTCTTATGGGCTGTTTTGGAAAAACAGCCATTTCTCCAACTCCAAGTGCATGCATGTGTGGTCGCCCTAGCTAAATATGGCAACTTTGGTGTTGTCATGCACCTGCCATGCTTCAACTACCCCTCACTAGG
Source organism: Adiantum capillus-veneris (assembly GCF_014529385.1). NCBI lineage: Eukaryota > Viridiplantae > Streptophyta > Polypodiopsida > Polypodiales > Pteridaceae > Adiantum > Adiantum capillus-veneris. Next base: position 122,132,198 of record NC_140936.1, on the reverse strand, counting down.
GTCTCCTGCCACTTTCCTTGACTACCTCTTACTACCACTTTCAAGGGTTGTCTAGTATTTGCCTTGCTTGCAATGCTAGTTTCAAGGGTTGCCTAGTACTTTCCATGCAAGGACTCCAATTGACTTGCATGGAATGCCACCTACCATACATGGACTCCAATTGACTTGCATTAACTACTACATGTCATGCATGGACTCTAGTTTACTTGCATGGGCTCCCACCTACCATGCACGGACTCCAATTGACATACATGGACTCCTAATTGACATGCACGGACTCCGATTGACTTGCATAGACCATCTAAGTCTCCCCTTACTTGCATGCTCTTCAGTTTCTACGCGCCAATAGTCTTGCTCCTTTCTTTGCCTTCTTTGCTAGTCTAAGTGTCGCAATATATGCTCTGCCAATGTTCCTTCTCTTGGATGCCTTGCATAGGTCAAGCACCCGAAGCTTCACAAGCAGCAGAATCTCCCGTAGCTTCTCAAGTGGTTCCTACAAAATCAACAAGCATACAGCGCTTACAGATATTCAACCCTAGCCATGGCCATGTGCTAAAATGGTGATAGTTGTAGATCAACCTTGCCATGGCCAAAATTAGTGATAGTTGGAGGTAAAAGAGGCTACACAGACATGGAGCTCAGTATAGTGAGTGTGTTTTATGCATATAGAGGGTTTAGACACTATCATCTTCTTAAACCTTTCACATTGCTCACTAGCTACACTCTTCTATCCCAATTGGCGAATAGCCCTATGTTATCAAAGAGACTCATAGGGTGAATTGCTAAGGTACATGAACTCCAATTCTCTTTTCTTATGGAGGAAAGTACAAGGGATAAATTGTCGAAAGTTTCTCACTTATAAAGAGAGCCCTTTTCTCATTAAGGAGGCTATAGTGAAGAAACATCACATCAAAGCTCCTAACAAAGACTACCTATTTTATTGTTTCTAACGGTTCATATAGGAAAAGCATGGTGAAGCTTTAGGAGTTACTATTATTTATGTCATCAAGGCACTTTGGTAACTGAAAGGGGTTTGAAGCTTATATCACAAAGGAAAAATGAATTAGAGTAAGCTATTTTAAAGAAAGAACTACATCTTTGCCTTGAGCTTGGCATCCATCGCTTGAAGGTAAAAGGTGATGCTCTTTTGGTGGTTAAGCAAGTACTTGTGGTGTAGAAAATCAAGAATACAAAAGCTTTAAAATATGTGTTTCAAGTGAAGAATTTGCTTAAGTGATTTGAAGTTTGGAGTTTGAGACATTTTTTAAGAGGCACAAGCTATGATGGGATATTGTATCTTATTAAATAAGATTCTCCTCTTTGCTTGAGAAGAGATGTTTTAGAGGAGGAATAATTGTTACAAACAAGTATACTTCCATCATAGGTGAAGAAATCAAAGAAATATGCCTTCCTTTCTTGTGTCAAAAGGTATGTGCTTCTTGGTGATACCCTATGTGAAAAAAAGAGTGCCTTGGAAAAAGGAAATTTAATGATTTTAACAAAAATCCATGAAGGTTTTTGTGGTGGTATTTTGCTTCAAAGACCATTTTGCATGAAATTTTTCAAGAGTGGTATGTATAGCCAAGCGTCTAGCATGATGTTCATCATTGGTGCAGGTCACGTAAGCAATCTCAAAGGGTGTTAAAATAAAAAATTAGAGACACGATTTAGTTTTATGATGTCTTTGAAAAATGAAGAATCAATGCAATAGGCCCATTATCCATAATAGCTAAAGGAAGATGTTACATGCTCATATTATTGACCATCTATCTAGGTAGGTTGAAACGAAAGTTGTTAAGCCAGCTACAAGTAAAGATGTTTTCCAATTTTTGTATGGAGATAGTTGCCACAAATTTGGCATGCCATTGAAGTTACTTTCTAGTAAGTGTCCAAGTTTTAGTCAAGAGTTGATAGATTATCTGTGTGAAAATGTTATGTGCAGTGCATGTTTACTACTCATTATTCTCCATGTAATGGTATCAATGAAAGGTTGAATGAAAAACTCATAAGGATGCTCACAAAGATGACTCAGAGAAATGCCAAGACCTCGGATCTAGAGTTACTTTGTACTTTTGTTAAAGTTATAGCATCTCAAGTAAATAGCCCAATGTGATCCCAACATTTATTTTTGACTTTAGGTATTTATGTCACTTATTTGTCAAATATTGGGTAGGGCAATTTGTTGATGGGGGGTACTTAAGGTCCCCAAAGCTAGTATATAAGGAGCACCCATTGTAAATCACTAATTCATTGCCAAAGTTCGTTGGTTCACAAGTCTCTCTCTCTCTCTCTCTTTCTCGTGCTTCTCTCCTTGGTTCATTGCTTCCACATTGTCAACTTTGACATGGTATCAGAGCCTTGGATGAGTAATCAGCACCATTGAGAGGGTTTGAAGAGAAGGCGAAGCTTACTTCCCTGGTGTTTCTTATCCTCTCCTGCAGCGTTTTAAAGTGCAGCCTTTTTGACACCAAACTGCACTAGGAGCGTGGAGTATGCCTCTTCGTGGCCCCTTGCCGTGGCATTTCAAAATGCTAATCCATAAGCCGTCCTGGTAGCGCTCAAGAGCCACCCCCTTTCCCTTGTGTTTTGATACGCAGGGCATCGCTACTAGGCCAACTATGCTACCTGCCAAGTGTTCTAAGACGCGTCCCTTTTTTGCCCTCTACCCCCCCCCCCCCCCCCCCCCCCCCTTTTGCGAGCCAAAAGTTTGGAACACCCTTCCTCAAAGTGCAATGCCTCTTGCTTTGCCCATCCTCCCAGTGTTTTGAAACGTTGGTCCTGATGTTGTTGGCTTTGGGTGAGTGTACCCCAATGACGATCGAGGCGCTGTGAACTACAGATAGGCTTTGGCCTAGGGAAATTTGGAGCGTTTGTTGGTGAGGTGTTTTAGGTATTTATTTCACTTATTTGATCATGCGACTCTCATTTACGCGGAAAAGCTTAAGGGATATAGTCGACAACTCGGAGCTACGTTCTACAAGGGATACGAACAATGAGTACACCCACCTTCACGATGAGCACCTAAAACCATGTGTTGATTGGGATGCGAGCAATGTGAATGCAATGATAGCCATTGCGAAATCTCTTACTAAGGAAATCTCTCTAGCCATACATACTTTGAAGACTGCCAATGCCATGTGGTCCAAGCTCGTCGGAACGTTTGATCAAGATTCTACGATGCGAGCGGTCACCCTTCCTGGACAATTATTTGCCATCACGTTTCCAATCGAAAGTTTCATGCAGTCTTATGAAGGCTCATATTATTCATGATCAACTATCAGCTATAAAAAGTGCACTAACCAGTACTCAAGTAGCTGCTTTGATACTCACAAAATTGCCTGAGAAGCATGAGACGGTGTCTAGGACACTGCGCTTTACATATCACGAAGGAAAAGCTTGAATTTGATGATCTCGGCTCTTTTTCCATTAAAGAGGAAGCCGTGTTAATCACTCAAGGCAAAATTTGAGTTTCTAACAAAGGTGGTGAAGCACTTGTTGCTTCGGATTCCACAAAGAAGTAGCCATTGTTACATACTTTGAAGACTGCCAATGCCATGTGGTCCAAGCTCGTCGGAACGTTTGATCAAGATTCTACGATGTGAGCGGTCACCCTTCCTGGACAATTATTTGCCATCAAGTTTCCAATCAGAAGTTTCATGCAGTCTTATGAAGGCTAAGATTATTCATGATCAACTATCGGCTATGAAAAGTACACTAACTAGTACTCAAGTAGCTGCTTTGATACTCACAAAATTGCCTGAGAAGCATGAAACGGTGTCTAGGACACTGCGCTTTACATATCACGAAGGAAAAGCTGGAATTTGATGATCTCAACTCTTTTTTCATTAAAGAGGAAGCCGTGTTAATCACTCAAGGCAAAATTTGAGTTTCTAATAAAGGTGGTGAAGCACTTGCTGCTTCAGATTCCACAAAGAAGTAGCCATTGTTACAAATGTGGGAAGCGTGGTCATTTGGCTAAAGATTACAGATCTAAAGGCAAAGAAAAAAGACCTACAAAGGAAAAAGGCAAAGGCAAGTATGATGAGAAACACAGTGATAATGACTCACAGAAGGATACCAAGCAGTCTGCTTGTGGTAGAGAATACATTGGCAAGGCCTCCAGCCTTCTAGTCAAGTGGATGTCGTTGTCACCACTAGCTTCAGCCAGGGAGATGCTTGTGAGTGGCAAAGAGAGGCAAATAGTACTCCCTACAAATGATTTGGACCCATGTCTTGGAGTTCAAGTTATCAATGTCTAAGCCCGTGGGTCAAAGTTCAATGGACATGCATTTGGCAAGAACCAATGCGACATATCTAAAACACTATGGATGAGTGCACCAATCGATTATTGTTGGCCGGATTATGGACAAGATGTGTTTCAAAATTCATTGTTGGAAAGTTTGGATGTGATGTGTTCACCGTTCACGAATGGAGATTCTTGGACATAATGTGGTCTACTATTCAATTTTCTAAGGATAGCGTTCTTCTAAGGTAAAAAGTTGGAGGTCACAAATCCAAGGTCTATCCAGTAGGGTCCACTTCTAGAGTGTCCATGGTACCTTTTTCATCGTCTTGGTCTCACTATTTATGTCAGTAGAGAGGGTGTTGAAGTTATCGCATCTCAAGTGAAGAGCCCAATGTGATCCCAATATTTATTTTTGGTTTTAGTTATTTATTTTACTTATTTATGAAATCTTGGGTAGGCCCATTTGTTGAGGGGGGTACTTGTGGCCCCCAAAGCTGGTATGTAAGGAGCACCCAAGCCCCCATTGTCAATCACTAATTTATTGCCAAGGTTGGTTGGTTGATTCAAAAGTCTCTCTCTCTCTCTCTCTCTCTCTCTCTCTCTCTCTCTCTCATCATCCACCTTCTCCACATTGTCAACAACAATATTTTGGTCTTTTTACTCCCCATCAAGTACGTAATCCTTTCTTTGCTCTGCCCTAACAAGTGCTCACACCAAGGTGATAGAAAGCCTTAAAACCTTGAAGCATTATAAAAGCTTTTCCACCTGTATATAAGCATATAACAAGTTTCATGCTGTTTTGACTACAACAGCTTCGCCATCAGGCCACTGCATACAAAACAAAAACTGCGCTTTGCCAAAGGTTTCCTTCAAGGAAGTCTCCCATAGCTTGGCTTAGGAAAATCTCCTTGGAGGCTTTCCAGAAACGTGAGCTTTTTGTACCGGAAATTGAGCACAATGGAGGAGGACCAGGAGGCACATAGCGGATGTTCTCATACTGTTAGAGACTCTAGCTTATGGGTTTTAGGAGGGCTCGAGGGAGCCCCTTCGGGGGCCTTGGCTATGAACGTTGCTTACCCGATGCTCACACTGGGATCAAAGCCATGACCATCGTGGTGGGCATGAAGCTCAACCATAAAACTGTCCGTTCCAATCCGGTTGACCTGTTATGGCGAATGGAGTTGCTTTCCTTATGTAGCAGGCACTGCACCAGACTCAATTGCTGAATTCCTGATGAGCTCTACACAAAGAAGCTCCTCACTTCTATCGATTCTGAGACAAGGTCTTTTCCATTGAGGACTGTCAAGTGATCCCCCTCCAATCCAAACTTCCGACTCCACAGCTCCTTTCAATAGTAGCTGAGAAGAATCCTCTCTGAATCTTTTCCAGAAAGTTCTTGCCAATTGCAACTTTTCAAGAAATCTTGACAATCCCTTTTACCATATCTTCTGAGACAAAAAATTTGTTCGTGCCTTGGCTTTCTTTGCTTTTCTGTCCTCTACTTTCTTGCCTTCCCCCATGGTCAGACACTGTAGTACAAATCAACGACTGCTTTTCTGTCCTTCTCTGGCTCTGGAAGTAGACATTGCTCCCTCCACCTAGAACTGCTTTTTCCTAGCGTCCACTTCAACTTTGCAACTTCGTCAAAAGTCTTCTGTTGCCACAATCTCTTCCTCTTATACGGTTAATCCTCTTCCTACCCCTGAAGATGAGGAGATGTTGATTCCACAGTAGATCGATGCAGTTCTGGACTGATTGCTCTAAGAAGAATAATCGCCTGAGCTGCCATACTACTATAACCAACGAGTAACCTTGACAAGGCGGTAGAAACACTGCAACAACACCAAACTGAACCAGAAAAGCAAACACTTCGACTTGAAAAGAGAGAGAACAAGGACACGAGACACAGTGCCGGAGTCCCTCAAATAGGTAAGGTACCCCTTGTGGTAGTTCTTTATTCCATAAGATCAAAGTTGAAGATACAACTCGACAACCACGCTCTTCCACTGAGTCATTCCACAAAGTCGTCGTTTACGTGGCTGATTTGCGAAAGTGGCACCCTATGGCCTCTCTATCACAAAAAACTGAAGACCTGAGCTTACCTACAAATCCCGGCTAAGGGGCCTAAACCCTAAGAAGAAGAAGCAGAAGAAGTTTTCACCAACTTACAAGTCCTTGTCGAGTGGGCCTAATTTTAGAGATGTTCCCACCAACTTATAGGACCCCGTCTGATGGGGCCCAAGTCCCTAGAACTTAAGCAAGACCCACAGTATAACCCAGCATAAAAGAAGGATGACGTGGCACTGTTGTACGTAGCCCCCACAAAACGTGCTGAGATGTTGATGACGTGGCATACTGTACAAATACCCGAAAAAACGCACTGACAGCCTGTAGATGTGGCAGTACGGACACCTGCAAAAAGCGCCGACTGTTTTTAGCGCTGCCAGCTTTTGGACCAGATGTTTTTAGAACTTATGCTTTTCATGTAAACTGCCAAGGGCCTTTAAATATGGACTCTCACTCTGACAGTCTACCCATGAGAGATTGTCAGTCTTGGGCACCCCGAGCAGAGAATTCACCACGGCACACAAGAGAATCACTTAACATAATTCACAACTTTGAAAGTTGAGTCGACACGACCCGGTGTAGTTCCGTGCCCAGAGGTATTGGCCCCAAAACCTGGCACCCCTTTCGGTATTTCTTTATTATATTAATGCTTGAGCAAAGTACAACTCTCAAAGGGGTCCTCTGCTCTCAGACTCTGCGTTTCACATGCTCTAAAGAGTGAGGCCCCTAAGGGTCCTTTTATTCTTACAAGGGATGCCAAAAGCAGAGCCCCAAAAGCTTATACATCCAAAAGCAAACAGTCCCAAAAGCAACTACTCAAAAATCTGGTCCAAAAAGCAAGTAGCGCAAATTACAGAAATCCGTACTACTACCATGTTATCGTTTGTCCGCTTCTACCATGTTAGCAAGCTGTCGTGCAGGCTGCCACGTCATTGTTATGTGCCTGGCAGTACCACCACATCGTCAGTTTGTGACATACCCCCCTCTTGAAAGAATTGTAATCGCCCTCAATCATGCCTGCAAAATCAGACATAAGCCATAAACCGGTTCTGTAGACACTGACTCTAAGTACCGACACACTAAACGACACAAATCTAGCACTTGTACAAAGACGACAGTCACATCATATCACAGTCAGATCACATCACATAGAATCTAGGACCGTGATTCCTGGTGACGTATTTAGCAATCGCATCTAGATCCGCAGCGGACCTCATTGATGCTAATTAACTAATCCCATATCGCGATCACGCCCATGGATTCCGTTCTGATTAGGACCATGATTCCTGGTAACATATTTAGCAATCCATCTAGATCTATCCAGATCTCAATGATGTCGGATTGACTAATCCCATATTACGATCATGTCCATAGATTTCTGCACTCAAGCACTGTCATTGCGAGTGATCATTCCATCTATACTCAAGTACTGTCGTGTGCGAGTAATCATTTCAGGAGATCCCAATCGTCACTAAGTTCATAATGAACAGGGTGGTCCAATCATTTAGTTCTAGCTACATCCCGTAGGAACTCTTGATGTGCTCACGACAGTTCCATTGAATCATTCGTGATTCAAACGTCATAATTCGATATCAGGTTCATTCCAGAGCTATCACTCCTCCAAAATCAGGTCTCATTCTGAATCCCGTTATCTGTTCACAAATAGCAAGGTAAAGTTCCAAAATCTGAGTATCTGCTAGGTCCTCCTCCATCCACTTTGCATCTAATGCCAGATAGTTCTTGAATTTAACTAAGAACCGCCAATCACTTTACCTTTCACTTTTCTTTCCTTGTGTGCCAAAATTTGTTCAAGAACGAGTGTCTCCTCGCTCTCTTCCACTTCCGATTGCTCATCAGGCTCCCCATCAACTGGCACCTCACCTTTAAAAGGTTTCAAGAGACTCACATGTAATGCATTGTGAATCTTCCAAGTATGTGGCAGCTTGAGTCGAAAGGAGACATCATTTTATCTTTTCTTTAATCTGGAAAGGGCCATAATACCTCATGCTAAGCTTTGGAAAAAGCAGTTCCTTTCCCTTCCGTTTCCTTAGGCGTGCCTTTTCAAAATGTAAGAGCACCCAATCGTCTTCCTTTAGTTTCAAGTCTCGTCGATGTCGCTTTGCTGCCTTCTTGTGTCGTACTTGAGATTTCTCTAGAGCCTCACGGACCTTAGCAAAAGCAGTGTCCGGGTCCCTCGTGTACTGATCGGCTTCAAAAATCTTGTCTTTAGTGTTGAGAAAGGGTGGAACCTTCTTAGCACCTTCAATTATCTCAAATGGCGCCTTCCCTGTCAAAGATTGAACCATGTTATTGTAGGCAAATTCCACCAAAGGCAAAAAAAAATCCCATTGAGTCTTCCGATCAGAGATTTAAGACTTCAGCAAATCCAAAACAACTGAATTTGCGATCTCAGATTGCCATATCTCTGTGGGCGGAAAGATGACGAGAGCTGCAACCGTGTGCCAATGTTCTCCTAAATAGTTAATTCCATCAAAGGCAAAAAAAAATCCCATTGAGTCTTTTGATCAGAGATATAAGACTTCAACAAATCCAAAACAACTGAATTTGCGATCTCAAATTGCCCATCTGTCTACGGGTGGAAAGATGACGAGAACTGCAACTGTGTGCCAATGTTCTCCCAAATAGCCCTCCAAAACAAACTTGTGAATCGTGGATCTCTGTCAGAGACGATTGTCTCAAGCATGCCATGTAACCAAAAAATGTGTGCAATGAACAGTCTCGCTAAATGGTCTGGCTTGATTGTTTTCTTCACTGGAATGAAGTGAGATTGCTTGCTAAATCTGTCCATGACAGTCCAAATGCCATCCATTGCAATACTTTCCCAAGGGCGGGTTGGAATAGTAAAGGTTGTAATAATCCTTGTGCCTTATGCCTTTCAAACTTGACCTTTTGGCATACTAAACAACTGCAAACAAAGTCGTCCACATCCTTTTTTAGTCTCGGCCAAAAGAAATAACGCTCCACCCCCTTTAAGGTGGTGTCGATGCCACGGTGACCCGTAAATGGTGGACAGTGGCACTCTGTTAAAACCTTTTCCCTCAAAGGCTGTGTAACACACAACATTGTTTTCTTCATCAAGTAGCCATCCCGTATGGAATATCTCCTCATTCTGTATCCGAGTAAAAACATCAGTAAATTCAGAATCGGTGGCGTACTGGTCAACCATATCCTCGAAGCTTCTGTGATGTATCGCGGAAATAGCCAAAACAAGGGGCTTCCGAGACCGCCACTAAGTTTTTCTGTCCCTAAACATGGACAATCTCGAAGTGAAACTGTGACAAGATGTTTAGCCCACCACGTCTGCTTTTCCGAAAGCTGCTTCTGTGACAAGAAGTAGCGTAGACTCTGATGATCAGTAAAGACCATGAAATCGGCTCCGAGTAAATTATGTCGCCATTGTGTAAGAGCATGGATCACTGCCAATAGCTCTTTCTCATAAATCTGTGCTACCAATTTTGGCCTTGAAAACATTCTGCTTTCATAAGCAATCACATGGCCTTCTTGCATCAAGACCGCTCCCAGACTACGACCACAAGCATCACAATAAACGTCAAATGGCTTTTGCAAGTCTGGCAAAGCCAATACTGGACCAGTAGTCAGTTTTTCCTTAAGTGACTGAAAAGCAGTCACCTCTGCCGGTCCCCACAAGAAAGGGACTCCTTTCTGATTCAATAAGTGCAAAGGCGAAGCTATCTTTGCAAACATTTGAATGAACCGCCGGTAGTAAGAACACAAGCCCAAAAAGCTTCTAACTTCGTCAGGCCAATAGCGAATTGTCTCAATTTTGACCGAGTTCATTTGTACTCCTGCTGCTGAGACGATGTGTCCGAGGAAATGTATGTCTGGCGAGAAAAACTCGCTCTTTTTGGCATTAATAACCAATCTGTGATCACGCAATGCCTGAAAGACCTGTAGCAAATGGTGTCGATCCTCTGCTTCATCCTTGGAGAAAACTATAATATCATCAAAGAAAGTGCCCACAAAAGATCGATGCTCTCAGAAAATCCTATCCAATCATTCGAATGAAAGTTGTTGGAGCATTGGTAATTCCGAAAGGCATTACCAAAAATTCGGATAAATCAAAGCTTGTCCAAAAGGCTATCTTGTAGACATCTCCTAGAGCGATTCTAATCTGATGATATCCGCTTTTCAAATCAATCATACCGAAACAAGAGGATCCCTGAAGTCTGTCAAGAATATCATCAATCCTTGGAATCGGGAATCTATTTTTTATGGTAATTTTATTGAGAGCTCTATAGTCAATGCACATTCTTCAAGATCCGCCTTGCTTTAGTACCAATAAAACCAGAGAACAGTAAGGTGAAGTACTAGGCTGGATGAGACCCTTTTCAAGGTCTTTCACTTGGTTCATGATTTCTTCATTCTGGGCTCGGCTAACACAGTAAGGTGGCCAGTTCAGTGGTGTGGTTCCAGGAATCAGATCAATAGTGTGGTCCTCACAACGAAATGGAGGTAACTCACCTGGCAGGCCTTCTGAGAAAATTTCAACATGTGTGCAGAAATTCCTGTCGTTCTTTGTCCAACTCAGACATGTTCGTTCATTGTTCATTATTCAACTCTTTCAAATAGATCGAGTAAACAAAAAGACTGGATTTCGTTAATTTTGAAATGGCCGAAGCTGATACAATAGGGACGGACTCGCCCTTCAATTTCACATCAAGTACAATTTTCTTGCCCTTCTCATTAGTCAAGGTCGGTTTCTTGGCCCGATAGTCGACCATGGCATTGTTATTACCGTACCAAGGGATTCCTAGGAGGACGTCACACCCTTTCAAAGGCATGATGTAAAAGTCCTCGTGCCCTAAATACCCCTGACCATGCAGACGAAGTTTGCCAATAACAGGCGTAATGGCTACATCCCGTCCTTGCGCCACTAGAACTGCCTCCGTCAGTGGCCCCATCTTGTCGAGTGTAATCTCGAGTTAAGCCTCCAATTCAGGTGAAATGAAGTTGGCCTTGGCTCCTCCATCAAAGAAGATGAGGGCTTCCTGATCTTTTACTCCCCTTTCTGTCCTCCTTGCTTGAGTCGGAACTAGAATAACTGTCGGAAGAAGAGGAAGAAGAATTGGGTAGTCCATCGAAACACACATGCTTCTTCTATTTTAGTGCATATGCAAAAGAAGATTGACAGCCCAAGTAACCGGGGTAGTCAGTCCCCTTATTGCGCTTCTTCGATGGCTTCTTCGTGTCCAGAAACTGATTGATTTAAGTCCTGGAGTTCTTCTTCAGTGAACATCCTTGGAGTAGGAGGTTTCTTAATTGCCGGTTTGACACCTCTGCAAACTTTCGAATGAACCACCGGTAGTAAGAACACAAGCCCAAGAAACTTCTAACTTGAACATTCTTCAAATCTGGCAAATCACGTATAGTGTCAATCTTGGCCGGGTTCATCTGTACTCCTGCTTGCTGAGAGAATGTGTCCCAAAAAGTGCATCTCTGGCAAGAAAAAATCAATCTTTTTGGCATTGATAACTAGCTTGTGATCCCACAATGCCTGAAAGACATGTAGCAGATGGTGTCTATGTTTTGCTTCATCCTTGGAGAAGACTATAATGTCATCAAAGAAAGTGCCGACAAATGATCTATACTCTGTAATCAAAGCACATTCTCCAAGATCCGACTTTCTTTAAAACCAACAACACCGGAGAGCAGTAGGGTGAAGTACTACGCTAGATAAGACCCTTTTCCAGAAGGTCTTTCACTTGGTTCATGATCTCTTCATTCTAGGCTCGGCTAACACGATAAGGTGGCCGGTTTGGTGGTGTGCTTCCAGGAATCAAATCAATGGTGTGATCCTCAGGACGAGATGGGGGTAACTCGCCTGGCAAGTCCTTTGAGAAGCAATCAGCATGTGTGTGGAGAAAATCTTGGCGTTCTTTATCAAGTTCAGACATGTTTGTTCTGTGTTCATAGTTTAACTCTTTCAAGTAGATCGAGTAAACAAAGAGACTGGATTTCATTAATTTGGAAATGGCCAAAACCGATACAATATGGACAGACTCGCCCTTCAGCTTTACATCAAGTACAATTTTTCGACCCTTTTCATTCATCAAGGTTGCTTTCTTTGCCCGATAGTCGACCACGGCGTTGTTCGTATGGTACCAAGGGACTCCTAGGAGGACGTCACAGCCTTCCAAAGGCATGATGTAGAAGTCCTCGTGCCCTAAATACCCCTGACAATGCAACCGAAGTTTGCCAATGACAAGTGTAATGGCTATGTCCCGTCTGGATGCCGCTAGAACTACCTCTAATGGTGGTCCCATCCTATCGGGTGTAATCTCGAGCCACGCCGCCAATTCAAGTGAAATGAAGTTGGCCTTGGCTCCTCCATCAACAAGAAAATCGGGGCTTCTTGATCTTTCACTTTGCCCCAAGCTAGGCAAAGTTATGTACTTTCATCAATCAGGCTTGGGTAAGTATCCATGCAATTTGGTACCAGTCCTGCTTCCATCTTGCCTTTTCTACCACATTCCCCTGCTGCTCTCGAACTCTCTGGCCTATCTTCAGTCGGTCCTTGCGGTGCCTTTTTGGGGCACTTTGCGGAGATATGCCCTTGCTCCTTGCAACCAAAACACTTCCCCTCTTTGATATAGTTAGCCCTTTCTCGAAGAGTCAGTCGGGGTCGTGTATCCTTATCTTTCTCTTCTTGGGAACTCTTTTTCTTTCTACTTTCATTGTTGGAGGTCTGTCGGGTTCTTTGAGTCAAGATCTCCTCAGTGGGGTATGTATCGAGAAACCCCGTTTCACATGACCCATTGATTCTTGGATGGAATTTGACTTTTGTTCTTGGAAGTAGTCTCGGATCTCTGTAGGGAGTCCGCAACAAAGCCGCTCAATCTGTTCCTTAAGAGAGACCTTCTTGTTGGGTTAAAGGCCTAAATAACCCCGTTTTGTATATTTTTATACTTTGTCCAGGTTCAATGTGAACCTGAATACATTTTTTTAAAGTCACTTATAATAAAAGTGAGAAAACCAAAAACTCACTTATTGAGTTTTCCCCAAAAACGTGAGCTCTCTCTCTCTCTCCTTGCTTCGATCCCTAGCGCTTCCTCTCTGCTGCACTCCGCCTGCTGCTTCTTGCCCCATTCCTGCACTACATCGCGACGCGCACCTACCGGTACCTTCTGCTTCGCGCTTTCAACTAGTATCAGAGCCCTAGGGTTTCAAAATAGCCCTGCACAGTCTGCTGGACAGCGAGTTAAAATTGCTCTCCCGCGATCAATTTCGCTTCCATCGCGAAGCCCCTTACTTCCGGAGTCGAAAAGATCACCAAAACAGTCCAAAAAAAGTTGTTTTCAGGTCAAAACAGGTGATTTACAGGTTATAACAGGTCAAAACAGCAATACGCACGTGTACCAAAGTTGTGGGATCACATGTATTGATGTTTATCGCGATAAATTGAGTGAAAAGCTGAGTACAGGTGCTTGAAATTGCACTTTTCAGCTGAAATTTCAGATTTGGACAGTTTCATGTAAAGAAATTGTGGTCTATCATATGCAAAGTCTTGTGGTTGCTCCTATTTGCTGAAATTTTCAGCCTAAAGCATCTCTCTTGTATACACACTTGTGGTTGAATTAAAATGGCTTCTTCCTCTTCCGCATCTGACACTAAAAGTTTGATGGAAATCAAACGGTTCGATGGTCAAGGCTTCGACCTCTGGCAAGAACGCATGCAAGGTATTCTTTTCTTAAAGGATTGTGAAGATGCATTGGAAGAGAATAAGCCGCCAATTTTGTCTGACGAAGAGTGGGCCAGGTTGAATAAGAAGGCTATGGCCTACATCAAAATGGCTATCAATGATGACATTTTGATGGACATCAAGCGTTTGGACTCTGCTTATGCAATATGGCAAAAGCTAAAGTCCAATTATGAAAACACCACGCCCGTGAACCAAGTGTATTTGATGCGAAAGTTGGTGAATATGCAGCTTGATAACTCGAAGTCAGCTTCTGAGCATTTAAGTGCTTTTACAGGTGTGTTGAGTCAGTTGCAGGACAGTGGGCTTCAGCAATTCGATGATAAGCTGAAAGCTATTTTCTTGCTTATGACATTGCCAGATACTTGGGAAACCTTGGTTGTCTCCTTGAGCAACAGTCCCACCCTCACGTATAACGGTGTGAGAGGGTCTATTCTCAATGAAGAGATTAAACGCAAATCTAGTGGGAAAGGTGGCAGTTCTGCTTACAATGCAAGAGGTAGAAATCAAAAGCGTGATGCGGGCAACAGGACTCAAAATAGAAGAGCAAGACAAAGGATAAGGATGTCACTTGTTATCAATGTGGCAGAAAGGGTCACAAGAAACCCGATTGCAGGTATTTCAAGAAAGAGAAGGAAAAGAAGAAGGAAACGTAAGATAAGAAGAAGAAAGATGAGAAGAAAGGGGAAAAATCAACAGGTGATTCCTCCAGGGATGCTGAGAATGCAAATGTATCCTCTAGTGTGGTCATTGAGGAGTTGTCAGACGTTGAGGAAATCTTGGTTGCGGCTTCATGCCCCTATGATTTGGTGATAGCTAATACAGAAGACATGCTTATCTCGAAGAAAGATGTCATTGATGCATTGCTCAGTGCTAATGATGGCCTATCCCAGTCATGGATAGTGGATTCTGGTGCTTCATTCCATGTGACTCCATCTTTGGAGTGTTTTGCTACATATATTGCAAGCAATTATGGCAAGGTGTACCTTGGTGATAATTTTGCTTGCAATATTGAGGGAATGGGTACTATGCGTTTGGCTCTTAACAATGGTCAAGATCTTGTGTTGAATGATGTCAGGTTTGTACCAGGCATTAAGAAAAGTTTGCTATCTGTTGGCCAGTTAGATGCACATGGTTATACTACCATCTTTGCTGGGGGTTCATGGAAGTTGCTTAAGGGCTCTATGCTTGTTGCAAAAGGGTCTAAGAGAGGTACTTTGTACTATCTTCGAATGTCAACCAAAACAGAATCCGCACCAACGCCACCAAACCGCATCTCGGTTGAATGAGCTGGGAGTGGGAGCTGGGAGTGGCCTACTGCCCAGGTCGGGGGATAAGTCTGTTGTAAGGTTCCCGAGGGTGAGTGTAAGCAACTATGAAGGTAGCAATCCGAATGATCAGGAGTGTAGAAGAGCAACTGCACTACCATCCAAGCCAAGCTCCAGGTGACTCCGGATGTAGTCGCGTGATGATGCCTGATCTCCCGCATCTTGCGGGTAAACTCTCCTAGAGAGTCTAAAGCACTGAAGTCCCACTCCAGTCTGTAGATCCAAGCAATGAACCTGTCCAAGGAGAGATCCAAAATCCTCTCCCTAAGTCCATGTAGGTGCTCTTGTGTAAGCAAGTGATCTGATGTGTCGAGGTCAAGTGGTAAGTGTCTATCCACCCAAGATAGTGGTGTCTTCTCTGGGAATGTCAGAATCCCTTTTTATGCCATGAGCATGGCCATATCTCGTGTGAACTCCTTTGATGAGTGCATAGGTGTGTCCATAGCAAACCACAAGTCACCACCCCCTCTGGAGTGTGCAACCGCCGAATGATGGCTGGAATGAATGGACCTCCCAAGGATCGTACGTTCGTAGGTGATCAAGCCGATGTCGAAACTACCGTGTACTGCAGCAGTCACTAAGAGACCGCACAGACCACCACCGGATGGTGTCCTGGCAGGAGGTAACTTCATCCTCTGTGAAAAACACAAGCCAAGAGGCTACTTTCCACCCAAAAACGCAACAGCGAGGTGATGAAAACGCTGCTGTCCAGCGATTTTCAGCATGCTCATACGCTCTAGGCAGGATCCAGAGCGGTGCAGAGGGTGTAGGGAAGGTTACTCTTTGTGTGCATGTCCGTCGGAGGGCTGAAAGCAGAGAAAACAGCATGGAGTAATGGCTGAAATCTGATGAGGACGGAGAGGATACTCGCCGGCAATGCACCAGATGCAAAGCCGGGTAGGTGGTGGCGAGATCCAAGGTCCAGAAACTGAGCGCTACCCTCCTACTGCAGAAACGCATGTCAATTTGCAGCCCACTTTTGCTACACTTTTTGGCACCAAAAACCTTCTGTTTGTTGAAAAAACAAAGGCTTGATGGGTACCCTAG
Organism: Adiantum capillus-veneris; assembly: GCF_014529385.1. Classification (NCBI taxonomy): domain Eukaryota; kingdom Viridiplantae; phylum Streptophyta; class Polypodiopsida; order Polypodiales; family Pteridaceae; genus Adiantum; species Adiantum capillus-veneris. Next base: position 122,115,772 of record NC_140936.1, on the reverse strand, counting down.
GTGCCCAGCAACTTGTGGAAGGTGTCAACGACACAAAGTGACCAATAAAACCGCCAAAAACCTTTGCAGGTGATGAAGCGTTGGTCCCATGGAGAGCTTGAAGCTGCTGATACCATGTGAACCGGCATCTGATACCATGTAAGAGTGCCCGTGTGCGGAAGCGTGAGAGAGAGGAGAGGAGAGACACTAGACACAAACGCTAGAGATGGTGAAGAGGGGGCGATCAGTCCCCCCATGACTAGCATGAGCAGAAGACCTGTACAATGATCAGATGTGTGACCTTTGTGAGATGAGAGATGTGGAAGTGGGTACCCCCCTGGCCCCATAAATAGGTGCCCAAGGGGAGGTAGGGCAAGGCCTGATAAAAATCCCCACGACACGACAGAAAAATGACATATAGAAATATATGTGGGCGCCCGGACAAAAGTGGGCGGTCGGTCCCAAACTCGGGCAGTCGGACCAGGAGCAACCTAGACTATGGGTGGCCAGCAGCCTGGAGACATACTAGCCGTACAAGTATGCCCAAGACCTGTGAAGCAGCAGAGTGATGTAAGTCTTAACACTTATTAGGGTGCCACGTCACCAGTTTAAGACAGCAGCGCAAAAAGCGAAAATCTGTACAGTTGTTTGTGCGAATTACGGAACTGACTGTACAGTCTGCCACGTCAGCCTGACGTACATTGCTACGTCACTTGCGCGTGTCCGGGCTGTCTACCACGTCATCATTTTGTGATAAATTTTTGACTTCACAGCAGGTTGGCTTGGGTGGTTTAGAGCTCCCTGTTAGGGGAGACGAGCTACTGGACGCTAAGTTTGCCGACCACTTAGTCTTGTACTTGAGGGCCAGGAGGCCAATCTGCATCGATGTGAGTAGGCTCTTGAGGTGTTTTGTTGTGCATCAGGCACACTGATTGTTACCATATACATGTGGTAGTGATGTGTCTGAACACACTTTGGACCACCAGGGGATTTTTTCCCTCATTAGGAGGTTTTTTCCCCCGTGCATTGGATATACGCCCATCACTCTAGGGCTATTTATCTTTCCATTGCACACTAAGTAATACACTCTCTGTTGTATGCCTTGAGCTTTCTTCATCTTCTCCAAGCTGTGTTTTTTCCTGCAACCCTAATTCCAACAATTGGTATCAGAGCAGGTTGCGTCCTCCCGGCCTTAGTCACCAGAAACTCTAGCATACGCCTACTCACTTTCTCCAATTTCCACTACTAACGGTACTGCGCAAGCTATTCCATCATTTTGTGCAGAATTTTTGTCAGTGTCGTTTTCGGCATAACAGGTCCTTACAATCTTCTACGGTTTGTGCTATATAGCACGTGTTGTTCCCGCATTGTTTCTCCTCTTTTCGAGCAGTTTTCACATCAGGTGCAGCATTTACTATGGCTGACAATAACACAGATGTGTTCAAGATATTTGTTGTTGAGGATAGATTGGATGGGGACAATTATCCTATGTGGGCTTATATGATGCAATTTGTTTGTAGTGTCAAAGGGCGTTTGGAACATTGTGCAGGATATTGATGTACGTCCTGGTTCAGAGGATGTAGGCGATGTTGAGGATGTTGTAGGTTTTGGTGGCAAGGTTGTTGTTGCCATAGTTGTTTTGCCTACGGCTGAGCAAGCTCGTTGGGATGTAAAAGATGTGCAAGCTCATGCATTGATTGCGTTGTCTGTATTTGCACTTGCTAGACTTGGTCTTGTTGTAAAATTTGTGGCATAACAGATGTACAGTACACCATCTCAGTTTTGGTGAAGAGATTGTTGCATCAGGCATTTTATGTCGTGAGGTGTATAAGCTCACTTTGTATGACAAGTGTGGGCAGAATTTTGCAAATGCAGTTGTGGATTCTAAGGCTATGTCGGATGCAAAACTTTGGCCTGCACGTTTTGGGCATTTGAATTTGCCAGTTTGCTGCGTTTGCAGAAATCTGATATAGGTTGCTTCTTTGCTGCCTGTTGAGGCACCTCTCTTTGTATTTTGGGTAAGATGCACCGCCAAAGTTTCCAAAGGATGGTTCAGTTAGGGCCACATGCAGGTTGCAACTTGTACATAGTGATGTTTGTGGGCCCATGCAAACTCCGTCCTTGGGCAATTACCTTTACTCCATGACTTTCATTGATGATTACTCCAAGCATCCATGGGTGTATCCGCTTAAGGCAAAGTCCAAAGTGTTTTTGTGCTTCAAGCAATTTTTGGCTATGGCTGAAAATGTCTCGAAATGTACTATGGACACCCTCCATTCCAATCGAGAGGGGGAGTATATGTCTCATGAATTTAATGCATTTCTGGCGAGTTGTGGGATAAAACACCAATGCACTGTTCCGTATACACCTCAGCAAAATGGTGTTGTTGAGAGGAAAAACAGGTCTCTTACAAAATGGCAAGATGTATGGTCAAGAGTCAAGCTTTGCCACATTCGTTTTGGCTTGAGGCTATTATGTGTGCCATTTATGTACTTAGTAGGTGTCCTACGAAAGCTTTGCAATCTATGACTCCTTATGAAGCATGGCATGATAGAAAGCCTTCTATTGATCACATGCGCGTTTTTGGTTGTTTGGCTTATTCTTTGGTGCCACAAATGCAACGCAGAAAATTGGATGATAAGGCTGTCAAATGCATTTTTGTTGGTTATAGTGCTGAAAGCAAAGATTACAGGTTGTATCATCCGCAATCAAAGCGTATCTTGGTCTCACGGGATGTTGTGTTTGTGGAAGATTCTGTTCAACCGTTACTGTCATGTACTAGAGACAATCATGTAAGCTCACAGAACATTTATGACACTTTGTTGCCTCTTTTCAGTGGTGGAAGTTCGAACGTAAATTCCAATGAGGCAAATGTATAGCCTATGGGGGTTTCTGAAAATAATACAGATCAGCATATTACTGATGCAGATGTACATGATGTACTTAATGAGGAAAGGGCTGAAAATGAGCAGGCTAGAGGTATACCTACATGGCTGTTGCAAACTTTGCGTGATAGTAAACTGGATGCACCTTTGTCTAGTCGTACTCGTTCAGGTTCTCGCCATGCATCTTATGCATGAGATTGTTATGCTTTGGCTGTGTCTAGTTTATGCAATGTTGAGGAACCTCTGTCTTTTGATGAAGCACAGAATTCAGAAAATTGGATGACTACCATGCAATCAGAATATGATGCATAGAAGATGACACATGGACTTTATGTGATTTGCCTCCTAGCAAAAAGGCTATTGGTACAAAGTGAGTTTACAAGTTGCAACGCAAGCCGGATGGTGAGATTGATCCATGGTGACATAAAAACCCGTTTCAACCCTCTGAAACCTTGAAACTGCGAAACGGCCGAAACGATTTGGCGAAAGGTGCGAAACGAGTTGATTTTTTCTTTTTTGCCCCCTTTTGACCAGTTAACCTCAAGCCATCTGTTCGGGGATTTTTTAAGCCATGCACAAAGGCCGCCTCAAAAAATCGATGGATTTTTTGACCCTCACGCACATCGAATAATGTCTCTCTCTCTCTCTCTCTCTCTCTCTCTCTCTCTCTCTCTCTCTCTCTCTCTCTCTCTCTCTCTCTCTCTCTTACACGTCACCATGGCCCCCTCGTCTTTACCTCCACATTGTTGCAACTGGCTATTGACTTACCTTGTACACTCGTGACTCAAGTCTCACATCTAGATTTTGGTATTTCATGTCTTTACAAGTGAATTTGTATGTGTATTCAATGTCTAATCATAAGAACATACATATAAAATGAAACCTGTGTTTCGTTTTCTTTGAGCTCCGAAACGAAACGTTTCAGAAACCTCGAAACCCCAAAACACACGAAACCTCGAAACATTTCACGTCACACTGGATTGATTGCTATAAGGCTCGACTTGTTGCAAAGGGTTATGCACAACAAAAAGGCATAGATTATGAAGAGACTTTTGCTCCCACTTGTCGTATGACTACTGTGCGTTTTCTATGTGCATTGGCAGCTCACTTTGGTTGGGATGTACATCAATCAGACACTGTTACTGCTTTCTTGAATGGTGACATACTTGAGGAAGTTTATGTAACGCAGCCTCGTGGTTTTGTCATTACCGGCGGGCCAGAAGATAAAGTGTGCAAATGTAAGAAAGCTTTGTATGGGTTGAGGCAATCTCCCAGAAGGCTCACACTCATTTGGTCAAATGAGGCTTTCGTAACAGTCCAACAAAAAGCATATTGTATGCAAAGCGTAAGGGTGATGTGCTTCTCATTGGTTCTCTATGTGGATGATTTGTTGATCGTTGGACCAAATGAGAGACATATTGCTGAATTTAAGGCTAATTTGAATGCTCCTTTCAAGATGAAAGATTTGGGGTTGTTGCATCATTACTTAGGTATACAGTACGTAAGTTTGGACTTGAGAATTGCAAACCTATTGCCACTCTCATGGAAACAGGTTTGAAGTTGAATCTTCATGATGCTGATGATCCTACCGATGTCACTCTTTACCAAACTCTCGTTGGCTGCCTTATTTATGTATGCAACACGAGGCCGGATATTCAGTTTGCAATCTCACAAGTCAACAGATTTATGCATAGCCCAGGGTCTAAGCATTGGCAGACTGTCAAGAGGATTTTTCGCTACTTGAGTGGCGCTTTACATCTTGGCTTGTTTTATCCCAAGGGGGGATCATTGCAATCAGATTTACATGCTTTTTCGAACTCAAATTGGGCCGGTTGTTTTGACACACGAGTGTCCACAAGTGGTTTTTCATGCTCTGCAGTTCATGCATATCATGGTTGCGCAAGAAGCAACCTACTGATGCCACTTCCAGTTGTGAGGCTAAGTATAGGGTAGTCTTCACAACTACGGTTGAGTGTGTATGGCTTAGACGCCTTATGGCTGATTTGGGTGTTGGACACGACACTGTCTTCACAACTACGGTTGAGTGTGTATGGCTTAGACGCCTTATGGCTGATTTGGGTGTTGGACACGACACTGTCAACACTATCTGCACTCACAATCAAAGCACATTGGCAGTTGCGAGAAGCCCAGTTTTTTATGCTCGCACAAAGCACATTGAGGTGCATTACCACTATGTCAGGGAGAGGCTCTCAGCAAAAGAGATCAGCTTGGCTTATGTGCCAACACAAAACAACTTTGTAGATCTTTTCACAAAGGCATTGTCTCATGAGAAGTTTGAAGCTTTCCACAAAGCTTTGGGCTTACTCCCCTTTGTGGAATGATAATATACTTAAGGCATGGCACTTCCCTATACTCTACGTGCCAGCTCATTCACCGCATCACTCCCAGGGGGGATTTGTTACCATATACATGTGGTAGTGATGTGTGTGAACACACTTAGGACCGTCAGGACATATTTTCCCTCACTACGAGGTTCTTTTCCCCATGCATTGTATATACGCCCATCAATCTAGGGCTATCTATCTTTCCATTGCACACTAAGTAATACACTCTCTATTGTGTGTCTTGAGCTTCCTTCGTCTTCTCCAAGCTGTGTGTTTTCCAGCAACCCTAATTCCAACAGTGATCAATTGGAGGAAGACAATAGCTTTCTGGGTTGGCAGTGCTCCTACGCCTCATTGGTCGCCAAGTGAGGGTTTTAGGTGGATTCCCCTAGGGACTTCAATTCGCTATCTGGGCTATTAGGTTGGCCTGGACTTGTCCCCGAGACAGCTCCTCTCATCCTGTCCATTAAGAGAAAGTTGTTGCATTGGAATTTGGCACAGCTCTCTCTGGCAGGTAGAGTTGTAGTGGCCAACCAGGTGTTGTTGGCTACTATGTGGTACATCACGTCTTGCTGGATCTTCTCGAGCTCCTGTGTCAACCAACTGGAGAGGCTAATCAGGAATTTTCTTTGGTCACGGTGCGACACACAGTTCGCACAGGCCAAAGTAGCCTGGCAGGTCATCACCTTACCGTGTTCTCAGGGTAGGCTAGGGGTCATCGACCCAACAAAGCAAGGCAGATCCCTTCTTGGAAGTTTGTGGTCAGAGGATTGCTTCGAGGGGAGGAGCCTTGTAAGGAGTTGTTGCTTCACCGATTTCGAGCTTGAGTGCCTCATGTAGGAGGCCTTTGGAGCCGTTCCATCAGGTGGATTTTTACAGAGATGCACAGAGTTGGTCTGAGAAGGAGGTTAGAGGATCGTTTTGTTGTGAACCTGCTTAGGTCTTAGGAGCAGTTGAGGAGTGGCCTACAGCAGCATCAGCTCATTTTCACGAAGGAGCGCTTGAGAGAGCCCCTTGTTTGGAACCCCTTGGTTAGTACCCAAAGTGGCCACTTGGTTGGTAGTAGGTTTCATGTTTCTTGGGGTCCCATGGCAGAGGGGGTCCATCCCGCACTCTTGGTGACTCGCTCCAGTTTTCAGGGTTAGGTTCAAAGCGTCCAGCTATGAGGTATGAGGGGGGTGCAAAGCATGTGTCAGATATCACAGAGACTTTATACAATCCTAGAGGAAATGGAAAATCAAAGCATGGGCATCCTCCTGTCATTAAAGCTTTGGCTAAGGCCTACAAGCTGATTGGCTCACCCCTCTAGAGGCAGAAGCTCCCAGATGGTCGACCTACACTTCAGCCTGCCATAGAGCTTACCCCCTAAGAGTGATGCAATGAGAGAGAGGTGGTTCATTTGGCGGGCCCGCTGCTTCCGCATCTCCGAGGCTCGCCCTATTCCACCGACAAAGATTGTTCGTAATTTTTGGTTGGAGCTGATTCACACTCTAAGGGGTCAATTTGAGAGACTCCAAGGCAGCTCCGACCGCATGCGGGAGCGCAGAGAGGCGTTCCTAAGACTCTGGCACCCAAGGCCTTTCTTCAACATGGTCCAAGGTGCACCCAGATGGCACTACCATCCACCTGTGGCTATTTCCTCCTCCCATCTCATGATTTAGCCCCCATTGTACACATTCTGTTTTCTCACTGAGAGAGTCTCCCCTTGTTTTTTGATGTAGCCCTCTCTAACAGAGGCGGTTGTAGCCCTATGGACAATTTTATTAACTAATGGAAGGATCTTTTTCTCGGAAAAAAAAGGAAGTATCTTTCCAATGCTAAGCAAAAGAAGTTTTGTCTCACAGCGTAGGAGTTCCACGACGAGCGCAACCTCTCACTTGTTGGAGTTTACCCTCGAATAAAATATCCCAAGACAACACTGGCCGTGTATAGAGCCAAAACCCGCACTACACATGGCTATACACACCCCAAAATGAGAAAACTACCTCACTCTCACCGGGCACAGCCATATAGTAACTTGTACTTCGTTCAATGAATAAAGAAATATTGCAAGGGGCACCTGGTTGAGAGCCAATTCTTTTGGGAGTGAAACTTCGCTATTGTGTTTTTTTGCAGTGATAAACCACCTTGTCAGGTGATTTTAGGTTACAATGGTATTATAACTTAGGCAGTTGTTCTTCTCAGAATAATCGAGTCCAAAACTGCAGCAATCGACTATCGAAGCAGCAAAGAAAATTATCAGTATGTGGATGAAAAGATTGGGGAAACAGAAGACTTTGACGAAGTTGCATGGAGAGAGAGAGAGAGAGAGGGAGAGAGAGAGAGAGAGAGTTTGGAAAATGCACCTCAAATTTTAGGAGAGATAGAGAGGGTCCTATGTAAGTAGGCAGAGAAAAATTGAAAACCGCGCAGTTGGCTACAACCTTAATAATAAATTGTCTTTCTTCTAAAACTTTAATGCCTTATTATGAACCATGGATTCACATCAACTTGAGTTCCCTGTACTACTAGCATCCAAAACCACAACAATCCCTATAGTCTCATTCACATTTCGTCAAATCATCTTCTTCTCAAACCTATATACATACACTTATTCACACTCGTATCACATTTATGTATCTGTGTACATATATCTATATGTACACTCACAGACACGTCTGTGTGTGTGTGTGTGTGTGTGTGAATACACACAAATATAAACATATAATGTGCAACATGTCTACACATGTGTATCTATTTATGTATGTATACAAAGAGATAACCTTCTTGGCAACGTGAACCGTAACATTTGGGGAGAGTCAGCCACAGCTAGCAGGAGAAGAGTAACAAACTCGTATGAGTGGGTAAAGTGCAGAAGTTGAAGAGGATGCTGGGGGAAAAGCAGTTCCAAACTAAGCAACATTGGCTTAATAATAACCTAATCTTTAGAAAAGGTGGTATGGGACGGAGTTGGTTTACACTTTTCTTTTGAATGTCAAGCTCCAATTTGATACCGTTTGAGCAGGAGAAGCCAGCCAGTGGAGGATATCTACTTTTTCTATGGTGTAAGAGAGAATGTACGTGTCACAAAGTGATGACGTGGCGGACAGCAAAAACCCTAATTTCCGGAAATCGCAGAGGCTATTAAAAAAAAAAATGGAAAATGAAGAGCGACGCGAATTTTGCTTTTAAAAAAAAAAAGAGAAAAAGACTCTAAGAGAGAGAGAGAACTGATGCTTTTGATTTTAAAAGCTTTTGGGGCTCTGCTTTTGGGCATCCCTTGTAACCTTTAAATTAGTGGTGAGGGCCTCACTTCTCAGAGCATCTGGACGCAGAGTCTGAGAGTGAAACCCTAACCGCTCTCTTGTACTTTGATGATTGATTAATACAAAAAGAAATACCGAAAGGGGCGCTAGTCTTTGGGGCCAATATCTCTAGGCACGGAACTCCGCCGGGCCAGTGCAAATCTATTGTGATCTGTGAATTGTTTTGAAGTGGTTATTTGGTGCTGTCGCGGTTGATTCTTGACTTGGGAGTGTCCAAGTCTGTTACAGTGGTATCAGAGCACGGCCGATTACTCTTCTACGGGAAATCCGATCCCTGAAGTTTTTTTCCCGCGGCACCTATGGCTTCAAGCAATGATCAGTCGACTCCCTCTGCATCTGGAGATGCGGGCTGGGATCACAACGAAGATTCAGACAGAGAGTATGGCCCGCCTCGGGCTACTCAGGCGGAGCAGCAAGAGATGGAGCGTCGTCAATTGATCGGCGATGCAACAAAGATGATGCTCAATTTTGCCAAGGACCCGAAGATGGCAAAATATATGAACCAGACCTCTTTGGAAGAGGTACAGATGGAGTGGCAAAGAACCACAACACCACTCCCGAAACCCGCTCTCAAGAAACCTTCAGCCTCCAAGAAAATATACGGAGAAGGAACTGGAGAACATGGTTGATGCACGGATTGCTCAGCTTTTTGATGCGCAAAAGAAAGCCAAAAAGCACGGCAAAAAAGCAGAAGAAAAGCACTGACTTTCCAGCTTATTTGGGTCGTCGGTCGACTTTTGACAAGGCAAAGAAACAGAAGAAGCGTGTTCGATTTGAAGGAGTACCCAGTTCTTCTTTTTCTTCTTCTGATAGTTCTTCTAGCTCCTCGGATTCGAGCGAAGAAGACAGAAAAGGTAAAAAGCGAAGCAAGAAACAAAGCTTCGGAAAGGGCAAGAAAAAGGCAAAGAAGGCTACATCTCGCCCAGAGACTGACAGTTCTACTGAGGACTCGTCTACAGACAGCTCAGATTCCGATGACGGAAAGTTTTATGCGAACAAGAAGAATTTTTACAAAGCCAACCAATATGACTTTCTTGAAGATAAAAGCAAGAAAGTCCGAGAGTTTAAGGAAGGTGGCCACTCGATCAAGTTTGATACTTTTCACGATACTCAGATGCTTCGAAGGCTTTGTCTTTTATACAGCAGTTTGACATCGCTTTCGCGGGAGGACGCTATTCAGAGCACTCCAAGATTCGGAGAGCTACCTCTTACCTTAAGGGGAATGCTCGTACTCGGTGGTCCACGCTTCTTTTAACAGGAGTGCGCCAGTTAAATGGCTGAAATTTAAGAAGCTTTTTATTTCTTCTTGGTTGACGCAAGAATATGAACGAGATGTACGAGCTGCTTGGAACCATCTTCGGATGACCAAGAAAGATACAATCAATGCTTATTGTCAAAGATTCTGGAGCTCCTTTCTACCCGCCTCTTCATTCAAGAAGATCTCGTTCAGAGAATAGATTGAGCGGTTTACCTTGGGTCTACCTACAGAGATCCGAGATCACTGCTTGGAACAGAAGTCAACTTCTATTGAGGAGTTGATGAGTCATGCGAAGCGGGGCCTTGCCATTCACTCTGGCAGTCTTACCTACCCAATAGATGAGGCCATGACACAACGAGCCGAACAGACTTCTGGGAATGAAAGTAGAAAGAAAAAGAGCAACCGAGAGAAAAAGGATGCACGACCCAAGCTTACTCCTGAGGAGAGAACTCGCTTCATCAGAGAGGGGAAGTGCTTTGGATGCGGGGAACATGGACATATCTCCACGAAGTGCCCTAAAAAGGCACAGAAAGAACAGAATGATAAAGACTACGACATGTCTGAGAGTTCAAGAGCAGCTGAGGAATGTGGCAGAAAAGGCAGATAGAAAAGCAGAACTGATACCACATGGCGTGGGACCTGCACGGAATCTAATGAATGGAAGTACAAACTTTGCCGCTTTTGGGGCAAAGTGAAGGATCAGGAAGCTCTTTTGAAGGAGCCAAGGCCAACTTCTTTTCACTTGAAATTGGCGGCTCGATTTGGAATTGCGCGCGACAGACTGACGCCACAGGCAGAGGTAGTTCAACTGGCACCCAGATAGGATGTTGCCATTACACCGAGCATTGGCAAACTTCATTTGCAATGACAGGGGTGTTCAGGGCACGCGAGTGACGTTCTACTCAGGATCCCTTGGTACCACAAGAACTACGCCGTGGTTGACTACCGGGCCAAGAAAGCGACTTTGATAAATGAAGGGCTTAGAGATTGTACTTGATGAACTTCAGTTTCTTACTCATTCTTTTGGGAGAGAACTGAACGATGGATAAAGGTTGAATATGTTTTGACCTGATCAAAAGAACGCCAAGATTTTTCTCCACACTCATGCCGATTGCTTTCCAGAGGGCCTGAAGGTCAGACCATTGATCTGATACCTGGAAGCACGCCACCGAATCGGTCACCTTACCGTGTGAGCCGAGTACAGAATGAAAAGATTATGAACCCAGTGAAAGACCTCTTGGAAAAGGGTCTTGTCCAACCTAGTACTTCACCGTATTGCTCTCCAGTGTTGTTGGTTTTTGAAGAAAGACGGATCTTGGAGAATGTGCATCGATTATAGCACTCTCAACGAAATCACCATCAAGAACAGATTTCCGATTCCTAGGATCGATGATATACTCGACAAGTTACAGGGATCCTCGTGCTTTAGCAAGATTGACTTGAAGAGTGGATATCATCATATCAAGATAGCGCCAAGAGATGTCTACAAGACAGCTTTTCAGACGACTTTTGGGTTATTTGAGTTTTTGGTGATGCCTTTTGGCTTAACCAATGCTCCTGCGACTTTTAACCGGATGATGGACTGGATTTTTCGAGAGTACAGGCTATTTGTTGGCACTTTCTTTGACAACATCATTGTTTTCTCCAAGAATGAGGCAGAACACAGAGATCATCTGCTTCAAGTCTTTCAGGCATTACGAGATCACACGTTAGTGATTAATGCAAAGAAAAGTGAATTTTTCCTACCAAAGATACACTTTTTGGGACACATTGTGTCAGCAGCTGGAGTGCAAATGGACCCGGCCAAGATAGAGACTATCCGTGATTGGCCCGATTTGAGGAATGTCCATGAAGTTAGAAGCTTCTTGGGACTGTGTTCGTACTACAGGCGGTTCATACGAAAGTTTGCAAAGGTTGCTTCCCCTTTGCATACCTTGACGCAGAAAGGAGTACCTTTTTCGTGGAGACCCACAAAGGTGACTGCCTTTCGGACATTGAAAGAGAAATCGACTACAGGACCTGTTTTGACTTTGCTAGACTTGCAGAAGTCATTTGAAGTATTATTGTGATGCTTGTGGTCGTAGTCTGGGTACGGTCTTGATGCAAGAAGGCCATGTCATAGCTTACGAGAGCCGTTTGTTCTCTAAGCCAAAGATGACAGCACAGATTTATGAGAAAGAGCTATTGGCGGTTATCCATGCTCTTACTCCGTGGCGGCATTACCTACTCGGAGCGGATTTTACTGTCTTTACAGACCATCAAAGTTTGTGCTACTTCTTGTCACAGAAGCAGCTTTCGGAAAAGCAGATGCGGTGGGCGAACATCTTGTCACAGTTCCACTTCCAGATTGTCCATGTGCAGGGACAGAAGAATGTGGTGGCAGATGCTTTCTCTCGGAAACCGTTGGTTCTGGCTGTTTCCGCGATACATCATAGGAGCTTCGAGGATATGGTCGATCAGTATGCCACAGATACAGATTTTGCAGATATTTTCACACGGATACGGGATGGGGAGACAGTAGCTGGATACTCCCTTCGGGAAGGCTACTTGATGAAAAAGACTATGTTGTGCGTTACACAGCCGTTGAGGGAAAGGGTTATGACTGAATGCCACTGTCCACCTTTTACGGGTCACCGCGGCATTGCTACCACCATGAAGGGGGTAGAGAGATACTTCTTTGGGCCGAGACTCAAAAAGGATGTGGAAGAGTTTGTGCGCAGGTGCTTGGTATGCCAGAAGGTCAAGTTTGACAGGCATAAGGCACAGGGATTGTTACAGCCTTTACCCATACCCACCCACCCCTGGGAAAGTATTACATGGATTTCATTTTTGATCTCCCAAGAACACAGAATGATCACGATGATTTTCCGATTACATGGCACGTCTGAGACAATTGTCTCCGACAGAGACCCCAAATTTATGAGTTTGTTTTGGAAGGCAATTTGGGAGAACATTGGCACGCGGTTGCAGTTCTCGTCATCGTTCCACTTGCAGACTGACGGGCAATTTGAGATTGCCAATTCAGTGATTTTAGATTTATTGAAGTCTTGTACCTCGGATCAGAAGACTCAATGGGAAAAGAACTTACCTTTGGTGGAATTTGCCTACAATAACACGATACACTCTTCGACGGGGAAGACGCCATGTGAGATTGTTGAAAGTGCTGTGAAGGTTCCATCCTTCCTGAGCACGAAAGATTAGATATTTGAAGCGGATGAATATTCGCGAGATTTGGATACGGCTTTTGCCAAGGTTCGCGAGACTTTGCAAGAGTCTCAAGAACGACAAAAAAAGGCAGCGGATCGCCATCGTCGCGACTTGAAACTGAAGGAGGATGATTGGGTGCTCTTACTTTTGAGAAGGCACGCCTACGAAAGAAAAAGGGAAAGGAGAGGCTTTTTCCAAAGCTTAGTATGCGATACTACGGACCTTTCCAGATCACTGACAAGATAAATGATGTCTCCTTCCGATTGAAACTGCCAGATACTTGGAGGATTCACAATGCATTGCATGTGAGTCTCTTGAAACCTGTTAAGGGTGATGTGCCTGATGATGGGGAGCCTGATGAGCAACCCGAAGTGGAAGAAAACGAGGAGATCCTTGTTCCTGAACAGATTTTGGCACATAACGATACGAAGAAAGGTAAAGTCCGAAGGTGGTTCTTGGTTAAATTCAAGAACTTTCCTGCATTTGATGCAAAGTGGATGGAGGAGGAGGACCTAGCAGATACTCCTCAGATTCTGAAACTTTACCTCGATGTTTTGGTTTAGCATAGTCTACTCCAAACGGAACCCAGAAACTCAGCTTGGCTGAAGATTTGGTGCAGTGGGATGCACAAGAGGGAAGTTACTCCGCTCCTTTGTCAACAGATGCCTCGATTTTGATACTAAAGTCACTGATGTCTCTTTGAGCTTCAGGGATACTGAGAGCTGACAGTATTTTGCTGGATGACTTTATGAAATGGAATTCCTGATAATGATACTGATTTGTTCTTGACTTCTTGTGAGTGCAGGAACTGATAGACGAAATGACTGCAGCATTTTGGTCTGATTGATCTCACATAGACATGGTTGCAATAGGGGTTAGTCAATCGGACATCGTTGAGGTCCTGATTGGACCTAGATGTGATTGCTAGCTACATTGCCGATAAATCATGGTCTAAGATCCGAATGAATGTTGAATGTCATGTGATGTCCTGTGATGTCGTGTGATGTGACTGTCGATTTTGTACATGTGCTAGATGTGTGTTCCTAGTACGTAGGTACTAACAGTCAGTGTTTGCTAAGACGGTTTATGGCTTTTGTCGGTTTTGCAAGCGTAATCGTGGTCAATTACAATGCTTTCAAGAGGGGGGTATGTCACAAAGTGATGATGTGGCGGACAGCAGAAACCCTAATTTTTGCCAAAAACCCTAATTTCCGGAAATCGCGGAGGCTATTAAAAAAATTTTGAAAAATGAAGAGCGACGCGAATTTTGCTTTTAAAAAAAAAAGAGAAAAAGACTCTCTAAGAGAGAGAGAGATCTGATGCTTTTGATTTTAAAAGCTTTTGGGGCTCTGCTTTTGGGCATCCCTTGTAACCTTTAAATTAGTGGTGAGGGCCTCACTTCTCAGAGCATCTGGACGCACAGTCTGAGAGTGAAACCCTAACCGCTCTCTTGTACTTTGATGATTGATTAATACAAAAAGAAATATCGAAAGGGGCACCAGTCTTTGGGGCCAATATCTCTAGGCACGGAACCCCGCCGGGCCAGTGCAAATCTATTGTGATCTGTGAATTGTTTTGAAGTGGTTATTTGGTGCTGTCGCGGTTGATTCTTGACTTGGAGTGTCCAAGTCTGTTACAGTACGGGGATTTCTAACTTAATCAAACTTATGGAGTAACTATGACCTATTATGGGAGTTTACTAATGACCACTAGAGACGTAGACAAATGCCCTAAGAGCTAGCATAGATTAACCTGATTGGATTAAGGAACGCTAATCTTTTTTTTTTAAATGAGCAATAGGACATGCTTATCTTATTATAATGGCTATGATCATAGTTACCCAGAACGCTAATCTTTTTTTTTTAAATGAGCAATAGGACATGCTTATCATATTATAATGGCACGGGGAACGAGGAACGGCAATGGGTATGAAATGCCATTCCCCATTATGGACCCAGACGTTTGAAACACGAAACGGGGATTCAAAACGAGAAGTTGGAGTGGGAACGGGGAATGGAGAACTGAAAATCATTGTTCCTTGTAACTATGTGTAACAGGCTAGACACTCCAAGCATGAAATCAATAGCAACACACGAACAAAAACTTCAAAATCACTGAACTTTAAGAGAGAGAGAGAGAGAGAGAGAGAGAGAGAGAGAGAGAGTCGACACGGCTTGGCGGAGTTCCGTGCCCAGAGGTATTGGCCCCAAAGTCTGGCGCCCCTTTTGGTATTTCTTAATCATTGCAAAGTACAACTCCTGAGGGACCTCTAGTCTCAAACTCTACGTCCAGATACTCTGCAAAGTGAGGCCCCAAGGGCTCTTATAAACTTACAAGGGATGCCTCAAAAGCAGAGCACCAAAAGCAGTAAACTCAAAAGCAAATTGTCCCAAAAGCATCTAGTCCCAAAATCTGTCATAAAAAGCAGCTAGCGCAAATTAGGAATTCCATACAACCTGCCACGTCATCAGCTGTCAGCGCATAGCGCGGAAATCCATACTACTTGCCACGTCAGCGTGTCAGCGCAAATCTCGGACCTGTGCATTCAGCTGGCTGCCGCATCAACTTTCCTTTGTCCCGGGCAGTACTACCACGTCATCATTTTGTGACATACCCCCCTCTTGAAAGAGTTGTAATCGCCCTCTATTACGCCTACAAAACAGACAAAGGTCATAAACCAATTCAGTAGAAACTGACTCTAAATACCAACGAACTAGACAAACACAAATCTAGCACTTGCACAAAGACGGCTGCACATTCACATCATATTAATCACATAGAAATTGATTCCAGATCTAAGACCATGATTCCTGGCAACGTATTTAGCAATCACATCTAGATCCATCCCAGACCTCACTGATGTCGGATTAGCTAATTCTTATTGCAATCATGTCTATAGATTCTCAAGACCGAAATGTTGCAGTCATTTCGTCTTTCGAACCTGCACTCAACACAATCACATGAGTGAGCACAAAAATCAGATTCATTTTCGGGAATTCCGATTTCGAAGTACTTCTTTCATAAAGTCATCTAGCAGAATACTGTTATCCATCAATATCTTTGAAATCCAAAGGAAAATCAATGACTTTATTCCATCCAGGTAATCTGTGACAAAGGAGCCGAGTGACTCCCTTTTGTAAAGTCCCGTCTGCACCAGATTCAACCTTGTTGATCCACATGATCTCTCAGAATAGTCGAAGGTAAACCGAAAATCTCAAGGTGAAGTTCCAAATCTAAGGAGTATCTGCTAGGTCGTCCTCCTCCATCCAACTCGCACCAATGCCGGATAATTCTTGACTAAGAACTGCCGTTCACTTTACCTTTCACATTCCTTTCCTTGTGAGCCAGTATCTCTTTCAGAACCGTATCTCCTCGCTCTCTTCCACTCCAGGTTGCTCCTCACGCTCCCTAACGACTGGCACCTCACCCTTGAAACGTTTCAAGAGACTCATATAAAAAGCATCATGAATCTTCTAAGTTTCTGGAAACTTCAGTATGAAGGATACATCACTTATCTTCTCTTGAATCTAGAAAATGGTGATGTCAAACTATCGTACAAACTCAAGGGCTCGATGGGTGTCTTGGTAGCCTGAAAACGTCTCAATGCTTACGGCCTTCCTCCCTTCCTTGAACTCCATGGTTTTCTTGTTGATCTGGTCACTGTCAAAAGAGGACGAGCTCTCCTCTGAACTACTAGATGGCGTTCCATGCCTTCTAGACTTTTTCAAAAAAAATGTTCTTAAAAAAAAAAAAAATCTTTGGTGCTTAGAAATTGAGGAACCTTAGCACCCTTGAATACTTCAAAGCGCTTTCCCCGTGTGTTGTTGTAGGCAAACTCCACCAAGGGCAAATACTTTTCCCATTAAGTCTTCTAATCCGAAATATAAATCCAAAACCATTGAAGTGGCTATCTAAAATTGTCCATCTGTCTGCTGGTGGAGCTAGGACGAGAACTGCAACCGCATGCCAATGTTCTCCCACATTGCCCTCCAAAACAAACTAGTAAACCGGGGATTTCCATCCGAAACAATGGACTCAGGCATGCCATATATTTGAAAAATCTGTGAGACAAACAGTTTCGCCAAATGATTGGGCTTAATTGTCTTCTTTACCGGTATGAAGTGGGCCTGTTTACTGAATCTATCGATGACTGTCCAAATACCATCATGCCCACTTTGAGTCTTGGGGAGATCAAAAATAAAATCCATGCAATGTTTTCCCAGGGACGGGAGGGTATGGGTAAAGGCTATAGAAATCCTGGTGCCTTATTCCTGTCAAACTTGACCTTTTGGCATACTAAGCAACTGCCAACAAACATGTCCACATCCTTTTTGAGCCTCGGCAAATAAAAGTAACAGTCAACACCGTTCAAGATGGTATCTATGCCGCGATGGCCGGAAAAAAGTGGACAATGGCACTCTGTCAAAACCTTTTCCCTCAAAGGCTGTAGCCATCCCGTATGGAATAGCCTAGAACTGTCTCTCCACTCTATATTTGATGAAAGATATCTGCAAAATCAGGATATGTGGCATACTGATCTTACCGTATCCTTGAATCTTTGATGATGTATCGCGTAAATAACCAGAATCAAGGGCTTTCTAGACAACACATCTGCCACTAAATTCTTTTGTTCACAAACATAGACTATCTGGAAAAGAAACTGTGACAAGATGTTAGCCCACCGCATCTACTTTTCTAAAAGCTGCTTCTGCGACAAGAAGTAGCATAAACTCTGGTGATCTGTAAAGACTGTAAAGTCGGCTCCAAGAAGATAGTGTCGCCATTGCGTAAGAGCATGGATAATTGCCAAAAGCATTTCCGGACGTAAAAACATCCTGCTCTCATAAGCAATTACATGGCCTTCTTGCATCAAGATTGCTCCCAAATTGTGACCACAAGCATCACAGTAAACTTCAAATGGCTTTTGCAAGTCTGGTAAGGCCAACATTGGTCTTGTAGTCAACTTTTCCTTGAGAGTTTGAAAGGCTGCAATCTCTGTCGGTCCCCAAGTAAATGGAACTCCTTTCTACGTCAGCATATGCAAAGGAGAAGCTATCTCTGCAAATTTCCGAATGAACCGCCGACAATATGAGCACAAGCCCATATAAGCTTTGAACCTCTTGAACATTCTTTAAATCAAGCCAATCATGACTGCTCGCAACTTTGGCGGATCCATCTTTACCCCTTCCGCTGAGACAATGTGTCCCAAGGAGTGTATCTCAAGCCAAAAAAATTCGCTCTTTTTGGCGGTGATAACCATCTATGTTTCCACAATGCTTAAAAACTTGCAATAGGTGGTGTCTGTGTTCTGCTTCATTCTTGGAGAAGACGATGATGTCGTCAAAGAAAGTGCCCACAAATGATCGGTCTCTCTAAAAATTATGTCCATCGTACGGTTGACTGTAACGGGTGCATTCGTAAGGCCAAATGGCATTACCAAATATTCATGCAAACGAAAAGTCGTCCTGAAAGCTCTCTTGTAGACGTGTCCAAGAGCAATTCGGAGCTGATGATAACCACTGTTCAAATCAATTCGGCAAGTACAACCCTGAAGTCTGTTGAGTATATCATTGATATGTTCACGTTCATTATTTCTTCATTTTGGGCTCGGCTAACTCTGTAAGGTGGCCGGTTCAGTGGTGTACTACCGGGAATCAATCATGTGATCTTCAAGACGTGAAGGAGGTAACTCGCCTGGTAAGCCCTCAGAGAAACAGTCAACCTGAGCTTGCAGAAAATTTTGTCGTTCTTTTTCGAGGTCTGACATAGTCGACCTTTGATCATCATTCAATTCTTTCAAGAAAGTCGGGTAAACAAAAAAAACTGGGACGGACCCGTCTTTCAACTTTCAATCAAGTACGATCTCTTTGCCCTTCTCATTCTTCAAGATAGCTTTCCTTGCCTTATAATCAACCACGGCATTGTTCTTGCCACTTGGAAACCAAGGGATTCCTCGAAGGATGTCACACCCTTCCAAAGGCATGATGTAAAAGTCCTCGTGCCCTAAATACCCCTGACAATGTAAACGTAGTTTGCTAATGACAGGTGTAATGGCAGCATCCCGTCTAGGTGCCTCCAGAATAGCCCTGGCTTCTAGCCCCATTTCCTTGGCGTAATTCCAAATCGAGCTGCCAATTTGGTTGAAGTTGACCTTAAGGGTTCCTTGGTCTCACACTTTGCCCCATGCTATGCAAAGTTTGGTATTTTTGCTCATCTGATCAAGGTTGACGATCCCCACAAAATCTGGTACCAGTCCTGCTTTCGTCTTTCCTTTTCTTCCGCGCTTGACTGCTACTCTGTAACTCTCTGGCTTATCTTCTGGTGGTCCTTTGGTTCATCTTCTTTTTAAGAGTTTTGTCCAGCTCTTTCTGCAAGTATCAATTCCGCTCATTTGCGCTTGTCTGTCCTTTCAGTTTTCCTCCTGATCTGAGAGGAGAATCAATGGCCTCACGCCATCTCGAGTAAATCTCATCAATCGGGTAATTCTTAAGGTGTTTGGAAAATCTCGGGTCTCTGGAGTACTCATATGTCAACCTGCATTTGACGTTTGTACTCCATTCTGGTAAACTTTTCTGCCAAGAATTTGTCCAAATCTTCATTCTTTTCTTCAGTTCCCACGCCAAATTTCAACTTTTCTCTACCTACCCATTGAGAAAGTGTTAAAAATTCTCTTCTCTTCTTCTTCTGCCTACCCACTAAGAAGTGTTATCTCTGTTAGGTTCTCCGCGAGAACCCATGTATAATCTGGGGTTCTTTATGGCTTACTAGTGTGGCCGGCGGCCTTCGGACGCCTCTCTCTCTCTCTCCAGCTGCGCGCGCAGTGCTGTCCTCACTGTTGCCAGAGATGTAGGACCACACTGCCAAATGAAGCAAATTGGTGAGAGACAGAGCGATGAAGACGGGAGCGCGCCCGATGCATGATGTAGAAGGGTGGGAGTGGCTAATAAGTCCGGGGCCGGGACACAAAGATTCTTTCACAAAAAAACTACGTGTGCTGCAAAATGTTGCGTGCACATCTAACCCTATGTGCATGTAGCTACTTCAGGTCTAGGGTTCAGGTCAGCTTAGGAAGTGTTCTGGCACCTTTGTGAGCCTGTGCGCAGGCCGTGCATGTCCAGGCACTTAGAGTAGTTGATATCCTCTAGTTGCACACAACATGATCATCAGCATGACATTCAATACCCATCATGAGCATTTTGCATTGCATAGAACCCATTTTCCAATTTAATCATGTTTCACTTATTATTTAATAAGTGACTTTGTTGGAAAAGTGAGAAGGGCAAATTTGTTAAGCTACTATAAAACAAACCTAGCGCTAGCACTTTCTAGCAGAAGAGGCAGAAGAAGTTCCAGCAACTTGCAGTGCACCTTCTCAGCAAGACCGGCAAAAGGCCTAGCGTTTTCAGCCAACAGAACTGATAACGTTTTTGGGATTCCTTTCCATAGCATTTTCAGCAGCAGATTCATTCTAGAGTTTTTCATCAATAGCAGATTTCACATGGCGTTTCTCAGATGCAGACCTAGCCTAGCGTTTGATTCCTCAAAACCCACAGAACGGCAAGAACGTAAGCATGGTAAGAACAGAAACTCTTCTAGCCAATCTTTCTCTAATCTTTCGGAAAAGAACTCTCAAAATGAATCTAAGGGTAAAGCTAACACACCTGCTAAACCTAAGCTAACCCCATATGAAAACGCTGCACAAGGAATTATAGGAGGATACATAACGGCAGAAGAACAAGTCATTTATTCTAAGGAAGGTCGTTATCAATGTCACGTCAAGGGTCATATAAAGAGCACATGTCCTAAGAACCCATCCAACGAACCTAAAGCACCCATAGAACCCACATCCTCTGTTAATGCCATAAATGAGAACACTAGTGTGTCCCAAGTTTCTCATGATCCTCTCGTTGATGAGTCTCTCATGAAGTGTTATGGTCATGAGAATGGTCAACGCATGGTGGTCTTGTTTGATCAGGAAGTATGCATGATGTGATTGGTGCCTCTTGTAGAAAGAGCCCGCTTGGAGGTTAGCCAAACGAGACCTCTTGAGGTGTCGGGCTTCGATCCCGGTATGGACTCTCTCATTACACGAGAGTGCCTTGATGTGTTATTCACTGTTCAACAAGCGTCCTTCCGCAGAAAATTTGTAGTGTCTCCTCTTTCAAAATGTGATATGATTCTAGGCATTCGATGGTTTCGAGAGCATAACCCTCTCATTGATTGGGCAGACAATACTCTCACTTTCAATGCCAAAAGTGACTCTCCCATTATCATTCGTGAGGAGGAGGTTATTCATTCTTTACCTCGCATTTCGAATGTGCAGGCGAAGCTTGAAAAGAAACAGGAGAAGGAGACTCTCTCAGTCCTTTCTTCTCCAAAGCACAACACACATTTTTTTCATGATAGAGATGTGATTGTTCACAAGGATGATGGTTTAGATTATGATTTTTCTAGTGAAGCTAACCTCATTGCAAATACGATCAATCACGCAAAACCGATCTTGGCTCTCGAGTCGAGGTCCAAGGAACCCACTTCAGAAGTATTGTGTGTTAGCATGATTAGTCAGCACGCATTGTTCGAGTGTTTCATTCATGACGGTTTCTTGTATTTTCGTCACCGTCTTTATGTGTTCCCTTTCCACAGGCATGCCGTATTGTACGATGCACATGATTCACTCATGGATGAGCACGGATGTATGCGGATCACTCTCGAAAGAAAAAAAAAGTTTTCATTCAAGGAATTCTCATTGATTTCCGATTATCCATTTTGTCAATTGCTTTTCCATGTTTGTTCCTTGGCATGGCACAGTCTCAGAAAGAGCACGAGAAAGATTGTCCATCGAGCATCGGCATTTCCATTGTGATTTCCCACAGTTGATAGGTTTAGATCGAAAAGTCAAGTTTCGACCCATTTTTTGTGTGTGTTTGGTGAACGGTTTGGCACTCCGTCACTTTGTTCATCTGCATTGCATGCGCAGTCTTGTCGGAAGAATCGTATTTTTCCAGTTACTCGACATAGAATGGGTATGATTATGATTTTGTGTTGTAAGTGGTTTCAGGAATTTTCCTCCTCGGAGATTCTTGATGAAGGTGGACCTACATCCATAGACGCAGTTGGAGCATTGAAGCAGCCACAGATCTCTCTCTCGCTTTCGGGGCGACCCAAAGAAGCAAGCGTTGCAGACCTTCATGAAGTTCAAGTATCGCATGACCCATGCATCAGAGTGGACCGGTGAATAATTTTTCAGAGATTATCCAGAGTTGTTGGCAGACTACAAGGAAGCCATATAGCTCAGTACCAGTACCTCACTTTGAAAAGGAGGGGATGTCATATGCACATCTAACCCTATGTGCATGTAGCTACTTCAGGTCTAGGGTTCAGGTCAGCTTAGGAAGTTATGGCACCTTTATGAGCCTGTGCGTAGGCCGTGCGTGTCCAGGCATATAGAGTAGTTACATATCCTCTGGTTGCACACAGCATGATCATCAGCATGACATTCAGTACCCATCATGAGCATTTTGCAGTGCATAGAACCCATTTTCCCAATTTACCCATTTTTCACTTATGTGACTTTGTTGAAAAAGTGAGTAGGGCAAATTTGTTAAGCTACTATAAAAAAAACCTAGCGCTAGCACTTTCTGGCAGAAGAGGCAGAAGAAGTTCTAGCAACTTGCAGTGCACCTTCTCAGCAAGACCGGCAGAAGGCCTAGCGTTTTCAACCAACAAAACTTACAACGTTTTTGGGATTCCTTTCCACAGTGTTTTTAGGAGCAGATTCATCCTAGCGTTTTTCATCAATAGCAGATTTCACGTGGCATTTTTCAGTTGCAGACCTAGCCTAAAGTTTTGCACTTTTCAGCGTCAGATCAGCCCCAGTACATCAGCGTTTTCAGTTTTCAGCACTTAGACACAGCAGATACAGCCCCTAGCCTCGCGGATCTCACCTACCCGTAGCAGATCCTCGTCGTACCGTCAAGTCAGCCAGCATTTTGAGATTCAGCCCGCTGTCTGCAGATTTCGGCATCTGCATTTTCAGTGCATCTTCGTCACGTCATCGCCATCGCCGTCCTCGCCGACACAGTATCAGTATTCAGCAGAGAGTCAGCAGTCAACAGATTTCAACCTGTCCTCGTCGTCGTCATCATTGCCGTCGACATCGACAGCAAGTCCATTGCATCTAGACCATTGTACTAGATTTGTGCAATCTATAGCATAGACCTCTCTCGCCATAGAGAGGGGGGCCCTTGGAGGGTTTGAGAACCATCTGGTGTCGTATTCTTCTCTCTCCCTCTCTCAGTCTCAGCACCTTCATTCACAGAGCATGCACCTTGTTTGTGATCATTGCACTCTCTCACTAAGGAACGGAAGGCTCTCCTTTCCATAAGTAAAAGAAACCCTTGAGCACAGTTCAGAGCACTCATCTTGAGCAAAGTCAACATTCACTTCCGCTGCACCTTACACCAAAAGGATCAGCTCCTCCGTAGAAGAAGAATCTTTCTGAGCTCTGATACCAATGTAACAGGCTTGGACAAGCATGAAATCAATAGCAACACACGAACGGAAACTTCAAAAATCACTGAACTTTAATAGAGAGAGAGAGAGAGAGAGAGAGAGTCAACACGCCCTAGTGGAGTTCCGTTGTGCCCAGAGGTATTGGCCCCAAAAGTCTAGCGCCCCTTTCGGTATTTCTTTATCATTAATCATTGCAAAAGTACAACTCCCAAGGGACCTTTGCTCTCAGACTTTGCGTCCAGATGCTCTGCAAAGTGAGGCCCCAAGGGCTCTTATAAACTAACAAGGGATACCCCAAAAGCAGTAAACTCAAAAGAAAATTGTTCCAAAAGCATCTGGTCCCAAAATCTGCCATAAAAAGCAACCAACGCAAATTACGGAATTCCGTACAGCTTGCCACGTCATCAGCTATCAACGCATAACGCGAAAATCCATATTGTTTGCCACGTCAGCCTATTAGCGCAAATCCTGGTATGTCCGTACAACCTGCTGCCGCGTCAGCTTTTCTCTATCCCAAGCAGTACTGCCACATCATCATTTTGTGACGCTATGGCTATGATACCGTGTCACAAACTACTGACGTGTCAAGCTACTGAAGACCTAAGCGGACTTGCAGATCCCGGCCGAGGGGCCTAAATCCTAAGAGAAGAAGCAACAGAAGAAGTTCCACCAACTTATGGAGTTTGGCCAAGTGACCCAATTTTAGAAGATGGCTTAGGATTATAATTCTAACCCCCAGCTAACTCGAAGACCCCCATCCGACGGGGCCTAAATTAAAGGGACCCACACAAACACACACAAAGACTTGTGTAATAGATGATGACATGGCAGCCGTGCGGATGCCTGCATTTTGCGCTAATAGTGTCATGTGGCAGACTGTGCCGACCTCCACAACTCGCATTGTTGACTGCTGATGTGGCAGGTCTACCGATTCCCCGAAATTGGGCTGGCTGATTTTCAGCGTGTGCTTTTGGAGCCAAATGCTTTTGGGAGTTTTAGCTTTTCATGTAAACTGCTTTTCATGGGCCTAGAGCCTTTAGATATGTGCCATGGCTCATTCTTTGGCATGCTTCCGCGTGAAGGTGCAGAGGATGGAGTACCGGCGTTGTACTGAGTTGAAGCAATATAAGCAATATAAAGAAATACCAAAAGGGGCGTCAAGGTTTGGGACATTGCTCTCTTGGGTGGAGCTCCACCACTCCCCATCTCGTGTGTCGCCCATCTCTTTTGAGTTCAATTGTTATTTAAAGAGCTTAAAGTTGTTCAGTCTGTTCTTTTCCGTTGGCACGTGGTGCCTTCCCGTTACATACCAATTGTTGGCATCTAAGTGGGTAAATCAGAATGGGATTCATAGTAACTTAATCTTTACTTAATCAACACTTAACCACTTGATGGAGACAAAGGAATTCAACCAAAAATGTGAACTCGTGATTAACTCATGGACAATACAATGGCTCTCATACGTGTGTAGAGATAGGAATCTTATATATGCAAGAGGGTGTGGCTAGGTTTCCCTTCATTGAAGTATGGTTCACCTAAAAGTAGAGACTAAAGGAAGATAGGCTGAGGGTTTTGACTTGCTCTAAAAGCCATACATGATACAAGTGGCTTTAGGTAGGTTGGAATGACTCTTTCAAATGGGAATGGGTTGCACACATCATGGTATACACACATCATGGGAAAGTAGACTACAAATGTATTACGCTCCATAAATTTTAAGATGTATTTACAAATAAATTTACCAGAAAAACCATTTACCTGGAGGCTTTGCTCTCCAATTGAGGCTCTTTGTATTGTCACTACGAAGCTCCAGCATATATTTTGCACCACGTACTTGGTAGAACTAGTTCCTTAACTTGTAGCATTGGTATGGTCGCCTCAGAATCTGCCATTGACTGGGTCAGCACTTAGAGCCCCATAACAATTTGTCACTACGAAGCTCCAGCATATATTTTGCACCACGTACTTGCTAGAACTAGCTCCTCAACTTGTAGCATTGGTATGGTCGCCTCAGAATCTGCCATTGACTGGGTCAGCACTTAGAGCCCCATAACAATTTGAAATTTATACAAAATGCATTACTGGTCTTCATGGTTGCAGGCCCCAGCTTTCTGCTCACGATATGGGACTTGTTGCCTGTGAGCTACCAAACCTCAGGTCCCTGTCCATTCAAAAGGGTTTTCTTCAAGTCCCAACCCTTCATCATGTTCTATATCCTTCTTTGCGCAGATAGATAGGCACCAATGCAACATTTTCATTCTTCCCGCACACCCGTAATGATCCTACAGATCCAAAAAAAGTGCCTCTGTAGTTTTTGCTTATTCCCACATCTGAGCATCCACATACATGTTGAACATCAAAAAAACAGAATCACGGTTATTACTCAGTCGCACTGCACAATCAAAAAGCTGTTTTCCAAGTCTAATGTTCCCCCACCTCCAACAAGTGCCAAGTAGAGTACACCACAATGCATAATCAGGTTCGAAAGGCATTCTTTGTAAGAATTCCAAAGTTTCTGCAAAATGCCCTGCTCTTGTGAACAGGTCAACTATAGACGAGCAGTGCTTGATGGTCCAAATGGTGGGGTGCTGTTCAATCATTGTCAGAAAAGAATCCTTGCCTTTGTCCAATAACCCAGCATGGCTACATACAGACAAGAGACCGAGAAAGGTTATCTCATCAGGCTGCAAACTTTTCTTCTTGAATCCTTCAAGCAGATAAAAAACGCCATTATAATCTCCTCTTTGAGCATGTGCAGTTATTAAAGCATTCCAAATTGAGGGATTCTTAGAAGGCATTTTCTGAAAGACCCGTTGAGCATCTGCAATGCTGCCACATTTATTATACATATCAATGAGAACATAGGCAAGATCAATTTCATCAGCATATAATGTACAAGTAACAGCATGAAGACGCCATCCAAGACTTAACGCTGTCATGTTCCCAAGGGCCTTGAAGATGCCAATAAATGTCGTCATGTTAGGTAGTAAGGCTTGCTCTAGCATTTGGGCATAAAGTTGCAGTGCAAAGACGGGTTCTTCTTGCTCAACATAGCCAGAGATCACAGCATTCCAAGAAGCAACATCTGGAGCAATGTGCTCTAATTGCATTTGTTGAAAACACTCCAAAGCCTCACCACAAAGACCCTGGTTGGCATAGCCAGCAATAAGAGAAGTCCAGCAGACGACATCGCGATTATGTAGACTCTCCAAAATCCCACTTGCTTCCTCTAGAAAGCCACACTTCGCATACACATCCACTAAACTGCAATCAACAAAACTGTCCTTCTCAAAGCCTTTCTTGACTGCTTCTGAATGTAGTTCCTGGCCAATATCTATACAGCCTAACCTTCCACATGCTCCTAGGCTAGAAATGAAAGTGATGGTATCAGGACATACACCCATGTTCCGCATGTGCTGTAAACAACCCAATGACTCTTCATCTTGACCACTATCAACATACCCTGTGATGAGGGTATTCCATGAGACCACTCCTTGAGTTGATAGTGTGTCAAATGTATTTTGACAATCTATTATCAGACCCAGTTTTGCATACATGTCTACTAAGGTATTGCCAATATTCACATCTCCCTCCAGTCCCATTTTAGTAAGTTGCATATGTACATGCTGACCCCTATGTATAGTTTTTGTACAGCTACACACATGCAATGCACAAACAAAAGATACTACATCTGGACATACACCATCTAATTGCATTTTCTCCAAACAATATAATGCTTCGTCGTAGAAGCCATGCTCAGCAAAACCACTCATTAAAATGTTCCATGACACCCCCTGGCATCCTTCCAACTTGTCAAACACATCCTGCGATTCAGAAATAGAGCCACATTTCACATACATATCTACCAAACTGTTGCCAATTGTAGGTAATTTCTCAAATCCTCTTTTGACAGCATCTAAATGCATTGCTCGCCCATCACCTAGGGCACCTTTGCTGCCACAAACCTTTAGGGTCAAAATGAATGTAATAGGAACAGGACTCGCACCATCAGATTCCATTCTTCGAGCACACAACAGTGCATCCTCTTCAAGTCCATGCTTGGAATAAACTGTAATTAAGGAATTCCAAGTTATTGTGTCTTTGGCATCCACTTTGTTGAATACCTGAAGTGCTTCCGGTAAAAATCCATTGCTTCCATAGAAATCTATCAATGTATTGACAACAAAGGAGTCTTCCTCAAATCCTTTCATTACAACCTCATCATGCAGTTCCTGACCTTTCTCCATATCCCCTAGTGTAGAGCAAGCTTTCAAGGCAGACATAAAGCTCAAACCATTGGGTTGCACTCCATCTAGTTGCATCAGCTTCAGACATTGCAAAGCTTCCGTATAGTACCCATGTTCATTGTATGCTGCCATAAGGGCACTCCATGAAACCACATCTCTCAATGGCATCTCATGGAGAACATCCTTTGATTCAAGAATGAGCCCTAATTTGGCATACATGGCCACCAAGGTGTTGCCAACATAAAGATCATGACAAAAATCCTCTTTCACAACATTTAAATGCAACTCATAGCCATAATCTAAGCACCTTGACACAGAGCAAGCTTTTAGTAAAGCGATAAAAACTTGGGAGTTGGGTTGCAGGGAACTGTTTTGCATCTGTGTGTATGTAGTAAGGGCATCCTTAAGTTCACCATATTCAGCATACCCTTGAATGAGAGAAGTCCAAGAGTGCTCATTGGCAAGATTGACATGGTAGAATGCCTGTTGGGCAGCCTGTAAACTTCCACAAGCAACATATACAGGGACAAGATGATTACCCACGACCTCATGAGCTTCCAGGCCAATGTGGCACACACGCACATGCAGAAGCCTGGCATGGGCAAAGTCCCTTTTGACACAGCAGCGATGCAAGGAAGACAAGAGATCCTCAATGGAAGGCAGCTCATTCTCCCAGTCTGAAGCAGCAGGAGTTGCAAGTTGTTTACCAGCTAAGCTCAGCATCTGCACACAAGGTTCATCATTTGAAGGCGCAAATAGCTTGTTGTGCACACATGCACCCCTCTACCCTGATGGGCCGCCATTGTCTTTGCAGTGTCCTTGAACTCCTGCAACTGGTCAATCTGACCTGTGAGCCGCTCGACTTGGTCTGAGTTCAGTTTTATTCTTCTCTCCATTCCCGTATGCGTGCTCCTGTGGCTGGTGACTTGAGAATCTGTTGTAGGTGGTTGTGCCATCGAGGCGGCGCTGATCTCTCTCCCCCTCTCTGTCTCTCCTCTTTTTTTTTGGGCGTGCCGAAGGCAGAGCCTTAGTGATGACTCTTCTTTTTGTTAAAGCTAAAATTCCATCTAATAATTTTTGAACTAAGGAGTCCTTAGTGAAGGGTGGATTTTTCGGTGCAAATCTGGACCTTTGAAAAAAGCTTGTCGATTAATGTCACACTAGTATGGCCAGCCGCCTCCGACGGCCCCTCTCTCTCTCTCTCTCTCTCTCTCTGCAGTGCTCAATGTCATCATGGTCACAGGGCACACTGGTCAGAGCATACATGATTTGGTTTGAATCAAGTGTGTGTGTTTGTGACGATTATTTGTGATCAGATTTTGGTACAACAAAGGAGCCACCAAGGCAACAAAAAAGAAGAGAACATTCCCAAAAGCTATCAATAAAACACAATAAATTCTTCCAATTCAGAACTTTCAATTATAGTCCTTCAATAAGAGACAACGAAAAATAGAATGACAAAGACCCAAAATATACTCAAGCTTACACGTGGAATACCCACGGTCCAATGTTGTGTATCAAACCTTATATATTTGTTAGTTGTAAAACCTCTTTGTACACAATGTTTCGAGTGTAAACCATTGGTGGCTCTACGGATTCACTTATATTCAATCTTTGAGCATCATCAAGAACTATTTTGATGGCAGATAAAGATCTCACACGGGACATTGCAACATATAGCTGACCATGAGTGAAAACTGGTGTAGCTAGATACAAACCCAAAACTTCGAGTGTTTGACTTTGTGCCTTGTTGATTGTCATTCCAAATGCAAGCCTCACAGGAAACTGTCTGCGCTTCATTTCAAAAGGTAGTCCCTGAGAAGCCCCTATAAAAAAGTCTATTCTGGGTATGAATACCCTTTCTCCAGCATGTGACCCAATGATTACTTCTGCATCAATAATCCTATGGTGAAACTGCTTACATATCAACCTTGTACCATTGCACAAACCTTGTCGAGGATCCAAGTTGCGAAGAAGCATAATTGGGGCATTCTCTTTCAATTGCAAAGAGTGTGGTGGCAAACCTCCCCCAAGCTCAAGAGAATTCAAAAATTCTGTTGTATAAAGAATACTGCTACAATCAAATGAACATACTGAGTCTGCACTCACATATTCCTTGAATATTCCTCTCATTTTACCCATGGCCAAGTCATTAATGGCATCAACCTCCTTATTGCGAGAAGCAAGGATACCTCTATCCTTAAAAAACCTCTTGTAATCTTGAATGTGTTGCATATCTCCATATATACAATCAATGAGCCCTTCAAGACTATTTCCTGGAAGAAGCATGTTATTTGGCAATGGGACACAGTCATTCAAATCTCCATGACCATCACCAATGCAAAGTATCCAATCTGCAAATTCTCTTGCAAGTGCATTATTTGAGCCTTGAAACACACGCATATTGTCTGTTAGCCGCAAAACCTTTATATATTTCCATATGTGTGAGTGACACAAAGATGCATTCACAATATCTGCACGACTTCCTTTGAGGACAGCAGGCAAGATTTGTCTAAAATCACCTCCAAACAAAAGCACTTTTCCTCCAAACAATACATCATTTTGCATCACGTCCCTTAACGTTCGATCTAGTGCCTCATAAGCATATCAATAGTTCATGGGAGCTTCATCCCATATGATCAAGGCAGCTCTCTTCAAAAGTTCAGCAAGCTGACTGTTCACTTTGATACTACATGATGATTCTGAATGCAACTCTAATGGTATTTTAAACCTTGAGTGAGCGGTCCTTCCATTGCTAAGAAGTAAAGCTGCAATGCCGGATGATGCACATGCCAAAGCAACTTTTTGTTGACCACGAATGCGAGAGAGCAAGGCATTATAAAGATATGTTTTTCCAGTTCCACCCGGTCCATCTAGAAAATAAATACTTCCTTCTGCCTTTTCAATTGCCTCCAAGACTTCATTATATGCAATGTGTTGCCCTTGATTCAAAGAACTCTCCATTCTATCTGCCAAATCATTTTGTTCATGTGCATTGAATATTGTCTCCTCACTTAGCAATCCACCACTACGTTGGAATAAACGTGCTTGATCTATCCTAGGCATTCCAGAATAGTCAACAAGTCGTTTTCCATATTGTTGAAGCATATAATTTAGGGTAGATAATGCTTGGTTGTTTGCTATTTCATGACGAACATGCTCATCAAGCGTACGGGTGCGCAAAGCATAAAAAATTCCTCAGAAAGATCTTTGTACTCGCCTTTGGTCTGAGTTCAGTTTTATTCTTCTCTCCATTCCCGTATGCGTGCTCCTGTGGCTAGTGACTTGAGAATCTGTTGTAGGTGGTTGTGCCATCGAGGCGGCGCTGATCTCTCTCCCCCTCTCTGTCTCTCCTCTTTTTTTTTGGGCTTGCCGAAGGCGCCTTAGTGATGACTCTTCTTTGCTAAATCTAAAATTCCATCTGATAATTTTTGAACTAAGGAGTCCTTAGTGAAGGGTGGATTTTTCGGTGCAAATCTGGACCTTTGAAAAAAGCTTGCCGATTAATGCCACATAGCAAGCTAATGATAATTTTAAATGATTTTTTTAAGGCTCTGTGAGAGGGTGTTGACATTTGTGTACTTGTGTCTTTAAAGAGGAGCATTGAGTTTGTGTCAAATATTATTTTTTTATGCCTTTGGAATATATTGAAATGTTAATAGTTCATTATTATATTGGTTTTCAAAAAAACACAATATTGTATTGTGACACTACATGTTTAAAAATAATAGTGTCGCTATCTAGAAGTATTTTAGTAGGAAATTCTTGTCAATAGCCTTATGTAGGCCATAGTGAAATTTCACCTTGTTTAAAATTATAATTTTCCTATTGGTTAAGAAATCAAGTTGTCACTTCTCAAGTGTATGTGTTTGGGGGGGGGGGGGGGGGGGGGTGCGCGCGAGCTCATAAAAAGGTATAACCTTTCTATCACCCAATTGTGGTAGATTGGTTATGCCATTTCCTTCTTGAATAACAGGTCTTAAGTTCAACTCTCCTCGTCGGATAGATTGTTAAGGTCTCTTGGGATAGTTTCCTACGCCATTAAAACAATCTTCTTCTTCTTCTTCTTCTTCTCTCTCTCTCTCTCTCTCTCTCTCTCTCTCAAGCATGTGAGGATAGTTGCCTATAGAAAAAGGTGATGTGTATTTAGGTCTTCCCAGCACCTAGTGAAGACCAAGACTCTCACAACCCGACTTTACCCACAAAGTTACCAAGGAAGCTATGTGGCTGGATAGGTTGTTTTTAGCCAAAGAGTGAAGGGGAGTGGCCTCGAAAGGTGAGATAGAGGTAGGAGAGCTTTTCGCAGATGCTGCCATGGATGAGGTGGTAGTTCAGATCGATGTGGGAGAGGGCAAGAAGACTCGAAGCCATGGCCATGAGCAATTTTGATATGAGAGCTGCTTGTCGCAAGGCACTATCCTTGTGAAGGTGTTGCAGCTGCATAGTTTAATCAGTGGGTTTCTCCTTAGCGTAGCTTTTGAGAAGGCTAGTCAACCCTCAAGACCACATAGTGCTTGGTTTGAGAGGAAATCCAAGAAGGAAAGGGGCTGAATAAGGCTTACTAGCTAAGGTCGAGGATGTGGAGGTTGAAGGCCGAGCGAGACCACAACGAAGGTTAGTAGGTGAGGGCGGCATTGGAGGAAAGATCGACACAGAGGACGTGAGAGATGTTGGCCAGAGAGGAGAGATTGGAGCCAGAGAGTGTTGCTAGAAAGCAAGAGGGTGGAGAGAAGGGAGGAATTGGAGATGGTGTTAGGAAGGCTTGAAGCAAGGAGTAATAGTTGAGGTCGAGGGTGACAAGAAGCCAGCTAGAGAATGGATGTAGAGGTAGGCAAGAAGCGATCTAGAGAATAGATGTCAAGGTAGACAAGCACGATGAGGTTGGCTATCTCAAGGCGCTGTAAGCAATGTGCATGCACAATATTGCACGGGTGAGCAATTTAATATGCTCTCTCTCTCTCTCTCTCTCACACACACACACACAGTGTGGAAGTGGCAGCACATGCATACTTTCACACTCTTTGACGATTTCCTATGCTAATATGTGCTCTTTATTGTGCCGATATGCTTGGGGCATTCTTAATTTGGATACCTCGGAACATTTGTATAATCGCTATGTGTAATTCTTTGATACAATTGTTGTGAGATTGCTCAAAGCTAAGTTTCTTCCATATGCAAAGTATTTGTTTACTAATATGCATACTAGGTCCTTCTTCGATTCATTAATTAATTAGAAACAAAGATTCCCTCAAGACACTAGTGTTAAAGCAAAACAAGCTCGTCTGCTCTTGTTCCCACGCATCACGAGAGAGAGAGAGAGAGAGAGAGAGATTATGCGCGCATGGTGACACATTGCAGGCTTCGCTAGAAGGAGCAATGAAGCCACACCGCGAGTTGGCCATCCCTGCAGTAGACAAACGAACGCACGAGAGAGAGAGAGAGAGACCTAGGAACCGCGTTGCCTCCCAACTACACAGAGTCGTCGCTAGTCTCTTCCATTCTTTCATGCCTGTAGCTGCTTTGATCGCTACCTGTGCCTCATGACGTCGTCTTGCTCTCCCTTGCTTTCCATTAGCAACATGTGCCAAACCCCTCCACAACTACTTTTCAACCATTGCTCTGTTTTCTCTGTTTGCGAGCTGCCCACCCAAGTGTGTCTGCATACAAACGTGAATGATCAAAGCACATGCAAAGCGCCATGAGAAAAAGAGGCTGAAAACGGCAAGGAGGACCAGCTCAATGGCTTTGAGCACTGCATCTCCAACCCACCTTGGCGTAAAACCCTTCTGCGTGGCTCCATCCATGGCTTACAGCTGGGGCTCACCCGCCAAGACCTCGTGATTTTCTTTGCGTTCGAAAAACATCTGCCTCATTTTGGCGTTCGTGCAAACAAAAAATCTCTTTCTTTCCCTCTCTCTATCTCCTCCACATAAACACCCCACACCCCCCAACCCCCCCCCCCCACCCCCCCCCCCTCCCCCTTTTTTAATCCAAACTCTTGTCCAAGCATCTTCGTTGATTCCTACAAAAAGAAAGGAAGAAATCGTTTGAGGGACATACTTAAGCTTTCAAGCCTCAACTAATTTTCTTGATCTGTCAAATTCTCCCCATGTAATGATGGTGTATCCAGCTGTTATTTCTTGAACAGTCGAACTTTATAAAAAATTGATGTAATATTGACCTATCCAAATGTTTTTTCTTAGAACGGTCAAAGTTATAAACTCTCATCTTGATGCAAGATACAAGCAAAACAAGGTGAAAATTCACTATGGCCTACATAAGGCTATCGAGAAGAGTTTCATAATAAAGGCTTTTTTGTGAGAGGTAAGAATAGAAAGAGACACTAGTATTTTAAAACATGTGGTAAGATTACATTTTTTGGAAACAAGTGAAAGGGTCACGGTGGCATTCTAAAACAATAAGAAATTGATAAAATCATTCCACTAGGTTTAACTAGAATTATATAAGGTGAAGCATTGTTCAGGAATGTCTTTCTTACTAAGCGATCAAGTTTCCTTCTTACAAAGAAGCGAACAAAAAATACTAGCATAAATAAATTTGTGGACTTTTGAACTAAGTTCTCACATATTTCATCAATTTTTCTTTCCTTTATTATGGTGTGCGTGTATATATATATATATATATATATATATATATATACACACGCACGTATATATTAATGAATTCTTTATATATGTATATGTGTGTATATATATACATACCGCATTCTTTTTGGCTTGAGGCCATCATGTGTGCCACTTATGTATTTAACAGGTGACCTACGAAAGCTTTGCAGTCTATTACTCCATATGAAGCATGGCATGATAGAAAGCCTTCTATTGAGCACATGCGTGTTTTTGGTTGTTTGGCATATGCTTTGGTGCCACAAGTGTAGCGCAGAAAATTGGATGATAAGGCTATCAAATGTATTTTTGTTGGTTATAGTGCTGAAAGCAAAGGTTACAGGTTGTATCATCCGCAAACAAAACGTATTCTGGTTTCACGGGATGTAGTGTTTGTGGAAGATTCTGTTCAGCCCTTGTTGTCATGTACTAGAGACAGTAATGTAAGCTCACAGGACATTTCTGACACTTTGTTGCCTCTTTTCAGTGGTGGAAATACGAATGTAAGTTCCAATGAGGCAAATGTACAGGCTATGGGGGTTTCTGAAAATGTTTTAGATCAGCCTATTACTGATGCAGATGTACATGATGTACTTGATGAGGAAAGGGCTGAAAATGAACAGGCTAGAGGTATGCCAAAATGGTTGGTGCACACTTTGCGTGACAGTAAATTGGATGCACCTTTGTCTAGTCGTACTCGTTCAGGCTCTCACCATGCATCTTATGCATCAGATTGTTATGCTTTGGCTGTGTCTAGTTTACATGATGTTGAGGAGCCTCTGTCTTTTGATGAAGCATAGAATTCAAAAAATTGGATGGCTGCCATGCAATCAGAATATGATGCACTTATAGAAAATGACACATGGACTTTATGTGATTTGCCTCCTAGCAAAAAGGCCATTGGTACGAAGTGGGTTTACAAGTTGAAATGCAAGCCGGATGGTGAGATCCGCCATAAGGCTCGACTTGTTGCAAAGGGTTATGCACAACAAAAAGGCATAGATTATGAAGAGACTTTTGCTCCCACTTGTCGTATGACTACTATGATTTTTCTATGTGCATTGGCAGCTCATTTTGGTTGGGATGTACATCAATCACACATTGTTACTGCTTTCTTGAATGGTGACATATTTGAGGAAGTTTATGTAACGCAGCCTCGCGATTTTGTCATAAAAGGACAAGAGGACAAAGTGTGCGAATGTAACAAGGCTTTGTATGGGTTGAAGCAATCTCCTCGTGCTTGGTATGAGAAAGCTGACACTCATTTGGTCAAACAAGGCTTTCGTAACAGTCCAACAGAAAGCACATTGTATGTAAAGCGTGAGGGTGATGTATTTCTCATCGTGGTTCTTTATGTTGATGATTTGTTGATCACTGGACCAAATGAGAGACATATTGCTGAATTTAAGGCTGATTTGAATGCTACTTTCAAGGTGAAAGATTTGGGGCTGTTGCATCATTATTTGGGTATACAGTTTAAGCAGTGTGATGGTGGTATTGCCTTGTGTCAGAAAAGTTACATAGGGACATTGCTATGTAAGTTTGGACTTGAGGATTGCAAAGCTATTGCCACTCCCATGGAAACAGGTTTGAAGTTGAGTCTACATGATGTTGGCGATCCTGCTGATGTCACTCTTTACCAAACTGCTATTGGCTGCCTCATTTATGTATGCAACACGAGGCCGGATATTCAGTTTGCAGTCTCACAGGTCAACAGATTTATGCATAGCCTAGGGTCTAATCATTGGCAGGCTGTCAAGAGGATTTTCCGCTACCTTAGTGGCACTTTACATCTTGGCTTGTTTTATCCCAAGGGGGGATCATTGCCGCCAGACTTACATGCTTTTTCGGACTCAGATTGGGCTGGTTGTTTTGGCACGCGAGTGTCCACAAGTGGTTTTTGTGTTTCATGCTTGGCAGTTCATGTATATCATGGTTGAGCAAGAAGCAACCTACTGTGGCCACTTCGAGTTGTGAGGCTGAGTACAGGGCAGTCTTCACAACTACGGTTGAGTGTGTATGGCTCAAACGCCTTATGGCTGATTTGGGTGTTGGACAGAACACTGCCAACACTATCTACACTGATAGTCAGAGCGCATTGGCAATTGCGAGGAACCCAGTTTTTCATGCTCGCACAAAGCACATTGAGGTGCATTACCACTATGTCAGGGAGAGGCTCTCAACAGGAGAGATCATCTTGGCTTATGTGCCAACACAGGACAACCTTGCAGATCTTTTCACAAAGGCATTGTCTCGTGAGAAGCTTGAAGCTTTCCGCAAAGATTTGGGCTTACTCCCCTTTGTGGACTGATCCTGTCCTCAAGGCATGGCACTTCCCTTTACCCATGTGCCATGTGCTAGCTCTCGTTCACCGCATCACTCCAGGGGGGATTTGTTACCATATACATGTGGTAGTGATGTGTGTGAACACACTAGGACCGCCGGGGCATTTTTTCCCTCTTTAGGAGGTTTTTTCCCCGTGCATTGTATATACGCCCATCACTCTAGGGCTATCTATCTTTCCATTGCACATCAAGTTATACACTCTCTATTGTGTGCCTTGAGCTTCCCTCGTCTTCTCCAAGATGTGTGTGTTTCTCTGCAACCCTAATTCCAACAGTAACATACGAGGAAAAAAAAATCTCCTCACTTGTATTACTCTTGTAGCTTAGCATAGCATAGTAGTATACACAACCTTTGACCATTTTACGCTTAAGAAAAGACTGATCCAAGTGATGCCACACTCAATTCACAACCGCATAATTGACAAGTAACTCAAATAAGACATGGATATGATCACATAACAAGAATAAAAAATCCACTTGCAACTTGAAACTTGTGAAACAAGAAATTGGAGATGTAAACCCAATCAGGTCTTGAGGCACTAAAGTAGGTATTTGATTGCTTGCTAGCTCATGTATGTCATGGATCCTCTGATATGTCCATGATATGTCCATCATACAAGAAGAGTCCACCAAGTTATTCAATGCAACCCTTTCTATACCATAAACAACTCTCCCTAAGTTGTTCAATCTGCCTAAGATTTTATCCACCATATTAAAGTCTATAGAGGTTGGATATAAAATGTTGAACCTCGGGCCTGAACCTCGGGCCAACCTCGGGCCAGCATGGCCCACTAAGTGCCATCATCACAATAGAACATAGCTAATGAACTGTTCGGTGAGAGGGGTGGGAAAAGGGTTCGCTACTATTACCTAGCGGCTATGTTACCTCAATGAAACCAAGATCCCACCAATTTCGAAGGAATGCAAACCAAAAAGTTGGCCTTTTTATGTGATTTGATAGAGTTAATGGATGCATTCTCTCTACGCAATCGATTGGTGACCGACTGAATAGCAGGGTAGCACTCCATGCGACCAAGTTCATAAAGTTGAGTATGCCCAACAAAAAACTTGGTATATTAAGGGCGGTTACAGATCGGCTGCCCATACTTGGGCAGTGGGTACATGAACTGACCTGGTGGCCAACTGCCAAAATATTACTTGCTCCGTGAAATGTGCGCTGGACAACTCCGTGGACAAGCAAGCTCCCCCGCCCATCCACGGGCAGGAGTTGAACCTCAAGCCTCACGGATAAAGGCAAGGGGTGCAACCAGTAGAATAAGCACCTTTTCATGCAAGTGGAAGTTTCTTTTATTATTTTATTGCAACTTGGGCATATCAGTGTCTAAAGCGTCCTTGCTCGTCCCCTGAGGGGATTGGCAGAGGCTTCGATAGTGTGTATTTGGCCTAACATAACAAGGCTGTTCATGTACAAATAAGGAAATGTCAGCAGATGAGTTCGGACGATGCCGCTGAGTATGAGTGGCCCAATCAAAGATGTCGCCATGGCAGTTCTCTATCACACACAACGGCCATGGCTTTCTACTCCAACGTGGCTGCCATCTCATGTCCAGCACTACCCTCATGATGAGCAATTCATTACCCTCGTCCAGCCCTCGCGCAGAGCTGTGTTAGCACATTTGTCGATGACACAAAAGCTGTTTTCAAAATTTTCTAAAGTGCTACTAAGGACCGACCATCCACTTAGTGTGACTGGGTAGGGCAATCAACCACACTCGCCCAAGTAAGGCCCTATCACACATGGCCGTCATATGTGTGATATGAGCCTAAGTGTCTAATGATGTGTGTGTGTTGTGGGGGTGGGGGGGGCGGGCGGAAGAGAGAGAGAGAGAGAGAGAGAGAGAGAGAGAGAGAGAGTTTAATGCTGCCTGGGATGGACCAACCACTGAATCAATTTTCTTTCAATTAAAAAAAATTGATAAATCACAAAGCCTACCATAAAAACATCAAAGTTTAAGATAGAAAAGATCTAAAAAAAATTGATAAATCACAAAGCCTACCATAAAAACATCAAACTTTTTAAAAGTTTAAGATCGAAAAGATCACCATGATTTTAGAATCTCTCTCTCTCTCTCTCTCTCTCTCTCTCTCCCTCCTCTTATTTGTTTTTTTCTTTGCTCACTCAATCCTGTTGTCCAATAAAACATGTAGTTGCTTGTCTTTGATGGAGGAGAATACTAACAGACTTGAGGTACTAGAATGATAATTGGTGCAAAGAGGCACATCAAATGCAAAGTATTCGTTTACTAATCATCTAAATTGTAGCAATCTAAGAACATTCAGATTGTAAGAAAATGCCATAGGCCAAATCTAGGGAAGACAAAGGATTGAAGGATTGCTACCAAACAGTATGTATACTATGGTATGTGTATCAATTTTCCTTCTACCACGACTTCTTGGTTAGGTTTTCAAGGTGTGCAGAATTTATGTACACTCGAAAAAAGCATTTTCAAAGATCGTACTTTACTGGGATCCTACTGGAAAGACTTTTTCAAAAATTTATTAGTAACCAAGATTCTCCCTGTTTCGTCCTCGCCAGTCCTCGCAACCATAACCCAACCCTCCCTTGCCTCTCACTTGCTCAAAACCCTCGCTTTCCTCCGTTGTTTGCACCCTCCCCTCCTTCATCCTTGCCTGCGTGAGCTTGCCTTGCTTTGTCCTCAACACGCATCCTCACACGAGCGCTCTCGCCCTGCTGAACCGCTCTCCGACTTCATTCTTGCAGTGCTAGGGGTGCCTTGCATCCTCCTCATTGCACACACACACACACACACACACACACACACACACACACACACACACACACACAGATGACTGCTCTATAGGCATCGAGGGCATTGCTCCTGCCTTGGACGACACAGAAAGAGAGACAAGGCAGCCTTGGAAAGCGCAGAGAGAGAGAGAGAGCGCATGACACATGCCGGGAGAGAAAAAGGAAAGAGAGAGGGATGGCCTCCACCTGCGTGCGAAGGCTCAGACATTTCCTTTTCTTCTCTCACATCCGAAGGTCTTTTTAGATTCTTCAAAATTTTCGATTTGAAAATGATTGGGTACCCCCTACTTGGAAGGAATTTGAAATGTTATCACAACTCTAGTAAGCTAAAGTATTCGTCGCAAAAACTTGACGACTGCCGCATTTGTAACAAATTAGTCACTTTGCTTACTTTTTGGCCTCTAAAGGCCTTAGTATCCATATGGATGAAAGTCGTTCAAATTTTGTTGCTTGACATGTGTCCTCAAAAAAGCCTTTGAAGTCTTGAAAAGAAAGAAACCGTGTCTTTTCAAAGAGGGTTTCCATTCATCGAGCGAAGAAAAGCGAGCAAACAAAAATCCCAAGCAAATCTTGCTAGAATTTATATGACAATAACGTGTGTGTGTGTGTATTG
Organism: Adiantum capillus-veneris; assembly: GCF_014529385.1. Taxonomy (NCBI): domain Eukaryota; kingdom Viridiplantae; phylum Streptophyta; class Polypodiopsida; order Polypodiales; family Pteridaceae; genus Adiantum; species Adiantum capillus-veneris. The sequence goes on along the minus strand of NC_140936.1, from coordinate 122,075,662 downwards.
TGGTAGCAATCTTGTAGTAACCTGATGGGTGGAGCTCTGCACATGCACAGTCATCCAAAACAACCCTAAAATGGGATACAAAGGCTTGCTAGGTGGAGTTCATCTTTGTTGGACCTTCTAGCTCCTTTGTAAAAATTATAATTCAAAGCTCCTTTGTAAAAATTGAGCATCACCGTGTGAAGGCCTTCTTTGAAATAACGACTTCAAGTCTAGCTAAAAGATTCAACCTTGCAAACCTTACAATGATACAATCAAAATTTGAATAGAGCCCCAACCAACACCAACTATGAGCACTAAACACTTGAGTGGTCTCGTTAAAAGTAAAGCTAAAAGATTCAAGCAAATAAGCAAATAAGGCTAAGCGCTTAAAGAGATCACTGAAAGTGTTTAATTAAAATAACTTTGCAAAGGGATCGCTTCCTCTTCTACTACAGATCTACGACATTCAATACCAAAGAAATCTCTTTCGGGAGAAGGAAAAGAATCTTCTTTCAATGACTGCTTCGCGGATTGAAGCACACCATCTCAATGTTGTGCTTGTGGAGAAGACAATGTCGCGGCAAGCACAAGAAAGGCTACTTGATTGAAGACGTGTTCTAAAGGCAGGGGTTGAGGATCCGTTATGTTAGTTTTACTAACAATGAGCACCTTTGGTATCTCCCTAATCAAGAAACGATTGGTGATCTCTTCTGCTATGAGGTCTATTCAGTTGTGGAGTAGTATTTTCTGATGAATAGGGGACCTATTCTTTCAGAGTCCACATCATTTTTTTCACCTCCTTGCACTACATCCTCACAAAAGCCCACATCTTCTTTGAAGAGATCCATCCTCTCTGCATTCTAGGCCGGAATCTAGCCATGCTTCATCAGATGGTCTCCGTCTTTGTTATAGGAAAACGAACACAGACACACGTGTAGAGATACTATACCTTAGAGGAGTGCCAAGGCCACAAGTCGATGCTTGAGAAAAGGGATAGGCACAATGAACGCAAACCAATGCGCATATGCACGAGCAAGGGTGCATCATCCACATGACAAGTGCCACAGACAAGCACACATATGCGCATGTCTGTAAGTTCATGCACCAAAGGGTAAGTTGTGCCTAAGTGTCACGAGCTCATGATATGTCTAGTCCACGATTAAAGCCCTTTTCTCATGGAGCCTTGGGATGGCAAGAGATGATGTGAATCCCTTTAACACCAAGTCCACATCATGGAGCACATGGCGTGTTGTGATCATCAACTACAACATTCCTCCATGGGAGACAACCAAGAAGGGCAATATCCTTCTTTCCTTGATTATGCCTGGGAAGTACAAGGTGGAAAATATGGATGTGTACCTTGAGACCCATATCGAGGAGTTATGGAGAGGCATCTCTGTTGTAGATGTCTCACTTCCAAAGGAGAGGAGAGAAGCCAATGTGAGGAGAATCCTTATGTGGACCATTCACGACTGTCCTAGGTTTGGAGAGATTTATTGTATGAATCCTTTAATTCTTCTCTCTAGTTACTATTTGTAGTTTGAAGCTTCTCTCTAATGATGTGATATGTGTGCAATGTTTCCCACATTGGATCACAATGCTTGCCCCACTTGCGGACCATCATTGGTGACAGAGAGGCCAGATGCCTTGCGCAGGGTAATCTATCCAAACAACCATATATATATATATATATATATATATATATATATATATATATATATATATATATATATATATATATATGTATGTATATATATTAGCGAGCGAGAGAGAGAGAGAGGGAGAGAGAGAGCTATATATATATATTCCCCTCCCTCCTCCTTGCCTCTCCACTTTTCCCATCCCTCCTGTATATTTCTTTTCATTTATTTCTCACACAAATAGTGGAGTTTCAGGGTCCATGTCTTGCTCGGTTTTCCTATTTGCTTGAAAAAACTCGCTCGGCCTTTGGTAAAACTTTTTTCAAATGATCTTTCCCAAAACCATGTTCTTTCAAATGGTCTTTCCCAATCATAGCAAATTAGTCACCTTCTCTTACTTTTTGGCCTCTAAAGGCCTTAGTGTCCATGTGGATGAAGGTTGTTCAAATTTTGTTGCTTGACATGTATCCCTCAAAAAAGCCTTAAAAAAGAATTGAAAAGAAAGAAACCATTCCTTTCAAATGATCTTTCCCAAAACCATGTTCTTTTGAATGATCTTTTTTAAAAATTGCATTGATTTTTTCAAAAAAAATGGAGGGGATGAAACAAATGATTTGAAATTTGAATATAATATTTTTTTTAAAACTTCTGAGTCTTTTTTAGCTACCATTAATCATTTTAACATTGATTGAATTCCATAAAAGCATGGCACATTGCATATAGGCAAGGCCACCTCTTATGTAGAATAAAAGTCTTCCCATTTCCAAAATGCAAGAAGCTTTTCATTCTCTACACCCTTCACTTTTGCATTTCAGACGGAGTTTTATGTTTCTAAATTGTGGAGACCTAATCACTTTAGAAAACTACAAATCTACAATTGTTCTAGCTACTCGTTTGAAACCCCAAAAACCTATTCATTTTTTAGATTCGGACCGGATCTCTGAATCCTAAAGGAAAAGAAACCTCCCCTTGCCTCATCCACACAAAGATTTGCCACCTCTCTATATCTATCTTCGCCATCACCTTCACATAGAATGTTTCTTTTGGTGTTTTCCCCATCATGCTCGTACATATCAACTATCTCTCTAATTGTGACCTTAGACTAGGCCATCGCTCTCACCCATGCCCTCAGACGCCAATGCTTTCTGTATCTTCCACCACAAAGTAGAGTTTGTTCCTAATCAGGATGCCTAGCATTGCATCCTTACGAAGTCACTAATAATTGTTGATGAAGCACCATCACCAAGGGACCCCTGCACTCAGATGATTGCGATAGCAAGATAAACTCTCTATCTCTACCCGCCTTGTCTCTTAACACACGACATCAAGATGAATGTGATAGCAAAAAAATCCTCTTTGTCTGTGTCGGTCTTGGCCCTGATACATGTCATCTCTCTCTCTCTCTCTCTCTCTCTCTCTAGTATGTGCATTTCCCCCCATTTTTTCCTCAAAGCCCACAGGGCATCAAAATTGAGCAAACGTACTCACTTTGAAATTAACACATTTGGTGAAGGGTTTTGGTTTTTTATTGTATCCTATAAAAACCAAAACAAGGTAAAGTTTTTACGGTGGCCTCAAAAAGGCAATATTTTTAGTTGTAATAATTTGTGCATGTGTGTGTGTATGTGACATCAAAGTTCGAGAAAAATCATTTTGAAAAACATACAAAATTTCCTTTGGGTAGATTCAAAGAAGAAATTTTACAAAATAATCGGTATTTTTTGTAATTTTGCTCTATTTAAAAAAAAATTCGAACATTGGTGTGTGTGTGTGTGTGTGTGTGAGAGAGAGAGAGAGAGAGAGAGAGAGTGAGTGAGTGAGTGAGAGAGAGAGAGAGAGAGAGAGTGAGTGAGTGAGAGAGAGAGGGAGGGAGGTAGTATTGGAAAAAAATCGGGGTCCAATGTGTTTTAATCCGCTAAAATTGTAAAATCTCAGTTATGTTGTGAGCTTGCTTTTAAAGAAATCGAGAAATTTACACAAGTTTAGTGTTATTACCAGCAAAAGCTTCAAATTTTGACCTAAAAATCAAAAGAATTTCAAGTTTACCCTTATTTTCATCAATTAGAGAGAGGGAGAGGATCTTTTTTATACATTTTTAATGCCTCACATCAACACCAATAGAGAGACACCTTTTAAAAACACTCTTTTAAAAACACTAAAATGAAGAAAAAATCATATTGTATGTAATTAAATGGTGATGAAAAGACTAAAGTGCAAACAAAGGGTACATTACATTTAATGTGATAGTGAAAACTTTGATGGTGAGAGATTTGTAGTTCTCTCTACCAACTCCTCTATATGGCCCTCTTAGGCAAAAAATACAAAGTTCATTTCAATCAAAGCAAAGAGAGTGAAGCAAGTTAAGGGAATGTCTCTTGTGCATGCCAAAATACAAAATTTTGATCTCATGTTGTAAATGTTTTATTTATAGTATATGATTTGTCGGATGATTTGAACGTTGGACGTTGGTAATGTCATATTGTAAATGTTAAACCAAACATCAAGTAGATTTTTAAATCTCTCTCTCTCTCTTTCCCGCGCGCACACACACACATACACACACATAAAGTCATCTCGTCAAATATATGAACTCGTTACAAAAAAAAAATTCTTTGATATGTTAGGATGATTTTTTGTGAACGAGTACTTTTATATAGTGGTATGCATGATTCTTTAACGGTCCAATCTCCCTCCATGGGAGATGAGATAGAGCAAGTTGTATTGTAAGGAGACACGCTTTTAGACCCCTTTTAATGAGGTTCTCTAAAAATGAATAGGCAAAAATTAATAGCTCAAAGTCTTTTAAAATGTGCATCTCTAAGCTCCATAAGTGACTTTTCAATTAAAAATGATTATTATCCATTTCTATTTTTTGTACCTTAATTGTTATAGCTAAAGTTTGTCCACTTTTAATCATTAATAGCAATCAATAGCTTAAATTTTGTAAATCTACCCTTTACATTAAGGGCTAAGTAAAGCGTCTTGTAAACACTATCCTCTCTCTCTCTCTCTCTCTCTCTCACACACACACACACACACACACACATATTATTACCATTTTTAAAATAGATTTGTAACTCTCATGACCCCTCAATAGTCACTTTTTGGCCTTTTGAAGGCCCATGTGGAGACCACCTTGTTAGACTCCATGATGATGTTGAAGTAATGGACTTTTCTTCAAGTTTGTGCACCGTGCAAGTTCTTAGGACCTCTACATCACGAGCCCTATATTTCTATTCTTTCATTTTGCTTCTATGTGCACCAAGATGAAACATATGGATTCGTTGGTTTTTGGACTACATAAGGAGTCCTTAGTAAAGGTGGATTTTTGGGTGCAAATATGGACCATTGGAAAAATCTTGCCAATTGATGTCACATTGTAAGTTAACTAGTATGTGACCCACGCATTGCTACGACTAAAAAGAAGCAATCGTGGCACTCTCCTCCCTCACCTTTCCCCAAAGGTGGCAACATGTACATATATACACTAGTATGTGACCCGTGCATTGTTGTGGTCGTGAAGAAGTAACTGGGACACTCTCCTCCCTCACCTTCTTCGAAGGTGGAAACATATGTATATGTATGTGTGTGTATGTAAATACACACATACGAATACCCGTGCGTTGACAACGGCCTAGCCATGATCTTAAAAGAAGATTCACACAATCAAATGCACTCTTGTCAAATCTGATAATGAGATTTCCACGAACCTACTCTCTCTCTCTCTCTCTCTCTCTCTCTCTCTCTACAAACTTGAACTACATTTGGAGTTGGTATGTGGATGAATTAACTTTGCCATAAGCAAGCGAGTCCCTCTCTATTTGTAGAAACATACTTAACCTTCAAGTTTTTCTTAGTCTTGCTCTCATGTACACACGTCTCGTGTACACATGCGTACACACACTCACCGTAATAATCAACAACTCAATGGGGGAGGGGAGGGGAGGGGAGGAGAGGGGGTAGCACAATTGCTTGTAACACATGGAGGTGTCAATTTTTCAAGAACTTTAAGAAAGAGTATAGGAGTGTCTCTTTAGAATAATTGTTTAAAATTTTAAAATAAAAAATTACACAATTTGTTAAAATAATATCAATATTGATCTTGACAAATTTTCCTTTTCAAAAAATCCAAATATATCTTCAAAAGCCAAATTTGCATTAAGAAGCAAAATCCCCCTCAAATTTATCTTTTTCTATGATTTACTCTAGTAGAGTAGAAAGTCTTTTGTAAAAAAAAAAACAAAGTAAGTTTTTTTATTTTTCATTGTCAAAAGGCTTTTCATTCATATAGTCTTATTCTTCACTTATATATATGTGTGTGTGTGTGTGTGTGTGCATGTATGTATATATATATATATATATATATATATATATATATATATATATGGAAATATTTAAAGAGACAGAGAAAGAGTTTTTGCAGAGTGTGGTTTTGGTGGAACGGCCTATCTTTCAAGGTTGTTGTCATCGTCTCTCCATTTAGCTTACCATGGAATTTTACTATCTTTAGGAGAGGCTTTTCTTGTAGTTTTTTGTTTTTTTCATTTGTGCATGTAGCTAGTTGTACTTGGTTCTCACAGTTCCAATTTATTGCTTTAGTTCTCTCAGATTTATCATCATATGGCCAGTCTCATAGATTTTTCAAGTAATACGAATAAGCCTCTTTTGAGAGAGAGAGAGAGAGAGAGAGAGAGAGAGCAATTACAAGTTCCTTGTTAGTGCCAACATGTAGTAGATTGGTTATCCAAATTCCCTTCTAAGAAACAGATTCACAGTCCTAGATTTATTGGAGGTAGAACTAACCTTCTTCTTCTTCTCCTCTCTCTCTCTCTCTCTCTCTCTCTCTCTCTCTCTCTCTCTTTATTTCTTTTCATTGATCAATGGCTCTATATCATTTGATCTCTCTCCCTCCCTCTCTCCCTCCTACCATATATATACACACACAATGTCTCTTTGCCCTCTTCTTCTTGTTGATTGGCTCTCTCTTTTAACACACACAACCTCTCTCTGTTCTCTTCTTCTCTTTGAGCGATGCCTCTGATCTCTCTCTCTCTCTCTCTCTCTCTCTCTCTCTCTCTCTCTCTCCCCGTCTTCGGATGATAAACTTAAACTACATTTGGACTTGGCATGTGATTTGCTTAACTTTGCAATAAGCAAGCGAGTCCCCCTCTATTCATAGGAACATACTCAACCTTTAAGTTTTCCTCTATCTCTCTCTCTCTCTCTCTCTCTCTCTCTCTCTCTCTCTCTCTCTCTTGCTACATACACTCATCGTAACAATCAACAACTCGGTGGGAGAGGGGACGGGTAACATGTTTGCTTGCGACACATGGAGGTGTCAATTTTTCAAGAACTTTAAGAAAGAGTATAAGAGTGCTTGTCTAAAGTAATTTTAAAAAAAATTTAAATACAAAATTACAAAGTTTGTTAATATAATATCAATATTGGTCTTGAGAAAATCCCCTTGAAAAAGAAATCCAAATATATCTTCAAATTTAAAATTCAAATTTGTATTGAGCAGTAAAATTCCCCTCCAATTTATCTTTTTTCAATGAGACATATTTAACGTGATACATTTACCCTCTTGTGTAGAGTGAAAAGTATTTTGGCAAAAGAAAAGAAATAAGTCTTTTGACTTTTCATTGTCAAATGGCCATTCCAACTTTTTTAGCAATTTTACCCCTTCACTTTTGCACTTTGGATTAGATGTTTTTTTTTTTTTGAATGAACCAATGAGTGACACATGGAGGCCCTCTCCTTCCTTAAAATTTTTAAGGTGCATTATATATAGTACTAGTATGTGACCCGCGCATTACTGCGGTCAAGGAAACATGGCATGTATTCTCACAAGCTATCTTATGTTCCAATTAGAACACTATCAATACTCTCTTTCTACATGTATAGTCTATTGTATTTCTAAAAATGACGCATGACACAACCTCTTGATAGATTTTAACAACCATGAATATATGTAAGATGCTGCAAAGCATTCTTTAAAACTAATCTTGGGATCTTCTCATAAACATTATCTTTCATGAGGTGCTAGCCTTTGCTCAACAAAAGTGCTCTCCTTCTATTGGGGTGGGGAGAGAGAGAGAGAGAGAGAGAGAGAGAGAGAGAGTCCTCCTTTTGGTCTATATGTAAGATGATGCAAAACATACTTTAAAACCAAGCTTGGGAGCTTATAATAAACATTATCTTTCACGAGGACCTGCTAACCTTTGTTCAACAAACTTAGGAGTGCTCTCCTTCTATTGGGGTGGAGAGAGAGAGAGAGAGAGAGAGAGAGAGAGAGAGAGAGAGAGAGAGAGAGAGAGAGTCAGAGTCCTCCTTTTGGTCTATCTTGATTTAGCAATGCTACCAAAATTGATGATAGAGATTAGATAAGATAGCATGTTGTGAAGAGATCAATGCTAAGAGAAGTCAATGTGAATAAAACTTTTTTTGAAAACGGAGTGGGTTCTACAATTGGTTTCAATAATAGAAACACAATTGGATTCAATGTCTCTACTCTAGTCTCTTACTTGCTTCTATCCTTGCGTCTTTCTTATGAGCAAAACATGGTACTAGTGTACTCATAACAGCCTATATAATAAGAAGGATTCTTTTCCTTGGTCTACCTAGGGTTTACAAAAGTGCTACCAAGTCAAGAAGTACAAACTGGGTAAGCTAGCAAGTTGTTAAAGATGAGGACCAATGACTCCTACATTGTGTAAGAAAAGATTAGGGCTCATAGTTTCCAATGTACCAAGAAAGTTTCAAGTTTCAAAGAGATGATTTGGCCTTCTATTAATATTAAGAATGTGATTGACCCTTCCATCTATGTTTCTCTCTGGATGACTCGCTTCCATATCTATCTATGTTTTTTGCACAAGCATAGAAATGGTTTAAATCATCACCTAATCGCAATAATGCATAAGCAACTTAATACAATAAGGTTCACACTATTTGTTCATTTATACTTTCATGTCATTTGCATCTTTAAATGTGACAGAATTGAAAGTAAAATAAGGTTGCTTAATTGCTTAACCCTGCTCAACACACCATGAGAATGAGGGTGTGTGTGTGAGTGTGAGAGAGAGATTATATGGTCAAGCTACCCCTGTTGGAATTAGGGTTGCGAGAAAACACTCACAGCTTGGAGAAGACGAAGGAAGCTCAAGGCACACAACAGAGAGTAAAGGGAAGTGCCATACCTTGAAGACATGATCAGTCCACAAAGGGGAATAAGCCCAAGGCTTTGCGAAAAGCTTCAAACTTCTCACGAGATAATGCCTTTGTGAAAAGATCCACAAGGTTGTCCTGTGTTGGCACATAAGCCAAGTTGATCTCTCCTAATGAGAGTCTCTCCCTAACATAGTGGTAATGCACCTCAATGTGCTTTGTGCGGCATTAAAAATTGGGTTCCTTGCAACTGCCAATGCGCTCTGACTATCAGTGTAGATAGTGTTGGTGGTGTCCTGTCCAACACCCAAATAAGCCATAAGGCGTCTAAGCCATACACACTCAACCATAGTTGTGAAGATTTCCATGTACTCAGCCTCACAACTAGAAGTGGCCACAGTAGGTTGCTTCTTGCTTAACCATGATATACATGAACTGCCAAGCATGAAACAAAAACCACTTGTGGACACTTGCATGTCGAAACAATCAGCCTAATCTGAGTCCGAAAAAGCATGTAAGCTTGGCGGAAATGATTCCCCCTTGGGATAAAACAATCCAAGATGTAAAGTGCCACTCAAGTAGCAGAAAATCCTCTTGACAGGCTACAAATGCTTAGACGCTGGGCTATGCATAAATCTGATGACCTGTGAGACTGCAAACTGAATATCCGGCCTCGTGTTGCATACATAAATGAGGCAGCCAATAGCAGTTTGGTAAAGAGTGACATCAGCAGGATCGCCAGCATCATGTAGACTCAACTTCAAACCTGTTTCCATGGGAGTGGCAATAGCTTTGCAATCCTCAAGTCCAAACTTACATAGCCTTTCTGACACAAGGCAATACCACCATCACACTGCTTAAATTGTATACCCAAGTAATGATGCAACATCCCCAAATCTTTCATCTTGAAACTAGCATTCAAATCAGCCTTAAATTCAGCAATATGTCTCTCATTTGGTCAAATGATCAGCAAATCATCCACATAAAGAACCACAATGAGAAGTACAGCACCCTCACGTTTTACATACAATATGCTTTCTGTTGGACTGTTACGAAAACTTCGTTTGACCAAATGAGTGTCAACCTTCACATACCAAGCACGAGGAGATTTCTTCAACCCATACAAATCTTTGTTACATTTGCACACTTTGTCCTCTTGTCCTTTCATGACAAAACCGCGAGGTTGCGTTACATAAACTTCTTCAAATATGTCACCATTCAAGAAAGCAGTAACAATGTCTGATTGATGTACATCCCAACCAAAATGAGCTGCCAATGCACATAGAAAACGCACAGTAGTCATACGACAAGTGGGAGCAAAGGTCTCTTCATAATCTATGTCTTTTTGCTGTGCATAACCCTTTGCAACAAGTTGAGACTTATGGCGATCGATCTCACCATCCGGCTTGCGTTTCAACTTGTAAACCCACTTTGTACCAATGGCCTTTTTGCCAGGAGGCAAATCACATAAAGTCCATGTGTCATTTTCTATAAGTGCATCATATTCTGGTTGCATGGTAGCCATACAATTTTCTAGATTCTATGCTTCATCAAAAGATAGAGGTTCCACAAAGGTGCATCCAATTTACTGTCATGCAATGTATTCACCAGCCATTTAGGCATACCTCTAGCTTGCTCATTTTCAACCCTTTCCTCATCAAGTATATCATATACAGAAAGAGAAAAGAGAATTAGGAGGCTACATTTGTGATTAGATGTTTTGGGAGGACTCAGGTACAACAAACAATAATTGCAGCAAAACAATTGTTTATTAGGCTCAAAGATACCATGACCTACAACACCGTTGGCATGCTATTGTACACATTTTTGTAAACCTCTAGAGATATTCTAAACTTATGTGGCTCTCCATGCAAGGGTTCCAAAGGTATCTTCATGGATCAAACAAAATGTGATGCCAACAACACTTTTGGATAGTCATGAGGTATGTAATAAACATCCTCGGTACCATCAACTAGCTCATATAAGTAGCCCTCAACCAAATAAGAATGTGGAAAAATGCAGCTGTCCCAATAATCTCTTAGAGCTCGTGTTGGTTTGTATTTGTCTTTTGAGCACCTCAAGAGGTAAAATTTTGCTCCACCTTTGTTCATATTTGTGGCAAAGTAGTCACCTACACGCAAAGCGTCACTAATGGCATCACGATGTCCACCATACATAGGCAAATTTGATCCTTCACCGTCAATTGACTGATCACTTTTTTCATCACTATTGTCCAAGGGGTTGATGGCGATATACTGCCAGTTTTTGACATGTTTGTTGTTAAGGCATCGCCTCCAATGTTGTGGCATACATAACTGGCAAAAACATGAGAGAGCTCTATAGCAAAGTGCACACTTGTCATTCCTAGAGTGTCCATTCACACAACGCAAAGAGTGTGACCCTTCTACTCACTTGCAATTCCATTTCCTCTCCCTCGTCACATTGGCCGCTTTGACGTCCCAAAAGATTCAAGTCACTTCTAACCGGGTGTTTTCATTATGAAATTTATGCTTCAAGAAACTAACCACATCCTTGGCACACTTCATGTGCCATGCATCAAGTTTCAATTGCTCATGTGCCAGAGCCTTTTTGACAATTGCACCGGCCCCATCATGCTCTCCTTTGCCATGGCCCGATGCAAAGAAACTCCATAGCATCTCAATGCCAGTCAAAGAGTAGTACCTAGATCAATGACATGTCTCAAAGGCTAGGAGAAAACAAGAAACTTGATATCACGTTCAAGAGATCAGAGAAGCTAGAATATCTTGACATTAAGAAAAATGGCATGAATGCCTTGAATTGAGCAGCACATCCGTCTGGCCAAACCTAGTGCCACTTCAAAGAGTTGAATCCTTGATCTTGTAGCCACACACTATGCAATTTCATGCAATGTTGCACAAACAATGTGTCATAATCTTTGTCATCAGAGATGTAAAAATGTATATACTTCAACACCCTGTCAGCCTCGTCTTGAACATAGGTGATGTGCACCAAGATTGTGACTTATGAAGAGTACCAATGCATTGATTGGATTTGATTTTTCTCCTTGAAAGAGTAATTCTCAGCAAAGTCTATATCAGAGACTACCATGTCTCTAGGAAACCTTTGAATGCAGTCTTTCAATTGCTGAGATTTCCACCAGGCAATAAATTTGTGTATGATTAGATGATTTTTAAGGAAGGATATAAAATTTGCACATCCCATTTCCTTGACCAGTAGATCCTTGCAGTTCTTGCCCTCTTGATGGACTGATGCAACGTCTTCAAACACCTTTACTAAAATCTAGAATGCTTTTTTTGATTCTTCTTTTGGACGGAGCACTAACTGCTATGATCCACATTAATCACATTCTCCCTTCAAGCAAGAGAGCTTATGAAACGTAGACTCATCTGTCTTCAGACATAATACCATCTCAGCCAATTTGTTGATGATATTGTGCATGTATGCAATAGCTCCACACTTTCCTAGATCCTCTTGTATGAAGCATACTTGACACTTGCAGCCACACCCTTTGTTGTGCACTCTTGTCTTGCTTTGTCTCATCTGGTTGAATGCATCCTTGAGGTATATCATCTGTATGTGAGCAATGCAACAACAAGTGTACCTATCCTTCAACTTGCGAAAAAACCAAGTCCAATGAAAAGAAACTCTTATCAAAACTTTGAGGCTATGAAGACAAGGTTAAAGTCATTGCAACTTGGACATGCTACCTGACATGGTACTTTTTAAAACATTTTGTTAGGCACTAAAGGACCTAAGCCATTGTAAATGGTACTTTATGAAGTACCAATTTTTGCGAAGTACCTAAGTCCTTGAAATTGATACTTTAATAAGCACATCAGAGAGTACATTTAAAGTACATATATACGTAGATTTTTTATTCCAAAAGTACATGTTGGTGGTCGCATGCTAGCTTCTACCTAATCTCAAGGTACTTTTGAAGCTTCCAAGTAGCCCAAGAGAGCCTATTGGTATGTACTATCATGGTTGTAAAGGACCTATGAGTTTACAAAGGTGGTTTTAAACTACCATTAAATGTACATTCGTTGTCCTAGGAGAACCCTATGAGTGTACATTGAGCACCAACCCCTTAGTATTACTAGAATTTTCATGTAGGTACTCTAGGTAATCTTCAATGCAATATATTTCTACAAGGTACATGTAGCAAAATTGGTAGTGCTGAAGTACCTAGTATATTATGGTTTATCCTCTATCTACATGCATTGTCATGTAGAAGTGGATGTGTACTTATGTCACACCCATTAATATAGGCATTGACTGATCTCCATGCACCTCTAGACCGAGGTGTGAAAGGATCGGGCATGACTAGAGAATGTGAGGTAGTTGGTGTTGTTATCTGCTTTTAGTTTGGCCGATAAGGGTTGACCATGGTAAGATGCTTATGGTTTGGAGGATTAGGGCTTACGACAAATGGTTTGGCCGATAAGGGTTTGGCTGTGTGAAGATGTTTATGGTTTGGTATATTAGGGCTAGTAGGTTTTGGTTTGGCCATTAGGGTTGTCCGTGCAAAGATGTTTATGAATGCTGATGGTCTGCTTAGGGCTAGCTAGACGTTTGTTCAAATTTATGTGTTAACTCATGTTATATGCTCTAATAACAGTCTAGCCATGTGCACTCAGTATTACTTGTTAATTTGTTTTTCATTCTTTAGATTAATTATGGACGATAGGATGGCATGCCCTTGTATGCTATGTCAACATCAAATCTTTCAAAAATGAAAGATTTGTGATCAACATATATGCAACAACAATATTTTTTCTGTAGAGCAACTACAAGATCTACTTTATCAATCTCATGGTCATGAGAGAATAGGTCTACTCTTAGTTATTGATCCAATTTCATCACAAGCTTAATAGAGGAGGCGAATATCAAATGAGCCGCCATCGTTGGAGTCTATCCCATCAACACTCGATGCCACATTTCAAGAAGTTGAGATGGAATAGACGTTAGATGTCTTCTTTGACGTTGACCCCATCATTTGGAAAGCCAAAGTAGAGAAAGCACTAGCAGTCAAGGCAACACTACCTCTCAACCTCAATCATCACATCCACAATGACGACATGAGAATGACAAAGAGGAAGGAGAGATTCTGCGAACGTTTGCCCTCATGCCGCTTTACAACGGTGCCAAAAAAATTGTTCTTCGTACTCTACTTCTCTCACTCTGGTTATTTGGGCAAGACAGTGTACAAGGAGCATGGATGGTTTTACCCAAAAGGACATGAGCTATGTGGACAAACATATGCAAACACAACATGCACCCACTGAAGGCGAGTGATTGGAAGAACATCTGGCAAGAATCAGGAGATTTTATGCCACGTGGGATGAAAAGACTCTCTATTTTTCATATTGGAGTGACTTACAAGCTATCAATCATTTGCTCAACCCAATGCATATTTTTAAGAATGTGGGGAGATCCTATGGCAGAACCATCATTGAAAAAACGGATAGCAACGCCCAAAGAGACGACCTTCAAGATGTGGGACAAATGCCAGAGATGTGGCCTCGACTTAATTCGAATGGAAATTATGTGCATCCAAAAGCTCCATGGGTTTTGAGAAAGGCAGAGGAACAACAAGATAAGAGGGGTCATATCTACATAACAACTTTTACTGAAGATGACAAACTAAGTGGTCTTAAGTCTCATGATTGGCATAAGTTGTACAATTTATCTTACCAATTGCTATCAAAGACTGCCTGACAGATGACATTAGAAACACAATTTACAAGATTAGTGAGTTAGTGCGTTGGATCTCATCAAAAGAGATAAGGAGAGACAGCATAGATGCAGCTCGCTTAAATGCTATAGAGACAGTGTGTATGGTGGAGAAGTATTTTCCAATAAGAATTCTTACTATACAAATGCATTTACTTGTGCATGTGGTTGATGAAGTTGAAGTAGCTAGAGCGATCCATTACAGGTGGATGTTCTTCTTGGAGATTCATGAAGACTTTAAAAGGGTTCATTCATCAAAGGGCTCGCCCAAGAGGTAGCATAGCCAAGGGATGGCTTGTGCAAGAGTCTCTTGTTTTTATCAGTGAGTTATTGGGTTCAATTGACCCAGGGATGTCCTCATTGTGGACTTCTAAAACAAACGCCAATGTAACTAGGGAGGAGCCACAAGGATAGGGCATCATGAGGAAGATGGATGTCAAAATGCGTGTAAAGATTATGAGATTTTGTCTTCTCAACTCAGAAGTCATGCAAAAGTGGATTGAGAAATATAAAGTGGAAAAGCAATAATGTTTAGCACCATCGTACCACTAGAAATCTTCCCTTTCCTAATCATCTTCAAAAACTTCCAGATTTTCCTTATGCACACTTGCTAGATGCAACAATTTTGGAGGCAAAGCAAAATGGAGTATTGATCACACTGATAAAGAAGATGAGATATCAAGGGGATGCGATTGGCATGTATGTATTGTACCCACTTTTTATTTTTTACCACATAAAAATATTTCTATAGTGAGTCTAAAATTAATTTTTTTGCCACTAGTATCACAAATACGGACCTTTGTGGTCACATGGGCGACAAGAGTGCCATGGATAGATGAACGAAGGGCCCAGGGGATTCACTAAGTTTTACCGTATGGTATCACGTGAGTGTACAATAGGGGGGTTATAAAGCGGAGAAAAGGTGCATTTTACAAAGGATGGTCCCGTATATAGGGGTTAAAAAGGGGAATTTGGTGCACGCAGGTGACATGTCCTTATTATAAGTGGTGAATCCCCCGAGACGAAGGGTCACCTTTGATAGTGGTGTTAGAGTAAGCTTTGTTCAAGAAAGTCAAAGTAGTGACATGGATGACAATATGAGTGTATGCATGATCATGCATACCCACTTTTTGTAGTTCCCTCCCAAGCGAACATCCACAATGTGGATAACTTGATGAGATACTCTTGCTTTTGATGCACCACTGCCTATCGCGTGGCCTTGCCCCAAATTGGCGAAGTTACTTGTTGAAGCGACCACGTAACTCGGTGAGTTATGTGGCAACTCGGTGTGGTGCATGTTCCCTACTACCTCGACTACAAACACCTACCATGGAGGATAGTGCCACATCTTGAGTTACGTGGAAACCTGAGGTGGTGCTTGAAGCTGGATCGGCTTGGCAAACCCAACATGTCGTGCAATTCCATGTAGCTCATCAAGTTATATGGACGATGAGTTATGTGATGGATTGACATGGCGCTTGAAGCTAAATCAGCGTGGAAAGTCCAACCCACCGAGTCAAACTGCCACATAACTCGTCGAGTTACATGGCATTGTCCTCAATGGTAGATGTGTGTAGTCGACGTAGCAGGCGACCAAGCGACATCCACCTTGTGGAGTTGCCATGTAACTCACCGTGGGGATCATGTTTTTGCGCATGACTCTATGAGTTACTTAAAATAATCAAATTATTATTTTAATTTAATCTAAGTAACTCGTCGAGTTACTTTTTTTTTTTTTAAAGAAACCCACCAAGTTATATTAAATTTCTTTTTTTTATAAAAATAACTTGTCGAGTTAGTTAAAGTTTTTTTTTTCCTAAAGTGATTCAAATTGTTTTTTAATCCTCCCTAGAGTAACTTATCAGTTACTTACAAAACTTTTTTTTCCAATGGTGTTTGCTCTCTTATAGAGAAACCTATTGAATTGAAAAGTTTTTGGCATGCAGAAAGGGCTAAGGCCATAGTGATGTGTTCCTTTTTGTTAGTGAAAAATGTCATATGTATTTTTTGGCATGCACAAAGGGCTAAAGCCATAGTGATGTGTTCCATTTTTGTTAGTGAAAAATGTCCTATGTTAAATTAAAATAAAAAATAAAAAGAATAAAAATGATTGATATCTTGAGAGGATGGATTGGGTGTCTTTTGAGTGGTTCTCGAGATAATGGGTAGGTGTCTAGTCAAGAGTGGTTGCAAGCTGGAAGTCTTAAATGGGGTGGGTGAGTGGTGGCAAGAAGGCAGCCCATAAAATGAGTAGGGCTAGCATATCATGACTCTTTTGGTTTTTGGAGCCTCCTTGGGCTCCGTGGAGCGTGGTCTCCTTGGGGCTAGGATTCATGGAGCCCTAGGTTTAGGGCTAGTGTGCACTAAGCCTCCGCCAAGCCTCTCTGTGTGTGTATGGTCTTGTGTTGCTCTGTTTTGTCATTGCTCGTCGATGTGTGGTAGATTTTTAATGTGCTTCGTTGTTGTGTTGCTCTGTCGTGCGGTTCTGCGCTACCTGTTTTTTTGTCCTCTTTGTTGATTATGGCGGAGTTTGCTTTGGTGTTGTGCTACTCTATCTTGTGGGGTTGTGTTGCTCTATTTGTCATTCTCTTTGCCGAGTTATGGCATATCTGGACGCTCTTCGGTGTTGTGCGTGGATTGCCTCTATGTGGTCTTGTGTTGCTCTGTTTTGTCATCTCCTTCACCGATCTATGGCGGATCTCGGGCGTGGCTTGCTCCATGGTGCGAACTTGGTTGTCTTGCTCTTGAAACTGCTCCGGTTGTCGACCTGTGATATTGGTAGAGGCAAACGGGGTTGGAGGTGGTTTATGTCTTTCTTGTGCAAGGTGCATTAAAATCTTACTCTATTTTGGTCCAATTTTTTTGTTTTGGCGTGCTTTGTTCTTGTTCTAATGCTTGGTGTCTTTTGCAAGGTTGTAGCTTTGGGTGGATGCGGGCCTCTTTGTTGTATCTAGCTTGGGGTTGTAGGCGGAGTCTTGTGACATACTTAATCTAGCACTACATATCCAATTGCTTGCTAGATCATTAGGCTTTGTTTAGAGCAATGTTCGGTCATGTTTAGGCTTTAGATGGTAGGCTTTAGATGGGGTTCAAATTGAAATGTAATGATTTCTATGGTTTAAGAATAAATCAAAGCTTAAGTTTTGTCGTTGGTTTTAATTTTGGTGCATAAATTCCTCGATAAGAAATTTCAATTTGATGAAATGAGAGATAAAGTTGTGCTTAAAATTTTTGAAGGGGTATGTGTCTAGAGCTCCACATTCTATGATGCAATAATCATATTATATGATTGTATTGGACTGGCTGAGCATGTGGATCTAGTTTGAACAAGCATGTTGGAGAGTTATATGCTATGATGCATTGGTGTTGGCCACATGGTAAAAACACATTTAAGTGCATTGCACTATGCTGAGCATACAGATATTCATGCACATGCAAGAAATAAGCTTGATTTTATGTTGCGGGAGCAAATCACAACACCTATAAAGTGCATGCAAGACTGCCTAGATCAACATAACGTCAATCGAGGACACTGATGACATGATACATCCCATGCATACAACACTCTAGAAGGCTAACTAAACCACAGTCAAGATTCTTGCTGCTCTCAACTACACCACCTAACCCACCTACACACAAACGGAAGGAAACTCACTAAATCATACCAAAATCGTACGAAACTTAAGGAAAACCATCCCCTCACTAGGATACACATTCCAAAGTCTCTCCACTCAAAATCCTCACTCTAGACCCATCTGTGAAAAACATGTATGAAGACAAAGCCGAATTTTGGAAGTGGCCAAAATTGAAATCTATGAGTACCTATGCATAGCTTAAGTCGCCACCATTCTAATGACTACTTTCACGTAGAAAAAAAACATCGTTTGATATACTTACGACCACAAATAGCTCGTAGATGCATGAGCGTGTGTGTTTCGTTCCGCATACAATGCTTGGTGTTGATATGTAGCTCTCTCCTAGCCTATCGCAAT
Organism: Adiantum capillus-veneris; assembly: GCF_014529385.1. Classification (NCBI taxonomy): domain Eukaryota; kingdom Viridiplantae; phylum Streptophyta; class Polypodiopsida; order Polypodiales; family Pteridaceae; genus Adiantum; species Adiantum capillus-veneris. Next base: position 122,057,151 of record NC_140936.1, on the reverse strand, counting down.
GGTACAATAGAATCTCGTGATGAACGAGCAGGGAGTAGCACTAGGATGAAGCTCACGCTCTCTCTCTTTCTCTCTCACACACAATCAACGGTAGCTTAAAACTTTATTATGATAACTCTCAGAAAATAAGGCTTGTTGAGTTATGCCGTGCTTTTGACCCACGGGTCAACACTCCCCCCCTTCGAATTCATGTCATCCCTGACATGGCCTGGTTGTCGATGTTGGTGCGGTTTTTGTTGTCGTTTGTTAACCCTCACGGCTCATGGACACCCCATCACCTACGACGGACGTGTATTATGTATTTGGTAGAGTCAGGTACCGGGCTTGTCGGACCAATAGGAAAAGGGTAAGAGTGATCGCCGATGAGAGGCGCACTCTAACTGGGACATTCAAGGGATTAGTTGGCTAAGCATGGGCGCCCAAGTGTGAATGGGGTGAGCTCATATAAAAGCCAACTAAACCTAAAATTCACGCATTCTCTCATTTGTGCAATAAAAGAGTGCTCTTGCTCCATCTCCATCTCCATCTCCATCTCCATCTTCTTCTTCTTCACCTCCTTGTGTGTGTGTATGTGTGTGTGTGTGTGTGTGAGAGAGAGAGAGAAAGAGAGAGAGAGAGAGAGAGTGCGATCGAGCATTGCGGCGGCACGACGGCGGTGAAGCGGTTGAGCGCGACGTAGCGGCGTCTCCTTCTTCTTCGCGACGAGGAATCCTCCACGGCAGGAGCATAGAGCGGTGAGTGACACACCATTGCCCTCTTTTGAGCTTACTAGTTAAGCTAGTTGTGTGTTTGGAGCCGTCTATAGCTCGCACACAGTGTAACGGCAAGTCCCTTGCTTTGACAGTGCGGCAAGGAGCGCACATTTTTGGCGCCGTTGCCGGGGAATCGCCCTGCACTAAGCCCAAGAGGCACTTTGTGCTTCTCCTATGAGTTGTTTGTAGTAGGAAAGAAGAGGAAGAGGAAGAGGAATGAGTTGTTTTTCTGCAAGTTGTTAATTTCTGTATTGTCTGCAAGTTCTGTGATTTCTGCATAATGTTGTGTTTTCTGTTTGCACACAGTCTTTGCACAATTAGTAGTCGTTAGCTTATTTGCAGTGAATGAACAAGTAGGAAGGCAGTTAGCAATTTCTGCTTGCACACAGTTTGTACACAGTTTTCTGTCAAGGTTTGCCTGCACACAGTCTTTGCACATTAAGGTAGTGAGAGAGGAAGTAGGTGGACAGTTAGCTCACTGTCAGTAAGCAGTTAACAGATTAGTTAGTAGATTAGTTAGTGGTTAGCAGCACTGTTAGTAAGTAGATAAGGTAGTGAGCTGTGAGCTGTTGACTAGGAGGTTAGGTAGGTGACAGTGTGTGTGGCCAAGAAAGGGTCACCAAAACCGCGCGCGGTTATCGCATAAAAATAAAAAAATAAAAAATAAAAATAAAAATTAAAAAAAAATCAAAAATATTTGAGCGTGAGTGACTGGGGGGCTACACTAAAATTTTGATCGGGATCGGAATCATTTGCCCAAGCCGAAGCCCAAGCTTCAGTCCTATGATATATACTAGACTCACTCTTATATATGTACCCTACCCCCTCAAGAGGGAATGAGAGCATGTGGGGCAAGTCCTCCACTCTCCTCCCTTCTCTTCCCACTTGCACCCTTAGACTTTCTAATGTGGGCCTAGTTCCCTACTAGAAATTGACGGTTTTAAGGATTCCGAGGGCATAAAGTGACCAAACGGAGGGCTGTAAAGCACGGCACGTCCCTCTGACCGAGACGCTCATTTTGAGCTATCATACGTTCTATTCTATAGCTGGGTCAGAAAAAAGGACCAAAAAATCAAAAGATAAGAAAAGACTTGGGTTGCAAAACACCCAAAATTACTAGGTGAGCAGCCTTCACGGGCCCTCACTGACACTTCTAGGGGATCCAAGTCATATGAACCTACGCTTTGGACGAGTGTTAGAGCACGAGCATATTGGTAGTGCCTCCATTTACGTTGGCACCCATTATTCCTCCACCCTAGGTTCTGGACCTTCGGTCGGGACTCAAGGTAGCGCGACCCAAGATCCTCATATCGCGTCTAGTGATTCTTCCTTTGACTACGAAGTCATGGAGGGGTATCCTACACCAAACCCTGATAGTTCAAGTCAAGACATGCATGCCATGGGCCCACGGCCCGGGTCCACCAGCGTGTTTAGCCGCTTAAAAGAGACCCTTAATAGAGCTACTCGCTCCGAACATGCGGTTAATGAAATAAATGAAGGGAGTGGGGAAGTAGATTCGTCATTCATGCCTAAAATGGACCCTATGCTTCTTGAGAGTGTGCATGTGAATGTTCCATCCACTGCATCTCCTAATCCTTTAGGACTATCTCCCTCTGAGGTTCTACTACCCGATGGTAGGAGTCTTGCCGAAGTGCAAGAGATTGAACGCTATATGCAAGCAACAAGGGAGAGGGAAATTGAGAACCTACGAAGGCTAGAACAAAGTCGAGCCCTGAAAGCAAAGGCTCCTATGACAACAATCATGCCAGCCAAGCAACCGAGTGCTCCCAAGGTAGCAGTCACGGAGGGGCAAGCTATGGGGAGCAATAATGCTTCCACTTCAAGGGAAACCTCCAACACGCTGGGCCTAGATGGGATATTCCTAAACGAAAATTGGGAGTATGACCTACAAGCAGAAGCTTTAACTGATCGGTACACAGGACACACCTATCATGTGGGTTGGTTAGATGTTCTACAATCCACATCGGGTGCTACTAGCATAGATGAGCAACAACAGAAAGTCTGTGATGTCCTCCATAGGATTGTCGAGTTAGAAAGACAGAACACAGGGATCAACATGCCTTCAACAGGCCTAATGAGATTCTTGGATACGGGAAAGGCCAACCAACCAACCCTATCACAAATGGAGACTCCCTCAGTGAGTCCCATTGATCCTCCATATGTTGTTTCGCCAGGAGCCTCAGTACAATCTGAGCCCACAAGTGGCAGCTTTACCTTCCCAGATCTAGCTCATCTTTCTCTTAATGACTCTACGGCTACCATGCATATCCGAGTGGTGAGCATGACAAGAAGTACACCATGGAGTTCATTTGTTAATACTGCGCCGATGCCTAGTAGCACAATGCCCCCAACTATACCTACATGTATGTATCAATCATGTACACCTGTCGTACCTCAGCCTCATGTAGCTCCTACACCTCCGATTATTCCAAGAGCTTACAATCCACAATGGAATTATCCAAGCTCTTATACAAGTGGAGCCATGCCATTTAATAATAACATGCCATATCAGGCACCCCCTATGCCTAGGGCCACGCCTGTAAACTTTGGACCACCGTCTGGTACACCACCATACGAAATTTGGGACCTAAGAGCCGCGCGTATGCCAAGGCCAAGGCCAACTCCCATCTCACATGTGGTTCCAGGAGCACATACACCGATTATACCTGCTCAAATAGGAGATTTGGCAACATTTGCTCAAACTATCGGTCGCTCTATTGCAGAAAACATGCGTAGTGCACCTGATAGAGAGCCTAGGAGCAAGGTAGTTCAAGTAGCTAAGCTCACACAGAAATTCAATGGAGACGGAGATGCTAGAAAGCATATGGAAGTCTTTGAACATGTGTGCGATTCCTTGGAAGAGCACAATGAGCTACATAAGTGTAAGGCTTTGAGTTTGACCCTAAGCGGAAAGGCTGGAGAAAGGCTGGAGATTGGTATAGAACCTTAAGAGTAGAAGAGAAAACGATCTACTCTACTCTTAGGAGACTGTTCTTAAAAGAATACATACGAGAGGGAGTACTTTGGGGTGTAGCCTCTCAGCTCCAGAAAGCCCAACGAGAAGAAGGTGAATCCGTGAGAGACTTCATTAGTCGCCTAAAGAATTTGAATTCTCGATGCAATCCAAATGAGAGATTCAACAACAACCAATTGCTCGATAGATTCATTAGGGGACTACGACATGAAAGTATCTATAATGGCCTAGTCATTAGAGGTATCACTACTTGGGAAGCAGTCACCATGAATGCAATCCAATTGGAGGATAATTTAATGATTGCAGGAGAAAGAGTGTCTGCCGAGCCGAAGTCCGAGCCGAAGTCTAGTAGCTCGCAAGCATCAGGGCATGAGCCAATGAAGATAAAGCCAATCGTGAAAGAGCAAACGATATCTGAGATGACTTTGGCAGATCTCACAAAGGCCATCCAAGAAAGCCTTAGGGGTAATCGTGCTCCACAAAACACTCATATGTATCCAAGAAGGGAGCAACAATGGTGCTCAATTTGCTTGGGCCCACATACTACGAGTGAATGCCCTACTTTCAGAGTAAAGTTTAACGGGACTTGTAACGCGTGTGGTAGGTATGGCCATCAAGCGAAGGATTGCCTAATGCTTAAACGCATCATGGAAAATAGACCGCCTATAGCTTGGGCAAACTCACCTCGAGTTCCTGCATTGATGCCTACCCCACCCATGGAGCAACATTTGCCATTACAACACATGGTCCCTAGAACCCAAAATGTGGTCCAAACCACACCGTTGCCACCTCCAATGCTAGGACCGCAACCCCCTCATCCAAGAGTTACACCTATGAACCAAATAGGTTGCGAGTCATCTAGTACTTATGTAGATTGCGAAGAGGACATAGACTCTAGTATCACCTATGGAGTCGACATGCTTGAGGAGTGTCCCATGTACTATATGGAAGACCATTGGGGACAAATCAAACCGGTATATCAAGCTACTGCGCTAGCAGCAAGAGGCCAAAACATTAATAGTTTTGCCAGGAGACCACCTCTTCAGTGCTACGAATGCGGTGGACCACATCGAGTAGCTGAGTGCCCCATTAGAATGCAAAAGAATGTTGCACTAATGCAAACAAGTCAAGGGAGTGCATTGGCAATGCCAATACTCACTTGTAATCGTTGTGGCATAGATCATTTGATCGCACAGTGTCCTAACAATCCAAACGCACCGAAAATGACACCATTGAACATAATAGAGATTGTTGATGGGACACCACCAACTATAAACATAGCACCAGTGAATGCACTCACACGGTCGATGCTCCAAAAGCAAAATTACATCCTCGAAGAGAGAGATGCTGCATCCATTGGCCGAGCGAGAAAGAAGAAAACACGAAGAAAGAAATCCCTTAATGCTTCTAGCTCAAAACCTAGTTCAAAGACTAACATAGGGACAAGAGAGGATCCCGTGTATATGAATGACCCTGAGGATGACTCAGATTCGATAGAGACCACGGAGACCAAAACTATTACTACAAATGAAAAAGCCAGTGAGGAGGATCACGAGAGGGAATTACGACGAGCACCAAAAGAGTATTCAAAGTTAAACCACCCAGTTTCGAACCCCCATGATAAGCCACGAGAGACGAAAAATGAGGATTGCAAGAGAAAGATTGGAACCTATCCAAACCCAACAGTGGAAATTGAACGAGTCCAACAACTGAGGGGTTTGGTGGAAGAAACTCAACGAACATTAGAACCTGAACCCAAACATATCCAGATGTCGGACACAGTGTTTCCCACACAAGTTCAACCTCACAAGAACTACAGGCCGTTAGCTATACCCAGTATCATTCGGGAAGAGAGTGAGGGTAGGACATCTGAAAGTGGACACACACCTTTCCTACTAGAGAGAATGTTTGGTGAGGGAATGCCCGACCCCCTTGAGGAAGTGGAGATTCCATCTTCACCATTCTCTTGTCAGGGTCCTACGTCCCACAAGATGCCATTAAATTTTGCCAAATTGATGGATTTCATGTCTTCAGAAGTTAGAACCACCATCATGTCCAAACTATATAAAGACCCCGAGCTAGTCTCAGCTCTTAGAGCCTTCCTCAATGGAGAATTACAGGCCGAATTACCACAGTTTGCACATATGAACAAACCTGACTCGATAATGAATGATGAGGAACATTTAGCACCACCATCTGACCTAGCGGGACATGAATCTGTAATTGAAGTACCCGCTAACAAGTTGGGGCAATACTTTGAAGGTGATGAATCTAATGCTACTTTGCCTATCACTACTAAAGGATTAACTGTTAAGGGAGTCCTTGACGGTGGTGCGGGAGTCAGCCTGGTGACAAAGAGTTGTTGGGAGTCTATGGGGCGACCTCACCTTGAAGCCACAAGCGTAGTGGTAAAAATGGCTAATGGATCTATTGTTATGCCTATTGGAATGCTTAAGGATCGCAGGATCAAGGTCTTGGGACACAAGGTAAGGCAGACTTTCATTGTTATGGGTTTTTCCAAGCATCCTATGTCATTTGAGATGATCTTAGGGCGTCCATTCATGAGGGAAGCAAAAATGGTGCATGACTGGTCCAAAAACCACGTCTCCTTACAGTTCCAAGACTCTGTCATTCGAGTTGATCTTTTAAGTGGTCGAACGCATCCTCTAGGAAATAAATTCATCATTGATAATCGATCAGACACAACAATTCACTCAGCTCCATTACAGTATTGTTACACGTGTAACGAAGACATGGATATTGGGGAGAACTCTCCTTATATGGATATCCTACCCGGAATGGCTGAGTCAGACAATGTCGATTGGGTACACCTAGAGGCAACTATAGATACATGGGGAGCTAGAGGAACAACCTGGGTAACACCAGATGGGGAAGAGATACCACACATTGCACCAGTAAACATGTTAGGTGTAGCGCATGTAACATCTGATGATAAGAAAGAGGCACACCTACCTGAGAGTGAAACCGATGATTCCTCAAAGGCTTCAGGCCAATACACATCAGAAACGGAATCTCAGGGAGAAATGGATTCAGAACCTGAGGAAACATCGAGTGAGCCAAGTATAGAAACTGAACACTCAAGGTCTAGTACGACCATCTATGGTAATTTATATGAGAGTGAAGAAGATACAAGCGAAGACCTATCAAGCGAGTCGAGTTCAAACATTTACCAAAATCAAAACCTTAACAAGAAACAAAGGTCATATAAGAGACGACGATATCGAGCAAATGTGAGAGCTAGGATAAACAAGGAAAGATCTATTGCAGAATGGCTTAGCTATCTAGGGGCATGTGATGCTCATCGAAAGCTAGTAGACAATTGGGGTGAACATCTCCAGAGTGTCATGTGGTGCAGCCCGCGACCCATTGACCTCGCTCAATTGGAGGTTACAGAGCCGAAATTGAGTCGAACTATAAGAAGACGTCAAAACCGAGAGTTAGCTCAACAACAAAAGGAGGCAGAACTAAAAGAAAGGTCTCTGTCAGGACAAGAGCCTGCTGACTTACATACGGCTCCTGAACATTTTAAATCTTATACCACGGGGGAGCAAAAGGTTGTGTATGCCAAAGCCCAACGAATACCTACCAATGGAAGCAGTGGAGTCTATGATGGTCCAGCGGTAGTTAAAGAGATAGAATTAGCAGAACCAGGTGAGGAGTCTAAACCAGTCTTTATTGCTCAAGACCTTACCGAAACTGAAGAGGCTGTACTTAAGGAGCTCCTCAAGGAATACAAGGATATCTTTGCTTGGACATATCATGACATGAAGGGCGTTCCACCTTCTGTGGTGCAACATACAATTCCCATGATCAACACTGCTAAACCCGTCCAGCAACGACCCTATCCAATGAATCCTAAGTACGCCAAAATTGTACAAGAGGAGATTGAAAAACTTATCCAATGTGGATTCATGTACCCTATTGAGCACTCAGAATGGGTTTCTCCAATAGTCATTGTGCCAAAAAAGAATGGGAAACCAAGAGTGTGCGTGGACCTCAAGAAAGTTGATGCAGCTACTAGGAGAGATCATTATCCCTTGCCATATTCAGAACATGTGCTTGAAAGAGTTGCGGGCAAGGAAGCTTATAGCTTTTTAGATGGGTACTCTGATTACAATCAAGTCACAATTGCATTAGAGGACCAAGCTAAAACTGCTTTTATCACAGAGTTTGGAGTGTTTGCATTTCGTGTTATGGCTTTTGGCTTAACGAATGCCCCTGCTACATTCCAACGATTAATAAACACTGCGTTTAAAGAATTTCTAAGGGAGTTTTGTGAAGCTTTCCTAGACGACCTTTGTGTTTATTCTTCTTGGGAGAAGCATTTGTTATATCTACGAAAAATATTTGAAAGGTGCAGATTTTATCGCATCTCATTGAACCCTTTCAAATGCCAATTTTGGGTTAAGCATGGAGTCATTCTAGGGCATATAGTGTCCAAGAACGGGATATCCACAGATGAGAGTAAGATTAAAGCCATTGTCGATTTGCCACCACCTACGAACTATAAAGGAGTTCAAAGATTTATGGGCCATGTTGGTTATTATCGAAGATTTATTTTAAACTTTGCCGAGATAGCGCGTCCATTGTACAAGCTTCTTATCGAGTTTCACTGGACGGAAGAATGTCATCAATCTTATGAGTTATTAAAGAAGGCCCTAACAAGTGCTCCAATCCTGCGACCACCCGATTGGAATGTACCTTTTCATGTGCATATTGATGCATCAAATTTTGCTATTGGGTGTGTTCTAACTCAACCAGGAGAACATAAATTGGACTACCCTATTAGCTTTGCAAGTCGCCAATTAAATGATGCCGAGATGAACTACACTACTACAGAGCGCGAAGGTCTAGCTATGATTTACGCAGTAAAGAAATTTCGCTATTACCTTCTTGCTACCAAGTTTGTGTTTTATGTTGATCATCAAGCATTGCTATATTTGGTAAACAAGCCGTGTTCCACAGGTCGAATTACACGATGGTTGTTAATTCTTCTTGAGTTTGACTTCACCGTTGTTGTGAGGCCTTGGAGGAAACATGTCATGGTGGATCATTTATCTCGTATCCCTAATGGCAAAGCTCCTACGGGGGTTGATGATGAATTGCATGATACTCCTTTGTTCATTGTTGAGACAATGCCTGAATGGAGTGAAAAGATTGTTAACTTCTTAGTTAATGGTTTTCCACCCAAAGAACTGCGAAAAGATATAGCTCGAAAATTAATCAAGGAATGCGAACCCTATTGCTTACTGGCTGGAACTCTCTATAAGAGAGGAAAAGATGATGTTCTTAGACGCTATGCCCGCGAGGATGAGTATTTATATATTCTACAAGAGGCACACATGGGCGTAGCTGGTGGTCACTTTTCAGGAAACTTGACTGCCCGAAAGATCTTACAGTCGGCTATTGGTGGCCCACTCCGTTTAAGGATGCATCACTTTTTGCAAAGGGATGTGATGAATGCCAACGCTTCAACAAGCCACAAAGAAGGGATAGGATGCCTCTACATCCCATCAAGGTAACCCAACCATTTGAAAAGTGGGGCTTAGACTTTGTAGGACCGATTAGTCCGGCTGCACGTAACACGCAATCACGATATATCATTGTTGCTACCGACAATGTAACCAAATGGGTTGAAGCAAAAGCAACACGAAAGGCGGATGCAAAAACAACAGCTAAGTTCCTCTTTGAGAACATTATCACACGTTTTGGATGCCCCTTTGAACTTGTAAGTGACAATGGAACTCATTTTATAAATGAAGTAATAAAAGAACTTACATCAAACTTCATGATATCTCACCACAAGTCTACACCCTATTATCCCCAAGCAAATGGCCAAGCTGAGAGTACCAACAAAACTCTCATCTCCATTTTGACAAAGACAGTCGAGGCTCATCGCACTGATTGGGACCTAAAGCTTACATCAGCTTTATGGGCTTATCGTACTGCGTATAAAGTTGCTATTAATTGCACACCGTTTAAGATGGTGTATGGTCAAGAAGCAGTTATGCCATGGGAGTTTGTCATTCCTAGTCTTCGAGTAGCTTCTCAAGAAGGTTGGAATGGTAACCCCTTAGTGGAGCGATTATATATCCTGGAAAGGCTAGATGAAGAAAGGCAATTAGCTGTGCGAAATGCTTTAGTGGAAAAGGATAGGAGAAAGAAGTGGTTTGATAGCCATTTAAAGGATAAAGAAATCAAGGTTGGTGATAAAGTTCTTATGTTCAGGGTACGTAATGAAAAGAAGAAATTGAAATACGCTGGTAAGGGACCATATCGAGTGTGTGAAATTACCCCGCAAGGTACCATTCGTGTGGAGACTCTAGATGGAGTTGAAACCATTGGATTCCTTAATGGGAGTAAATTCAAAAGATATTATGATCCTCTAAGCTAGGAAGAGTTGCAAGCCATCCATCAAAAGAAGGCTGCCAAGGAACAAGCAGAGCTTTAAAAAATCCAAGCAAGAGTTGAGGCTCGAGAACGACAACAACGTCTTAGACGCCAACAAGAGGCTAATCTGGGAATCACGCAAGCATTTTTCGAGGACACAGATGACGACTCATTAGAAGCTGAGCCACCCCTACGATACCCAATTGAGCTAAATAGCCCCTATGGGAAAGTACTATACAATGCCTTATTAGATACGAGAGCTAAACACAATTTGTTATCCTATGGAGTTTGGTGTCAATTAGGGAAACCGCCCCTATCCCCGAGTACGATGCAAGTCAAGGGCATTAATAAAAAGAAAACTGCTATTCTTGGAGTCCTTCAGACCCCTGTTGTCTATGACAATGGAAGCATACTGCAGAGGTTTCTAGTCATGCCCGCGGGAGCTATGGAAGGCAACGTAAACCTGGGACGCACGTGGATGTTGGCAACCAAATGCACTATTGATTGGGATACTGTTAGTGTCACGACGTGACCACCGATTCTTACCCCTATCATTCAAGCAAAGTCACCTACATTGCAAACTCTAGCAAAGTTGAAGGATAGCCAACATTCACAAGCCCAGGTGGTTAACTCGTCTTTGGCAGCTACCCATGAACCTAGCACTTCAACGCTTGTAGTTGCAACAAGCAGTAATATTGCAAGTACTCATCCACGACCTAAGAGTACATATCAATGGGTCCCCAAGGCCTTACTTACAACTACCTCAACCCTCCCATCCATTCCAAGAAAAAATTTCCTGGGAAAACCAAGAGCGCGCCCTAGGAGAGTCAAGACCAAATCACGATGGATCCCAAAACAACTATTAGAAGCCCAAGGCTACTATGATGGAAATGAGCAAATTTGGGTACCTAAACGTAAAATGTGTCCTTCCCTATCGACAACAAACCCATATGAGTCAAACAGTGTAACGCTAAAGCCAATGGCAGACCCTGGGAAGGGAAAGATCACAGAATGCTACACACCTAGTCCAGAGCTAGTTTGGGCTCCAAGGAAAAACCAATTTATTCCACCTAGCTCAGGAAGGGGGGAGTTCCATGAAGCTTCTAGCTCCTCGTGTAATACATCCATAGAGGTAAAAGCTTCTACACAGCCTCCATCTATAGTAATGGACCTCCATGAAGCTACAAAAGAATCCACACCTCCCAGTGTTCAAGAATCACCTGATGAACCACTTCAAGTTCGATCCTGGGAGAGTACCTTACCACCCTTGCAACTTGACGAGGCACCTAGGGTAATAGAAAACTACTGGCAAAAATCCTCACCTATTACCAACTGGAACAATTGGTTTCAAAGGGTGACGACATCATTTCAAACGGTATGATCTACCCAAGGAAGGGGGGAGTGTTTGTGGACATCCATCATTCACTTGCTTCCCTCTCAACCTTTCTCCTTGACCTCTTAATCTCCGATCTTAGGGAATGTATATATAAAGCCTTATACTCACAAAAACAAGATAAAAAAGTAAAAGAGCAAGAGCCATAACACAAATCATAAAAACAAATTATGCACAAGAACACGACCCTTGTAATATTTGCACTCTAACCATCATCTATTTGCGTGTACAGATATGGCTAGTACGCTAGAGTCATCCACTCCTGCCTTGGGTGAGAGGTACCCTCGTTACTTTTCACAAATATTTCACATGGTCTTTCCAGTGCTTGCATGTGAATGGGATTTGATAGGTACGCTAGCATGTGAGAGGAATTTTGAGGAGTTAGAATGGCTGATACGTCTCTTGACCACGTCTGATCCATACTTAGTAGAGAGCGTTTCTCCCATTGCACAAGCCTACCCTTTTGACCAAGATGACTATAGGCGTCTAGTGACCTTCTTAGTAAACATGGGCACCTATGATGAAGAAGAAAATTTACACGACTACACGGATGGCACATATGGTCTCATGGATGATGACTTTGTTTATCTCGACGACGAGGATAGGGGTTTAGCCTTAGGGTTTCCCCCCAACCTCTACAATATCTTATTCCCTTGACTCTCTAGGGGGAGTGCAAATAATTAGGTTAGGGTTCCTTATGTTTTTTGTTGTGTTCAATAAGTGTTGGTACCTTTTTCCACTAATGTGCCTCCTAGAGGTATTCCTTTTGTTTCCTAGTGTGTACAGGAGCGTGTTGCTATTGGTAGGATTTGGACCTTCATGGAATCTTTATCTCAACTCACTCTTCAAATCAAGCGCGACCATCGACACAAACAGGTGTTTCTTGTCCATTAGCATTGCCCCTTATCTTTTTTGCATCTATGATTGTCAGCTTTAATTGTGATTGGTAGCCTAATATTCACCGCATTTGCTTAGTATGAAACATTTAATTCAATGTAATTTTTTGTCATAATCACTTGTCTAGGTTTAAAAATCAAGCAGTCCGATAAACTAGTTTGACCAAGTTAGGTGTTAGAAATCTTCTCTTAATACCATGGGGAATGCCTTCCTAATAATTAATGGTTACTTAGGTTCTTAATCCGATTTAGGAAGCATTGTGTGAAATGTACTAGGGCTTTCTAGTGGGCTTGACCCTATTGACCTTTAGCTTAAGTATTATAAAGGGAGTTTACTAGTGTGATGAGCCTGGGGAGGTGTATCAGTGTTATATGACCCCCCAAAGTTACAAAATTAAAATGCTGAAAATGAACAAACAAAAAATCAAAGTGCCACACTGTAAAATCTTAAGATGGAAGAGAAATCTCAGCTTGATTTGGTACTTCACTCACATGTATTGCCTATGGTACTAGAGCCCTAGAGGTTCCCAGTATGGGCGCTTTTACTTGAAAAGCAAAAAACCCAAGGCATACAAAATAAGCACACACATCAAAATTGAATCACCGTGAAAGACTTTGGGGGGTCAAAGAAAAAGTAATCAGTCAGGCGATGATTTCATGAGAAATTCCTTTTATGGTAGCTTAACTACAAGGTCTTCTAGATATAGCCTCTAGTCAGCCCTCGAACATGAATACTTGGCTCTCACGATTAAACAACTTAATTGACCACAGAAAATTAAGAAGCTTACCCATGGTATTAATATTCGATCTCTAGTGCCTTTCGACCGTCAAATTAGCGACCCCACACTTGTTTAATTTTTTACCTTTACATATGTTTATGCATTTGATTACATTGCAATTTAATGTTCATTGTTGACAAATTGTTTGAAATTCTTTTACCAATCAATTTGTCTACCTAAAACTGCATATGCTTTTTAATCACTTATGAGAATGCAATTACTGTGCCAATGTTGTTTGATTTTTCAATGACTGAAGAAGGCTAAGGACATTCATCTCAAATGCTCTTCCACCTCGACAAACGAGCTTCAACTCAATAGCTGGACGGAATCTACATCAGGAAGGGGGGCATGTTAACCCTCACGGCTCACGGACACCCCATCACCTACGAGGGACGTGTATTATGTATTTGGTAGAGTCAGGTACCGGGCTTGTCGGACCAATAGGAAAAGGGTAAGAGTGATCGCTGATGAGAGGCGCACTCTAACTGGGACATTCAAGGGATTATTTGGCTAAGCATGGGCGCCCAAGTGTGAATGGGGTGAGCTCATATAAAATCCAACTAAACCTAAAATTCATGCATTCTCTCATTTGTGCAATAGAAGAGTGCTCTTGCTCCATCTCCATCTCCATCTTCTTCTTCTTCACCTCCTTGTGTGTGTGTATGTGTGTGTGTGTGTGTGTGTGTGTGTGTGTGTGTGTGTGTGTGTGTGTGTGTGAGAGAGAGAGAGAGAGAGAGAGAGAGAGAGAGATTGAGCATTGCGGGGGCACGACGACGGTGAAGCGGTTGAGCGCGACGTAGCGGTGTCTCCTTCTTCTTCGCGGCGAGGAATCCTCCACGCCAGGAGCATAGAGCAGTGAGTGACACACCATTGCCCTCTTTTGAGCTTACTAGTTAAGCTAGTTGTGTCCTTGGAGCCGTCTATGGCTCGCACACGGTGTAACGGCAAGTCCCTTGCTTCGACAGTGCGGCAAGGAGCGCACATCGTTTTGCTATCTTGTGTGCCATTGCTTGTACTTTTGTCAAACCGCAACAAGAACTATGATCCATGAAAATCAAATTTGATGACGGACTTTATGTCCTTCACATCCAAGCCCCGAACTGCAACATCTATTGCTGTCAATATAGGGCTATCACCAGATCTCTTTTTGTTTTGATATATAATCACTTTACTTCCATCCATCATTTGTTCCAGTAAATCTACCACTTTTCAGTACTTTCATTCTCAAAAAAAACTTTTACAATCTATAGGTTTGAATGATTGGCTTTCACATCTTGTGAACTAGTGATAACTTTGCAAGTGGTGGTGCACTGACAATAGTTTTATTGGATTCCTTTGGGACCCACTTCTTTGTGATGACTAGTTGTTTCATTGATGATGCTCGTTTGAGAATCCATACTTGTCCCTGCATCATTTCTGTTTGAGATACTTCTTTGGGATCCACCTTGTCTTTGTGTGAGTCAGAAGCGGTCTTTGCTTCAGCCCTTGTATGCTTGATTGAAAAGGGATTTGTAAATTGTGAGCTTTGTCCTAAAGTGTGAGTCAAGGAGAGAAAAGTGGAATTATCCACATGCTGTGGTGCAAGGCTGTAGAGCTACTTAAAGCTCATTTCATTTCATGAATAAAGATAACTCTATTTTGCATTACATCTCCCTTATTTATGGTGAGCTTGTGATGGCTTAACAAATATTCAAGACCGTGTTTATGAGTCCAAGTTAATTGATCTTGGAACCTAATTTGCTTGAGTGATAAATCTAGCCAACACACACTCACTTGTGTGCACGATGTTTATCTTTCATCCACCCTAGCTAGCACGATCCCATTCTCTACAAGTGGTATCAGAGCACGAGTATGCTAGCTAGGTTGCTATTATGCATTTGCATGTTTGTACAATTAGCATTCATTAATCATCCCTCATTAGCTAGATTTATTAGGTTTGCTCTTCTATTGCATAATGCATGCCTAATTAGTATTTCATTGGCTAGCATGAGCATGTTCTTGAGCTAAAGACTCTTGGGTCACTACTCACTGGCTAATTGGAAGCTTAATTAGCATTGGAATTCATTAATTTGCCATTAGGAACTTGCATTTCCGTTCAATAGTTGCTCCTTTATTTAGAGAAATCGGCACTTTCTAATCGGTGTGTATGCATAGCCCGCCGTCTCAAGAGCTTCCCATTAAGCCTATCCATGCTCAAATCGCCCTTCATTTGCACAATCTAGAGCTTTAATTTATTTTTCTCCCTTGCACACCCTCACTCTCTAGAAATTTTTGCTGCAGAATCCCAAATTTGTGTGTGTGTGTGTGTGTGTGTGGTGAGCATTAAATGCAAAAACTCCTTTTTTTAAAAGAAGTCCCACACTCGCCAAACTACATTACATTCATCTTTTGGGTGCGGGAATGGATCCTAGCTAGTGGTGATCGACTGCAAGCACCGATCGGTGCTACTTCCTACCTACTCACAATCGACCGGCAACTGCCCGACACCCTGCCCCGCTGCCCGGTTTGCCACGCGCCTGCCTAAGACACTGCTCGTTGCCCAGCCTTGCCCCTGATGCTGGGATTTCCAAAGGTGTTGTCCCATGGCCCCCATTGCCCCCATAACTTAAGTGGCCTTTCCACAAGCTCCAACCCCTACAAACCCCATAGAGGTGCTTCCCACCCGTAGTGAGGCTAAAAACCAGAATATAAAAGGAAGGTGCTCACATCAAACTTTAAAAGCTTCACTATCGAAACTTCAAAGACTTTGATCCCCTGAGAATTAAAGAAAATTTAAGGCGTCACCAAGTGATCAAAGAAGGGTTTTTCCAAGCAACAACATTCTAGGACATCCAGCCTCAAAATTAAAAGTTCCATTTGTGAAGAGGGGCTTCATTCCAGTGAAGAGGAGCTTCACAAAATACAAAGGAATTTTCTATTTTCTCTCATTTAACATTAAAAATCTTGCAGCCAAGCACAATAACTTGCAAATAAGTTTTCCATCATGCCCTAAGGGGTCTTTTGAGCTCGTGTAAAGAGGTAGACACTAGCTAGGAGATACTCCTAAGCTAAGACCCCTCTAATAGCACGATGGGGGAAAAGGGAATAGAACAGTACTGAAGCGGTCCGAGGTGGGCAACAAGAAGAGCAACCTCTAGACACCCTTCAAGGCTCCTGTGCTGCTCAATGGGGCTGGGGCACAACACAACACAAACCAAAACAACAAACCCACAGCCCCATTTAAGGGGCACAAGGAGCACCACCTAGTTTAAGAGCGAACTAGGACGCAAAAGAGGAGAATCGTTAGAGCAACCCACAAACAAGCAAGGAATTTACACTCACCCTAACACCAATGGAACACTCTCACACACTAAAACACGAGAGAGAGAGAGAGAGAGAGAGAGAGAGAGAGAGAGAGAGAGAGAGAGAGAGAGAGAGAGAGAGAGAGAGAGAGAGAGAGAGACAGAGAGAGAGAGAGAGATGGTGCTCGGGCTGCTTTGAAGTGTATCGTTATGGATCAAGCAAACATAAATATATATATGTAAGAAAGAGAGAGAAGGGGGAAGGGGGTGCTTGTTGCACTAATACCTTCTTACAAATCTGTCATGACCAATCAAAGTGAGATTAGTATTTGTTCAACATAGCCTGAGTAAATTACACCACAACACATCACAAGAAAAAAGCCACCCCAATCACTGTCTTAGGGCCAGGGGAGTCCTCTCCACCCTGTCGCCCTCTTACAGCATGTGGGATTTATGGCTAAATTGATAACAATACCCGGAGACAAGCTATCAAGAACTTAAATAAAACACCAAGACACTTACACATCATTATTGTCCATGACTTCACGTTGGAAGGGAGACAAGGTATCCATGCTTAGTCCAAATTCACCCTCCTTGATTCAGCAAATGTTGAGATTACTCTAGTAGGAGAAATGATAGATTTCCTACTCTCAATTTAATGATCACTCTCTCTTACAATGGCATAGAGTTCCCTTGCTAATCACCCCTAATACAACACATACATATGCCTAATGCCAATGAGATTCCACTCAAGAGCTCCTTCTCAAGAGGTTGAGCTTGGCTTCTCAAGCTATAGCATAGTGCTCTTTCTTCTCCCTTTTTTGTGCTAGCTACACCCTCTTCTAACCATGGTTGGGTTATGTTTTCAACGATTTACCTAATTTCTTTTGCTTGGAATTATCAAGAAGTTGGTGGGGAAAGAGAGAGGAGAGAAATGGAGGTGATAGGACTTTTCATAGTGGGTTAGTGTTAGTAGAGTTAGTATTAATTTACAAATGGAATTGGATATTTACAATGGGAGTATCCATGTAGGATACAAATAAGGAAGAAAAACTCTTAAGAGGTAAGAAAAGGTGGATTTCTTACAAGGTTGATGCTCCAAGTGTCTTGAGTAGGGCCAATTTTGACGCTTGTTGACGGTCCACTAGCTTTGACGGTACATTTTTTCTCCACTCTTGACCTTCCTTGAGAGACAAGGTAATTGAAGCTGAGTAATCAACCACCATGATGCTGTCGTTTAAGAGAAGAGGCTGAATTTTGTGGTTTTTTGATAGATATGGGTAATTTGGAGGAGGAAAAATGAGACTAGGTGATCAATTTTGGAATGGAATTGTGTGTGGGAGGTATGAGTTCACCATGGTTTCTCTTATTCTTCAAGGTTGAGGAGAAGGTGAGTAGGGTGCAGAGAGGAGTGGTGAGAGAGGTGGGGATGATGAGTGGACAAGTGTGTGTGAAAGAGGAAAATGATAAAGTGGAAGAGAGAGTGTGGCTGCATAGCATGGGAAAACTGGGGTCCACTAATAAAATCATAGCTCACAGCTCATAGCTCAAAAAAATATGAGAAAATTTGAGGCAAAAGTTCAGCCCACGAGCTACAACTTTTGTTTGTATCACCTTTTCAAATTCGGAGAGCAAGTGAACTTTAAAAATTCAGCAAAACCGACCGTTTTTTTCCATTGCACAAGGTCCTTGTGGGGTCCTTGTTTGAATGATTCTTTTGAATACCTCCAAGAGTGAGCCCTCCATAGTGCATGTATGCATGCCACCTACCCTTGACCTTATTTGGTAGGTCTATAATTGAAGATATTGTTGAGATCATGATATAAGTGAATAGTACAACTAAGAAAATCAAATATTGAGGGGTCTAAAAAATATGTACATGTCAAATATAAATAATATAAGTGGAAAAAATATAAAGGGGTCAAAAGAAATCTCTCTCATTATGAGGCTACCATAAAAAGATAAATATTTTTGGTGTTCTAATTTTTTGGAAAAAAAACAAAATAGATGTAGGAAGGGAAAAATCACAATAGTGAAAAAATATACACATAAATAAAACTAGTTTTTTTGGATTTTTGTTGGGGTGGAGTTACACCAAATATAAGAGAAGCTTACATGAAAATATTTCTATATGGAATAAAGAGTATGAAAAATGGTAAGAAAAATTGTGGTTATGGTGAGGCAATGTACAGAGCATAAATAACACACACCTAGGTAGAAATATTTAAATAAATACCAAAATAATTATGAAAAAATCTTTTATTTAGGCCCTATATACAAAGAAATATTTACATACGCATGGGGCATAATATACTTATATTTTTATATTTTTTATTTTTTTGGCTCAACTAGCCCAATGACTAGCTAATTGAGGGTTTTTGATTTCAGTAAGGAGATATGGGAAAAGTCCTCTAACTCACACGCACCTATATACAGTGAAAGGGTGAGGGTAACCACAGTGTTTGAGTGATTTGATAGGGTGAGATAACTCACTATGGCAATTACAGAGAGCCAAAAAAACGGCTATCATTAGCCCTCCCCCAGGATGATGGTATATTTATGTACCATCATAAAGAATCTTTTCCAAAGAGAGTGCTTCAGAGTCCTTAACAAGATCTTCATTGTTTGGCCCCTTGGAATTTTGGTTTGTGTTACACTCATGCTTCATGGAACAATACTTACATGGGATAGTTGCCTTTTGCTCTGGTAGATCCTTTGGTAGAAGGCGACTCAAGTAAGGCTTCAAGCGATAGCCGTTTACCTTCCTGGAGTGCTCTTTCCCATTCAAGTCCATAAGTTGATAGTAACTTGAATTGAAAGCCTTCTTGACTATGTATGGCCCCTGCCATCTTGTTTCAAATTTGGCATCAAAACGATTATCGAGTCGATTGTCATACCTTAGCACAAGATCTCCTTCATTGATGCCTTTGTCCTTCAGTTTCTTGTCAAGCTTCTCCTTTGTCTGTGTGGCTTTCCTCTTATAGCACTCGTATGCTGCTTCTCTTTTCCACTCAAGCTCAACTAAGGTAAGAAGTTGATCCATCCATGCTTCTTGATCATCTTGTGCTGATTTGCCATGAAGTCGCATTGTTGGAATGTTTAGTTCAATTGGCTGTAAAGCCTCTTGACCATAGACCAAGTGAAATGGTGTGAACTCCGTGGCTTCCTTATATGTGGTTCAATACGCCCACAAGGCACCATCCAAGAAGTCATCCCATAACTTTGTCTTGTTTTTCACCATCTTTCTAATGATGCCTCCAATGACACCATTAGTTTTTTCTACCAAACCATTTGATTGGGGATAGTAGAGTGTACTGTGACGATGTAGAATGCGAAGTTCTTCACAGACTTCTGTGAGCAATCCCTTTCTAAACCCTGGACCATTATCAGAAACAATCTCCAAAGCTGTGCCAAATCTACAACAAATGTGAGTGTAGACGAATTTGCTCACTGTCCTCTCATTTACCTTTACCACACTTTGTGCTTCCACCCACCTAGTCATATAGTCTACAGCCACTAGAATGTAGAGTTTACCATTTTTTGTCCTAAGCAGAGGACCCATAGCATCAATGCCCCACTTTTCAAAGGGTCCATTTGCAAGCACGATTTGCCTTGGACCATAAATCAATCTTCTATTCCCATTTACCTGACAATTGTGACAACTTTTACACCAATGTTGGACATCCACATGCAGACTTGGCCAAACATACCCCGCAAGAAAAATCTTCTTCACAGTTAATTCTTGGGAAAAATGACCACCACATGCCTCTTCATGCAACCCTTTTAGAATGGCTGGAATTTCCTCGATAGTTGGTACTCTTCTGCACACTTGATCCTTCCCTTTTTGATAGAGGGAGCCTTCTAGGAAGAGATAGAAACTTGCCTTCTTCATGAGTCTCCTCTTCTGAGCCTTCGTGAAGTCTTGTGGAAATTCACCCTCCAAAATGTAGCCAATAATGGGAGCCAATGACTCCAATCCCTGGTATCTCGGTTGCTTGACAGCTGCTGCCACCATGATGACCTGCACTTCTCTCTCAACACATGTAACTGCTTGTTGTGCAAGTAAATCGGCATCTTCATTTTGTTTCCTCGGAATATGATATAGTTGCACTTCTTCAAATTGATTAAACATCTTACGAATGGCATGAACTTTTGTCCTTAAGCTTTCATTCTTGCATGCCCAAATGCCTAAAATCTGTTTAACAATGAGAAGTGCATCTCCCTTTACCATGAGACGTTTTATCCCTTGGCCAATGCACATCTTCAAACCATGAAGTAGTGTGTTGTATTCTGCTTCATTGTTGCTAGTTGAACCTGGTAGATTTACCTTCTCTTTCATGACCACCTCTCCACTTGGGTTGAGCAACACTAGCCCTCCCCCTGCTTTTCCTGTGGCTCGACGAAAAGCTCCATCAAAGAACAAGGTAAAAGCATTAGGAATACTTTTTGGTGGTGGCAATGGTAGGGTCTTTACCTCAGGCACATTAATCTCCTTTTCATGCACCCTATAAGTGAGAATCCCTGCCAATTGTGCACGCACACTATCTTCTACCTTGAAAGAGTATTGAAACTCTTGCAACTCCAAAATCCACTTTGAGATCCTAGTACTAAGATTCATTTGAGATGACACCCAAGGGAACAAATTCTCTGCGGTGAGGATTACAAAAGGTTTTGGGAGCAAGTAGGATCTAAACTTCCTTATCGCAAACATGAGAGAAAGCATCATGAGTTCTGCCTCCGTATAGCCTCTCTCTAAAGCATTCATGACCCTACTAGCAAAGTAGATGGGCCGCATCCTGGTACTATAGGGATCTTGTTGTAACAAAACTGCACCAATTGTTTCTTTCCCAGCACTAGAGCTAACAAAGAATGTGTACTCCCAACAAGGAGGCATGAGTGTTGGTAGCTCTGACAAAATGGCTTTAATGTTACAAAAGTACTCTTCAAGCTCATCAGACCATGCAAATTCTACTTGTTGTGTCAACTTTTGCAAAGGGTGAAGTAACTCTGAGGCTAAGTGAATGAAGCGTGACATATACTTCACCTTTTGAATGAATGAGATGACCTCCTTAAGACTCTTGGGTGATGGTAGCTCAATAAGAGCCTTTGCCTTTGAAGGATCCACTTCAATGCCTTTGTAAGAAACTTTATGACCAAGCAAGATTACTTCATCCTCACCTATATGGCATTTGTCAGGGTTGAGTTGACCTCCCATGTCGTAGAGCTTCTTTAAACTTTCTTCTACCCTTTGTAGATGCAATGATTTTGAGCTATAAATATAGAAATCATCAATGAACACCCTAATTGACTTTCCAAAGAATGCTTGAAACACCATATTCATGAAACGTTGGAATGTTGCAGGAGCATTTGTCAAACCAAATGGCATGACTCTAAAAGCATAACAACCCCAAGGAGTGATAAAGGTTGTTTTCAATTGATCCTCCAATGCAATCCCTATTTGAAAGTAACCTGAGTAACCATCGCACACAGTGTACTTCTCATGACCAGCTACCTCATTTAGTATCTCATCCTGGAATGGGAGGGGAAAGTGATCTCTTTTTGTTGCCTCATTGAGGGGACGGTAATCCACACACACCCTCCACTTGCCATTTTTCTTAGGAGTGACAACAACAGGAGAGACCCACTCTGAATTCTCCACTGGATAAATGAAACCTGCTGCTAGAAGCTTTCTTACCTCCTTGAGTAGAACCTGCTCCTTTATAACTCCTAGCCTTCGTAGCTTCTGAGCTTTAGGTGTGGCCTCAGGCTTTAACTCAATCTTGTGTTGAACAACATCTACCCCACGCACGTCGGTGTAGTCTTTAGCAAAAAGCCTAGGAAACTTCCTTAGCACACATTTGAACTCCTCTCTTTCATCCTTTGTAAGTGTTGTTGATAGCATACCTTCCAGCATCCCTTCATCTTGAACACCTTCGTTCTCTTGAGGACCTACCTCCTCCAAGCCTTGACAAGAGGTCTCTTGGTTGCTTGGCTTAAACCTTACCCCCATGACTTCGATGGAAGACTCCTCTTCAGTAATGCTGCCACTACTTTCTTCTTCTGAAGTGCTATCGGTCCAACCTTCTTCCGTCTCACTTTGAGATGATTCTTCATGGAGCTCCTCTTGGCGTTGCTCCTTCATGTCAAAGACAACCTTCTTATGATTGTCATTCCTGCAAATTAATTTCCCACTCTCCCAATCCTGCAAAGCTCGCATTTTCATTAGCTATGGTCTTCCTAGGATAAATGGATAACCACTTCCCTTGGTCGACATAACATAAAAATCCACCGCTTTCTTAATGCCAAAGGCCTCTACAAAGACATTTTTACAAATGCCTACACACCTAGCCTTGCTATTGTTTGCCATCTTGACTTTGATTTCAGGTGTCTCATGGATGTGCATGCCTAGTCTTTGCATGAGTCCCTCTGTCATGATGCAAATTTGTGCACCCCAATCCACTAGACCTTTCCTAACCAATCTTCCTTTGATGTAACAGTTTAGCACCGGTGTAATGTCCTCATTCATTTCAGCTTGTGCAATTTTTACAACAGGCACACTCTCTTTTACCTTTCTCCTAGTGCTAACTACCCTTGTTAAATCCCTCCTAACTTGTGGACATAATGCAAGAAATTGAGGCCATGAAATATCAGGACCCTTACCTCTCATGTCTTCCAACAAGTTGTACGGAGCCATACCATGTCCAAGAGGGAAGTCTTGGAGGTTGATACGACGTCGAGTTCTCTTGGTTTATTTGGTTTCCTTTGCCTTATTTTCTTGTCCATGGTCACTTTGTGATGTAACTCCTTCTTTCTCCTTACCTTTTCCTCGGCCACGCTTAATGCCATTTGCTTCCATGTCAACCTCTCTTGAATTTGTCACCTCTATCACATGCACGTTTGGGTCTGGCAAAGGTGGAACTCTTTCCACTCCTTGTGGAGGTGGTCTTGCTCCATTTGTCCTTTGTATAAGCCGTGGTTGCTGACTAGTTCCTTCACCTGCATTCATCACTGGGTAATTCAAGTTAGGTCTCCCTGGCTCCCCACGGGGCCAAGGACAATTATACATCCCATGTCCAGACTCACCGCAATTCAAACATTGCAAGACTCTCCTAGTTCGTGGCTCTCTCTCTTCTGACTTCTATGCTTGTCCCTTTGGACCTACAGCTTGTGCAAGGTGAATTGACAGGCTGCTTAAAGATTCGTTTAACTTCTCAATCACTTCAGTCGTTACCTCAGGAAGATTCCTAGATGTTGATGCTTGTGACTTACCTTTGGGTCTAATACCTTCTATTGGAACCTCCCCCCTTAAGCACTTGAGTTTCCTATATTTCTCAGCAGCCCTAGTTTCAGCTGCATCAAAGGTAGCAGGTGCACCCGCCTCAACTTTTACCTTAAGGTCAGGAAAGAGTCCGGCTATGAACCTCTCCTTCTTTAGAAATTCTGCACCATCACTAGGGTTAGCAACATTTCGTATCCATAGAGCCCAAAGACGTAGGAACTCTTGCTTGTACAAGTAGTAGTCATCTAAGTATTTTTGCTTATGAGAAACAATGTCTTGCCATAATTTCTGAGTGTTTTGGGGATCAAAGAAGTATTTC
Organism: Adiantum capillus-veneris; assembly: GCF_014529385.1. Taxonomy (NCBI): domain Eukaryota; kingdom Viridiplantae; phylum Streptophyta; class Polypodiopsida; order Polypodiales; family Pteridaceae; genus Adiantum; species Adiantum capillus-veneris. The sequence continues at coordinate 122,033,046 of NC_140936.1, read as the reverse complement.
TTGAAACGATTCAAAACTTCCGTGTAATTCCCTTTAACTTCCTCAGGCAAAGAGTCAAACCAAGTGCTAGCATCTTTCCTAAGGACCACCTCAAACATTTCTACACGTTCTTGATCAGTTACCATCCTCTTGATACGGCAAGACATCTTGAAATTCGCTAGAAATAATTCTGCATCCTCTCCAGGCTCTCCAAAGAAAAGAGGATATCCAGACATTTGGCGTTGGCTCTCCATTAAATTGATTTCAAAGTGACGCGTTTTTGTTTTTTCTTTCTTTCAAAGTTATACACAATAATATTTTCTAAATTGCAATCTATTCTACAACAAAATAAAAATATTCACATCAAATGACCTATGATAATCAATAAGAGGTAGAATGACAGGGTTTGGTGACGCGAGAATTTCTCCTACTCTTTGGGCACCAAACATGAATACCATACGTTGTTGAAAATGGATTTTTCTACTAATTGCAATGTTTACTCTAATGTGTGGAGTGAAATGAAAGGGAAAAACCTATATTCCTGGGCCATTATCCATGGTCTATGCATGACCTAATTCTTAAAACAAAAAAAAAATATAGACGTCCAAACTAAGGTCGTACCTAATGAGAGGCAAAATAAAAGGATTTACTGATGCGTTTATCTCTACCAACTTAAGAGGACCTAAAATTCTACGAATTACTCACTGAAATTGCAACTTAGTACTAACAATTATGTGTACCTTTTGCCTTGCAATGGGAATGAAGGGATCATACAAATTCTCGTGATTCATGCAAGCTACTTGATTATGCTAAAGTTTGAGCCTTCACAAAACATACACAAGCCTGTTCCTCCGTGGGGGCACCAATTTGAAGCGGTCCGGGGCGGGCAACAAGAAGAGAAACCTCTAGACACCCTTCAAGGATCCCGTGCTACTCAATGGGGCTGGGGCACAACACAACACAAACCAAAACAACAAACCCACAGCCAAATCCCAACTACACAAGGGGCACCACCTAGTTTAAGAGCGAACTAGGACGCAAAAGAGGAGAATCGTTAGAGCAACCCACAAACAAGCAAGGAATTTACACTAACCCTAACACCAATGGAACACTCTCACACACTAAAACACGAGAGAGAGAGAGAGAGAGAGAGAGAGAGAGAGAGAGAGAGAGAGAGAGAGAGAGAGAGAGAGAGATGGTGCTCGGGCTGCTTTGAAGTGTATCGTTAATGATCAAGCAAACATAAATATATATATGTAAGAAAGAGAGAGAAGGGGGAAGGGGGTGCTTGTTGCACTAATGCCTTCTTACAAATCTGTCATGACCAATCAAAGTGAGATTAGTATTTGTTCAACATAGCCCGAGTAAATTACACCACAACACATCACAAGAAAAAAGCCACCCCAATCACTGTCTTAGGGCCAGGGGAGTCCTCTATACCCTGTCGCCCTCTTACATCATGTGGGATTTATGGCTAAATTGATAACAATACCCGGAGACAAGCTATCAAGAACTTAAATAAAACACCAAGACACTTACACATCATTATTGTCCATGACTTCACGTTGGAAGGGAGACAATGTATCCATGCTTAGTCCAAATTCACCCTCCTTGATTCAGCAAATGTTGGGATTACTCTAGTAGGAGAAATGATAGATTTCCTACTCTCAATTTAATGATCACTCTCTCTTACAATGGCATAGAGTTCCCTTGCTAATCACCCCTAATACAACACATACATATGCCTAATGCCAATGAGATTCCACTCAAGAGCTCCTTCTCAAGAGGTTGAGCTTGGCTTCTCAAGCTATAGCATAGCGCTCTTTCTTCTCCCTTTTTTGTGCTAGCTACACCCTCCTTTTATAGCAATTTTGAAGGCTAGGGTTACTCCTCTAACCATGGTTGGGTTAGGTTTTCAACAATTTATCTAATTTCTTTTGCTTGGAATTATCAAGAAGTTGGTGGGGAAAGAGAGAGGAGAGAAATGGAGGTGATAGGACTTTTCATAGTGGGTTAGTGTTAGTAGAGTTAGTATTAATTTACAAATGGAATTGGATATTTACAATGGGAGTATCCATGTAGGATACAAATAAGGAAGAAAAACTCTTAAGAGGTAAGAAAAGGTGGATTTCTTACAAGGTTGATGCTCCAAGTGTCTTGAGTAGGGCCAATTTTGACGCTTGTTGACGGTCCACTAGCTTTGACGGTACATTTTTTCTCCACTCTTGACCTTCCTTGAGTGACAAGGTAATTGAAGCTGAGTAATCAACCACCATGATGCTGTCTTTTAAGAGAAGAGGCTGAATTTTGTGGTTTTTTGATAGATATGGGTAATTTGGAGGAGGAAAAATGAGACTAGGTGATCAATTTTGGAATGGAATTGTGTGTGGGAGGTATGAGTTCACCATGGTTTCTCTTATTCTTCAAGGTTGAGGAGAAGGTGAGTAGGGTGCAGAGAGGAGTGGTGAGAGAAGTGGGGATGATGAGTGGACAAGTGTGTGTGAAAGAGGAAAATGATAAAGTGGAAGAGAGAGTGTGGCTGCATAGCATGGGAAAACTGGGGTCCACTAATAAAATCATAGCTCACAGCTCGTAGCTCAAAAAAATATGAGAAAATTTGAGGCAAAAGTTCAGCCCACGAGCTACAACTTTTGTTTGTATCACCTTTTCAAATTCGGAGAGTAAGTGAACTTTAAAAATTCAGCAAAACCGACCGTTTTTTTCCACTGCACAAGGTCCTTGTGGGGTCCTTGTTTGAATGATTCTTTTGAATACCTCCAAGAGTGAGCCCTCCATAGTGCATGTATGCATTCCACCTACCCTTGACCTTATTTGGTAGGTCTATAATTGAAGATATTGTTGAGATCATGATATAAGTGAATAGTACAACTAAGAAAATCAAATATTGAGGGGTTTAAAAAATATGTACATGTCAAATATAAATAATATAAGTGGAAAAAATATAAAGGGGTCAAAAGAAATCTCTCTCATTATGAGGCTACCATAAAAAGATAAATATTTTTGGTGTTCTAATTTTTTAGAAAAAAAACAAAATAGATGTAGGAAGGGAAAAATCACAATAGTGAAAAAATATACACATAAATAAAACTAGTTTTTTTGGATTTTTGTTGGGGTGGAGTTACACCAAATATAAGAGAAGCTTACATGAAAATATTTCTATATGGAATAAAGAGTATGAAAAATGGTAAGAAAAATTGTGGTTATGGTGAGGCAATGTACAGAGCATAAATAACACACACCTAGGTAGAAATATTTAAATAAATACCAAAATAATTATGAAAAAATCTTTTATTTAGGCCCTATATACAAAGAAATATTTACATACGCATGGGCCATAATATACTTATATTTTTATATTTTTTATTTTTTTGGCTCAACTAGCCCAATGACTAGCTAATTGAGGGTTTTTTATTTCAGTAAGGAGATATGGGAAAAGTCCCCTAACTCACACGCACCTATATACAGTGAAAGGGTGAGGGTAACCACAGTGTTTGAGTGATTTGATAGGGTGAGATAACTCACTATGGCAATTACAGAGAGCCGAAAAAATGGCTATCACACTTGGCAAACAAAGTTAAGGGGTTACCTAATGAAAAAATGTTTATGGTATGTCATCAGTATTGCCTTAGAGCAACAAGCCAAACCCAATGGAGGGCACACTAGGGCATCTACACTCACAGCAAGCACACAAAATTTGGCCAAGGACGAACAAGCAATAGAATCATCATCACCTTCTTGCATGTCATAGACAAATGTATACAAGTGTAAGCATGCACATGAAGCCTAGCATGTCCTAGAAAGTAATTTTGGGGCCACGGCCAAAAGAAGTAAAGTTAGTCTCAAAAGACAAATTTACAAGATCATTATGACTGAAGGGGAGGACATTGCTAGCCTATTAAATAGACTTAAGAGCATTGTCATGCAGCTCACTTACATCCAGGTCAAAGTACTAGAAGATGACAAATTGGTCATACTACTAAGTGCACTTCCACCTTCTTATGACCACTTAGTCACAATTCTTGAAGAAAAAGTACCTACTCCACCTTTCCAAGATGTCATCAACTCAATCCAAGCAAAAGAAAGAAAGCAGAAAGATTCATTAACATCATTTTTTTCACGACATCCTCAAGGGGAAGATATTAACCATCAACATCATCAACTGGAAGAAAGTGTTATGAATGTGGAAGAATGGGACACATAGCAAAAGACTGCTACACAAACAAACCTTGCAGCAAATGCGATAAGAAGGGACACCCTACTTCTCAATGCTACTCAAATGGAGGCAGTAGCAATGGAGAAAGCACCAATAGTAGAAGCAACAGCAGAAGGTATGAAGGAAAGAGACTTAACAAAGGATCCATTCACATGGTAGAAGACAAAGGCGAGAACAACCTTGTATCCTATGACAACATACTTTGAAGATACAGCCTCTCTACTTGTAGGGGAGGACTTTTATTTTCCTATGTAGATATTATTATCATGTGTGGATTTTGTCAGCTTGTATGGATTTTACCATCCTATGTGGATACCACCAACTTATCATCATGTGTGGATATTACATCTTCAGTATTGTCATAGTCCAAACCTCAAGGGGAGGATTGTAAAGTGTGAGCTTTGTCCTAAAGTGTGAGTCAAAGAGAGGAGAGTGGAAGTATCCCACATGCTGCGATGCAAGGATGTAGAGCTACCTAAAGCTCATTTCTTGAATGAAAAAACACAACTCTATTTTACATTACATCTCCCTTGTTTATGGTGAGCTTGTGATGGCTTAGCAAATGCTCAAGACCGTGTTTATGGGTCCAAGTTAATTGATCTTGGAACCTAATTTGCTTGAGTGATAATCTAGCCAACACACACTCACTTAAGTTGCATGATGTTTATCTTTCATCCACCCTAGCTAGCACGATCCCATGCTCCACAGGATTCAATATTTGGGGGATGATACTTTGGATGTTTTGGAATCCAAATAAACTCCTCACCTTTTTGTGCTTGAATCAACTTCTTTGGAACCCAAATTTGAGTTGCGACAGCTTGCGACTTTGTAAGTTTTTTAATCGTTCTTGTAGACTTCGAGTGTTTTCCTTGTGGTGTTGGATTTTGTGATTTTTCATTAGAGATCTTCATTTTATTGATCCATACCTGCTTTTGGCCGACTTGGCTCTTTGGTATCCAGATTTGTCAAAGTTTTTGGCTCTGACTTGTTGTTCTTTGCTTTTGGCCTTCCTTGGTTGTTAACGAAGCTACTAGTGAGGGTGATGTTGACGGGCGGACGGTGAAATACAGAAGAGGTTCCAGAATACATTGTACTATTATTTTTTGAACCAGAATGATACCTTTTGTAATATTTGAGCAGCCATTAGACTTGGTGAGAACGAGCCTCTATGGAGGAATGTATATAAGTCAATTATTGTAACCTAAACCTAACTTTTGAATTAATCAAATTTGGTTATCATTGTGCGTGGTGTCTGAGAGAGAGAGAGAGAGAGAGAGAGAGAGAGAGAGAGAGAGAGAGAGAGAGAGAGAGAGAGAGAGAGAGAGAGAGAGAGAGAGAGTGACTTCTTCTCTTCCTTACACACACTACGGAAGGTCCATCGCTAAAGCGACACCACTATTGTGTTAGCAACGGCAAGGGCTTCCCTTCAATGCCAAGATTGTGTGATTCCAACTACGGCGTGAAGAGAGTTCCTACGAGCTTCTGGGTGAGTTTTCTTGCAAACTAGGTGTCCGTTTGATGAGTTCTTTGCACCTATGGGTTCACAGCAAGTAGGACTACACATAAGGATCATATGCCACGAAAAATGGTAACTTTTCTTTTGCTGCCTGTCTTTAGCGATTATCACAAGAGGTAGTTGAGGTGGGTTTCAAGTCACAGTCCATAGGATATTAATCTCATGGCAAGGAGAGTGTATCTTGTGAGTTTCGTGACATTTTGAATGCATGTGACCTAGATACAGTGAGCATTAGCGTTGTAGTTTGGATTGTCTTCACTAGTGCGCTCTTGGATTCAATTTCCTCGATTAGAGATTGTCTCAAAAGGTCGGGAAGTAGTTTCACAACCATCTTCTTGTTTCCATGCGCCTACGGGTGAAGCTTCGTCCTCGGCCAACATAGAGTTGTTGGTTTTGTTATCGCTATGCTAGCGTTCGCTCGCGGCGTACCTGCCAACATTGGCGCCACTGCCGGGGATCGAAGCCCTAGGTAGGTGACCTTAGACTAATCCTATGAGGTGAGAGTTCCTCTGGATTACCATAGTATTTCTTCTATCTTAGTTTAGTTAGTACCTATAGAGAGGTGCTAGGAAGCGTGTGTCTTACCTTGGTCACCCATATTGATGGTTTTAGTTTAGAAATGTGTTAGTTTGGGAGCTTGAGTGGTTGAGGAGGTGATAAACCATTGGCTAGTCTGTTTGTGTCAGTTATGTGCTTATCTACTCACAATTGCAAAAGCCATTTTTTTAGGTTTAGGAGTAGCTTTAGGTAGGTGAATTGATCTTGATCTCGAGCTGTCCACCAATGAAAATTTGCTTGAGTTTATTGGTTGCATTGAAATTTTGAAAAGAGAGTGATTCTTGGTTGAACAGTGTTAAGCAAAGCTCATAAAAATGTTTTGCATGGCTAAGGATTTTTGAGGACAAAAGCAGGCATCATGAAGGACCCTGCATATCAAAATTTGAATTTTGTAAGGTTAGACTTCATATGCGTATAAATTCTCTAGGCTAAAAAGAGACCAAACCTGTGAAAACTAACTGCACTAGAGTGTTCAAATGAGTAGTTATACCCTAAGAACACCTTGAGTTGGGAGTCTTGGCAAAGATTTAGGGACCAAACACCAAAAGACGGAGTGGTTGTAGTAAGAAAAATCAGAAATGTGTTTTTGAAGGCACTTTTAAGCTCTAAATTTTGCTATGAACACATGTACATGATGTTGATAAGTAAGGGAACTTAAGGTAGAAACAGATCCAAATTCTGAGACAGGAGACTTTATACGCGTATGAAGTCTCCAGGGTAGATTTGGACAATATCCTGCATGTTGTCAGCACTAAGCCATTTGGGAGGGTTATCTAAACTTTTTTTTTTCCGAGAAAAAGATCCTTCTATTAGTTAATGAAAACTACCCAGAGGGCTACAACCACCTCTGCAAGAGAGGGCTACAACAAACATGATGGGGACACCCTGGACAATGGTGAAGAAAGCCCCAGGGCACCAGAGTCAAAGGAAAGCCTCGCGGCGCTCCCGCATGCGGTCGGAGCTACCCTGTAGTCCCTCAAGCTGTCCTCTGAGAGTATGGATCAGCTCTAGTGAAAAGTCACGAACAGTCTCTACTGGTGGCACAGGGCGAGCCTCAAAGATGTAAAAACAGCGGGCCCGCCAAATGAACCAAAGTGTCAAACCATTGATGAGCTCCCAACATTCCTCTCTCTCACTGCACCACTCCTGTGGAGTGAGCTCTGTAGCAGGCTCGAGTGTAGGTCGCCCCCCCTGCATCACTATCATCCTACTGGTGGAGGATAGCTCAAACTGAAGTGTCGGGCCCGTGAGAGTGGACCAAAGCCGCTGCCCCCCAAGTGTATTGTTGAGCCATGGAGAGAGTAGGCATCAGCCGAAGAACTCGTAGCCACACCTGCTGGGCCGAGGGACAGTCCCACAGACAATGAAGCTGACTCTCCACCAAATGGAGAGTCACAGGCTGCACATGCGGCTGAGAGACCACTATGCACTAGCCAGCTCCCTACTGCTATAGCTCTGTGTGCGACCAGCCACTGAAACAAGGTGACGCGTCTCGCCTGTCTGGAGTCCCACAACCTCTCCCAAAAGGCTGCCAAGAACTCGACTGTGAGACCCTCCTCCTGCCAATGACGTGCTGCAATGAGGCGGGCGTCTCTCTGTGCTGCTAGTACATGACGTCCCAGCCGAACAGTGTACTGAAAGAAAGGGACTTCTCGGTGGTCTGCAGAAGAGAAGGGGTCCCTCCATAGCCACTCACCAGGATCCCACTATACTCGTGCCAATGGACAACACTCCCAAGCCCATAGCCTCCAGTGTCCAGTCTCAAGAGTTGTTGGGTTAGTGTCTATGACGCAAGTCCTCCCACAGATGCCCACTACTCGGATCCTCTGAAAACAGCACTCTGCTACCTGCGGGGCCTCTACTACAACTCATTGTAGTCGTCCCCCACTCTGAAGCTTGAAGAATCGGGCTGGGACCGTCTCTGAGCAGGCCCTGACTCAGATGAGAACCTCTAGTCATGTGAAGGCTCCCATCCACCAGGGTGCTACTTGCTCGAGATGCTTGAGCCACTCAGCTGGAACTAACTCTGAGATGTCCTAACACATGCTCTGCACCCCTCTCATGCCCTGTAGCTGGAACCCCTGCATCTCCTCTGACAAACCTGTGAACTCTAACCAGTCACCTAGAGAGCGTGCTAGACCTGTTGCCATGGGACTCAAGGAAACATGAGGCCGACTACCAACCAAGTGGCCTCTTTGAGTGCTAATCATGGGGTTCCAGACGAGGGGCTGCCGTAGGCGCTCCTCCGTGCATGTCGGATGTCTATGCTCCAGGCCATGCCGTAAGAGCTCCCAAGATCGAAGCAAACTCACAGCGAAGCGGTCCTCCAGTCTCCTGCTCAAACCAACTCTGCGCATCTCCGTAAAGAGCCATCCGGTCGAAGGTTGTTAAGGGCCTCCTGACTGAGGTACCTTGGCACGAAGCCTCTGCAGCAAGAACTCCTTCCATGGCTCCTCACCTGGAAGAAGTCCTCTGACTATGAACTTCCCAAGAAGGGCTCTGCTCTGCTATGCTGAATCAATGATCCCAAGCCCTCCCTGAGAACAAGGAAGCGTTATGACCTGCCAAGCCACCTTGGCTCGGGCTATCTGAGTGTCACATCCTGACCAAAGTAAGTTCCTGATCAGCCTCTCTACCTGGCTGATACAAGAACCCGAGAAGATCCAGCAGGAAGTGATGTACCACATAGTCGCCAACACCAGGTTGGCAACTACTACTCTGCCAGCCAGAGAAAGTCGTGATGAGCTCCAATGTAACAACTTTCTCCTGATAGACAAAAGAAGGGGAGCAATCTGCTGCTCAAGAGACAAGTCCAAACCAACCTGACAACCCAAGTACCGAACTGTAGTCCCTAGGGGAATCTATCTGAAACCCTCTCCTGGCATCCAATCTGGCAAAGGAGCGCTACCAACCGAGAAAGCCAATGTCTTTCTCCAGTTCATTAGTATGAACCTTGGGCCACCATATGACACCACACCATATCAAACGTGGAACCCAAGGGCTTCTTATGCGCCAAGACCAATGCCAATACCTACTCCACATGTAGTCTCTGGAGCGCCTTCACCCACGGTGCCTGCTCACTTAGGTGACTTTGCTCGAGCTATCGGTCGATCTATTGCTGAGAATATGCGTAACACTCCTGATAGAGAGCCTAGAAGTAAGGCAGTACAAATAGCCAAGCTCTCACAAAAATTTAGTGGAGACGGGGATGTGAGAAATCATATCAAAGTGTTTGAACAAATATGCGATTCTCTACGAGAACACAATGGCCGGCATAAGAGTAATGCTTTAAGCCTAACCTTAAGTGGAAAGGCTGGGGATTGGTATAGAACCCTAACGGTGGAAGAAAAAACGATTTACCCTACTCTTAGGAGAGTGTTCTTGAAATAATACATACGAGAGGGAGTGCTTTGGGGTGTAGCCTCTCAGCTCTCAAGAAAGCCCAACGAGAGGAAGGAGAGTCGATGAGAGACTTTATTAGTCGCTTGAAGCAATTGAATTCTTGTTGTAATCCAAATGAGCGCTTCAATAATAATCAATTGCTTGATAGATTCATTAGGGGATTACAACATGAGGATATCTACAATGGCCTAGTCATTAGAGGTAACACCACTTGGGAAGCAATCACCACCAATGCGATCCAATTGGAGGATAATTTAATGATTCAAGGAGAAATAGTGTCTGCTGAGCCTAAATCTATTAGCTCGCAAGCATTGGGGCATCAGCCAACGACCCTAAAATATATTGCTAAGGAGCCAAAGATATCTGAGATGGCTTTAGCAGATCTCGCCAAGGCCATTCATGAGAGTTTTAGTGACAATCATGCTCCACAAAACAATCATATGTATCCAAGAAGGGAGCAACAATGGTGCTCAGTATGCTATGGACCGCATAGTACCAGTGAATGCCCTACTTTTAGAGTAAAATTCAACGGGATTTGCAATGCCTGTGGGAGATATGGTTTTGAGAAAGAAGAGACGAGGTGAAGGTCTACGCACAAAAGAAATTTAATCAGACGCTCAAAGACCTGGTGGCCCAAGGGCTGCAAAGATATGCAAACTCTACAACCAATACTTCCAGGTTTGCAGCAAGAGGCCACAAAAATATACAACTCCTCCCCATGCAATGGCAACAACCAACATACCCAGAGAAGTAAACTACACCCAATACCTGCATGAACAAGTGGTTTGCATGGGCATGGAAAAGCCCAAGTACATTGGAGGAGGGGAAACCTTGACAAAGATTGCATATGAGGGAATCGGAGCAATAGGACATTGGCCAGAGCCACCAACACAGAATGAGTGGTTCAAAGTGAAACCTGATATCGAGGATGGCCGCTAAAAGCAACAACTCCACCCATCACCACAAGGTTAAGAAGAAAGCTAGAAATAGTGCCTGAAGACGAGCTTGTGGAGCCACCAAGGAAGAAAGGAAAAGCGGCATTGGACAAGGAATCTAGACCCAAGGAAACACACATTCAAAAAGCTGCTCGGATTGAAAGACTGATAGAATAGTTCAGAGTAGAAAGAGCATTTAAAGGAGATTTTGAAGAGTACTAGGTGCCAGACCCGGCCAAAGTTGGAGGAAGCTCCTCTAAACCACTAGAGGATCAGTTTGATCATTACATCCGTGCATATGAAGAGACGGAAAGGGTAATTGACCAACAAAACTTAGAGTCTTTCATGATGGAAGAAGTGCAAGACATCAAAAAGAAGTTGAAGGAATCATCGAAAACACCTATGAAGAAGGATCAAGAGGAAGAGCAAACAAAAAAGAAAACACCACCTTCTCCACCAAGTTCTCCTACACCTCCTCTGAGTCCAAAACCATCTACACCCGAACCCCAATCATCACCAAAAGCAACAGAAGAGGCCACGTCTGCACACGAAGGTCAGAAAAAAGATGACAGGAATACTTATGAGGATATCATTCAAGTAGGGTATACGATAGCAGAGGCTTCCACAGTGGTTTATGGTACTCCTAACCCACCATGGGTTGCAAAGGAAGAAGAAGAAAGACGAGAGCTTCCCAGAAACGAGGAAAGAGATGATGAAGCAAAAAGAAAAAAGGTAGACCATGAGTCTCAATGAAGAGATCCAGAAAGATTTTCACCACAGCCAGGAGTGCCAGGGATGGTTCAAGTGCCTCTGGTGCCTCAATGGAGACCCTTGGCTAACCCATTCCGAGAACCACCTGCAGGAGTATTTATCAGTACGGGTTATCAGGTTCCATTGTCTGGTCCAATCAATAGACCCACATCTCGAAACCTTGTAGCATCAACTGAAGATGACATAAGAGCCGCTTATCAAATACTGGATAGAGTCAGGACGCAGTCTCTTACCATTGCTGAAGAGAACAGCATGCTGCATACCAGGGATAACAACATGCAAATGGAACATGAGAACCTCTCAAATCCAGTACAAGATACCCACTTGAAGGCCAAAGAAGCAGATAAAGATCTCGACACTCTTAATGCAACACTAAGGGAATCTGAGAGCAAAAGAGACACTCTCGTGCTAGAAATGATTGAAGCCTCGAGAGTAATCAAGACCCTCCAAGAGCAAAAAATTCAAGTCTTGGATGACTTAGAAGTAGCAAAAGATGAAGTTCTAGAGCTGAAGGAAAAGTTAGAGCTCCAGGACCTGACAATCAGAAGACTAAGGGCTACACCAAGGGCAGTGAGGGCAAGTGCAGGAGCAAATGCCCAAGTTATACAAGCCCTAGAAGCACAAATCACTGCCCTACACAAGGAATTGCGGCTAGAGCAAAGAGAGAGGATGCATATGGCAGAAGGATCTCTAGTCGTCGAAGAAAGAATGAGAGTAGAACACCAAGTTCTGCAGAAAGAACATGAGGAACTTCAAAAGAATCTGGAAACATTGCAAGAAAAAATGGTTGACATGGCAGAGGAAGCTATCCAACGAGACACAGTTGCACAAAGACAAATCAAGGAATTGCAAAAGGAAATAGTGGCTTTAAGGACACGGGAATCAGAATCAGGGCACAATGAAATGGAGACAAATGCTAGAGATGAGCCCATGGAAATTCCTAAAGGTGTCGAAGATATACAGCACAAGGAAGAACACAAGGAGACAGTGGTAGAACAAACACAACCACTTACCGCAGAAGAGGAGACGTGCCTCCAGCTTTTGATAGAGAAGACAATAGCAGAGGACCATAAGGCAGCCTTGGAATGGGAATCACAAATGCTCCATTATGTAGAAGTCTGGCAACAAATGTGCTTAGGGAGGAATGGATGCAACCCACACTCCCATATCCTCTCCTAAAGTATGAAGTAATATTAATCAGGAAAAGAGTCGAAGTAGAAGCCACAATGCCGATATATGAAGGAGATGTCAAGATTAGAGAGGATGCAGGTAGAGTGGTGGACTCACAACCAAGATGGAGAAAAGCATGGCTCTTAAAGTACCTAGGATTTCTGAAATACTTGGTGGAGGTCCCAAAGATTATCAGAGATGACCTCCTCTTTTGCCCAGTCCCTCGTGTTCTCACTTGGACCAATCATTTTAGAATCCTGAAGGCTCATCCAAAATGGCTAAACTACCCGTCTATGCCTGCACCCACGGAAGGAGAGAGAATACGTGTCTCTTATATGGTGAAAACTGTGAAGGGCACCATTAAGATCTTCACAGGCTCTCCAGACTTGACGTGCATCATGATCAAGAAGATCTGTAAAACTTTTTTGGCTTGTTTTGAAGTGTTCACGCCTTCTAAAGCGACGGATTCTACACTTTTATCAACGAGCAACATTGTCACTACAATGACATATGATTTATCAAAACAACCATCTCTAGAGGTTTTACATCTACTGTATCAGAGAATCATGTTTCTACCCAGCTATCACATGCAAGCTTTAGAAGAAGCTTTCTACACGAGATTCTTTACTTATGATAGCAAGATATTTGGACCAACAATCACTTTGGGGAACATTAGGTACGAATCGTACCTAAATCTGCTAAAACCACCAAGCTTCCACTAACAGCAGAACAACTCTCACTAAAGCAAGACAAGTCATGTCAAGGACAACATGGATGTGGAAGGGGGAGTGTTGACGACGGACGGCGGAATACAGAATAGGTTCCAGAATACATTGTACTATTATTTTTTGAAGCAGAATGATACCTTTTGTAATATTTGAGCAGACATTAGACTTGGTGAGAACGAGAGTCTATGGAGGAATGTATATAAGTCAATTTTTGTAACCTAAACCTAACTTTTGAATTAATCAAATCCGGTTATCACTATGCGTGGTTTTGAGAAAGAGAGAGTGAGAGTGTGACTTCTTCTCTTCCTTATGCATGCTACGGAAGGTCCATTACTAAAGCGACACCACCATTGTGTTAGCAATGGCAAGGGATTTCCTTCAACGCCAAGAGTGAGTGATTCCAACTACGATGCGAAGAGAGCTCCTACAAGCTTCTGGGTGAGTTTTCTTGCAAACCAGGTGTCCGTTTGATGATTTCTTTGCACCTATGGGTTCACGGTGAGTAGGACTACACATTAGGATCATATGCCACAAAAAACGGTAACTTTTATTTTGTTGTCTGTCTTTATACGCGATTGTCACAAGAGGTAGTTTGAGGTGGGTTATCAAGTCACAGTCCATAGGATATTGATCTCATGGCAAGGAGAGTGTATCTTGTGAGTTTTGTGACATTTCGAATGCATTTGACTTAGATTCGGTGAGCATTAGCGTAGTTTGATTTTCTTCACTAGTGCGTTCTTGGATTCGATTTCCTCGATTAGAGATTGTCTCAAAAGGTCAAGAAGTAGTTTCACAAACATCTTCTTGTTTCCATGCGCCTACGGGTTTTAAGCTTTGTCCTCGGCCGACATAGAGTTGTTGGCTTTGTTCTTGCTATGCTAGCATCCGCTCGTGGCGTACCCACCAACAAGTGATGACCCGAATTTTTGGTAGGGGGTGTCATAATCATCATCACTGTTGCTACTATCCTCAGCAAGGTTGATATCTAGCAAATTCCATATGTGGTTTGGCTGGTTTTGGAAAGTTACTATCTGTTTGCTCTTGGATTGATGTTCCTGGAATGACTATTCTAGCCAATTGATTAGAATGTTGTTAGCTCGTTGACATGGTTGTGTTCTTCTTGGCTGATTCATCTCTTCTTGTATAGGAGCCACATACAGGAGCGTTGTTAGCTCATTGACATGGTTGTGTTCTTCTTGGATGATTTTTTTCTTCTTGTATAGGAGCCACGTATGAGGATGCTTGTTGCGATTGCATCACCAATGAAAATTTTGGAATCCACTCTTGATGCACTTTCTTCTTGTAGCGGTGACATTGGTTCCTGGGTCTTTGATATGGACAATCATAAAACCATGCATTAGTTAAAGTGTCGTTTGTGTCACCTATTGGGTTGTCTTGATTTCCATTTTTGGCATCTTCTTGAAGTTCCAAGTGTTCTACAGAGTCATTAAACTCGTCTTCTTCTTCTTCTTTGGATTCCTGGATCACACTCACTGCAAAATAAGGAACAACATCATAGCCATCTTTATTACAGAACTTTGTTGTTGGACCGTCTTGAATAGCACACACATCCAGAGTAGCCAAGATGTGCTCCCATTCTAGTGGCTCTAATGCTTCTTCATGAAATGGTTCTGGGATATAATCCTTACCTCCGCTTGTCCTTTCTAGGATACATTCCTCTCGCTTTAAACTTCCGTATTGCAAAGTTCCACACATCCACAGTTCTTTAGGCTTACCCAACCATGCTGAAAGTTCTAATCCTATTATTGTGGCAGAATCAAACTCTTCTACAGGGGTTCGGTTCACGTCCTTGTAATTATGGTGCTTAAGATTTATTCTTGTCGAGGTTTCCATGTGTCTCAAGTAGATATGGTCATAACCCTAGGTCCTTGACCATTTTCAATTGTTGCATGAATGGTCTTTTTAGAATGATATCATAGTTATTCTTCTTGTCAAAGTCCACAATAGCAAAGGTATGCTCATACTCAATTCCCACTATTCAGGGCTTGGTAACAAGATATTTTTACAGTTAATGTATGCCAGATGCAGCTTTAAAGGTCCAACAGATGCTTTAATGATGCTAAAAAGGAGTATGCTTGAAGTGAGAACAAATGGGAGATTATGATCTAGAGCTGAAATGCTTAAAATGCTCTACCGGACTGTCTTTATGGCTCGTCGATTGGAGCTACAGTAAAGAAGTTATGGCAATTTGAAGTTTAAGTTGATGCGGATCCGTACCGGATTGGACAACTGCAACTGAGGGGAAAGAAATGAAGTGAATGCATGGGCCTGAAGTGCTCACTTTTTGGAGCACGTCGATCTTTTTAGATCAGTGATTGGAGTTACGGTTACCAACATATCGCCATATTAAATTTCATCGGGGCGAGTTTCGTAACAGTCTGGTCGGCTCGGTCGGTGTGCCATCTGGGAATTTTGTACTTCAACCAAGTTTCGAAACGTTATCTTTTGTGGTGCACTGATAACTATATATGCGAGAGGATTTGAACTCGCCACTACTTTAGTCAATATTTGTGTCATCACTGTGCTTGGCAATGCTTTGATATGAACTTATAATGTTAATTGATACGCAATGATACGCAATCCAATGGTTTGCAAGGAAATGCCTTGGGTGAATTATAAGCCAAATGTAGTGCCGTACGGAAGCACATAAGGTTTTGAAGAGCTTCGTGTCCGCAATGTCATCTCTTGGAATGCAATGACTCTTGCGGGGAATGTCCAACACGGCTGTCGGCAAGGAGCTCTGGGCTATTTTCATCGAGTGCAAGGGGAATGTCTATTGAATGATGTGATTATCAATGCTTTGGTCAAAATGCACACCAAATGTGATGCCTTCATTTCCGATGCCATGTCTTGGTTGAAGTGCATGCCAAATGTATAAGACCTAGGGAACTGAGACATAGGATCCTCCTCCCTACCGCCCTTTATATAGGCCTATCTCCTAGCTCTTGCCCTAAGCGGATCCCCAGTCCACACTGGTCCAGTCCAGGCCCTTGGCCTAGGTCCCTGACCCCCTAGGTTGGGCCTTGCCCCGTAGGACCCTTGTCCTAACATTACTCACCCCTTAAGGAAGAGTTTTCGTCCTCGAAAACACTAGTAATATCTTCTTAAGGATACTGATGTTTTCTTTATTGACGTCCCATACGTGATCCAGTTGTCTCTATGACCAATAATTGGTGCAGTGAGGAGGTTCAATGAATCCAAGAGCAACATATTGATTTTGAATATTGTTGTCCTTTTGCAACCACTTGGATCTAAATGGTAGCTCCATTTATAACTCACTTGAGTACTGTAAAGGAGTAACCACAACTAAGAGTTGTCCAAAGGCATAACCAGTTTTCAGATCTTCTGAAGGTGCTGGAATAATGCAAGGAAAACTTGGCGTAACTTTCCATGCAGTTGTCAGCCAGATTTCCTACTCGCGTGAGTATCTTGAAAAGTTCATAGATAGGGAGTGTCCTCTTGTTAGAATTCTGAATCGTTTGGAACACAAAGAACTACATGTTCATCCCTAATGAAGGTTACTTGCCAACATACTTTGTCAGCACACCTGGTAAGTCCTTGACGTATGAAACTATTGAAACAATCTCCAACCCTACCACAACAGGTGTTCAAAGTTGAAAACCATATTTAAGCAAATTCTAGAATAGGGAGAAAATCATCTATTCAAAAATGCGTTGTGCTAACGTATGCTCTTAGCAGATCCTTTAGCAAAAGAAATATTTGTAAGTTGCCCATCCAACACGAGATGAATAGCAGCACTAAGAGTGAGGTGTTGTTCCCCAACCACTTACAGACAGTCTTCCCTGATTGTCAATAATCTAGGACTCAATCATTGAGTATCCAACCATATATTTTATATGGAGTGAAGACAACCAACTAGGTTAAGAGCGGGTGGACTAGAGGAAGCTCCTAGAGTTTAGACCATCCAACCATAGACACCCATCATGAGCCAGTGCCTTGTATGGTAGGGTGTAAACTCATAATAAATCTGCAGGAGAGATTGCACATGCAGTGCAAAAAGGTGCAGAGAGAATAAAGTCCATGAATTGGCATGCCGCTCCAAATAAATCAGTGTTAAACACTAGGGCCCATAACACCTAGTGTGCATGCATTTAACACAAATTTATCCAAACCGCAATTTCATGACGAGACTTTCCCCGGTACGTAAGTGAAAGCCTTTCAACAAGAGTTGGACCATACAGAATATGAAAGATCAATCACACCTAGGTACCAACCATGAGACATTCTCAGTAACTTAGCATACTTGGCTATATGTATAAACAACCCTCCGTTAAGGTGGTTTCACAGCACTTGTCATGGCATCGAATCTGTACTGAGTACAAGACAATTTCTGGCCACTGAAATTGTTCCTGATACGGTGTGCTCCAAATGGTCTAATAAACAGATGTGACCAGCACGTAGGGACTTCGTCGCGACACATCATTAATAATTAGGTGCCACTGTCAGTCCCAGAGACTCATATCCACCACATGTGGAATATGTCTCAAATAAGGATGGCCGAAAAAGTGACATCCATCAAGTACAAGATGTCCGTGTGTGGGGAGGAACTGCAAAACACTCCGTGACAAGAGTGATAGGGACCCTCATTATCTTGCTCCACATTGGCTAAACCGAACTCCTTGAGTTCCTAGGCCATGTTGTATCGCATGTGACAACATGTGCCAAATTGAACCCTACAAGTAGGTTCGTAACAGCATAAGACAGAAAGATAGGTTTGACCCTTGGCCCAAAATACTTTATGCCGACATGCCCTTGGCATGGCTCTCTAACATTCAAGCGTACATAGACGTCTTGAAAAACCAAGCAAAGCATACTAAAAATGGAATAACACCAAATCAATAAATGCCTACCTAGAGATTTGAACGCAATGTACACTTACCTGTATTCAAATGGAGAGGAGCACGTCCCCTACCTAAAAAAACAAACAGCATTGAGCTGGAAACCCTGGGTGTTGCCTTTGCAATCCAAGCCCTTGGATTAGAATCTACGTAGTCAAACCCCGTGGTAAGACTCTTTGTAGAAACTGCTCAACTAGCAGATAACGGTAACCAACATAGTCAACCGTGTACAGAATGATTGGAATCAACTTGAAAAGTGTGTCCGTCCGCTACCGCGTGTGGTAGATTGTGGAATTCTTTCCTTGAAAGTATAACTAGGAGAGATCAATTGTGATTCTCAATGCAGATTAAACTGTGATCCTTAATGCATATGGGGTGATGTAACAATCACCCGCCGGGTCTTACCCCAAAAAAGTATGTCCATAGACACGCTGTAGTGCTATAGAGAAAGCAGGAAATCCACACAAGTGAACGGCCAAGCTCTTATGGACCGCCATGCTATCGCAACTGATTGCTGCATCGATACTTCCTTCTAGAGCTCAGTTGCTGCGAGTTGAAGAGTGTAAAAAACTCAACTTGAGTGTCGCACTGAAAACATGTAGTGGAAAAAAGGACACCCTAGACATCCGTAATGACAAGACTCTTGCTTGTCTAGTAATGTCGATGTGTACTTCCCTGGGTAGATCTGGTTGATCTTGAAAAGAATTATCCAAAGAATGCCAATAGTTAGGTCTTACCCTTGGCCTAACAATGGCTCTTAGCCAGTGTTAGTGTGTATGGCGCGTAGCCCTTATGGAAATTAGTGTTGCATCAACGAAACGATGAAAACTAATGTAGAGGGCGTCGTGCTTAATTTCTAACTGAGAGTTAGAGTACCTTGGCTCATGCTGACTCCGAAACATGTATTAAAGACTGCATAGAAAGTTTTGATTATTCATGGAGAGAAATAAGAGAGAGAGAGAGAGAGAGAGAATGCTAGGATGAATAACTTTCCTTAAGTGACAGCTTTGTATATGTTGTGCCCATGCTCGTGTGCATCTTATGCATAGTGTGCACCTTATCATATAAGCGTGCCACAGTTTTCTGCTATGACTCTCTCATCGAGAGAGGTAACAGAAAAACACAAACAGATCATAGAGTGACCCACCTACCATGTATGTGGTTGTGATGACACCAATGTGACTTAATGATATCACTTTGCCTTTGAATTAAGTCCTTGATTTAGGTTCTTTTTAGTGTTTTTGTGCGTTGACAGCAACCAAAATTATGTGAAACAATCGCGAACTTATCGTGTCCTTGACAAAGTGTATGGTGTTATAGCAGAAGCGTGTTTCAGGAGGCGGTAGAACTGAATCCACCTAGCTAGCATGCCATGTATAATAATCTTAAACCCTTGGCAAAAGTGATGGTCTCAAACGTGAGAGCAAAAAGCCATAAGTGCCTTGCACAATTTAGACTGGTAGGGATTCTATGAGTTGAGATTCCCTATTTTGCCAGTTTCCCGAATTTGTGTGCCAATGCCCTTGATGCCAAGTCATTGGGCAATACCTTGGCACAAGGGAGTAGCCTTGCTTCCTATAAAATCATCAAAGCACTTTGCTTTGCACAAAAGTAGTAGTTTTCAATCAAAGGTGTAAACATGAAAAAAATAAACAAAACTGAACATGGTCTAACATGGTCATCCTGCTGTAACCAGTTGTCTTGAGATGTCAAGGAAAAACTAGCTCAAATGTAGCTCATAGCCCTATCTATTGAACAAGAGAGAATTATCATGTGTTTCATATACACCCTTGTAGATCATATACGCCCGTCTGGTATGTAATGAAAAAACCTGCAGTCATAATGCCAATTCCCCCGCCAAGTTTGTATGCTCATTGCATAGTCCAAATGCGGGAATCTTCAATGCAAGATGCCCAAATTGTAGCCAACAAATGTTGGTATTGATGTACAAAGATCATGGTAAACGAGAATTGACCTTGTCAAGAAATTTCAATTGAAATTGGTGGCGAGCATCTTTGCCGGCTTCTAGAAGCAGTGACAGGAAGTCGGTCATGCCGAGCTCTGTGCACCCTTCATGAAGTCGAGCCACAGGGTGTGCCGATCTCCTTGAGATTCCATGGGCATCAAAATTGAACTGCTATTGATCCGTGCAGCATATCAAGGCTGCAAGTACGGCTTGTGCTTGGAGTGCCTAAAGTGCACTCCCCTCGATTGGCATACGAGCCTTGCTAGAAGGCAATGCAAGCCTTGCTTGCCCAAAATGTTATGTAAATTTCAAAGTAACAATGCAACATGCACAGTATAGGCATAATTCGGTTGCATGTGCAAGTGATGATCATTCATGCTAGCAAAACCATGCAAATGAATGGAAATTGATAACTTGTACAACAGCCTTGCTGGGATAAGAATCACTCATCATGTTCGAACAAATTTGCCAAACAACTTCAAAAACAAATGCATACCTCATTACTGACTTGTGCCGAACTTACCTTGCTAGCCGCGTGGCCTATGTGGTAACTCTTCCATGATCCTCGCAACCCATGTCGAAACTTGAAGCTTGTCCTGCCCTCATATGGAGGTTGGTTGCAAGGCTTCTCTCAGAATGCCTTGCCTTATGCGCAACTCATGGTGAAGCTTAAAGCAAGGATCAATTACAAATTCTTGGCTGCAAACCTTTTCGAATGTGATTCGCTCAAATCGAAGAGAGTTCGAGGCATACGGACTTCATGGACTCATCACGTACGTGCATGCTTGATCTATGCCAAGGTGACCATGCCTTGAAATCCTGTGCATGCTGTAATTGGTTCGAGATTACCAAAACTATGCCACTGGTTGCGTCCCCCAACATGACGACCTGGCGGGTGCCGAAGTCTGAGGCCGATTGAATGAGGGGGGGGGTAATCCATGGGCTCCCTCCCTTACCTTTTAAATTTATTGCCCTAAGGCCAAAGCGTTTGGGCGCTTAAGTGTGAAAAAAAACGAGCTCCAAGCATGGCGATGGCGCAGCATAGTGCCACACAGAGAGAGAGAGAGAGAGAGAGAGAGAGAGAGAGAGAGAGAGAGAGAGAGAGAGAGAGAGAGAGAGAGAGAGAATTTTTGCGTGTTGTAGTGCCGACCAGATCTCGTCGCTGTGATGTGAAGTATTCCCAAGCCCCTCACGCTCAAGATGAGCCCACCATCGCGGTATTTGGCAGTGGTCTCTGTTCTCTCCCCTCTTGCCGCAAGTGGCCCTGCACACGAGCCAAGTTCGCCCCTTTGACGTGCCCGCCTGAGTAGAGCCCTTCTCCACGCCTTCCCTTGGTGCATGTACATGCAAAAGGTGAGGTCCACGACCCCCTTGGTCCAGATTATCCCTAGCTCTGATACCAATATAAGACCTAGGGAACTGAGACATAGGATCCTCCTCCCTACCGCCCTTTATATAGGCCTAGCTCCTAGCTCTTGCCCTAAGCGGATCCCCAGTCCACACTGGTCCAGTCCAGGCCCTTGGCCTAGGTCCCTGACCCCCTAGGTTGGGCCATGCCCTGTAGGCCCTTGTCCTGACAAAATGTGGTGCCCTTTGAGGGCCGCCCACCCAAGAGGCAAGGGCCGCCCAAGGGCTATATTAAATGGCCACCCAAAGGCCTTATGTGTGTGAATGGGGGGGGGGGGGGGGAATAGGGAAGCCATGGCGCTCACGCAGCAAGGGGTGCAGGAGAGGAGAGAGAGAGAGAGAGAGAGAGAGAGAGAGAGAGAGAGAGAGAGAGAGAGAGAGAGAGAGAGAGAGAGAGAGAAACATTCGTATAGGCTGTTCTACTGCTGGGAGGTGGCGGCCTTGAAATGGAACTTGGAGAGTAGGCCACCATGAAGAGTTTCAACGCCATTCTCATTGCATTTGGCATGGCTGGAAATCTGATGGCTGCCACATCATTGAGTGGTTTTTTATGCCCCTAGCAACGACACCATCGTCGTTGGTTAGGGAGGCAAAAGAGGGGCTATTAATAGCGTGGAAAAAAAAGCAAGGGAGGGAGAATAGGTAATTGGAGGAGGAAGGACTCGAGTTGTGAGGGAGATCAAAGGAATGGTAGAGCTCTCTCTCTCACTCACTCTCTCTTGGCTTAGAGAAACTTGAAGGAGAACCTTCCGACCTTGCTCTCAAGTAAGCAAGGAAGGGAAGTGGCATAAGAGGGCAAGGCAAGAACGAGCAGAGGAAGGAAAAAGAGGTAAGGGTAATCACAGAGGAGGAAGGAGTCAAACTTGGGGAGATCAAAAGCGTAGAAGAGCTCTCTCTCTCGCTCTCTCACTCTCGGCACTTGAGAAGCTTGAAGGAGCACCTTCCAACCTCGCTCTCGACGAGTAAGCAAGGAGGGGAAGCTGCATAAAAGAGACAAGGGAGCTCGTAGACAAGAGGGTGTATTTGAGCAAGAAGGGAGTCGACGATGATAACCAAAGACGTCAAGCGAACGACAATCGATTTTGGAAAATCGACATAGAATGATTTTTGTTCACCAGCGACAGCCTAGGTTTAGTTAATCTTTTTAATGAATCACGGAGCCGTTAACGGCTCGAGGAAAATTGTTAAGGGAGCTTAAACTCCTAAACCATCACTTGAATTAATTAACGGTGTCGTTAACGGCATTGCTTCAATAATTGTGCGTCAATTTTGTTAGTGTTACCAGCTTCCAAGCAATTTTTGTGCGTCGGTAGCATTACCAAGTAACTAATATCTACTATTTTGTGCAACGTGATGTTATGAGTTTTTTGGAAGAAGTGATTGCGCATATGTACATACACATGCATGGTGCATCAAATAAAGGATTGCCCATTTTCCATAGCCAAGTGGTTACGCGGGACCCACATGTGTACAAGTAGGACAGTGTATACATAGTACATCGATTTTCATTATCACCAGTATCAGTGTGTTTTTATATAACAATGAGGAGTTGGTGGAGTGTAAAAATTCTCGAGGAATCTATCAACGGGGTCACGCCATGAGGTAAGTAGGTGCGTCAGATGACATCCAGTGGCGTCATGAGGTCGAATGGCATCAAGACTTGCACGTGGATAAGTGAGGACACAACGGGAGTGTTTTCTTGTGATGAATTATGCAGAAAGTTCATCATGAGAACTATATTTGTGGGCCACTTCACATGATTGCGAGATGCATTATTGGAAAAAGTTGAGTGCCAGGTGTGCAGATGGATGTAGAAAGGTAACAAAAACACATTGCGTGGCCATTTTTTGGCCTGTTCGGGGTTCATATGAAGTCAATTAAAAGGCCAAAGGTGCCCAAAGGATAAAATGAAGTGTGGATACTAAAAACCCTGAGAAAAAAACCAGAAAAACGTGGAGAGAAGAGGATGAAGAGCCGCTACTCAATTTTTGTTGTTTTTGGAGCCTGTTTTGGCCATAAATTGCTCATCCGAGCAGGGATTTGAGCACTTTGATATTGTAGACTGGGGTTTTTGGCCATTCCAGACGCAATGGCGCTATCCATTTTACCAAATTTTTCATTGTTTTCTTACTGGTTTGGCTGTGTAAGTTTCTTCTGTGAGCGAAGCCTCTGCTCAAATTTGTGATTGTATCTGGCATATTTCATCCATATGGTGTGAGCTATTTGTCCCATTGGTGTCCAAGCTCAATTATATCTAAGCATCAGATATCTTCCTTCTTTGAGCTGATTTGTGTGTGTGTGTGTGTGTGTGTGTGTGTGTGTGTGTGTGTTGAGTGGGTAAATGGGTATTCTCTCTCGTCTCACTCCATTGGTGTGTTCCTTGTCTCGGTGAGGTGGGATGTGTAAGCCAAGTGGTGCCCCATAGTGTGTGTGTGTGTGTGTGTGTGTGTGTGTGTGTGTGTGTGTGTGTGTGTGTGTGTGTGTGTGTGTGTGTGTGTGTGTGTTATCCCAAGATTGTGTGTCGGGTGTTTATACAGGCATTGTGTGTGTTTCCATCCCGCTCACATTCTTTTGATGCCCCCACGGAGGATCTTCTTTGAGTACCTTCAGCTTCGGGATTACAGATTGCAGATTACAGGTTACAGGTACAGGTGATTCACATACGTACAGGTAGCTGGAGTAGAGTGATATACTGGCAAGTGGGAGTCACTTGCAGTTGCCGTGGGTATGCATCATTGTTTGAGTGTATTGTCTTGTATTGTACGTTACTTGTGGATACTGCCATTGTACACCTTTCTGGAGCCATACTTGGTTTTATTTTTTGCAATCCCAGCCATTTCTGAGACTTGGTCTGGAAGATAGTCATTTATGACTTGACTATACGATATTTTCATAAACCTTCGTGAGAGGGTCGTGGTCAGCTTTTATTGAGTTGGGGGATTCTCAAGTGTGAGATCCTTTCGGTGATATAGGTGGCTGGAGCACC
This sequence comes from Adiantum capillus-veneris, assembly GCF_014529385.1. Lineage (NCBI taxonomy): Eukaryota > Viridiplantae > Streptophyta > Polypodiopsida > Polypodiales > Pteridaceae > Adiantum > Adiantum capillus-veneris. The sequence goes on along the minus strand of NC_140936.1, from coordinate 122,008,514 downwards.
CTTTTTGTGACCTCTTCATAGGCTATGTACTAGTGATTCCTTGATGCTTGGGTGCCATTGTTGGCAGGTTATGCATACATATACAGTCTATATTTTGGGTTTTTACTGCTCTAATTTTGGGGAAACTCTGCCAAAATTTTTCCAATTTGTGATGGCTGGTTTTTTTGTCTTTTGAGCCATTTTATGTTGTTATGCTCCTGAAATTCTGGCAAAATCAAAGGGTAATTATTCAAGTGTGCTTTCTTGGGAGCTACATGGTTGGCCTTTAATGGATAATCACGATGGACCTCAGATCACTCCTTTTCATTTTGCACAAAGAATCCAGATAAATGTTCATGTGCACAGGAAGATTTTTTACTAGCAGCGCATAGTTTTTATGTATGGACCAAGAATATTAAGAGAGATATTGGAATCCCCTTTGCCTATTGTAATTCTAATGATTAACTATGAACACTCATTTGATGTGCATGTGTTCATCCTTTTCTAAAGCTTGAGCTCCATTAAAGTTTCTGCGAATCGATTCAATAAAAAGTTTTGGGTTTTTGCACCTGTGTTAGAAGGGGTTCTCAAAGCGTCAAAACTTGGGTAGCCATGGCTTTCTCTTATCCGGAATTTCATGGAAGAAGTGATGAAGATGTGGAAGACTTTTTGGAAAAGATGGAGGTTGCGTGCATTAGCAACCTGATTCATGATCCTGCACAGTGTTACGTCTTCTCTAGATTTTTTTGAAGAGTGATGCACGAGTTTGGTCCAAAGCATTTGAAGAGGAGTTACATGTGGTTGATCCACCTGTGAGATTAAGCTGGGACAATCTAAGGCATGGATTGGAAGTGGAGTTTGTGAAGACAGAAGATCTTGACAAATTGTGGCAAGAAGTATAGGGTTTGGTGCAAAGGTAAGGTGAGCCAGTAGATGAGTACATACATAAATTTTCAATGGCATGGGAGCGGATGTGCAAGGCCTTAGCACCACAGGTACCCCCACCTGACATGATGAAGAAGGACAGATTCTTGGCTGGTCTTTGGGAGATATTACGTTGAGAAGAATGAGTCAGCTAGGAGTAGAGTCTTTGCCCAAGAGGCCTTAATTTCAGCCTATGGATTCTTTGCAAGATTGCATGCCAAGGGTTCATCATGAACTAGTGGTTTATGTTACTCCACAGGTTATGCCAGCAATGGTCACTACAACAATGCAAGATGATGGGCTAAGGCAGGACATGAGGCAAGTGGTAGATTTAATGAAGAATCTCAGCCTAAACATGCTAGGTAATGTGGGAAATAATCAAGGTCGTGTGAGGTTTGCAAATCAGCTAGGAGGTGAAAGAAAAACCCACGAATGGTGTTGGACAAAGCAATGGTAGGGTCTGAAGGCAGGCGCCCACATGTTATAATTGCAAAGAGTTAGGCCACATCAGCCCACAATGTGATAAGCCACCAAGGATGGGGGAGACATGTATCCATTGCCAAGAGGGGTGCTAACTAGGTCAAATGATTATGGCATTGAAATTAAGGGAGAAGAAGGAGCCAGTGGATTAACCCAAGGAGAAAAAAGAAAGACAAAAGTGATAAGTGTGGTCACCTTGGAGAAGGCAGCAAAGTTGGAGGATACATTAGTGATGCATATTGGGAAGAGGACCACACAGGATAAGGAAGGAAGAAATGACGTAGGTCCTAGTAAGAAGAAGGGAAAGAGCCATGGGATGTCAAGGCCAAGAGGAAAAGAAGGGCTCGTTGCAAGTTTCATGTTTCAAATTTTTCACTAGGAGATGGGCACTTAAGCTATGACTTGAAGGAGGATCTGACAAGCAGGAAAGCAGATGCTACTTTTGGGCAGCTTATAGAGATGGTGCCTAAGCTAAAGTGACAATGGAAGAGGATGGTTAACGTAATGGAGAAAGAACCAAAGAGAGGTTCAATGATGGTGTTGGTGATGGATGAGCTACCACACATTTTCCCAATAGTAGATGTGTGGCACAACAAAAAGAATCATGGGACAAGGTTATGTTGATGGTGGAGCCCAATTATGTGTCATAACACACTCATGCATTGAGAAGATGGGTCTTACAGTGGTTGGGGTGTCAGGCTTTTGGATCAGGTTGGCAAACCATCAAAAAGTAAAATATTTGGGTGTTGTAAAAAGCTTAGAAGTGGAGGTGTATGATGCAAAGGTGGTGGTTGATTTTCATGTGATGCCAGCGGGGTGTGCGCTCCTTGCCGCACTGTCGAAGCAAGGGACTTGCCAATACACCGTGTGCGAGCCACAAACGGCTCCAAGCACACAACAAGCCTAAACTAGCAAGCTCAAGAAAACAAAGGGTGTGTCACTCACCGCTCTACGCTCGCCTTCGTGGTGGATTCCTCGCCGCGATGAAGAAGAAGCTGCAGTCGTGCCACGCTATCTCTCTCTCTCTCACACACACACACACACACAAGGAGGTGAAGAAGAAGAAGAAGATGGAGATGGAGCAAGAGCACTCTTCAATTGCACAAATGAGAGAATGAGTAAAAATTAGGTTTAGTTGGCTTTTATAGGAGCTCACCCCATTCACACTTGGGCGCCCATGCTTAGCCAACTAACCCTAGCATGTTCGTCTTAGAGTGCGCCTCTCATCGGCGATCACTCTTACCCTTTTCCTATTGGTCCGACAAGCCCGGTACCTGACTCTAAATAATACATAATACAAGTCCGTCGTAGGTGATGGGTGTCCGTGAGCCATGAGGGTTAACACGGGGTTAGGAGCATATCCTATTATATTGGACAGCAGACCATGGTTACGTGCAGTAGGAGTTGCTCAAGATTGAAGACGTGGTACGATTAGCCTCTATGGAAAGACAGGTGCCAAGAAGCTATATAATATGGACATGAGGCAACTTATTTTAAGGACTAATTGACCTCTTTACCATGGCCGGGAAAGTTTGGCGCAAGAAGAGGAGTTTTTGCTAACAGGAATCATTTCGAAGGACATTCAGAAGTCTAAGAAGTATGGTTTTGTGTGTAGAGCATCCAAGTACAAATTGATTGGTGATTTCTTGTACATGAAAGGGAGGAGCTTTATAGAGTGTTGGAAGAGAATCATGAAGGCGCATGTGGCGGACATTTTGCTCTAAAGATCACCTTGCAAAAGATCTTGCCAGAGGGGTATGTATGGCCTAGTTTGCACAAGGATGTTCACCATTGGTGTAGGTCTTGCAATCAATGTCAAGCATTTGGGAAGAGAGTGTTGAAGCAAGAGCTACGAAAAAATATTATGGCATCTGATGTGTTTGAAAAGTGGGGGATTGATGCAATAGGCCCGTTACCTATCACAAGCAGGGGCAAAAGCTATAGTTTGACTGCAGTGGACTATTTTTTCTAGATGGGCAGAGGCAACATCAGTAAAACAAATCACTGCAAAGGATGTGGAAAAATTTGTGTACGGTGAAATATGTTGCAAGTTTGGGGTGCCACTAGAGCTACCTTCGGATAAGGGGCCAGGATTTAGAGCTAAATCATTAAACTTTTTATGTGCGAAGATGAAGATTAGGCACCAGTATACCACTCCTTATTATCCACAACGTAATGGATTAAATGAAAGATTCAATGGTGAGTTGGTACAAATTCTTTCGAAAGTCATAGAGCACCAAGGAAAGAATTGGGATTTGGAATTGCCTAGTGCATTATGGGCTTACCGCACTTGGGTGAAGACAAGTACATGGTTTACTCCATTTCATTTGGTGTATGGAAAGGAGGTACTATTGCCTGTGGAAGGAGAGTTGCCTGCGGTCAAGATGTTAGAGAAGTTGCTTAGCTAGTCTAGTGATGCATTCAAAGAGAGTCTCTTACAATTACAAGAGGTTCGACTGGATAGAATGAGTGCATTGGAACATTATGGACAGATTCAAGATAAGGCTTTAGCAAAGATAAATGAAAAGGTCAAAAGTAAGGGTATCAAGAAACATGACTTGGTTTTGCGCTACAACAGTAAGTTGGACAAGACATTCCAAAAGAAGTTTCTAGTTAAGTGGGAAGGCCCTTTCAAGGTAGTTGAGTATTTTTTGAATGGTACATATCAGGTAGCTAGCCTGGATGGGATTCTACATAAGTCAAGGGTAAATGGATTGTGTCTTAAATTATATCATGCTAGATTAATGATGGTGGAGCAAGATGAGCTGTTTGCAAAACAAATAATGTCTGTGAGGCATGAGGAGACCTGTGACGCGCATGGCAATTCTCATATCTCTTTTTGCTATTGCTGATCGTGAATGATCTAGCAGGCTAGGGGATGGGCAAATTATGTTAGGAGTTTCTTGGAAGAAGTGACTACACATATGTACATACACATGCATGGTGCATCAAATAAAGGATTGCCCATTTTTCAAAGCCAAGTGGTTACGTGGGGCCCACATGTGTACAGGTAGGACAGTGTGCACATAGTACATTGATTTTCATTATCACCAATATCAATGTGTTTTTCTATCATAATGAGGAGTTGGTGGAGCATAAAACTTCTCGAGGAAGCTATCAGTGGGGTCACACCATGTGGTAAGCAGGTGCGTCAGATGACATCCAGTGGCGTAATGAGGACAAATGGGATCAAGACTTGCACGTGGATAAGTGAGGACACAACGGGAGTGTTTTCTTGTGATGAATTATGCAGAAAGGTCATCATGAGAACTATACTTGGGGGCCACTTCACGTGATTGCGGGATGTATTATTGGGAAAAGTTGAGTGCCAGGTGTGTTATGGATGTAGAAAGGTTAAAAAAACGCATTGCATGGCCATTTTTTGGCATGTTTGGGGTCCGTTTGAGGTCAATCAAAAGGCAAAAGGTGCCCAAGGGATAGAATGAAGTGTGGACACTAAAAAACCCCAAGAAAAAAACCAGAAAATGTGGAGAGAAGAGGATGAAGAGCCGATACTCAATTTTTGTTGTTTTTGGAGCCTATTTTGGCCATAAACTGCTCATCTGAGCTCGGATTTGAGCACTTTGATATTCTAGACTAGGGTTTTTGGCCATTCTCGATGCAATGGCGCTGTCCATTTTACCAAATTCATCACTACTTTCCTGCTATTTTGGCTGTGTAAGTTTCTCTTGTGAGCGAAGCCTCTACTCAAATTTGTGATTATATCTGGTTTATTTCATCCATATGGTGTGAGCTATTTGCCCCATTGGTGTCGGCCCAAGCTCAATTGTGTCTAAGCATTAGAAATATTCCTCCTTTGAGCTGATTTGTGTGTGTGTGTGTGTGTGTGTGTGTGTGTGTGTGTGTTGAGTGGGCAAATGGGTAGTCTCTCTCCTCTCAGTCCATCAGTGTGTTCCCTGTCTTGGTTATGTCGGATGTGTGAGCCGAGTGGTGCCCATAGAGTGTGTGTGTGTGTGTGTGTGTGTGTGTGTGTGTGTGTGTGTGTGTGTGTGTGTGTGTGTGTAATCCCAAGAGTGTGTGTCGGGTGATTATAGAGACGTTGTGTGTGTTTTCATCCCGCTCATAGCGGTAACTCTTGGCTCTCACATTTCCCACAGCTGGCAGCCCATCGACGCTAACCTCTGACTCACGTTTCGAACCCATTTCCCTCAACACCGGTGTGGGTTACGCTCAAGGGCTGCCCTATAGCTTCCATATTGGGCAAGGTGTTGTTCAATCCAAAACTCCAACAAGTTAGGTCGAGGTTGGACATAAAGGTGTGTATTATGTGGAATTTGAGTAAGACAATTCCCAAGTATATGGATCTGATGATGGGAAAATTTGGCGCTTTGTGACAAGAGTTAGAATCCTCCTCGTTTTTGAATGCCTGTTACAAATGCCATAGAATTAGACACTATGCTAGGGACAATCCCATGGAGGCAGCTACCCACAATCCAATGATCAGGACACCCTAGAAGCGTGTTCTGAGGGAGGACATATCTATTGCGGATGACCCTAAGTTGGAAGAGGAGATCAGAGTACATGATATGTCGTGACATGAGGCGGCTAAAGAAACATGTTCCACGTCAATGGAGACACAAGAGGAACCAGAGCCATTGGTTGGATGCCATAAATAGGGGGGAGTTAAGCAAAGGGACTATGGGCTTGTCGGGCGAGATACATGATAAACATGAGTTGCTCGTCGATTGTGAGATAGAAATGCCAGATGAATCTGGTTTCTAGGAGTTCTCTCCATCATTTCCAGCATGTGGTGCATCAATTAGGTGTCCATGGTGATGCCTACGCTATCAAGAAGAGTGCAATGCGGCTAGGAAAGTGTCGGGTCTCTAACTGTGAGGATTCGTAGCAAAATCAAGCAGTTGTAAATTATTTGACGTTAAAAACACATTCAAAAAGGACAAAACTCCAGCCATGAAAGCTTCACTTTGGAAAAGAACAAAGATCAACTCAAAACTCTTGTGTGTGTGAAGATTAGGTGTAGCCTCCCTCCCAATTGCACAGATGCAGTGCTCTTTCACCCTGATAAAAACCCTAAATTGACGCTTTCATTCTTCATTGAGACCATTTCATGGAAGCTTCAAAAATTTATTGGAGAAGCCCAGGACCTTATTTGAGGAGGGGAAACCCTAATTGGTGGCCTCACAGCCTCGAACACATAGTGGAAGCAGCAATGGACTGCACTAACACCTTGGATTGGAATAATTGTTTCTCCTTGCTTATATGCCCAAATGAGCTCATTCTTGGCTCTAAAACTTCCCTCTCAGCTTGAACAACGACGATACCATCGTTAATGGGGCATTTTAAGCCCTTTTTGCTAATTTTGAGTTGTTTTTTACCATTTTAGCCCTTTTCATTCGTAGAATGTCCAAACGAGCTAGGAAAAATTCCTAAATTTGTGGAAAATATTATTAGACTCAAATTTCATATTGAACCTTACTTTTTCACTTGGCAAGCACTTTGGACACGTCTTTTACACCCATGCATGAAACCTACTATTTTTTATCGACATCGTCCGCATTGAACTTTCTAGGCAAAACGAGCGTGCCACTTTGAAACACTTGACATTTTTACATTCTTAAGAAAATTGGGCATGCTTTATTGTGCTAAAACATGCAACGGTGTCACATCCCTAATCTGACCTGCTCGACAAGGTATGTACACGCCTGCAACCATGGCATCCGTTTTTGCATATATCACACTATGTACATTGTAGCATAATTTGGTCCCACACATCAAAAACATTAAGAGTGAGGTAGATATTTTTTTTTTCATATTATGCACATGCCACGGCACAACATCCACCCCCTTTAAACCTGCACATCCTCTGACATGTGCCACACATATCTTTTTGCATCAAGTTAGTCTTCATTTAAGTCCACATACATGTTGATTTCATCATCGCTTTCAACAAAATCTAACGCATCATCCTCTCTTTCTTCATCCACATCGATAACATTTTCATCAGAGCCTTCATTTTGACTTTCCTGTGAATCAAAGGGATCTATCTGTATCACCTCTTCTTTTGAATAACTTGATTATTTTTCCTGCAATGGGAATCTTCATTTTTGTCCCATCTAATTCATGCAAGGTATAAGTTGCATTCCCATGTATATGCTTAACCACATAAGGACCAAACCATCTCTTTGAAAGATTTCTTATTGTTGAATGATGTTTGTCAAGACTACAGTCATACACCAACACCCAATCACCTTCCTCAATAGCTTTAGGTCTGAGCCTATGTCTCTTATCAAATATATCCTTATTCTTTAACCTTGCATCTTTCAATCGTGCTACTACAATCTCAATATCTTTCTCCCTCATGACTTTTTTCTAACTATTGTATGTATAAAAAAATAAGGTCTTCCCTACTCATTCCATCCTTCCACGATAATACATTCCATGTGGGAATTGCATCCTCAATTGGCATTACAGGTTTTTTACCATACATCAACTCAAAACAGATATAACCAGTAATTGAGCTATGAGTTGTACGATCAACCCATAAAGCATAAGGCAATAACCTAGGCCACTCTCCCATTTTACCTTTGTAGGCCTTAGCCAAAACTTTAATGATAGGAGGATGCCCACGCTCTAATTTACCATTTCCTTCAAGATTATATGCAGTATTGAGACCAAGTTTAATGCCCAACCTAGAGAAAATCTCTTTGGCTTTGTCTGCATCCACAGCTCACCCTTGTCCGCTGTTATTTTCCCAATGCAACCATAACAGCTAATTACATCATCCAAGAGGAACTTACATATCCCTTCTATGCTTTTTGTTCTTAGAGAACGACCTTCAACTTGGTTGGTTAAGTCTTCTTGTGAAAACACTATGTATCTCATTTGCCATAAGCCTGTTGGCATTGTAACCAAATCTACTACCCACTTATAATGCATGGCCAATGGGTAAGTAGGGTGCAACTCATCACGATAACATACATTTGACAGACTCTACAAAGTGAGATACATCTTTTTACATACCTTTCCACCAATACCTCTCTTTCATTTTAGTAAAGGTGGCCCCCTCTATGTCTAGCATAAAGACTCTCATGAAACTTTTTCATAAGCTCATTTTGAGTGTTCTTATCATTCACGACTCTCAACGGCATTCCATTTCTTTGTTTTGGATGCTTCCACAAGTACCCATCTTTCAAAAAGTATTCATAGGCCTTTTTTTGTATTCTTTTAAACTCTCAATCCGTCCACCCTTCTTGCCTTGTCAAAGTGCTCAAATAGCATCCAATGAGCAATCAGTCATCGGTGTTTATTTTTATGTTGGTGACATGGCCAGGTGGTTGCTGGCAACATTCACAGAGTGTTGCAACTATGTCTTGGATGTGTTTGCAGGCTGTGGTGGTTTGGGGAAGGCGAGTGCAGAAGACCTGAGACATTGCATGTGTTTAGAGCTAGATGATGTACTCTATGAGCAGTGTCTTTCTCCCATAGTGTGTGGACATGTGCCAAGCTAAGAGGGAGGAGATTGTTGTGAGAAGATTCATACATTTGATTTTGTTACTACTATGATCTATGGATTATGTACTTCTTTTACATTTTTTGGGGTGGTAACATTGTGTGACTACATGATTGATGTCACTATGTTTGGAATGTCTCTATGTTTGGCATGTCTCTATGTTGGTTTGAGAAAGATTTACGATCACCTTGTGAGACTACCTGTCATACTTTCAAGTCCTTTTTAAAGAGCATACTTTTTCTCTAGGTGGTAGCTAACAAAGGTTTTACTTGAAGGATTATTTGTTAGTCTTTTCATTGTTTTGAATGTCTTTACTCTCTTGTAGAGGCCTTTGTGATAAAGGTGGAGAGATACTTTTTGGAATTCTTAGGCTAAAATGAAGAAAACTCTTGCAAAAAAAAAAAATGTACTTGAAAAATTTGGTTTGGGATTCATATTGTTTACTTTGGCCTATAGTTTGTGTGCAAGTTTTGTCTTTGACAAGCTCATTTAGGCCATGTTGCACTGCAAAAGAACAGAAAAGTAGTACAAAGTTATATGAAGGGTTTTTTGTTAGTCTTATGTGTGTGTGAACATTCCTGGTACTTTATAAATTTTTTAAAGCTAAAATGAAGGAAACTCTAGCAATTTTTTAAAAAAATTTGTACTTCAAACTTTGGTTTTAAATTTAGATTTTTTTACTTTTCGCCAATAGCTGTACGTAAATTTTGTTTGGACAATAATAGCACAAAATGCTCAGTAATGCATACTAATCAAATCAATGCTAAGAAAGACATTGCTTGTAATTTGTAAACATTCCCATGCTACTTTTCTCATGATAGATTTGTTTTCTGAGATCACCACCTTGCATGTTTCACATGCCTTTAGATTGCAAGCATTGGAGATTGCATTTGGCAAGAAGCCCTCGTTTTAATATTGTTGAAAATGACAAAGAGCTTCCTAGCCTTGCCATATCCTTGAATAATTGTGGGACTATCAAGAACGCTTGGGGCTTGAGTAGGGCTAACTATCATCTTGTCTCTCCGTCCTTGGCGCTTAGCTAGCAGTGAAATTTCATCTTCAACCTCATTCCAATTAGTCTTTAAGCCATGTTCCGCATCCTTATCCTCAAGTAGTAACCCTAACTTCTCTTTAATCTCTTTACCTGTAGCCTCTGCAAAAAGAGCTCTGTCTTCTCCGAGTTTAGGGTGGCCTTTTTAGTCCTTGAAATTTGATCATAGCGGCGTTCAAATTCCCTTAGGAGTTCAGTAGGCAAAAGCCCCTCTTTTGGTCGAACTACCCACTCTAAAAAAGTCCTCTTTGTTACCCTTTTGGAGTCCTCCATGAAATGCTCTTCCTTCAAGGCTAATTTGAATGCTTCCCAAGTTTCCTCATGGTCATTTCTAATTCCCTTTACATGCTCTCTGATCTCAGGAACCACAGCTAGCTCAAACTTTGTACCATTTCTGCTTCGGGCACTCGATGCAGCTTCATCTCCTTAACATACCCACATAGATACTTTGTTAAATCTTTACCATTAAATTGGTCCAATTTCTTCATAACTGATTGAATCTCTTTGGTTGAGGAAATATCCCTCGAGCAGATTGTTGCTACTGCATAAACACCGCAAAGGCTTGAAACATTTGCATTGTGACAAGATCAAACCGCACCCCCTGTTTCCTCTTATTGCTTCATAGCTTTGAAGCTTGTCAGAGTGCAATGCGGCTAGGAAAGTGTTGGGCCTCTGACTATATGAGGATTCGTAGCAAAATCAAGCAAGTCAAAAATGATTTGAAGCTAAAAATACACTCAAAAAGAACAAAACTCCAACCATGAAAAACCCTTGTGTGTGTGAAGATTAGGTGTAGCCTCGCTCCCAATTGCACAGATGCAATGCTCTTTTGCCCTGATTCATGGAAGCTTCAGAACTTCATTGGAGAAGCCCAAGTGCTTATTTGAAGAGAGAAAACCCTAATTGGTGGCCTAACAACCTCGAACACGTAGTGGAAGAAGCATGGGACTGCACTAGCACCCTGGATTGGAATGGTTGTATCTCCTTGCTTATATGCCCAAATAAGCTCAGTATTGGCTTTAAAACTTTTCTCTCAGCTTGAGCAACGACAGAATCATCATTAATGTGGCATTTTGAGCCCTTGTTTGCTAATTTTTGAGCTATTTTTTACCATTTTTAGCCCTTTTTAGCACAAAAATGCCCCTTTATGTCCGTAAAATGTTCGAACAAGCTAGGAAAAATCCCTGAATTTATGAAAGAAATATCATTAGGCTCAAATTTCATATTGAACCTCATTTTTCTACTTGGCAAGAACTTTAGAGACGTCTTTTATGCCTGCACATAAAACCTGCTTTTTTTTGTCGAGATCATCCGCATTGAACTTTCTAGGAAAAACGAGTGTGCCGCTTCGAAACATTTGACATTTGTACATTCCTAAAGCAAATTATGCATACTTTATTGTGATAAAACATGCAACGGTGCCACATCCTTGACCTCGCTTGTCCGGCAAGGTATGCACATTCCTGCAACCATGGAATCCGTTTTTGCATATATCACACCATGTACATTGTATCATTTGGTCCCACACATCGAAAACATTAAGAGTGAGGTAGATATTTTTATTTTCACATTATGACGTGCCACAACACAAGTGTGTGGCTCTTGCCCGATGGTATGCGGCCCTTACCCGACCATGTAGCATGGCTAATATTTGGAAGGGATATGCACCTCCCCCTGTGGGCCCTTTGGTGTGTCGAAAAAAAAATATCTAATGAAGATGGACAGATGGTCTTGGAACTAGATGGAATGCAAGACCTGAAGCTGGATCTCATTAGTCATGTTACTTGGGTATCACGTTCAACGATCAACATCGTCAGTTTGCTTAAACGAAAAGAAAAAGAAACAATGATGATTCTACCAATTTCTTCTCTTATGCTCCTTGTGTATTGGCTTGGTGGGCAAGGGGTGCACGGTGGCACGGCTATACTCTTGGTGGCAACCCTAAGTCAGTGTTAGTTCCCTTTTGTTCTCTATTTGTTATAGGGTGGCACCCTTTATTAGCCAATGCATCTGGAAGTGGTTGGAGATGGTTGATTCCATGGCTCGAGTTGAGCATGGCATTATATGTAACTTTTTTTGGTTTTTAATACATTTATCACTCACATTTTGTGAGTTTGGAAAAAAAAAACTATTGAATTGGCTCTTTCTTTTTTTTAAAGTAACTTCTTGACTGATGAAACAACAACAGATGGCCATGAAACTTTGTAGGGGTAAGAGAAACACATTTTTCCCCACCCCTAGAAATTTTCATGGATATCGCAATCCGTAGGTAGCACAATCACCAATTTTTTGTGGTGACCGACGAGACGGCAATGGAGGACCTTGAAACTTTGCAGGGTTAGGAAAATCGCACTAACCCTACCCCTACAAAGTTTCATAGCTATTGCCAATTCTTTTGTTGTTGAGCCCTTAGCGAGTCCAAAGGTAAAAAAATTGATAATTGTGTTACGCATGAGCGATAAAATGGCAACAAATGGCCTTGAAACTTTGCAATGGTAAGGAAATCACACTTATCCCCACCCCTACAAAGTTTCATGGCCATCGCAAGCCATCTCAACGATCAAGGATGACACAATCACCAAATGTTTTTCGTTGGGCCCCTTGCAAGCCTAACGGAAATAAATTGGCGATTGTGTCTTCCTTGAACAATAAGATGGAAGTGGATGGCCATGAAACTTAGTAAGGGTGGTGAAAGCATACTAATCTCTGTCTCAAAGTTTCATGGCCATCAGAGTGCATCTTGATGGTCAGGGACATCACAATTGTCAATTTCTTTGCCATTGGGTTCTTGGTGAGCCTAAAGTCTAAAATTTGGCAATTTTGTCATACATGACCAACAAGATGGTAGGGGATGGCCATGAAAATTGTTATTGTTGGACCATTGGCGAGCCCAACAACAAAAAATTGTCGATTGTGCCGCCCTTGACGGATGAGAGGGCATCAAATGGTCATTTAAAAATTTAGGGATGAGGGATGCACACTCCTCCCCACCCTTGCAAAGTTTCATGGCCATCGCAACCCGTCTCGACTGTCAGGGATGTTACAATTGCCTTTTTTTTGTCGTTGGGCCCTTGGCGAGACCAAAGAAACAAACTTGGCGATTATGTCGTGCATGATCTAGGAGACAGCAATGGATGGTGTTGAAACTTTGTAGGGGTGGAAAAAGCACTCTACTCATTATCCCTATAAAGTTTCATGGCCATTGCAAGTCGGCTTGATGGTCAAGGACAGCACTGTTGCCAATTTTCTTAAGTTGGACTTGTGGCAAGCCCAATTGTAAAAAATTGACAATTGTGCCATGCATGACCGACGAATGGCAATGGATGGCCACGAAACTTTGACAACAAGTGTCGTCTCTCATGACGGGATTGTAGATACTGAATTCAATGGTACAAGGACCGAGAAAGGGAATAAAGAAATAGCTAAGCAATAGAGGGAGAGAAGAAGTGTCACCCTCATACGGTGATACATGCATGTGAACATGTTGGAATTAGGGTTGCAGAGAAACACACACAGCTTGACAGCTTGGAGAAGACGAAGGAAGCTCAAGGCACACAATTGAGAGTATGTTACTTAGTGTGCAATGGAAAGATAGATAGCCCTAGAGTGATGGGTGTTTATACAATGCACAGGGGAAAAAACCTCCTAAAGAGGGAAAGAATGCCCCAGCAGTCATAGTGTGTTCACACACATCACAACCACGTGTATATGGTAAAAAATCCCCCCTGGAGTGATGCGGTGAACAAGAACTGGCACATGAGTAAAGGGAAGTGCCATGCCCTAAGGACATGATCAATCCACAAAGGGGAGTAAGCCTAAAGCTTTGCGGAAAGCTTCGAGCTTCTCACGACACAATGCCTTTGTGAAAAGATCTGCAAGGTTGTCTTGGGTTGGCACATAAGCCAAGCTGATCTCTCTTGCTGCCTCTCCCTGACATAGTGGTAATGCACCTCAATGTGCTTTGTGCGAGCATGAAAAACTGGGTTCCTTGCAACTGCCAATGCGCTCTGACTGTCAGTGTAGATAGTGTTGGCAGTGTCCTATCCAACACCCAAATCAGCCATAAGACGTCTGAGCCATACACTCAATCGTAGCTGTAAAGACTGCCTTGTACTCAGCCTCACAACTCGAAGTGGCCACAGTAGGTTGCTTCTTGCTCAACCATGATAGACATGAACTGCCAAGCATGAAACAAAAACCACTTGTGGACACTCACATGTCAAAACAACCAACCCAATCTGAGTCCGAAAAAGCATGTAAGTCTGGCGGCAATGATCCCCCGTGGGATAAAACAAGCCAAGATGTAAAGTGCCACTAAGGTAGCGAAAAATTCTCTTGACAGCCTGCCAATGCTTAGACCCTGGGCTATGCATAAATCTACTGACCTGTGAGACTGCAAATTGAAGATCCAGCTTCGTGTTGCATACATAAATGAGATAGCCAACAGCAGTTTGGTAAAGAGTGACATCAGCAGGATCGCCAGCATCATGTAGACTCAACTTAAAACTTGTTTCCATGGGAGTGGCAATAGGTTTGCAATCCTCAAGTCCAAACTTACATAGCAATGTCTTTATGTAACTTTTCTGACACAAGGCAATACCACCATCACATTGCTTAAACTTATGTCCAAATAATGATGCAACATCCCCAAATCTTTTATCTTGAAAGTAGCATTCAAACCAGTCTTAAATTCAGCAATATGTCTCTCATTTGGTCCAGTGATCAGCAAATCATCTACATAAAGAACCACAATGAGAAGTACATCACCCTCACGCTTTACATACAATGTGCTTTCTGTTGGACTGTTGAAAGCCTCGTTTGACCAAATGAGTGTCAGCTTTCTTATACAAGCACAAGGAGATTGCTTCAACCCATACAAAGCCTTCTTACATCTGCACACTTGGTCCTCTTGCCCTTTCATGACAAAACCGTGAGGCTGCATTACATAAACTTCTTCAAATATGTCACCATTCAAGAAAGCAGTAACAATGTCTGATTGATGTACATCCCAACCAAAATGAGCTGCCAATGCACATAGAAAACGCACAGTAGTCATACGACAAGTGGGAGCAAAGGTCTCTTCATAATCTATGCCTTTTTCCTGTGCATAACCCTTTGCAACAAGTTGAGCCTTATGTCATGGGGTCCTTGTGATGTTTATCGAGACCTTCATGATTGTGAACCAATGTTTAGTTAGAAAAAGGAGTGTTAGAATAGTTAGTGATTGAATCAAAGAGGCCCAAAACCTACTCACGTTCAAATACTCAAATGAAGTAAACTCAAAATAAAGGGTTTATATACATTTGCTCCCTGATGCAATCTAAAAAATGGATAAATCTTTATAAAATCACATCAATCCCATTATAGAAAATAAATTTACATAAAATATGAATTATCTCTTGAGTTATATGACATAAATAAATATAAAATAGATTTTTTTAAACATCATTAGGTTTTTTCTCATCCAATAATAATTTAAATAAATAAAATTTTGATATTAATTTATATTATATAAAATAAATAATTAAATAATAAGTAAAAATTAACTTATTTTGACACTTTAATAATTATACTAGATTATCTTTATTTTTTATTCATTTATAATAGTTTATAAAAGCTAAAAATAAATGACGTGGCTATTAAGGTGGTCATGCATGGATGACATGGTCGTCAATGTAGCGAAATGGTGTGGATGATTGATAACATGGACTGCATAGGTGACAAGATAACATGGTTGATGGGATCCTCCTCATCTGACATGTCAAAATGATGTCAAAATGGAGACATGGAATGTTTTAGGTGACAAAAAGGTAGATGGTTAGTTGGAGAGTTGGTGATGTGGCATGCTTAGTGGCGAGTGATGTGCGAGCCATGGAAGTACCACGGACAAGTGGTACGTAAGGTGGTGGATGACATGGCATGTAAAGTGAGGTGGCATGCAAGGTGGTACTTGAATGTGGTGGGTGAGGTGGCGATTAGGGTGACGTGACAAGCCAAGACCTAATTATGGTTTCAGAATTTGGTTATGATAATGATATTGAAAATCGCTTAAAGTTATGGTTATGGCTTGAGAATTTGCTTATGGTTATGATTTTGAAATCCGCTTGAAGTTATGGTTATGGTTATGATTATGGTTTACAAATTTGGTTATAGTTATGGTTTTGGAATCCGCTTAAGGTTATGGTTATAGTTTGAGAATTTGGTTATGGAATCCGTTCAAGGTTATGATTATGGTTCAAAAATTTGGTGATGGTAATGGTTTTGAAAACTATTTAAAGTTATGGTTATGGTTTGAGAATTTGGTTATGATTATGGTTTTAAACCGCTTAAGGTTATGGTTTATAAATTTGGTTATGGTTATGGTTTGTGATTTTTATGATGGTAATGGTTAGCGAGTCTTATTATAATTATACTTATGGTTAGTGATTTTTATGATAGTTATGGTTTGCGAGTATTGTTATGGTTATGTTTTGTGAATCTCATCGTGGTGATAGTTCCAAAAATCTTGTTATGGTAATGTACTCCTCAATTTTCAGACAAAATAAAAGTGCAATGCGGGTGTTTTTGCACTCTTTCCTTTGAGCACATAGGGTTGGTTTTGATGTTGCAATACATGCAACACTAGCTGCCATCCCTTGGCTCAAAAAATAATTGCAAGTTTTTACGCCAATATATGCGTTTATATCAACGTCAACATATACATCTATATATACGTCAATATAGATGTCGATAACTTTATGCGCATATATCGATGCCAACTATATCGACGCATATGCCAACACCACAATACTGACCCTTATAGAGACATATATACCGACGCCATTGATTTTACGAACTGTTTATTTTCATCAATATAGGCATCGGTATTCACGCGACGTGTTGTAGTGGAAAGATAAAAAGACCATGACTGAGAGGAAGGGATTGAAGCCACAAGGAAGGTAATCGAAGAACTCAAAAGGAGCATGATGATTGCAAGGTTAGATGCAATTGATGTACTTGTAGTGACCATAATGATTGTTGAATGCGAAGACCAGAGCAAGAGGGATTAAGTTTGATAGAAATCCTAGCTCTTTAAAAGGGCATCACCCACAAGAACTTGTAGGAAGTGCTTCATGTGCCATGGATCGTGGCTTCTTTGTGCAGCTTATGAGCTTTCGTGATTGAAAGGAAGAGATTGTGCATATGTCGCAAAGTTTCACACGTATGATTGTTGATACAAAAGATGTTATGATCAGCAGGTATGGATTAAAGTTGTTTCAATGAGTGGGAATACCATTAGTCGCTCCACATTTGGCCACTGGTCAATATCAATACATGAGTTCTAAAACAAACTCTTTCCATTTACAAGCTGAAAAATGTGTTGGTTAGGGAAGTCCATACGAATGGGATCAATCGATATCAACAGACCGAACTCTGTGTCAACAAGTATATCTAGATCACCATGACACTAACACACAGACGAAGGCATTGCCTATTGTTATAGAGAGAGAGAGAGAGAGAGAGAGAGAGAGAGAGAGAGAGAGAGAGATATTGACTGCTTTGAATGGCAACGCAAACGAGCGAGCGAGAGAGAGAGAGAGAGAGAGAGATTTAATTACATAGGCTACAATAGCGCGTGAGATTTTCAAGGAAAGACAAGAACCACATACCATAGTTTCTAATAACAATAGACATATCATTAGTCATTCACACTAATAAATACATCTATTCAGTAAAATAGGCCAGCAGATAGTGTTTCCATGGTCCTGTTAAGAACAAGTGAAAAATGACAGCGTATTCTTCTTCCAGATAAGCGAGAGCACCCTTACCTGACTCCACAGTCAAAAATGACAGCGTATTCTTCTTCCAGATAAGCCAGAGAGAGAGCACCCTTACCTGACTCCACAGTCAAAAAACCATCAAAATATTAGTTTCCAAACAACATTGCAAGTAATTGGGGTGACTCTAGTTGTCATCCATGTCACCCTAGTTTATACTAGAAGAAGATAGCACTTTAGAAGGTGCAAACTAAGAAAACTTTTCTAATTGAGTGGTTGTAAAAAACCAGTAGCATTTTTTCCAAAAAGAACTTATTAGAAACCCAAGTCTGATTTTTAGCCGATTTCAGTCCATCCAACTGGCTTTTTTTTTGTACCAAAAATAACATTTGTGTTTTACAGAAACCTTCCTGCCAAACCTTTTTTTTTTAAAGGGGAATTAGCTATTTTTTGCAAAAATCTGTTAGAGTCAGCAGGTTTTACAGCTACCCTTCTCAGAAAAGTGAGAGAAATAGTACTATATTAGTGCAGTAGCAGCTAGGTAGTTGTTTGAAAATCACTGATCCTAGAAGAACATATTGTCTTCCCTGAGGAGCTGTAACCATATAGAGATAGGAGAGCATAAATTTAAAGGGGAATTAGCAAATCTCTGCAAAAAAAAAAACAGTTAAAGTCAGCAGGTTTTACAGCTACTTTTCTCAGAAGATTAAATTATGCAGCTGAAAAAAGTGAGAGAAATAATACTGGCAGGCTAGGTAATATTGATCAGTTTTCAGAAAGTAACTTTATAACTTAGAAGAACATATTGTCTTTCCCGAGGAGCTGTAACCATACAGAGATAGGAGAGCACAAAAGATCATTATGTTTTGTATATACAGAAGAAACCAAAACAAGCAATTTGCCTTTCTTTTGGAAGAAAAGAGGCTATCTGTAAAACTTAGGTTGTTACTCAAAAACTATGCCCATGTGTTGATCTGGGCCAAGGCAAATTCAAATGCCCATTAGGTAGATGTACCTACTTCCTGCAGTTTTATTCAAAAAAAACTCTCATACTTTTCCCTTCTCAATTTTTTTTGTTGTCATAGTCTGTTAGACACTATATGCTACAGATGTAAGTATGTGAAAGACCTATACCATGAGCAGTTCTTGCTCCATAATTTTCATACATTCTCCTTTTTCCAGATCTTGCTAACTTAATCAGGCTACCCCTTTAGTGTTTAGTGCCTAATTATGCTTATGACAGTGTCAACCAACTCCTTCTCCAGAGTCAAAACAAGAAGCTGGGTGTCGATTTCTGCCTTAAAAGAGTAGTAACCAACGGATCTAGCCTTGTTTTGCTTAATCAAGGCTTCTTGGGATAGCTTATTCAAAGTAGCCATTTTTTATTCGCCTAAGTTTTGCCAACTCATGGTGATCTGGAGCAAAAGCAAGCATCTTAGGTCTACATATCTCATCATACCCAGCAAAAAAATATGAGTTTGTGAGCAAAGCTTAGTGTTTTCTCCAATCAGTCTAAAATAAAGAGTTTTATTATACTTAGCCAATGACATAGCAAAACAGTTCGTAAATCAGAAGTACCGCGGATTAGGTGTTCTCAGCCAGTTTTTTTAGAAAATAAGTATCTGAACCTAAAGGTCTACCTTCATGTTCTGGTTTCTCAGAGGTCGGAGTATTTAGAGAAGATGGAGATAAAACTAGCAGTTTTTCGCAAAGAGGTCTTGAAGTAAGTATTCCTACCAAAAATTTCTGGAAATTATTCAGCCGTGGATGGAAATGTACCTATTTCCATTCCATCCTTCAGTGAGAATCTGGTTTTTGGACACAAAATGCTCAGTAGGTATCTGAATTTGAGAAAATATTCCTATTTTCCAATATCTGGTCACTTTATCCTACCCCTAGTTGCCCAATATTGCGTTTATAATTCCAACAGCATACCACTTGTCTTATTTATAAAATCATATTTGGAGGCAAGCCAGATTCTGTTACAAACTCAGAACCCTTTATGTTATGAACCTTAGAGTTAGTAAGTTTCAAGTTGCCTTAAACAGAGCCAGTAGTCAGGGGCTATTGCCTCCTCCCAAGAGGGTATAGAGCCCATGGAAAAACTTTCATGCTATATCGAGGAGAAATCGGTTAATTCACCGTCCTCAAGCAAGTAGTCTTATTTCATTGGTAGCTTTGTTCTATTCTTATTTCCGAGAACTCAGAGACAGGTAAAAGAAAGCATTAACAGAAATTAATCGGTACCTCAGAAGTTCCAGCAGAATTCCCAGTAGCCATTTGTAGTAGATGTGTTTAATCACTCCACAAAATACAGATGGAAGGAATGTGACTTAGCAGAAGGTGATCCTTACTTCTTCCAAAAAACCAGAAGCTATAATGTAAGGAAACTAAGTGAGCCAGGGTTAGCTCACCTGTTTCATAGTGTTGGCTCTGCCCCTTCCTTACTTTCCGCGTGCCACCGGAGCAGTGCTCTTCATCTGCGAGCCCTCCTCTTTGGCCATAGCCTCTCTTCCCAAGGTATTGGTTTCAACACAGGGTCGTGGACAGGGAGAAATTCCTATCTCATACACGTACCGCGTAGGATATCAATGCTTTCATTTAGTACATGTAGTTTTTAATGTCAACTTCAGGTCTCTTTAATCTGAGGTGGCTTTCAGCCCAGTGGCCATAAAGGCTTTCACATCAGGAATGAGTTTGGTTCCTCCTTCCGTTTTTGGCCAAGAAGGCCATAGGGAAAGTGGTAGAGAAAAAGTGCAATTCTTTCACCATCGAATGGTCACTCTTATATTAACTTTTTTATGTGACATTTCAAATTATTTCATACCTTATTATATTCATTTTAATATTTTCATTATGAAAATGAGCATGTGTGTGTACACATGCTCTCTCTCTCTCTTTCTCTCTCTAATCTTTCTCCATTAAAGTGTTCAAGAAATATCATCTTTTCAGACATATAAAACTTCTTTTTTTTAATTTATTTTTAAAAAAATAAAAATTAGAGTTATTTTTTCAATTTTTATATTATTTTTCACTATCTTGGACCAAAATTTCTCCTTTGCCCCTTACTCTCAATTGGCATTTTTGAAATTGAGAACGGCACAATATTAAGCTGAGACACATTTTTCATGAACACAAGGTCCATTAATATGTCAAATGTGTTCTAATAATCATTTATTAGAGGAAAAAATGATGTCTTCTTGAGGCCATCGTGGAGTCTTCACCTTGTTAATATAGTCATGTATCGACTAGCTAGGTTACCTCAAAACAGTATTGGTTCTAAGAGGTTTCTTAGGTTTTAATAGTGCCAAGTCATACTAGGGTTTTTTTTCTTTTACCCGATACTAATGACGAAAAAAACTTTGAGATAATGTATTGTTGGAAATCGAGAGAGAGAGAGAGAGAGAGAGAAGCTAATTTTATTACTAAGCCTAAAAAAGCCTTAAAGGAGGCCTAAAAGATGTATACAAAATTTCATAGGCACCACTCTTATATCACTACCTGCAAGCAGCCAGAGCCAACAAGACTAGCTAGTTTTGGGATCTCTGGCTCAAGTCTTGAGGCCGAGGCAAGCTTTGTCCATCCCAGATTTTACGGGCGTCCAATCGTTTTAGAGCTGGATCGCACCGAGGGGTAGTGGGGTTCCCAAAGAAATAGCAAAATATTTACTCTATTCCTACTAACCCCCTGGTCGCACCCAACGCCAAGTTCTTGCAGATATTAAAGACCTACTGGCTGGTTGGCTTTGAGCACAAACAATTCGGAATGAGGTTGCAGAAGGGGAGATGTACTGGCACTTCGCTTAACTCCTACCTTTTCAATACACTGCAGTGGGAATACGAAAAACCCGACACTTGCCTTGGCGATGGAGTACGACCGAGTATTAGTAAAAATATGCCAACCCCACTACCCCTCTTAGACAGTTGTCTCCGACCATGCAAGCGTTTGATTTTCCAACAGAGCTTTAATAAAGCATATTCTACCCGAATGTCATTCAACTTCCAGAGATTTTGCAACGAGATGTCTGCTCAACGAGAAAAGGTGGATCAGGAGAAGGAGGGGGAGGAGATGATGCCGATAAAACTGGTGAAGCTCGCGTCTTCTGATGACAAGCTCTTTAGGGTGGAGCTGGAGGTGGCGATACTGTCGCAAACCATCAAGGACATGCCACTGGAGCGCTTCATGGCCGAAGACAGGTCCATTCCGCTCCCCAATATCTCCTCCCAGGTGCTTGCCAAGGTCTTGGACTTCTGTTATTATCACCACGACCGTTGTCAAACTGCGGTGCCGTCGTCTGCGTTGGCATTGTCATTGTCATTGTCATCCTCGACCAGCTCGGCGATGTCCTCATCAGTGAACGCCGCCCAGAATAGATATGAGCGGTACAACCACGGCCAGCATCATCAAGTCACGCCACAGCCATCAACAATGGCACCATCATCGTCGGCAACGGGGGCTCCCTCTGAGGAGGCCTTGCCAAGGCATTGGAATGCAGCCTTTCTCAAGGACCAAGATTTATCTGACCTCTGCGATCTCGTTCAGGCTGCCAGCTATCTCAACATTCCAAGCCTTCTGGAACTCGCGTGTCAGGCTATTGCAGACATAATCCAAGAGTGCATGACAGGGGAGGCCATCAGAGCCCGTTTCAACATTGTAAATGACTTCACCCCTAAGGAGGAGGCCGAGGTAAGGCAAGAGAATCAATGGGCTTTTCAGCAGTGACATTTCCATCTCATTGCAACAGGTAGGATGGCTTCATATTGTGTTTTCTAAATTATGCAGCCATTACCTAATTACATAGTCATTACCGAATGATCGCCAAGTCTTACTTCAATTTTTGCAATGACAAAAGACATGGAAGAATAAGTCATGGATGAATTACTGTGGCCGTCAATTAGTATATGGAACATTTGCTTCCCAGACAATACAATTTAGGATATGTAAACAAAGCGTGTGGATGTAGATATATGCGTTCACTACCTTTCACTTGGAAGTGTTGAGAGAGAGAGAGAGAGAGAGAGAGAGAGAGAGAGAGAGAGAGACTATATAGACTCCAGAGGTAAAAAAGAAAAAATACAAGGGTGTCACAAAGGTCCTCTATTGTAACGAGCTGAAATTGCTCTTGTGATCTACTATTGAGCCTTTTCTTTTCTTTTGGGAAGGGGGGGGGAGATTTTTCACCATGGCCTAGTTAAAGAGCGTGTAGAATGTGGAAAAAAATGTATGTCATTGATACTCTGTTGAGGTATATAAGAGTCATATATATGATGTGGAATAGCAGCCATGAGGAGTAAATCTCTGGTACCTCCCATTTCATGTATTTCAGCAATGCCAAAAATCTTTGCTTTAAGAAATCTTATTAGATAGCAAGTGCCCCATCCAGTGTTAGCAGAAAACCTGTAAACAGGCAAAGTTTCAATTGTTGGAGCAGGAAGTGTCCCTTCGAGCTCACCCTCTTTGTAAAACCATCACCTCCAACAACGCCCTCTTTTTCACTACCATCACCTATGATGGGACCTTCTATGGCACCACTCACATGGTCCCACACTAGACACTTCCACAACATCAACTTTGTAGATCTTCTAGTATGCGACATACATCTTTAAAATTATTTAGGGGTTGTCAATCCTGGCAGGCTAGTGATTGTTGCTCCTCTTGTAGGGGTAGTTCTTGTCGGGAAGTTTGAAATTGGCTCCCTTCTCTGTAGGGTCGAAGTCGTCATGAGGGGACGCCTTGAGGGAGCTCAAAATCACCCAAAGACTAAAACCTCCATATCTCCAGATCAACCATCTAAGAAAGAAATTAAGTCTATAATCATCAAAAGACGAAGAAAGAATCACTATTAAGTGCAAATTTCACACTTAAAAGGGGCCTAGTGAATAGCTCATGAAGTCAAATGGCTTCGAACTTCACAATTGGTGTGTATACAAAGTGAATGTACCAGAATGACATTGAGACCTCAGTTGGGTGATGCATGTGCTTCCATTTCCTCTTCTTATTTTTGCAAGAACACACACGCGAGAGAGAGAGAGAGAGAACCTATACTCTTTTCCCTTTGATGCTCAAGGTGTACAAAATATATACATCTCTTCAAGCTGGTAAACCAGCTCATGTTTCCGAGCCCAAGGGGAGGGAAGAGTGTCCATCAAGAATGCCTTACAGCTTTGTTGGACCTAGCTACTTTTCCTTTGAGATCAAGCTCTGTATCCCTCATTCTCTTGAGGGACTCAAGGAGAGACACTCCTCCGGTGTGGGAATCTGTTGCAACAGGGGGTTTGGCAAATGGGTTGCTGGCAGATTTGGCAAAAGGATTGCTAGATCGCTGGAACGGTTCCTCTTCTTGAGCTACATTGAGAGTCGCCTTATCCTCTAAATGTGTACCATTGTCTTCTGCAAAAGTGCCTGTAGTAGAGCTTTTTGTAGGCCCCTCACCTCTCTTTTCTGTAGAAGGTACCCTTTGCTTTTGTGGTAACACATGATCATTTGACAAAGAGCTCTTTGAAGCCTCTTCACATCTCTCCCCTATAGAAGGTACCTTTTGCTTGTGGGATAATACATGACCATTTGACAAAGAGCTCTTAATTCTCTGAACATCCGGAGCCGGCCCATGCTTCATTGTGGCTGATGGTCGAAAACCCTCTGTATTCAGACTTGCATCAATGGCTGTGTTCCGTACCTGGCCAGTCAACGCTGACTGCACAACCAACTCTTGCTCTTGAGATGCTTCATGTGTTATCTTTTCCTGAAACCGACATTCCATAGCCCCCAACATATCTTATTCACCAAAAATCCTAAGAACCACAATATCCTATTTGCATGAGATGCGTCCATAATTAAAATTTGGGTAGTCCTTACCTCATACATTGTACTTAATCGTTCTGCAAGAGCCGGTAGCTTCATGGCACTCACAAGTTTAATGGCACCTTTCCAAGACTTGTCCAGTGAGAGCTTCTTTGTAAGCTCCACAGCTTTCATGAGCTTGTCCCCTGCATCAGAAGTTTCAGATGTTTGCCATGAAGAGAAATAGCACACATGAGCATGGTGTTGAAAGATGACATCCTATGTGTACTGCCACCATGGATGTACATAGTCAATACACATGTAAACCTGAACCCACATTTCTAAGGAAAGCAAATGTAATGCATGTGCCATAATTTACCTTTACAAGCTGCAGCAATAAGTCGCAGTATGCATCGATCAAGAGTTGCCTCCAACTTCAAGATCTCTTCTTCATGCTCGTCTTCATCATTCACACGAACCGCTTCATCTGTGATCTGCATTCCATGGAAATGCAATATGATATTACCAGTCTAACTATTTTGACCATACTTGACCAGATTATTGTCAACCTGCAGTCTGCAAACCTGTGCAAGTTGCCAGCTCTTTAGAAGAAATTCATTTTCCAAATCTTCGGCTCCCAAGTCCGAGTGCACCAGCGGCAAAGACAGGTTGAAAATGCTAAGAACAGGTTTTGGCGACACCTGCAATCACTAGATTAGAGTGGACAATAAGGCAATAAAGATTTTGATATCACACCAGCAACTTACTACTTCTAGTCTGATGAATGTCATCAGAGGCTGTCAACTGATTGCCCTGCACAATGTAGGCTTGTTGCTATGTCCCCAACATAGGCGAGGAGACCTAGTCAATGGCACTGTGGGGATGGGTATCTAGCATCCAAGAACGTAGGCCTACACCTATAAGACCGAGCGTCAAATACCATCCGGCTTCACCTCCTCAAGGTGACCTCGTGCATGCCTGGCCTCACGGGATGACCATTGGCACTGTATCACTAAGTTAAGTAGATGGGAAGGCATAGGGGCATCAGGGCAGGTAGGGTTCAGGAGAGGTTTCTCCACCCTTGACCAGATTCTGACACTCAGAGGTATTATTGAGGAGGGTAGATACCATGGCAAGAGGATCTATTGTAGCTTTGTGGATTTTTGGAAAGCTTTTGACACAGTGCTGAGAGCCAGACTTATGCGCAGCCTACACGACATGGGTGTGCCCATATGTAAGGTGCAACGGAAGTGAATGTTGAACTTTGCTCAAGATGAGTGCTATGAACTGTGCTCAAGGGTTCCTTTAACTTACGGAAGGGAGAGCCTTCCGTTCCTTTAGTGAGAGAGTGCAAATGATCACAAACAAAGTCGATAAACATTGTGAATGAAGGTACTGAGACTGAGAGATAGAGAGAGAAGAATACGACAACCGAATGTTGTCAAACCCTCCTCAGAAGGCCCCACTCTCTATGGCAAGAGTGGTCTACTATTGATTGCACAAATCTCTACAATGCTATGGACTTGCCGACGATGTCGACGACGATGAGGACGACAACGAGGGCTGAAATCTGAAAACACTAAGGGCTGAAATCTGCAAATCTTGTATCTGTTGAATTCTGACTCTATGTCGATGCCGACGACACGCTGAAAACGCAGATGCTGAAATCTACGTTTTCCAAGCTGAATCTGCAAACTTCGGTGGATCTGACCGTGCGACGAGGATCTGCTGCGGGAAGGTGAGATCTGCGAGGTTTGGGACATCTACTACAATGTCTTGATGCTGAAAACTGAAAACGCTGGTCTAACTGCTGGTTCCGTCGCGGAGAATCTGCAAAACGCTAGGTTGACTGCCTGATGCAAAAACGCTAGGGCTGATCTGTGAACTGCTGGAAACGCGCTAGTGGATCTGATGTGTTCTGTTGTTGCCAGGCTGTTGCAACTACAAAACGCTGGGCTGAATAACGCTATGTCTCCTACCTCGGGGGGTCTTGCTGAGAAGGTGCCCGTTGAATGCTGGTTCCTGCTGCCTCTTCTGCCAGAAAGTGCTAGCGCTAGGATTTCTTATATATCTGCTTGTCAAATTGCCCTACCCAGTTTCCCAACAAAAGTCAATTAAAAATAATAAGTGAAAAATGGCTAAAATAGGGAAAATAGGTATATGCACTGTAAAAATGCTCTTGATGGGCTCTGACTGAAATCTGATGGTCATGTTGTGTGCAACCAAAGAATACGCATCTACTCTAAGTGCCTGGACATGCACGGTCTGCGAACGGACTCACAAAAGTGCCAGAACACTTTCTAAGCTAGCTTAGCTGAACTGAATTGAACCCATGTCATGAAGTAGCTTGTCCACGTACACATAGGGTTAGATGTGCACGTGACACCATAGAGCTGATATGGGGGATCATGACAAGTGTGGGACGGATACGTACTGCTCAGGGCATGTCTAACATGGTTCATTCCACTATTGGGGTGAAGCAAGGATATCCCCTATCTCCGACTCTCTTTGGGATGTATATGGATGAGTTTTCAGACTATGTAGAGCGAGAGGGAGACAAAGGTGCTTAACTAGCAGGGACATAGATTCCGTTGTTGTTATACGCTTATGATATTGTGCTGATTTCGGACTCTCCAGAGGGGATGCAACGTCATTTGGATGCATTGGATGTGTTTGCCCAGGATAGCGGTTCATCAGTGAACCTTGGTAAGACCAAGGTAATGGTGTTTAACACCAAGGCATAATGGGTCAGGAGGTCAGCTCCCACCTTTACATTGGTCAAGAGATTGTGGAGTATACAGATGCATATACCTATCTCGGGGTGGTCTTCAATGGCCGAGTATTTTCCTTGAGGAGAGCAAATTAGACGAAATTGACCAAAGCGATCACGCTGTGAATAGCGAACCCTATTTGAAGATCTATCACCAAGAAGAAAATTCAGTGTAGGGCGCCAATTATCGCCAAGACACTCCACATAGGCAATTGTAGCATCCATGGTGATAGGGTTGTATTTGTGCACATCGTCGTTCAGGTTGGGTTTGAGTCCGTCGATAAAACTGTGAAGTTTATCAGAGGGACTAAGGGTCTCTATCTCTAGAGTTAGCCTTTGGAACTCTCTGATATATACGACCAAGAAACCTGTTTGGCTCAGGCAGCGAAGAGAGGATCGGGCATGAAAATCCGCATTGGCAGGTTCGAACGCCTTGCGAATAGCACGCCATAATTTATCCCAAGAAGGTGTGTATTTACCATAGCAACCCGTCATTGCCACCAAAGAAACGTTGTGTCCTTGAGCAGAGAACTAGCGAGTGCAACTTTTGCACTTTCGACTAAGTCTGTGTTTGATAAGTAAACCTCCATTTTGAATAGCCATTGATCCAGCACACGCTTGTCGCAGCGACCATTGCACGGTTCCGACAGTTTAACATCAAGCTTCTTCTTCCGTGCAGCATTACAAATTTATAGAGTAATTGAAGTTCGCGATTGTCTACCTCTTCAATTGGATCTGGTTCGTTTGGTTCGTCCACTGAAGCTTCGGAAGAAGGTGGTGGAGAAGCACCATTAGTTGGCCGAAAAGTCGCAGGACGACTCCAAGAAGTATTTTGCGTCTGCATCTCATCCAAGCAAGTGTGTAGTGATGCAAGGCTTGTGGAAAGTGTGGCCATCTGCTCCTTGATAAGAGTAAGGGCGTTCGTCAGATTGACCACCTCCGTCCTGAAAATTCGGCATGGTTATGCCTCAAAGGGAACTCTCGAACAGGTGCAAGTTCTAGGAACAAGTTCTGGGACGGGTACTCCAGGAGCGGAAATTATGTTTAGAACGGGTTTCGGCTCTGGGATTGGTTCTGGCCCTAGAGTATCGGAAATAATAATTACTTCGGGTGCCGGGAGAGGATACGCTGGCACGACTACATCGAGAATCTCATCTATGTGCGAGATGTACAGGAAAGCAATCCATTGATGTTCATCGGCCATGGCGAAGGGGAGCACACGAGCGGGAAACGATGTGCAAGGGGCCGGATTTGCCAACATGGCTTGCTTGGGAGAGAGACGTAAAAAATTATCCTGCATTGCATGGTTGTGTTGATATCGTTGGCTGGTATTTAGCAAAGGGTGCTTTCAAATGACAGTGTTTAATAAAGTGAGTTGGCCGGCCAATGGACGCCCTTAGTGGGTAATAAAGAAAACCTTGCGTTGGTTGGTAGCTGGCCTTTTAAAAAAGGCATAAGCTACGTAGAGAAATCACCAACGTGGACTTTAATTTACAAAGGCTGTCAGCGTAGGCAGTTTAGGGTTGCAAGCGTTTAGAAGCAGCGATGGGTGAATAGCCGCCAAGCGGAAGGGTATGCGAGGCGAAGGGGCATACGCAAGGGCCGGGAATTGCAAGGGGGTGCGACCCTTCATCGACAAGAGGTGCAACCCATCGACGTGAAGAGACACCACTTGATGAAGAGGCATACGTCGAGAATTGCAGTAGGTATGCCGCATACACACATCGCCTTCTCTTGAGTTATTTATGTATTGATAAAAGAAGGTTTCAAATTACCTCATATGTTTCTGTGTGTAGTCCATCTTTCTTTTGCTTCCATGCAACTCCGGGAAGGGGGTAGAGTGTAGCGGCGAGGTTGAGAGGCTCACAACCTTCAAGTCCCGAGAAAAAAAATTGCTCTGATACCACTGTAAGGATTCTAGCTGCTAATCCTTCATCAATTACTTAAACTCATGAATAAGACGAAACTTGAACTGTACTCAAAAACAAGACTTAGAAGACTCTGTGTTTGATTGATCGAATGTGTGATACAAGGGCTCCTTATATAGGAGACGAAGAGACACAAATGAAAAGACATGTCTCCTGGTGAAGAGCCGTGACTTTAGACTAAAGACACATCCTTTCGGCGAAGAGCTGCAACCATTGGGCAAAAAGTCGCACCCGTAGAGCGAAGGGGTGTGACAGTCGTCGAAGGAGTGTGGCTTTTGGCGAGGAGACGTGTCTCTTGAGCGAAAGGTCATGACCTTGGAAGCGTAGGGGTTCTCTTTGGCATGGCACTTTGCGTATTTGCAACTAGGAGTAGATGTAATATTGTTAACATAGTCACAATCGTGACAAGACTGGAGAGGATGTGTTTGCAAGTTTAGTTCCAGGAACCTCGAACAAACCCATTGGTAGTGGAGGCGCTCACTCGAGCAGCCTCCTTTATACATAGCACTTGGTCTCTCCCAAGAGATATATACACTCAATTAGCCTTAGAGCCTACACGTGAGTTGGGTACGAAGATGGCTTTCTATAGAGAGCATCTTCTTGATGCTTACGGAGGATAAATTTGTGATCATACCCTGATACATGGATACTCATCTATCTCATGAAGTACGGTGGGCTATTGGCCAGTTACGCATATCCTCACACCAACTAGAGATCGAGACAGGTAGATTTAGAGGAGTTCCAATCGAGTCCATCACCTGTCAATTGTGTTCGATGGAGCCTGAGACAGAGTTACACTACATATGTCACTACCTAGTATACTATGAGATACGAGGCCGCTTCCACTCTCTATTCAGAGAGGGTTTTGGACCACTTTCTAGAATCATGAGATATCAAGATCAGAGATGCCTTGAATTATACTTATTGGAACTACGCAAACATAGAGAGGACCTCTTGAGGAGGGGCCCAGAGAGGGAGATGCGCACATCTTCACATCAGCTAGAGATCGAGACAGGCAGATTTAGAGGAATACCCACTGAGTCAAGGATTTGTCAGGTGTGCCAGACAGAGCCCGAGACAGAGCTTCATTACATATGTCACTGCCCAGTATACTATGAGATACGAGGCAGCTTTCACTATCTATTCAAAGAGCGTTTTGGACCACTTTCTATGTAAGGTGCAACGGAAGTGAATGTTGAACTTTGCTTAAGGTGAGTGCTCCGAACTGTGCTCAAAGGGTTCTTTACTTACGGAAGGGAGAGCCTTCCGTTCCTTTAGCGAGAGAGTGCAATGGACACAACAAAGTGGTAAACACTGTGAATGAAGATGCATGAGACTGAGAGATAGAGAGAGAAGAATACGACACCAAGATGTTGTCAAACCCTCCTCCGAAGGCCCCACTCTCTATGGCGAGAGCGGTCTACTATTGATTGCACAAAACTCTACAATGCTTTGGACTTGCCGACGATGTCGACAACGATGAGGACGACGACGAGACTGGCTGAAATCTGAAAATGCTAATGGTTGAAATCTGTTAATCTTTATCTACTGAATTCTGACTCTATGTCGATGGCGACGATGCGACGACGCGCTGAAAATGCATACGCTGAAATCTGCGTCATCCGGGTTGAAACTATAAATGCTCGTTGATCTGACCGTGCGGCGAGGATCTGCTGCGGGAAGGTGAGATCTGCGAGGTTCGAGGGTTCTACTACGGAGTCTTGATGTTGAAAATTGAAAACGTTGATGCTATTCTGGGTTCTGTCGCGATCTTAGCATCCATCTTACCATCATACTTACTGAACGTGATCTTCTCTGTGACGGGGTTGTTGAAGTCCGAATCTCGGCTTGCGCCACTTGATGAACTACCAACATCTTTGGCCGCCTTGAGTTTCGAGCTGAGAACCTGTCGGACCAATTCTTGCATGCGTAGGTTTCTCTGTACCTCTCGCTCTGCCACCAAGGCCGCTTATCTTTCTTCCGCCACTTCCTTTCGTGCTTCGGGCGCCAAGCGCGCTTGCTCGCGCTCACGCTCAATAGCTACCTTTCTTTCTTTGCGTGCTTCGCGCTCGCTCTCCAAGGCAACGCAATTCGCTTCTTGTTGTAACATCATGTCCATCATCGACTTGACCTAAGCCTCCATAGGATTTGGTGCCATCCTTGGCGTAGATGGGGAAGGGGGAGGGTCAAAAAAATCTCCTAGTGGGGAAAATTCTTCTTCGCCACTGCCATGCTCATCACCTCCATGCGAAGTATCCATTCCGCTTCGGGTAATGACCATACACTGAAGTCGTGGGTTCTTAAGTTCACGAGGAACTTGGGTTCTTGTGGGTCTTGGGTTCTTGGGGTTCTAGAGTCTTGAGGTTCTTGAGGGTCTTGAGGTTCTTCTTTAGCTTGCAGTCTGTGTTAGAGAAGGATCTTCTCTTTACCCGAGCTCTTCTCTTTTCCGCGGGCGCAACCCTTGGCGGCCTTGCGCTCATTCCAAGGTTGCTTTTTTCCACCTCACGTCGATTGGCCGGCCGCTAAGTGCACTGTCCGCTCTCAATGAGTGAAAAGAGGCACAAGGGGATGCTGGACAAACCATTCTTTCTTGGGTTTCCAGTCACTCTTCAAAAACACGATTAGGAATCGACACGCCCAAGAGGTCTTGGGTTACGTGCGACTGCAACAAGCAAAAAAAAAATTGTGGTTCTTGTGGTTCTTTCCTCGAGTGATACAGAACACTGTCAAAGCTTTGATACCGATGTAAGGTGCAACGGAAGTGAATGTTGAACTTTGCTCAAGATGAGTGCTCCGAACTGTGGGGTTCCTTTTACTTATGGAAGGGAGAGCCTTCCGTTCCTTTAGTGAGAGAGTGCAATGAACACAAACAAAGCGGTGGACACTGTGAATGAAGGTGCATGAGAGAGAGAGAGAGACAGAGAGAGAGAGAGAGAAGAATACGACACCATAATGTTGTCAAACCCTCCTCCGAAGGCCCCACTCTCTATGGCGAGAACGGTCTACTATTGATTGCACAAAACTCTACAATGCTTTGGACTTGCCGACGATGTCGACGACAATGAGACGGCGAGCTGAAATCTGAAAATGCTAATGGCTGAAATCTGCAAATCTTTATCTGCTGAATTCTGACTCTATGTCAGTGACGATGTTGATGGCGACGATGCGACGACGACGCGTTGAAAACGCAGATGTTGAAATCTGCGTTTTCCGAGCTGAAACTATAAATGCTCGTTAATCTGACTGTGCGGCAAGGATCCGCTGCGGGAAGGTGATATCTGCAAGGTTCGGGGGTTCTACTGCGGAGTCTTGATGCTGAAAACTGAAAACGCTGATGCTATTCTGGGTTCTATCGCGATGGAACTGCAAAACGTTGGGCTGCTATGCTGCTCCAAAAACGCTAGGGCTGATGTGTGTCCTGCTGCAAAAACGCTAGGCTGATCCTGCTGTTCTGCTAAAGCTAGGGTTGATCGGTGATCTGCTATCGCCAGGCTGCTGCAAATGCAAAATGCTGGGCTGGTTCTGCACTTGAAGAAAACGCTAGGCTTGGTCCTTTGGCTGAAAACGCTATGTCTCTTGCCCCGAGGGGTCTTGATGAGGTGTCTGTTGAACTATTGTTCTTGCTGCTGCTTCTGCCAGAAAGTGCTAGCGCTAGGGTTTCTTATATACTTGCTTGGTAAGTTTGCCCTACCCAATTTCCCAACAAAAGTCACTTAAAAATAATAAGTGAAAATTGATTAAAATAGGGAAAATAGGTCTATGCACTGTAAAAATGCTCATGATGGGAGCTTATGGAAATATGATGATCATGCTGTGTGCAACCAAAGGATATGCATCTAATCTAAGTGTCTAGACATGCACAATCTGCAAACAGACTCACGAAAGTGCCGAATCACTTATGGCCAGGTCACTGTGGAGTACACAGATGAATATACATATATGGGGGTGGTATTCACAGGACCGAGGTTTACCCTAAGGAGAGCAGCAGAGACTAGACTATCCAGAGCCTATGCGGCATTAGGAGGGCTAGAGGATGTGTTCGCAGGTTCAGTTTCAAGAACCACGAACAAAACTATGGCTCTTTGATACTTTGGTTGCTTCAGCTATGCTTTATGGGGTCCAAGTTTGGGGACCATCTGTGAATCATGACAGTTGGAGGAACATGGAGAGACCCTTGGTATTTATGATATCCCGGATGATTAGAGCCAAGGCTTCTGTACCACATGCGATTATTCGAGCGGAGGTAGCCGCCCCTCCTATAGAGATTGAGGCTCTTACCAGATCAGTGTCCTTTATACACAGTCTATGGGATACACATAGAGGCAGATATACTAGACTGGCTCTTGAGTCCTCTAGACAGTTAGCGATGCAGGGAGATGCATCATGTTGGTATGCACAGATGACCTCATGGTTTCAGAGACATGGTTTCAGCATGGATAGATTGCCTCCCTTTCAGTAGTCCCTGGACGCACCCTCCCTGCCAGTCACACGGACGGAGATCACTAGACTCATTCGTCAAGATCTTGTACAGTTGGACACCAGGAGAACATGGGTAGAGCCGATACAGGAGTTGGGCACGAAGATGGCTTTCTACAAAGAGCACCTTCTCCAAATTTCAGGGGATGGGTTTGTGACTCGTCCGAACTACATGGACACTCATTTATCTCATGGTCTGCGATGTGCTATTGGTCAGATTCGCACATCCTCACACCTGCTCGAGATTGAGACGGGTAGATTCAGAGGGATACCACCAGAGTCTAGGATATGTCAACTATGCGGGAGAGAGCCAGAGACAGAGCTACACTACATATGCCACTGCACTGTGTATTATGAGATACGAGGGCGCTTCCATTGCTTATTTAGGGAGGGTTTTGGACCCCTAGATAGAGTCATGAGATATCAGGACCAAAGATGCCTTGGCTTATATCTACTTGAGCTACACCGACATAGAGACAGTCTGTTGGGGAGACATGGAGTACGACAGTCGCAGAGACAAATCACAGATTTCTTTGGATCGAGGGAGCCAAGAGACCAACCACCAGCACAGGGTTGTACCCGCATTCATACCAAAGGCACCCTCATTGACAGGGCGATTGAGCTCGGGAGATCGAGATGACAACGACCGAGACACAGGAGCACACTACATCGATGAAGACTTAAGCAGAGGATCAGAGGCATTCTAGCACGACACCCAGATTGTCATTGAGGGCCTATTCTACATTTTCACATTTCACACTTCATTTCTTCATATTTATTTTTTCTTTCAATACTTTTTGTACTTGTACTTCAGACATTGTATTAGATTCACCACTTTGTATCTGATGGTCTCATAGGTCATTTTGGCCTTTTGAAGACGTTAATATATCATTTCATTTCATTTCATTTCCCTCTCTCACACACACACACACAATTTACCATGTGCAAGTGTGGCCACTATCTAATCAAAGCCAGAAGTACCTGAGGTTGCTTATCGGGAAACTTGCAAGCGACACACATTACTTGTGTATCAGTCAAACCAACCATCCAAAGACTCTCGTCTTCATTCTTGGCCTCCTTAGATGCACTACAGAACAGCTATAGGGCTCTGTCACTGGTTCCAACATCATAATTCTGCATATCACAAAACATTGAGGAGTATTATTACCTGAAAACTGGTAGCCAACTTCCACCATATTGACTGGTATGAACTCGAAGCAACCCCTACAAATAACACATCCAACATCTCAGTACCCTCTTTATGTGGAAGATTTCCATGAGCATTTGCCAGTATGGATCTAACTATGCAGTCCTCTTAGTCCAATGTTATGCAGAGTATAAAATCTTTCTTCTTCAAGATTATTCAGGAAAGCGTTGCAACCAAGAAACGAATGCATACAAAATTCCTCTGAGCACCTCACAAATTTTCTGTTGCTTATGAAAAGGATGCACATACCTTAGAGTCATAGAAGCTTAATAACCCAGCCTCGCTAAAACCCAGCCAAGTAAGTTGAGAACCAGGACTCAATGGTAGCCATCCTTCTATGACTTTTGTATGTGCAGCTAAGTTGAGCACCATGCAGTGGATAACCTGAAGAGAACAAGAACTTAGAGCAGCCCATGTCCATGTTAAGCAACATATGCTTGTGAATAGTGGTACCTGCTGACCACATGGAAAAGGGACGGCAGCATGAGTGGCCACTGCCAAAACTTCTTGGTGACCGGTCATGGTGACGACAGGACCTTGCAAAGATAGGACAGCCATCTACATGCAGCACTAGAACCACATTAGTGAAGTTAATAAAGTTTCTCAAGTCCCAACTGTCACAGCACCATGCATTTTCTTACAATACCTGCAAGCCTGCTTCCGAGTATACACGAAGATGATTGAGGCTGGTAGTTGCAGCTACCCAGCCAAGACCAACAGCAACAGCTCTAGCCTCCTCCTCGGCAGGAAGCCGCATTGACCACTACACCATGCATTGGTCATCAATTCCGTCAAACTAATCACCACGACATGTAGGTAACCATAACAAGCTGCATGCAGACTATTGAAACTGAAAGAAAAATCATATATTTTGCACAACCTCACTGTTGCTTGCCCAGCTACTAAAAGGCCGATAGAGAACTGTGCTTGGGCTTTTTTCTCCTTTCCTAGGTGATGCAAAGACACTTCCAGTCTCATTCATTGCAGCCATGGTGAATCCAAAATAATCAGTCATAGCCGGCACACGAAATCCCCTTCCAGTATCATGAAACTCGACCTGGAAAAGGACGAAATAATCATGATACAAGATTTGTGAAAACCTTTGAAGAAAAGTAAACTGCATTTTTGCAACATTCTCCGCACCTCTACATGCGAGAGTCCTTCATTCTGACAACTAGTTACACTTCCGACCAGATTGTAGTTGAGGAAATGGCGTATGCCTCCGTCTGGTTGTGTTGAGCCTGGTTGAAAAGCCTTCTGCATTGTGGGGAGGGATGCCACTGAGGAGGCCATTTGCTTGTTTTGAGGTTGTGAGTCGCTCTTCTTTGAAACAGAGGACTTTTTTAAACTCCCAAATTCTTCAGTATCCTTCTGTTTGCGACTCCTCGAGAATATATCTGGAGAGGCACTTCGCTCTCTGTCTGAGGTTAAGGTCTTATCCTCATCCTCACTAACTGCTAGATCGTCATCATCGCTAAAGCGCAAGAGCTCTTCTCTATCAATTGCCGAAGGTTGTGTGGAAGTGTCATTTGGAAGAGCCATGTGAGCAGGCACAATAGGCTCCCATACCCCAAACTTACCATCTGCATCCATAACGGCTAAGGCATTACCGTTGGGTTTCCATGCCAAGCTACATATCTGAGATTCAAATTTCTGAGAGTCGATATCTTGCCTGTTATCGACATCCCATAGTATGACCTGATTGTCACCAGCCGATGTGGCAATATACTTTCCATTGAATGACCATGCCAAGAACCCAACAGTAGCTGAATGTCCCCCTTTCAAGCTGAATACCTTCTCACCAGTATCTCTATCATACATGACTACATCAACCCCGTTCTTTCTGCCGGGAACTGCGAGGACGTCCCCTTTGGGATGCCATGCTACTTCGTTCCTACACGAACTGTTAAGATCTGTG
This sequence comes from Adiantum capillus-veneris, assembly GCF_014529385.1. Taxonomy (NCBI): domain Eukaryota; kingdom Viridiplantae; phylum Streptophyta; class Polypodiopsida; order Polypodiales; family Pteridaceae; genus Adiantum; species Adiantum capillus-veneris. The sequence goes on along the minus strand of NC_140936.1, from coordinate 121,971,752 downwards.
TTGGGTGCTGCATGGTATAACGTGTGGACTCGCTTGCCTGATGATAGGGACCAGCACATTATGGTGCCATCGCTCCCGGCAGAGGCAAGATATTCATTGTTGGGGTCGAAAGAAAGACTCACAACAGGTGCATTGTGACCCTTGAAGACACGGACAATTGAGCTATCAATGGTGCTGATGAGCTTGATACCATCATCTTCGCCAGCAGCAGCAAGCATAGAGCCAGTGATACTAAAGGCAACAGAGCGGATGGGGAGGGTAAAGCGGGTGACATTGCTCTGGAACTCCCCACCTGGAAAATTGTCAGGAAAACATCAAATTTCAAAGTACATGCAAAGAACAACCACATCGATGTAGAAAGCTGGGACAAGTGTGCACATTAACCCAGCAGTGGACAAGAACTCTGGGCAATGATTTCTGATACACAAAGCCAAAATGAGGTAAATCAAAAGTAGTAAGGCTATGATTGAGACATCGTAAAATGTCATCTCCCTCAAAACAGTACAATGGATTGGACATCTGCGTAAAAACAACTCATGTGAACACTTAAGAATGGCGCACAGATATCACACCAGGAATGACCAGAGTTGCTGACCTTCGTATCTGCTTTTTACATGCATGATCATATGCAATGAAGCCGATGTGTAGACATGGAAGTTGGACAATGAAGGGTATTTACTTTACCAGAACTAAGGCCTAGAGTAAATGAACTTGGGTCTAAGATGAGAGGAGAGGAGGAGCTTACCAGGGTATGAGAAGAGTTTGACAGAATGATCGAGGGAGCAGGAGGCGAGGCTGCTACCAGAGGGGGAGAAAGCAAGACCGGTGATGGCAGAGCGATGATGGGCGAGGCGGCGGAGGGGGCCAGGAGAAGAAGAAGCAGGCCAAGAGTGGAAGAATAGGGTAGAGTGCGAGTTCGAGGAGATGAGGTGGGCGCCCTCACAATCCCACGCAATGCAGCAATTGCCATCTCCTCGTTCTGATGCACCCCCTTCTTCTGCCTCCAACATGACCACTCCCTTACTGCCCCCACGCCCAAAGCCACGCCCCTTCGCCATCGCTCTTCCTGTACTGGAGTCCGTTGATCGAAGCTTCGAGGATGCCGATGGAGAAATATGGCGGGAAGTATTTGGACTAAACTAAAGACGTCATGAGTTAGACTACACATTCCACACTTCCAAATTCCTCTTACAAATTTATTAATGAAGAATGAGCCAAGATCAATGCCCACTCCACATTCAAAATATACTATCTACTATCTACTAACATAATATGGCGGAAGGGGGAGCCCTTTACACGTGTCGCAATCTACGACTTGAAAGCTAAAATCCAAAACAAAAACAAGTCACTTTGCACGCGATAAAGAGGGAGAGAGGGAGAGAGAGAGAGGCCGCCGAAAGCGATCAGCCGTACTAATATTCAATATTTTGGAACGCAGACTCCTTGGAGAACCACCATATGGATCCGTCGCTCTTCTCAATATGAAATGGAATCTCTTTTTGTGTTGCTCACTATGTCATTTTCTATTAAATGTTGATAATGTCTTGAATGACAATTCCTCGATGTTGCATGCTTCTCTCTTATCTCTTCCAATTACTATGGCTAGTTCTCTGTCACTCGAAGAAGCAAATGTTGTTACTAAGTTAAAAGATTTATTAATGGAGTACAAAGATCTATTCCGAGTTGATTTACCGCCACGGTCATCGCCCACACGTACTGTGCAATTTGCATGATAGTATATTGATTGTCAAGACTACTATCATACATCAAAACCCAATCACCCTCTTTAATTGCCTTTCTTCTAAGCTTGTGTGTCTTATCAAAGTATTTTTTGTTCTCCATTCTTGCATTCTTCAAGCTCAACTTTGCAACCTCAATGTCTTTTGGCCTCCTTTCTAGTTGCCTTATGCATAAGGCAAGAATACCTTCTTTGCTAAGCCCATCCTGCCAAGGTAGCACATTCCATGTGGGAATGGCTTCTTCAATTGGCATGACAGGCTTTTGACCATACATCAACTCCGCAAGCATATAACCAATTCCAAAGCTATGTGTTGTGCAATTAGCCCATAAAGCATATGGAAACAATCTTGGCCACTCACCAACTTTTCCCTCACAAGCTTTAGCCAAAGCTTTGATGATTGGAGGATGCCCTCATTCACTCTTCCCATTACCTTCTAGTTTGTAAGCAGTAGTAAGGGAAATCTTCGTTCAAATGTGGGAGAAGAATTTCCTTGCTTCTTTAGCATTCAGCTCACCCCTATATGCAATTATCTTTCCTACACAGACATAGCGACAAGTCACATCATCAAGGAGGAATTTACATACAACTTTGTGTTTTTTGTTCTCGATGCTTGCCCTTCGACCTGGTTGGTCAAGTCCTCTCGTGCAAGGACCAAGTGCCTCATTTTCTAGAGTCCTAAAGGCATTGTGACTAAATTCACAACCAATTTGTAGTGCATAGCTAGTGGATATGTAGGATGCAACTCATCACGGTACTTGATGTTTGAATACATTTGACATGTCTCACAAGTTTTCACAAACTATGTTACATATTTATGCATAGCTTTTTATTAGTACTTCTCCCTTAATTTGAAAAAGGTTGCCCAAATGCCTTGATGACTAGGCCAAAAACTATCACAAAACTCTTTAAAGAGCTCCCTTTGGGTTTTCCTATCATATTTAACCCTTTATGGTGTATCATTCCTTTTCTTTTGATGCTTCCACAAGTATCAATGTGCTCAAGTAGCGTCCAATGGAAACCATTCACCTTCGTACAACCCCTCCAAAAATGACTCAAGTGCTTTAGACATACAAACATAATCACCCTTGACCTGAGAAGTGGAATAGAACTTTGAGCCTACATTATCGCCGTCATCTATCATCTCTTCTTCATCTGCATACATTTCCCTAGACAACATATCTATCATTGCATTGTCTTTACCTCCAATATGCTTAAATTCAGGATTTAAGGACTTAATGTAGGCAATCCACTAAATCCCTACAATGTGAGGTTCGCTTCCTCCAATCTAGACAAGATCCTATCACAATCATCAATGAGACATTCTGATTTGAGGAATAAAGTCTTGTAAGACCTTGGTCATACCAGTCACTATATGTGCAGTCAAGTTGATTGCTCCTGAGGTAAGGTACACGTCCTTACCAAGCCCAAAGGTGTCCTCTCTCTCTCTCTCTCTCTCTCTCTCTCTCTCTCTCTCTCTCTCTCTCTCTCTCTCTCTCTCTCTCTCTCTCTCTCTCTCTCTCTCTCTCTCTCTCTCTCTCAGCATGTCATGTTGTTAAGTCCCTATTTTCAATCACTAGTTGAAATTAATTATACCCTGAGTAGAGATCCCCCATTGAATAGATAGCATTTCCTGCAAACTGCTTCTGCAAACTCATCCACGATTGGACCTATGACCACATTCCTGATTGTGACCTTGTTACAGGTTGCATATCTTGGATGAAGTCACTAAAGCACCATTCGAATACCTATTGAGTATGGAGCATAAGAAGGCTCCAAAATCCCCATGTTAATTTTCTCATTTAGCAATTCTACTAGCTTTGGAAAATGAGCCTTTAGAACTAGAATAGACTGTAGATTCCAAGGTACATGAAGTATTGTGAAAATCACCATAGGAGAAACAACAAAAGGATCAACACATCCTATCTCATGTAGATAAAGTGCAAAAGCATTACCATGTTTTGAATGAAACTCTTCAAAACACTTCTTCTCTTGTTGTGTTAGAAAGTTATCAGAGCCAACCTGCAACTCTTGAAAAGATTTCTTTGTGAAGTTGTGTCCAATCATTTTAGGATTCCTTAAGCTTGGTTGCAGAGAAGCCTAGTATGTGCTATCTGGAGGTAAGGATGAAGCCACTGGTTTCACCTTCTTTGTAACACTTTTGTATTTAGTCTCAACATGCACTTGGGGTTCAACCCCTTTCTTGAGGCATTTCTCTTCTTCAAAAGCTTCTATCTTTTGATACATCTCTACAAAGCATACTTCCACAACCTTACTCCCACAATGCAAACAAGATCCCATTATTTTATTAAGCTCACCCATAGTATCCACACAAAAATCCTTGCTCAAACACACCCCAAAAAAATTCATTGTGCGCAAGCAAACCATTTTCTACCAATTCATTTTGCACATTATGTAGATATTTGCTCTCATATCTCTTTAAGCCCTCGAATTTTGTAAAACATACCGATCCACATTTTTTTACTAGTGAATTTGTAGATATTATTGGATCAGGCGAGAACCCCCCTTATTTTGTACCATTGTAGTCACGCTTCACAATGGTACTCTCCCAAAACCCATCATCTCTTTGTGGTCATGAAACTCTTCATTCACCTTTGGCAAAGGGTACTCTCGAAGGTTTTCTCTATTTCTTTCATGGTTGACACAAACAGTAAGAAATTGAACAACATGTTTTTCATCTTTGCTTCTTATTCTAGCATAAGTTGAACCATCATCCATTACCTTTGTTTCCATTCAAACTCCTACAATGTAGGGCTATCCCAAGATAAGGTGATATGAAGATGTGTCTTATACAAAGTTTTGCTCGCATATTGTCACCTTCATACCTAAGCATACTACATACAATTCACCAGATGAGTTGTTTGTCACTTTCACCATCCAACCATGATATGTGTCTATCATCCATTGACTCTTGTTTTAGAGACCTTTGACATTATGTTTATTTATGAGCAATGGTCAATTAAGGCAACAAATTGCACTTCAAGATTGCCTACCTTGACCAAAGATTTTGTACTAGCCCTTGCCAATGACTTCATAAATAGTGGCTCTTAGGAATGGCTTCAGCTTCTTCGTCCTCATTAGAAAATACACTTGATTTACTCTACTAGTCGATTGGTAGCATCTTACGACACCTTCATTATCCTCCCTGTCATACAATTGTATCCCGTGCGTCTTCAAAGTTTCACCTTTAGCCTATACCACAAGCAACCTCAACAAGAGTTTGCCTCTTTCTCTTGATGATATCAATGATCTCCTCATGGAATTCACGTTGGGCTATGCCAAGGACTTCTCCCAATGTAAACTCAATCTTGCTATTCAAAATCATATCCTCCTAAAATTTGTAGTAACCTTAATTTCAGATTGTATTTTATAAGTTGGGCACTTTTGCTTATCTTTTGTTGGTGCTTTCTGTTGTAGACTCCTCCATGAGTACTTCAGGTGGAGATGCTCCTTGTGTCGGGGGTGCTTGGGAAGGCATTGAGGTGCTTTTTCCTCCAATTCTAGAATATTTTTTTTATGGTCCTTTATCAACATTCTCATGTCTACGCTTCTCTTCTACGATAGCCTCATTTTGTTGGCATTTGTAACGTAGGTATGCACTAAGAACTAGTCCACTGGATCATTCCATCTTGTTTCAAGGCATATGCAATCTCCTCCCTCATGTAGGATCTCCTTTGTAAGCTTTCCCTTCGTAGACAGCTCCACAACATTTGGCCACAACTTATCCTCATCATCACTCAATGAAACCTTGGAGTGCTCAATGATTGTGGTCTTGGTAGAGCCCTTATGGGGCTCTTCACATGGGAGGGCCCACTATGCCCCTTGTGTGGAGTTTTGCCAGGGCCAGTGGCGCCCAACGCTATTGCTCAAAGGTGGGGAACCTTCCCAAGGTGCAAATGAACTTGGAATGTCGGCCTAAAGTGGTAGTTTGCATGCAAACATTCAAAAGAACGTTTGACAAATATCCAAAGAGGAAAAAAGGTTGCTAAATGTTGAAATACTACCCTATAAGGGACCCCTTTTTCCATTTTTGGGGGTTCTTGCTTGGAGGATGGAAGAGAGCAGAGAAGACTTCTACACCTCCCCCCCTTGCTCTTTGTTGTCAATCCCCCCCCCCCCCCCCCCCTTCTCCTCTCCATTGTTTTCTCTCTTTGGTGTCGGTGTTGGCGTGTGTGTGTTTCCCCGAACCGAGTTTTTGTGTGGTGCAAAGAGGGAGGAGAGAGAGAGAGAGAGAGAGGGAGAGAGAAGTGTTGTGCATCATTGGTGTGTAAGATTGAAGCAATTTTAGTATTGTATGGGTGTTGATTTTTTGAGGTGTGTGTATGCTTGTTGGTGTGCAATGGAAGGTGTATTTTGTGAAAATTGTGTCGTTATGAAGGTGTTCTTGAGAGGAGTGGGGTGTTGTGAGTACCATGGGCTATAGAGAGGCAATCTGGTGAGTTTCTTGGTGTGTTCCAATTCCCCTCTCCATCTTCTAGTGCCCCCACTCATGAGCATATGATTTCTTGTTGGTTGGATCAAGAAAAGTAATTTTTTCAACAAATAAGTGATGACAACATGAAGCTACGGGCCCATCTTCACAGGGTGAGGAAACTCTAGAGAAATGGATGGCCAATTTTGAGTTGTACATGTTGTCATTGTGTATGCCAAATGAAGATAGGAAAGGTATGGTTTGAGGCTTTGGAAGGAGAACCCATGTTGATATGACAGGCCCTGTGGGCTCGCTTCCTACAGGAGTTTCATAACGCTTGCTTCCTATAAGATTTTTTAAAGGAGGTGTTTGCCTATCGATTTGGATGTGAGGTTGAAGGCTTAAAGGCAAGATTTGAATGAAGAATTTGGTGTTTTTCTTAATTGGCCAACGATGAGTACTTCAAACTGGAGAAATTTATGGTGTGTTTACATCCCAAAGTTCGAGAGAAAGTGATTTTGAGAGCCCAGATAATTACAATGGTGTGGTTGCAATCGCATGAGCAAAGAGTATAAAAATTAAGAAGAAGATTGAGCAAGGTGCGTTAGGGTATGAAGCTATGTCTATTGGCTTGGTCTAGAGTCCGAAGGATGAATTCCAAGCTGAGAATCAAGCAAACCAAAGTGTGGCAACTATTCCTCAACATTGAGTACGTATTGTTCGAGATTTGATTGAGTAGATGCAAGAGTTTTTTTTAAGTGTTATGAAATAAAGGTAGCGCAAGAGGCATAGCTAGGCCATTGCCTGTTAGATGCTACAATTATGGGGAAGAAGGTCAGTATGCTCCTAATTGACTGCATCCACCAACAAGGGAGAGAGGGGTTATGTACCCATTATTTGGAAGAGGTAGAGGGCCAGCACAACTCAATGGTCAAAGAGAGCAACAGGTAGTTGAGAATCTGGTACCCCCAGACCCTCCAGGAGCACGAGGCAAAAGGGATACATAGATTGAATGAGAAACTAGGGCTTGTAAGGGAAAAGAGAAGGTGAATGAAGATAAAATTGAATAACTGATTCACTCTCGGCAATGGATACTTGTTCTTAATAGTAACCACATTCAATACACGATAATCTAGGCACACGCACATACTATCGTCTTTTTTCGTCATCAACAAGAAGAGGCCCATGGTGAAGAACTGGGTTGTATAAACCCTCTACGGAGATAGTCAACAACCTGATGTTTCACCTCAACAACCTCATAATGATTCATTTTGTAGGGTGGTTTACTTAGGGCTTACTGCCAGCAACCACGTCTCAAAAAGATGGTTTGGACCGTATGTAGTAAAGCATGCAAACAAAAAAATGCTACCTATACCTTGTTCTTAATAGTAACCACATTCAATACACGATAATTTAGGCACACGCACATACTATCATCTTTTTTCTTCACCAACAAGAAGAGGCCATGGTGAAGAACTGGGTTGTATAAACCCTCTTCGGAGATAGTCAACAAGCTGATGTTTCACCTCAACAGTCTCATAATGACTCATTTTGTAGGGTGGTTTACTTAGGGCTTACTACCAGCAACCACGTCTCAAAGATGGTTTGGACCCGGATGTAGTAAAGCCTGCAAACAAAAATGCTACTTATACCTTGTGTGAGCTAGATGGGGCGGAGATGAAGTTTCCTATTGCTAGCAACAAAAATAAGGTTTTCAAAACTAAGAAGTGATAGTGATCCATTTGTTGCTGCGCAGGAAGGTAAAGAAGAAGATCCGAACAATATGTGAAGTGATCTTAGGACATGAACAAGGATTGAACCAACAAAATCAAAATGTGGCACATACCAAAGGATGTGCAGGTGTCATAAAAATTAATATCTATCCAACCCAAATGATTTTCTCATATTAAACTGATCACTTAATGTGGGAGAATACACGGGAACAAGGGTTAAGATATAGACATGTGCTTATAGATCTATCTCAACACGGGGCCAATGGTTAAGGGGCCCAAATGAGAGATGGTCTATCAAAGAGCAAGGCTAACCAATGGAGCATAAGACCTTAGGGTTAGCTTCATTGAAGACCTCCAATAATGTGTGTAAAAGTCCTTTGACCTTAGGCAACCTTAGGCAAGCTAGGGCTGAGCTTGAGGTGGGAACCCGGCCTAAGCTCGAGGTGCTTGTCGTGCTTGAGGTGCTTGACATGCTTGAGGTGCTTGATTAAGATGCTTGAGGTGCTCGACTGGCTCCATGCTTGAGGTGCTTGACTTGCTACATGATTAAGGTGCTTGAGGTGCCTTGAGATGCTTGCCTGAGATGCTTGTGGGAACACCCCCTAGTTCAAGTGCTTTGTCATGCTTGATGACTAAGGGGCTTGCTCATCCAAAGTCAAAAAGATCCCTACAAGGAGGGGGGCGAGCCTACAAGGGGGGGGGATGAGAGAGAACACACACACACACAAGGGAAACCCCAGCTTGAAGAGGCAGCAAGGACACTTGTCAAGTTCCTCCTCATGTTGCCCTCATGGTGTGCCTGAAGCCTATTGGTTGGCCACCCAAGGGGTCCAATGATAATTTAGGATATTCAATTAATTGATTTTGCATTTATCAAGTCCTCTCTCTCAAAGGGGAAAGGGGGACACTTGTCCCAAGGCTCATGTTGCTTGTAATGGCTCCTGCTTGTGATTGGCTAGGCCTGGAGGTGTCCAATGAGATTCAAGCATGAGCTACAAGGGGGGGTCGACCCAAGCAAGCTAGGGGGGTGCTTAGGGGGTATACTCACCCACACACACTCACAAGCACTCTCATGGTGTACTATGCAAAGTGCAAGAGCTCCCTCTCCTTCTCCAAGCGAGTAGAGGTTGAGAGCCTACACCAACACTCTTGGCTATGGAGTGCAAATCCAACCAAGAGCCATGCTTCAATGCTTAAGCTTGCTATCCTCTTCTTCTCCATTACTATGCTATTATGTATGCTAGCAACAAGAGTATGATAAGTGAGGAACTAATTCTTTCTCCTATGAAATGTTTCTTCTTCCTCTTCCCTACCCTCATTCCCTGCTAGCTCTCTCCACCTTCGAAGGTATTTGAGGTCTTGGGATTGAGGCTTGGGATAGTTAATGCTTTCTACAAGTGCATGTTATGCTTATTGCAAGAAGGCTAATGGTTTATTGCAAGTAGATTAATTGTATTGCAAGGTAGATTAATTATTGCTTTAAGCACAAGTTGATGCATAAAAGTATACATCTTCATGCACTCAAATGATTTAGGAAACACAAAGATTAATGATGTTCACAAGTTCTTGATTGTTTTCAAGCTAAGATTGATTGTTGAAATTATGCAAAAGCTTAGTGTGTGAACCTTCCATCTCCATATTGCCAAGGAGGTCTCAAGAAACACAAAGATTTTATTGTACCAAGTCTCTCTTAATGAGAGAATCTATAATACAAATGCCTTTTGGAGGGGGGACCGGCTCCACATAAATCCGGTCCTCAACTGTTGTCATATTCTCTACACTCTCTCTCTTGTAAAAGTATTGTTCATGCCTAGTTAATTAAGTGTTATGATAGAGTTGCTACTACCAATTAAGTTCACCCTCTATGCTCTCAAAATTGCTCACTCTAATTCTCTTAATTCCGCTATTCTCTAAGTTCATAGGCCATTCCCATTACATGCAGGTTTAGAGGGGGTGGATGTCGTGCCGTGGCATGGACTTCATGGACACAAATGCGATGATTTTATATTTAGATGCATTATAATATTTCCAATAATATAAATAAGTGTGTGTGTGTGTGTGTGTGTGATATGAGGCTAGGCTATCTACCTTCAGGGTTATTTTCTAAAAATTAATGTTGAGATTTATGTGGATGTTGGAATTAGGGTTGCAGAGAAACGCACACAGCTTGGAGAAGATGAAGGAAGCTCAAGGCACACAATAGAGAGTATTACTTAGTGTGCAATGAAAAAATAGATAGCCCTAGAGTGATGGGCATATATACAATGCACGGGGGAATAAACCTCTTAAAGAGGGAAAAAAATGCCCCGCGGTCCTAGTGTGTTCACACACATCACTACCACATGTATATGGTAACAAATTGTTGGAATTAGGGCTGCAGAGAAACACACACAGCTTGGAGAAGACGAAGGAAGCTCAAGGCACACAATAGAGAGTGTATTACTTAGTGTGCAATGAAAAGATAGATAGCCCTAGAGTGATGGGCGTATATAAAATGCACGGGGGAAAAACCCTAGTGTGTTCACCCACATCACTACCACATGTATATGGTAACAAATCCCCCCTGGAGTGATGCGGTGAACGAGAGTTGGCACATGAGTAAAAGGGAGTGCCATGACCTAAAGACATGATCAGTCCACAAAGGGGAGTAAGCCCAAAGCTTTGCAGAAAGTTTTGAGCTTCTCACGAGACAATGCCTTTGTGAAAAGATCTGCAAGGTTGTCACGTGTTGGCACATAAGCCAAGCTGATCTCTCCTGTTGAGAGCCTCTCCCTTACATAGTGGTAAGGCACCTCAATGTGCTTTGTGCGAGCATGAAAAATTGGGTTCCTCGCAACTGCCAATGCGCTCTGACTGTCAGTGTAGATAGTGTTGGCAGTGTCCTCTCCAACACCCAAATCAGCCATAAGGCGTCTGAGCCATACACACTCAACCGTAGCTGTGAAGATTGCCCTGTACTCAGCCTCACAACTAGAAGTGACCACCATCACACTGCTTAAATTGTATACCCAAGTAATGATGCAACAGCCCCAAATCTTTCATCTTGAAAGTAGCATTCAAATCACCCTTAAATTCAGCAATATGTCTCTCATTTGGTCCAGTGATCAACAAATCATCTACATAAAGAACCACAATGAGAAGTACATCACCCTCACGCTTTACATACAATGTTTTTTCTTTTGGACTGTTACGAAATCCTTGTTTGATCAAATGATTGTCAGCTTTCTTATACCAAGCACGAGGAGATTGCTTGAACCCATACAAAGCCTTGTTACATTTGCACACTTTGTCCTCTTGTCCTTTCTTGACAAAACCGCAAGGCTGCGTTACATAAACTTCCTCAAATATGTCACCATTCAAGAAAACAGTAACAATGTCTCATTGATGTACATCCCAACCAAAATGAGCTGCCAATGCACATAGAAAACGCACAGTAGTCATACAACAAGTGGGAGCAAAAGTCTCTTCATAATCTATACCTTTTTGCTATGCATAACCCTTTGCTCATGCATTGATTCCGTTGTTGTGAAGTGCACCATTGTTCCTCACATTCGATCAACAAAATTTGCAAAACAGGCTTGGGATATTTTGGCTGGTCTTTATGCAAGTCGCAATGAGGCTAAAATTGCTATTTGCTTTGTAAAGAGCTGGAGTCAAAGATTATGCATGAGGAAGATGATATGGACACATTCCTTGCTAGTGTTAAGGATACCAATGAGCAACTTATTTCTGCAAGTGAAATCATTTCAGACAGTTCCCTTGTGCAGACTGTTCTTGATGTCTTACCAGATTCTTACCAAACTTTTTCTAGTACTTATAGACTTATGACCCAAGAAAATCTTGAAGTTGTCAAGTTTGATGCATTATGCACATTGCTGTTGCAAGAGTCACTTTCCAGAAAAAACAGGACTAGGCAACGTGTAGTTGAACAAGCTTTTATTGCTTCTCAAAGAAAAGGTGGTAACAACAATGTAGCCACTTCTTATGATTCTGCTGCAAGTGGCAAAAATTCTGTTCCTAATGCTTCTGCTGGCAGCAATTCGTCTAGAAATTCTGGTGATAAGGGCAAAAGAAGATGCATTTCTATTATTGTAAAGCTAATGATCACTTGATCAAGCAGTGTCCTAAGTTGAAGGCCAAAGAGGCTAAGAAGAAAGAGGGTGGTTCCACTGCAAATGCTGGTTCCACTATAAATGGAGTCATTGTTGAGTCTTCTGTGAAAAGGGATTGCGATGCTGATGTTGATGCAGAATGGGCTTTTAGTGCAGAGTACACTTACAATCCTGCTGTCCATGATGGATGCATGTCAGTTGTTGCTGTAGATTCACATGTGTGGTATTTCAAAAGTGGTGCTACAAAGCACATTACCTCACATCGTGAATTGTTCACCTCTCTCGAGTCTGTCCCTCATGGAAATTCAGTCACTTGTTCCAACAATGCCTCTTTTCCGGTTCAGGGAGTTGAAAAGATTGTGCTTATTGCTGCAAATGGAAATTCTTTCACACTTGTCGATGCACTTTATGTACCTGGGATCGAGAATAATCTTTTGTCCGTATCTGCACTTGCTAGACTTGGACTTGTAGTCAAATTTGTGGATGACAGATGTACAGTTCATGATCTTAGTTTTGGTGATGAAATTGTTGCATCTGGCCTTTTGTGCCATGGGCTATATAAGCTCACTTTGTATGACAAGTGTGGACAAAATTTTGCAAATGCAGTTGCAGATTCAAGGGCCGTTTTAGATGCAAAACTGTGGCATGCATGTTTTGGACATCTGAATTTTGCCAGTTTGCTACGTTTGCAAAAATCTGATATGGTTGCTTCTTTGCCGCTTCTTGAAGCACCTGTCAAACATGTTTGTGAAGGCTGTATTTTGGGTAAGATGTAGCGTTCTAAGTTTCCAAAGGATGGTTCAGTAAGGGCCACATGTAGGCTGCACCTTGTGCATAGTGATGTTTGTGGGTCCATGCAAACTCCGTCCTTGGGCAATTACCTTCACTTCGTGACTTTCATTGATACTTACTCTGCTTAAAGCGAAGTATGAAGTTTTTATGTGCTTCAATTTTTTTTTGGCTATGGCTGAAAATGTATCAAAATGTACTATGGGCAGCCTCCGTTCCGATTGAGGGGGGGAGTATATGTCTCATGAATTTAATGTATTTCTAGCTAGTCGTGGATAAAACACCAATGTACAGTGCCTTATACACCTCAACAAAATGGTGTTGTTGAGAGGAAAAACATGTCACGTACGAAAATGGCATGATATATGGTCAAAAGTCAACCTTTGCCGCTTTCTTTTTGGCTTGAGGCCATCATGTGTGCCACTTATGTACTAAACAGATGTCCTACGAAAGCTTTGCAGTCTATTGCTCCATATGAAGCATGGCATGCTACAAAGCCTTCTATTGAGCACATGCGTGTTTTTGGCTGTTTGACATATGCTTTGGTGCCACAAACAGAGCGCAGAAAATTGGATGATAAGGCTATCAAATGTATTTTTGTTGGTTATAGTGCTAAAAGCAAAGGTTACAGGTTGTATCATCCGCAAAAAAAGCGTATTCTAGTTTCACGGGATGTAGTGTTTGTGAAGATTTTGTTCAGCCCTTGTTGTCATGTACTAGAGGCAATAATGTAAGCTCACATGACTTTATGACACTTTTTGCCTCTTTTCAGTGGTGGAAGTTCGAATGTAAATTCCAATGAGGCAAATGTACAGCCTATGGGGGTTTCAAACAATGTTATAGATCAGCCTATTACTGATGCAAATGTACATGATGTACTTGATGAGGAAAGGGCTGAAAATGAGCAGGCTAGAGGTATGCCAAAATGGCTGGTGCATACATTTCATGACAGTAAATTGTATGCACCTTTATCTAGTCGTACCCGTTCAGGCTCTCGCCATGCATCTTATGCATCAAATTGTTATGCTTTGGTTGTGTCTAGCTTACATGATGTTGAGGAACCTCTGTCTTTTGATGAAGCACATAATTCAAAAAATTGGATGGCTGCCATGCAATCAGAATATGATGCACTCATAGAAAATGACACATGGAGTTTATATGATTTGCCTCGTAGCAAAAAAGCCATTGGTACGAAGTGGGTTTACAAATTGAAACGCAAGCTGGATGGTGAGATCCATCACCATAAGCCTAGACTTGTTGCAAAGGGTTATGCACAGCAAAAAGGCATAGATTATGAAGAGACTTTTGCTCCCACTTGTCGTATGACTACTGTGCGTTTTCTATGTGCATTGGCAGCTCATTTTGGTTGGGAAGTACATCAATCAGACATTGTTACTGCTTTCTTGAATGGTGACATATATTGAGGAAGTTTATGTAACACAGCCTCGTGGTTTTGTCAAGGAAAGGACAAGAGGACAAAGTGTGCAGATGTAAGAAGGCTTTGTATGGGTTGAAGCAATCTTGGTATGAGAAAGCTGACACTAATTTGGTCAAATAAGGCTATCATAACAGTCCAATAGAAAGCACATTGTATGTAAAGCGTGAGAGTGATGTACTTCTCATTGTGGTTCTTTATGTCGATGATTTGTTGATCACTGGACCAAATGAGAGACATATTGCTGAATTTAAGGCTGACTTGAATGCTACTTTCAAGATGAAAGATTTGGGGATGTTGTATCATTACTTGGGTATACAGTTTAATCAGTGTGATGGTGGTATTGCCTTGTATCAGAAAAGTTACATAGAGACATTGCTATGTAAGTTTGGACTTGAGGATTGCAAAACTATTGCCTCTCCCATGGAAACAGGTTTGAAATTGAGTCTTCATGATGCTGGTGATCCTGTAGATGTCACTCTTTACCAAACTGCTGTTGGATGCCTCATTTATGTATGCAACACGAGGCTGGATATTTAGTTTGCAGTCTCACATGTCAACAGATTTATGCATAGCCCAGGGTCTAAGCATTGATTGGCTGTCAAGAGGATTTTCCACTACCTTAGTGGCACTTTACATCTTGTCTTGTTTTATCCCAAGGGGGGATCATTGTCGCCAGACCTATATGCTTTTTCGGACTCAGATTGGGCTGGTTGTTTTGACACGCGAGTGTCCACAAGTGGTTTTTGTTTCATGCTTGGCAGTTCATGGAAATCATGGTTGAGCAAGAATCAACCTACCGTGGCCACTTCTAGTTGTGAGGCTGAGTACAGGGCAGTATTCACAGCTACGGTTGAGTGTGTATGGCTCAGACGCCTTATGGCTTATTTGGGTGTTGGATAGGACACTGCCAAAACTATCTACACTGACAGTCAGAGCGCATTGGTAGTTGCAAGGAACCCAGTTTTTCATGCTCGCACAAAGCACATTGAGGTGCATTACCACTATATCAGGGAGAGGCTCTCAGCAGGAGAAATCAACTTGAATTATGTGCCAACACAGGACAACCTTGCACATCTTTTCACAAAGGCATTATCTCATGAAGCTCAAAGCTTTTCGCAAAACTTTGGGCTTACTCCCCTTTGTGGATTGATCATGTCCTCAGGGCATGGCACTTCCCTTTACTCATGTGTCAGCTCTCGTTTGCCGCATCACTCTAGGGGGGATTTGTTACCATATACGTGTGGTAGTGATGTGTGTGAACGCACTAGGACTACTAGGGCATTTTTTCCCTCGTTAGGAGGTTTTTTCCCCCGTGCATTGTATATACGCCCATCATTCTAGGGCTATCTATCTTTCCATTGCACTCTAAGTAACACACTCTCTATTGTGTGCCTTGAGCTTCCTTCGTCTTCTCCAAGCTGTGTGCGTTTCCTTGCAACCCTAATTCCAACATTGAGGGTGAGGTGGGATCGAAAAAACCATAAGAAGATACTAGTTTTTTCAAAGAAAAGCTTTTTTTCATTGAATTGACAACTATACTAATTGGAATGTCAACCGAGCTACACACCAACAACACTGTAGGTCCTGGTTTTGTGTGCAAAAGAGATTTGCACAATTTTGTGATCAATTGACCATTTTTAGAAGCAAAAAAACTTCCTTGATTTTAGCTTCATGCACATGTGATGTTACCTAGATGTCAAATAGAGTGAACCAATGGGTCTTACCTGTGCAATCTGTACTTACATTCTTTTGAATACAAGACATGAAGAACCTTCTAGAAGGCCCCATCAACAGAATAGCTCCAGCCCATTTGAGGTACCCATTCAGGTGTTTTGATGAAATCTTTTGGGTCAATAGTCGCCATCATAATTTCTTCCTCACATGAAAATCATTTACTCCTTTCCTTGGTCAGTGATGCAAGTGATACATCCTTTGTCATAAGATGGCTGTAAAGAATTCCTCCTCGAGCATGAATATCTTAATATTACAATTCATATGGTCTTAGCTAGACAAGGAGAAAACAATCTCTATACATGTTGCTAAATCATACACAAGAGCACCAATCATCCTTCACGATGGGCTCGAAAGGGTATCATGTCATCACACCAAACCAATCATATATAGAAACTATTCCCCCATTGCAAGCTAGCATGGATAGTCAGAGGTTGGTCAAAGTCTTCTACAATAATGGGTTTATAAGGTTTTGGTTATGGAGGCTTACTAAAAACTATCTTGCAATTGTTGTGCAAGTTAGGACGTACTTGCCATTCTAAATGGCAAGTACCTCCTGAATGGTGAGCACTCAGTCCTTGATGGGGACTAGAGCCCCCAATTGTGGAACGCCTAGCCTAGTGCAAGTATGGAAGGTGGGCCACACAAACACCACTTTGTATGAACACCCCCTTATAATGAAAAATTGGGATCTCGCCCCCTCTCGCCACTAAGATTACCTCATACAATCTTGGAGTACATGTGCTTGCGTGAAGGGATCTTTCTCTTATCACATACTCTTTCCATCCCCTCACACACTTCGGATCACTAAGATTACACAAGCTTGGCATATGTGTCTGCATGAAGGGATGTTTCTCTGATCACATACTCTTTCCATCCCCTTGCACACTTCCACTAAGAGCGCATGATGGTTTTGCATGGAACCCCTTAAAAACCCGTCTTTGCATCGGTGGACCTTACCACTCACTGTCCTTTGTCAACAATAGTTTTCAATGTGTGTCTCTCTCTCTCTCTCTCTCTCTCTCTCTCTACCATGGTGTTGAGCACCATACTAGCCCTTGCATTGCATGCAAATCCATCTTGATTTTGATTTCCATCACCTCTCTTCTGGCTCACCTGCGGTCTCCTTTTTCTACAAACCTGCAAAAAAGCACATAACACACACACACACACACACACACACACACATTACTGTCATTATTAGCCCTGGTTTCTCTAAACTCTCTCTCTCTCTCTCTCTCTCTCCCCTCCCTTAATATGTCCCTTGCTCTCTCGCACATGATGGGAATGGGATCATGCTAGCTAGGGTGTATGGAAGACAAACATAATGCACAAAAGTGAGTGTGTGTAGGCTAGATTGTTACTCAAGCAAATCAAGTTCCAAGGCAGATTAACTTGAACTCATAAACACAATCTTGAGTAGTTTGCTAACCCATCACAAGCTCACCAAAGATAAGAGAGACGTAATGCAAACTTGGAATGGCTTTTTTAATTAATGAAAGGAGCTTTAAGTAGCTCTACAACCTTGCACCATTACATGTGGGATAATTCCAATGTTCTCTCATTCACTCACACTCTAGTGACTCTAGGACAAAGCTCATACCCCACAATCCTCCCCTTGAGGTTTGGACTAGGACAATACATTGAAGATTCTTTATCCACTAAGGATGGCACTCCCCTCAAAATAGAGAGGCTACAATCTTCGTCTTTGATTCGTGAACCACGCTTGTCCTTCCCCCTTTTCTTCATTCCATTCTTGGAGTCTTCTAGCCACACCTTGCTGGTGCCAATGATGTCAATGTTGCCATAGATTTGTCTTGATCTTTATCGAAACAAGTGCAAATCCTAAGATGCAAAAAAGTGAAAACATGCTTAAATTTCCTCCCCTTGAGGTGGAATTCCCAAATTCCTCCATGGTGCATTGGAGTGGTCTTTGCACTTGGAGATTCTTCAAGGCCAGTTTCTTAACTCCGTACACGAGAACAACTAGAAAATCATCTCCATGAATGCATATCATGACATACATTGCAATGGTGCTTAGTTGCAAAATTTTTAGTTAATTGCGAGAGAGAGAGAGAGAGATTTGATTTGATTTGGTATTAACGTCCGCAGGGGCCCAGAAATGACCCATGGGACCTCAAAGTGATACATAGTCTCCCCTCACGGGGGTGTATGGTGTGGTGTGTGTTATTCTCTTTTTGTGTTCCTATGAGTGTCTTTTGATGCTCAAGTATGCGGGTGAGGTATGTTCCGAGAGTTGTAGGGGAGGGGTCTGTCTTGGATAATAGGTCCGCAAAGGTAGAGCAACCGCTTAGAAGTGGTTGAAAATTAGCCCGGATGTGAGCGTATTCTGGGCATTCCAATGTCACATGTGCTTCATCTTCGGGAGCTTGCATTGTACATGATGTGCATATCCGTTTAGAAGCATCAATTTTCAGCCAGCCCTTTGTTTCTATTTTGAGCATATGTGACCTTGTGCGCATCAAAGAGATGGCTCTTCGTGCCATGTGGGGCATGGGTCCATCGAGGGGTGGAACAAACAGATAAGGTGGGATGAACAAAAACATAAGATGAGGTAGGTGTTGGGGTAAAGCCCCATGTGGCCGGTTAGGCCAGGTGCCTATCCACTATACTTATTCATTATGTACATAATAGAATAAGGAGGCTCACATGTAGAGAGTGAGTTTTAGCCCCTGCAAACTCAAGGTCTCCTCTTCTCCTCTCTTCTCCATCGCTGCACACACTCACACACGCTCTCGCTCACGCACTTCAACTGGTATCAGAGCTCAGGGATTGGGAGCATCATTGGAGCTCAGCGGGGAAGCAGACAGAGAAGTAGCAAAAATTGCAGCACGTTTTTGTAGATCTATTTTGGCCTACCAAAACGTCTTCATTCAAGCCAGTTCCTGCATTCCCTGATCGGTTTTTTGTCCTCTTCAACTTTGCAAAAGAAAATCTTCACCAATTTTGAGATATGTCACTCAGACTGCTTGCACATCTAGGATACATAGCTGCATGTTTTTTACAGATCTATTTCAACCTATAGAAAAAGCACATTTCAGGTCCATTCCCGCGATTCCCAAACGTTGTTGCAGGGTCTACAACTTTGCAGAAGAAAGTTTCTGCAAATTCTGAAGAGTTTGGGAGATATGGGCTGACCGACTGCAGGGTATTCGGAAAGTTGAAGATTATGTATGCGTATTGTGGTGATTTGCTACATTCAGAGAGCTCGGATTGAGCTTTGTCATTCTTTTATTGTGCATTGATGTTTTGCTCTCAATGAAGAGAGTGTGGGTTGAGATTTTCAACAAATTTATACGCATATGTTGAGAACACTTTGTGGATGTATGCATTCTTGTGGACTCTTAGGTCCGAGAGCGGATTCATCACAGGTTATGTGCATTGATTTATGCGATTGAGCATACCTCGGAAAGTGTAGTGCACGGATTTGCAGAGAGTTTTGCAAGCATTTTTTGCATGATTGTGAGCTGAATTTTCAGGTGATTTGGATGCTCATTTGCTACACATTTGGTACATGCTTGATGCTCGTTTACATTGCCATGTGGATGCATGATGTGTGCTTTTCAACGGCGGATGATATTCTTCGCCTTGCAATGGTATATGTGGGCTGATTTTCAGTTGTTTTGAGCATCAATTTGTGTCATATTTTGGTTGGTTTGCATCCAAGTTTATGCTAGTATATGCCTCGCTTGTAGAGTGCGGTTGATGCACTTTGTGTTTCGGATTACAAGATTGTTTTCCAAGTTTAAAGAGTTGAGACTTTGGGGCAGCTCATGTATGCTTGAGTGCGGATTTTATGCACGATTTGCTCATGGCTTTGAGCATGTTTATGGCATGTATAATTATTATGGTTAGATAGACAAATACTACCGAAACTTTACGGGATTTTTCTTACGAGTTTATTTGTTTATGCACATGGTTTGCAATCATGTTTTGATTCCATTTGGCACTCATTGGTTGCTTTGCCATAGTGTTTTGGCATTGCATTGTGAGAGTGTTTGCTCATCGGATTATGTCATTTGACATACATGTGGTAATCTCTTCTAGAGGGAGATTGTCGATGATAGTTTCATCAATTACCACATAGTGCTCTTGGATTAGAGCGGGTTTTTTGGCATCATTTGAATGGTTTTTCTCACTTTTTCATTACATTGATTGCCATATTTGTTGACACTTCTCTTAGCCAGCTTATGCCAGCTTATGTTGTATTTTGACAATACTTGGTGTATGAGTTAGCCAAGCTTTGGCTATTGTCAGTTGATCGATTTGTGCTTGGTCTTGTCACAGGTTATCGCCATGGATTTGGCATGTACATCATTGTCAGGGTTTGTGCTTTTTCATACAAAGCTTGATGGTTCAAACTTTGAGCATTGGAAAGTAGGTATGCATGATGCATTGACTCAGTTGGGCCAAGTGTTGCCACTACAGGGCATGGATGCTGGGAGGACTTGGATGAGCTTGCAAGTTCGACGATCATGTTACACCTTAGTGAGTCTGTCTATCGCATCGGTTTGGATGCATGTACAACTAGAGAGTTATGGCAAAGACTGTGCAATGCTTTTGGCACAAATGAGTCTAGAGAGATGCCTACAGTCAAAGGACAATCTCGCAGACATAGAGATGTTGTGTGTTGGCATTGTGGTCATACAAGGCATGTACGTAGGTGTTGTTTACGGGGGATGAGACAGCGCAGGAGACAACACAAGAGGGATGCTATTACTTTGGATGATGTGGGAGCAGATGTAGCGTATGTGGTTACGCATGACGGAGATGTTGAATTTACTTCCATGTTTACTCTTGACTTTCTTATGTCAGTTTTTGACGACACATTACCTTCGCATTGGATACTAGATGTGAGTGCTATATTTCATGTCATGCCGAGTCGTGAGTGGTTTAGCACATATGCTAGTGTTATGCTTGGACATGTGTGTCTAGCTGACGGTTTAGTGCATGATATAGTTGGTGCAGGAGATGTCAGAATATTGTTGTTAAATGGTGCATCATACGTGTTGTGCGATGTACGCCATTTGCCAAGTCTGACGCAAAGCTTGATCTCTGTGAGTCAGTTACGAGACAGCGGATGCCAAGTAGTGTTGGATGAGCACAGTTTCAGATTGCATCGTGGACAACTAGTCATAGCAAGAGGTGCTAGTGTTGGCACAATTCATGCAATGCGAGTACGTCACTTACAAGACGGCACAGTCTTCGTATGTATGCCGCCATGCAGAGAGACGAGGCATGTCTCCTTTGCGGATAGGGTCCATCATGTTCCAATTTGTGAGCACGTTAAGCCAGTTGTGCAGCAGGGTATGTCATTTGTGGATACAATGACGGATATGGATGTCTTGAGTGTTGAGGATTCAGCAGTGATTCAGTCATTCATGGATGTGCTTAGGCTAGACACTGATGTGTGTGAGTTAGAGCTAGGCATTTCTCTTACCACACAGGGTTTAGGACATACATATGCTCTTGGTATGCATGTGACATGCAATGGACACGAGGATGGATTCCAAGGATCGGAGTTCGGGTGTGAGGGTGATTTCCATGAGTGGAGTTCTGAGCCAGATTTAACTGAGATGGTCAAATTGGCAGATACTGCCAGGATTGCATCAGCATTTAAGAGTCTCATGTACGAGATACTGATCTCGAGACCCGACATTGCATTTGTAGTAGGTGCAATTACATTGGGAGCAGTTAGTCGTGCAATGTTGACTGGCATTGGCCTTGAGCACAGGGGCACTTTGCAGCGTATGGTGAGATACCTACAGGATGTGTGCGGCTTTGGTGAGGAGTATGGTGTCGACCACTCTATACTTTCTCTATGATTAGAGCTGGATGCACACATATTCAGTGAGCCAGTGGGCGTTGATTGAGGTCATACTTGTCATGGCCTTGCATAGGTTTTGTGCGCTTTTCTTTTCAATCTCATAGCCACATTGGCCTTTACGTGGGAGGTTGTTGGGGTAAAGCTCCATGTGGACGGTTAGGCTAGGTGCCTGCCCACTATACTTATTCATTATGTACGTAATAGAATAAGGGGTTCACATGTAGAGAGTGAGTTTTAGCCCCTGCAAACACAAGGTCTCCTCTCTTCTCCATCGCTGCACACACTCACACACGCTCTTGCTCGCGCACTTCAGTAGGTGAGGAGGAGGGAGCCGATTTGGGAGTTTAGAACTCCTGGATGATGGCTTTACCTCCTCAATAAACTGCCCATTTCCCTGATGTGTGTGCTTCTTGCATCTTTTGGAGTTCGGCCTTCTTCTGTTTGAGTTGGGTGGGTGTGAGATCTTCAGCAAACCAAATTTTTGTTGGGGTATAAAGCCCAATGTGGTCGCCCAGGTAAGTGGGCAGGCCGCCAGGTATGTACACATATTCTTTTGTAAAAACCTAATAAGAACTCACTATGCTCTACACATTACAGTAGAGCGAGTTCACCATATCGTCGTGCTCTTCTTCTCGCACTCTCTCTCTCGCGTCGCACTTCCGCTCGTACTCCTTCAACTGGTATCAGAGCTCAGATCGAGGCTCGGGGTAGCACTGCAGGAGGCTAGAGTCACCAACTCAGATTGGAGTGAAATTTGACAGGCGAAGACACGGCCCCAAATCTTGTGTGAGGACCGAAGGCCTCGGTGTTGTCAGAATTTCATTATGAGGTCATCTCGGCCACCGTTCGGCTTCGACAAAGGTCTGCGCAGGCCATATTCGACTACGTGGTCTTGACGGGTGCAGATCCGACTCTGCAAATTTGGGGTTTTCGGCCTACGACTGCAGGTGTTGAGGATATCGACACTCCTAGAGTGTTGATTTGTGGCTGTCTACACATCGAAGGACGGCTCACAGTTCTTGGAGGCGTGTCACATACGACACGGGCGCATCTACACACAGACTGTAGGCGACATCCACTAGTTCATCAGGTAGCTTGTGTTTGCTGCTTGATATTCCAGATTTCATCCTGACATTGCAGGTACTTCCACATGGGATGTATTGTCAGAGATGATGTATGTCTGTTGAGGGTTTGCTGGCTGTGAGTCACGCAGCAAACAACCGCCGCAGCGGTTACAGCATACAGTGGGAAATTTGTGGATGTATGACTTTGTGGGAAGTCTATGTACTGTCAGATTTATTGCAGCCTTTGTTGAGGGTTGAGTGAGGTTTTATTGAGCTGGGGGATTCTCGAATGTTGAGATCCTTTCGGTGATACAGGTCTTGGAGCGATCCCTCGAGCACCCTTAGATAGGCAGCTAGGATGTATTGACTGTGAGTTAGACAGTTGGGATTGCATCTTTGCTTTACTACCGTTGAGGCATTATCGCAGTCTATGCTTATAGACAGGACAGTGAGAGACAGTACAGGTGTAGGACAGGTTTACCCGCAGCTTACAGTGTCAGAGAGACAGTGTTTTTTGAGCTGTTTTTTGGTGTGTTTTTAGTACACCAGAGCCATTTTACAAAGGAGACTTTGCCAAAATTTTTGCAGAATCTGAAGCTTTCTTGGTTCATTTGACAGGTTCATATTGGTTCAGAGGTTAGTTTACAGGGGAAACTCTGCCGAATTTTTCCTAGGAAAGTAAACTACTGTGAAGCGTAGCTATGGCTGGGGATCACAGGGCACTGCTCTTTACAATATCAAGAAGCTGGATGGAACCAATTTCCCATTGTGGAAGAAGCAGATTTGGCATGTGTTGGTACAAAAGAAGCAGATAAAACCTATAAAGCTCAAGGGGATAAAACCACAAGATATGGACGAAGATGAATGGATCGAAATGGATGAATTGGCACTTTCTACCATTATGGTGACTTTGGTAGAAAGCGTTTACTTCAATGTAGCAGACGAGATGTCGGCTTATCAAGCATGGTTAAAGCTGAGTGATCTTTATGAGAAGCAGAGTGCAGCTTCACAGGTATACTGGCTTAAGAAGCTTGTTGACTTGAAGATGAAAGAAGGGACACCTATGTCCAATCATCTGAATGAATTCAACACAATCTACAATCAGTTGTCAGCTCAAGGTGTCAAGTTTGATGAACCTGTTAGAGCTATGTTCCTGTTGATCACATTGCCGAAAAGTTGGGACACTTTTCACACAGCTTTGAGTAATTCTGCACCTCCAGATGGTTTGAACATAGCAGGTGTAGAAGGAAGTCTGCTTACTAAAGAAACCAATAGAAAGACAATGGACAAAGGCAAAGGAACAACCTTAGTTGTCAGGGGAAGGACCAAAGAAAAGTACAAAGGTGGAAAGAGGAATCAGTCTTGTAGCAAGTCCCGCAGTGCTAAAGGCAAGAGTGACATAGAATGCTACCATTGTGGCAAGAAGGGTCACATGAAAAGAGACTGCAGAGAATGGAAAGCAGAAAAAGGCAAAGAGAAAGCTGAAGACCATGGTGAGAAGAACAAGTCCTCAGTGAAGATTCAAGAAATAAATGTGACAAACACTGTTGCAGAGGATGACAGTCTAGTGTCAGGAGACATCTACTTCTTGAAGAATACAATGGACTCGGCTCTTCTTACAGCATCTGATGGAAATGCACTGAGTGACTGGATTATAGACTCAGGGGCATCACTTCATGTGTCTCCAAACAAGGAGTGGTTTACCTCTTATGTGACCACTAAAGATCATGTTCGGCTAGGCAATGGGCAGACATGTGAGATCTTAGGTGTTGGAGATGTTCAATTGAAGTTTCAGAATGGCTCTTCTTTCACGTTGAAGAATGTGAGACATGTTCCCGCAATTACAAAGAGCTTGATCAGCACAGGTTTACTTGATGATGCTGGCTACGTCACCATTTTTGGACAGAACATGTGGAAGATATCCAAGGGTTCTATGACAGTAGCACATGGAGTAAAGTCTGGAGGACTTTACATGATTTATGTATCAAATGTCTCTAAAAATGTAATCAATGTAACCGAGCAGCCGAATGTTTCTTTGTGGAATAGCCGGTAAGGACATATGTCCAAGAAGAAAATGGAAATCTTGTCTCGTTCTGGTTATTTGCCTGGCTTTTCATTTAATGATTTTGAATTCTGTGAACATTGTCTGTATGGTAAGCAAACACAGCAGCCACATAAGCATAGAAGCAATAGAAGAGATACACAGTTGGCACTTGTTCATAGTGATTTGTGTGGACCTATGCCTAACCTATCTCTAGGGGGAGCTTCTTACTTTATGAAATTTATAGATGATTACTCGAGGAAAGTATGGGTTTACTTTCTCAAGCACAAGGATGAAGCGTTTAGTGTTTTCAAAACGTTTGTGACACTTGTGGAGAATCAGAGTGGCAAGAAGCTTAAATGCTTACGCACTGACAATGGTGGAGAGTATGTTTCAAAGGCCTTTCAGGACTTTTGTGAGTCAAAAGGTATAAAACATGAACTTACTGCTCCTTACAATCCTCCTCAAAATGGTGTTGCTGAGAGGATGAATAGGACCATACAAGAGAAGGTCAGAAGTATGTTGTCTAATGCACAGCTGCCAAATGGGTTTTGGGCTGAAGCTGTATCAACAGCTGTTCATCTTGTAAATAGATCTCCTAGCAAGGTTTTGCAGAAGGATTCAGTGCCAGAGATGGTATGGTCAGGCAAAATACCCTCATACAAGCATCTCAGAGTCTTTGGCTGTGAGGCATATACTCACGTTCCAAAGGAATTTAGGAACAAACTTGAGCCAAAGAGTAGAAAGTGCATCTTTCTAGGCTATGGTAATTCTGGTGAGATGGGGTACAGACTTTGGGATTCCGAATCCAGAAAGGTTGTCCGCAGCAATGATGTTCACTTTAATGAATCCAAATATCATTCTAAACCACAGAGGGTTGAGGAGATTATAAGAGTTGTCTTCCAAGAAGATGGACCTGCACGTGCAAGACAAAATGTCAGGGCTCAAGAGGAGCAAGGATAGGATAGAGTGGAACCATAGGTTGTGGCGAGCCTGAGCCACCTATTGTGCGTAGATCTGGACGTGTCACGCGACCTCCTGATAGGTTTGTTCCATCTATGAACTATGTCATGTTGACTGATTGCAATGAGCCTTCATGTTACAAGGAAGCAGTGCAAATGAAGGACTCCGGGAATTGGCAATTGGCCATGCAGTTAGAGATGACAGCTCTGCATAAAAACCAGACATGGAAGCTAGTTAAATTACCACGGGGCAAAAAGGCTCTACCCTGTAAATGGGTTTACAGGTATAAGATCACCTCTCATGATAGTCAGCCAAAGTACAAAGCAAGGCTTGTTGCCAAGGGATTTAAGCAAGAACAAGGCATTGACTTTGATGAAGTCTTCTCTCCGGTGGTCAAGATGACTACATTGAGATGCTTTCTTGCATTGGTTGCCATATTAGATTCGGTGTTGCACCAAATGGATGTCAAGACAGCGTTCTTGCATGGTGATTTAGATGTGGAAATTTACATGCAGCAGCCAGAAGGGTTTGTTGAGAAAGGCAAGGAAGATTGGGTATGCCAGTTGTTAAAGAGTCTTTATGGCTTAAAACAATCACCGAGGGCATGGTACCATAAATTCCACAAGTTTATGCTTTCTCAAGGCTACAAACGTAGTGAGTTCGATCACTGTCTATATACAAAGAAGGCTAAGGATGGCAGTTGGTTGATCCTTATTTTGTATGTGGATGACATGTTGATTGCTGGCAAGCACTTGGAAGAAATTTCAGCTTTGAGGTCAAAGATGGCAAAATCGTTTGACATGAAAGACATGGGTGAGGCAAGTCATATACTTGGTATGCGCATTGAGAGAGACAGATCAAAGAAGTTGATTTGGTTATCTCAAACAGAGTATATTGACAAGGTTTTGCAACGTTTCAATACGGAGAAGGGAAAGGCATTGAGTGTTCCATTGCCACCATATGTGAAACTTAGCAAACAAGATTGTCCTGTGTCTGAGGAAGAACAGGTTGAAATGGATAAGATTCCATATGCGTCTGCAGTGGGTAGTTTGATGTATGCAATGATTGCTACTCGCCCAGATATTGCATTTGCAGTGGGAGTAGTAAGTCGATACATGTCAAACCCAGGCAAGAAACATTGGGAGGCAGTGAAAGGAATATTGAGATACCTGAAAGCTACAAAGAGTATGTGTATATGCTATGGGAGTCAGGAGCTAAGTGTAAAGGGTTTTACAGACTCAGATTATGTAGGTGACTTAGACAATCGAAGGTCTACGTCAGGGTATGTCTTTACATTGGCTGATGGAGCAGTATCATGGCGTTCTAGATTACAAGATTGTGTTACTCAGTCTACTATAGAGGCTGAATATGTTGCAGCATCAGAGGCATGCAAAGAATCAATTTGGCTTAATCGACTAGTAACAGATTTGGGAATCAAAGAAGAGATGCCTATGTTATATTGTGATAGTCAAAGTGCTATGCAATTGGCTCGCAATCCAGTTTATCACTCAAAGACAAAGCATGTGGATGTGAAGTATCATTTCATCAAGGAAATGCTCGAGGATAAGCAGCTTCAGCTTGTCAAAGTTCACACCACAGAAAATCCTGCTGATCTACTTACAAAAGGACTTCCCTCAGAGAGCTTTGCGCATTTTCGCAAGCAGTTAGGTGTAGGGTAGTACATCACTTCTCTACATCTCTTGTATATTAGCTTGTATAGTAGCTTCTCTCACACTTAAAGTACCACATTGGACTTTAAGTGGGAGGTTGTTGGGGTATAAAGCCCAATGTGGTCGCCCAGGTAAGTGGGCGGGCCGCCAAGTATGTACACATATTATTTTGTAAAAACCTAATAAGAACTCACTATGCTCTACACATTACAGTAGAGCGAGTTCACCATATCGTCGTGCTCTTCTTCTCGCACTCTCTCTCGCGTCGCACTTCCGCTCGTACTCCTTCAATTTTTGTGTCCTTGAGAAGCTTCGATTGCTCAAGGAGCTTGACTTGATCTGCATTGGTCTTGAAGGTAAGAATTGCATGGTTGGTGTGATGCTCATGAGCAAGAGTTGTGATCGTTGCTGGATCCCATTGTATCATGGGGGTTATTGTTCATATGTGAGTGAAGGACTCGTGGAACTCAAGGTCCCCCTTTCCTTGCCAATCGCTCGGGAGCCCGCCAATGCGAACATTGAGAGCAACAACATCTTGTCGCTAAATCCAATCTTCTTACAATGCGACGTGATGATCATCAACATCCAAGAACAAAGGATTTAAAAACCCTAAACCCCTCCGTGCAGTGCGACATGGTGGTCAACAACAACCAGAGACAAGGAATCTACTAGATCCAATCTTCTTGCAGTGCGACGTAGTGGTCAACAATAGCCAAGAACAAAGGATTTAAAAACCCTAAACCCCTCCCTAAAGTGCAACACGATGGTCAGCAACAGACAAAGATAAAGAATCTATTAAACCCAATCTTCCTGCAATGCAATGCAGTGGTCAGCAACAACCAGAAAAAGAGGATCTAAGATAGCTATTCCCTCCCTGCAATACAACTCGATGGTCAGCAAAACAACCAGAGATGGAAAATCTAATTGCACAGCCTAAGTTACTCCCCACAGTGCGACACGGAGGTCAGCAGTAGTCAAGGACGAAGCATCTAAAGTCTAAACCCTCCTTGAAGTGTGTCACGAGGATTAACACAGCCAAGGACGGGCGTCTAATGTGACATGGCGTCAACACAGCCAAAGAGAGAGCACTAACCTACAAACTAACACCGAGGTGTGAGCAATACTCCACAACAACAGCACTAGCAAATACAAAGTCAGAGAAAAAAAAAAGAAGCAGAAGTGATTACCGAACTACTTGCTCTCTCTCTGTCTCTCTCCCAGACATCACTCTCGCGGCAGTTCGAACAAACTATTGCGGCGCCTTTTTTATAAAGTAAAATATATTTTGATTGAAATATGTTTTATGCGGATATATGCATAAAATATGGGTATACAATATATAAGACCAAATTATAAGTACAATTTTTGTTATACGAACTTATAAATGCAAGTTAGGGTGTTCGGGGTGCAAAACGGCTAGTGAGGACCTCTCCCACCTATTCAAGGAGTGCTCAACAATTAGAGGGCTAGTCGGTAAGGTTTGTAAATGGATCCAAAGGATGTGGAAGATAGGTTTCTCTAAGAACGACTTGTTCCTAAGATGGAAGGGGATGAAAAGCCAAGCACTATTACTACGTACACAAATTGTTAGATTATGCTTCTCTCATCAAATTTTGAAGGCTAGAAACCGCCATGTATTAAAAAAGGACCTTTCTATGGATAACTTCGCATAGATTATCTAAGAAAGTAGGAAAACGATTGTTACAATTGGGAAAAGGAAAATTTGGATTAGTGGAATCGGGTAGCTAGAGCAGATATGTTTTTCCTCTGTTAGAGGCCATATAACCTCTGTTTGCATTTCCTCTGTTCTAGCATCCTCCCCACTTGCCAATCGGCTTCACGCTAATCTCTCTCTCTCCCTCTCTCTCTCTCTCTCTCTCTCTCTCTC
Organism: Adiantum capillus-veneris; assembly: GCF_014529385.1. Lineage (NCBI taxonomy): Eukaryota > Viridiplantae > Streptophyta > Polypodiopsida > Polypodiales > Pteridaceae > Adiantum > Adiantum capillus-veneris. The sequence goes on along the minus strand of NC_140936.1, from coordinate 121,942,305 downwards.
TCTCATGTGCACAATGAACATTTCCTAGGGCCAACAAAAACTCCATTTGGATCTAGACTCTAGCAAGTATCCCCTAGGCCCTTATGCTCCCTACCTACCTCAAGTTATTTGAATTGAGGAATGGTTATTTTTTTGTTGGGCCACCATAGAAGAGCTAGTACCTTATACAAAGGGGAAGGGGGAGGATCTAGTGGCAATCTCTATGTGTGTGTGTGTGTGTGTGTGTGTGTGTGTGTGTGTGTGTGTGTGTGTGAGAGAGAGAGAGAGAGAGAGAGAGAGAGAGAGAGAGAGAGAGAGAGAGTCATACGAACGTATGAATTTGTGTGTCTGTGATGTAAGGTACGAGCTTTGTCCTAGAGTCACTAGAGTGTGAGTGAATGAGAGAACAATGGAATTATCCCACATGTTATGGTGCAAGGTTGTAGAGCTACTTAAAAGCTCCTGTCATGAATAAAAAAATACATTCCAAGTTTGCATTACATCCCTCTTATCTTTGGTGAGCTTGTGATGGGTTAGCAAACTACTCAAGATTGTGTTTATGAGTTCAAGTTAATCTATCTTGGAACCTAATTCGCTTGAGTAACAATCTAACCTACACAAACTCACTTCTATGCATTATGTTTGTCTTCCATCCACCCTAGCTAGCACGATCCCATTCCCATCAAGTGGTATCAGAGCTCATTGTGTGCTAGCTAGGTTCATTGATATGCATTTGTTCTTAGAGATTAGCATCTCCATTAGAGTGATTAAGTATTTCTCAATCATCATTACAATCCATTGGTATTTCCCATAACTAGTTGCATCTCTCACTAATTAAGCCCTAATCTAGCATGTCCTTGGCACACCCAAGAGGCCACTACCCTCCATGGCTAGGTAAGCTTCATTAGGGAGAGAATTAGTATTCATTCTTATGTTTTTTGTGCTCATTTTCAGCTTACTTAATTGCAAAATTTCTCTCATTGGAGCCACCATTGGCTATTGCAATTCTTCTGTGTGCAAAGATCTCTTCATGAGCTTTGTAACACATTAATCTACATTTCATTTGGATTAGTAATGAGATATTAATGCCTTGATTAAAATCATTGTTTTTCTATAGTTTTCTAAAGCTTGAAACATTGCTAAAATTAAGTTTGTGCAAAATAGCATTGAGCTTGTTGAAGCATTATCGGAATAGGGTGTCAACCTCGGTGAAGATACTCCTAATAATAGGAATTGACCACCATTTTTTTTTCAGGGGCCATCTAAAGGAGGGCGCCCAGTAGGCGGATTCCAAGCAAGCGGTCAATCGTAATTGATAAGCATGGTGGGTCTACCATCGGTCCAATAAAAAATGCCAGAGGAACGTCGTTCGACACTCATGATTGCAACTCTTAGCCGATTGATCGATTGACTGCAACCCTTGTTCGACTGGCCAATCGTCGCTTGCTCGGAGGCCCTAATTGCACCTCTACCCGTTGTGACCTCGCTGCCCAAAAGCTATCCGGCTCTGTAAGCAACCCATCCCATGACTGATGCTCTGGTGCTCTCAAACCTCACCTTCCCCCACCCAAGAGGGTGATCTTGCGACATTGCAAGGCCTCAAGAACCCTGTAAGGGTCTGCTCCCACATTGCAACCTGCAGCAAACCCGAAGCATCAAGGGAGCTTCACACGAGGAAATTCTCTCTTACTTGTGGAGAGGAATCAGCTCAAGGGCACATTCAAAGCTAGCAAGAGATCCACCTACCTCCGACTTCAATTCTCTTGACCTTAAATAAGCCTCAAAGGGGAACTACATCGAGCACATCAGAAGCAATCAAAGAAGACAATTGTTTTCTGAAGGGTGACTTCCCCCAAAAAACGTCAAGAGGTAATTCACAAAGGAGTATTCAAAAAGGTCTCTCTCTCTCTCTCACCCTAGCAACAACAAGCTCTCCTTCCCCCTATGTATTCTAGCCTCCCTTGGGTGAGAGAGCATGGGTGAGAGAGCAGCCCTAGGGAAGGCCACAGAGCCCTGCTCCCCACATCTAGTAGCAGCTCAGCTTGCCCCCGCTCTGCTTGCCTACATTTTTGACCTCTGTGTTGGAATTAGGGTTGCAGAGAAACAAACACAGCTTGGAGAAGATGAAGGAAGCTCAAGGCACACGATAGAGACTGTGTTACTTAGTGTGCAATGGAAAAATAGATAGCCCTAGAGTGATGGGAGTATATACAATGCACGGGGGAAAAAACCTCCTAAAGAGGGAAAAAATGCCCTTGTGGTCCTAGTGTGTTCACACACATCACTAACACATGTATATGGTATCAAATCACCTTAGAGTGATGCGGTGAACACGAGAGCTAGCACATGAGTAAAGGGAAGTGCCATGCCCTGAGGACATGCTCAGTCCACAAAGGGGAGTAAGCCCAAAGCTTTGCGGAAAGCTTCGAGCTTCTCACGAGACAATGCCTTTGTGAAAAAGTCTGCAAGGTTGTCATGTATTGGCACATAAGCCAAGCTGATTTCTCCTGCTGAGAGCCTCTCCTTGACATAGTGGTAATGCACCTCAATGTGCATTGTGCGAGCATGAAAAACTGGGTTCCTCGCAACTGCCAATGCGCTCTGGCTGTCAGTGTAGATAGTGTTGGCAGTGTCTTGTCCAACACCCAAATCAGCCATTAGGCATCTAAGCCATACACACTCAACCATAGCTGTGGTGAAGACTGCCCTGTACTCAGCCTCACAACTAGAAGTGGCCACAATAGGTTGCTTCTTGCTCAACCAAGATATACATGAACTTCCAAGCATGAAACAAAAACCACTTGAGGACACTCGCGAGTCAAAACAGCCAACCCAATCTGAGTCCAAAAAAGCATGTAAGTCTGGCGGCAATGATCCCCCCTTGGGATAAAACAAGCCAAGATGTAAAGTGCCACTAAGGTAGCAAAAAATCCTCTTAACAGCCTGCCAATGCTTAGACCCTGGGCTATGCATAAATCTGTTGACTTGTGAGACTGCAAACTGTATATCCGGCCTCGTGTTTTATACATAAATGAGGCATCCAATAGCAGCTTGGTAAAGAGTGACATCTGCAGGATCACCAGCATCATGAAGACTCAATTTTAAACCTGTTTCCATGGGAGTGGCAATAGGTTTGCAATCCTCAAGTCCAAAATTACATAACAATGTCTCTATGTAACTTTTCTGACACAACGCAATACCACCATCACACTGCTTAAATTGTATGCCCAAGTAATGATGCAACAGCCCCAAATCTTTCATCTTGAAAGTAGCATTCAAATCAGCCTTAAATTTAGCAATATGTCTCTCATTTGTTCCAATGATCAACAAAGTTTGACCAAATGAGTGCCAACTTTCTCATACCAAGCACGAGGAGATTGCTTCAACCCATACAAACCCTTCTTACATCTGCACACTTTGTCATCTTGTCCTTTCTTGACAAAACCGCAAAGCTACATTACATAAACTTCCTCAAATACGTCACCATTCAAGAAATCAGTAACAATGTCTGATTGATGTACATCCCAACCAAAATTAGCTGCCAATGCACATAGAAAATGCACAATAGTCATACGACAAGTGGGAGAAAAGTCTCTTCATAATCTATGCCTTTTTGCTGTGCATAACCCTTTGCAACAAGTCCAGCCTTATGGCGATTGATCTCACCATTCGGCTTGCGTTTCAACTTGTAAACCCACTTTGTACCAATGGCCTTTTTGCCAGGAGGCAAATCACATAAAGTCCACATGTCATTTTCTATAAGTGCATCATATTCTGATTGCATGGCAGCCATCCAATTTTTTGAATTCTGTGCTTCATCAAAAGATAAAGGCTCCACAACATCATGTAAGCTAGACACAGCCAAAGTGTAACATTCTGATGCATAAGATGCATGGCGAGAGCCTGAATAAGTACGACTAGACAAAGGTGCATCCAATTTACTGTGACGCAATGTATGCACCAAGCATTTTGGCATATCTCTAGCCTTCTCATTTCCAGCCCTTTTCTCATTGGGTACATCATGAACATCCGCATCAGTAATCGGATGATATGTAACATTTTCAAAAACCCCCATAGGCTGTATATTTGCCTCATCGGAATTTACATTCGTATTTCCACCACTGAAAAGAGGCAACAAAGTGTCATAAATGTCCTGTGAACTCACATTACTATCTCTAGTACATGACAACAAGGGCTGAACAAAATCTTCCACAAACACTACATCCCGTGAAACCAGAATACGCTTTGTTTGTGGATGATACAACCTGTAACCTTTGCCTTCAGCACTATAACCAACAAAAATACATTTGACCACCTTATCATCCAATTTTTTGTGCTGTGTTTGTGGCACCAAAGCATATGCCAAACAACCAAAAACACGATTGTGCTCAATAGAAAGCTTTCTATCATGCCATGCTTCATATGGAGTAATAGAGTGCAAAGCTTTCATAGGACACCTGTTAAGTACATAAGTGGCACACATGATGGCCTCAAGCCAAAAAAAAATGCGGCAAAGGTTGACTTTTGACCATACATCATGCCATTTCCATAAGTGACCTGTTTTTCCTCTCAGCAACATCATTTTGCTGAAGTGTACAAGGCACTGTAAACTGGTGTTTTATCCCACGACTAGCCAGAAATGCATTAAATTCATGAGACAGATACTCCCCCCCTTGATCGGAACGGAGGGTGCCCATAGTACATTTCGAGACATTTTCAGCCATAGCCAAAAATTGTTTGAAGCACATAAAAACTTCGAACTTCGCTTTAAGCAGAAATACCCATCCATGCCTGGAGTAATCATCAGTGAAAGTCATGAAGTAAAGGTAATTTCCCAAGGACAGATTTTGCATGGGCCCACAAACGTCACTATGCACAAGCTGCAACCTGCATGTGGCTCTAACTCAACCATCCTTTGGAAACTTAGAACATTGCGTTTTACCCAAAATACAACCATCACAAACATGTTTGACATGTGCTTCAAGAGGCGGCAAAGAAGCAACCATACCAGATTTCTGCAAATGCAGCAAACTGGAAAAATTTAGATGACCAAACCATGCATGCCAAAGTTTTGCATCTGAAATAGCCTTTGAATCCACAACTGCATTTGAAAAATTCTGCCCACACTTGTAATACAAAGTGAGCTTATACAGCTCACGACATAATATGCCAGATGCAACAATTTCATCACTAAAACTGAGATCAAATATAGTACATATGTCATCCACAAATTTGACTACAAGACCAAGCCTAGCAAGTGCATATACATACAAAAGATTCTTCTTGATCCGAGGTACATAAAGTGCATCAACAAGTGTGAAAGAACTGCCATTTGCAACAGTAAGCACAATCTTTCCAACTCCTTGAATAGGATAAGAGGCATTGTTGGCACAAGTGATTGAATTCACATGAGGGACAGACTTGAGAGAGGTGAACAATTCACGATGTGAGGTAATGTGCTTTGTAGCACCACTGCCAAAATGCCAGACATGTGAATCTCTGACATGCATGCATCATGGACATCAGGATTGTAAGTGCACTCTGCACTAAAAACCCATTCTGCATCAACATCAACATCACAGTCTCCTTTCACAAAAGACTCAACAATGGCTGCATTTGTAGTGGAACCAGCATTTGTAGTGGAACCACCCTCTTTCTTCTTAGCCTCTTTGGCCTTCAACTTAGGACACTGCTTGATCAAGTGATCATTAGCTTTACAATAATGGCAATGCGTCTTTTTTTTGCCCTTATCACCATAATTTCCATACGAATTGCTGCCAATAGAAACATTAGGAACAAAAGTTTTGCCACTCTCAACAGAACCATAAGAAGTGGTTGCATTGTTGTTACCACCATGAGAAGCAGTAAAACTTGTTTCACTAGACGCTGCCTAGTCCTGTGTTTTTTGGAAAGTGACTCTTGCAATAGCAATGTGCATAATGCATCAAACTTGACAACTTCAGGATTTTCTTGGGTCATAAGTCTCCAAGTACTAGCAAAAGTTTGATAAGAATCTGGTAAGGCATCAAGAACAGTCTGCACAAGGGAACTGTCTGAAATGACTTCACCCGCAGAAATAAGTTGCTCATTGATATCCTTGACACCAACAAGGAAAGTGTCCATATCATCTTCCCATGCATAATCTTTGATTCCAGCTCTTTACGCAGCAAAGCAATTTTAGTCTCATTGCGGCTTGCATAAAGACCTGTTGAAATATCCCAAGCCTGTTTTGCATATTTCATTGAACGAATGTGAGGAGTAATGGTGCACTTCACAAACAATGCAATCAACGCATGAGCCTGCACATCCTTTACATCCCAACGAGCTTGTTCGGTCGTAGGCAAAACAACTCTAATAGCAGCATCCTTGCAGCAAGACCTGCAACATCCTCAACATCGCCTACATCCTCAGAACCAGGACGTACATCAATGCCCTGCACAATATTCCAGATGCACTTTGACACAAGAACATGTTGCACATGATAGAGAGTGTGTTACTTAGTGTGCAATGGAAAAATAGATAGCCCTAGAGTGATGGGCGTATATGCAATGCACGGGGCGAAAAACCTCCTAAAGAGGGAAAAAATGCCATGGTGGTCCTAGTGTGTTCACACACATCATCACCACATGTATATGGTAACACTTTGCAGGCTCTGCATTTCGACCTCTACTCGCCCGGGATCCGTCTCTACCCATGCTCGACCACTCGCCCAGGTTCGGCCTCTGCCCAATAGAGGCACACCAATCCGAGTTCACCACTTCTACCGATTCATGTTGTCATGCATTTTTTGGATGAAGATAAAGTCACTAATCCATGCTAAAAAGCTTGCCCACTAGCCTCGAGTACATAGGTGTACATGATACTTTGAGTTTTAAAAGTGCCCTATGAAATTTATGTATAAAGGCTTGGTACTGCTAAGTTGTTTGTTGGAGTTTTGGGTTGGTTGAACTTTCAAAAGATGGTTTTCAATGAGCATTTTCAATCGTGCTTGATAGCCTTTGGATCGGACTCATACATCATGAGTTACATGCATTTGAAGTGGGTGGTTCCTTACTTAGAATGTGGTTGCAGATGCATATGAGGAAAGGCAAGTGGTTCAATTTGATGGATTTAATTAGAAATGATGTGGTCGAGAATTTTTTTGGAGATGGCTGAAGTGATAAGCTCCAAGCCGTGCTTTACGGCGTCACATTTGGTGCTCGGAGTCATCTGCCATGCTTCCGCCAAGGTTGCTAGGTGTAGTGGACAAAACATAAAATTTGTATGCATGGGTGGGAGGATGGTGCCAAATGGCAATGGAATAGTCCCACGTGGGGTGGAGTAAGTGGAAAAGGAGGGTATAAGGGGGGCAGTGGGTACCCCATAAGGTTGAATCAAAGGAGGAAATGGAGCTTTCACTCCATGGCTATGGGGCTTCGTGGGTGTTGGGGGAGAGAGGGGGCACCCAGTTTGGTTTCCACAAGCTGTTCAGGTGCCTGGACATTATTTTTGGGCCATTGGACACTCCACCTTACCCACTCCCCAAGTCAAAGTGACTAACATAGAGCCCCTCTTTCCCAAAAACTGGTCAAAATGAGCCAATAAAAAGGGAAGATGAGAGAGAAAGATGTCGGCTAAGATAAGGAAGAGAAATCCACTCAATTAAAGTAGAAAATGCCCCCATTATTCTAGCTACAATTCTTTGCACACCCCTTTTGCTTACAAGGACTTGTTTTTTTGGAGTTTTTGGAGAGACTCCCATCTTCGGAAGCTTGTAACTCTCTCATTTGTTATTGGAATCAAGCATATGGATAATCTACGGAGGTCTACACGACATAAGATTCGTCTTTATGTCTCAGCTTTCAACAATTTTAATCATGGTTTGGGTTAGAGATGTTTCCCGCCTGACTTTATAAGTGTTTGACGTAGGTGTTTTTTGCAGCTTAACAATGTTTCTTTCCAACGGTGTGGTGTGTGCAAGGCTATAGGGTTCTCATTTTCCTTCTTGTTTACACCCTCATATCGTTTTGGTGCCCCCACGGAGGAGCAAGCACTCTTATGCTCCCCTTTCTATGAAGTATGTTTATTCTGCAGGCAGTGAATGTAAAAGGGATGTGGATCCTTGGTGTTTGAGAGACTTCATCATCACAAACATGATTCTAAGCATGCATACTGCTTAAATTTGTGCACAATAAAAAGAGAAGTAGTCTTATAAGACAAAACATTGATCATTTAAAAGAAACGTGTACATTTGCTTACTCTAATGTTGCATTGTAAGCATTGACAAGGTTCATACTATCCTTTAGCTGTATTCCTTGCATCCATCTAACATCTTCAAAAGGATAATTTTTGAACTTAATAAGATATCATTGGATAATCTCACCATGTTGTAGTACCTTGTCTTCATGCCGAAGGATAGCTTTGGGTTGCAGCATTTCTTCTTGGTCTTTGATTTCGAGAGGGTCTTCAATAATTGGTTCCCTTGGTGGCTCTCCTTGGGCTTAAGTAGGCTCACATGAAAAGCATTGTGTATGAGCTAATGGTTGGGAAACTTGAGTTGATAAGCCATCTCATTGATTGGCTTCAAAATTGAAAAGGACCATAGTATCTTTTTGCTAGTTTAGCATAATACTTTTGATGGCCTGTAGGATTGTTGCCGATAGTTTGCCTCAATCGAGCCTTGGGAAACTTAAGTAAGACCCAATCATTTTCTTTGAACGTTAAGGCCCTTTTGTGCTTGTCAACATCAACTTTTTGCCTTTGTTGAGGATGGATATAGCCTCCTTAACACTAGGTTGGTAACCTAACAGGACATAAAACTGTCCTTTGCAAGGTCCAAGAAAAACTTAACAACTCCTAGAAGAGGTGTTTATTCACAAAACCCTTCATTGAGAGTATTCACAAGACCCATGTGCTTTAGGAAAAATTATAAGAATGTTGAAATGTGTAATCCAATGGAAGAACTAAGCCCTCCAAGTAAGTGCTTTTTTACAAACAGCAAAAAACGGGAAGTCCATTAGTGCGTAGCTTAGTGCTCCTTAAAAAAAAATGTTCTAGTCATTCCAACATTTTTCTAGGAATCTATAATAGTATAGATTTCAACTGGAAGAGTACCTATGACCTCAAAAAATCTATTAGAAGTCTCACATTTTACTTGAAATTAGCATGTTTTTAGACAGTTTGAGGTGTCAGTGCATTTACGGTTACACATGGCTAATTGATCATTCAATTTAGTATACGAAGCACTTTATGAGCACTATGACTCTTGCTAGGTATCATTGACACAAAAAAGTCACTTCTTTTCATCCTCCATTGATAATGACAAGGTGATTATGAATGAGAAGTTCTTCCCAGCTATAGAACACTGTAATACTAGTAAGTTATATTGCAGAGGAACAAATTTGCAAGCTTGAATCAAGGTCCTCCATGATAATTTTCCATGTGCACCATGAATAGGGATGACCAAAAAACATTATGCACATTAGAAATTAGAAACCATTTTATAACAATGTATTTTTTTCTAAAAATATAAAGCTTATTAGAGCCATTCTAGAAGGACAAAAGATAACATGTCAAAGCACTAACTTTACAACAAGAACAAATTCTTCCAACCTAATATGCATACCACATTGGTCATCATCACCACATTTGAAAAGACTTGCATATACTACTGTTCAATGAATATAAGTTACAATGACCATAGCCTCCCACGATGATAGATAGACCTAATGAGAAAAACCATACAACCATGTGAAAGAGATCCATATGTACATTGGCCAAAAGGATAGCCATAAACTATAAGCATTTGGACGTCTTTAAAATCACAAGTGCTATTCTAGCATAGTTATAACCATAACAAGGCAATAATAACATCATAATCATATCATGGCACATGTTGCTATTCCATGTTTCAAGAGAAACATATTCTAAAACCCATTAGTGATACCATAAGATTCATGAGACAGGAGCTACCACATGTTCACAAGACCATAAGCCATCCACAACATCATGTCAAAAATACTTGGCAAGATGTAAAATGCTTGGCGCGATTAAAAACACCAAGAAGACTGAGAAGGATCACAAAATTTTGGTAAGATAGAGAACACTAAGCAAACAGACTTGGTACCTAATAAAACCACTTTAGTGAGTACATAAATCATAAGACCACAAACCCTAGCAAGCATTTGGCAAAGGGCTCATGCACACCCTTCCGTACATAAACCACATCAAGTCCCTCCAGTGGAGTATTATCAACAAGCAGCACAAACCCTAACAAAGTTGGGCATGAACATTAACTTCATCAACTCGCTCCACCTAACCATCATACACAAGATCACAAACCTTGGCGTACATAAACCACAAATACTTGCTCCAAATGAACATTACACACTCATGAACTTTGCGACGATGAGAGGAGGACAAGAAAAGAAAGAGCAAGCCATCTACAATGGGAGAGCATGCATCTATTGTCGCCATATGTCGCCTTACCAAAACATAATCTTCCAAAATTTGTTCCTACAGTTGTTACCATAAACAAGTGTAAAAACACTCAGAGTGAACCCTGGCAAGAGAGAACTGGACAACAAACCAACAAGATAAATCATGAGACCCTGGCGAGATAAATCATAAAACCTTGGCAAGAACTCATAAAACCCCTGGCGAGAAAGGAAAATCATAATTTCAAGAGGGAAACACTGGATCAGATGTAGGCTATTTTAGAACTGCTATTATAAGTGACAAAACGCAGACACAACCCATAACCTGGCAATTCACAACCCATAACCTGGAGACAAAAACCTTGGCGAGATTGCAAACCCTAGCCTGGCGAGACAACAAACCTTGGGCAGCCAAAACCCTGGCGAGATTGCAAATTGTAACAAGACAAAACCCTGGCGAGAAACTACCATGAAGTATAAAACCATAACCATCAAAAAACAAGAATGGACCTCACAACTTGTGCAATTGCCATAATCATAATTGGGCCCTTGCCATAACCATAAGCAACAAATAAAACCACAAACATAACCTAGAAAAAACCATAAACATAACTTGGCACAAGAACATCTCTATCCATAATTGCCACAAACACATATGCCATAAAAAGACCAAGATATAAAGATTTCCATATCCATAATTGAGCACTTGCCATAACCATAAAGTGGCCCATGACCAAAACAACCACTTAAACTTGTCCTTGCCACAAGGCACATCACCAAAACCATAACAAAAGGCACATTGTCTTCACCCAATCCCCAATCCCTAGAAACAACACAATCGGCTAGGTGGCAACCATATAGAAGTTCTTGACATAACCAAAGGCATCTGTCATAACCGAAACCATAGACAACCATAATGCCGCAACAAAAGATCGTGCCAAAATATCACATGAAACCATATTACCTGCCATAAGACCACAACCAAAGAAACAGACCATAAGCTCAAAATAAGGGCAGCCCATGTCAGACCAGCAGCAAAGGGAAAAACCAATAGCAAATGTAAAAACCTACCATCATCAAAGGGAAAAACCAGCAGCCAGAAGGACCAGCAAAAGGGACCAGCCATCAGCAAAGAAAAACCAGCAGCCATCTGTCACCAGCAAAAAACCAGTCAACCAGCAAAAAGAACCAGCCATCGAGTAGAATCCATCAGCCAAACCCTGCATGTCCTGCAAAAATAGAAGTTAGAGAGTATGAGAAACTAGGCCTAAGCCATGCAAGTATGACAACAGTCACTAGACCATGAAGAATGCTAAAAGACTTACATAAGATGGAGTCTCGTCGTCTAGTGACTCTCGAGCGACCATCAAAGAGAAAATCAACAACCACCCTTGCATGGTAGTCCTTGAAGCAAGGATCAGCACACATTACCTTCTTACACTTACCACATCCCCAAATAGTGCGGGACGGTTTCGAGCCCTGCACTTCTTTGTGCTCAGACAAAAGCTTCTTCCGTTTTGTTGAGCATACCACACAATACCTACTTGTTGTATCATGCAAACGAATGGGAAAATATGGTTCTTATTGTGGTTTACAACCTAGTTGCTATTCAGGTTCTACTCTACCAACACTTTCTTTGGTTTGGTAGGTCTTGTTGGCCTTAATTCCCCGTTTTTACTGGCGAGTCTATTGGTTGATGCTCTAGTTTGCAACAAATGATATATTGACTTGGTTGCTACTCTAATTTTACAATCTTGTTGGTTCTCCGACTTACAATCTTGATATTTATAAATTGGTTCTTTTTGTGATTTAAATCGCGGAGACACTTATGTTTACTTTTTTGCCACTCCTTTCTTGGATTTGTGGTACTTTTTGGGCATGGTTCTGTTGGTTTTTATACTAACGTATTGTTGAAGATACACTACATCATGGCTTGTATAGTGGTCTTTTTGAGAATCTTTGGAAGTCTCTAAGCTTATGTGCTGTGACTTTTCTCTATGGTTTTGACATCATAACTAACAAAATAACCAGGCAGGGATGATCTTGATCGCCTGATGGGCAAGGATGATGGGGTGCCTTCATTCTTGAGGACTACTTGGACATTATGGTGCAAAAAATTGCTAACACATTGGAGTATGTTAGGATTTCGGAAATCCATTGCTAAACTGACAGTTTTTGACCTTTTTGAATGATGATTTGTAGATTGAGAAATGATTTGATTGTTGGCTTTGCTTTACTGATTTTGAGTTGGATTGTCCTGACACTTTTTTTCCTTTTGAAATTATGGGGATGAACTCAGATAACAAATTCCTATGTTTTTGTTAGTTGCATTATCCTTTCAATTTTTTTGGGTCTCTACACTTGCTTGGTTGCTTTACTTTGACCTCACGAACTGGGTTTGAATCCTAGTATAATATGCTAATCAATTGGTCTTGCTTTCTTACCTCTGATACACTAGGTGGAACTTTTTGACTGAATGGTTGTGATATCTAGATTTGGAATCCTTTTGAGGAGGCCTTTTATAAATTACTTCTCTGGCCAATTCCTTTCCTTACTACTACACTTTTGATATGGTTACATGATGCTTGGAAGGCCTTTTTGGATTATTGTTGCACGGGTGATTACTAATTTATTGACAGTGCTGCTTTGGTGTTTGGGAAATCTTTTTATGCTACTTATGTGGTTGATTATTCTTTGGGAAAGAGTCCTTATATTTTGGATTTTTTGGACTATTATGTTTAGGATAAACTTAGAATTGTCCCTAAAGCTTAAACAATCTTGGAATGATGATCATTGCATGGTTGCAAGTTTCTTTGAAGAGCAAGCTTGGACTCTTTCTTCTACTTAAAACTTGTATATTGGGTGAAGGATGGCATTAATCCCTTTAAGGATTTTCTATACTTTTACTATCCAAAGATGTGCCCATTACTAACTGCTTGCCTCTAACTCAAGGAGAACCAAAGTTGTACACTAAGCATTGATTTTTAATTTTGCAAAAAGATAATCTGAAAGATAATTACATGAAGCAAGAAATTATAGAGTTACTTTTAAGTCTCTACTGATCAGATGGACATTACTTTGAGAATGTTATTATAAGTTGGTACTTTAGAAATTGTGAAACATTTTGCTGTCAATTTTGTAAAGACTTTGAAGTAAGGAAAGGATGGTTTTATATAAGTTTGAGAATGGGATCACTTTTCTACCTTTACACATATAGGAGTGTAGCTAGTCTAATAATTTTTTTTAAGTTCGATAACGATAACAACTAATAGGTTCTCTTGATACCTGTTATATGTAGCCAAGTCTAACAAAATATGTTGTCATGCCTATATGGATGCAAGTGAGAATTCTATTTTGACTTAAAAAGGTTTAGCATTGCTACAGTCCATGGAACCTTGGAGACGAAGGCGTATTTCATACTTATTTTATTGGTTTAGCTCTAATGTATATGATAACTGGAATCTTATTTCATTCTGATTATATTATACAAAAATGAGTCAAGTGCAGAATTGTTTTTGTGCAGACCACCTTTCTAATGTCTAAAGGCATTCATTTTTTGAACAAAATGTTCTTTTGTGTATAAGAAATGTCTTAATATAGCAGCACACACATCCTAAACATAAGGCCTCCCTATGAAATTGTAAGACTAGTGAAAGCTAGACCTGGGATCCTCCTCCCAACCCCCCATAATATAGGCCCTTGCCCTAGACGGATCCCCTGTCCACACTGTCTAGCCTGGCCCGTGGCCGAAGCCCATGACCACCCTAGTCCTTAGGTTACAGGACCCTTGTCCTGACATTACTCCCCCCTTGGAGAAGCGTTTTCGTCCGCGAAAACACAAGTGGTGGTATCTTCATAAGAACACTAGTGTCTTCTACCGTAACATCCCTCATGGATCCAACGGTTCATTTGAGAGGAACCCGGGTCGGTAGGAGGTTCAATGAAACCAAGAGTAACATCTTGATTTTCTACATTGTTGTCCATTTGTAACCATCTGATGGTACCGGTTCCTATCCAAACATGGTGTGTAGACTCCATTTAGAACGCTCATGAGCATGGTAAACGAGTTTATCACAACAAAGATGTACCAAAAAGAGTACCTCTTGTCACTTTTCATGAAAGTAACTTGCTGACATAACTCATCAGTCAAGTTTAAGTCCTTGACTTGCTCCCAATTTTCATCATCAGTAAACAACCCCACCCTAACGAGTGTTCAAGGTTGAGAACCTGACTTATACATGAAGAGACTACCTAGTTGCAACATGCGTTAACTGATAGTAAGTAAACTCCAAGAAGAGCAATAAATGCTTATTAATTGGATTACTTGGTGCTAATGTACGCACTTTGCATATCCTTTTAGCCCAAGGTTATACTTTTTAATCTTCCAATCCCCTTGGATACTTACAGTACTAAGGTGTGTTTCCCCCACGGTTTACAGATAGTCTTCCCAGACGACTAGTAAACAGGGAATCACAATAGCGTATAACATTGTTGAGGAATCAACAATGTCCGGAATAACCGTCGTGGTTAACTTGAAAAATCCACAAACACCCAAACCGGCCATGACCTCTATTGGTGATTAGTAGACCCAAAAGTAATCTCATAGAGATAGTGCACATAGAGTGCAAAATGCTTCATAAGCAACAACTGAAGGAATATGCATGCCGTTCTAAATCAGTCTTTGCTAAACATTAGGGCCCATAACATCTATTGTGCATGCATTTAGCAAAAACAAACCCGAACCTGTATATCCATAATGATCCTTGCCAATACTTATGGCAAATGTGATGCGCCTAACACGCATTAAAAAGGAATGTAAATAGTTCTGAAAAGAAACTAAATACTTTTAGTTGCAATTTTTTGCAAACCTTGCTGAAACGTCTAAATCGCAACAGAAGGTAAAACATTGATCACTTCTAGGTACAGACAATGAAACTTTTTCATTAACAACTTATAGCCTTGCTGTATGTATAAACAACCATCTGTAATGTTGTTTAGTAATACTTGTAGCTGAACAAGTCATTGTAAGTATCCGACAATTTTTGGCCGCTGAAATTGCTCCTGATACGTCATGCTGAAAATGGTGTAGAAAACTGATTTTACCAGCACTTAGGGACTTTATCGTGACACATATTGCAAATAGGGGCGCCAGTGTCAGTCCCAGAGACTCATATTTGCCACATGTGGAATATGTCTCAACTAAGGATATCTAAAAAAAGAACATCCTACAAGTACAAGATGTACTTGTGTGTGGAGGTAGCTTTAAGCACTCTACGACAAGAGTGAGAGGGACCCTCATTCATTGCTCCACACTGGCTAAACCGAACTCCTTGAGTTCCTAGACCATGTTGTATCCCATGTGACAACATGTGCCAAATTGAACCCTACAAGTAGGTTCGTAACAGCATAAGGCATAAAGAGAGATTGGACACTTGGCCCAAAATACTTTGTGCCGACATGCTCTTGGCATGGCTCTGTAACATTCAAGCGTACTTATATGTCTTGAAAAACTAAGCAAAGCATACTAAAAATGGAATAACACCAAATTAATAGATGCGTACCTGGAGATTTGAACGTAATGTTCACTTACCCGTATTCAAATGGAGAGGAGTACGTCCCCTACCTGAAAAACAAACAGCATAGCACTGGGAACCCTGGGTGTTGCCTTTGCAATCCAAGCCCTTGGATTATAATCTACGTAGTGAAACCCCTCGGTAAGACTCTTTGTAGAAACTGCTCAACTAGCAGATAACGATAACCAACATAGTCAATCGTGTACAGAATGATTGGAATCAATGTGAAAAGTGTGTTTGTACGCTACCGTGTGGTAGATTGCGGAATTCTTTCCTTGAAAGTATAACTAGGAGAGATCAACTATGATCCTCAATGCAGATCAAACTGTGATCCTTAATGCCTATGGGGTGATGTAGCAATCACCCGGCGGGTCTTACCCCAAACAATATGTCTATAGACAATCCGTAGTGCTATAGAGGGAGCCGGATATCCACACAAGTGAAATGGCTAGCTCTTATGGACATCCATGCTGTCTCAACCTATTGTTGCGTCTATACTCCGTGGTAGAGATCAGATGATGGGAGTTTAAGGTTATCTAAAACTCAACTCGAGCACCGCATTGAAAACATGTAGTGCAAAATGATACTCTAAACATCCATAATGACAAGACTCTTCCTTGTCAATTTACGTCAATGTGTACTCCACTGGGTAGAGCTGTTCGATCTCGAGAACAATCATCAAAGGAATACCAACAATTGGGTCTTACCCTAGATTTAACAATGGCTCTTGTGTGGCTCATAGCCCTCATGGCAATTAGTGTTCAATCGTCAAACTGATGAAGACTAATGTGGATGGCATCTTGCCCAATTTGTAGATGAGGGTCAGAGCATCTTGGCTTAGGAGGACTCACTAGTGAAACATGTAGCAAAAGCTTGTTAGAAAGTATGCAGTATTCTTCGAGAGAAATAAGAGGGAGAGAGAAGGAGAGCATGTTGAGCTGAGGAAACCCGTGCATATGATCTCGTGCAGACCATGACTGTGTCGGAGCTTATTCTATTAGCGTATACATGTGTACTTGTACCATGCCCGCGTAGAGAGAGGTAACAAAAGTCACATCATGACCTACTGACCTTGTAAGTGAGAGTGACCGTACCAAGTAACTTTAAACACGGCACTTTTCCTATGAATAACATAATTTTTTTTTGAAGATAACAGTTACTTACCTTGTCCTTGACAGACTATTTAGTGTTATAGCGGAAGCGTATACAATGATGGAGTGTCATACGTCCAACGGACTAGTATGCCGTGCATACATAGCAAAAAAAATAAAATAAAATAAAATAAAATAAAATAAAATAATAAGCCCTTGGCTTCAATGACAGTCTCAACTGTAAGCCTCTAGTATACGTGCCTTGCATGATTACATTGGCATGGATACATCACATTGTGCCATTGCAAAAACTATGAGCTTATATCCACATAGTGCCAAAGATGTGTGCCATTATCATTGATCCGAAGTCGATCCGAAGTCAATCAGTAATACTTTTGCACATAAAGGAAGTCGTGCTGCACATGAAGACAGGTAAAGCATTGTGCTTTGTACAGATGCTTCGTATGGAGTCTGCCCAAGCACTTTGCTTGGCACAACAGAGAGATCTTGTTCAAAAGGAAAAGTAAAACATATACAAAAACAAACATAACTTGAAATTGACTAACCTTGTCGCCCACTTGTGGCCAGGTTGTTGACAATTTTGCAAATCTGGCGCATAGCCATATGTACTGCTTGAGTGGGGTAGGGTATGTATCATATACACCCTCATGTTATGTAAAAAATCTGCAGATAGCTGGGCAAGGTTTTCCAAGCTCGTATGCTAAGAGCATATTCCAAACCGTGGAAAGCACAATGCCAAATGCCGAAAGGGAAGCCTTGCTTCACCTTAGTAAGCAAGGAGTTCTTGTGCTTGTGCTAACAGATACTCTCCTTGTCGAGCAATCACAGATAATGGACTGTGTTGAATGGTACAACGTATTGTACAACATCCATTACAACGTGCAAACCATAGATATCAAGCACATGCTGAATAAACAAAAAATCAATTGTGTACCTTATCAAGTACGGTAGCCAATGTGTCTTGCAATGTGCCTTGCCATCGGAACAATCGATGTTTGAACGGAGCCTTGCTTTTGTTGTCCCAATGATGAACAATTATCAACCATGTCGACCATTGGTCGAGGTGTTCGAGTTGCTTTGAGCTTGTTGATCGATGTGTTCGAATAATTGCCTTGATCTTGTTGGTCGATGTGGCTGCGTTGCCTTGATCTTGAAACCGGTCATCAAGATCGTTTTTGCCTAGGAGCCTCGCCCCATCCAAAGTTCAAATTCCAAAGGTAAGCGGCCATGCCAAGTAGCTCTATACTGGTGCTCAGGCCTTACCTTGCCAACAGTTTGAAGTATTCATAATCATCGTGAAGGCAGATCTATTGCCGAACACCAATATGATGATAATGTTGATCTTCTGTGAATAGCAATTGAAGCCTTGAAAAATTCTCCAAGGACCATGTCCTCATCAAGACTACTTTGAAGCAATGATTGAAACGTATCGTGTATAGATGAAGCCGTATTATCAATGTGTTAGCCCGCTTTGGGACTCTTATCAAATTCTCGTGTCGAGGTTGGATCTCATTTGCTGTATTTCACTCATGCAATCTTTGCCGATATAGGATTACGTCAGCAAAAATCGCCAAAAACCAAGCATACAACCTTTGCATGCACGATATCTTCCCCCTTGTGGCTATCCTTGGCCATGTGGCTTCGCACGATTGTACGAGGTCCTGCTGCAGCTGCCACTTGAGGTTGTCCTTGACCATGCGTCTTTGGACGGTTATTATGGTAATGGGATGGGGCCCTTGGGTGGCTCATGGGCACCGTAGGGCACCCAACAACGTGGGAAAAAAAAACGGTGCTCAAACATGGCTATGGCAGCACGCTGCCTGCTGCGCAAGGAAAAGATCTCCGAGGATGAGAGCTGCAGAAAGATTCAAACCCTACTCCTGTGACGTGTTTTTCTCAGCTTTGATTCTCCCTCAGTTTTTGTATCATGAATTGCTTGTCTTATTAGGTTTTTCCTCTTAATACTTCCCTAATTTATTTTATGGGATGCTCCTCTTTGGTTGCCTTAGGGATTAAAAGTGGAATGTATTTTTTTGGACTCCTCATCTCTTTTTTCTTTATTCTCCTAGTCAGGAGACTTTCTAAATGGTCTCATGATAGGAATAAACCTTCTAAACATTATAAGGTTAAATATGGGCTTATCAACCAGTATTGAGTAGGTTAGGTCACAGGAGTACTCCCATCAGCTTTAGAATGTATCTATAGGAAGGCACGAGCATGTAGAAGCAATTGATAGGCTCAAGAGTATCACTACCTAAAATGTCATAAGAGGCAATGGGAACAAACCATGATGCAAAGAGCACATATAATATTCTCCATATTATAATATGCAACTAATCAAAGCAAGAATTGGACCAGATAGAAAGTGGGGCATTGCAATACTTTTCCATAGCGAAGCTTCAACCCGTCGGCAAAACAAAGCGGGTGGTAAAGAGCAATGGTGTCAGTATCTAGCTGGGAACAAGGGGGATAATCTTGTGCAGAGAAAAACAAGGATGAGGCATAGTAAAGCCATCCCATAAAGGAGGAAGCCATCCGCAGTCACGTGTACACAAGTCTCAGAGGCGAGAAAACCCAAAACCCAATATATAGTGAGTAAAAAATGCTTCTACAAACTTGCATCTCATTACAAAGAAGGGGTCATTCCCACCAGGGAATGTACTAAAATAATCGAGGATAGAAAGAGGAGAACTTTATTAACTACCCCTTTCTATTTAAAGGTGAGGAATTTTTTTCCTCACTTAGATTTCGGTTACTTAGTCTTGCTTTAAGGAGTGGGAGAGCAAGAGAGTTTTGCCAAGGAAGAAAAGAGAGAGTGAGATGTTGTAGTGTGCTGGTGTTTTCCATTTTGATACTTTCTGGGAACTATGTATTGATCTTTCCTTTACTACTCTATGGAGATAATGGGAATGCTTCTTCTTCACAAGTTTCCTACTTTAAAACTGACTTTATCTCCCTAAACTAATTATGGTGTCAATTAAAACTCTATAATGGATGCTTGGCTTTGAAATCTGGTCTTAATTCAATACTTAACTTTGCCAATTTGGACTCCTTGACTAGCTTGCATCCTTATTAGTCGAGTTAGTTTAAATCACTAAGTAAGAGAAGATTTGGGGTTTCTTGCAAGCAATGTGAAAAGAAATATGGGTCTTTGAAGTGTGGTACTGCTTTTTCTTAAACACTAGTTGGATCTTTGTATTGGCTTTCTAATGATAAGGCGTTTTGGATCATGTATTGGCTTTCTAATGATAAGGCGTTTTGGATCATGAAAGTAATACTAGACCTCATCTGTTGGGAGGATACTGACCTAGGCATGAGGCATTCTATACATTTCCAAAGCTCGGTTCTCTCAGAATTTATTGCTACTTTGGCTTAATTAGCTTACTGTTTGTGGTAAACAATAGGAGTTTGTTGTTCTTATCTAGTATAGAAGTTTATGACAAATTTTACCTATTGTTGGTTACTCTTGAATCTGGCCAATATGGCTACAATCTTTCATTGTTCATGATGGAAATTATATTCCTAATACTTTTTTGGCTGCTAAACCTGGTTTAGGATATATGTTTCTGAATATTCTTCCAAGTTGCTTACTGTTTACCCTCCCTATTTAACTTGGCTTGCAACACGTAGTCTTCTAGCACTGGTATTTGTAGAATTATGATGCTATGTTATACAACAAAAGGATTGTTGATCTTGTTCCTACTTTGGTGTTACAAGATGGTTCTTGTGGTTTACAACTTAGTTGCTATTAAGGTTTTACTCTTCCACCAACACTCCCTTTTGGGTTTGGTAGCTCTTGTTGGTCTTAATTTTTTTGGTTATTACTATCGAGTCTACTGGTTGATGCTATAGTTTGCAACAAATGATATGTTGACATGGTTGCTACTCTAGTTTTACAATCTTGTTGGTTCTCCAATTTACAATCTAGCTTTTCATAAACTGGTTTCTTTTGTGGTTTAGAATCTCTCATTGACACTCAGGTTTTACTTTGTCGACACTCCCTTCTTGGATTTTTGGCACTTGTTGGGCATGGTTCTGTTGGTTTTTACTACTAATGTAGTGTTAAAGATACACTACATCATGAATTCGCTATTGGTCTACACATGCATACTCATACAATCATGCATACGCACACACACAACCATTGCTTATGCTTTTCACGCACCTCTACTACAAATTACTGGCTCCTATTGTCTCTCTCTAAATAAAATACAATACTTCTAAAATTCTAGAATCCCTCAAGCCCCTTGTTTCTCCCTACCCTCGTTGGCTTGTGTGCTCCCGCTCTCAATGCCATCGCTGAATCTCCTTCTGTGCTCGCACTCCTGATGCCATCACTGAATCTTGTCATGTGCCTCCATCCTTGCCCTTCCTGTGTAGAGCCATTGCTCCTGCATGCCTTGTGGCTAGCTGTCCCCCGACCTCTCATACCCCATTGCCACACTCCCTCGCTATTTGCGTAGAGAGCCTTTGTCCTCCACTCCCCCCCCCCCTCTTCACAGTGGAGGCTTCACCAAGGCTTACTTGCAACAATGAAGAAGCCATGCACCAAGGAATCGCCACCTCTCCAAACTCAAGGTGTATGCATAGACAATTCTCACACCTTATGTTGGCCCCTCTTCTTTCCCCTTTCATCAACCACTCACAAGTCCACGTGTGAGAGAGAATCAACGTTCCAAAACCTCATAATCCCTAACCCAATAATTTCACCCTTTGTAAACTAAATGATGCCATTTTTCAATTTTCTTTCAGCTGGTACTCCATTGTAACCAGAAAAAACACGCATGCACACACACATATATGCATGCTCACACACACTCAATGCTTTTTGTTGGAATTGCCGTAAGGCAGGGCCTATGGGGAGGGAATTTGCTAGTATGGCTATAGGGGCTTAGGCCAATAGGGAGTGGCCCAGTAAGGGTGTGTTTTTTGGGTGGACGGCATGCATGGGATTTTTATTTTTTTTCGGCCCATTGGGTGCATTTTGGGCATGCAAATTGGTAGTCTGTGTGTGTGTACTTTTCCTATGTTGCAAGTGATAGCGAGGCTGTAAGAGGGAGGAAGGGATCGTGCAACAATTTTTGTTAAAGGAAATTTCGAGGAGTTGTAATCTCTCTCTCTCTTTTGGTGGAATGCAAAAAGCATCACCCAAGTACATAAGATTTATTGGCACTACCGTAAGGCAGGGTCTACAGGGAGGAATTTTGCTAGCATGGCCATGGGAGCTTTGGCCAATCCAAATTTGCCGTGCTAGGGTGTCCTTCTTATGTGAAGGACATGCATGCAATTGCTATTTATGTGATGGAGACTCCATCACTGCTTGTGCTCACCTTCATAGAATGAAAGGTGTTTTTTTGTCAGCGACTTGTTCTCGCTCGCTCTTTTCTAGGAGTCGCAGCCTTTCTGAATTGAAGCTTGTTCTCGCTCGCTCTTTTGTGGAGATTTCTGTCTCATTTCCTCTTCATGTGCTAAGGCTGTGTGTGTGTGTGTGTGTGTGTGTCTCTCATGAACTATTATAGTTATGCCTCTATCCCTCATTGAAAGTTTTCTCGGATTTCTGGCTGCTATGCAGATTTTTGCACGTATCTGAATGTATTTTTTTCCCTCGCACACACAGCTCCTATGCTCGTAGACAATATTCAGACAGTGGCCACACAAGTGCCCATTTTCGGCCTTTTTACTTGAATAAGCATCCAGATTCCATACAGGCTGGCCTGCTTTGTGTAAGTGATTCAATTCACTAAATTTGCTATAATAATCTCAATTCTGAGATTGCACACATGAGGACGTGTTGCTTATGTCTTTCTCTGTGTTTTCAATCATGTTCAAAGCTTGCATACCAGTAGTAAGATTGTAAAGTATCGCTCCCATGTACTCTATGGCAAGTAGTAGGATTGTAAGTTATCTTATATGGTAGTGTTGCTTATGGTCTTGAGGGTTGTTATTGATGTTTTTTGTAAGGTAGGGGTCAAGATGATTAGGTAAGTGATTATAGGGTACAATTTTTTGTACTTTTGTTTGATATCTCGTTGTACATGTTCATTGATATTTCTGCTCTGGCTTGCTCCCAACTCTATTGCATTGGCATGACAATGACATGGTATGGGTTAGCTAGCTTGACATCTCTAGCCTGTTACATCCTCCTGAAAATAATTCTTATCGGAAGCAAGAGAGACTGCAAGTGTGGGTCTAAAGTGACTTGGTAGCTCTAGACTGTTACTTTGTCTTGAAAGTAACTTCCAACTGAAGCAAGAGAAATTGCGAGTTGCTTGACATCCTGAACATCTGATATGTAGGCAGAATCCTGCATGTGTTGTACAATGACCAAAGCATCACCAGTCCGTTTGTAAACTGCAGAGATTTTGGCTACATGTGTAGGAAGAGGAGACCACAACCACTCCTCCTTGCTCTCATCATGCTTCTTGTGTTTGCATCTCTTCCTAATGCTGGCTTTGAAACCCTGATGCTACCTTCAAAGTTGGAGTATAACTGAGTGTGCTACTTCTTGTGTGCTGCTATTAAGCGATCTATTGAAGTGCTGGAAGGAAGCTAATCTAGGTGATGTTGTTGGGTGTAGTTAGTAATGCCTCATAGACATTGATTTTTGCATGTGGGTGTAAACATGGAAGAGACTACACAAGCTGATACTACCAAGAAGACAAGATTTTATATTAGAAGGGTTTGTTTGATATGTATGTGGCATGCTATACATTGTTTTCGGGAGAAAATTTGGCATAAGAATGAATAGGTTATAAACAAAGTCCCGACAAACTTTGTTTTTTGTTTGGGTGGGTTGCCTCTACATTTTCCTAGTCACTAGGAAACTTATGATCTAATATTCAGGTTGGTCTTGCTTCTCACATGCTGGAATTATTGATAGAGTATGCTATAGGGGGCGAGCTTTTTGAATGTATTTTCACAGCAGGACACTTCAATGAAACTACGGGTTTTATCAAGTCATTTGATTTTCTTCTGAGACATCTACTCTGTTTCAATTTTTATCAAGTCACTGGTTTTCTCTTAACCATCTACTTTGTTTCAAATGTGGTCTTGTTTTGCCTAGTCTTTGAATGCAAAGTGTCCAGGCAAGATACTCCTTCCAACAATTGATCTTTGAAGTTAGTTACTGCCACGATATGATCAATTTTATCTTTGGCACATTTACTAAACTCAATCAAATCATTTAAAGTGAAATTTCAAATCGCTCTTCATATGACTGCTTTTGGAATTTTACTTTTGTAATTTTCCAGCACATTTGCCAAAGGGATCTTAAGCTGGAAAAAATTTGCTAGACAGAACCAATCCCATTTCTCGCCTTAAGATTTATGACTTAGGCTATTCCAAGGTAACACCTAAATTTCATATGGTTTTTAAAATCAACTGTGTAACTGTACCAAAAAACGGGGCTGTGCTTTTGTAGTCGACCGACCCAACTCCACCGTGTAGGGACACCTGCCTACATTGGATGAGGAGTCTTGTCAAGGATGGAGTATGATGGCAAGGTAGCCTAAACATATGGATGATAGCAATCATCGTACTTCTTGTAATTGACCTAACAAAGGTATGCTTCTTGTAATTGACCCAACAAAGGTATTCAGATGAGTGCGGGGTAGTTTCTTCCATTTTTGTAATTGACCTAACAAAGGTATGCTTGGTGTGATAAGTGATTATTGGGCGTGCTGGAGGGCTGTCTTAAATTTTGTTATTCTTTAGAGAACCAACACATTACAATTTTTGAGACACAAAGGCTTGCTTAAAGGTTTTGTTGTAATCATCATTATCCAAACGAGACATTGCAGAGTGTGGAGCATACCATGAGGATTTTGAATGAGGCAACACATCCAGGAGCCAAGGATCCTAGGGCATTTGGGGTCGGTGCTGAAATTGAACGTGAAGCTGTGAGGTGGAAGCCTAGGAGGGAAGGCAGTGGACAATTTATTTACAAAGTTTAGTGACATGACCTACATGTGTGCCGTACGTGCAAGATGGGTGCATCACTAAGATTGTTCATAATTTCTCCTTAAACTTGTTGTCCCTGCAATGTGTTCGATGTATTGAGTATTGTGCTACATGTTCACATCTCTTAACAAAGCAGACTTTTAAGTAGAAGTATTGGGACCAGATTTTTTCGTTGGAGAATTGTGTTGATGAAACGGATGCGATTCGATCATTGGAGATGGTAGATGGTGTTAATTGTGGCGGATGCCCTAGGAATATCGTTCAGCAAAAAATTACCCCATTTTCAGAACTCACCACAGTGTGCATTGTCCTAATATTTTCTGCACATGGAATTCTACAATTTGAAACTTTCATTCTCTCTTGTTGTCAAACATTAGTGAGGAACACATCGGTGCCTGGCCTTTACAAGTACATTTACCCTAGAATGTTGTGTAGAAGTTTGTTTAGAGACCTGATGGCAAGCTAGTAAATTTGGTGATGCACTATGAAGCAAGGTACAACAAACACTGGTTATAAGCAACAAAATTTTTGTTGATTGTTGGCTTCCTATAAGAGAGTTCCTGCCATAGTTTATCAAAAAGGTCCAATCGTAGGATTAAGGGTGCCACAATTTTGCCAAGTTTTGTTACCGATACAATGTATCTTTTGAATATAGACATTATCGGAGAGCACCACACCTAATAAGTCATCTTTGATAGTTTCTTGCGCCAAATTTGGAGTGTAGCTTGTCAGCTAGCAAAGACAGCTTGTCAATTTCAAAGGGTCATTGTGAAGGAACAATACAACTTGGAAAGCTCAATATCCACGGTAGCACTCAAAGTACAACTTTAGGATGGAGATGTGGATGCGCCTCTTGTTACTGTTGTTGCAACTCGTGAACATGTAATTTGGAGTTTCCTAGCGGAGGTTTGTCATATTTTGAGCTCATTCTTTTAGTGTGCTTGTGTTGTCTGGGAGTCAATTGCCTATGTAGTAAGATCTATAATAGTTTTGCAAAATAGGGCGGGAGAAGACATCTTTTGGGACACCGTAGAATCTCTTGACGTGTGCCAGTCTGGATTGTATTTCTAGGCTAGAACGCGTATGTATGTTGTTGGCCCTTTTGTTATGTTAGGCAGACTGAATTGATTGTGCACGAAAGAATTGAGAGATTCAATTAATAGGTTATCACCAGGAAATTCTCAAGATTATATATTGAAAGGTGTTGGAATTAGGGTTGCAGAGAAACGCACACAGCTTGGAGAAGACGAAGGAAGCTCAAGGCACACAATTGAGAGTGTGTTACTTAGTGTGCAATGGAAAGATAGATAGCCCTAGAGTGATGGGCGTATATACAATGCTCGAGGGAAAAAACCTCCTAAAAAGGAAAAAATGCCCTGGTGGTCCTAGTGTGTTCACACACATCACTACCACATGTATATGGTAACAAATCCCTCTTGGAGTGATGCGGTGAACAAGAGCTGGCACATGAGTAAAGGGAAGTGCCATGCCCTGAGGACATGATCAGTCCACAAAGGGGAGTAAGCCCAAAGCTTTGCGGAAAGCTTCAAGATTCTCACGACACAATGCCTTTGTGAAAAGATCTGCAAGGTTGTCCTGTGTTGGCACATAAGCCAAGCTGATCTCTCCTGCTGAGAGCCTCTCCCTGACATAGTGGTAATGCACCTCAATGTGCTTTGTGCGAGCATGAAAAACTGGGTTCCTCGCAACTGCCAATGCGCTCTGACTGTCAGTGTAGATAGTGTTGGCAGTGTCCTCTCCAACACCCAAATCAGCCATAAGGCGTCTGAGCCAGACACACTCAACCATAGCTGTGAAGACTGCCCTGTACTCAGCCTCACAGCTCGAAGTGGCCACAGTAGGTTGCTTCTTGCTCAACCATGATATACATGAATTGCCAAGCATGAAACAAAAACCACTTGTGGACACTCTCGTGTCATAACAACCAGCCCAATCTGAGTCCAAAAAAGCATGTAAGTCTGGCGGCAATGATCCCCCCTTGGGATAAAACAAACCAAGATGTAAAGTGCCACTAAGGTAGCGGAAAATCCTCTTGACAGCCTGCCAATGCTTAGACCCTGGGTTATGCATAAATCTGCTGACCTGTGAGACTGCAAACCGAATATACGGCCTTGTGTTGCATACATAAATGAGGCAACCAACAGCAGTTTGATAAAGAGTGATATCAACAGGATCGCCAACATCATGTAGACTCAATTTGAAACCTGTTTCCATGGGAGTGGGAATAGGTTTGCAATCCTCAAGTCCAAACTTACACAGCAATGTCTCTTTGTAACTTTTCTGACACAAGGCAATACCACCATCACACTGCTTAAACTGTATACCCAAGTAATGATGCAACAACCCCAAATATTTCATCTTGAAAGGAGCATTCAAATTAGCCTTAAATTCAGCAATATGTCTCTCATTTGGTCCAGTGATCAGCAAATCATCAACATAAAGAACCACAATGAGAAGTACATCACCCTCACGCTTTACATACAATGTGCTTTCTGTTGGACTATTATGAAAGCCTCGTTTAACCAAATGAGTGTCAGCTTTCTCATACCAAGCACGAGGAGATTGCTTCAACCCATACAAAGCCTTCTTACATCTGCACACTTTGTCCTCTTGTCCTTTTATGACAAAACCACGAGGCTGCGTTACATAAACTTTCTCAAATATGTGACCATTCAAGAAAGCAGTAACAATGTGTGATTGATGTACATCCCAACCAAAATGAGCTGCCAATGCACATAGAAAATGCACAATAGTCATACGACAAGTGGGAGCAAAAGTCTCTTCATAATCTATGCCTTTTTGCTCTGCATAACCCTTTGCAACAAGTCGAGCCTTATGGCGATCGATCTCACCATCCGGCTTGCATTTCAACTTGTAAATCCACTTCGTACCAATGGCTTTTTTGCCAGGAGGCAAATCACATAAAGTCCATGTGTCATTTTCTATAAGTGCATCATATTTTGATTGCATGGCAGCCATCCAATTTTCTGAATTTTGTGCTTCATCAAAAGACAGAGGCTCCTCAACATCATGTAAACTAGACACAGCCAAAGCATAACAATCTGATGCATAAGATGCATGGCGAGAGCCTGAACGAGTACGACTAGACAAAGGTGCATCCAATTTACTGTCACGCAAAGTGTGCACCAGCCATTTTGGCATACCTCTAGCCTGCTCATTTTCAGCCCTTTCCTCATCAAGTACATCACGTACATCTGCATCAGTAATAGGCTGATCTAGAACATTTTCAGAAACCCCCATAGGCTGTACATTTGCCTCATTGGAAATTACATTCGTATTTCCACCACTGAAAAGAGGCAACAAAGTGTCATAAATGTCCTGTGAGCTTACATTGCTGTCTCTAGTACATGACAGTAGGGGTTGAACATAATCTTCCAAAAACACTACATCCCGAGAAACCAAAATACGTTTTGTTTGCAGATGATACAACCTGTAACCTTTGCTTTCAACACTATAACCAACAAAGATACATTTGACAGCCTTATCATCCAATTTTCTGCGCTGCACTTGTGGCTCCAAAGCATATGCCAAACAGCCAAAAACACGCATGTGCTCAATAGAAAGCTTTCTATCATGCCATGCTTCATATGGAGTAATAGACTGCAAAACTTTCGTAGGACACCTGTTAAGTACATAAGTGGCACACATGATGGCCTCAAGCCAAAAAGAATGTGGCAAAGCTTGACTTTGACCATACATCGTGCCATTTCCGTCAGTGACCTGTTTTTCTTCTCAGCAACACCATTTTGCTGAGGTGTATAAGGCACTGTACATTGGTGTTTTATCCCACGACTAGCCAGAAATGCATTAAATTCATGAGACATATACTCCCCCCCTCGATCGGAACAGAGGGTGCCCATAGTACATTTCGAGACATTTTCAGCCATAGCCAGAAATTGTTTGAAGCGTATGAAAACTTCAGACTTCGCTTTAAGCGGAAATACCCATGCATGCTTGGAGTAATCATCAATGAAAGTCACGAAGTAAAGGTAATTGCCCAAGGACGGAGTTTGCATGGGTCCACAAACATCACTATGCACAAGCTGCAACTTGCATGTGGCCCGAACTGAACCATCCTTTGGAAACTTAGAGCGCTGTATCTTACCCAAAATACAACCTTCACAAATATGTTTGACAGGTGCTTCAAGAGGCTGTAAAGAAGCAACCGTATCAGATTTCTGCAAACGCAACAAACTGACAAAATTCAGATGACCAAAACGTGCATGCCAAAGTTTTGCATCTGAAGTAGCCCTTGAATCTGCAACAGAATTTGCAAAATTTTGTCCACACTTGTCATACAAAGTAAGCTTATACAGCCCACGGCCAAAAGGCCATATGCAACAATTTCATCACCAAAACTGAGATCATGAACTGTACATCTGTCATCCACAAATTTGACTACAAGTCCAAGTCTAGCAAGTGCGGATACAGACAAAAGATTCTTCCTGATCCTAGGTACATAAAGTGCATCAACAAGTGTGAAGGAACTGCCATTTGCAGCAGTAAGCACAATCTTTCCAACTCCCTGAACTGGATAAGAGGCATTGTTGGCACAAGTGACTGAATTCCCATGAGGGACAAACTCGAGAGAGGTAAACAATTTACGATGTGAGGTAATGTGCTTTGTAGCACCACTGTCGAAATACCACACATGTGAATCTGCAGCAACTGACAAGCATGCATCATGGACAACAGGATTGTAAGTGCACTCTACGCTAAAAGCCCATTCTGCATTAACATCAGCATTACAGTCTCCTTTTATAGAAGACTCAACAATGGCTGCATTTTGTAGTGGAACCAGCATTTGCAGTGGAACCACCCTCTTTCTTCTTAGCCTCTTTGGCCTTCAACTTAGAACACGACTTGATCAAGTGGTCATTAGCTTTACAATAATGGCAACGCATCTTCTTTTTGCCCTTTGACACAAGAACATGTTGCATCATATAAGCCCACATAGGGTAGTTGTCCCCATCCAACCTGTCCTCAACGACAAACATCTTGAACACATCTGTGTTGTTGTCAGCCATGGTAAATACTGCACTTGATGTGAAAACTGTCGAAAATAGGAGAAACGGAGCGCGAACAACACGTGCTATATAGCACAAACCGTAGAAGACTATGAGGCACCTGTTATGCAAAAAACGGCACTGACATAAATTTTGCACAAAATGACGAAATAGCATGTGCAGTACTGCATGTAGTGGAAACAGAGGCCGAAATGAGCCCGAATCAAAAATCTGAGCAGACTAATCTCTTCGAGCTTACCCAAAATATTTATCGACC
Source organism: Adiantum capillus-veneris (assembly GCF_014529385.1). Lineage (NCBI taxonomy): Eukaryota > Viridiplantae > Streptophyta > Polypodiopsida > Polypodiales > Pteridaceae > Adiantum > Adiantum capillus-veneris. Next base: position 121,911,942 of record NC_140936.1, on the reverse strand, counting down.
TGCGAACGCTCGTCGAAGCTCACTGAAATAGGAGAAAGTGAGCAGGTGTGTACTGGAGCAGTTGGCGACTAAGCCCGGGAGGATGCAACCTGCTCTGATACCAATTGTTGGAATTAGGGTTGCAGAGAAACACACACACCTTGAGAAGATGAAGGAAGCTCAAGGCACACAATTGAGAGTGTGTTACTTAGTGTGCAATGGAAAGATAGATAGCCCTAGAGTGATGGGCGTATATACAATGCTCGGGGGAAAAAACCTCCTAAAGAGATAAAAATGCCCCGGTAGTCCTAGTGTGTTCACACACATCACTACCACATGTATATGGTAACAAAAAGTATATGGAATAGAAGCAAGATGGCCTTAGTACTTACCATAAGAGATCAATATTCCCCAAAAAAATGATGCATTTCTCACCAGAATGCAAGACAATGTCCATGTAGGGGACTATCAGGTTCACCAGGATGCAAAGATTGTGAAGTAGGGGACAATGTCTACGCAGGGGACTACTAAGTGGTCACCAGGATGTGAAGGTTTGAGCATTCTCATATTGAGGAATGGGACGAACCTTTTCTTCCTGACACAGGTAACTGGTGAAAACGTTGACGTCAATGTCTCACGCTTGGCTGCACATGGGGAGAAATATATGGAACAAGTCTAGTAATGATAATATGGAAAGAGGCACAGTGGGAAGAAGAATGGATGAGGGTAAATTTCAAGCACCTTTCCAGTGTGGCAAGGGGTCCTCATTGTCAACAAGTCATACTCCATCCACCTTGAAGCTCATCCGGTTTGCTTCGAAAGCTGCAAGCTGCAAACCACTACTCACTAGTGTTGCCCTCGTTGTCAACATGTCATACTCCATCCACCTTGAAGCTCATCCGGTTTGCTCCAAAAGCTGCATGCTGTGAACCACTACTCTATTGTTTCCCTCGAGCTTTGGCCCTCAAAGTCTTGGTCCTCCCATGCTCGAAACTTAACGCTGGTAGAATTTGACAGAAACTCATGAAAAGTAGGATGTAAAGTTAAATTTTAGTGCGCTTTCTAAAAATGTAAATCTCCATGTAGAGTTAAATTGGCTAAATTTGAAGGTTTTTACACAATTTTGTAACTTTTGTCATCTTCAAATTTGACTCTAAGAGGTTATTTTCAGAGTTTGTATGCCGTTTTTTTAGATACTCATGTGAACTTGCTTTTCTTGAGGACAATTGCTTGAGCATAGTCAATGATTGAAATAGGCAAATTGTGGCCTAAGTCTCTTTTTGCCTAGCTCACCAAGTTTGTAGGTCATTGCAGTGGTGTCTTAACTCAGCTTCATGCTGCATTTTTCTCACTTTGTGAGCATCATCTTTTGCCCTTTTTTTTTTTTGGGTAAAGTTGATTATGAGGAGAACGCAGCCTTGGAGACTGAAGATAAGTCGGGCATAAACTTTAGGTAGAGGGGCCTTTGACAAGGGAGGTTGCAAAGGCAGCCGTACATTGGTTCAACCCATCAAGCATCCATCTTCTCTTGATCCAGCCTTGTCGTCGCGCCTTGAGGAAATTGTACTTGGCCTTTGTTGCATATCTTGGAGTAGATGTTTGTAAACTTAGACCTTTTACGCTACAATAAGAAAGACTAGTTCAGCAGACTACCCCCACCTGTAATTTGTCAAATTCTAAAGATGTAGCAAAGAAATTAAATTGGTGCAACATACTTGGTTAGTAACAAATTGACCACAATGGAGATGAATAAGAAACTATATTAATATAGGAGGTATCCATCAATAGACTTTTAATGCACGATAGAAACTGGCTTTTGCAAGTTTGTTGACTAGTTTGTCATTACATACCTTAAAAGTGCACTTTGCAGTTCACATAACACCCACATACATTATCAATCAATTTGGCATTTGCAATATCATGACATTTTTCACAAGGAGGTTGTCAAACATGTGCTTTTGACAGAAGCACATATCGACATGTAGACCAAAGTAGTTCCAATGTGTCATTTTCCAAGAGTTATAACTAATAGTTTCACCATGTATTTGTTTGTTGGAGATGGCTTTTTGTGTGGCGCCAAAATTCGTGAAGTTGTAAACACAAGTAATCGCATTTCAAAAAGGGTCCTCATTTTGCATCCGACAAAAATATATCAATGAACATGTTCCCCACAAGTTGACTGCTTCATGTAACGACTTTGCGTGTCCCACACGACAAATTTATGAGCATTTCAACTTGCATCAACTAGCAACTAGCATATTTGATTACTTTTAAGCGGTAGCTTCCACCTCATGTGCTCAATCTTTCTTGCCTCGAAAAGAATCAAGTAAAGACAACCTACGATGTAACGCTCAATGGCCATTCCTTGTGAAAGCTTGTTTCCTTCACAAGCTCAAATGTTGGAACTCGCCTCTTCTTAATATTTGATCATGTTTACGTTAAGGTTTTTTCCTTGAAATCTAAATCATTGAAACGGTCTTTACATGGAAAGAATAGCCATTGCTTTGCATGCATTGAAAACGACATAAAGCTTCCTTGCCCTACTCCGGTCCTTGTCGGATATGTCCTGCCATCAATGCACTCTAAAAGATGACATTCAACCAAGAAGTTCATCAAGCACCTTTTATTTTTTCCATGAAATTATCACCTTTGGCATACATCTACAACATTACAAACCTCAGGTGATTGCATGTCAAGAAGGCCCTTCATATCTTACCCATGAAAAAATACTTACCAGATATGTGCTTTCTTGAAGTAGTCCACTATCTCGAATATCAATATGTATCCCTCTGGCTGGGTACAAATCTTTATACATATCACACACTTTTAGTAAGGTCATACATGAAGTGCCCAATGATGTTAAATCTTCATCATTGTGTTCCTCCCATTGTTTGATTTGTCTAGCCTGATAATGATTCTTAGTAATTTTGTGAAAGGATCTTCAACTTCTTTGTGAATACATTATCTAGTGAAGCCAATGGACTACCAACACATTCCTAAGCACAATGTCACTTTCCAAGATTCCTTGACTAGCAATATTCCTATCAATTCTTTTCACCCATGTCAACATCTTGCATAATGCCACACGCCTTCAAGATGCAAGGATAGGTGATTGCATTTGAAAAGAGGTCAACAACCTTTGAAAAAAACCTAAATTTTCATAGCCCTGATGTATTGGAATTAATGCAATTGATGCACTCCAAGAGATGACATTTTGGATAGTATGCTCATCAAGCACACTTGTACTTTCTCTAAATCAACACACTTGCCATAAACGTGGACTAAAGCACGAAAAAGCGTGATGTTGGTTTCTAATCAGAGCCCCTACTGTCACTTTGCATCCTTTAAAATTAGCCTAACAGCTTTCCAACAAGGGCGGGCATATCCTACAACCAACAACCCACTCAAAGAGATGCCATTCTACACAAGGAGCTCGTCAAGCGCTGTGCTTTTTGATAGGATTGCCTCATTTCGCATACATACATCAAAGAATTACCAACAAGCTCAATGTTTTTGTTTAAAGACACAAAAATGTTTGATCACTAAAGATTTAGCTACGTTGGAATGCATGTACTTTAATGCTCGTGCAAGAGAAATTTTACTCAATCAAAGGGAGTGCCTTTGTCTCCTGTAGACGACCTTGTTTGAGAACGACCAATGCCTGAAGCTATTTGGACCCCTTGATTATTTCAAGATCAGGTCTACGAGATTCCCAGTGGAAGGGAGGGCTTTGCGGAAAATAAACGTCACAGACCCTGCAACACATCAAATTTTAACCTCAAATTTTAAGGAGCTGATGAGAACGCCAGAAGGATCTTTAGAAAGCCTACAAGAAACACAGGGGAGGTCCTCATTATGAACGGGGCCAAGCAAGGTACTGCAGGCTTGGGGGAGTGCAGTAAATCCATCCTTATCTCCTTGCCTCTATACACTGAGTGTTCTCAGGGAGTTATGCGTTCAAGTGTTGGCTCATTCCCATCGATATCCATGGTAGCCTTCGGATGCACCAAAAATTCATTCATATCTGGTAGTGAAAGCAGTATTTTCCCCATCTTGGAATGCACTTTGAATATTGTGAGTAGGAGCCACTGTAAATGCATCTGAGTCAAAAGTCGCTTCATTATTTTCATGTGCCAATGATGCAAACCCATCAGATGCTGAATTCAACTGGTTTTGTTTGGCGCCATGTGTGCGAAGACGAATCCATGGATGCTCTGCAAAAAAAATCCACATCAAAATCATTGAAGACAAAAATTCTAGGAAAACTTAGCTATAGGCCATGTAGTAGGAGCTTCCTGCAATACCAGAAAACTTCTGTCCTGCATTGAAGAGTATATAGAAACATGTAAGGTGCAACATGGCGGAATACATGCTGAATACTTGAGCAACAATTCATGTGAGTGATCAGCGTGTATGTTGCAATTCTGCAGTTTTACCTGGAGAAATTTCAAGTGCAAGACCAAAATCAGCCAGCTTGATAGGGGATGTATCAGAGTCCTCAACTAGAAGAATGTTTTCTGGCTTGATGTTGCGATGCATGACGCCCATGCTGTGGAAATATTGCACAGTTTTCGATAAGCTTTTCATCATTATCGCAGCACGGGCCTCAGAATAGCACTTCTTCATCACAATCCTCTCATAAAGCTCGCCCCCATGACATAGCTCTAAAATTAGGTGAATATTTGATTTGTCTTCAACAACGTCATGGAGGTGGACAGTGCTGCATGTGGAGCCACAACGAGGATTGGAAAGCAGTTTCATAATGTGGACTTCTCGCACAACATCTTCGATGTCACCCTTCTGGCTGAGGTGGAGCTTGGTAATGGATTTGCAAGCAAATGAGGCACCAAAGGAGCGGCAGGTGCAGCTGCGAATGATGCCATATTGTTCACGATCGAGCTCACCACCCAGGTTGTAAAAGGAACCCAGGTACAAGCGGGTGCGAAAGGGGAGACTGGGGGTGAAGGATGAGTCCTCGGTATGAGAGGGTGGGGAAGTCAAGACCTGGCCGCCATGATTCATGTGGGTGTATTTTTGTAGAGAGCCATATCACGCTTATACCACTCCATTTCCATTCTGCTACGTGATGGCTATGTCTTGGTAGGCGGAAGCAATATCAATGAGGGCTATGCATTCATGGATATGCCCTCCTTGACCGAGTTTCATATTGAAGTATATAGCCCGTATTATCTGGCTACTTCATTTGACAACCAGAGGGCCTCTATTACTGCTCTCGATGGAAAGATAAGCTACTGGGTGATTTTCAAGGTGGACTTTACACTTGTTACTGCAGATCATGTGGCAAGTGTGGAGTTCAAGCTGTATGTGCCCCCATATCAAACATATCTCATTAATAATCAGAGGCAGCTCATTTTGTAGGCAACTACAATAATGAAAGGCATATTGCAGGGCGTAGGCTTTGAGGCCATGGTGCAGTCCCCTTCTACCAAGGTAGGATTCGTACGTACTTACCGATATGTATGTACGTATCGTACCGTACGGATTCGTACTGTACTCCACCCTCCCCTCCCCCCCCCCCCCCCCCCCCCCCCCCCCCCCCCCCCCCCCCCCCCCCCCCCCTTTCCCTTCTCGCCGCAGTGCTGTGGGTAATTTGTGGAAATAAACCCTATTGCGGCGGCAATATTTGGTTTGTCCTTCTTTAGCCTTATCCCGACGCCTAATTTTGTAGACATTTCGACATAACTTGCATCTGTAAAGCACACACGAACATCATTGCGGTGGTGAATATAGGAGGGCAAGCACGATCAGGAACTCATATGAAAGCTTTGCCTTGGTTTGTAGAATAGTGAACTAACATCCTTGGAGTGATATATATGAATTTTTTATCAAGAACAGACCGTATTATAGGTTTTTGACTTTTAAAAAAAAAAACCTAACGAATTTTACGTACCTAACAACTCTATCCATTCGGTACTACGTACAGGTCGTACCGAATATGTACCGTACCTTTTGTACCTTACAACCTTGCCTTCTATCCCCATAGTTGCACCTCATGAGTACTATTTGCCGTTCATAGTGTATTAAGGTGTGCTGAGCAAGGGGGCATGGATTTAGGTTGCTGGTTAATTATTAGGGAGGAGTAGCAGTCTTATTTAAAGAGATCTCTACGGGGTAGCCGGGGTTCAGGAGGAGTAGCAGTCTTATTTAAAGAGAGGAGTTGAAACCCCTACCACAAATTATCAGGAAAGATGAGCAAGCAAGGTATATGTGGGTGAGAATGAGAGCCGAGACAGGTAGGTTTCTATATATCGCTATATGCTACTTCCCTACAATACATCAGTCTACTCCTCACCTAAAGGACAGTCCCCTTTCTCCATATTGAATAATGACATATGGGAGTTCTCTAGAGATGGAGACATCGTTCTCTTAGGAGACTTTAATGCCAGAACGGCCAACTCTCAAGCAGTATTCTATGACACTTCTGAGGAAATGCTCAGAGAAGTGGATTTATCACAGAGGGGACTAACTAGAAACTCAAAGAATAATGAACACACTGAATATGGGAGTCACCTCATGGAAATGGCAACTATACATGGTTTGGCCATACTTAATGGTCTAGAGAATTTTCCTTTATCTTGGGGATTCACATGCTTCCCGCACAGGCATGGGGCCAGTACAGTGGATTATGTCATGACTTCACCAAGCTTTATTTCTAGTATCGAGGACTTTAAGGTGGGACCTAGACCAGTTGGGATTGCAGTGGATCATGCTCTCTTGACCCTATCAATCTCCTTCCAATACAATGCCTCTCAAGCACAAAGGAAGAAGACACACACAAGATATACTTTTACGCCAGAGATTGATTCAGTCTATGTGGAAAAGATCTATAATAGGATGTGGGCAGCCGAGCCAGTATATATTGTAGAGGAGATTACTTCTCAGTTAACAGAGATACTACATGGAGCAGCACAAGAGGCATACCCACATACTCAACCCGATGAGAAGAGAGGATCTGGGAACATGCCTCAAAACAGTTGGTATGACGAGGAATGCAGAGAGACGAGAACCCAGGTCCAGAAAGAGCTTACACTTGGGATCATCACATATAAGGAGTCTCGGATTGCTCTTCGGCGTATAGTACGTCGCAAGAAAAGGGCATTCTTAGCCAAACTGGAGAAGGATCTATATCAGCTCTTCTTGAGTCAGGACTCACATGAGGCTTGGCGTTTATTTCACGAGCACTCACCACCTCCGACGATTACTTCTCCTGAGATTTGGGGTCAATATGTAACATCACTATATATGGTATCTGGACAGCCTCCATTACCAGATCCGCTAGAGCCATGCCCTGCTACTAGTACTTTCTTTACTACGGAAATGGTGAAAAAAGCCATTGATAAGATGAAGACAAGAAGAGCATATGATCATGATGGTTTAGTAGCAGAACATCTGATCCATGCCAGGGATCTACTTTCAGAATTCCTTGCTCGTCTGTTTAATCGGGTCATGTGTGAAGGATTACCTGAATCTTGGAAATTATCTACTGTCGTACCTATTTTCAAATCAGGGGATCCTATGATACCCGGGAACTACCGTACCATTATGGTAGGTCACACATTGATCCGACTATACGTATCCATTCTTGAACAAAGATTGAGTAGATGGGCAAAGAATGAGGGCATAAGGGCAACGGGACAAGCTGGATTCAGGAGGGGTTATTCCACTTTAGATCATATTCTTACGCTCAGAGCCATTATTGAGGAAGGAAGAGCAAGCGGGAGAAGGATGTATTGTTGCTTTGTGGATTTTTGGAAAGCTTTTGATACAGTACCAAGGGCCAGATTGATGCGTAGGATGCAAGAGTTAGGGGTCCCCAAAGAGATTATTTGGGGGATCATGGCCTTATACGGGTCAGTAATAACTGGCTTATGTACGTACCCTAGAAGGGGATTCTGACATTGTTCATCCCACCGTTGGAGTAAAGCAGGGATGCCGACTGTCCCCTACTTTATTTGGTATGTACATAGATGAGGTATCCGATTACATTGATAGAGAAGGGGACAGAGGTGCTCAACTTGCAGGGTCATGGATCCCTTTGTTGCTGTATGCAAATGATATTGTATTGATAGCAGAATCACCAGATGGAATGCAGAGGCAGCTAGATACATTACATAAATTCGCGGAGGACAGTGGACTGTCGGTAAACTTGGGTAAAACCAAAGTTATGGTGTTTAACACCATATCGCAGTGGGTTAGGAGATTGACACCTACATTTGCATATGGCCAGGATACAGTAGAGTACACAGATGCATACACATACCTTGGTGTGGTATTTGAAGGACCGAAGGACCGAAGTTTACTCTTAAGAAAGCAGCAGATGCTAGATTGTCCAGAGCCTCTGCGGCCTTGGGAGGGTTGGAGAGGATGTGTTCACAAGTGCAGTTTCAGGAACCACGAACAAAACTTTGGCTCTTTGATACCGTGGTGGCTTCGGCTATGCTTTATGGGGTCCAGATTTGGGGACCATATGTAGATCAGGATAATTGGAAGTCAATGGAGAGACCTTTGGTATCTATGATTTCCCGAATGATTAGAGCCAAGGCCTCCGTACCACACGCGATTACCCGAGCGGAACTAGCTGCCCCTCCGATAGAAATTGAAGCTCTTACCAGATCAGTGTCCTTTATACATGGTTTGTGGGATACAAATAATTGCCGATATACTAGACTTGCCCTCGAATCCTCTCGACAATTAGCAATGAAAGGGGATACATCATGCTGGTATGCGCAATGAAAGGGGATACATCATGTTGGTATGCGCAACTGTCCTCGTGGTTTCAGAGACACGGGTTCAGTATGGAAAGATTACCCCCCCTTCCAATACTCTCTTGAGGCTCCATCACTGGCAATTACACGAACGGAGATTAATAAAATCATCCGTCAGGATCTTATACAGTTGGATACTAAGAGGATAGGGGTAGACCCTACACAAGAATTGGGCACGAAGATGGCCGACTACAAAGAAAACTTCCTACAGCTATGTGAAGATGGATTTGTGATTTGCCCGAGCTACATGGATACCCACCTGTCTCATGGTTTGAGATGTGCTATTGGTCAGATTCGTACATCCTCACACCAGCTAGAAATTGAATTTGGCAGATTTAGGGGAATCCCACCTGAGAGCAGAATTTGCAAGTTATGCGGAATGGAGCCGGAGACAGAATTACACTACATATGCCATTGCACCGTATACTATGAGATACGTGGGCGTTTCCATTGCCTATTTAAAGAAGGCTTTGGACCTCTAGAAAGAGTCATGCAATACCAAGATCAAAGATGCTTAGGCTTGTACCCACTGGAACTACATCGGCACAAGGATAATCTAATGAGAAGACAAAGAGCACTATAGCCTCAGACGCAGATCACAGATTTCTTCGGATCGAGAGAAGCAGGAGTGGAAGGAGAAGCAAGAGGCCAACAGCCAGCACAAAGGAGTACCCACATTCTTACCAAAGGCACCCTCATTGACAAGGCAATTGAGCTTAGGAAATCGAGACGACCACGACCGAGATGCAAAAGCACACTTCACCGGAGGAGACTACAACAAAGGTTAGAAGCATTCTAGCCAGACACCCAGAATGCTCCTAAGAAGTTTATTTAATACTTTGTATTTAGTTTTTCACATTTATTTTCACACTCTCACACTTTTCACACTTAGTACTTTAGTACTAAGGTACCCATACATTGTAATAGATTCACCACTTTTGTATCACTTTGGTCTCATAGGTCATTCTGGCCTTTTCACATTTATTTTCACACTCTCACACTTAGTACTTTAGTACTAAGGTACCCAGACATTGTAATAGATTCACCACTTTTGTATCAGTTTGGTCTCATAGGTCATTCTGGCCTTTTGAAGACGTTAATATAACATTTCATTTCTCCCTCTCTCTCTCTCTCTCTCTCTCTCTCTCTATATATATATATATATAATCAGGTAGTTCCTTTGTCGTCACCCTATCGGCACCTTGTTGAAGAACGAACGCACTGCGAAGGATACACGGGTCATCGCAGAGCAAGACCGTTGCAGAGCTGACAGAGCTCCATTATAAGCTTGTTAATGCCAAAAGAGCAGCAGATCCTTTTGATGAAAATCAGGTATCTTGCTTCGGCCTCTTCGATTACCTAACGTCACAGGTGCAGTTGCTGCTATTGCAGTTGGAATAGCTCCGCAAAGACATCGTCGGTTGGGAGAACCTCGTCGAGGCTCCGCCGTCCCTGCTCAAAGACTTGGCATCCATTTTCAAGACCAAGGACGTGGAGTTTCTTGCGTTGCATAAAATCGATGTCACTCTATCCGAGGTTATTGGAAAGAGCAAATGTCTTACCCCATTGAAGCTCTTGCCAGAAGGGATTGGCTTTTGAATATGGGAGTCAGAATTTAATGCGACACAAGACAATCATCTGGTTTGTACTTCATCTTGAAGATCTAGTTGGTACCAAACCATCTCCCACTCCTTTGGTTGAAGAGCAAGCGTTGGGGCGCCGATTTTGTTATGGATCGCATATGCCTTGAGGAATCGTGCTCAAGGACTCAGTTGGGGCGAAATGAATCTGTGCCCTGCGGAGAAAGTTCATAAATTGATTTCCTTCAAAGATCTGCTGCTTGTTCTTAAGATGAGGTGAATATTGAAGATGCCCATGCCCATCGCCATCAGGTGCCGGTAACCCTATCATCGGGTGCTGGTAACTCTTGTCGTATCTGCGAAGAAAGTTCATAAATTGATTTCTTCAAAGATTTGTTGCTTGTTCTGAAGATGAGGTGAATATTGAAGATGCGCGTGCCCAGTGCCAGATGGTGCTGGTAACCCTATCTTCGGGTGCTGGTAGCTCTTGTCATATCTGTCTACCAGCACAAAGTAAGCTTCTTAAGCTTGTTTATGTGAGGGTGGACCTGTAGGAAAGAGCTTCCATTAGTTGAATCTTCAAAGTCATGATCCAAATGACATGGCTTGCTCTTGAGTCACGACTCTTTGCGGGAGGTGGAGGTGTAGGAGGGATGTGAGAGGACTTGGGAAGGACCAGCAGTAGAGAGAGTGGGTATCACGGCCTCCATAGATATTCCTTTGACCGAATGCAATCGATGTCTCGTGAAACATATTCCGTTTCATCTTAGTGACTTAGGCTATGGTCACACAAGGCTTAGTTATCAGTTATAGATAACTATGCCAACTATGCCCATACGGAGCATTAAATGAATAAGGAAGCCTCTTGCATGGTCATGTAAGGCTTAGTTATTCATTCAATCTCCCAACTATGCCAAAGTCGGTGTAGTTACAAAGGGTAGGCATAATTATTCATTTAATGCTCTTTTTTGTCTGTGACAAGGAATGAGGCTTAGTTATAAGTGCCTAATGTGAATAATCCTAGCTGTAGCCAACAAAGTTAATCTCTTTACTTCGTTAGCATACATCTCAATTCAAAATGCTGGCAGCTCCTTTATCCACGTGTATCTCTCCAAATTCAGTGAGCTATACTTTCGTCCTGAAGGCTATCTTGAAGGCATGTGGATCTACGCGAGTGCTCGAGGAGCTTCCTGTCTGGAGTGTGGACTTTTGGAATGCACTGACTGCAAGATTTACCGCATAGGGGCAGGGCCAAAAAGCTCTAGTCTGTTTTCAGCAAATGTGAAGCGAGGGTCTCTCTCCACATGAAATCACCTATGGATGCATCTTGAAGGCATGTGGATCTACCCAAGATGCCGACATGGGCACAAAAATTCGCAATTATGTTGTTAGTCAGAGGCTGTTGAAAAAAGATGTCGTGCTTAGCATTGTCTTGATCGATAAGTATGCAAAGCGAGGGCCTCTCTCCGAATGCAATCACCTACGCATGTATCTTGAAGGCATGTGGCTCTACGTAAGATACTGATAAGGGCACAATTATATTGTTAGTAAGAGGCTGTTGAAAACAGATGTTGTATTTGGCATTGTCTTGGTCGATATGTATGCCAAATGTGGAGCACTTGAGAAAGCACAAAAAGTGCATGAGGAGCTTCTTGACCAGAATGTCGCCTCTTGGAATGCTCTGATTGTGGGATGTGCGCAACAAGAGCAAGTCGAGAAAGCTCTGAATTGTTTTTAGCGGATGCAAAGCAAGTGTCTCTCCAAATTCAGTCACCCATCCTTTCGTCGTGAACGCTATGCTTACATCATGAAGGCATGTGGCTCTACGCAAGTGCTCGAGGAGCTAATGTCCAGAGTGTGGACCCTTGGAATGCACTGATTGCAGGGTTTGCTCCGAACAAGAGCTTCCTGTCTGGAGTGTGGACTCTATGAATGCACTGATTGCAGGGTTTGCCCCATAGGAGAAGCTTCTAACTTCATGGACATTCCTCAAATCGGGCCAATCACGGATAGTCTCTATCTTGGCCGGGTCCATTTGCACTCCTACTGCTGACACAATGTGTCCCAAAAAGTGTATCTCTGGTAGGAAAAATTCACTTTTCTTTGGATTAATCACTAACGTGTGATCTCGTAATGCCTGAAAGACTTGAAGCAGATGATGTCTGTGTTCTGCCTCATTCTTGGAGAAAACAATGATGTCGTCAAAGAAAGTGTCAACAAATAGCCTGTACTCTCGAAAAATCTTGTCCATCATCCGGTTAAATGTCGCAAGAGCATTGGTTAAGCCAAAAGGCATCACCAAAAACTCAAATAACCCAAAAGTCATCCGAAAAGCTGTCTTGTAGACATCTCCCGGCGCTATCCTGATGTGATGATATCCACTCTTCAAGTCAATCCTGCTAAAGCACGAGGATCCCTGTAACCTGTCGAGTATATCATTGATCCTAGGAATCGGAAATCTGTTCTTGATGGTGATTTCGTTGAGAGTGCTATAATCGATGCACATTCTCCAAGATCCGTCTTTCTTCAAAACCAACAACACTGGAGAGCAAATACGGTGAAGTACTAGGCTGGACAAGACTCTTTTTCAAGAGGTCTTTCACTGGGTTCATAATCTCTTCATTCTGTGCTCTGCTCACACGGTAGGGTGGCCGGTTCGGTGACGTGCTTCCAGGTATCAAATCAATGGTATGATCTTCAGGCCCTCTGAAAAGCAATCGGCATGAGTGTGGAGAAAAAAATCTTGGCGTTCTTTATATCAGGTCAAAACATATATCCATCGTTCAGTTCTCTCCCAAAAGAATGAGTAAGAAACTGAAGTTCATCAAGTACAATCTCTAAGCCCTTCATTTATATCAGTCGCTTTCTCAGCCTGGTAGTCAACCACGGTGTAGTTCTTGTGGTACCAAGGGATCCCGAGTAGAACGTCACTCGCGTGCCTTGAACACCCCTGTCATTGCACACAAAGTTTGCCAATGCTTGGTGTAACGGCAACATCCCATCCGGGTGCCAGTCGAACTACCTCCGCCTGTGGCGTCAGTCTGTCGGGCGTAATTCCAAATCAAGCCGCCAATTCCAAGTGAAAAGAAGTTGGCCTTGGCTCCTTCAAAAGAGCTTCCTGATCCTTTACTTTGCCCCAAAAGCGGCAAAGTTTGTACTTTCATTCGGTGCAGGTCCCACGCCATGCGGTACTGGTTCTGCTTTTCTATCTGCCTTTTCTGCCACATTCCTCAGCTGCTCTCGAACTCTCAGGCCTGTCATCGTCTTTATCATTCTGTTCTTTCTGTGCCTTTTTAGGGCACTTCGCGGAGATATGTCCATGTTCCCCGCATCCAAAGCACTTCCCCTCTCTGATGAAGCGAGCTCTCTCCTCAGGAGTAAGCTTGGGTCGTGCATCCTTTTTCTCTGGGTTGCTCTTTTTCTTTCTACTTTCATTCCCAGAAGTCTGTTCGGCTCGTTGTGTCATGGCCTTATCTGTGGGGTAGGTCAAACTGCCAGAGTGAATGGCAAAGCCCTGCTTCGCATGACTCATCAACTCCTAAATAGAAGTTGACTTCTATTCCAAGCAATGATCTCGGATCTCTGTAGGTAGACCTAAGGTAAACCGCTCAATTTGTTCTTTGAACGAGATCTTCTTGAATGAAGAGGCGGGTAGAAAAGAGCTCCAGAATCTTTCACAATAAGCATTGATTGTGTCTTTCTTGGTCATCCGAAGATGGTTCCAAGTAGCTCGTATATCTCATTCATATTCTTGCGTTAACCAAGAAGAAATAAAAAGCTTCTTAAATTTCAGCCATTTAACTGACGCAGTCTTGTTTAAAAGAAGCGTGGACCACCAAGTACGAGCATTCCTCTTAAAGTAAGAGGCAGCTCTCCGAATCTTGGAGTGCTCTGAATAGCGTCCTCCCGCGAAAGTGATGTCAAACTGCTGTATAAAAGACAAAGCCTTCGAAGCATCTGAGTATCCTGAAAAAGTATCAAACTTGATCGAGTGGCCACCTTCCTTAAACTCTCGGACTTTCTTGCTTTTATCTTCGAGAAAGTCATACTGGTTTGCTTTGTAAAAATTCTTCTTGTTCACATAAAAGTTTCCGTTGTCAGAGTCTGAACTGTCCGTAGACGAGTCCTCTGTAGAAGTGTCACTCACTGGGCGAGACTTAAGACTTCCTTGCCTTTTTCTTGCCCTTTCCGAAGCGTTGTTTCTTGCTTCGCTTTTTGCTTTTCCTGTCTTCTTCGCTCGAGTCTGAAGAGCTAGAGAACTGTCAGAAGAAGAAGAAGAACTGTGTAGGCCTTCAAACTTGACACGCTTCTTTAGTTTCTTTGCCTTGTCAAATGTCAACTGACGACCCAAATATCCCGGGAAGTCAGTGTCTTTCTTCTGCTTTTTGCCCTGCTTTTTGCCTTTCTTTTGCACGTCGAAAAGCTGAGCAATCCGTGCATCAACCACGTTCTCCAATTCCTTCTTCGTATATTTCTTGGAGGCAGAAGGTTTCTTGAGAGTGGGTTTCGGGAGTGGTGTTGTGGTTCTTTGCCACTCCATCTGTACCTCTTCCAAAGAGGTCTGGTTCATATATTTTGCCATCTTCAGGTCCTTGGCAAAATTGAGCATCATCTTTGTTGCATCGCCAATCAATTGACGACGCTCCATCTCTTGCTACTCCGCCTGAGTAGTCCTAGGCGGGCCATACTCCGTGCCGGAATCTTCGTTGTGATCCCTGCCCGCATCTCCAGATGCAGAGAGAGTCGACTGATCATTGTCTGAAGCCATAGGTGCCGCGGAAAAAAAAATTCAGGGATCGGATTTCCCGTAGCGGCCGTGCTCTGATACCACTGTAACAAACTTGGACACTCCAAGTCAAGAATCAACCGCGACAGCACCAAATAACCACTTCAAAACAAGTCACAGATCACAATAGATGTACATTGGCCCGGCGGAGTTCCGTGCCTAGAGATATTGGCCCCAAAGACTGGCGCCCCTTTCGGTATTTCTTTTTGTATTAATCAATCATCAAAGTACAAGAGAGTGGTTAGGGTTTCACTCTCAGACTCTGCATCCAGATGCTCTGAGAAGTGAAGCCCTCACCACTTATTTAAAGATACAAGGGATGCCCAAAAGCAGAGCCCCAAAAGCTTTTAAAATAAAAAGCATCAGTTCTCTCTCTCTCTTAGAGAGTCTTTTCTCTTTTTTAATAAAAAAAAGCAAAATTCGCGTCGCTCATCATTTAAAAAAATAATTAAAAAAAAATTCCAGCCTCTTCGATTTCCAAAATTTAGGGTTTCTAGCAGAAATTAGGGTTTGCAAGAATTTTAGGGTTTTTGTTGTCCGCCACGTCATCACTTTGTGACAGAAGGTGATTCGATTCGTTTGGAAAGTCTCCGCTGGAGTCGGGCATTCTCTCTTACTTTGGTCGACCGCTCCCCTCGTCAGGCTTACTTTCTCTCTGGACGTGGCATTCGTGTGGTTGAGGATGTGGTAGATGAGGCTGGATACACTTTTGAGTTTCCTTTTGCTGCTGGCCGTTTTGGATTGGGCATGCATTACTGTCACTTTTGGAGAGAGCTTCAGAGTATGCTGCTTGACTTTTTGCCTGTTTCATCTTTGCCCGACGGTGACCGCATGTTTGATTGGGCGCTTCGGGAAACGCCTTTTCGAAACATTTCTGCAGGTCGAATTTATGCCCTTCTTCTACCTCAACCATGGCTTGATGGTCATTGTAATGCCCTTTGGCGCATGCACAATTCTGATCTCTGGTGGAGGCGGCGCCTATCTGCCTTGTGGAAAAGCCATTTGTCTTGAAAGAACCCCTGTTCCTTTGGCACTGTTTGCTTGGAGTGCTTCCGGTCGGCACTTTCTTCGGGTGCGTCATATTCGTTCTTCTTCTTGTGTTCGTTGCTCGACTGCAGAAGAGGACATTTGTCACTTGCTGTGGGATTGCGGCGTTACTAGAGACTTCCTTCGTCGTGTGTCGGCTTGTATGCGGCTCCGTTTTCGTGGGGTTGTCTTTCACAAAAGGTTCTGGGCATTTGGCATTTTTTTACCGTCACTGCAACGTTTTGCAGTCTTCTTTATGTGGGTCAGATATTGGGCTTACTGGACTTTGTGGAGTCAGCGTAATGCTTACATGTTCCATCATACTCATGCAGACCCATTCCCTCTCTTCAAGCTTTCTCTTAGGCAATCGTTACGGTTTGCTTTGGAAGTTGGTGATATCACCTCATAGATGCATCAGCTTTCCTATGAATGTTTTTAGCTACTCCATACAGCTGAGTAGTTATGTGTTCTTCCCCTTGTATATGACTTTTTTAGTGGGTTTGCCTCGCGTTGAGGTTTCCCATCAGTAAATTAATCAAATCGATTTACAAAAGAAGTGTGTGTGTGTGTGTGTGTGTGTGTGTGAGAGAGAGAGAGAGCAGCAGCAGTAGCGTGATCTGTGTGAGCAGGCGCAAGTGTGTGTATAGGACGGGTATATAGGCAGCTTTGAGCATCAGCGCCCTAGGGTTTCTTGATTGCGCGCAGTTTCGTCATCTCAGAGTTAGGGTTTCGGCGCAGCCTGTAGAGACTTCCTACATGTGAGTGGCTTAGTAATTGGACAGTAGCTCGTTAGGGTTTTTGGGGTGCAGGCAGCAAATGCTCTCGATTTGATCCGCCTCATGACAACAAACATCTACACTTACAAGCGTCGGAAAGAGATGGAGACGTCTACAGAGGATGCATGTCCATCATCAAAGAATGTTTTGAGTGAGGATTTTGACTATGCTCGCAAAGCTTGGGATGGTTAGACTCCTGATAAAGAAGTGCTTATTCCCGTGCAGGAGCTGATGGATCATGTCGCTCAATATGCCCTTAATGCAGTGATCCTCTTCTTTCTCGGCAAGATGCCTACTGCTCAAGATGTGGGACAATGGGTGGATTTTCTTCTTAAATGTGAAGCAATCAAAGGTGTTCACTTTGGAGCGCGTGGATTCTATGAAGTTTTGTTGATCGACTCTGAAGCCAGGGATACACTTCTTGAAATGTCCCTTTGTTTTTCAATACCCAGATGACTCATGTTTTGCCTTGGGCCTCACCAGAGATTATCAAAGTTTGATTCGTCATAAATGCCCGGTGTGACTTGAGGTGGAGGATTTTCCTCGAACATGGCGCCATTTTCTCCCATTGTCAGCCTCATACTGGGAAAGGTCATTTGTCACCCGAAATTAGATGCAAATACAAATCGTTTCTGCATCTTATGGATACATATATTCCCATAATATTCTCATTGTGGTAAGTTTGGGCATATGCAGTCCAAATGCCCTGAGCCGAATTTAGAGCCTCCTCCTTCAGCTGTTCCAACCTCACAATCCATCCCGCTTGCAAAGCTGCCGCTTGAGCATAGATCTCTTGGAAGGACAACTTCTACATCACCTTCATCGGCAAACAAAGGGAAGGGGAAGCAATTTACGGCTATCGCCAATATATCAAAAGAGAAAGATAAAGGAAAAGCAATTATGTGCCGCAGCCAAAGATTGTGGGTCAACGCAAACTCCCTTGTAATGACAATAAATCTTTGGCAGCAACAGATAAAGTAGTTCGTTCCTATAAGGATGTGGTTACAGGCTTCTAGCTCGGACCCACATCCTGGGCCAAGTCAGCCAATAAATTCCCCTTTGCACAGAATGGATGAAGACGTGTCCATGGGCATGTCGACTTAGCTGCTACTTTCTTTGCCCTTTGTAGATATGTGGTGTGATGAATAGCAATATAGTATGCATCTCATATAATGTGCGAGGGTTATGCAACCCCGACAAGTGGAGGCTAACATGGCACTTTGTACATACATGTAAAGCAAATGTAGTGGTTTTACAGGCACCTAATCAGCATGAATTTTCTGGACAATGCTCTTATTTTGTAGGTTATTGGATAGCTTATGCTGGCTTAGCTGGTTTTTCAGGTGTTCTGATACTAGTTCGTCATGAACTACAGCCCGTTCTTGCTTACGATGATCCCGGTGGTTGATGGTTGGTGATACAATGTATGTTGCATGATCAAGTGTATGAGGTGGGTGGTGTTCGGCATCTGGGCACAGGATTGTCTTGTGGCAAGATATTAGCTCCTATTCATGGACTTCGAATCCATTGCTTTGTGGGGATTTCAATAACGCACCGATTATCTTTGATAATACTACTTGTCATACTCATATGCTACGAGCTGAGAAGCAAGCTTAGGATAATCTTAGTGCTTCTATGCACATGCAAGATCTGTGGACGTGTCTACATCCTGATGCTCCGGGCTTCACTTTTCAACATAATGCGCGCACTTCTTATCATGCACGATTGGACCGTTGATATTTAATGAATTCGCAGCAGTATGATGACTTTGTCTATGAGATGAGGATTGATCATACATTGATGTTATCTGATCATGCTCCAATTATTTTTTCCTTGCAATTCGGCCCGTGTGATGAGCCTCTTCCTCGGAAGCGTCTTCTGCATATGAATAATGCTTATCTTTCTCATGACCGCTTTTGAGATATGGTTAATGAGGTCATTCCTCCACTCTGTGATCAGATACATTATGATCCGGACACTGCATGGTATCGTTTTGTCATACATAATTAATGCATTATCCGGGATTATGGTAAGAAGTATATGCGCCAGCTGTGTGGGGATGTTCATGAGGCAAAGTTGGTTTGTCAAAGTCTATAAGAGTTGGCTAACTCAAGACCCGTATCGGCTTCATAAGAGGCCGCTCTTTGTCAGGCTCGTGTGTGCCTACGTCAGAATGATCAACGCAAAATATATGGCAAACTCGCGCTCGCAAACGGGCTCTCATGGATAAAGGGTGTGCCTCTAAACAATTTTCCAAACACGTGCATCATACTAGACAAACCCAAGGATTCTCTCAAGGAGCCTCTGCTTCTCATGATGAATGCCGCATGGGACACACAACATCTGCCAGGATCTTGGAAAGAGGGTCTTCTTGCATTGCTACCTAAACGCAAACTTTGCTGACTATCTCGGTGTAAACGAGGCACTCTACCAACTAAGCTAATTGCCCTTACTACTTAAGCTAATTGAACAAAGGGGGATAGATTTATCCATCTCGCTTTTCCAACTGGCGGCCTATTACCCTTATGTCCGTCTTTTATAAGATTTTGGCCAAGATGATAGTACTTCGCATCAAAGATTATCTTTTTACAAGTCTTCATTAGGCGCAATACAAATTTATCCCTCGTCGCCAAATAATGGATAATTTGGCCAATATCCTGGTGGGTATGGAATTTGGTAAGTATACACAACAGATGTGCTTGTGATGCAAGTTGACAGAGATAAGGCTTTTTACACAATCCATTGGGATTACATTGTGGATGCGGTGTCTCGGATTTGGCCCAAAGTTAGCGCATATTGTGTATTTTTTATACGCTCACTAGTACGACCTCAGTGATCCTTGTAGGTGAATTGACCGATTCTTGGTCTCTTGGATGTTCAGTTCGACAAGGCTGCCCGCTTAGTGCTCTGTTATTTGCCATTGCTACCCACCCTCTGTTTTTACACTTGGATCACTTGATCTCCCAAGCCCGCCTTCATGGATTACATTTGCCTTCTGGTCAGAGTTTCATTGGGCAGGCCTATGCTGATGACTCCTTGTTCACGCCCAGAAATACTCTAGATGATATGCGCGAAATTATGCACGCATTGGACTTGTATGGTCTTGCTATTGGTTTTAAAGTTAACTTCTACAAGTCTAATCTCTCGCCTCTTTATGCACATGCTTGGCATCAGCTTTTGTGGCCTGGAAAGATTATGCCTCCGCATGAAATTACTTGACATTTGGGATATCCTATTGGCTGGCATGTTACTGGCACTCAGCCATGGGTTATGCATCGCCTCAATATCAAACTCCAATATTGGAAATTGTCTACTTGGCCACTACATGTCAGATTGTGCATTGTACAAAGCATCATGATGGCATTTGTTCAATTCTATGCTTGTTGCCTTGGCCGCAACACTGACTTACCTCTCTTCAGTCGTCTATACTATCGCATTTATGGCATATGAAGGCTAACAAATGTGGTTCGCACTTGATGTCCATGGGCAAGATTTGATGTCCAAAGCGCGTTGGCGGCCTTAACATCTTGGATTTGTGTAGACATGCTCTTGCTCGAAAAGCATCGCTTTTGCCCACGCTTGGTGAGCAGCGACAACCATGGATAGTGATGGTTATTTTCTTATGTGAGCATGTGGTTACCTCGCCATTTGGTCACTGGCATTCATCTCTTTGGGAGTTTGTGTTTGGGAAACTGGATGGGCATATTCTGGCTGTCCTTTCATCTCTGCTTTGATATCGGATTGGAAAAAGGTCACCTTACATTTGACATGGGCTGGTTGCATCGAGCTTGAAGGTAACTCTTTGAGGTTGGAAAGCATTCATTGGAGCCTAGCATTCCCGCTGACTTTGGTGGACAGCTTCCCACGCCAGGCTTACGTATTAATAGATCTGTGAGACAAGGGTGTCCTCTGAGCCTCCTTTGGTTTGCTGTTACCACTCTACCTTCTTGGATGCACAAGCTGAGTTGGGACAAATTGTAGGGCGGCTTTTTGCATTTGAATGGTAAGCAACTGGTGGGCCTTGGCTTTGCTGATGATTTTGCATTGTTTTTTAAAGCTGTAAATGTAAATCTCCTGAAGTATATGTCCTACTCAAGTCTGTTCTCCTGAAGTATATGTCCATCTTAAGTCTGTTTTCGTTGGCTGCTGGGCTGAGTTTAAACCTGAGTAAGCCTACACTGATTGATGCTTCTGCTGAACAGTTTGAAAGCATCGTATGGCATGGACAAAGATTACTTAAGGGCCGTGTTTTCAGATACTTGGGTTATCCTTTGGGTGTGGAGGTGCATAATAAGGAGCTTATAACTTTGGGTCATGAATAAAATGTATGGCAAGCTTGCACAATAGCATTGTGACGAGTGGCCACTTCGTGTAAGATTAGGAATTGTGCAGTCAATTTTAATTCCTTACCTGATGCATTACTTGCTGCTGCTTGAATGGAAGAAATGCCATTATACTCAACTACCATTCTCTTGCTCAGATTTTTGTGGACAGCTAAAGCAAAAACCTGCTCTTTTGTTTGCTGTGATTTATTGTCAATGCCAAGAGATAGAGGGGGGGCTGGGTTCATGTTTACCTAGAAGAGGTACACTGCTTAATCCATTTCTAGCAGGGGTTCTTTTTTGTCAGACTGCATCTATTTAGCAACAGATTCATGATGCAATGGTGTATTATCATGGAATTAGATGACTGGGATACACTGTTTACTCATGCTCCTTTGAAACTACACTCACCTGTGGCACAATTGCTTGTGGATGCTTGGAAAAAAATTGGTGCCTTACTTGTTTGGAATGGTAGACAAAGATATACAGGGAACTCCCTTGGCTTAGAATCTGTTTTTTGAAGTTATCTTTTCAAAACTCCTCGTGTGATTAAAAGGAAAGCGGCTCTCATGCATAGAAAGGAAATCATGAGCAGTCAGCAAATTCTGGACTCTCAGGGTGGTTTTTTGTCTTTTACGAAAGTTTTTTTTGTGGAGATTGCTGGTTGGGTTAGGGCACTGCCACTGGGTTGTCTGATAGTCAAAAAGAACATTTCCAATGGAAAATGTGCTAGGTGTGGTAAACCAGAATCATTCAGGCATGCTTTTTGGTATTGTGGGGTAGAGTTGACTGGTGGAAGTTTTTGCTGCTCTTGCTTCAGAATAGCTTTCAAGCTAAGCTCACTATGTACACTGACTTTTGGAACTTATCATCAAGTGGATGATGCTGCCTCTTCTTTTGTGCTTGTATCATTCAGGTGTTGGTTTCTCTGGCTCATTTGGTCAGTAAGAAATCAAAAACCTTTTGATGGTGTTAATAGGTATCTAGTCATTATTCCTTTGTCTGACATCAGGACCAAGAGGCTATATCCTTGAAAGATTGTCTGATGAGACAGGCTGCTGAATATGTTCAAAAGCAATTCCCAGAGAGATAGAGAGAGAGAGAGAAAGATTTCAAAGCATTATTCTCTAAGCATCATCATGTTTTGCTGTTTAAAGTAGTTTGGAACGATTCACCATGTTAACTATTTTAGGATATTGCTTTCCCACCACTATAGTGGAAAAAAAAGTAACTTCTTAATAAGGAGCATAATCCTTAACACAGAGTAACTCATTATAAAATGATCGTTGCATCTAGAGCAAGGGTGCCATGCAGCTTCCAAGCAAGAGGATTTGTCATTTTTATTGTTGGAATATTTGAGAGAGAGAGAGAGAGAGAGAGAGAGAGAGGTCTATTCTATGGAGGAATAAACTGGGAAATAATAGCGTAAAGCTTGCCACATATGGTTCCAGCATAAATTATACTAAAAGATTTTAGGAAAATTTACCAGAATATCATAGTACTTTGTGGAAATTTCCAAAATACACCTCAATTATTTAAAAAAACCCTAAAATTCCCCAATGTTTTGAACAAAATTTTCAAAATGCCATTCAAATTTACCGAGATTTCCAAATACCTTTGGTTGTGAAAGTAAATTTCTCCAAAAATAAAAATTCATGTAGCTTAAGACATAATTGCCCTTGTTTGCAAGTTAATAATTTGTGACAATTTGCAAGCTTAGCTCTCAAAAACGTATCTCAATTGTTAAAATGAAATAAAGATTATAAAATTTCAAAATTTGAGGTGTACTTGGGGTATTTCCACAAATTAGGAGGGTATTATGGTATTATGGTAAATAGAACTGTTTACGTCATGGTATTTCTGAGCACTTTGATTTTCATGATACCAATTATTTTCCTTACCATGCAAAAATTATATTCTTCCCTTGTTATAAATTTGCCATGAATGTCAAGGAGCTTTGGGCACATTCAGATTTAAAAGGTGGACGACACTTCCACGCCGTGCAAAATGTCTCCAAGCTAATTAATGGATGCTATGCAGATGGTTCAAGAGGGCAACAGCTGTTCCACTTGCTAAGTTCTTTCAAGTGTCCTAGGTTCATACAATGTAGCCACTTCATTTCTCAATTCTTTGTTCTTCCTTGCATTGCTATGTCTATCTACAAATAATTGAGATGTTTCAACCTACCTTCAAAAGCTTCAAACCTTTTAGAATATCCGCTCTTCCAATGTATTACTCGTTCATTAGTTTGGGAACTATCTATTCTCATTCATTAAACAGGCCTCTTGTTCATTCAGTGGCGGAGGCGATGACTTTCTTTGCCTTCCTCTCCCCCGACCCGTTGCAAAGTGGTCTCTCAAAATCTTCAGGTTGGGATATAGCCAACATGAATCCAAGGAAAGACAACACTCGCCCAGAAGATACAAGTGCTAATGGTAGTAAACCACATTACTATTAAATGTCAGTTCATAAAGTGCCAAGGATAACAAGGAATACACGGGCATGAAAGCCGAGCAATTGAGAAAAATATCCATTGCAAGCTTTTTCAGATTTGTTAAAAGCTAGAATCAAATCAAACAAGAGGCGGGCTCAACCATCTTAATTAACTACAAAATGCACAAGCAAACCATGTATGGTCCAAGCAAGTTTCAAGAAAGTCTGCAAAAGCGCCCAATCGCCTAAAAAATCTATCAACCCAGACATGGATCTGCCACATTCAATCAGACAGCTCCGGTCAAGAGATTGAATAAAATTGCACATGTTTGGCTGGCCCTCTTAGCATGGGCTTGCAGTAGTCAAAACCAGCAATTCAGAGAACCAGCGCACACTGATAACCACTTCTTATTACGAAGCAAGCCCGCCATTGCTGCTGCTGCAACAATCGTCAGATGACATGTTTTCTCAACCATGGCTTTCATTGCCATGTCAGAAGGTGTCCTAAGATTTTGTCAAATTGCATCATCATCATTCGATTTCACCACCGTCTTGAGCAAATCAATAGAAAACACACACACACACACACACACACACAAGAAGCACATACTGGAAAAGCACCCATACCCACCATCTCCGAACGTGCATTACCCCAGCTCAAGAGTGTGCCCTCGGCTACAAAGGATATCGCACACACAACAAACCACGCAGAGAAGCTTTGGCTAAATACTTACATCTCAGATACACATACAGAATTCTCCTCAAACAAAGAGATTCACCCACAAAACCCTCATGCAGGAAAGCGCTTACCCTGAAAATCCCAACACACAACCAGATGCGCTCACACCATGTAGGCCTACTACCCGCACGAACCTCTTGTGGGTGGGCTCAGAAAGAACGCAGCAATGAATATTGACATCACTTTGAATCAGCCCAAGTGTTGGAAAATTCAAGAGTCTCGTCATCGCCCACTTCTGCTTCCTCCCTCTTCACACCGCCGTGAGAGCATCGCTTATATATGCACAAATGCTTACCCTAGGGTTTCTTTCTGGTGAGTTTTTTTTTGGGGTCTTGACACTATTTGACAAGGGGTCTTAATGACCCCCAAGCACTGGGATCGACAGTCCAAGATAAAGCGTGCGAATCTCGAGACGGGCGAAGGGTGAAAAAAAGTTAACATAAAGCGTGCGAATCTCAAGACGGGCGAAGGGTGAGAAAAAAGTTAACTACAATGGCAGCCAAGTATTCGAACCCAACACCTCGACATTGCCAGTCCAATGAGCTAACCATGTAGGCGTGTGCAACGTGTTGACACCCAAGTGAATTCACATTATTATAAAGCTGGTCACTGGTTACCTTCCCTCATGTCCTTGTTTACTTTTTTTGTCCGTGTTTACTTTTGTTGTCCTTGTTTACTATTGTTTACTATTTTCGCATCCGATGTTTGCACGCGTCTCTGGTTTTGTGCCCGCACTTCTCCGGCATTGATCCCACCACCTTGGCTCCATCTAATATCCCGTGTTGGATAATGTTGAAAGGGACGGGGGGACGGGGACGGGGACGGGGGCTCAGTGTTCTCCAAAAAATTTTCAAGAACCAATGGAAAATAAGAGAGCATTGAAAATCTCCTAGTTTTTTAGTGAAAATATTACAGTTTTTATGTGGTTGAAGTTGGGCATTGCAGATGACAAGCTTGGGGACTGACTAACACACCACATTTAATGAGGGAGGGTGAGGGGATCAACGATCCGAAATTGCATGGCAGGATCACGAGGCGGACTAAACTTGGCCAAAGTGAAAATTGAGGTGTACAAAACTTGGGCAACGCAAAAATTGAGTTTGTGCAGGGACTCTGCCAGCCGGTTTTGAGCCTACAATCTTATGTCCTAAGTTTTGAGACGCATGGGCTAACCACCCTACTCGCGCGTACATCACGTATCCCACCCAGTTTTTATAATCTTTTATTGCGACTCAACATGCGCTGCATATGCAGGGATTTCACTTACGTGATCACGATTGTGTGATTACGTTAATAACACCAGTAATTACACGAGAAACAACGTGATCACGTTAATTGTTAACGTGATCCTGATGATGACTTGCAAAAACCAATAAAGCCGGTTAGCCCGTCATGTATAAACATGCTCCCTCAGGGCCTGCCAGGCTTTTTTATTGGCCCTCACGAAAAATAAAAAAGTTCAACGTGTGTAATTATATAAAGTAAAACCCCTTCTAACCGTGGTGCTTTGACTTTGCAAATACTTGGGGAGTGTATCCGAGCAGCACCGGATACATTCATCTCCTTGTGAAGTGGCCTAAGGTTACAGAGTCACATGTCCTTTTTTTGGCCGAACGTGATTCTTAATTCGGTAACCACTTCTAAAATTATTTAAATCCTTCATCAAACATAAAGGTACGAAACCAAAACAATTGAGAATTGGGAGAGTTATGCTCATTCGACGAAGCCATTGGTCCATAAAAGGGTTGAAGTTGGTTTTAGAAGATGAGCATATGTAAAAGACAAATCGATAGTCAAGGGTCGGATGCCTTGTACTAGTGTACTGGGTATATAAAGATCCTTGAAGTCTTGCAATTTTTCACCATTATAGATTTAAGTTGATATACATTGCCACCGCACACTATAAGAGCTATAATCCTTAATTGGGTGAAAATAGCTTTTATATATTAGATTGGATGCATAAGGGTGCTACAATCCTTGATGGGATACAAGTAGTCCTCAATTGTGTGATTGTATTGAAGATTTCATTGCTTTGTTTTATGCATTGGTTTATATATTGAATTGGATACATAAGGGTGCTACAATCCTTGACAGGATACAACTAGTCCTTAATTGTGTGATTGTATTGAAGATTTCATTGCTTTGTTTTATGCATTGGTTTATATAGGGAGTGCATTATGCAATATGAAAGATTGTTAGTGCATGTCATGACCAATCATAGATTATATTGCTTTTGTGTGTGTTCTGCAAATAATTATCATCATTTTAGTGTAGAATTCTTTATTCTTTGTAGCATTTGAAAATGGATGTGTCTTTTTGTTTGCAAATCGAAGAGGATATATAAATAATCATCATATTTATAATTGCATTGACAAATTCATAGCATTGTTGTATTCATAATACCGTGTAGAGAGTGAATTGCCATGTGTATGTTTGCTCACAACATATGTGATTGAATGTGGATTGACTAGAGTGCATTGCAAATCTCATACTGTGCAGATTTGATTAATTTCTTAATGAATGTTTTTCTAATATATATTGAAAAGAAGAAAAATGTTCTTAAAACTGATTATCTAGTTCTTATGCCTTCAGTATTAAATTGAAAGCAATGGAGCAAAATGTCATCACAAGTGGTACAAAGAAGGCAAAGAATAAAAAAGCCCCTGGAAAAGAGTGGGATTATGCTCACAACATATGCGGTCGATATATGGAGTGGCAATGTAACTTCTGCTTCACTACAAAATCAGGCGGTGCACCATGTATTAGGGACCATTTTTTGGGTAGCATTAAAAAAAATGGAAGAAATGTGAACATCATCAGGCACCTGCAATTGCAAAGTGTTTGAGAGAAGAGCTCGCCAAAAAGGGTGGCAAGAGACAGCGGATACATAGCTATGTTATGGATGCAAGTCAAGAGCAGTCAGAGCCAAATATTAACTTTGTTGATCATGTGGTGACACCAACTAACCTTGCATAAACAACCTACGCAGGGAGAGGAAATGTCAAGCAGCGTTCCTTTTAAGCGTCACAATGAAGGTGGACTTGGGTAAATGCGTCAAAAATCATTGCATCAAAGCTTTCGAATGCAGTCTCTAGAAGAAGCACACCGCATCCGCCAAAGTAATTTTTCTCATGGTAGACAGCCATCATTGGAAGGCCGCATGGAAGAAAATTGGTGAGTTTGGCTCAGGATTTTCAGCCCCTTCGTATCAAACGATACGAAATGATCTCTTGGATATATGTTACATCGAAGTCAAAGAGCGTGTTTCCAAAATAATACTTGGGAATATTTCTCTTTCAGGATGCACATTTGTGAGTGATGGTTGGTCTAATGTTCAAAGAAGACCGTTGATCAATGTAATGCTGGTTTGTCAAAGGGGAGAAACGTTCATAAAGGCATTTGACAGTTCCGGTGCAATTAAAAGTGACAAATACATTTTTAAGGTCTTGATTGATGTAATTAAAGAAATCGCAGCTGAACATGTCATTCAAGTAGTCATGGACAATGCAAAGAACTGTAAAAACGATAGCAAATTAATAAAAAAGTGCTTTCCACACATTTTCGCCAATGGATGTAATACGCACAGCTTAAACTTAGTCCTGAAGGATTGGTACACTAGTGAAGAAACCACATGGTTTGCCAAAATAATTGATACAGCGTGACAAGTTGTGAAATTTATCTTGAAACGACAAAGAGTGCTCGATTTGTATAGGACGCGCATGTTAATGATGTTGAAACCTTCTTGTTGAAACTCAGTTTTGCACGCACTTTTATACATTAGGATCACTTCTCTGCAATAAGTGCGATGTGATTGACATTTTCAATTGCACAGCCTTTGACGAATAGAAGCTTGAGCATAAATAAAAAGTGAAAGAGAAAATTACATGTCTACGTGGGTCCATAAACAAGGCTGCTTGGTGGAGGAGTGTAATGGATGCATACCATGTAATGATACCCGTTATGATCGCGATTTGCAACCTAGATCAGAAGGCGCCAAATATGGACAAAGTGTGGATGACATGGTGGTCAGTCCAACAAATTCTTGAAAAATTTGAGGAGCTAAAAGAGTCTGTAGTAGAGGAGTGGCGTCCATCACTCTCTGTGAAACAAGGAAGAATTTTGGCTAAGTATTTTCATGCAAGATGGAAGAGCGCTCGTAGTCCACTCCATAGTGTGGCTTACATGCTCGATCCAGAGTATTGGAATATGGATCTGATGTCCAATACAGAGGTGGTCAACGATTTCTATCACGTGGTCAACACGTTCTACTCCAATGTTCAGGACCAAATTGATTGTATCAAAGAAATGAGTGCATTTAGACTGAAAAAAGTCCTTTTGCGAATGATTTTGTACAATCAATGACAATAGAGCAACCTACATGGAAGTGGTGGATGATGAATGGTGGAGAGCATTACTCGACCTTACGTCCCCTTGCAATGAAAGTACTAGCGCAATGTGCATCAAACTCAAGTTCGGAGAGAAACTGGAGTATGTACAAGTACGTTCATAGCTCTATTTACAATAGATTATTAGCAGACAAAGCAAAAAAAATTAGTGTATATGTTTTGCAACGAAAAGATATTGCATCACATCAAAAGTACTGGCTATGAGGAGGAAATGTCAGTCTGGTTGTATGATTGTCAAAACGAAGACGAAGAAGAGTTCAATGTTGATGTATCTCAATACATTATGGACAAAATATAAGAGAATTTGATCATAGATGTGGAAGTTGAATTACAAGAAGACCCACAACACTCCAGCTCATAACCAAATAACAACATCACAGATTCAATATAGCTTGAGAGTAGAATGAAGATTGTATCAAAAACCATTAAGAAAGAGCTTGTATTCAATGTTTTTTGATCATATACAATGCTTCATAGTAGCAATTATACATAATCTATTGATTTCAATTGTTATGCTCAGAACCTACATCTTCGTTGCCAAATAGATTTCTAATTGTGCTAGGGGTGTCTTGACGGGCTTGCTTGAATTTATACTTATTTGCCATGCCAAACATAAAATATATTCTTTGTGGAATATCTTGTGAACAGATTGCGCATGGGTTACTATTTTACATTAAAAAAATTAAACACACAAGGTGATAATAAATGACCACATGCCAATGTATAGTATCCACTCCATCCATCAAAATTCTTGTAGCAAATTGGACACTGGGAAGATGAAGATGCATTCGATTGTGATATGGGAACCAACTCTGGATGCAGGACGAGGTGACTAATGTGTGTCCCTTGTACAGACAGAGGATTCACTTGCTCTGTCAAATTCTGAACATCCTAGCTTAAGCGATGAATACTTTTCTCCATTTGGACATGGGATGCTTGGGGTGTTTGGGTGGCTACAGATAGCCGTGTTATTTTTGCATCTTTCTCTGCCAGCTATGTCATATAAATATCTTTCTCCTTTTTTAATTGTATGTCGGCCCCTTCAAATATCAATGCCAACTCATCACGTGTGAAAGTGACACAACTCTCCCTGATATCATGGGTGGCTACAATTGTCTCCTTGGAGGGAAAGTATACTGGTCGTTGTTGTACAAAATGTACATACAACATTTTCACAAAATATAACGCACAATCTGCATTGTGCAATAGATGGCCATAAACTTCCAAGTAGATCCTCTCAACGTTCTCTTTAATTGCTTCGTGAAGGCACTTCAATACTTTCCACCATCCTTTCTTTATCTCCGCATCCTCACATGGCCATATTGTTTTAATCATATTCTTGGTCACTTCTTTATTGAAATCTTTCCATTGCAAATGGTTTGGATTTGCCCATTTTGATAGTCATCAAGCAGTGCGGGTCGCTTGTTGTACCGATATACCGTGCGCTAGAGATTTCATGCGCTGAAACGCATTAACAACCACTTGTGTTGTTGATCATCTGGCACCGTTTGGGCACTACAAACTTGTTCTTCATCATCCATAGTATCTTAGAACTGCAATGGACAAATAGACAAATATTCAATATGTTTGACAAAAACTTATTCTCACGATTCAGTAGTCTCAAAGATACCACAACATGCAGCAATCTCATTCACTCCACAACATGTCGTATCTTAGTTCAATCAAATGTTTTGCAATTGATGAGAAAAAAAAAATCACAACTGATTGAACCAATTGAACCACAAGACAATTGATCCAATTGAACCACAAGACAATTGACTAGAGACATATAAATTCAAATATACTTTAAATGATGCAATGAGGTGAACCACCCCAAACCTAGATAATAGACTTCAATGCAAATAAATACCCAGACAACAAAACAAAGTACAAAGTACAAAACGTTCAAGTCGTGTAAAAAGACGACGCAAGTTCAACAAACGATCGC
The DNA here is from genome assembly GCF_014529385.1 of Adiantum capillus-veneris. Lineage (NCBI taxonomy): Eukaryota > Viridiplantae > Streptophyta > Polypodiopsida > Polypodiales > Pteridaceae > Adiantum > Adiantum capillus-veneris. The sequence continues at coordinate 121,881,161 of NC_140936.1, read as the reverse complement.
TGGGGACAGGATTAAGGTCTATCTTTAGATGCTCTTTGAAAAGATCAAAACATTTGATGCGTTTCTTCTAGCTTTCCGCTCTCTTAACTTCATCCAACACTCTACTTTTATATGAATAGCTCTCATGGCGATCAGGGTGGTAAAATACTTCTTCTGGGAAATAGATTTTTCTAGCTGCACTCCAAAAGTCTATCAACATGTCGAATAGAAAACCTAAAGCATAAATGTCGCCTGCTTTTGTGTTTGCATCTGCGCACCATGGATCATATATTTCTTGAGCAATCCACGGTTGCTTTGCAATCTCTCCTTCTCCTGTTGATTGTGCCTCCAAAATTGCAAAATGTCGCCTGCTTTTGTGTTTGCATCTGCGCACCATGGATCATATATTTCTTGAGCAATCCACGGTTGCTTTGCAATCTCTCCTTCTCCTGTTGATTGTGCCTCCAAAATTGCAAAGTTTGATTGTGCACTCGGATGCAAATAATTATTTGATACACGCTTAGCGGGCGTTCTAAGCATCATGCCCCAATCAATGATACCGACGCGGGGTTTATTTGCGCGAGTAAAGTCTAATATTATGTTGAAAGGGTGCAGGTCGATGTGCACTATACCAGATGAGTGAGAAGCAGTAATGCCATCAATTAAAGAGTGTAAGATTGTGGCATCTGCTCAATCACTGCTTTGATCCGTGCAATCTCTACTCTAGTAAGTGCTGATTTGATGGTGGCAGAGACCTCCAGCCATGTTGTAGCTTGTGTATGTAGCGTCTGAACGCTCCGTGGGCAAGAATGGCAAGTGACACATCATATCTCCTAAGGTGCCCCCATTGTAGTATGGAATATTGTGATCGAGGGAGCCTCGGTGGTCAAGCCAATGTATCTTACAATGGAGGGGTGAAATGTTTGCATTCCTTGCTCTATCTGAAAGCTATCAAATTTTGTCTCACTCCCTCCCTTGTAGCATTTTCCTACATATGCAATGTGCTCTGGAAAGAAAGAGATGACTTGAATGGTGTATAATGTGCACACACCAAAAGAGCCTGCTCCAACCCTTGCACCTTCCACCAGAGCCTAGTAGGGAATGCCGATTAGATGAGCACACTTGGCATTCTGTAACATTTAATGGCCTAGTAACTTGTGTATCGAAAAATAGCATGAACATAGTGAGCATTTCATTAGAATAGATTCCTAATGAGAATAACAAGAGTGCTTGGGTGGAGAGAGCAACAAAAAGCATAACACCTAGTTAGATAGCATGAACAATACTTCAAAAGAAAGAGAAATTAAGAAATTGACAACAGTTGAGGACCGGATTTTCATGGAGCTGGAAAAGGTTTTGTATTATGATTTCTCCCATCAAGAGAGACATTTTACAATACAATTCTTTGTGTTCCTTCAATACTAGCTACTGCTATGAAGATGGAAACTTCAAGCACTAAGCACAACACGTATTAAACACAACATCAATTTCCTCACGGTCTCAGACCCAAGACCTCACACACCTTTGAAGATGGTGAGAGCTAGCGGGGTATGAGAGTAGATTGAGAGTAAGAAGGAGTATTCTTACGAGAAAGATATACATCTCCTCACATGCTGGATTTGCATCACAAAGCCAAGAGTTGTTGGAATAGGCCTCCCTTCTCACAAGCTTGGAGTAGGTGGTAAGCTTTCCATTAACACTAGGTTGGTAACCTAACAGGACATAAAAGTGTCCTTTTAGGGTTTTGAAAAAAACTTCCAAAACCATAGTAGATCCACTCATTTTGTAAAATCCTTTCATGAGGTTATAGTTCCTGCAAACATATCATCAAAGTTTCTATAGCCACGCTCAATACAAATAATATATGCATGTTTTATTAGTTCCCTATTGTCCTTTATGTTCATAAGGAGCCATGGAGCATGTCAAAAGAATAATACATCTCTTACCAAGGGGAATCTTGGGGACAAAGATGAAGTGTTAAATACAACAAACATGAAAAAACGGGGTTCAACATTATGAGTTGTAGAATCCCATAGAAACTATTCAATATCTAGCCAAATTTGATCCTTATGACTAGATATGGTTACTACCTACAAAATACATGTAGTTTTCACAAGAAACTAACAATATTGAAAAGGCTATACTTGATATACTATAATGTTTTGTTTTCTTCTATAATTGAAAAAATCAACCATCGTTGTGTACTATGCAAAATAGGGTATTAGGTGCCCCAAAACTCAAGGAATGTTAGATTTATGTTACAATATGTGCCATAGAAAATAAAAAATGCATTTGGATATCATGAAATCCACCAAAAAAATCATAGAAGAGCTAAAATTGGCTAAAAAACAGGATTTGACAATTTTTGTAATCTGGTCATAACTTACAACTTTAATATTTATTTCTCCCTAGAAGCATCAGGACATGTTGAGGACTACTAAAGATAGTTCTCTAGCATTATAGACCTCACAAACATGAATTCTAGAGTGGTATAGTTGCAAAAAGTTGAAAAAAGCCAAAAACAGGACCCGTTTTTTCACACAGTTTAGGTTGTGAAATGTTGTGCAAGGACAATGTTAAAGATGGAATTGATATTCCAAAAAAATGTTGAGTTTTTTTCAGCTCATGAGACAAATTTCGAGATAGATAGCACCTCAAAATCCATTTTGCAACTCTTGACATAATTCAAGGAAAATGGTCACTTAATAGGACATAAAAGTGTCCCAGGACATAAAAGTGTCCCATTACCAACCTAGTGTTAAAGTTTGAGAAGGAGAGAGACAGTCTTCTTGCTTCACACATAGATTGTGTGAGTGTGTAAGTCAATAATGCCTTTGAAAAATCAGCCCCCTCTCTCTCTCTTGGTCGACCCCTCTTGCTATTTCCTCATGCTCACATCCTATTGGACCTCCCTAGCATCAGCCAATGGAAATTAAGCAGCATAAGTGATAGCCTTCTGACATGTGTCCCCCTTTCCCCTTTTGTGAGAGCTTTAGGTACTTAATAAATGCAACTAAACTCTCATTGGACCCCTTTGGCTCCTGGCCAATAGGAACAGGCAAGCCATTGGGCTGCTGAATGCTCATTGGACCCCTTGGGAGAATGTCCAATAGTCTTCTAGAGAGCTTAATTCTTATTGGTTCTTTTATTAAGTGTTTTTTTAATTGATTAAACTAGATTTACTCTAGCCTAACTCTCATTGGTCCACCTCCAAGGTCATCCAATAGGATTTGAGTACACCTTGTGGGCATCTGGGCTAGGGAGCTGACATGTGTCCCTCATTCCCTTTGTGCAAAGGGAGCTTGTGTGTGTGTGTGTGTGTGAGTTTCTCTCTCATCTCCTACAACTAGGGCTCGCCCCCTCCTATGTAGGGATGCATGAAGACTTTTGGGACACACACAAAGCATCCAATTTCCCTAATGTTTGACCTTTCGACGCAACCTATGAATTTTGGAACCTTAGCATTTTGGAAGTCTTAATGGGCTGAACCTTAGGGTCTTTTAAGCCCATTGTTGCACATTGCTCTTTTGCAGATGGCCCCCACTTTGGATCCCTATTTACCCTCCTTTGGATCCCTACTGTGGCTGTCTGCCAGCTTTTTTAACCAATATTCTAGCTTTTTCTCCCTTGGCACTTCCCCATATTAAATGATCAATTTAACATGAGAAAATCATTTAGGAGAATTAGATATTAGTTTTTATGACATTACCCCTCTCTTGAAATCATAGTCGTCCTCAACTATGGGGTAGAGAAGATAAAGTATATTCATTAGTCATTTTTCTAGCGGGTAGATGATCCCTATGTTACCCTACGACATCGTTCCAGAATGGATGACTAGTGAGGGGACTGAAGTACCTCTTCTTGGTCCTCGATCTCCGGTGGGCCTTCAATAGTAGGTTCTTGAGGTGGCTCTCCTTTGTAAGGCTTTAACAGGCTCACACGAAAAGCATTGTGTATGAGCCAATAGCTGGGCAACTTGAGTTGATAGGCCATCTCATTGATTGGCCTAAGAATCTAGAAGGGACTATAGTACCTTTTTACTAACTTAGCATAGTACTTTTGGTGTCCCGTAGGATTCTTGCCCATCATGTGCCTCAATCGAGCCTTGGGAAATTCGAGTAAGACCCAATCATTTTCTTTAAAGGCTTGGGCTTTTCTGTGCTTGTCAGCAGTAGCCTTTTGCCTTTGCTGTGAGATAGAGATAACATCCTTAATCTTTTGGAAAGATTCTTGTAGGTCTCCGCTATACTCATCTGCAATGAAGATCTTCCTGTGTACCTTAAGTAGCAGGGGACTTTTTGATCTTCCCTCAATTACCTCAAAAGGTGCTTTTCCCATGGAAGTATGTATAGTGTTATTGTAGGCATACTCCACTAAGGGTAAGTACTTCTCCCATTGGGATCTTTGATCTACTTCCATTACATAGGCTTTAGTAAATCGAGAATTGTTAGGTTAGCTATTTTACTTTGGCCATCCGTTTGCGGGTGATAGGCCGAAGAGAAATTTAGCCTTGTTCCTAAATTCTCAAAGAGACCCTTCCAAAAATTATTGGTCATTCTAGAATCCCTATCCAACACTATGGACATTGGCAAGCCATGGTACTTGAAGATTTGTGAAATGAAGAGGGTTGCCATTTGATGGGCTTTGATAGTCTTTTTGACAGGTATAAAGTGAGATTGTTTACTAAACCTATCCACTATCATCCATATTCCCGTATTCCCATGGATAGACTTACGAAATCCAAAGATAAAATCCATGGATATGCTCTCCTATGGTGAATTAGGGATTGACAAAGGTTAAAGCAATCCAGGTTGCTTCCCTCTATCAAACTTCGTCTTTTGGCATACCACACATTTAGAAACATACTCTTGTATGTTTGCTTTCATGGTAGGCCAATAGAAATGTGTTTCAATCCCCTTTAAGATAGACTAAATCCCTCTATGCCCCGCATAAGGAGGAGCATGAGATGCATACATTACTTTCTCATGGAGTGAGTTAGTAGTGCATAGTCTATTGCCATAGAGAAGATAACGATCTTGGAAAGTAAATGGTTCCTCTTTCTTCCCTAGTGCAAGGGCTGAAATTACATCTCTAAAATCGGGATCAATAGCATACTCATCTATCATAGAAGATAGATCATTGTGAGTTGCTACGGAAACCGCATTCACTCTCGGCCCTCTTGAGAGTGCATCGGCTACTTGATTATGCTTGACAGCAATGTGAGCAATATGAAAATGAAATTGTGAAAGGAAATTTGCCCACCTCATTTGTTTGTTGGGGAGCTTGGTCTACGTCATGAAGTACTTAAGACTTTGGTGATCCGTTCGCGCAGAATGAAAGGAGTCCCCAATAAATAGTGCTTCCATGAGTCTAAGGCATGTAGAACTGCGAGGAGTTCCTTTTCATATATGCCTAAAGCTTGCTCAACACGGTCAAGCCTTTGACTTTCATAGCCTATGTCATACCCTTCTTGGAGCAAAACAGCTCATGTTGGACCTCAAACTGCTTTGAGAGATCCGACAGTGTAAACACAGGTTGAGAGAGAACTTTTCTTTAAGCTTTTCGAAAGCATTGTTCTCCTTGGTAGACCATGTATACCTAACTTTTTTCTTTGTTAGGCCATGTAATTGTCCTGCTATTAGTGAGAACTTTCTATGAAGCGTCTATAGTATGCATACATACCTATAAAGCTTCTTAGTTCATAAAGATTCCTTGGTTTAGGCCATCCTTTTATTACCTCTAATTTTGATGGATCCATTTGGATGCCATCTTGAGAGGTAATGTGACCTAAATACTGAATCTCTTGTAAGAAAAATCCACTTTTCTTTCGATTAACATAAAGTTTATTCTCTCTTAGAACTTGAAATATTACCTGGAGGTGTTGCTTGTGTTTGTCTAATGAATTAGAGTAGATGATGATATCATCAAAGAACACTCCAATAAAGGTTCAATGAGGCCTGAATAGCTTCTCCATCAAGCGGTTGAATGTGGCTGGTGCATTGGTCAAGCCAAAAGGCATGACAATGTATTCGTAAAGACCAAATGTAGTGCGAAATGTGGTCTTTACAATGTCTTGATCAACTATCCTTATTTGATGATAGCCACTTTTTAGGTCAATCCTACTGAAGTAGGTGGACCCTTGTAGCTTATCAAATAGGTCTTCTACCCGTGGAACGGGAAACCTATTCTTGGTAGTGATCCTATTTAGTGCTCTATATTTGACACACATTGAGAAACTCTATAAGGAGGTTTGTTAGGCGGTGAACTTCCTGGAAGAAGTTCAATTGCATGGTCATCATTGCCTCGTTTAGGAGGTATCTCACAAGGGATGTCGTCAATAAAGACATCTTGAAATCCCTTGAGAAAATTGGATAACTCTAATTCCTTTTGATTGTGTATATTTTCTTTTGCTAAAACATTAGGTTCATTTTGAGAGTCTTTAACAAAAATCATGTACACGGAAGGGTAGGACATCTCCCATCTCGTAAGCTTGTATGCCTAGCTTGGTGGCCAACTCTATGGATATGAAATTGTGAGTAGAACCAGGGTCAAAGAGAATAAAAGCATCATGTTCTCTTTCCTTTCCCCAAGCATGGCATAGAGGAGATCCTTTGTGGTGAATTTCCTCCTCTTGGATTTCTACCAAGGTAGCTCTAGGAAGTTCATGGCGGGTGTTCTTTTGGGGACAAGTGCGGTACGCATGCCCTTGCTCGCCGCACTTGAAACATCGGTTATCCTTGTGATAACGCTCAAGCTCTTCAGGAGAGAGTTTATTTTTGCCTTTGTAAACTCCCTTCTCTTTAGCTTTGTTGGAGTTGCCCTTAGGAGACTTTTGGACATTTTCCTTCCTCTTAGGCTCATTGGAACCCTTGTTTTCCATGGGCTTAAAATTTCTTTTAGCCCCCGTTTGGAAATTGATTCAAAAAGCCACCATAGTATGGTGTATAACTGCCGATATGGTGCGTGGCCTTTGGGAGTTGACATATGCCGCCATCTCTTCAGTTAAGCCCGCACAAAATTGTTGCTTTTGCTCTCCAAAATCCAACTTCTTGAAGACAGTGGCTTTGAGTTGTAAGTCCCAAAACTTGTCTATATTGGTGAATGGATTCGTAGGGAGAGAGCTTCAAGCTTCGCCATTCGGTGAGTACTTTGTCTTTGGCATCGGTGGCCAAAAACTGCTTCATAATGGAAGCTCTTAAAGATTTCCATGTTCATGGAGCTTTACTGTTGGCCCATAGGCTAGACCACCATTGTCTGGCGGACTTTTAAAAGTGCATAGCTACATGGTGTAGCTTAGAGGACTCCGTGAAGCCCTCATCTCCAAACACCGCATCGAGCTGTTGGATAAAGGCCAAGACTTTGTCCGTAGCACCAAAGGTGCCATCGTAGGTAAGGAGAGAGATGCTCTTCCCTCCCTCTTTAAACTTCCTAAGCTTGGACGACCTCTTCTATGCGGCATAGGATTTCCTATGGCCTCTTCTTTTTGATGGTTCAAAGGTTGCACCATCACTTTCTTCAGAAGGTGAAGAATTTGAGGAAGATGGAGAAGAGGGTGACCTCTTTCTCGGCTTTTGCTTGCCTTGATCTTCTTTGTCTTCACCATCACTTTCATAGGAGGAAGAGGATGAAGAAGATGGAGAAGAGGGTGTCCTCTTTCTCGCCTTTTTCTTCTCTTGCTTTTGGTCATCCCTCTTTGAATTATGGTGTGGCGAGGTATGGGATGGTCTTCTCCGTTTTGGAGGTGATGGAGAGGGTTTAGCCCGCCATCTTCGTGGATCCATCTCCACCAAGGTGGTAGGAGACTCAATTCTTTCTCATTCATTCGATGGGGGCTCTTGAGTTCTCCTTTGAGAAGGAGATGCATCATCAAGAAGCAAATTTCTGAGCCCTTCATATGGATCCTCTTCTTCTTCCCGAATCAGAGAGAGACCTCTTTTGGAAGTCTCGCAAGGAGGCTTCCTAGGTACTCTCTCGTCATGGTGGGGAGCTTGGAGAATCCCATGAGCACGAAGCTGCTGTTGCACTTCACTTTGGAGAGATGGATTGCCCATGGCCTGTTGAAGCCTGTAAACAAGGTAGTTAACAAGATAGGGGCATCATTGGTAGCCTGTTCGTTAGAAAAATCAGAGTTACCAACATTAATTTCCCTCTCTTTACTATTGTCAACCATTCTAACAACTTTTAGGTGTACTTTGGCACTTCAAGCCCTAGTTGCTACTCCTCTTTACCCTTTTAGAAAAAGCACTCAAGCTACTGTACCCGTGGCTCAAATACCATTAATTGCAAGGAATAGAAGAGAGGGTCGTTGAACACCAAAGCTCCTGTCAAGCTTCTAATAGCTCAATAGTGGTTAAGCCATAGGCAAGCCCCGTAGGACTCCACTCTTAAGACCATAGCTCTCGACGGTGATGCCTTGTTAAGTGCACAAAGGCAGGCGCGCTGCAAGGCTGAAAAATCCCTATTCTACTTACTCACATGCAATTAATAATACCAACCATTTATAGCTAACTTGAGGACCTCCCTTCTTGAGCAAGAAAAGAGAAACCTTGAGCTCTGATACCAATGTAACATTTAATGGCCTAGTAACTTGTGTGTAGCGGAAAATAGCAAGAACATAGTGAGCATTTCATTAGAATAGATTCCTAATGAGAATAACAAGAGTGCTTGGGTGGAGAGAGCAACAAAAAGCATAACACCTAGTTAGATAGCATGAACAATACTTCAAAAGAGAGATAAATTAAGAAATTGACAACACTTGAGGACCGGATTTGATGGAGCCGGTCCCCCCTCCAAAAGGCTTTGTATATGGTTTCTCCCATCAAGAGAGACATTTTACAATACAATTCTTTGTGTTCCTTCAATACTAGCTAGTGCTATGAAGATAGAAACTTCAAGCACTAAGCACAACACTTATTAAACACAACATCAATTACCTCATGGTCTCAGACCCAAGACCTCACACACCTTCGAAGATGGTGAGAGCTAGCGGGGTATGAGAGTAGATTGAGAGGAAGAAGGAGTATTCTTACGAGAAAGATGTACATCTCCTCACATAATCACTCATATTGCATAGCTTAGCTTAGTAATTAGCATGCTAGAGGATATGAGCATGCATTGAAGCTTGGCTCTTGGTTGGATTTGCATCACAAAGCCAAGGTTGTTGGTGTAGGCCTCCCTTCTCACAAGCTTGGAGTAAGTGGTAAGCTTTCCATTAAAGCTTGACAAGGAGAGAGAGAGAGTCTTCTTGCTTCACACATAAATTGTGTGAGTGTGTAAGTCAATAATGCCTTTGAAAAATCAGCCACCTCTCTCTGTCTTGGTTGACCCCTCTTGCTATTTGCTCATGCTCACATCCTATTGGACCTCCCCAACCTCAGCCAATGGAAATTAAGCAGCATAAGTGATACCCTTCTGACATGTGTCCCCCTTTCCCCTTTTGTGAGAGCTTTAGGTAATTAATAAATGCAACTAAACTCTCATTGGACCCCTTTTCCTCTTGGCCAATAAGAATAAGGCAAGCCATTGAGCTGCTGAATGCTCATTGGACCCCTTGGGAGACTGTCCAATAGTCTTCTAGAGAGCTTAATTCTTATTGGTTCTTTTAACAAGTTTTTTTAAATTGGTTAAACTAGATTTACTCTAGCCTAATTCTCATTGGTCCACCTCCAAGGTCATCCAATAGGATTTGAGTACACCTTGTGGGCATATGGGCTAGGGAGCTGACATGTGTACCTCATTCCCTTTGTGTAGAGGGAACTTTTGTGTGTGTGTGTGTGTGTGAGTTTCTCTCTCATCTCCTACAACTAGGGCTCACCCCCTCCTATGTAGGGATGCATGAAGACTTTTGGGACACACACAAAGTATCCAATTTCCCTAATGTTTGACCTTTGGACACAACCTTTGAATTTTGGAACCTTAGCATTTTGGAAGTCTTAATGGATTGAACCGCAGGGTCTTTTAAGCCCATTGTTGCACATTTCTCTTTTGAAGATGGCCCCCCCTTTGGATCCCTATTTTCCCTCCTTTGGATCCTTACTGTGGCCGGTCTGCCAGCTTAACCAATATTCTAGCTTTTTCTTCCTTGGCACTTCCCCATATTAAATGATCAGTTTAACACGAGAAATTCATTTAGGAGAATTAGATATTAGTTTTTATTACCCATTCAATGCCATGCGCATGATTGTGCCGGTGCCGCTGGCATCTGATCGGACACCCATAGCCGCTTGCGCATCTTGGGCCATCTTCAATCTCTTGGGTAAGGAAGCTTGGTCTTGAGCTTTCACCGGCTTCATCTTGACCTGCTACTCCTCCCATAATTTGTCCCACAACTCTATTTTTGCCATATCGTAGGTGGGACGGATATCTTCTTTTAAGTCTTTGCAACGGAATTTCATATTGCCCAACATTGTCCTGACCTTGTGGTGGGGGTCGAATTCTTGGATCCCTGTAGGAATCAGCAACTCGTACTGGCCTTCACCTCGCAGCTTGCGCTATGTGTTCTCCCATATAGCGCTAGTGAGGTCTTTAATAAAGATGTCACTTTCACTAATATATTGTATGCGACCATCTGCACATTATGATATTGCCAAAAAAAATCCTTTTCGAATGACACGCATAATAATTTTCTTTTGATCTTGTGTCATTTTTGCACTGGACAATAAGAAACAACATATCAAATACAATTTCATGGGTGCACGGAAACTCTCACACTAGTTCAGACAAACCATAACCGTGACTCGAAGACTTAAGAAAACATGTACGATTATATTGATAAAGATTGAAAACCATTTTTACTTTAACATGCTATGTTTACTCATGTAAAATGCAAAAAAAAAAAGTAACTTTCAAGAAAATCACCCATATCAAACGATACAGGTTAAAAACCTGAAACATTTCAACATATTGTTTGGAAACAACAAGACATGAGTTTATATTTTGCATGTTGTACTCTCACACTAGTTCAAACAAACCATACCCTGACTTAAAAGACTTCAAAATTGTGCAAGATTATATTCATTTAGGTTGATAATCATTTTGACTTTAAAATGCTATGTTTAATCGTGTAAAATGCAATAAAAATAAGTAACTCCTAAGAAAATCATCCAGATCCAACAAAACAAGTTAAAAACCCAAAACATTTCAAAATATTCAGACAGAACATAAGACGTGAATTTATATTTTGCACGTTATCACTTCAAAAAAATTTGCCAATAGAAGACATATGCATCGTGATGTACATATTGCCAATTTCATTTTAGCTCATTTTAAAACATTGAAAGTATACAAACCACTCATAAATTGTAATTTGCAAAGAATGCCTTGCTATTTAAAAAGATTAAATTGAATGCTTTACATGCAAAATATGTGCATATACTTTTTTACATTGAAAGTATATTAGCTATTTGTAGACATAGAGAAATAACATAGTGTGAATATTACTTATGTAAATGTAGCATTTAAAATATTAGCGATGATTGATGAATACAACATTCTTTTGAATATGATTAGATAGTATATATTTACACAAGAACACTTAAAAACAACAATTTCAGACAATTTAAACATTTGTATATGAAATACTCTTCACAACCGCGTTACCGACCAAGTATTTCATATACTTAATACTTAAAAAAATTAACTGCACATGTACATACAAATTATATGGCCTTCGTATGACCGGGTTACGACTTGAACGCCACATTTATGCAAAAATAAATGCTTCTAACAAACGACACTTAATTAGCCGCGTTATCGATCGAGTGTCGCCAGAATCTAAAGAGCAATAATGGCTTGTATACGAGCATCATATAGCCGCATTACCGTCCGATGTCCATATGTTTTTATGGAAAGGGGAAGGGAAGTTGACTCACCATAAGGATACTAGAATTGCCGCATTACCGATATAGTACCCATGCAATGAGCCAATAGTTACCACCACAAGGACACCATATTCCTCGCATCACCGAGGTGATGCCCCCGTGGTAAGAACTATTCCATTAAACAGCTTACGTACACACTCACATCGTGTGGCTTATAAGGTACCTTATGACTGCCGCAAAATATGACAAAAGGCACGCTACCACACAATGCACACACACACACAACGCATACCTAGGTCATGTGGTCAGGTACTCCGTTGCTGCTGTGCAGTGCAACATAGAGCACGCTCCCATACGGCCCCCTCTCTCCCTCTTTCCTCTAAACATACCTGCAAAGGCGAACATCTCTCTCTCTCGCTCTCTCTCTCTCTCTCTCTCTCTCTCTCTCTCTCTCTCTCTCTCTCTCTCTCTCTCTCTCTCTCTCTCTCTCTCTCTCTCTCTGAATAACACCCAACGGGTCTGATCGGGGCCCTATATATATTATGTTGCGGGCCCGTCGGGCATCTGGGTTTCTCTGGCAGGCCCGCACGGGAAACTGCATTGCCCGACGAGCTTTTTGTTGGTTTCTAGGTTGCTCTCAACCGGCTTGTTTGTGATCATGTTAGTGTGATTATGTAAATATGTTAATAAGACCTTGTGATCACACAAAATTTTAGGTAATACGTAAATATTAAATCCTTGGCTGTCTGTGTTTAGGGGGTTTAATTTGTGCGAGGGTTTATTCTTAATGTGATGCCTGCGATTGCCCTGGTTTACATGTGTGAACTTGTGAGTTGCGGATCCCCTCACCACCCCTCATTGAATGCAGTGTGTTATTTAGTCCTGAGGGATTGCAAGCGATTGGGGCTACTGCATTATCGAGGTGTACTTCCAATTCCACCCTAGTTCACCTCGTTATGAGAGGACATACACTAGAAGAGGATGATGAATATAGTAGAAAAAATTTAGCAAAAAACCAAACAGAATCGATCACCATACACTACAAGTACTCCATCACTTGATTTTTGAGAGATGGTTTTGCAACTACCAAAACCTTACAAGATGCGGCCAAACATAAGGTGAGGCCGAATGATGGGAGGAGCCTGAAGGAGCTTGGAGAAGGGTGGTTGTATGGTGATAATATTTGGCAGCAAGTGAAAACTTGGTAGGTGGCGTATTGGTGTCAGGACATAGGTCCTGTAGACATTAATTAGCGGCTAAAGGGGCTAGAAGCCCAAGGACAGGGGTAATGTGGAAAGGGGTCCTATATATAGGTGGTAGGGCTATGCTATATACAGAGATTGGTTGGGTGGAGCTTCTACCTCTTGGGTTGAGAGTCTGCGGATCCGAATTGTGCATGGCACTGATATTAGAGAAAATTTAGGAGTTCCTCCTTGCATTAAAGCATAGGAAGGGTCTAGAATGAGCTGGATACTTTTAGACAGCTATTCTAGGTTGGCAGTTGTAGTTAGTTCAGACCAGATCAAAGATGTTAGATCAGACTAAGCACACACTAGAAAACAAGACTGGGACTGAAAATGAGATTAAGTACCTAAAGTGAAATTGACAATGAATCTGGAATTGTATTTGTCAGATCAAAAAGTTTATACAATTGGAGTCAGTGACGTATGAGTTTCCACCTTAATGACAAGTACAAAGTACAACTGCTCTTGGCTCAAGATACAAAGATATTAGGCTTGGGGTTAGGAACTCAAGGATCAGATCTAGGAAACACAAAAATGAAGTAATGGGTCCTATTTATAGTCTTCAGCTGGCTTCTAACTAATTGTCCCCTATGTTGATTACCTCCGTAATTGACCCAGTAATTACTAGCTCAACCGCCATAGATTGGCAGTTGTTCCCACCACCTTCTACATTCTTTCTCCCATTTCTTGAATTTTGGTATATACCAAAATTTCAATGAGCAGTTAGCCCATATTAGTATAGCATAGCCGCTTTCTCTTGTCTAGAGGCTTCTTCTTTGCAAGTCTCGGCAATTCCTTGAAAGATTCCTGTAGACTGGGTCCAGCATGCTCTTTCTAAATGAGGCGTTAGAGGGCTTCTTGCTCCTGTTGGTTGTTGCTAAATGTGGTCATTTCAACTTCATAGGGTGTCAATGCATTCCAGGTCTTGGTGTCTGGGTTGTACAAAGTCTATTTACCTATGGTCAAGTGAGCCCTGTCCAACTTATGACAATAGAAAGCAATGTGAATCCACCCTTGAGGTAAGGGTTGATTACACTTGTCGAAGAGAATCTCGACCATCTCTCTGAACTAAGGTTCAGATGATGCCTTATTGGCTAGCTCCTTTTTTGGCATCTTTGAGGCTTCCACAGTTAGTTGTAGGAGCTGATTGGTGATCTTGATTAACCTCCTTATTTGGAATTTCCATTGGCCCATTCTGATCTGAAAATTATGAATTGACTGAAGTAAATTAGGTACCAAATCTTTGTTTAAAGCATCAGTGAGGACTTGATCCACGGAGTCCATTCAGTAGTTGCCTCCTCATACCATTCCATGAGCTCTTCAACAATTTTGATGTAACTTTGTTGATCAATAGGCTCATGGTAGGATGGATATAATGTAGGGAAGAACCTGGGAAATTCAAAGTCCTTAGATGGGAGAGCATAAAGCAGTGTAGGTGAATCTAGAAAAAACTTGAAGAAGTTCATTACCACCTGGTTTTCTTGTTGCATCATCTTTCTAGTGATTTTGACTAGGTGGAAAAGGCTCTTGAGATTCCTTTCTTGCTCTCCTAGACTCATTCTGGTTTTGGCCCCTTTGCTAGACATATTGTTGTTTTCCAATAACATCTGAACTTTGTGGTCCAGTATCTTCTTGGCACTCTAAAGTTGGATCAAAACTTCTTTCATCTGCGCCCTCATATTGGTCATACATTTATATGTAGGCCTATTACCTAAGAGCATTTCGAGTTCTAATACCAGTCTCTGAGATCAATTGTAGATGGGTCTTTCAGATAAGGATTGACCCAAAAATCTTCACTGGTAAGACACCATTGAGGGACTCGTTCTAGCACTTGGATGCAACTTGGATGAGGAGGTAGCTTGCAGAGTTTTTGATTGTGGAAGCTTGCTAATTTTTTAAATACTGACTGAGATTTTCTCAGTAAATCATCAAAAATCAACCCCTTAATATCCTAGGTGCAATGGCCAAGCTGAAAGCAGCAATAAAACTATCAAGACAATTCTCACCAAGATAGTTTAGAAGGAGACACACCAGTGGGATTCTAAACTCTAGACAACACCATGGGCCTATAGAACTACCTATATGGCTATGACTGGAATGAAACCTTTCAGTATGGTGTATGGAATAGAGTCAAAGCCAAAGTGTGCAGTTCAGACCAAGTCAGCAAGTTCTTGCATGACGATGCTAAATCCATAAAGAAAAGGAAAAAGAGAGCCTAAGAAGTACCAGTATCGGCTCTGAAATAAGCGCTTGTTTGATAAGTTTGTGGCAAAAGCAATCAATTCGAAAAACAACCAACATTTGTTGTTGCTAAAAAATTATTTGGTATGTTGCTGAAAAGAGTTCAAGATCCTAAAGCCAAAATAATTCTGACGAGTTTTCTTCAAGGAAGTCTGGTACAACAGACATCAAAAGTAAAAACTCAGCACCAGACTGTATTCAAGGGATGGTATTTCTGGTAGTTCATCTATTGGGCAACCTATCTTCCAGTTGGCCCCAGTGCGATGAAGGTCTAGAATAAGGTAGCATCGACTCCGACAGGGACCAGTGAGATGGCTGGAAAGGATTCAAAAATACAGTAGGAAAAAATAGAACTAGCAGTTGTAACCAAACACAAAACAACATCAAAGCAAGCTGGGATAGGAACACTAGAGGCTGGCACAAGAAAAACCAAAAATCATAAGATAGAGACCCTTCTAAAGCAATTTCATCTTAAGAAGCAAACACTAAGAAAGCCAACAAAACAGAATGATAGCCAAGGTAATTATATAGACAAACCCATTGACCTGGACCATCCTTCCCCATACCAGACACAATAGACTGCTAAGAACAAACAAGCACACCAATAGATGCACAAGGGCAACATCCACCCTAGACACAACTGGCACTTCCACCTCCGCTTCAGTTCAGAGTGCCAAATTGTCTCCAACAACTACAACAAAAACCACTACATGGATGATTGGTCGTTCAGACAAATCAATTATGCCTTATCCACCAATGCATTTTATAGCCTATGAAACCACCAATACTGATCTAGAGGCCATAACAAATGGATGTGTAGAAACTATGATATCTGGTTGGATCACAATGGTCAATGGAACAACTTGTCGAGGCCTAGCAGAGGGTTCCAGGTTCTGTAGTTGTAGCCCTCCAAACGGAGTTGCAAGAAACAAAAATAGAAATGGACAAGGCCAAAGTTGAGTTGATGGAGCTCAGACACAAGTCATTACAGATGGCCATTGAGCAAAAGACCACACTAGGGTCATGGCTGCTCAACAACATGACATTGCTAAGCTTCAGAATGATAATCCACGACTATTACAAGAAAAGGTGTTTGTTGAAGAAGCCACTGATGAGGTGCAGGGTCGTCTAGATGAGGAAAGGTCAGCCTTAAAGTCCCTTATGGTCAATCATCATACCTTAAGACAAGTTGTTACTGAAAAAAACATCTATTAGTTTTTGTTGACATTCCTGATCCAGAAGGTAATCTTACATCGAATATGGAAGATCTTCAAAACCTTCTTGAAATAATGAAATCTAATCTGGAAGAGAAGTCTAAGCAGTACACCGGTGCTCTCGTTAACCAAGCCTTGGTAGAGTATCTAAAGAATCAGAATGATGATGAAGACCAAGAAGATCACGACCAGGACCAAGAAGACATAGGTGCTGGTCATCAGGATGATGATGATGATGAAGATAATGATGACCAGCCATCTCCAGACTCTGCCACTAGAGGAGGTTAGTCCACTCAGGGTACTGGTTCCAGCACTCAGGCTGATCAACACTCAAGAGCAGATGAGGGATTTGGGTAACTCTAATCAGCAGCAGACACAAGGCCAAACCTAGACCCAAGGCTAGACTTTCATTGATGAAATGAGTTCAATGATCTGAGACAATTTTGATGGGGCATCCATATCTGCATATAATATTTTCATACAAAAATGTAGCTGTGGATTTGGCATTGTTGTTTGGTAAGGCCTTGGCTTCAACCCACTTGTTGCCATAACTTGTGGCCATGAGAATATATATGTTCTTGTTGGGACTGACTTTCTTGAATGGCCCCATTAAGTCTAAACACCATTTCATAAAGATTCCAAGTGGTTGAACTGGAGTTAATGGTGTCATATCAGCTGTTGTTGGCCTTCCCATCCTTTGGAAAATATCACGAGTCTTACAGAAAGATCTGACATCGGCCATCATTGTCTGTCACCATAACCTTGTTGGAGGATCTTCTTATATGTAATATCAATTGAGAAGTGTCCTCTTGCATCCCCATTGTTGGCTTCAATGATTATCTGTATCCATCCTCTCATTGGCACACAACTGCAAATTACACTCAACGATTCCTAATTTGTGAAGTGTTCCACAATGATGGTAAACTTCAAACTTTTGATAATTAGTGCGTCCTTCTTATTATGAGACCAGTTTTTTGAAAAACTTCCCAGCTAAAGAA
This sequence comes from Adiantum capillus-veneris, assembly GCF_014529385.1. Classification (NCBI taxonomy): domain Eukaryota; kingdom Viridiplantae; phylum Streptophyta; class Polypodiopsida; order Polypodiales; family Pteridaceae; genus Adiantum; species Adiantum capillus-veneris. Next base: position 121,863,666 of record NC_140936.1, on the reverse strand, counting down.
ATACATAGACATCTTGCCACTTTGGTTCTAGCTCCTCCTCAACTATAGTCTAAAATAACTTAGCATCTAATGGCTCATCTCCTAGTGATGTTTCTGAACGTCCTTCTGTGCTCCTAGAAAGGAAGTCTGCTCCACACTGTGTTTTTCGTGGCTTATGGAAAATCTTAAATTCAAACTCCATTAAGAGCATCATCCATCTGATCAATTTTCCTTGAATAATGACCTTATTGATAAGAAACAACAGAGCCTTGTGATCTACATAAAAGTGAAATAATTTTCCCAATAGGCAATGTCTGAATTTGGTCGCATTGAATACCATTCCCAGCTCTCTCTTTGGTAGAGTATCCCTGTTCAACTGAACTGAACCTACGACTAGCAAAGTAGACTAGATAGCCCATCTTCCCATCAAGTTGGGCCAATATAGCTCCCGTTGGTAGGCCAAAAGCATCTAAATGTACATGGGAAATCACATCCTAGCTAGGCTGGTGAAGCATTGGCTTCCTGCTGATCGCATCCTTTAAGCATTGGAATTTTTTCTCACATTCTTCAGTCCAAATAAACTTGTTTCCTTTCTTAGTCAATTCATATAAAGGTAGTGCCTTGGCTGTAAACATGTGTACAAACCTCCTATAGAATTTAATATATCCGAGAAAGAAACTCAACTCTGACACTACTGTGGGAGCTTTGGCCTATTGAACAAACTTGATTTTGTCATTAGCCATTTCAATACCATTTTTGGAAACCACATGTCAAAGAAGTTGTCCTTTCCACACCATGAATACTGACTTGAAGAGGTTTAAAAATTTCTCTTCTTTCTACACCTCTCAAAAACCATCTCCAAAAATAATATATGCATTTCTTCAAAGGAGAATATAATAAAATCATCAACAAAGATAGCTGAGAAATTATGCAAAACCTCGCTGAAAATTTCCATCATAAATCACTGATAGGTTATTGGAGCATTGCATAATCCAAATGGAATTATTAGATACATAAAGGCTCCCCCCCATTCACACTGGTGAATGTGGTCTTGGCTTTGTCTTCAGGTGCAATTCTAAGCTGATTGTAGCCACTATATCCGTCCATGAAACTATACATTTTGTAGCCTGCAATCTCATCATATGTAAAGGGAAGTGGAAAAGGGTCTTTAATAGTTTGTGCATTTAGCTTCCTGTAGTCCACACATACCCTTACCATTCTTTTTTGGGACTAACACTATGGGAATTGCTTGCAACTTCTGTGACGAATCCAACTTTGAGAAGATTATCAATCTCCTCTTTCACTTTCTTGTCATAGTTGGGATTCATCATGTACCTCTGTAATCTGACTGGTCTAGTATTTGGCTTTAATGGTATCCGATGTTGACATACCTCTGGATCTACTCCTTTCAGATCTGTGTGTTCCTAGGCAAATACGTCTTTGTACTTTTGGAACAATTCCTTGGCTTTCTCATACATTCTGGGATTTTCTTCTGAGCTGAGATTACACTCTTCCAAATCTTAGTCGCCTGGGAGTAGCTAGTGTGGACCTCCTTCCTTCCTTTTAGCCATGGATTCAACTTTTGATTACCATATGCATAATCATTGAAGGGATTCCCTACTTCCATCAGGCTATTCTGAAGCTCAGCTTCCTCAATTGTTGGATTCCCCTCTTCGGCATTTTCTGGATTGGTATCTTCCACTAGTATGAACTCAAATTTATCTGTTGTCGACTGTTCTAGTGGTCGTCCATCCAATTGAACTATCCTCTCCCCAGAGTTCATCTCAGTGAACTGGTCCAGGTATTGTCTCCTCTATCTTTTGGTCCGATCCTTATCCATGAGCACAACACTAAGGTCTATCTCTGTGAATTTAAAGATATTCATTAATGCAAACATATTTTCTATTTTATTGGTCCCATATTTCTTGCATAATTCCTTAGGCCTCAAAGCCTTCTTCCATGTCCTAGTGTTGTCAATTTTTATCTGAATCCTTCTACTGTCTCCTTGGACAGTTAATGTCTAATTTGCTTAATCATATATGGCACCAATAGTTTTGATCCAGGTCTACCTAGAAGCATTGCATATACTCCTTGCACATCCAACACTAGAAAAATGGTTTTTAATTTCTCCTCTCCCACTCCGATCTGCATTTATAAACTAGTCCAGTGGCTTGAACGACCTTGTGATCAACCATTTTAACTTTTAATGGTGCTGGTTTCATTTCAATGATCTCCACTTTCTGTCTTAGATGTTCACCAAGGATATTGACTCCAATGCCTCCATCCAAAATCACTCGAGACAATAGTTCCCATCGCTTTCTGATCTTGTAATCGATTTGAATTATTGGAAACTCATCATCCCAAATGGATGCAAGGTCTAGGTCTTTGACCTCAGCCTCAGCTTTTCTCTTTTGCCTGATGAACTTTGTAACTGTTGGTAATGTTTGCCTAATATCATCAAGTTTGGTTGTCAACTTTTGTATTCTCTAGCAGGCCTTGACATATATCACATCTTGCTCATTACTAGAGCTATTATCTGAACCGGAAGACTTTTCCTCTTGACTATCTTCACAGTTCCATTCCGTTGGCTCCTCTTGTTTTGTTGTTGACTGGATATGAGATAGATCCTCTGATTGGTTCATTCCAGAGGTTCCAACCTCCGCCAAGTCTGATATGAATTGTTGTACCTCATTTTCCATACTTTGCACTACAACAATCATAGACTCTCGTCCTGATGATGCCTTCTCATTCTGGTTCTCTTGTACCTCTAAAGACTTGGGCGGTAGCTTTTGGATAGTTTGATCTTCGGAACACTCTCGTTGTTCTAGAAATTTCTTAGCTAGATTTTTAGTAATCGTTGCTGCCAACTCACACCAATCCTGCCATTCATCTACTATCTTCTCTTTGCTCTTGGCCTTCCAAACTGCTCTCTGCTATTCCCACTTTCTAGTCTCTACAGTGTGCTTACCCTCAATGAGACCCCCCTTATTCCTATTGGACAGTCTACCAAGGGGTCCAATGAGAATTAAGCAGCCCATAAGCTAGCTTAATTCCTATTGGCCAATTGATTTAGAGGTTCAATAAGAATTTAGCTTCATTTAAACAATTATCTAAGCTCATATTAAAGGGGAAATAAGGATACTTTTCACAAGGCTACAAGCCCTGCTTGTTATCTCTTATTGGCTAAGCCTTGGCATGGACCAATAGGATGCAAGCATGAGTAATTGCAAGAGGGGGGGTGGTGGATCAAAGCAAGAAGGGGCTCTCATTTTTGCATACTCAAACACACACACTCACACAACTCACATGCTGAGCAAAAACTCCATCTCCTTCTCCAAACTTGAGAAGTAGAGAGCCTACACCAACACCTCTTGGCTATGGAATGCAAATCCAGTCAAGAGTTAAGCTTCAAAGCATGCTCATCATCTACTCAAAATCTCCATTACTATGCTAAGCTATGCTCTAAGAGTGATGGTATGTGAGGAGAATACTTCTTTCTCGTATGTTACATCTTCTTCCTCTTCACTTTCCTCACTCCTTGCTAGCTCTCTTCACCTTTGAAGGTGTTTGAGGTCTTGTGATTGAGGCTAGGGACAAGTTTATGCTACTACAAGTAAGTTTAATTGTTGTTTCGAGAATAGTATTGCTGTCCATCTTCATGGCATCAACAAGGTCTCAAGGAACACAAAGAATGTATTGTACCAAGTCTCTCTCTATGGGAGAACATATAATACAAAAGCCTTTTGGAGGAAGGACCGGCTCCAAGTAAATCCGGTCCTCAAATGTTGCCAATTTCTCTAATTCTCTCTCTTTTACAAGTATTGTGAAGGAGTACGAGCGGAAGTGCGACGCAAGAGAGAGTGCGAGAAGAAGAGCACGACGATATGGTGAACTCGCTCTACTGTAATGTGTAGAGCATAGTGAGTTCTTATTAGGTTTTTACAAAAGAATATGTGTACATACCTGGCGGCCCGCTCACTTACGTGGGAAACCACATTGGGCTTTATACCCCAACAACCTCCCACTTAAAGTCCAATGTGGTACTTTAAGTGTGAGAGAAGCTACTATACAAGCTAATATACAAGAGATGTAGAGAAGTGATGTACTACCCTACACCTAACTGCTTGCAAAAATGCGCAAAGCTCTCTGAGGGAAGTCCTTTTGTAAGTAGATCAACAGGATTTTCTGTGGTGTGAACTTTGACAAGCTGAAGTTGCTTATCCTCGAGCATTTCCCTGATGAAATGATACTTCACATCCACATGCTTTGTCTTTGAGTGATAAACTGGATTGCAAGCCAATTGTATAGCACTTTGACTATCACAATATAACACAGGCATCTCTTCTTTGATTCCCAAATCTGTTACTAGTTGATTAAGCCAAATTGATTCTTTGCATGCCTCTGATGCTGCAACATATTCAGCCTCTGTAGTAGACTGAGTAACAAAATCTTGTAATCTAGAACGCCATGATACTGCTCCACCAGCCAATGTAAAGACATACCCTGATGTAGACCTTCAGTTGTCTAAGTCACCTGCATAATATGAGTCTGTAAAACCCTTTACACTTAGCTCCTGACTCCCATAGCATATGCGCATACTCTTTGTAGCTTTTAGGTATCTCAATATTCCTTTCACTGCCTCCCAATGTTTCTTGCCTGGGTTTGACATGTATCGACTTACTACTCCCACTGCAAATGCAATGTATGGACGAGTAGCAATCATTGCATACATCAAACTACCCACTGCAGATGCATATGGAATCTTATCCATTTCAGCCTGTAGACACAGGACAATCTTGTTTGCTAAGTTTCACATATGGTGGCAATGGAACACTCAATGCCTTTCCCTTCTCCATATTGAAACGTTGAAAAACCTTGTCAATATACTCTGTTTGAGATAACCAAATCAACTTCTTTGATCTGTCTCTCTCAATGTGCATACAAAGTATATGACTTGCCTCACCCATGTCTTTCATGTCAAACGATTTTTCCATCTTTGACTTCAAAGCTGACATTTCTTCCAAGTGCTTGCTAGCAATCAACATGTCATCCACATACAAAATAAGGATCAGCCAACTGCCATCCTTAGCCTTCTTTGTATATAGACAATGATAGAACTCACTACGTTTGTAGCCTTGAGAAAGCATAAACTTGTGGAACTTATGGTACCATGCCCTCGGTGATTGTTTTAAGCAATAAAGACTCTTTAACAACTGGCATACCAAATCTTCCTTACCTTTTTGAACAAACCCTTTTGGCTGCTGCATGTAAATTTCCACATCTAAATCACCATGCAAGAACGTTGTCTTGACATCCATTTGGTGCAACACCAAATCTAATATGGCAACCAATGCAAGAAAGCATCTCAATGTAGTCATCTTGACCACCGGAGAGAAGACTTCATCAAAGTCAATGCCTTGTTCTTGCTTAAAGCCCTTGGCAACAAGCCTTGCTTTGTACTTTGGCTGACTATCATGAGTGGTGATCTTATACCTGTAAACCCATTTACAAGGTAGAGCCTTTTTGCCCTGTGGTAATTTAACTAGCTCCCAAGTCTGGTTTTTATGCAGAGCTGCCATCTCTGACTACATGGCCAATTGCCAATTCTCGGAGTCCTTCATTTGCACTGCTTCCTTGTAACATGAAGGCTCATTGCAATCATTCAACATGACATAGTTCATAGATGGAACAAACCTATCAGGAGGTCGCGTGATACATTTAGATCTACGCAAAATAGGTGGCTCAGGCTCATCAGCCACAACCTGTGGTTCCACTCTATCCTGTCCTTGCTCCTCTTGAGCCCTGACATTTTGTCTTGCACGTGCAGGTCCATCTTCTTGGAAGACAACTCTTCTAATCTCCTCAACCCTCTCTGGTTTAGAATGATATTTGGCTTCATTAAAGTGAACATCATTGCTGTGATAACCTTTCTGGATTTGGGATCCCAAAGTCTGTACCCCATCTCACCAGAATTACCATAGCCTAGAAAGATGCACTTTCTACTCTTTGGCTCAAGTTTGTTCCTAAATTCCTTTGGAACATGAGATGCCTCACAGCCAAAGACTTTGAGATGCTCGTATGAGGACATTTTGCCTGACCATACCATCTCTGCCACTGAATCCTTCTGCAAAACCTTGCTAGGACATCTATTTATAAGATGAACAACTGTTGATACAGCTTCAACCCAAAACCCATTTGGCAGTTGTGCATTAGACAACATACTTCTGACCTTCTTTTGTATGGTCCTATTCATCCTCTCAGCAACACCATTTTTAGGAGGATTGTAAGGAGCAGTAAGTTCACGTTTTATACCTTTTGACTCACAAAAGTCCTGAAAGGCCTTTGAAACATACTCTGCACCATTGTCAGTGCGTAAGCATTTAAGATTCTTGCCACTCTGATTCTCCACAAGTGTCACAAACGTTTTGAAAACACTAAACGCTTCATCCTTGTGCTTGAGAAAGTAAACCCATACTTTCCTCGAGTAATCATCTATAAATGTCATAAAGTAAGAAGCTCCCCCTAGAGATAGGTTAGGCATAGGTCCACACAAATCACTATGAACAAGTGCCAGCTGTGTATCTCTTCTACTGCTTCTATGCTTATGTGGCTGCTGTGTTTGCTTACCATACAGACAATGTTCACAGAATTCAAAATCATTAAATGACAAGCCAGGAAAATAACTAGAACGAGACAAGATTTCCATTCCCTTCTTGGACATATGTCCTAATCGGCTATGCCACAAAGAAACGTTCGGCTGCTCGGTTACATTGATTACATTTTTAGAGACATTTGATACATAAATCATGTAAAGTCCTCTAGAATTTACTCCATGTGCTACTGTCATAGAACCCTTGGATATCTTCCACATATTCTGTCCAAAAGTGGTGATGTAGCCAGCATCATCAATTAAACGTGTGCTGATCAAGCTCTTTGTAATTGTGGGAACATGTCTCACATTCTTCAGCGTGAAAGAAGAGCCATTCTGAAACTTCAATTGAACATCTCCAACACCTAAGATCTCACATGTCTGCCCATTGCCTAGCCGAACATGATCTTTAGTGGTCACATAAGAGGTAAACCACTCCTTGTTTGGAGACACATGAAGTGATGCCCCTGAGTCTATAATCCAGTCACTTAGTGCATTTCCATCAGATGCTGTAAGAAGGGCTGAGTCCATTGTATTTTTCAAGAAGCATACATCCACAAATTTCCCACTCTATGCTGTAACCGCTGCGGCGGTTGTTTGCTTCGTGACTCACAGCCAACAAACCCTCAACAGACATACATCATCTCTGACAATACATCCCATGTGGAAGTACCTGCAATGTCAGGATGAAATCTCGAATATCAAGCAGCAAACACAAGCTACCTGATGAACTGGTGGATGTCGCCTACAGTCTGTGTGTAGGTGCGCCCGTGTCGTATGTGACACGCCTCCAAGAACTGTAAGCTGTCCTTCATTGTGTAGATAGCCACAAATCAACACTTTGGAAGTGCAGATATCCTCAGCACTTGCAGTCGTAGGCAGAAACCCGAAAATTGCAGAGTTCGGATCTGCACTCGCCGCCGAGACCGCGCAGTCGAAAATGGCCTGCGCAGATCTTTGTCGAAGCCGAACGGTGGCCGAGATGACCACAGAATGAAATTTTGAGTACACCAAGCCATTCGGGCTCTCCCACAGGAATTCGGGCCGTGTCTTCACTTGTCAAATCTCACTCCAATCTGAGCAGGTGACTCTGGCTACCTGCAAATGCTGCCCCCAGCCTCAATCTGAGCTCTGATACCAGTTGAAGGAGTACGAGCGGAAGTGCGACGCGAGAGAGAGTGCGAGAAGAAAAGCACGATGATATGGTGAACTCGCTCTACTATAATGTGTAGAGCATAGTGAGTTCTTATTAGGTTTTTACAAAAGAATATGTGTACATACCTGGCGGCCCGCCCACTTACCTGGGCGACCACATTGGGCTTTATACCCAAACATATTGTTCATGCCAAGCTAACTAGGTGTCATGTTTTTATTGCTATCTTTAATCAAGTACTCCCTCTCTATCTTCATTAGGAATTCTCTTAATGAAATGCTCACTACTGTCATTTTAATTCCGCTACAATCAATGTTATTATCCTAATTCCATTTCATTGGTATCAAAGCTGTTGGTTTCTCTTTTCTTGTTTAAGAGGAGAGGTCCTAAAAACTTTTCACAAGAGGTTTTTAAGCCACCAAAGAATAACTTATCATACACCTAAAATTTGTTAGCATGGCTGACAATAATAAAGAGAGTAGAATGAATATTGATGACTTTGATTTTGCACATGAAGGTGCTACTAATGATGCCCCTATGCTTGCAAATTATCTTGTCACCATGCTACAACAAGCCATTGGAAACACCACTCTACAAGGTGAAGTTTTCCAACAACTTCGAACCCATGGTATTCTCCAAACTCCCCTAGAAGAGAGAGTACTTAGGAAGCCTCTTGGTGAGAGTTCTAAAAGAAGACTTTTTTTGGTGAGAGAAGAAGAGAATCCCGTGAAAGAGAAATAAGTGAGTCTCCAAACCTTTCGAAGGAGATGTGGCTCCATGACAATGGAGGTCATGAAGATCTCCAACTCCGTCTAAGAGGAGATCACCGCATAGTCCCTCTCCTAGAAATCCCAAGCGGAAGAGAGAAATCAATGGAAGAAAAAGGAGAGAAAGAGGTCACCCTTTTCTCCATCTTTATCACCTTCTTCCTCAGAGAGAAAGAGGTCACCGGCTTCTTTACCCTCACCACCTTCCTCTTCTTTCGATGAAAGTAGTGGCTTATCCCCTAAAGAGCCTAGAGGGAGAGGGCATCGGAAGTCTTATGCCGCTTGGAAACGGTCTAGCAAGCTCAAGAAGTTCAATGAGGGAAGAAAGAACATCTCTTTTCTCACCTATGATGGCACCTTTGGTTCTATGGACAAAGTCTTGTCCAACAATTTGATGCAGCCTTTGGAGATGATGGCTTCACAGAGTCCTCTAAGCTACAATTTATGACATGTAGCTATGCATTTTCAAAAGTCCACTAGACAATGGTGGGCTAGTTTACAAGCCAATGAGAAAGCTCCAAGGAAGTGGAAAGCCCTAAGAGCTTCCATAATGAAGCAATTTCTTGCAAGCAATGCCAAAGAAAAAGATCTTACCGAATGGCAAAGTTTGAAGCTGTCTCCCCCTACGAGTCTATCCGCAAGTATGTGGACAAGTTTTGGATTTGCATCTCAAAGAAACTGTCTACAAAAAGATACACTTTGGAGAACAAAGACAATAGTTTTGCGTTGGGCTATCTGAAGGCATGGCCGAATATATCAATTCTCAAAGGCCTAGGACCATCTCTACGGTCATAAATCATACTTTGGTCGCTTCACGAATTAATTTCCAACAAGGGGCTAAGAGGAATTCATGCCCATGGAAACTAAAGTCCAAAATGAGCCTAAAGAGAAGAACCATGCTCAAAAATTTTCTTAAGACAACTCTAGCAAAACAACAACAAAAAAGCTAAGGAGAAAGGAGTCTACAAAGGTATGAATAGACTCTTCTCTGAAGAGCTAGAGCGTTTTCACAAAGACAACAAGTGCTTCAAGTGCAAAGAGCAAGGACATGGCTATTGCACTTGTCCCAAAGAAATGTGCACAATGAGCCATCTAGAGCTTCCTATGCTTTCCTCTCCTATGCTTGGGGAAAGGTGAGAGAGAATGATGCCTTTACTCTTTTCGACCCTGGCTCAACTCACAACTTTATATCAACGGAGTTGGCTACCAAGTTAGGCATACAAGCTTTTAAGACGGGAGACACTATGACTGCCGATGGGGCTTTCAATGGACAAAACGCCTCCATTACTCCCTTGATTGGGAAATTGAGGCTTCACGTTGTCCAAAACTATGTGAACAAAGAGGAATTTTTCATCTCCCCTCTCTAGCATGAGGATGTTATCCTAGGGGCACCATGGTTCCATCGCATGGCTGCCAATATGAAGTTCCCTCACAGGAGAATATATATCAAGTACATAGAAAATAACATGTACATAGATGCTAATGAGTCGGGTAACACCATACCCCTTGTAAATACACCTGCTCTTGATAAGTTAATGAAAAGCTCAATTTCCATGTACATGATCTTTGTTAAGGAATCTCTAAATGATCCCTAATGTTTTACTAGATAAATGTCATAAAATCTAATATCTAGCTATACCCAAGCGATTTTCTCATATTAAACTGATTATTTAATGTGGGAGAATACATGGGACAAGAGTTAGAATATAGACATGTGATTTTAGATGTATCTCAGCATGGGACCAAAGGTAATGGGTCCAAATGGGAGATGGTCTATCAAAGAGCAATGCTAGTTAATGGGGCTTAAAAGACCTTAGGGTTAGCTTCATTAAAGACCTTCAAAGGTTAGTGTAAAAGTCCTTAGACCTTAGGTTAAGCTAGGCCTATGCGTGAGGTGCTTGATGATTAAAAGATGCCTGATAACTAAGGTGCATGCTTGAACCTAGGCATGTGCTTGAAATCAAATCCAATCCCTACAAGGAGGAGGCGAGCCCTTGAAGCTAGGGGCATGAGAGAGAGAGAGAGAGAGAGCCCATACTCTTAATAACCCTATGCTTGATGACTAAGTGCTTAAGCAAGGTGGGGGGCAAGTTTCTTGGGCTTGAAAGTCAACATATAGGCCTACAAAGGAGGGGGCAAGCCATGCAAGTAGGGGAGGTGGTTGAATGGCATCTCCTTCTCCCAAAGGGCACCCCTTTCTCAAAGAGGCAAATAGGATACATGTCACGCCCCTAGCCAGGTTGCCCCCATAATGTGTATAAATCCTATTGGTTGACACTTAGAGAGGTCCAATGAGAATTTAATTCATTAAATTAATTGTTTAAGAATTTATCAAGCCCTCTCTCTCAAAGGGGCATGAAGGACACTTGTCCTAATACTAGCATGGTTGCTTGATATGACTAAAGCATGTGATTGGCTAGGCTTGTAGGGGTCCAATCAAATTTCAGCTAGAGCTATGAGGAGGGGTCGACCAAGAGAAGCTAGGGGTGTGCTTGGGGGGTATACTCTCTCTCTCTCTCTCTCACACACACACACACACACACTCTAATGATCATTCTCACTTGGGAAAAGTGAAAGAACTCCATCTCCTTCTCCAAGCTTATTGAGAAGTTGAGAGCCTACACCAACACTCTTGTCTATGGAATGCAAATCCAACCAAGAGCAATGCTTCAATGCTTAAGCTTGCCATCTTATTCATCATCATTATTATGATATTATGCTATGCTATGCAAGAAGAGTGACGATAAGTGAGGAACTATCTATTTCTTGTATGTTACCTTTTCTTCCTCTTCCCTACCCTCATTCCCCGCTGGCTCTCTCCACCTTTGAAGGTGTTTGAGGCCTTGGGATTGAGGCCGGGGATGGTTCATGCTTTTACAAAGTTTATGTTATGCTCGTGATGCATGAAGCTTTCCATATTCAGTGCATCACCTAGGTCACAAGGAACATAAGGATTGTATTGTACCAAGTCTCTTTTAATGGGAGAATCTATAATACAAAAGCCTATTGGAGGGGGGACCAGCTCCACATAAATCCACTCCTCAACTGTTGTCATGTTTTCTATTCTCTCTCTTGAAAAAGTATTATTCATGCCAATTAAAGTATAATGGTTGTGCTGCTACCGCTAATTAAATTCACCCTCTATGTTCTCAAAGTGACCAGTAATTTCTGGAAGGGTCTCTTTGAGAACCTAGGCACAAGGTTAAATTTCTCTTCAACCTATCACCCACAAATGGATAGCCAAAGTGAGATATCTAACCTTACAATTCTAGATCTACTAAAAACCTATGTCACAAAAGTAGGTCAATGCTTACAATGGAAAAAGTACTTACCTCTTGTAGAGCATGCGTACAATAACACCGTACACACTTCTATAGGGAAGGCACCTTTCGAGGTCATAGAGGGAAGATATAAAAGTCCCTTGATACTTAAGATACATGGGAAGATCTTTGCTATTGACGAGTATAGCCAAGATCTACAAGAATCCTTTGAAAGATTAAAAAGGCTATATCCATTTCACAGCAAAGGCAAAAAGATGCTGCTAATAAGCACAAAATAGCTTTAGCTTTTAAGGAAAATGATTGGGTCTTGCTAAAATTCCCCAAGGCTCGTCTAAGGTAAACTATGGGCAAGAATCCTACGGGCCACTAGAAGTATTATGCTAAATTAGCAATAATAACTACGCTCCTTTTCTAATTCTTAAGCCAATCAACGAGATGGCTTATCAATTAAAGTTTTCCAATCATTGGCTCATACGCAATGATTTTCATGTGAGCCTACTCAAGCCTTACAACCACCAACATAACCAATAAATGAAGACCCTCCAGAGATCGAGGATCAAGAAGAGGTGCTTCAACCCGAATCCATCCTTTGACATGAAGACAAGGTGCTAAGACATGGTAGATTATCCGACAGTATCTTATTAAGCTCAAGAATTATCCTTTTGAAGATGCTAGATGGATGCAAGGAACACAACTTAAGCATTATATGAACCTTGTCAATGCGTACAATGCTACAATAGAGTAAGAAAATGTAAATGCATTTTAAATGAACAATGTTTTTGTTTTATAAGACTCTCTCCTTTCCTTTTATTGTACACAAATTTAACAAGTATGCATGCTTACGATCATGTTTGTGGCGAGGACTCTCCCAAACACCAAGTAGAATTTGTCACTCTACTTTGGAAGTATGATATGGACTAAAGAGCAGACATGCTTGCGATAACTGAGTCTCTCAAGCACCAAATGATTAGTCATCCATTTTGGAATGATGTTGCAGGGTAGAAAGGGATCCTTTACCCACTACAAAACCATTGACTAATGTCTAGGCTTTACCTTCTCTACCTTATAGTTGGGGACGACTATGATTTCAAGAGAGAGGTAATGCCATAAAAACTAATATCTAACTTTTCCAAATGATTTTCTCATGTTAAACTGATCATTTAATATGGGAAGATAAAAGGGAACAAGAGCTAAAATATTGGTATGGGTTCCTAAACCTATCTCATCAGGGGATCAAAAGGAGAGAAAATAGGGATCCAAATGGAGATGGCCTGCCAAAGAGCAACGTGCACTTACTGGATCTTCAGAAGACCTTAGGTTAAGCTTTATTAAATCCTCCAAAGGTTTGTGTCAAAGTCCCTAGGCCTTGGACTAGTGGGTGGGAACCATGTCCAACCTTGTGTGTATAATATGCTCCCCAAAAGTCAAACAACTTGTCCACTTGTGTGGGGTGAGCCCTCCTTGTAGGGGATGAGAGAGAGCACATACTCTCTCTCTCTCTCTCTCAAGGCTTTCTCAAGACACTAGAGGCATATAGGACACATGTCAAGAATATAGCTGAGTTGCCCCCATTTAAGTTTAAATCCTATTGGATGGCCTATGGCATGGACCAATGAGCATTAAGCTTGAGTAAATTGAGCTTAAACATTTTAGAAAAGCTTGTTAAAAGAACCAATGAGAAATGAGACCCCCTAATTCCTATTGGACAGTCTACCAAGGGGTCCAATGAGAATTAGGCAGCCCATAAGCTAGCTTAATTCCTATTGGCCAATTGATTTAGAGGTTCAATAAGAATTTAACTTCATTTAAACAATTATCTAAGCTCATATTAAAGGGGAAATAAGGACACTTTTCACAAGGCTACAAACCTTGCTTGTTATCTCTTATTGGCTAAGCCTTGGCATGGACCAATGGGATGCAAGCATGAGTAATTGCAAGAGGGGGGGGTGGTCTACCAAAGCAACAAGGGGCTCTCATTTTTGCATACTCAAGCACACACACTCACACAACTCATGTTGATGGCTGGTTCTCGAAACCGCGACCGCGAGAACCACACCCTAAGGAAGGGAGGCCATATTACCAAAGAAGGAAAAAAAAAAGAAAAAGAAGCTCTTTACCATTCAACCCCCCCCCCCCCCCCCCCCCCCCCCCCCCCCTCTAGGCTTAACCACTAGCGGGGCGCCGCCACACACACCCTCCATTATTGCCAGAAGAGGGACTCACTCTCTCTCCTACTGCTCGGCTCTACCAATATTCTCTCTCTCTCCCACTCTGCCACTGCATCACCCGGCCCGGTGGGCGCATAAGACACCTATGCCTCTGTCACACCCTCCGACGGGCCGCCACAGCTACTGTATATTCTCCCTCTCTCTCTTCCAAATATTCTTTCTCTCTCTACCTTTGCTCATCCACACCCTCCAGCGGCCGCCTATCCCAAATTTTTCCCCTCGTCCACATTCCACTGGCCTTACTCCCCCCCCCCCCGTTTTCTTCCTGGCGGACCACGGGCCTAACACCCCTTCTCCCCTATCATCACTAAACTCTAGCTCTCTCTCTGTCTCTCTTGGAAGCAGTCCCGCGGTCCTTAGATGATTCTCTCTTTCTCTCTCCCTATCTTGTCTCTCCCACCCCTATCCTCTCACCATCACTCACAACCTCTCTCTCCCTATCTCACTTTCTCTTCCCATGGCGGGAAACCGCCTTAGGGGGGAGATTTATTTTTATATATATATATATACAATCTCTCACACCCCCTCTCGTTGACTACGCTCAACCCCCTCCCCCCCCCCCCCCCGATTCACGCGCACCGTCGCCCTTGTTCCCAGCGCTCGCGCAGACGCTCACAGGCACACACACACACACACACCCTAGCACACACACCCGCCCTCTCTCACCCCATTCTTCCCCCCCACCTCTGCCGCAACAGGTCTGAATTTACAAAAAAAAACAACAAAGTATATATATTGTTATATATATATAATACCCCACCCCCCCTTTCCCACGCACGCTCGCGCACACACACCTATACATATACACATTCACACACGAACCCATACATACACACACATGCATAAATGCACACACATGAAAAATACAAAAAAAAAACAGAGGACCTTATGACAACGATGCCATCAACAAAGGAGGACAACCCGAATCACGTGACACCGACAACAAAAAGAACAAAGGCGCCGAAGGCATGCCCCGGCGACCCCGAAAAGACGTACGTACTACACCGACGCACCGGCAAGTGGCCAATCATCGGCATCACGCAACCATGACACCATTTTCAGTAAACCGTAGGTCATTATTATCATTATTTTTCAAGTTTTCACCCAAGCCTTGTAAATTCCAATTTGTAATTTCCCTCTCTCTAGGTGATGGTCAAAAAGGCCCACCTAGAGGTTTTCATTTTTTAATAACTCCCAAGACAAAGCAAGGGTCAACCACATCGGGCCCACTGCCTTGCTTTGTCTCCCCGATTAGCTTACCCTAATCAAACCGGGATTACCCTAATCCAAGCAGCCAACACCTATAAAAGGGCACTGAGAGGTCACTATCGGGGGGGGGGGGGGGGGGGTGGGGTAGTTCATGAGAGGTCAGCACTTGGTAGAGTCTTAGTGGGAGGAATTGATACTATTGGAATCACCGGGAGGGGATTTGTGTGATGGTTTGTTTTGGGAATTGCACCATGTGAAGGGAGCTACGTCCACCTCTCGACTCCAATGGTCCATGCGCGCACACACACATTCTTGGTAGTAAGTTTCACATCATCGAGTCGTCTCTAGAGAACTCACCAAGTAGATTCACCATCTCTTCTCCCTATCTCTTTATCACCACGGTGTGTCACCTCACCGAAAGGGGGGGACAGTTCATGAGAGATCAGCACTTGGTAGAGTTTTAGTGGGAGGAATTGACACTATTGGCATCACGGGGAGGGGAATTGTGTGATGGTTTGTTTTGGGAATTGCACCATGTGAAGGGAGCTACGAGCTCTCGACTCCAATGATCGATGCACACACACACACACACACACACACACACACACACACACACACACACACACACACACACACACACATTCTTGGTAGCAAGTTTCACATCATCGAGTCGTCTCTAGAGAACGCACCAAGTAGATTAACCATCTCTTCTCCCTATCTCTGTATCACCATGGTGTGTCACCTCGCCAGAAGGGGGGGCATTTCATGAGAGGTCAACACTTGGTAGAGTTTTAGTGGGAGGAATTGACACTATTGGCATCATGGGGAGGGGACTTGTGTGATAGTTGTTTTGGGAATTGCACCATGTGAATGGAGCTACGTCCACCTCTTGACTCCAATGGTTGATGCACACACACATACAAATTCTTGGTAGCAAGTTTCATATCATCGAGTCGTCTTTAGAGAACGCACCAAGTAGATTCACCATCTCTTCCCCCTATCTCTCTATCACCACGGTGTGTCACCTCGCTGGAAGGAAGGTCATTGTAAATACGGCAAGAAATAATTCACCCTCACACCCACGAGGGTTTTCATCATTTGTCAATGCTGTGTGTGTGTGTGTGTGTAAGTTTGCGGTGTTCACATCACCATTGTCTGTGTCCTAGCCACTCAAAGCTAGGTGGTGCATCGGCTAGTGCTCTCACTGTTTTGGAAGACGGGTAGAGGGTCTTTCTCCTCTCCCTGTACAACTTATTCTTATTAGGCAAAATTTGGACTCACAAAGGGGCCCTTTAAGGAGTTTGACTTTACCTCTCTCTATCAAAACGGGCGCATGGATAATTTTTTGTAAATAAACTCCAAAGTTGGTGGAGGTTTGACAGTTAGAATGTCCTCTTCGAGCTCTATCTACTGATATATAGCACGCCATGAGATTCCTTATATTTTAGAAGATTCTTTTTTTGATTCACCTATGATGTGGTGAATCAAAAAAAGATTCCTCTAAAATATGAGGAATCTCATGGCGTGCTATATATCAGTAGATAGAGCTCGAAGAGGACATTCTAACTGTCAAACCTCCGCCAACTTTGGAGTTTATTTGCAAAAATTTATGCATGCGTCCGTTTTGGTAGAGAGAGGTAAAGTCAAACTCCTTAAAGGGCCCCTTTGTGAGTCCAAATTTTGCCTAATTCGGAAGAATCTCTCCACCACGGGTGAAACCCAGTGGGCTGGAGAGTTGCAGCTGAATGGAGTGGAATTCATGCAACACGCTGACTACGATAATTATCTGTGGTTGCTGCTAGCCAAAAGGCTGAGAGTGGTCAGACGCGTCGCCATCACCCCGTACGTGCTGAGCGATGAAGGAAAGGTAGATCCCATGAAAGGCGACAACCTCCTATGGATGTGCCGACTCATCGACACTGGCACGGTAAGAGTATAAGTAAGTACTCCACCCTCTGTGCATGATGGAAAACTGGCCGATAGCATTCCCATTTAGATTCCTGCAGCATATGCATGTGAATATCTATGTAGATAGGAAAATCTTCTACCAACAGAAGATCGTGTACCTATTCGGTGCGGCGGTGCTAAGAGAAATCCTTAATTCCCCAAACCCTATCATTCTCCCCATATTGGATTACCACCATTCCTTCAATGTTTCTATCTTTTTCTTGTTTTAATCTATCCACCCAACTCTGTAAAAAGCCACTATGAGCTGCTACTGTTGTTAGTATAATATAAAAGAAAAAAAAAGTTTGTAATTTTCTGAGTCACTACCATGGCAAGTGTTTCTTTCCCCACGTTCATGGAAAGAAGAGAGAAGATCTCACCACCGACTTTCTGGATGATTTCGACATCGCTTGTGTGGTTTCCAACAAGGATGACGACGCTTCACGACTTCGAATTTTTCCTCTGCTGCTGCTGATGAAAGTAGAGGCCAAGTCCTGGTACAATGCATTGCCCCAGGCTACCAAAAATGCATGGGATGTGTTACATGCTACCTTTGTAAAGAGGTTTGGTGGAGGCACAACCTCGGAGAAGCTATGGCAGCTATTACTGACGGAATTGAAGCAGGGAAGTCTGCTAGAGTATGCCACCTATGAGTCCAAGTTTGTGGACTTATGGGAGAGATGGGTTGCCTCATTGGAGGAAGGCGAAGGAGTGCCTAATTTCCTGAAGAAGGAGCGTTTCATTGCTGGCCTGTGGTCGCCGCTTAGAAAGAAGGTGAAGGGAAGCTTTCCTGCAACATATGAGTTGGCAGTAGAAGTAGCCCGCCTTAAAGACAAGAAGATGCGCATGCAAGCAAGAGTAAACGAGTAAGAGAAAACAAGCTCGGTTTGACCAACCCCTGTGACTGCAACAACCAGTCATAGAGCCCAACCACAAGAGGCATTAGAAGAGCAGCAAGACCTGTTGAGTCGCATCACTACCCAACTAGAAAGTTTATCTGTACATCTGGTGCAGCAAGGGCATGCACCTGTCAGAAATCCAGAACAAGGAAGAGGACAACGAAGGCAAACCCAAGAGTACCACTACTACAATTGCGGGGAAGACGGCCATGGTATGTACTACTGCCCACATCCAAGGAGGCAGAATTTCAATAGAGGGGGGAGACAGAATCAGATCTCTCTGCCAAGGGCAAGACCACCACCACCCAGGCAACTAGGGCTGATCCCACCAGTCCAGATCCTTTGACCACCTGTACAACAACAACCACCACCACAACCTCTCATTCCACCACTACCCCCACCACCTACTGTAAACGAAGCGGTGAGTGTTATTAGCTTGGAGGCTAAAGGGAAGGCAAAGTTAGAAGAATCAGTTCAAGAGAAGAACAAAGGGAAAGCAGAAGTAGAAGAAGTGGATGCTATGGAGTGAAGCGTGCCAGGCACGAGGAAGCCTCTCAAAGAGAAGAGAAAATGAAAGGGAAAGCGAGTCTAGCAAGTAAGCAGCTAAACCGCGACGAAAGATAGACATCGTGGATTTCTCACTAGGTGAGTATGCTAAACCCTATGATTTGGTTCAGGATGTGTTGATGCAGGGCCCGAAGATAACTTGGCCCCAATTACTCCACCTTGCACCAAGAATCAGGAGGCAAAGGACGAAAATGGTGAGTACGAGGAAATCAAGACCAAGGATAGCTGGGGCTATCTCTAGAAGGGATCTCGACGACATCCTACCAACTATGGATGCCCACATCAAGGGGCAAAAAATCTCAAATGTCTACATAGATGGTGGCGCGCAAATATGCGTCATGAGTGAAAAAATGATGCACCATCTAGGTCTAGAGGTGAGTAGGCGGGCACCCTGCCGATCCAAAATGGCAAATAATGTAAGAGTGAAATGCGTAGGCATTGTGAATGCGGTCAAAGTAAAAGCATTCAATACAGAAGTGGAGGTAAACATCTTTGTCATGCCACACAAAGGGGAGGGCTACCCAATCATTCTTGGGAGACCCTCGCTCATGGCTACGGAAGCTAAGCAAGACTGGAGCATCAGAATGATTCAGATGAAGGACACTAAAGGGAAGTCCATATTCTACGACATGAGGACTGGGAAGCAACGCAACATTGTAGCATTTAATGGCCTAAAAAATTGTGTGTAGCGGAAATTAGCATGAACATAGTGGGCATTTCATTAGAATAGATTCTTAATGAGAATTACAAGAGTGCTTGGGTGCAGAGAGAAACAAAAAGCATACCACCTAGTTAAATAGCATGAACATTACTTTCAAAACAGAGAGAAATTAAGCTATTGTCAACAGTTGAGGACCGGATTTACATGGAGCCGGCCCCCCTTCCAAAAGGCTTTGTATTATGGTTTCTCCCATCAAGAGAGACATTGTACAATACAATTCTTTGTAATCCTTCAAGAATAGCTAGTGCAATGAAGATGAAAGCTTCATGCACTAAGCAAAACACTTATCAAACACACCATCAATTCTCTCCGGTCTCAGACCCAAGACCTCACACACCTTCGAAGATGTTGAGAGCTAGCGGGGTATGAGAGTAGATTGAGAGGAAGAAGGAGTAGTCTTACGAGAAAGAGGTACATCTCCTCACATAATCCCTCATATTAGCATAGCTTAGCTTAGTAATTAGCATGGTAGAGGAGATGAGCATGCATTGAAGCTTGGATCTTGGTTGGATTTGCATCACAAAGCCAAGAGTTGTTGGTGTAGGCCTCCCTTCTCACAAGCTTGGAGTAGGTGGTAAGCTTTCCATTAAAGCTTGAGAAGGAGAGAGAGAGTCTTATTTACTTCACACATGAGATTGTGTGAGTGTGCGTGTGATAATGCCTTGCAAAAATCAGCCCCCTCTCTCTCTTGGTCGACCCCTCTTGCTATTTGCTCATGCTATAGTCTCATTGGACCTCCCTAGGGCTAGCCAATGATAATTAAGCAGTATAAGTGATAGCCTTCTGACATGTGTCCCCCTTTCCCCTTTTGTGAGAGATTTATGTAATTAATAAATGTAACTAAACTCTCATTGGACCCCTTTGCCTCCTGGCCAATAGGAATCAGGCAAGCCATTGGGCTGTTGAATACTCATTGGACCCCTTGGAAGACTGTCCAATAGTCTTCTAGAGAGCTTAATTCTCATTGGTTCTTTTATGAAGTGTTTTTAAATTATCTAAACTAGATTTAGTCTAGCCTAATTCTCATTGGTCCACCTCCAAGGCCATCCAATAGGAATTGGGTACACCTTGTGGGCATCTGGGCTAGGGAGCTGACATGTGTCCCTCATTCCCTTTGTGTAAAGGGAGCTTGTGTGTGTGTGTGTGTGTGTGTGTGTGTGTGTGTGTGAGTTTCTCTCTCATCCCCTACTCCCAAGGCTCGCCCCCTCCTATGTAGGGATTGATAAAGACTTTTGGGGCACACACAAAGCATCCAATTCCCCCCATGCTTGACCTTTATACACAACCTTTGAATTTTGGAACATTAGCATTTTGGAAGTCTTAATGGGCTGAACCTTAGGCTCTTTTAAGCCCATTGTTGCACATGGCTCTTTTGCAGATGCCCCCCCCCCCCCTTTGGATCCCTATTTTCCCTCCTTTGGATCCCTAATGTGGTCGGTCTGCTAGCTTAACCAATATTCTAGCTTTTTCTTCCCTAACACTTCCCCATATTAAATGATCAGTTTAACATGAGAAAATCATTTAGGAGAATTAGATATTGATTACTATGACATTACCTCTCTCTTGAAATCATAGTCGTCCTCGACTATGGGGTAGAGAAGATAAAGCATATTCATTAGTCCTTTTCTTAGCAGGTAGAGGATCCCTATGTTACCCTACGACATCATTCCACAATGGATGACTAGTCCATTTGGTGCTTGAGAGCCTGAGGCTGCCGCAAGCATGTCTGCACATTAGTGCTATCAATCTTCCATAGTAGAGTGACAAGCTCTACTTGGTGTTTGGGAGACGTCGTCTCCGCAAACTTGATCTAAGAATGCATACTACTTCATTTTTGTGCACAATAAAGAAAAAGAGAGTCTTGACAAAAACTTTGTTCATTTTTAACATTTTGTACATTTGCTTACTTTTGGGAAGCATTGTAAGCATTGACGAGGTTTAGGTTATCCTTTAATTGTATGCCTTGCATCCATCTAGCATCTTCAAAAGGATAATTCTTAAACTTAATAAGATATCATTGGATAGTCTTACCGCCTCTTAGTACCTTGTCTTCATGTCGGAGAATGGACTCGGGCTGCAACACCTCTTCTTGGTCCTCGATCTCCGGTGGGTCTTCAGTAGTTGGTTCTTGAGGTGGCTCTCCTTTGTAAGGCTTTAATAGGCTCACATGAAAAGCATTGTGTATGAGCCAATAATTGGGCAACTTGAGTTGATAGGCCATCTCATTGATTGGCCTAAGAATTTGGAAGGGACCATAGTACCTTTTTGCTAGTTTAGCATAGTACTTTTGGTGTCCCGTAGGATTCTTGCCCGTCGTGTGCCTTAATCGAGCCTTGGGAAATTTTAATAAGACCCAATCATTTTCTTTAAAGGCTTGGGATCTTCTGTGCTTGTCAGAGGCAGCCTTTGTTGTGAGATAGAGATAGCATCCTTAAACTTTTGAAAAGATTCTTGTAGGTCTCGGCTATACTCATCTGCAGCGAAGATCTTCCCATGTACCTTAAGTAGCAAGGGACTTTTTGATCTTCCCTCAATTACCTCGAAAGGTGCTTTTCCTGTGGAAGTATGTACAGTGTTATTGTAAGTATACTCCACTGAGGGTAAGTACTTCTCCCATTGGGATCTTTAATCTACTTCCGTTACATAGGATTTTAGTAGATCGAAAATTGTTAGGTTAGCTATTTCACTTTGGCCATCCGTTTGTGGATGATAGGCCGAAGAGAAGTTTAGACTGGTCCCTAAATTCTCAAGGAGACCCTTCCAGAAATTACTGGTCATTCTAGGATCTCTATCCAACACTATGGACATTGGCAAGTCATGCTACTTGAAAATTTGTGAAATGAAGAGGGTTGCCATTTGATGGGCTTTGATAGTGTTTTTGACAGGTATAAAATGAGATTGTTTATGGAACCTGTCTACTATCGTCCATATTCCTGTATTCCCATGGATAGACTTAGGCAATCCAAAGATAAAATCCATGGATATGCTCTCCCATGGTGAATTAGGGATTGGCAAGGGTTGAAGCAATCCAGGTCACTTCCCTTTATCAAATTTTGTCTTTTGGCATACCACACATTTAGAAACATACTCTTGTATGTTCACTTTCATGGTAGGCCAATAGAAATATGTTTCAATTCCCTTTAAGGTAGACTGAATCCCTCTATGCCCTGCATAAGGAGTAGCATGAGATTCATACATTACTTTCTCACGTAGTGAGTTAGTAACGCATAGTCTATTGCCATAGAGAAGATAACCATCTTGTAGAGTAAATGGTTCTTCTTTCTTCCCTAATGCAAGGGCTGAAATCACATCTCTAAAATCGGGATCAATAGCATACTCATCTATCATTGAAGATAGATAATTGTGAGTTGCTATGGAAACCGCATTTACTCTCGGCCCTCTTGAGAGTGCATCTGCTACTTGATTATGCTTGCCAGCAATGTGAGCAGTATGAAAATGAAATTGCGAAAGGAAATTTTCCCACCTCATTTGTTTGCCAGAGAGCTTGGTCTGCGTCATGAAGTACTTAAGACTTTGGTGATCCGTTCGCAGAATAAAAGGAGTCCCCTATAAATAGTGCTTCCATGAGTCTAAGGCATGTAGAACTCCAAGGAATTCCTTTTCATATATGCGTAGAGCTTGCTCAACAGGGTCGAGCCTTCGACTTTCATAGCCTATGGCGTGCCCTTCTTGAAGCAAAACAGCTCCAAGGCAATCACCACAAGCATCACATTGGACCTCAAATGGTTTTGAGAGATCCGGTAATGTAAGCACAGGTTGAGAGATAAGCTTTTCTTTAAGCTCTATAGTCGACACACATGCGATATGTGACGTCTTTCTTTGCACTAATAGCACAAGTGAGCAAAATGGAGATGAGCTGGGCCTAACCATGCCCTTCTCAACTAACTCATGCACTTGCTGCATAATCTCCTCTTGTTGAGCTTGAGAAACTCTATAAGGAGGTTTGTTAGGCGGTGAACTTCCTGGAAGGAGTTCAATTGCATGGTCATCATTACCTCGTTTAGGAGTTAGCTCACAAGGGATGTCGTCAATAAAGACATTTTGAAACCCCTTGAGAAAATTGGATAACTCTAATTCCTTTTGGTTGCTTTTATTTCTTTTGCTAAAGCATTAGGTTCATTTTGAGAATCTTTAACAAAAATCATGTACACGAAAATAGAGCTCTTTATTGACTTGTTGAAAGCTGGTGTATGTACAATGGGGATAGTGTTACCCATTTCCTTAGCATCTATATACATATCTTTTTCCTTGAACTTAAAGGAGATTCTCCTTTCAGGGAATTTAACATTGGCAGCCAAGCGATCAAATCATGGTGCCCCTAGGATTACATCCTCATGCTTGAGAGGAGAGATAAAGAAGTCCTCTTTGTCCACATAGCTTTGGACATGAAGCCTCAATTTCTCGATTAAGGGAGTGACTGAAGCTTCTTGCCCCTTGAAAGCACGGTCTGCGGGTAGGACATCTCCGATCTTGTAGGCTTGTATGCCTAACTTGGTGGCCAACTCTATAGATATAAAATTGTGAGTAGCATCGTGTTCTCTTACCTTTCCCCAAGCATGGCATAGAGGAGATCCTTTGTGGTGAGTTTGGTGATTCTCCTCCTCTTGGATTTCAACCAAGGTAGTTGTAGGAGGATCATGGCAGGTGTTCTTTTGGGGACAAGCGCGGTACGCATGCCCTTGTTCGCCGCACTTGAAACATCGGTTATCCTTGTGATAATGCTCAAGATCTTCAGGAGAGATTTTGTTTTTACCTTTGTAAACTCCCTTGTCTTTAGCTTTGTTGGAGTTGCCCTTAGGAGACTTTTGGACATTGTCCTTCCCCTTAGGCTCGTTGGAACCCTTGTTTTCCATGGGCTTATTATTTCTTTTGGGACACACGCATAGCATCCAATTCCCCCCATGCTTGACCTTTGGAGACAACCTTTGAATTTTGGAACCTTAGCATTTTGGAAGTCTGAATGGGCTGAACCTTAGGGTCTTTTAAGCCCATTGTTGCACATGGCTCTTTTGCAGATGCCCCCCCCTTTGGATCCCTATTTTCCCTCCTTTGGATCCTTATTATGGCCAGTCTGCTAGCTTAATCAATATTCTAGCTTTTTCTCCCCTAGCACTTCCCCATATTAAATGATCAGTTTAGCATGAGAAAATCATTTAGGAGAATTAGATAGTGATTATTATGACAACATGATCTTGGAGGCTTCAGAAGATGAGTCCACCACTATTCGTCTACCTCAGGAGAAGAGACAACCACCACTAACGGGAGTGACAATAGCATTGAAATGATGGGGGTCATTCTTAAAGACCCAAAAAGATTGACACAATGTGAAACACCTCTGACAAACCAAGAGGAACCATCATGTACGCAATCCTTAGAGGATGAAGGTAATTACAAAAAGATTGACACAATGTGAAACACCCCTGACAAACCAAGAGGAACCATCATGTACGCAATCCTTAGAGGATGAAGGTAATTACAAAGGATGCTCTCAAATGAGTTAACCAATGAAGAAAGAAAGGAATATGTCTCCATGTTGGGTAATTTCACTACATTGTTCATTGATGGCTATGATAAGATCACAGGAATCACAGTAGTACAACACCACATAAAACTCAAGGAAGGCAGTAAACCCGTGGTGCAAAAGCTCAGAAGGCTTGGAGTAATGCAACAAGAGGCACTACTTAAAGAAGTGAGGAGTTTGCTACAGGTGCAGGTTTCATCCCTGTCGAAGACTCAGAATGGGTCTCCCCAATAGTAGTCACACCAAAGAAGAATGGCAAGTGGAGAGTCTGTGTGGACTATAAACCTCTCAATGCAGCCACGAAGAGGGATCACTTTCCCCTCCCGTTCAAGGATGAAATTCTCAACAAAGTGGCGGGTCACAAGCGATACACAGTGTGCGATGGCTACTCAGGATACTTCCAGATTAGCATTGCGGAAGAAGACTAGAAGAAGACAACCTTCATCACACCTTGGGGATGCTTTGCCTACAGAGTGATGCCTTTTGGCCTCACTTACGCTCCGGCCACATTTCAACGCTATGTGACCTTTGTTTTCCAACCCTACTTTGGAACGTCAATACAGGTTTTCATAGATGATTTTTGCATCTATAGTTCACGAGCCTTCCATTTAAGCAAAGTCTATGATGGCTTAACCAGACTGCAAACCTTGGGTGGCCAACTCAACATGGATAAGTGTCACATTGGTGAAAGCAAAGTCACTCTCCTTGGCCATGTAATTTCAACAAAAGGGATTGAGGCTGACCCTAGCAAGATTCAAGCTCTGGTATCTTTGTCATCACCCACCGCCGCTAAGCAGTTGGTTTCTTTCCTTCAGAAGGTAAGATACTTAAGCAGGTTCATTCACTTGCTATCTCAAGTGGTACTCCCTCTACAACATGTCACCCAGAGGGATGTCTTCTCATGGAGCGAAGAAAATGAGCAGAAATTTACCGAGGTGAAGCAAATCCTAGCTAAGCTTCCCACCATTTCACCCCCTAAGTGGGACGAGCCATTCTATGTGAACCCCAATGTAGGAAGTAATACACTCGGAGCCGTACTAATGCAAAAGGACCCCCAAACTTCTTTCATGTGTCCTATTTACTTCTCTAGTTGTGTCATGACCCCGTCAGAAAAGGGATTTATCGAAGTAGAACACATGGTTCTTGCACTAATGTTTGCTACCACAAAGTTCCGCTCCTATCTTCTGCCTAGAGCCTTTGTAATTCTGACAATGGAGGAGGTCTTTCCATATGTAATGCGACACATGGATGTCTCATCTAGGATCTCTAAATGGCTGGTTAGATTACAAGAGTTCGACTACACCATGCAAGTGGAAAACTCCACCAGGGCTAGTTTAGGGAGAATACTCACTCATGAGAAGAAGTGGAAGGTCAATCCAGAAGCAAAAGAAGAAACACCAATGGTAGAAAGTCCTAAGCTAGAAAGAGCTCACTCTCTATTATTTGATGGAGCATACAAAAGAACAGTGGACCAGTCTGCAGCTGGCATAGTCATTTTCAATGAGCAACAAGAAAGGGTATTCTCCATCGGGCAGTTATTACACTCCCACTCCAACAACGAAGCAGAATATGTAGCTCTAATTCTTGAGTTGGACCAGTGTTTTTCACAAGGAATTCAATGCCTAAATGTGTTTGGAGATGCTCTGCTTTTGATAAGGCAGATAAACGGCACTTGGGTTTGTAAAAATCAGGTTTTACTTGGTCAAATACGCCAAGTTAAGGATCTTCTAAGGAAGTGTGAAGTAGTGAAACTATTTCATGTCCCCAGAGCAGAAAATCAGGAAGCAGATGCTCTAGCAAAGAAAGAATACAAGACGTTCCCGTAGGAGCAATCAAACAGAAACTACCCCTCTTTCAAGGTAGTGATGCTATGCTTGATATCATTAACTTTCTAGATACAGGAGAATGTCCGGAAGGGTACATCAAAGGCCAGAAACAGTGGCTAGTAAGGAAGGCTACCAGATACCGCCTTGTAAATGACCACTTGTATTGTAAGGGCAAGGATCAGATTCTCAGGCGAGTGCCAACCTTTAGTGAGATCACAGAGGTAATTTCAAGTTGCCATGATGGCGTCTGTGGCGGTCATTTTTCTCTAGATATCACCAGTAGGAAGATTCTACAAGCAGGATACTCTTGGCCCAGCTTGAACAGGGATGTACACCATTGGTGTAAAACATGCAAGGTTTGCCAAGTGGCCAGTGATCGTACATTAACCTATGAGCCACAGACTCCTATCATCTCGTATGGTCCATTTGAGAAATGGAGAATAGATGCAACCGGTCCTTTACCAAGGGCCCACTCAGGTAAACTGTACATCATAGTGGGTGTAGACTACATGACCCGATGAGCGGAGCCAACAGCCACCAACTGCATTACAGCCCAAGAGGTAGCAAGGTTTATATTTGAGCACGTATGTTGCCGTTTTGGCACTCCTCTTGAGATAATATCAGATAGGGGACCACGTTTCAGAGGCAATCTGGTGGGAGAACTGATGAAAAAGTTAGGCATCACACGTCGACATTCCACACCATACTATCCACAGTGTAATGGCCTAGTAGAAAAGGTAAATGTAATGATTTGCAAAATCATCACAAAACAGGTGAACAATCACACAGGGGACTGAGATAAACATCTCATGGCAGCTCTATGGGCCTACCGAACGACGTTCCGAACATCATTATGTTTCACCCCTTTCCATCTAGTTTACATAAAGGAGGCAATTCTACCCATTGAGGTACAGATAGCCAGCTTACGAGTCTTGGCTAGCCAGATGCAGCGCCCAATTGTAAATCTCCGAAACCACATCGTGGATCTGGAGAGGCTCCAACTAGATAGGGAAGAAGCAATCAATCACTATGCAGCGCAGGCAGAATGACGCCGGCTCACCTTCAATCAAGGGCTTAAAGAAAAGGGCCTGGAAAAGGGTATGTTAGTGCTGAGATACGACAACAGATTCGACACCAGGAAAGACAAGAAATTTCAACCGAGATGGGAAGGACCATTCATTGTCAAAAGGCGCTATGACAACGACAGCTATAAGATGATGGAAGTAGATGGGAGAATTCACAAGACTAGAGTCAATGGATGGAGGCTGAAAAGGTATTTTCTTAGGTTTGATCCAGAGTTCATGCTAGACGTTCTAGAAGAGGGAGAACCCTCTAATTCCACAACTAAAGATGCAGAGGAAGGGCTAGAAGCATGAATGCCTCTAGCCAGATGGGAGGGCTAATGACGGCCGGTTTTTGAAACCGCGACCGCGAGAACCACACCCTAAGTAAGGGAGGCCATATTACCAAAGAAGAAAAAAAAAACAAAAAAGAAGCTCTTTACCATTCACTACCCCCCCTCTAGGCTTAACCACTAGCGGGGCGCCGCCAGTTTGGCCACACACCCTCCATTATCGCCAGAAGACGGCCGGACTCACTCTCTCCTACTGCTCGGCTCCACCAATATTCTCTCTCTCTCCTACTCTGTCGCCGCTGCATCACCCGGCCCGGTGGGTGCATGAGACACCTATGCCTCTGTCACACCCTCCGGCGAGCCACCACAACTACTGTATATTCTCCCTCTCTCTCTTCCAAATATTCTTTCTCTCTCTACCTTTGCTCGTCCACACCCTCTAGTGGTCCACCTATCCCAAATTTTTCCCCTCGTCCACATTCCACTGGCCTTACTACCCCCCCCCTGTTTTCTTCCTGGCGGACCACGGGTCTAACACCCCCTCTCTCCTATCATCACTAAACTCTAGTTCTCTCTCTCTCTCTCTCTCTCTCTCTCTCTCTCTCTCTCTCTCTCTCTCTCTCTCTCTCTCTCTCTCTCGGAAGCAATCCCGCGGGCCTTAGATGATTCTCTCTTTCTCTCTCTCCCTACCTTGTCTGTCCCACCCCTATCCTCTCACCATCACTCACAACCTCTCTCTCCCTATCTCACTTTCTCTTCCCATGGCGGGAACCCGCATTAGGAGGGAGATTTCTTTATACACACACACACATATATATATATATATATATATATATGTAATCTCTCACCCCCCCTCCCGTTGACTATGCTCAACCCCTCCCCCCCCCTCCCCGTTCTCGGCTCCTGATGGCCCGCTGCTCACCCCCGCCCTTGCGCAGTCCGCCAAACCCAGCCCCGCCGGGCGCCGATTGAAGCCACACAAAACCCCCCCCCTTTATCCTCTCACCCCTCCCCCCTCTCCACACCCCATCCTTCCCTCCCTCGCGCTCTGCGTTCACCTGCAGCAGCAGGCGGCCCCCCTTGATTGACGCGCACCGTCGCCCTTGTTCCCAGCCCTCGCGCAGATGCTCACAAGCACACACACACACCCGCACACACACACACCCGCTCAGACACAAACACACCCTAGCACACACACCTGCCCTCTCTCACCCCATTCTTCCCCCCCGCCTCTCTGCTGTAGCAGGTCCGAATTTACAAAAAAAAAAAACAACAAAGTATATATATTGTTATATATATATAATACCCCACCCCCCCTTTCCCATGCATGCTGGCACACACACACCTATATATATACACATTTACACACGCACCCATACATACAGACACATGCATAAACGCACACACATAAAAAATACAAAAAAAAACGGAGGACCTTACGACAGGGATGCCATCAACAAAGGAGGACAACCCGAATCACGCGACACCGACAACAAAAAGAACAAAGGCGCCGAAGGCATGCCCCGGTCGACCTCGAAAAGACATACGCATTACACCGACACACCGGCAAGCGGCCAATCATCGGCATCACGCAACCACGACACCATTTTCAGTAAACCGTAGGTCATTATCATCA
This sequence comes from Adiantum capillus-veneris, assembly GCF_014529385.1. Taxonomy (NCBI): domain Eukaryota; kingdom Viridiplantae; phylum Streptophyta; class Polypodiopsida; order Polypodiales; family Pteridaceae; genus Adiantum; species Adiantum capillus-veneris. The sequence continues at coordinate 121,833,908 of NC_140936.1, read as the reverse complement.
TCATTTTTCAAGTTTTCACCCAAGCCTTGTAAATTCCCAATTTGTAATTTCTCTCTCTCTAGGTGATGTTCACAAAGGCCCACCTAGAGGTTTTCATTTTTTAATAACTCCCAAGACAAAGCAAGGGTCAACCACACCGGGCCCACCACCTTGCTTTGTCTCCCCGATTATCTTACCCTAATCAAACCGGGATTACCCTAATCCAAGCAGCCAACACCTATAAAAGGGCACTGAGAGGTCACTATCGAGGGGGGGGGGGGGGGGGGAGTTCATGAGAGGTCAGTACATGGTAGAGTTTTAGTGGGAGGAATTGACACTATTGGCATCATGGGGAGGGGACTTGTGTGATGGTTTGCTTTGGGAATTGCACCATGTGAAGGGAGCTACGTCCACCTCTTGACTCCAATGGTCGATGCACGCACACACACATTCTTGGTAGTAAGTTTCACATCATCGAGACGTCTCTAGAGAACGCACCAAGTAGATTCACCATCTCTTCTCCCTATCTCTCTATCACCACGGTGTGTCACCTCGCCGGAAGGGGGGGGCAGTTCATGAGAGGTCAGCACTTGGTATAGTTTTAATGGGAGGAATTGACACTATTGGCATCACAGGGAGGGGACTTGTGTGATGGTTTGTTTTGGGAATTGCACCAGACTGAGCTACCATCATTGTGTAGCTCCAAAAGAATCTGCTATGAGCTGAGGTGTAACTGTCACTTCTTTACTTTCCCCTGAGGATTGATTTTCCATCTTTCTTGATTGTAGTAGTCAGCTCATAGACTCTTTAAAAATCAACACGTATCGACAAAAGTGTAAAATATCCATGTAGATCCACCCTTTCTAGGTGATTGCTGATGCCTTCTTTGTTTGCATATTCAATGAGTTCCCTTGGAATCATCGATACATCCATTGTATTGCCTGTGGATCTTGGCAGGTCCCTTGGTATAGCTTTATGCCCTTCGTTTCTAGAGTTGCTTCGTCCATCCATGCTTTTGTTAGCTTCAATGTTTCATTGGGAATTGTGAAGGGCTTCGTCGCTGCAATGATGTCTTTCAAGGCAAGTCTTTTCTTCTTTACTGGCGGTTTACCAACTTCCATTGATCTTGCGTGCACTCCAAGTCCAAAAGTTAGCATCTTTTACTAAATATAACAATTGATCAGCTTCTAGCTATCCAAATGATTTCAATATTGAATCACAAGCTAATAAGGGCCTAAGGATGCTATGCAAGTGGACAAAAGTGCATTTGGATGCTCATTTTATGCTGTGAGACATCATACGTGTATGATGTCTATGTGCTTAGAATAAGGTGAAACTTAAAAGGTGCATAGCTTATAGCATGTACATCACACATATATGCCTGGAATTGGATTTGAACATGTCATGACCAAGATTTTGGCTTATAAGCTCTTTTTAGACTCTAAAATGGTGGAGTGACTATATTTGGGGTGTATGAGGTTCAAATGACTTGAAGATTGTGGTATGGACTCATGAACATATGATAAGAGCATAGGATAGGTCCAAACTACTTCAGATGACAAATTTAACACTTTTGGTCATCATACGTGTATGATGTCTTTTGTCTCCAAATAGCTTGAAACTCATATGATAGGATATCCACGGCATGTATATGGTGCCTATAGCATCATAATTGAATTTGAGCTTTTGAAAATGGAGGTTCAAAGCCATGAATGGGACTTGTACACTTAGATTTTTGCCATATGGTTGAAAATAGGTCAAATGATGTCTAAATATGATGAAAATTTGTTGGCAAGCTAATAAAGATGTGATAAAGGCACCGGAGGTCTCAAAATCACCGCAACATGTAAAAATAAGGAGTCTAGACATCATACGACTTTTTTGGCTCATGATTGATTTATAGTTTTCTCATGATGTGTGCATCACTTTGATGTGTTCAAAATGGAATTTGGACAAGTATTCATGTGCCCAAGGCCATAAAAGGTGTTTCTGGCACTTGAATTTGTGAAAGGAGGTGTATAATGACCAAAACAGGCTTGATCATGCCAAAACTTGGTGTAGAGGTTGTATGTGACATGATATTGAATTCTGGATAACCAAAATGCTGACAGAGTCCTTATTCAACAAGTCTAGACATCATATACATATGATTTCTATTCTTGGAAAATTGACATATGACCATTGGGGTAGGATGTTTATGCTATGTGCATGCCTTGTGTCAAGTTTTCCTGAGTTTGGAGCATTCTTTTTATGGATAAGACCATATTTTTCTTGAGGACTCCAGCTTAGCGGGTTTTGACCAAATGGTGGCTTTATGTGGTCCAATTTGCTTTATGTGAGATATAATGAGCATGATAAAGAGGCTGGTGTGGAAAAATTATCCTTTGCATGTGTAAAAAGGCCCTGCAAACACCATACATGTATGATATCTGTAATGCAAAATTGTGGTTTTGATGTAAGGGAAAGATTTGTGCTAGTGTCCTAAGCCCTTTCAGCTTTGGTTCAACTTAAAAATTCATATTTTAGCTTAGAACCTCCCAGTTTGGTACTTTGGACTTTGAAGTCGATTTTCGCTCTTAGAGATGACTTTCCACGATGATTTCTCTTGAGCTTGATCACCTACGCTTGTAGATGTTGTGGGGCACCTTTCCATGCCATCGTGTAGCCTTTCGCCTTATGGATTTCCTTTATGACAATTTGTCACTCTAAATGAGTCTTTTAGTTGGTGATGGTCAGGCGACGACTTTTCTTGATGTTAGACCACATGTTCATATTGTTGATGGTATGTCGATATTGCTGCTCATAAAGTTTGGTGGCAAACAAAGGCTACATTTGGCCGTGAGAGCCAAATGTCACTTTGCGTGTCTGAGGACTAAAGCAACATTTTAACCCACTTTTGGTAAATTGATTATGGAGGACGTTACACGTGCTCGTGGACTACCTCAAGAGTCACCTACCCAGGAAGTTTTGTGCCATTTTGGCGAGTTGTCCCAGATTGTCTTTTGTAAGGACCGAGAATGTTAGGATTATTAGTTTTGACCTAAACTGGTATGGAATGGCATAGGCATTCTTGTCTAGCCTAGGTGAACCCCCTATCAAGTCTTGTAGCTATCAAGTGCATGATTATCAAATTACGATCTCGTTTCGCTCTCTACTCGCCGATGCTACATAGCCGCTTTCATTAGTTTTTCACATTGAAGTTAGCATTGAACATAAAGAGCACATGGTAACAAACCTACCTCTCATATCTAGTGCTGATCGATGTGTCGTGGGCATCATATAAAGTCGTATACGTTCCGTGCGCTTTAGGCCTCTCAAGCTCTCTCTAAGTGTGAATAGTTAAAATGAGCTAGTAAGTTGGGTCAAAATATCTTATATCGAGGGTCTCGAAACCACTTGCCACAAAATTTGACATGTGGTCTGATCTCATTGAAAAATGCACTTAAGGCTAAAAAATTTCTCAATTTGGACTCCGTTTGCTCAACTACCAAAAAAATTGTCATTTCCCCCAAAAATTGGTCGAATTGGACTTTCAGCAACGTTCTCATAATTACAACCCGACTTCTCCATATGTTGCCCTTGACTTGTTGATCACCCCCGTATTTTTATTTGTTGTTATGTCACCATCTCACCTCCTTTTTTCCTATTTTTCTTTGTTTTCTTCTTTAAAAAATTGCAAAAATAAAGGAAAATAGCAAATCAATTTGAAAAATACCAATAAATCAAAGTAATTCAAAAACAGCACGACAAGCCACTATGTACATTTATTTATAATATTTTTGACCGGATTACTCTATTTTATCATATTTTAGCTCCAAAAACTGTTATTTTTACATATAGACACACACTTAGAGACTCATTTCTGGCGTTTGTCCTCATAAATCTGTAGATTCAAGTTAGATAAGGGCATGAGTACTTGGGATCACCAAGAATTCTCACAATCAAACACAAAAACCCAAAAACAATAAAAAAAAAATCCTTTTATGCTTGTTGTGGGTTTGCATTGACAATGCCAACCTCCCTCCTGGTTGGAGTCCTCCTGGACGATGGTGTATTGCCCTAGTGTATGTGTGGTGCATTGGTATCACCATTGTGCTAATGCAGGCCATGTAGTGCAACCCTATATGCATACTCAGTCAATGCATGGGAAAAATTTATGCTGTGCGAGAGGAGAGTATAAGCAATATTCTTATTGGCATTCGATTTTGCTGAGGTTTCCTAGTATGTCATTACCTGTATTAGAGCGGGGAAATAATAAGCATTCTAATTGTGCCGCTCTTTGTTTAATTGTCATTGGATGCTCTTGTACTGCTAGTCCGTCTTGCGTCATGTGGTTGCACAATTGTTTGATTCCAAAGTTCAAATATGTCGTATGCTTGGTCTTTTGTTCAAGAACCTAAATCTGAGGCTGACTCTTTTGAGCTTGCCACCATAAGCTCTTGGGTACCCAAATCTTATTCTAGTTTTGTTTTGGTTGTTGGGGCTTTGGTTCTTAGGTGTTTGTATTGATGGGAGTTCCTTGCTCTGTCTCTTTGGAATCCAAAGCTGTTCTTGATGGCCTAGTGCTGCAATAAAATTCTTTGGAACCCATACTTTTGTGATACACTATGGGTGCGGTTTTTTGGGTGTATCATATGTCAGTGGAGAGGTAGCTTTGAGCATGGTCTACTGAAACTTTGTGGCTTCATCCTTCTTGATTCAGACCTGCTGATGTGTTGTTGTGGGTTGTGACAATTGCCTTTGCTTTGTGGGTTTCCCTGACATACTCACTGTAATTTTCTCTTTTTTTGCCGTAACTACCTTGGGTGTGATATATGCTTTTTTGAATTGTTCTTTGGTATCCATTGATGAACTCCTGTAAGGAAGGGTTGTTTGCCCTCATCTCTTGACTCCACTATCGATGGTTTATCAACTTTGTGTGCAACAAATGGAACCATCTGGATTTCCTTTGTATGTTGAATGTTGACTATATTATAGCTCCAATCAATCTTCACATTGTACTTTCTCTGCTATGACTCACAAGACACATCTAGCACCTGTACAAAACAACAGTCACATCAAAGGACATCACATGACATCACTTGATATCACAGGACATCACTTGATATCACAAGATATCACATGACAAATCACAAACCAATTCATTCCAAATCTCAGACCATGACCATCGGAAACGTATTTAGCAATCGCTGACATGGGGTTGGTCGCACTGCACTCTAAGCTCACCCGAAGACTGTTGATGCGTTGGCCTTCGGAGCCAAGGCCGCGGGAGTCGACCCCATTTGGGGAACATAAAGTAAAAACAAAAAATAAATGTTTTTTAATTCCTGTCGCCAAACCACCTCCCCTCCCTTGCTCGCACGTGCAATGGGCCGCCGTGCCTCCCCTTGGCACCACTCCCTCCCTCTCCTCCATTATACCCTCTCTCCCCTCCATAATCGCCACTCCACTCCCTCACTCACTCCCTCAGCTACACTCTCTCCCTCTCCCTCTCCCTCTCATCTATTGATCAACTCTCACCCTCTCTCTCTCCCATCACCCGCTCACCCACGCTCTCTCTCCCTCTCTCGTTCTCTGTATAGCCCAATCCATAGGGCATGTGAAAAAAAAATAAAAAATAAAAAAATAAAATAAATAAATAAATAAATAAATATATATTGAGGTGGTCCGGGGCGGGAAACAAGAGAGGCGACCTCTAAACACCCCTCAAGGCTCCCGTGCTGCTCAATTGGGGCTGGGGCAACCACAAGCACAACAAAACAGCAAACCCACAGCCAAACCCAAACAAGATAGGGGCACCACCTAGTTCTGGTATGCGAACTAGGACGCAAGAGAGATTTTGGTACAACCAAGAAGATGCACCACACAACACACACAAGCAACCTCACACCAAGACACACACAAAATGGACCAGAGAGAGCTAGAGCAAAGGGAAGAGAGAGAGAAAAGGATCTTGCGTAATACCTTATTTGTGACTTGCAAATGGAGATGGTTTGTTAGGTTGCTATCGTAGAGCTTGTACAAAAATCACTCAAAGCTTAGTGATTGCTCAACATTGCCAAAACACACACACACACACACACTGTCTTAGGGTGTGGGAGACCTCTCACCACAATACCCTCTTACAATGGACACAAAATTGGCAATGAAAAACACACTAAAACACTTTCTAAAATCAAGATCAACCGATAGAAACTCAAAATACACAAGTCACCTTGAATTCATCAAACCGTATTGCACTAATGGAAGGACGAAGATTTGAACGTCGAATCACGCCTTTGATGCACCAAACCTCAATTTATTGATGATGAAGGAGCATATACAATAGTGGTTTTGAAATTTGAGGAACTCACGCTCTCTCACTTGCAATGTGTAGCTTGAAGGCTTCTCTCACACCCAGAGTGAAGCTCACAAGTGGTTGCTACACCTAAGTCTCTCCTCACGCATAGAGTGTTGGGGTGCTATGTGAGATGTTGGAGGTTGTTTTACAAGAAGGAGAGGGGCCTATTTATAGGTTGGAGACCCCTCATTAAGATTATTAGAAATCCTAATTTACAAGCTAACAAATCAAGATTATGATTTTTTTGAATATCAAAACATTGCGGGCCTTCTTTGTCTGCTTGAGTCATGGATGTGGGCAAAAGAGAGCATTATTGATGGCGAATAAGGTGAAAGTAGAGTTTTAAGGAAAAGGAAGGAGAGAGAGAGAGAGAGAGAGAGAGAGAGAGAGAGAGAGAGAGAGAGAGAGAGAGAGAGTTACTTTGTACATGTCTTCAGGTGAGGTGTCTTTTATGGTTAGGTCAATGCTATTTTGTGTTAGTATGTTAGTGGTTAGAGTTAGTAATCACTAGAAAGTTAATGTTACATTTACAATGGGTAGAATGAGGTGGATGGTTGAAGTAAGATGGTTGAATGAAGTGAGCAAATCCTTGTGATGATGAAGCTTGAAGAAGTTTTGGACTTACTTGTGTAGGTTCTCAAAATGACTATCGATCTTCTTCTTCGTCTTCCCTTCTTTACGCCACTGCCGCCAAGGTTGATTATCGTGATGAAAATGGTAATTCCATTGATGAGATCTCTTGATTTGCAGAGGTTAAGCATGGTACACATGCTGAATTTATGTATATATATAAGGGGTAAGATGGAATTGTACTTTGGAAGTAATAGAGAGAGGCATAGAGATGGTGCATGTACATGGAGAGCTCATATGAAAGCTATGGGAGTAAGAGGGGAGGTTAATGGTGAAGAAGGTGAGAGAAACCATTGAAGGTGTAGGTTTGAGTGAGGGATTGAGAGGAATGTGTGTGTGTGTGTGTGTGTGTGTGTGTGTGTGTGTAGAAGTGTGGAAAGAGGTGAGAGAAGACTATGGGCTACTTGTGAGAAAAGTGGGCAGACTGGGGTCCACTCAAAAAATTATAGTTCACCGCTGGTAGCTTCAAAAATCATGAACAAATTTGAGGTGATTATTCAGAGCGTGGGCTACATTTTATCTTTTGACCACCGCTCCAAATTCGGAGTGGAGATGGATATTAAAAATCCCACCAAAAGACCTGTTTTTTCTTCACAAAAAGTCTTTAGTGGCCCCCTCCTTTGTTGAATTTGTACAATGCATCCAAGAGGGAGCCCCTCCTTTGTCATATCATAATGCAAAGCATCCAAGTTGCCCCTGAAACATGCATGGAGGAGGATTATTGGTGAATAAAGAAATATATACATGGTGGGACTAGTGTATGGACTATTCATGGACTTTAGCTCAATGAGCACATGGTGTTAGAATAATGAGTAAAAATAATAATAAAAATATGAAGGAATTATGGATATGGAAAGATATTGGAATCATATGATATGGTCCCTCTTTGAATTATTTTGGGTGAAAGAGGAAAAGGTATGCAAGTAAATAATATAATAAACGTGACCAATGAGTAGAAATCAATTTTTTGTTTTCACGAGAGTGAGGGTGAAAATGTGGGAGTGATTTGTATAAAGGAAAAATATAAGGTTAGAGTATGTACATAATTGGCAAAATATACTTATGGTGTAAGAGGATGAAAGAAGGTGTACATGGGTTTAATAAAACACACACCTAAGTATAAATATTTAAATAAAATACCAGAATAATTATAAAAATCCCTATATTTAGGCCATATATATAATGCAATATTTACACACAAATGGGCCATAAGATATTTTATTTTTTTGATTTTATTTATTTTTTTGACTCAACTAGCCCAGTGAGTAGCTAGCTGAGGGTTTTTAAGAAAATATGGGAAAAGTCCCCTAACTCACACACGCCTATTTACAGTGAAATGGTAGGGATAGCCATAGTGTTTGGGTGATTTTGGTAGGGTGAGGTAGCTTACTATGGCAATTATGGAAAGCCAAAAAACGGCTATCAATATATATCTCCCCCTTAGATAATGGTACATTCATGTACCATTTATCCGATCATACAACATGTAGATTGTGTAACGTTTGTCTTTGTCTGCTCTCATCTTTGTATGATTAAGAAACCTTGTGTGATATGAAAGGTTCTCAGAGCCAATAGCAGGATGTAATCAAGTGACTGAGTAAACCTCCTCCATTGAGAAAGTTTCCATAACCACCCCCCAGGATCAAAGATCTTGAAATATCTTTCCCAAAGCGAGATGTATGGCATGGAATCACTTACTGACTTCGGTTGAAGAAACTTGTAGATTTTAATGTTGTCCATCATTGCATCTATCACTATGAATGTGATATAAAAGATTGGTTGCTCTTCCTCCTGTGTAAAGTTGATGTATTTGCTACGATCTTCAAGAGCTTGTATGAGCGAATTCGTGAACTGTAGCTCATAAAATTCATTCAACCTGGGTAGGCTCACCAAGTCAAAATATGGCCTTCATGATTTAGGAAAGCTTGATCCATGCTTTCAGCTGCTATTGGAAGGTATTACAAATAGTTTACCACATAAGTAGATAATAGAAGAAGGTTTCTATTGCTTCCAACACATTGGAAGAGAATAGATTTTGGTACTGATTGATGAAATGTCCACATGTAGCAATCAACAAGTTTTTCATCTATGATGAAGACCAGAAGCATCACAATGTGCGACCTCCATACACCAAAGAACCAAATGAAGAAGGTTTGGAAACATCCGTTCATCACCAAGTATTCATGTCCTCTTCCGCTTAAGAAGGTATGGTGTCCCCGATGAAAGGTATATGTGAAGAGAGGAGAAGTTGACCTTGAAGAGGTGATACCCAATATGAAGATGATTGGGGCTTCAAAAGCTTGGATTTCCTTGCTAAGAGATTGTCCCATGAATGAAGAGCCACCCACTAAAACACCATTGGAGAGAATGATACCCTTCTGATAGTTTCCTTTTATGATTTTATTTTTTACTACTCTCCCATGTTCTTCATCCCCTTCTAAGCCCCCCCTTTGGCAAGGTTGTAACTCCTCACATTGTACCACCTCAAAGGTTAATGGATTACTGTTTGATTTTGTGAAACATTTGGCTTCTTGTATGATAGGTTCCTCCATGCTTAACATACATGGGTCAAACCAATGCTTTTCAACATCCTCAAACACTTCTTCAAGATTATCCTCACATGGATTCAACTCACACTCTTCTACTTTGTTTTGGAGTTGGCATTCCATGTACACAATCATCTCTTTATGATCAATGTGGTCTATGATCTCTCCACCTATGATTTCATCTTCTTCTTCACTCTCTTCTTTTAGACAAGATACACTCTCAGAAAATTCCATAAGATCAAGGTTACCTTCAAGGTCTTCATTCTCCATAGAGTCATGTTGCACAAAAGCTTCGTCTGCTTGGACTAGAAATTGATCCTCCGCCAAAGGGTTGGATATATCCATTATTGAATCGTCAATGCCATTTGAGATATCTTGTGTCAATTTTTGCATGCTTGTGATAAAGGTAGAAGAAAGAGATTCCACATTTGAATCTTGGCCACACACTTTAGCACTTGAGTAATGAGTTGGCATGTAAGTAACTTCTTCAACATTTGTCGGAGTAGAAGGAGACAAGTATGGCAAAGGAGATGACTCCTTGATAGAAACACTTTCATGATGGTTGGATCTTCCAGCATGATGGAAACCATTTTTGATGTAGAAGTACTTGTGAACCTTCCTTCGGGCAATAGTGATCGCTTCTTCAAAGGTAGAGGGTCCACTACAAGTAACCTTAGTCTTTAGGAAAGGAGACAAACCCGAAATAAATTGCTCCATTTTTACATAATCTGAAAATGTAGAACTAAATCCACATCCTCCCCATTGACGAGAAAAAAAATCCTCATAAGCATAGTAGTCTTCACCATGTTGTTGAAGTCTCCCTAATGAAGCCCATGCTGTCTCTGTTGTTGGAATTTTAGAGAATTTGGTCTTCAAAGCTTTGGAAATTTGGGTATATCCATCTTCAATCTGAGAAGACATACTCCAAAACCATTTCTCAGCGTTGCCTCTAAGGCATAGCAATAGAGAATCCCCTTTTTCAATGTCATCCCTTTTACCAAGGATACAACAAACCATTCTAAAATCAGCAACAAAATCATCAACATCTTCTTCTAGATTTCCGAAGAATATTGGGATATCATCAAAGGTATAGCGTATCATAGTCTCTCAATGCTAGAACCACACAAAGATTAGTTCCAAACAATCATTTTCTCTCATGACATCAACTAACTACACAAAGTTTTGAAAGGTCTTTCAACATGAATTTTAGATTCTCATGTGAAAATGTTTTTTTCCTTTCTTATGTTATGCTAATCCAAACCATATTCTAGATCAATTTTTGTTGCCTTGAAATTAAACTCGGTCATACAAGTTTTCATGATTCATATAATCTACTTGATTATGCTAAAATTCAAGCATTCATGCAATACAACAAAATTAAGCACAAAGTCAGTCCTCAGTGGGGGCACCAAAATTGAGGCGGTTCGGGGCGGGCAACAAGAGAGGCGACCTCTAAACACCCCTCAAGGCTCCCGTGCTGCTCAATTGGGGCTGGGGCAACCACAAGCACAACAAAACAGCAAACCCACAGCCAAACCCAAACAAGATAGGGGCACCACCTAGTTATGGTATGCGAACTAGGACGCAAGAGAGATTTTGGTACAACCAAGAAGATGCACCACTCAACACACACAAGCAACTTCACACCAAGACACACACAAAATGGACCAGAGAGAGCTAGAGCAAAGGGAAGAGAGAGAGAAAAGGATCTTGCGTAATACCTTATTTGTGACTTGCAAATGGAGATGGTTTGTTAGGTTGCTATCGTAGAGCTTGTACAAAACTCACTCAAAGCTTAGTGATTGCTAAACATTGCCAAAACACACACACACACACACACACTGTCTTAGGGTGTGGGAGACCTCTCACCACAATACCCTCTTACAATGGACACAAAATTGGCAATGAAAAACACACTAAAACACTTTCTAAAATCAAGATCAACCGATAGAAACTCAAAATACACAAGTCACCTTGAATTCATCAAACCGTATTGCACTAATGGAAGGACGAAGATTTGAACGTCGAATCACGCCTTTGATGCACCAAACCTCAATTTATTGATGATGAAGGAGCATATACAATAGTGGTTTTGAGATTTGAGGAACTCACGCTCTCTCACTTGCAATGTGTAGCTTGAAGGCTTCTCTCACACCCAGAGTGAAGCTCACAAGTGGTTGCTACACCTAAGTCTCTCCTCACACATAGAGTGTTGGGGTGCTATGTGAGATGTTGGAGGTTGTTTTACAAGAAGGAGAGGGGCCTATTTATAGGTTGGAGACCCCTCATTAAGATTATTAGAAATCCTAATTTACAAGCTAACAAATCAGGATTATGATTTTTTTGAATATCAAAACATTGCGGACATTCTTTGTCTGCTTGAGTCATGGATGTGGGCAAAAGAGAGCATTATTGATGGTGAATAAGGTGAAAGTAGAGTTTTAAGGAAAAGGAGAGAGAGAGAGAGAGAGAGAGAGAGAGAGAGAGAGAGAGAGAGAGAGAGAGTTACTTTGTACATGTCTTCAGGTGAGGTGTCTTTTATGGTTAGGTCAATGCTATTTTGTGTTAGTATGTTAGTGGTTAGAGTTAGTAATCACTAGAAAGTTAATGTTACATTTACAATGGGTAGAATGAGGTGGATGGTTGAAGTAAGATGGTTGAATGAAGTGAGCAAATCCTTGTGATGATGAAGCTTGAAGAAGTTTTGGACTTACTTGTGTAGGTTCTCAAAATGACTATCGATCTTCTTCTTCGTCTTCTCTCTATACATGCATGGGAGCATCTCTCTCTCTCTCTCTCTCTCTCTCTCTCTCTCTCTCTCTACCCTCGCCCACATGCTCCCTCACCCACTTCCCCTCTCTCTTGCACCGTTGACTAGCTCTCTATCTCTCCGGCTCGATGATGGCGGCCAGACCAGTGAAAGAGTCTCTCTCTCTCTCTCTCTCTTAGCACCCACCACACACCCACATCCACCCACACACCCTCCCCCCTTCACCCTCTCTCACCTATATCACTCTCTCTTTCATTATCCACACATCCACTCACACCGTACACCGTACACACACACACACACACACACACACACACACACACACACACACACACACACACACACACACACACACCCTTAACCCTTTCCCTCCCTCTCTTTACCCCCTCGCTCACTATCCTGCTCTCTCTCCCTCGTTTCTGTACCGAGCCGTTATGTAAAAAAGAAACATCTCTCTCACTCTCGTTCCCATACACACACTTGCCAACACATTCATCCACTCACACACACACACACACACACACACACACCTACATGCTTTGCGCACACACAACAACACTTACATGCATGAAAAAATGCACTTACTTACATGCTCACACACATGAAACACCTACACGAACACACGCATAAGCACATATGCACAAACATTTAAAGTAAAGAAGAAAACAAGCGCCACACCATCAACAAAAGGAGAAAGACGACCAAAAGCTCGTGAAAGCGGCACCAAATTGAAGATTGACGTGAAGGCATGCCCCGGCTGGCCCCAGAAGTGACGAACACGTAGCATGTCGACATCAACAAAACACCAATTCTGGCAGCATTAACCTCACACCAGCCACCCGAACCATCAACCACACCCATTGTAAATGCCCCGATCTCCACTCTTCTCTAATAATGGCTAGTGAATTGTAAAAAACTCCCCACCCCACTCTTACCTCCTTTCTCTCTATCTCTACCCTCTCTCCCTCTCAAGCTCTCTCACTAGAGAGGCATCTAGACTCTCTACAGTGACCAGTGGGTATTTGCAAGGACCATTAGGTAAGAACCACCTCTCAGGCCTATATAAAGAGGCCTCCACTAAGCACAAAAGGGAGAGATAGCACAATGGAGGCACCACCTAGGATCCATGCACTCTACATTCCATACACCATTAAGCACATAATGCACCTCAGAAGCTAGGGAGCTCATTCTGTCATGTTTGTTGCAAGCATGTGCGTTTTAGCATTGGCAACATCACCACCACCACCAGTCTACACCCACACCATGGTTGATTTACTAGTCATGATCATCCCATGCACATAAAGCACTCATTAGCACCATGCAAGGCAGCATGACCACACTAGGATTGAGTGCACCAGCACCAGGCTACCCCTGACCACTCTCAACGCTAGTGATCGATGTCGTTGACGGCTGCATCATCTTGATTCCCTAAACTAACCTCCTGCTAATGTGCTAACACCGCTAACTCTAAGGTTCACCATGCATCATATGGCACTCGCATTCCATCATGTATCCCCAGTGTCAGGAGCAAGGCTGGTTATCAGCCAAGATCACCGTTTGTAAGTATCATCACCATCAATAAAGTGTGAAATCCTATCATGATCTCTGAGTCCATTCTCTCTTTAGCTTTGTTCTCCCTATACCCGTGGGATGGTTCTTCCCTTGTTTGACATCTCACTCCTGCCACCATAGGTCATCTATGTCTTTGTCCTAGCTGCACTTATGCTAGGTGGTGCCCCTTACAATTGTAGGATAACCCCTCGTTTGAGATGATGCTTGAGGAATTTGGGCTCTGTGTGGTGTAGAGGCCACCCGCCTGACACGTCATTTTCGAACATCATTTTCTTTGTGCCCCCACAGAGGATCCTTTCACAAAACCTTTTAGTTTACAAGACTGAAAACCTTAACCCTTTGTGGATGGATGAATGGCTAGTAGGGTTTTCTAACTGGATGACAAAAGAAGAAGAGTTACAAGCATAGCTGGATGAACTTTGCATCTCCATCGAGGCTCGTGTGCTAGGCGTAACGGTGATAGATTTGCAGTGGGAAAGACAAACATCATGTCATACTCAGTGGATATACATAGTCCGTGTGCCAAGGAGAAGAAGGAGGAGGTCGAGACCATGTCTGCAACCTACGACCAACCCACAACAACAATATGGAGGGAGCTCTACACAATAGAGATTCAACACTATTCTACTTCGAGAATCGGGTAACTCAAGTCACCGAGATAATTATCACAGTCAATTTCCAAGTCGCACCTGATGCTGCAGCACAGATAAGCACATGCTCGTGCTCTCACTAGAGAGACTAGGGATTTACTAAGTCCGTTTCAGGAAAGGACACCACTCTCTCCCACAAGTTTGGACAATGACTAAGTACCTCTAAGCTTCACATGAGTCAGTACAACCTACCTCAAGGCAGATTATACATTTTGATACGAGTACGTTCAATCAAGGTAATACTGGATTGGAAGGCTCACTACCAGCACATCATCAACACTATGCTGGGGGGGGGGGGGGGGGGAGCGCTTCTTTGAGGTTCTGGCATCAAATCAGCCATTTGTCCTACCTTTGGTACAAGGCAATGTACCATTTGAGATTTTAATCTATGTTCTAGTATAGAAAGGGTATACATGCCTTCTTGTAAAGAAAAAAAAAATCTTTTGGTTGTAAGCTAAGTAGGGTATCTTTCTAGCTCTCTCTCTCTCTCTCCCAGTAATCATGGCAAGTGTAACATTTTCAACATTTAAAGGAAAGAAGGGGGAGTATTTGGTAGCAAATTTCTTAGATGACTTTGAAGTAGCATGTTAGTAAGCAACAAAGACACAGATGAGTCCCGGGTTAGAATCTTTAAGCATCTCATGAAGCTAGAGGCTAGGTAGTGGTACAATGCACTCCCACAAGCAACTAAGGATAACTAGGAGCCCTAAAAACTGCTTTTAAGAGGCGCTTTAGGGGAGGTACCACTTCAGAGAAGCTGTGGGACAAGTTGAGAGACTTGAAGCAGGAGGGTCTTTTAGACTATGCCACCTATGAGTCCAAGTTCGTGGATTTGTGGGAACAGTGGGTTGAGTCACTGGCAAGAGGAGAAGTTGCACCTGATTTCCTAAAAAAGGACTGGTTCACGCATGGCTTGTGGCCGTCACTCAAGGAGAAGGGTAGATTCCCAGCTACATATGAGGTAGCCGTGGAGATTGCTCGCCTTAAGGACAAGAAACTGCGGATGAAAGCCAAAGAAACCGAGTCAACAAAAGCAGGAACATCGCGTCAACTGCCAACTATGACAACCACCACTCCACCAACACTAGCTCTTGGGGTAAGAAATGACCAACAAGATATGTTGGCCCACATTAATGATCAACTGCAGAATTTGTATGTCCACTTGATACAACAAGGAAGGAATCAGGAGAGAGATCAAGACTCGGGAGGAGCATGACGAAAAAACAGGGAGTCTCATTGCTACAACTATGGAGAAGATGGTCACGGTATGTATTGATGCCCCAAACCGCGACAACACTATAATAGATGAGGTAGGAGAAACTAGCTGTCAACCCCTAGAGAGAGAACACCTCCACCCCGAGCACCAACCCCACCAACACAAATTCTACGTCCACCCCATGCACCCCCACAAGCAGCCATTCCACCTCTTCCACTAGCACCACCACCTGATCGCATTGTAAACATCATAACCTTAGAGGAGAAAGGAAAGGCTATAGTAGTGGATCCACCCAGAGTGAAGGAGAAAGGCAAGGGTAAGGAGAAGGTAACCTTTGTAGAACCATTTGAAATCATGACTATAAAGAGAGCTAGGAGGAGAAAATTGTGCAAGCTCAAGGCCATGACGGAAAATAGGCATCACTGACTTTTAGTAAGGGAAGATTTCTAGGCCCTATGATCTAACATTGGATGTGGCAGGGAAAGGACCAAAGACTACATGGCCACAACTGCTACATCTCGCACCAACGGTAAGGTGGCAATGGTCTAAAATGGTAAGTACAAGGCCCTCCAAAGCGAAGGTAGCTGGAGCAATTTTGGGATGCAACATGGATGACATCCTTCCAGTCTCATCGACGTCAACATAAAGGGTAAGAGGGTTGGAAACACCTACATTGATGGCGGCGCACAAATCTCTGTGATGAGTGAAGCTATGATGCTTTGGCAAGGGCTCGAGGTTGACCGGCCTTCTCCATGCAAGGCAAAGATGGCAAACAATGCAAAAGTAAAATGTGCGGGTGTAGTAAGTGTAGTGAAGGTAAAAGACTTCAATACTAAGGTAGAAGTAGATATTTTTGTAATGCCAACTAAGGGGGAGGGCTATCCATTGATATTGGGAAGGCCATGAAGGAAAAATAGGAGGGCACTGGTCTTCTACGCATGAGTGGTAAGAAGGGGGAAACAATCTACTACGACATGAGGACCGGCAAGCAGAAACAAATGGACCTAGAGACATCAGCAGATGAAACCACTAGTGAGTCTTACACTTATGAGGAGGAGACCACTTCCACCGATGAGAGCGAAAATTCCATCGATGTGATGGGCATTATCACGAAGGATCTACAAAGGGCAAGCATGACTGGCGACCCGTCACAAGAAGGGCAAAGCAACCGAGAGAAAAATAAATCACCTGGCCTAGGAGAGGGTAGGTTGAAGAGTATGTTGTCTATGAAATTAACAAGTGAAGAGAAGGATAATGTTTTGCAAACATTGATGGGATTCCTTGACCTTTTCATTGACACTATGAAAGAATCACATGTATTACAACGGTGGAGCATCACATTAAGTTGAAGGAAGGGTAAAGCTAGTCATGCAAAAACTACGACGGCTGGGGGTCATACAGGAAAAGGCACTCCTTGCCGAGGTAAGGAAGCTACTGGAAGCAGGGTTCTTTCATCTTGTGAAAAACTTAGAGTGGGTGTCACCCGTGGTGACACTTAAGAATAATGGCAAGTGGAGGGTCTGCGTCGACTACAAACCACTAAATAGCCACAAAGAGGGACCATTTACCTCTCCCTTTCTTGGATGAAATTCTGAATGAAGTAGCTGGTTTTGAATGCTACACAGTGTGTGACGGGCATTCCGACTATTTTCAAATACGCATAGCCTTTAAAGATCAACTAAAATCCACTTTAATTACACCATGGGGCTGCTTTGATTATAGAGTTATGCCATTTGGTCTCACAAATGCACCTACCACATTCCAAAGATATGTCACATATGTCTTTCAATCGTTCTTTGCAACATCCATAAGAGTGTTCACTGATGACTTTTATATATATAGCCCTTACATCTCACACTTAGAAAAGGTGACTGAGGGTTTAGCAAGACCGCAAAGCCTAGGAGGGCAATTAAATGTAGACAAGTGCCACATTGGGGAAAGTAGAGTCATTCTTTTAGGCCATGAAATTTCAGCTAAAGGTATCAATGCTGATCCAAGTAAGGTGTTCACACTCATTGCACTACCTTCACCAACAACCGCACGTCAACTAGTCTCTTTTCTACAAAAGGTGAGGTACTTGAGTAGATTCATACACCTACTATCACAACTTGTTCTACCACTGCAACAGCTCACACAACGATCGACTTTCACATGGGACGAGGACAGCGAGCATCACTACAACAAGGTAAAGGAGGTCTTAGACACCCTACCAACTATCTCACCGCCTAAGTGGGACAAAAATTTCTATGTCACCTCAAGCATGGGTAATGACTCCTTGGGGGCTGTGCTACTTCAGAAGGATGCAACAACATCTTTCATGAGGCCAATCTACTTCTCCAGTTTCATGATGACAGTGGTAGAGAAATGTTTCACCATGTGGAACACCTAGTCCTAGCTCTTAGATTTGCAACTACAAAGTTCCGATCATATTTGTTGCCTTGGAAATTTGTAATCTTAACCATGGATAAAATGTTTCCCTATGTGGTACAACACATGGATGTTTATGCTAGGATTACTAAGTGGCTAGTTCATCTGCAAGAATTTGACTACACGGTACAGGTGGAAATCACGACAAGGGCAAGCTTGGGGGGACTCATGACCTACCAAAACTTTGAGAAAAAGGTAAAGCAATCTATGGGGGAGGGAATTGAACCATTTCTAGAGCCATCAATAGTAGAAAGAGCACACTCTCTCTACTTTGATGGAGCCTACAAGCGAGTATCCGACAAAGCAACAGCAGGTATAGTGGTCTTTGACAACAAAGGTATCAATGTATTTTCGCTTGGCCATTTGTTAGAATCAAATTCTAACAATGAAGCTGAGTATGAAGAACTGACCAAGGGGTTACAATGGTGCATCTCACAAGGGGTAAAGCTCCTTAATGTATTTGGGGATGCTCTACTTTTGGCAAGGCAAGTAAATGGATTATGGGCATGTAAGAGTCCTAGCTTGAGAACTCACTTAAGCTATGTAAACACTTTGTTGGGTAAGTTTGAAGCAGTTCAACTACACCACATCCCAAGGGCTCAAAACCATGTAGCCAACACCTTAGCAAGCCAAGACTGCAGGAAATGGTAGTGGGGCTATAAAGCTAAAGCTCCCTCTATTTCAAGGTAGTGACACCTTACTCGACATAATGCATTTCTTGGAAACAGGGGAATGTCCACCGGATCTAACAAAAGGGCAGAAGCAATGGCTTACCAGGAAGGCCACAATGTATCGGATTATCAATGATGGTTTGTATTGTAAGGGTAAGGACGAAGTACTTAGGAAGGTCCCTCTCTCTAATGAAATTATGGGGGTAAGTCATGATGGTGTTTGTGGCGGTCACTTTGCCCTATATATAACAAATAGAAAAATCTTGCAGGCTGGTTTTGTATGGCCTAGCCTCAATCGTGATGTACACCACTGGTGTAAGACATGTAAGTTGTGTCAACGGGCCGGCACCACGTCACTCATGCCTGAACCACAGACACCTATCCTTTCATATAGGCCATTTGAAAGATGGGGTATAGATGCCATAGGACCATTGCCTAGGGCCAACTCAGGAAAGTTCTATATCATCATGGGAGTCGACTACATGACTAGGTGGGTAGAAGCTACAACCACAACTAGGACCACAAATGCACATATGCTACAGGTTTGGCACACCATTGGAAATCATCTCTGATAGAGGGCCAGGTTTTAGAGCAGACTTGGTAGGAGAGTTAATGCAAAAACTAGGCATTACAAGGAGGCACTCCTCACCATATTACCCTCAATGTAATGGCCTAGTTGAAAAAGTGAATGGAATGATTTGTAAAATTATCACCAAGCAGGTTAACAATCATCCTGGGTATTGGGATAAGTATCTACTCCCAGCTTTGTTGGCCTACCGAATCTCATTCTGCACATCTTTGGGGTTCACCCCATATCATTTGGTATTTGGTAAGGAGGCAATCTTACCTATTGAGGTGCAACTGGCAAGTCTCAAAGTGATGGCAAGCCAGTTTCAATGACCCAACATGCATTTGAGAGATCACATCCTTGACTTGGAATGACGAAAACTAGACAGAGAAGAAGTAATCAATCATTATGCGGCACAGAAAGAACACACACGGCTTAGTTTCAATCAACATCTTCGGTGCAAAGATTTAAAGAAGGGCATGTTGGTGCTCCACTATGACAATCGCTTCGACACACGCAAAGATAAGAAGTTCCTACTCTGATGGGAAGGCCCTTTCATCATCAAGAACAAATATGCCAATGGGAGTTACTAGCTCATGGAAGATGATGGTAAGCTTCATAAGACTAGAGTCAATGGATGGCAGCTTAAACCTTGTTTTCTACGATTTGATCAAACTCCACTTATGGACAATCTTGATGAGGATACACCATCAAACTCCACCTCAAATGACAATGACCAAACGAATGAGTTAGTGCCCTAACCTTTAGGGGGAGGGCTAATGACACGGGGTTAGCCGCACCGCACTCTAAGCTCACTCAGAGACTGTTGATCATGCGTTGGCCTTCGGAGCCAAGGCCGCGGGAGTCGACCCCATTTGGGGAACATAAAGTTATTTTTTTAAAAAAAGTTTTTTATTGCTGTCACCAAACCACCCTCCCCTCCCTTGCTTGCGTGCATACAATGGGCCGCCGCACCTCCCCTTGGCACCACTCCCTCCTTCTCCTCCATTATTCCCTCTCTCCCCTCCATTATCGCCACCCCACTCCCTCAGCTACACTCTCTCTGTAACATTTAATGGCCTAAAAACTTGTGTGTAGCGGAAATTAGCATGAACATAGTGGGCATTTCATTAGAATAGATTCCTAATGAGAATTACAAGAGTGCTTGGGTGGAGAGAGCAACAAAAAGCATAACACCTAGTGAGATAGAATGAACATTACTTTCAAAAGAGAGAGAAATTAAGCTATTGACAACAGTTGAGGACCGGATTTGCATGGAGCCGGTTCCCCCTCCAAAAGGCTTTGTATTATGGTTTCTCCCATCAAGAGAGACATTGTACAATACAATTCTTTGTGTTCCTTCAAGACTAGCTAGTGCAATGAAGATGAAAGCTTCATGCACTAAGCAAAACACTTAGCAAACACAACATCAATTATCTCCGGTCTCAGACCCAAGACCTCACACACCTTCAAAGATGGTGAGAGCTAGCAGGGTATGAGAGTAGATTGAGAGGAAGGAGTATTCTTACAAGAAAGATGTACATCTCCTCTTGAAGCTTGGCTCTTGGTTGGATTTGCATCACAAAGCCAAGAGTTGTTGGTGTAGTCCTCCCTTCTCACAAGCTTGGAGTAGGCGATAAGCTTTCCATTAAAGCTTGGGAAAGAGAGAGAGAGTCTTCTTTACTTCACACATGAGATTGTGTGAGTGTGTGTATGATAATGCCTTGCAAAAATCAGCCCCCTCTCTCTCTTGGTCGAGCGACCCCTCTTGCTATTTGCTCATGCTCTACTCTCATTGGACCTCCCCAGGCCGAGCCAATGGTAATTAAGCACTATAAGTGATAGGCTTCTGACATGTGTCCCCCTTTCCCCTTTTGTGAGAGTTTTAGGTAATTTAATAATTCAACTAAACTCTCATTGGACCCCTTTGCCTCCTGGCGAATAGGAATCAGGCAAGCCATTGGGCTGCTGAATGCTCATTGGACCCCTTGGGAGACTGTCCAATAGTCTTCTAGAGGGCTTAATTCTCATTGGTTCTTTTATTAAGTGTTTTTAAATTAATTAAACTAGATTTACTCTAGCATAATTCTCATTGGTCCACCTCCAAGGCCATCCAATAGGAATTGGGTACACCTTGTGGGCATCTGGGCTAGGGAGCTGACATGTGTCCCTCATTCCCTTTGTGTAAAGGGAGCTTGTGTGTGTGCGTGTGTGTGTGTGTGTGACTTTCTCTCTCATCCCCTACAAGCAAGGCTCGCCCCCTCCTAAGTAGGGATTTGTAAAGACCTTTTTGACACACACAAAGCATCCAATTCCCCCATGGTCGTCTATGAGCTAGGGAAGATAAAGCATATTCATGAGTCCTTTTCTTAGCGGGTAGAGGATCACTATGTTACCCTACGACATCATTTCACAATGGATGACTAGTCCATTTGGCGCTTGAGAGCCTGAGGCTGCCGCAAGCATGTCTTCACATTAGTCCTATCATCTTCCATAGTAGAGTGACAAGCTCTACTTGGTGTTCGGGAGACGTCGTCTCTGCAAACTTGATCTAAGCACGCATACTACTTCATTTTTGTGCATGATAAAGAAAAAGAGAGTCTTATAAGACAAAAATTTTGTTCATTTTTAACACTTGTACATTTGCTTACTCTTGGGAAGCATTGTAAGCATTGACAAGGTTTAGGTTGTCCTTTAATTGTATGCCTTGCATCCATCTAGCATCTTCAAAAGGATAATTATTAAACTTAATAAGATATCATCGGATAGTCTTACCGCCTCTTAGTAACTTGTCTTCATGTCGTAGAATGGACTCGGGTTGGACTCGGGTTGCATCACCTCTTCTTGGTCCTCGATCTCCGGTGGGTCTTCAGTAGTTGGTTCTTGAGGTGGATCTCCTTTGTAAGGCTTTAATAGGCTCACATGGAAAGCATTGTGTATGAGCCAATGATTGGGCAGCTTGAGTTGATAGGCCATCTCATTGATTGGCCTAAGAATCTGGAAGGGACCATAGTACCTTTTTGCTAGTTTAGCATAGTACTTTTGGTGTCCCGTAGGATTCTTGCACGTCGTGTGCCTTAATTGAGCCTTGGGAAACTTTAATAAGACCCAATCATTTTCTTTAAACGCTTGGGCTCTTCTGTGCTTGTCAGCAGAAGCCTTTTGCGTTTGCTGTGAGATAGAGATAGCATCCTTAATCTTTTGAAAAGATTCTTGTAGGTCTGGGCTATACTCATCTGCAGTGATGATATTCCCATGTACCTTAAGTAGCAAGGGACTTTTTGATCTTCCCTCAATTACCTCGAAAGGTGCTTTTCCCATGGAAGTATGTACAGTGTTATTGTAAGCATACTCCACTAATGGTAAGTACTTCTCCCATTGGGATCTTTGATCTACTTCCGTTACATAGGCTTTTAGTAGATCGAAAATTGTTAGGTTAGCTATTTCACTTTGGCCATCCGTTTGTGGATGATAGGCCGAAGAGAAGTTTAGACTGGTCCCTAAATTCTCAAGGAGACCCTTCCAGAAATTACTGGTCATTCTAGGATCTCTATCCAACACTATGGACATTGGCAAGCCATGCTACTTGAAAATTTGTGAAATGAAGAGGGTTGCCATTTGATGGGCTTTGATAGTTTTTTTGACAGGTATAAAATGAGATTGTTTACGGAACCTGTCTACTATCGTCCATATTCCCGTATTCCCATGGATAGACTTAGGCAATCCAAAGATAAAATCCATGGATATGCTCTCCCATGGTGAATTAGGGATTGGCAAGGGTTGAAGCAATCCAGGTTGCTTCCCTCTATCAAATTTTGTCTTTTGGCATACCACACATTTAGAAACATACTCTTGTATGTTCACTTTCATGGTAGGCCAATAGAAATATGTTTCAATTCCCTTTAGGGTAGACTGAGGAGGAGCATGAGATTCATACATTACTTTCTCACGTAGTGAGTTAGTAATGCATAGTCTATTGCTATAGAGAAGGTAACCATCTTGTAAAGTAAATGGTTCTTCTTTCTTCCCTAATGCAAGGGCTGAAATCACATCTCTAAGACCGGGATCAATAGCATACTCATCTATCATTGAAGATAGATCATTGTGAGTTGCTATGGAAACTGCATTCACTCTTGGCCGTCTTGAGAGTGTATCAGCTAGTTGATTATACTTGCCAGCAATGTGAGCAATATGATAATGAAATTGGGAAAGGAAATTTTCCCACCTCATTTGTTTGTTGGAGAGCTTGGTCTGCGTCATGAAGTACTTAAGACTTTGGTGATCCATTCGCAGAATGAAAGGAGTCCCCAATAAATAGTGCTTCCATGAGTCTAAGGCATGTAGAAATGCAAGGAGTTGTTTTTCGTATATGCCTAGAGCTTGCTCAACAGGGTCGAGCCTCCGAATTTCATAGCCTATGGCATGCCCTTCTTGAAGAAAAACAGCTCCAAGGCAATCACCACAAGCATCACATTGGACCTCAAATGGTTTTGAAAGATCCAGTAGTGTAAGCACGGGTTGAGAGATAAGATTTTATTTAAGCTTTTCGAAAGCATTGTTCTCCTTAGCAGACCATGTATACCTAACGCTTTTCTTTGTTAGGTCATGTAATGGTCCCGCAATTTGTGAGACCTTTTGTATGAAGAGTCTATAGTATGCACACATACCTATAAAGCTTCTTAGTTTATGAAGATTCTTTGGTTTAGGCCATCCTTTTATTACCTCTAACTTTGATGGATCCATTTGGATGCCATCCTAAGAGATAATGTGACCTAAATACTGAATCTCTTGCAAGAAAAAATCACTTTTCTTTCGATTAACATAGAGTTTATTCTCTCTTAAAACCTGAAATATTACCTGGAGATGTTGCTTGTGTTCTTCTAATGAATTATAGTAGATGATAATATCATCAAAGAACACTCCAATGAAGGTTCGATGAGGCCGGAACAGCTTCTCCATCAAGCGGTTGAATGTGGCTGGTGCATTGGTCAAGCCAAAAGGCATGACAATGTATTCGTAAAGACCAAATGTGGTGCGAAATGCGGTCTTTACAATGTCTTGATCAACTATCCTTATTTGATGATAGCCACTTTTTAGGTCAATCCTACTGAAGTAGGTTGATCCTTGTAGCTTATCAAATAGGTCTTCTGCCCGTGGAACGGGAAAATTATTCTTGATAGTGATCCTATTTAGTACTCTATAGTCAACACACATATGATATGTGCCGTCTTTGTTTTGCACTAATAGCACAAGTGAGAAAAATGGAGATGAGCTAGGCCTAACCATGCCCTTCTCAACTAACTCATGCACTTGCCGCATAATCTCTTCTTGTTGAGCTTGAGAAACTCTATAAGGAGGTTTGTTAGGCGGCGAACTTTCTGGAAGAAGTTCAATTACATGGTCATCATTACCTCGTTTAGGAGGTAACTCACAAGGGATGTCGTCAATAAAAACATCTTGAAATCCCTAGGGAAAATTGGATAACTCTAATTCCTTTTGGTTGCTTTTATTTCTTTTGCTAAAGCATTAGGTTCATTTTGAGAATCTTTAACAAAAATCATGTACACAGAAATAGAGCTCTTTATTGACTTGTTGAAAGCTGGTGTATGTACAATGGGGATAGTGTTACCCATTTCCTTAGCATCTATATACATGTATTTTTCCCTGAACTTAAAGGAGATTCTCCTTTCAGGGTATTTAACATTGGCAGCCACGCGATCAAACCATGGTGCCCCTAGGATTACATCCTCATGCTTGAGAGGAGAGATAAAGAAGTCCTCTTTGTCCACATAGCTTTGGAAATGAAGCCTCAATTTCCCGATTAAGGGAGTGACTGAAGCTTCTTGCCCCTTGAAAGCACTGTCTGCGGGTAGGACATCTCCCATCTCATAGGCTTGCATGCCTAGCTTGGTGGCCAACTCTATAGATATAAAATTGTGAGTAGAACCAGGGTCAAAGAGAATAAAAGCGTCATATTCTCTTACCTTTCCCCAAGCATGGCATAGAGGAGATCCTTTGTGGTGAATTTGGTGGGTCTCCTCCTCTTGGATTTCAACCAAGGTAGCTCTAGGAGGATCTTGGTGGTTGTTCTTTTGGGGACAAGCACGGTACGCATGCCCTTGTTTGCCGCACTTGAAACACCGGTTATCCTTGTGATAACGCTCAAGCTCTTTAGGAGAGAGTTTGTTTTTACCTTTGTAAACTCCCTTCTCTTTAGCTTTGTTGGAGTTGCCCTTAGGAGAATTTTGGACATTGCCCTTCCCCTTAGGCTCGTTGGAACCCTTGTTTTCCGTGGGCTTATTATTTCTTTTAGCCCCCGTTTGGAAATTGATTTGAGAGGCCACCATAGTATGGTGTATTACCGCCGATATGGTACGTGGCCTGTGGGAGTTGACATACTCCGCCATTTCTTCGGTTAAGCCCGCACAAAATTGTTGCTTTTGCTCTCCAAAATCCAACTTTTTGAAGACAGTGGCTTTGAGTTGTAGGTCCCAAAACTTGTCTACATATTTGTGGATGGATTCATAGGGAGAGAGCTTTAAGCTTCGCCATTCGGTGAGTACTTTGTCTTTGGAATCGGTGGCCAAAAACTGCTTCATAATGGAAGCTCTTAAAGCTTTCCATGTTCGCGGAGCTTCACCGTTGGCTCGTAGGCTAGACCACCATTGCCTGGCGGACTTTTGAAAGTGCATAGCTACATGGCGTAGCCTAGAGGACTTCGTGAAGCCCTCATCTCCAAACGCCGCATCAAATTGTTGGATAAAGACCAAGACTTTGTCCATAGCACCAAAGTTGCCATCATAGGTAAGGAAAGAGATGCTCTTCCCTCCCTCTTTGAACTTCTTCAGCTTGGACGACCTCTTCCATTTGGCATAGGATTTCCTATGGCCTCTAATTTTTGATGGTTCAAAGGTTGCACCATCACTTTCTTCAGAAGGTGAAGAATTTGAAGAAGGTGGAGAAGAGGGTGACCTCTTTCTCGCCTTTTTCTTGTCTTGATCTTCATCGTCTTCACCATCACTTTCATAAGAGGAAGAGGATGAAGAAGATGGAGAAGAGGGTGTCCTCTTTCTCGCCTTTTCTTCTCTTGCTTTTTATCATCCCTCTTTGAATTATGGTGTGGAGAAGGATGCGATGGTCTTCTCCGCTTTGGTGGTGATGGAGAGCGTTTAGCCCGCCGTCTTCATGGAGCCATCTCCTCCGAGGTGACGGGAGACTCACTTCTTTCTCGTTCCTTCGGTGGAGGCTCTTGAGTTCTCCTTTGGGAAGGAGATGCATCATCAAGAAGTAAAGGCTCTTTGTATGGATTCTCTTCTTCTTCCTGAATCGGAGAGAGACCTCTTTTGGAAGTCTCACAAGGAGGCTTCCTAGGTGTTCTCTCGTCATGGTGGTGAGCTTGGAGAATCCCATGAGCACAGAGCTACCGTTGCACTTCACTTTGGAGAGATGGATTTCCCATGGATTGTTGAAGCCTAGAAATAAGATAGTTAACAAGCATCGGGGCATCATTAGTAGCTTGCTCATTAGCAAAATCAAAGCTATCAACATTAATTTCACTCTCTTCACTATTGTTAGCCATTCTAACAACTTTTAGGTGTAAACTTTTTAGGTGTACTTTGGCACTTCAAGCCCTAGTTGCTACTCCTCTTTACCCCTTTAGAAAAAGCACTCAAGCTACTGTACCCATGGCTCGAATACCATTAATTGCAAGGAATAGAAGAGAGGGTCATTCAAACACCAAAACAACACTGGCTCCTGTCAAGCTTCTTATAGCTCAATTGTGGTTAAGCCGTAGGCAAGCCCCGTAGGACTCTACTATTAAGACCATAGCTCTCGACGGTGATGCCCCATTAGCTGCACGAAGGCAGGCACACTGCAAGGCTGAAAAATCCCTATTCTACTTACTCACATGCAATTAATAATACCAACCATTTATAGCTAGCTTGAGGACTTGCCTTCTTGAGCAAGAAAAGAGAAACCTTATGCTCTCATACCAATGTAACATTTAATGGCCTAAAAACTTGTGTGTAGCGGAAATTAGCATGAACATAGTGGGCATTTCATTAGAATAGATTCCTAATGAGAATTACAAGAGTCCTTGGGTGGAGAGAGCAACAAAAAGCATAACACCTAGTTAGATAGCATGAACAATACTTTCAAAAGAGAGAAATTAAGCTATTGAAAACAGTTGAGGACCGGATTTGCATGGAGCCGGTCCCCCCTCCAAAAGGCTTTGTATTATGGTTTCTCCCATCAAGAGAGACATTGTACAATACAATTCTTTGTGTTCCTTCAAGACTAGCTAGTGCAATGAAGATGAAAGCTTCATGCACTAAGCAAAACACTTAGCAAACACAACATCAATTATCTCCGGTCTCAGACCCAAGACCTCACACACCTTCAAGTAGGGTATGACAGTAGATTGAAAGGAAGAAGGAGTATTCTTATGAGAAAGATGTACATCTCCTCACATAATCACTCATATTAGCATAGCTTAGCTTAGTAATTTGCATGGTAGAGGAGATGAGCATGCATTGAGGCTTGGCTCTTGGTTGGATTTGCATCACAGAGCCAAGAGTTGTTGGTGTAGGCCTCCCTTCTCACAAGCCTAGAGTAGGTGATAAGCTTTCCATTAAAGCTTGAGAAGGAGAGAGAGAGTCTTCTTTACTTCACACATGAGATTGTGTGAGTGAGTGTGTGATAATGCCTTGCAAAAATCAGCCCCCTCTCTCTCTTGGTCGACCCCTCTTGCTATTTGCTCATGCTACAGTCTCATTGGACCTCCTTAGGGCTAGCCAATGATAATTAAGCAGTATAAGTGATAGCCTTCTGACATGTGTCCCCCTTTACCCTTTTGTGAGATATTTATGTAATTAATAAATGCAACTAAACTCTCATTGGACCCCTTTGCCTCCTGGCCAATAGGAATCAGGCAAGCCATTGGGCTGCTGAATACTCATTGGACCCCTTGGGAGACTGTCCAATAGTCTTCTAGAGGGCTTAATTCTCACTGGTTTTTTTATTAAGTGTTTTTAAATTAATTAAACTAGATTTACTCTAGCTTAATTCTCATTGGTCCACCTCCAAGGCCATCCAATAGGAATTGGGTACACCTTGTGGGCATCTGGGCTAGGGAGCTGACATGTGTCCCTCATTCCCTTTGTGTAAAGGGAGCTTGTGTGTGTGTGTGTGACTTTCTCTCTCATCCCCTACAAGCAAGGCTCGCCCCCTCCTAAGGAGGGATTTGTAAAGACTTTTTTGACACACACAAAGCATCCAATTCCCCCATGGTTGACCTTTGGACACAACCTTTGAATTTTGGAACCTTAGCATTTGGGAAGTCTTAATGGGCTGAACCTTAGGGTCTTTTTAGCCCATTGTTGCACATGGCTCTTTTGCAGATGGCCCCCCCTTTGGATCCCTATTTTCCCTCCTTTGGATCCCTACTGTGGCCGGCGATCTGCTAGCTTAACCAATATTCAAGCTTTTTTTCCCCTAGTACTTCCCCATATTTAATGATCAGTTTAACATGAGAAAATCATTTAGGAGAATTAGATATTGATTGTTACGACACTCTCTCTCTCTCTCTCTCTCTCTCTCCTCTCTCTCTCTCTCTCTCCCCCTCTCGTCTATTATTCAACTCTCACCCTCTCTCTCCCTTCACCCACTCACCCACGCTCTCTCTCTCTCCCTCTCTTGTTCTCTGTAAAGCCTAGACCATAGGGCGCATGAAAAAAAAATAAATAAAAAGAAATAAAAAAAAAAAATCTCCCTCGTTCGTCACCTGGTAGTAGAGGGGCCGCCATGCATGGGAGCATATTTTGCTCTCTCTCTCTCTCTCTCTCTCTCTATCTCTCTCTCTCTCTCTCTCTCTCTCTCTCTCTCTCTCTCTCTCTCTCTCTCTCCACGCTCCCTCACCCACTCCCCCCCCCCCCCCTGTGTGTGTGTGTGTGGCCCGATGACGGTGACCAGACCAGCGAAAGAGTCTCTCTCTTAACACCCACCACACACCCACATCCACCCACACACCCTCCCCCCTTCACCCTCTCTCTCCCCTCACCCGCTCACTCACGCTCTCTCTCCCTCTCTTGTTCTCTGTGTACTTGGCGAGCAGCAACAAAAATACATCTCTCTCTCTTTCATTATCCACACATCCACTCACACCCTACACACACACACACACACACACACACACACACACACACACACACACACACACACACACACACACACACACACACACACACACACACACACACACACACACACACACACACACACACACACACACACACACACACACACACACACTTAACCCTTTCCCTCCCTCTCTTTCCCCCCTCGCTCTCTGTCCCACTCTCTCTCCCTCGTTCTTGTACCGAGCCAGTATGTAAAGAAAAAAGAAATCTCTTTCACTCTCGTTCCCACGCATACACTTGCCAACACATTCATCCACTCACTCACACACACACATATATATACACACACCCACACGCTTTGCACGCACACAACCACACTTACACGCATGAAAAAAGTGCACTTACTTACATGCTCACACACATGAAACACCTACACGCACACACGCATAAGCACATATGACATTTAAAGCAAAGAAGAAAACGAGTGCCACACCATCAACAAAAGGAGAAAGACGACCAAAAGCATGCGAAAGCGGCACCAAATCAAAGATTGACATCGAAGGCATGCCCCCCGGCTGTGGCCCCAAAAGTGACGAACTCGTAGCATCTTGACATCAGCAAAACACCAATTCTGGCAGCATTAACCTCACACCAGCCACCCGAACCATCAACACCCATTGTAAATGCCTTGATCTCCACTCTTCTCTAATAGCCTAGCCAATGGCTAGTGAATTGTAAAAAACTCCCCACCCCACTCTAACCTCCTTTCTCTCTATCTTTACCCTCTCTCCCTTTCAAGCTCTCTCACTAGAGAGGCATCTAGACTCTCTACAGTGACCAGTGGGTATTTGCAAGGACCATTAGGTAAGAACCACCTCTCAATCCTATATAAAGCCTCCACCAAGCACAAAGGGGAGTGATAGCACACTGGAGGCACCACCTAGGCTCCATGCACTCTATAGTCCATACACCACTAAGCACATAATGCACCTCACAAGCTAGGGAGCTCATGGTGTCATGTTTGTTGCAAGCATGGGTGTTTTAGCATTGGCAACATCTCCACCACCACCAGTCTCCACCCACACCATGGTTGATTTACTAGTCATGATCATCCCATGCACATAAATCACTCATTATCACCCTGCAAGGCAGCATGACACACAAGGATTGAGTGCACCGTCACCAGGCTACCCCGGGCCACTCTCGACGCTAGTGATCGATGTCATCAATAGCTGCATCATCTTGATGTTTCCCTAAACTAACCTCCCGCTAATGTACTAACACCGCTAACTCCAAGGTTCACCATGAACCATATGGTGCTCGCATTCCATCATGTACCCCGAGTGTCAGGGGCAAGTATGGTCATTAGCCAAGATCACCATTTGTAAGTATCATCACCATCAACAAAGTGTGAAATTCTATCATGATCTCTGAGTCCATTCTCTCTTTAGCTTTGTTCTCCCCATACCCGTGGGATGGTTCTTCCCTTGTATGGAATCTCACTCCTGCCACCCTAGGTCATCTATGTTTGCGTCCTAGCCGCACTTATGCTAGGTGGTTCCCCTTGCAATTATAGGATAACCCCTCGTTTGAAATGATGCTTGAGGAATTCAGGCTATGTGTGGTGTAGAGGCCACCCCACCTGGCACATCATTTCCAAACATCATCGCATCAGATCCATTCCGGACCTCACTAATGTCCGATTAACTAATCCTTATTGCAATCATGTCTATAGAGATTTATGAGACCAAAATGCTGCAGTCATTTTGTCTTTCAGTTCCTGCACTCAAAAAAGTCAAGTACAAATCTTGGGATTCCAGTTATAAAGTCAAACAACAGAATACTACTCAACCCTAGAGAAAAAGCTTAAGAAAACTATGTAGAAGAAGATGGAGAGCTCGAGGTGATAGATTAATGGCGGTAAGGAAGTTCTCTTCTCTTTGCTGTCGTAATTTCCCTCAAGCACTCTCCTTCTCCTGCTCTTCTTGCTCAAAAAGTTATGCCCTTGTGATTGCCAAAAAAAAAAACTCTTTGAACTCCCTCAAAAATGCTCAAAAAATTGGTTTTATACAACCCATTGGCTATTTTTAGCAAGTCCCCTGAGCATGAACACTTATCCACTTCCTTGCATGAATATTGCCTCCTATAGGGGTATCTACCACTCTTCTCTCTCTCTCTCTCTCTCTCTCTCTCTCTCACACACACACACACACACACACACACACACACACACACACACACACACACACACACACACACACACACACACACACTATCTTGTGAGCACCACGGGAAGGGCTCCTCCCCTAGCACTAACGCTAGTGGGAGGGCTTGTTAGCCTTCACTGAGGCTTAGGCCCTTAAAGGTGCGTGGGACCAGGCCCAATGGATAGCCATGTCATCATTCGCACCAGTGCAACACCAGATGGCCTCAAAAACACCACCACCTGCTTTGTCACAGTGTGCCACAAACGGTCGACAGAGCGGCCACAAGCAGTGTCAAGCACCGATAGCCATGGCCAAGCTCAAGGGGACCTCTTGCCCACCTTTGTGTTGGCTATGAGGTCCTCGCGATATAGTATATATAGAGAGAGGCTTCTTTACCTATGTTACTACATATGGGTTCATTCAATGGACACATGGCAATCGTATGGCCTCTAGCCTCTTAAGGCTTCTTAATTCCAACCAAAAACCATTCAATTAAACTTTCATATGAAAAAAAATTCCCCTCAACATTCTTGGCCTGCCCTTTGATTCTTGGTGAACTATGTGACAAGCCGTAAAATCCCACTGAAAGCTCAATGAACTTTAAAAATCAAAGGAAATGATTGAAAATTAGTGATCCTTATCAAAAAATTACTCAGTAAAGTCAAAGAAACTACAAAGAACCAAATAAGAAAAATATAAGTCAAGCTTTGCATGTTTCTTTTCTTTTTTTTGATATTTTGGTCAATTATTTGAGTATTTTAAGATAAAACAAATCCTAATTAATGATTTCTAAACAAAAATTTACAAAATTTTGGTAATATTTTGCAATAAATAACCAAATTTAGGAAAATCTACACAAACAATGCTTGTAATTTGTTATAGGATATTGGAATCCAATTTTTTCTTGGGTCCACATGGAATGCCTCCCCCCTCCTTCCCCCCAATTGGAGGCCTCCCACATGACCACATGATGGTTGTGCAATGGATGGGTGAAAAAGGATCGTTTCTTATGCAAGGCCATGTAATGTGCACCTATACAAATGCATACGCAATCCATGCATAGAAAAATTTATGTTGTGCAAGAGGAGAGTCTCGAGCGACTTGCTCAAGGCCATTTTTTGGCAAGGAATTTTCTTTTGTCAAACCATTAAAGAACTCTCACCATGCAATATGAGTTGAAGTTGAAGGGCATGTTTCTTGATGGTTTATTGAGGTGTTAAGGATTTTGTTATTTGTGAGGTTGAGTCGTGATGGCCTTCAATCTCCAAATCATGTTGTGGAGTATATGCCTGTGTTAATGGCCTTGGTTGGCTAACAGTGGCCAATTTGGCTATCTTAGGGTTCGATAAGGTCGTTT
Organism: Adiantum capillus-veneris; assembly: GCF_014529385.1. NCBI lineage: Eukaryota > Viridiplantae > Streptophyta > Polypodiopsida > Polypodiales > Pteridaceae > Adiantum > Adiantum capillus-veneris. The sequence continues at coordinate 121,800,836 of NC_140936.1, read as the reverse complement.
CGCATGCAAATTTTGTTGTTCTTTTGCGAGTCCTTTGTTGCAAAAGCATACACCTTCATTTCTCCAATGAAGGCGAGCATCATTTTTTTTCCATGTTAATCCAATAGTTCATTATCCGTCCAATTTTTGGAGTGGCATAACATGGAATTTATGTGGACAATACAATCCGTTGACGTAGTAAGGTATTATGACATAGCCGATAGATCTTGTAAGACCTCCACGAAATTCTACCATTGTTATTGTTTGGTTTTGAATCTCAACACCTTGTAATTGTGTGTAAAATCTTTTATAGCTCAAGTTTTTGTGTGTGCTACAATCTACCAATGTATAGACATTACTTCGATTCTTTCCTCCCTGAACTTGGATGAATGGATAACCACTCTCTTCATCTTCTTCATAAATAATTATCCAGTATATTTTGCTATATTTTGTCGTGTGAGTCCTTGTTGTTGAAGCTTTTATTTGGCGATTTGTTCTTTAGCTTCATTTTGAGCTTCTTGCACAATCCTTGCTTTTTCTTTAGAACTTTTTTTTTTCATGTATCTTTTTTATCATTTCACTAGTCAGAGGTAAATGATACTTCTTCAGCCTATAACCGCTAATCCAATTAGGCATCTCTTCTTCTTCAAGTGCAACAAGTTTTATGGTGCCACTTGGTGATATGGCTTTAATCATAACGGGTTTCATACCTCGCTTCTTTAATTTCTTCGCGTGCTATTGAAGAGTGTAAACCAAGACATAATCTCCCATTTGAACTCTTTTGATCTCACATGCTTATCAAAAAGTTAGTTTTCCCTCCTTTTATGAGTATACAAGATTGCTATTGTTCTTAAGGGCAATTCATCCAGTTGCTTAAAATCATCAAGCTAACTTTAACTTGATCAAACAAAGTCTAAATGACTCCAAACATGACTCACACTTAGACCTTTGTACAGTCTTTGTATTGGTCAAGTAAACCTAAGTCCCTAATGACCTAGTTGAGAGAAATTTTCTTTCAAATTTTTTGTTTAGGGTCAAGGTTTTTGTTTTATGGAAAACTTCAAAAATACCTCTCTTTCAATGATCAAACCAAGTCCAAATGACTGGCGGTTTCACGTTTGAATTTCTATGACTATACGATGGTCTTTGTGGTATAAGCACACTTCTAAAAATTATAGGTAGCAATTACTATGGTAATTGACACTTGATGTTTTTCTAGGATTTTGGTTCTTGTCTTGGTTGTTGGGGTTCTCCTGAGGTCTTTGGCATGTACCTAATCAAGTTTGAAACCAATGGTAAGTCAAAAAGCACTTGATTTTGTCAAAATATTTTTTGTGTAGCATTTTTCACATACTTGAGACCAATTTGGCTTTGTCATGGCAATAATAAGGCCCAAATGACTTTCACACAATGTGACTAAAATCTTGAAAGCTTGAGACTCCAAAATGAATATACAAACCCCTAAATTGTCTCAATCCTACATCCCTTGTAATAGCACCAATGTTGGAAGATACATCGTGATATGACAATGCAAACTCAGGGGTGCACTATTCAGTACCCCCCTATATAACGTTGTCGAGAAATTTGCGATCTTGCCAGGAAAGCGCCGGGCTTTTGGCTGTGAGAGTTTGTGAGAAAACTCTAAAAACTATATGAAAGAGTTAAACCATAGATGTCATGAAGTCTAGGGTTTGGAAGGAAGTGCAATCAAAGAAGCCCCACTCTTTCTCCCTTGCACTCACACACTCAAAGAAAGAACACAGAAGAGAATATCAAAACAACACAAAGATGAAAACATCAAGGCTATGGTCATATCATATCATGAATAATATGAAAGGGTTTGTGAGAAAACTCTAAAAACTAAATGAAAGAGTTAAACCATAGATGCCATGAAGTCTAGGGTTTGGAAGGAAGTGCAATCAAAGAAGCCCCACTCTTTCTCCCTTGCACTCACACACTCAAAGAAAGAACACATAAGAGAATATCAAAACAACACAAAGATGAAAACATCAAGGCTATGGTCATATCATATCATGAATAATATGAAAGGGTTAATAGATGAGTTAATGGTGCTCAATCTTTGCCGACCAAACAAGCTACACATTGTTCTTTGGAATTGTAGTTTTGTGCTTACCATAATATATATGTTTTGTCTAGTGATTGGGAATAATTGTGTGTACAAATCCTCGTCGTGAAGGAGTACGAGCGGAAGTGCGACGCGAGAGAGAGTGCGAGAAGAAGAGCACGACGATATGGTGAACTCGCTCTACTGTAATGTGTAGAGCATAGTGAGTTCTTATTAGGTTTTTACAAAAGAATATGTGTACATACCTGGCGGCCCGGCCACTTACCTGGGTGACCACATTGGGCTTTATACCCCAACAACCTCCCACTTAAAGTCCAATGTGGTACTTTAAGTGTGAGAGAAGCTACTATACAAGCTAATATAAAAGAGATGTAGAGAAGTGATGTACTACCCTACACCTAACTGCTTGCGAAAATGCGCAAAGCTCTCTGAGGGAAGTCCTTTTGTAAGTAGATCAACAGGATTTTCTGTGGTGTGAACTTTGACATTTCCCTGAGCTTATCCTCGAGTATTTCCCTGATGAAATGATACTTCACATCCACATGCTTTGAGTGATAAACTGGATTGCGAGCCAATTGTATAGCACTTTGAATATCACAATATAACACAGGCATCTCTTCTTTGATTCCCAAATCTGTTACTAGTCAATTAAGCCAAATTGATTCTTTGCATGCCTCTGATGCTGCAACATATTCAGCCTCTGTAGTAGACTGAGTAACACAATCTTGTAATCTAGAACGCCATGATACTGCTCCACCAGCCAATTTAAAGACATACCCTGATGTAGGCCTTTGGTTGTCTAAGTCACCTGCATAATCTGAGTCTGTAAAACCCTTTACACTTAGATCCTGACTCCCATAGCATATAAACATACTCTTTGTAGCTTTCAGGTATCTCAATATTCCTTTCACTGCCTCCCAATGTTTCTTGCCTGGGTTTGACATGTATCGACTTACTACTCCCACTACAAATGCAATGTCTGAGCGAGTAGCAATCATTGCATACATCAAACTACCCACTGCAGACACATATGGAATCTTATTTATTTCAGCCTGTTCTTCCTCAGACACAGGACAATCTTGTTTGCTAAGTTTCACATATGGTGGCATTGGAACACTCAGTGCCTTTCCCTTCTCCATATTGAAACGTTGCAAAACCTTGTCAATATACTCTGTTTGAGATAACCAAATCAACTTCTTTGATCTGTCTCTCTCAATGCGCATACCAAGTATATGACTTGCCTCACCCATGTCTTTCATGTCAAACGATTTTGCCATCTTTGACTTCAAAGCTGAAATTTCTTCCAAGTGCTTGCCAGCAATCAACATGTCATCCACATACAAAATAAGGACCAGCCAACTACCATCCTTAGCCTTCTTTGTATATAGACAGTGATCGAACTCACTACGTTTGTAGCCTTGAGAAATCATAAACTTGTGGAATTTATGGTACCATGCCCTCGGTGATTGTTTTAAGCCATAAAGACTCTTTAACAACTGGCATACCCAATCTTCCCCTTCTGGCTGCTGCATGTAAATTTCCACATCTAAATCACCATGCAAGAACGTTGTCTTGACATCCATTTGGTGAAACACCAAATCTAATATGGCAACCAATGCAAGAAAGCATCTCAATGTAGTCATCTTGACCACCGGAGAGAAGACTTCATCAAAGTCAATGCCTTGTTCTTGCTTAAAGCCCTTGGCAACAAGCCTTGCTTTGTACTTTGGCTGACTATCATGAGCGGTGATCTTATACCTGTAAACCCATTTACAAGGTAGAGCTTTTTTGCCCTGTGGTAATTTAACTAGCTTCCATGTCTTGTTTTTATGCAGAGCTGTCATCTCTGACTGCATGGCCAATTGCCAATTCCCGAAGTCCTTCATTTGCACTGCTTCCTTGTAACATGAAGGCTCATTGCAATCAGTCAACATGACATAGTTCATAGATGGAACAAACCTATCAAGAGGTCGCGTGACACGTCCAGATCTACGCACAATAGGTGGCTCAGGCTCATCAGCCACAACCTGTGGTTCCACTCTATCCTGTCCTTGCTCCTCTTCAGCCCTGACATTTTGTCTTGCACGTGCAGGTCCATCTTCTTGGAAGACAACTCTTCTAATCTCCTCAACCCTCTCTGGTTTAGAATGATATTTGGATTCATTAAAGTGAACATCATTGCTGCGGACAACCTTTTTGGATTCGGGATCCCAAAGTCTGTACACCATCTCACCAGAATTACAATAGCCTAGAAAGATGCACTTTCTACTCTTTGGCTCAAGTTTGTTCCTAAATTCCTTTGGAACGTGAGTATACCTCACAACCAAAGACTCTGAGATGCTTGTATGAGGGCATTTTGCCTGTCCATACCATCTCTGGCACTGAATCCTTTTGCAAAACCTTGCTAGGAGATCTATTTACAAGATGAACAGCTATTGATACAGCTTCAGCCGAAAACCCATTTGGCAGCTGCGCATTAGACAACATACTTCTGACCTTCTCTTGTATGGTCCTATTCATCCTCTCAGCAACACCATTTTGAGAAGGATTGTAAGGAGCAGTAAGTTCACGTTTTATACCTTTTGACTCACAAAATTCCTGAAAGGCCTTTGAAACATACTCTCCACCATTGTCAGTGCGTAAGCATTTAAGCTTCTTGCCACTCTGATTCTCCACAAGTGTCACAAACGTTTTGAAAACACTAAACGCTTCATCTTTGTGCTTGAGAAAGTAAACCCATACTTTCCTCGAGTAATCATCTATAAATGTCATAAAGTAAGAAGCTCCCCCTAGAGATAGGTTAGGCATAGGTCCACACAAATCACTATGAACAAGTGCCAACTATGTATCTCTTCTACTGCTTCTATGCTTATGTGGCTGCTGTGTTTGCTTACCATACAAACAATGTTCAAAGAATTCAAAATCATTAAATGAAAAGCCAGGCAAATAACCAGAACGAGACAAGATTTCCATTCCCTTCTTGGACATATGTCCTAACCGTGCTATGCCACAAAGAAACGTTCGGCTGCTCGGTTACATTGATTACATTTTTAGAGACATTTGATACATAAATCATGTAAAGTCCTCTAGAATTTACTCCATTTGCTACTGTCATAGAACCCTTGGATATCTTCCACATGTTCTGTCCAAAAGTGGTGACGTAGCCAGCATCATCAAGTAAACCTATGCTGATCAAGCTCTTTGTAATTGCAGGAACATGTCTCACATTCTTCAGCATGAAAGAAGAGCCATTCTGAAACTTCAATTGAACATCTCGAACACCTAAGATCTCACATGTCTGCCCATTGCCTAGCCGAACATGATCTTTAGTGGTCACATAAGAGGTAAACCACTCCTTGTTTGGAGACACATGAAGTGATGCCCCTGAGTCTATAATCCAGTCACTTAGTGCATTTCCATCAGATGCTGTAAGAAGAGCTGAGTGCATTGTATTCTTCAAGAAGTAGATGTCTCCTGACACTAGACTGTCATCCTCTGCAACAGTGTTTGACACATTTATTTCTTGAATCTTCACTGAGGACTTGTTCTTCTCACCATGGTCTTCAGCTTCCTCTTTGCCTTTTTCTGCTTTCCATTCTCTGCAGTCTCTTTTCATGTGACCCTTCTTGCCACAATGGTAGAATTCTATGTCACTCTTGCCTTTAGCACCGCGGGACTTGTTACGAGACTGATTCCTCTTTCCACCTTTGTACTTTTCTTTGGTCCTTCCCCTGACAACTAAGGCTGTTCCTTTGCCTTTGTCCATTGTCTTTCTATTGGTTTCTTTAGTAAGCAGACTTCCTTCTACACCTGCTATGTTCAAACCATCTGGAGGTGCAGAATTACTCAAAGCTGTGCGAAAAGTGTCCCAACTTTCCAGAAATGTGATCAACAGGAACATAGCTCTAACAGGTTCATCAAACTTGACACCTTGAGCTGACAATTGACTATAGATTGTGTTGAATTCATTCAGATGATTGGACATAGGTGTCCCTTCTTCATCTTCAAGTCAACAAGCTTCTTAAGCCAGTATACCTGTGAAGCTGCACTCTGCTTCTCATAAAGATCACTCAGCTTTAACCATGCTTGATATGCCGACATCTCGTCTGCTACATTGAAGTAAACGCTTTCTGCCAAAGTCAGCATAATGGTAGAAAGTGCCAATTCATCCATTTCGCTCCATTCATCTTCGTCCATATCTTCTGGTTTTATCCCCTTGAGCTTTATAGGTTTTATCTGCTTCTTTTGTACCAACACGTGCCAAATCTGCTTCTTCCACAATGGAAAATTGGTTCCATCCAGCTTCTTGATATTGTAAAGAGTAGTGTCCTGTGATCTAGCCATAGCTACGCTTCACAGTAGTTTACTTTCCTGAGAAAAATTCGGTAGAGTTTCCCCTGTAAACTGACCTCTGAACCAATATCAACCACTCAAATGAACCAAGAAAGCTTCAGATTCTGCAAAAATTTTGGCAGAGTCTCCTTTGTAAAATGGGTACGGTGTACTAAAAACAGACCAAAAAACAGCTCAAAAAACCACTGTCTCTCTAACACTGTAAGCTATGGGTAAACCTGTCCTGCACTTGTACTGTCTCTGATTGTCTTGTCACTGTCCTGTAAGCATAGACTGCGACAATGCCTCAACGGCAGTAAAGAAAAGATGCAATCCCAACTGTCTAACTCACAGTCAATACATCCTAGCTACCTGTATCACCGAAGGGATTTCAACATTCGAGAATCCCCCAGCTCAATAAAACCTCACTCAACCCTCAACAAAGGCTGCAGTAAATCTAACAGTACATAGACTTCCCACAAAGTCATGCATCGACAAACTTCCCACTATAACCACTGCGACGGTTGTTTGCTGCGTGACTCACAGGCTCAGCAAACCCTCAGCAGACATACATCATCTCTGACAATACATCCCATGTGGAAGTACCTGCAATGTCAGGATGAAATGTGGAATATCAAGCAGCAAACACAAGCTACCTGATGAACTAGTGAATGTCGCCTATAGTCTGTGTGTAGATGCACCCGTGTCGTATGTGACACGCCTCCAAGAACTGTGAGCCGTCCTTCGATGTGTAGAGAGCCACAAATCAACACTCTGGAAGTGTCGATATCCTCTGCACCTGCAGTCGTAGGCCGAAAACCCCAAATTTGCAGAGTCGGATCTGCACCCGTCGAGACCACGTAGTCGAAAATGGCATGCGCAGACCTTTGTCGAAGCCGAACGGTGGCCGAGATGACCTCAGAATGAAATTCTGAGCACACCGAATCCTACGAGCCTTCCCACAAGATTTTGGGCCTTGTCTTTGCCTGTCGAATTTCACTCCAATCTGACCTGGTGACTCTAGCCTCCTGCAGTGCTTCCCCGAGCCTTGATCTGAGCTCTGATACCAGTTGAAGGAGTACGAGTGGAAGTGCGACGCGAGAGAGAGTGCGAGAAGAAGAGCACGACGATATGGTGAACTCGCTCTACTGTAATGTATAGAGCATAGTGAGTTCTTATTAGGTTTTTACAAAAGAATATGTGTACATACCTGGCAGCCCGCCCACTTACCTGGGCGACCACATTGGGCTTTATACCCCAACACTTCGTTCATAGCAAGATAACTATACTTATGTGAAAAGAAAAGTTATAGTCTATAAGAGGTAGTATGATGGGATCAGGTGAAAAAAGTATTTCATTGAGCCTTTCTGGTCCAAAGAGAAACACTATATGTTGTTGAACGTGTATTTTATGGCTAATCCATACATTAATTCTAATAGATCGCACAGAGTGGAAGCGATAGAAATTCTCATCATGTGGATTATTCATCTAGGATAGTATGTGAGAAATGTAGATATGAGAGAAGTGAAGAGATGAGAAGTTTCCTTCCCAAGCCCTATTCTTGCCCGTAGGCAATAAGGATACTGCGGGTAGAGATGTACCTGTAGAAAGGAGAACCTTTTATTTGTAGAGAGAATGAATTTCTAGAGTGAGAGTGATAGTTTTGTCAGAGAGGAAGATGAAATTAGAGATATATGTTGGATTAGAGATATAAGGTTGGATTAGAGATGAAAAAGAAAACAACAAGAAACCAACAAAATATCAAAGTAAAACTCATCATACTTGAAAAACTCTCCGGGGAGTTGTTCACCATTATGATGGAGAGAGAAGAAGAGGGGAGACTTCAACTTTGATTGATGCACCAAGTTCAAGACCTTCTTTGATTACCGTTGATCTTTCAAGGATAGCTTACAAGTATGGCTAGTTTTCCTCTAGGAGCAAGTGTATGCTTAGACTTATGTTAATGGCTAAGTACAATTAGGCAACAATCCTCTCACTCACTCATGGATCATCTCATGAATTGATTGAATGGTTTTCAAGGAAGAAGAGGTCTCCTTTTATAGGTGAAGGTATTCCCGAAGGGTTTACACAAGAAGAGAAGAGCCAATGTGAACAGGAACTGACAAAGTTGAAATGAGCTGTTCCTGCATGATGTGGGCAGACTAGGGTCCATTATTTTGATCATATCTCCTCAACCGTGGCTCCAAATAAAAAAGTAAAAATATGGGCAGAAAATTTAGCTCATTAGTTACGACTTCCATTTTATATACTTTTTCCAAATCCGATTGGAACCTTGTGTAAAAAAATCATCAAAATAGGATACAGTTTTGGCAGCAAAAGTCTTCTTGTGGTCCCCTTAGCATAGACTTTTATTTGATTCCAATGGACACCTCATGCCATATGAAAGCATGACATTGCTTCTTGACAAAGTTTTGTAATTATGCTTGAATAATGCATTAAAATAGGTGTATCTTTGAAAACCATGCCACCTAGTGTCCCACTAGGATTTGATTCCTTCTTAGTAGCTATTAAAAAGAAATATAAGAAAAATATAAAAATAACATAGAATATATATATATTGAAAGTTACCCTCGATATAGTATCTAGCTAGGGTGTGAAATAACAATGAGATAGTAGAAAGAAAGAATCAATGTTTTTTGCCCCAAGTTAAAGAGGCGAAGCTATTGACGCTTTTCCCATAGTACTTTTTGACGGTAAAGTAAGAATATGTTACCCTTGAGATAAATAATAGGATGAGATAGAAAGCTTATTATTATACATAGATATGCATATGTACATTATAAGAAATATAATTATGTATCTTAAAAGTTGCAAGATAGATCTTGTAGCATGCGTTCCCACTATGTACGTGTCACAGCACGACAACGTGCTTTCACGGGGTAATTAAAACCTCCCTTTTTTAACATGTTTGAATTAATAAAATGACCCCTTATTTAAGTCCCCCCCCCCCCTGTTTTAATGTATCTTGCTTAAATTTCCTATTTTTTTGCATTTCAATACCCTTCTAGATTTTGCTCTAACCATCTATGGCTAGATGTAGTGGAAATTCCTATGGTGATTCATCCCAATGTTAGAAACCTAGATATGCGCTCATGTGCTAATTCCGACCTCAAGTATATACTCTGTGTCAAAAATGTACTCTATCCAAAAGCTAATGGAAACATACAATCTGTGGTTCTAATATGATCTACTCAATGAGAGCTATCACAATATGTAATCAAAATCAAAATAAAAAAAGTTTACATGACAATGCAAACAAATTTTGCTGGAGGCAAGCCGTATTTCAATCATTGATAACTCACAACACACACATTCAAAGTGGAAGATTGCAAGAAGATGAAGCAATTGAGTAAGTCTCATTAGCATCATATCATTGTACAAGAAATAGCAAGAAACAACTCTCACTGTAGCTGATGACACATAGCTCTTATCTCCTGTTATGTGCAAATTTGATTCTAAAGTTAGTTCTGATGTCTATGGAATTTTACAACTCACTTGTATATGTCCACACATTCTAAAAAATGGGCACTTGAATATATCACTAATTCACTTTAGCTACCTAAGCTTGATTTGCAAGACCTCTGTTACATCTGACACTTCACACATCTCAATAATTAAAAATACGGAAAATTCATATAGTCAACTTATAAAAGGCTTTACAATTACATATGCTGCCTTTAGGAAAATTTTGGGTTTGTGCTAAGGGATTTAGTTGCATATCTTCTTGGTGATGCTTTTGCTTCAACATAGTTATGTTTTTTGGTGATCTTATAAGGCAAAGTTAGGCAATGAGCGATCATGCAAACTAGCTATGAACTATTATGATCTTAAGCTACAAGCTATCATGTAGATTAGCTATGAGCTATTATGATTTCAAGCTACAAGCTATCATGTATATTAGCTATGATTTATTATGATGTCAAGATGACAAGTTTCCCAAGTTTAGGACAAGGGTCCTCAATTGGGTGCTAAGGGTTCAAACTATGGTTAAGGACTAGTAAATGGGAAGGAAAGTTTGAAGAATTGGTGAATTCTCTCTAGAGACTTCATCCAATAATATTTTTATGGAAGTGACAAGGCATGCATAGCTATAAGGTAGTAGACATAGCAAGGATTAGAAGTTAGTATATAGATTACCTACTTTGCTATTTCTTCGTCCATATATAAGTTCCTCCACAATGTTGGAATTAGTGATTGATCTCAAGGCATAGTGTATCCCTTGGTCAAACCTATCGAGAATATCACATTACTAAAGGGTAGTGATTGTGCTTTCTGCACTGACACCTGTTGATCCTTGTTAGTTACAAGGGTGGAAAGCATAGTCTAGGAACTCAATGAGTTAGGTTTAGTCGTGGTGTGGAGCAAGGTTTATGATTGTCCCTCTCAGTGTTGTCATCTACTGTTATTAAGTATGAGGAGACTTGGAACTGATGCATGCAACTCTCCACCCAACCATGATAGATATAGGCCCTTAACCTGCTAAATATAGTCCCCTAGATTGCATAATCTTCTTGGCCCTTGGCCTTCTTCCCAAACCTACCTTAGGCTTGACATTACTCCCCCCTTGGAGAATTTTTTTTGTCCTCCAAAACAAAAGTGATGATATCTTGATAAGAACACTAATGTTTTCCATCATGGCATCCTTCCCAGATCTATCTGTCACTTTGACCAGACACGGTCAGTAGGAGGTTCAATGAAATCAAGAAGAACATCTTGATTTTTCACATTGTTGTCCTTTTGCAACCGTTTCGTGTAATCGGTCTATATCCAACATAGTGTGTAATCTCTATTTATAACTCATTAGAGTATGTTAAACGAGTTATCACAACTAGAGGAACGATTAAGTCCTTCACTTTTTATTATTTCTCATTTGTAAACAACCCCACTATAATTGGCAATTGAGATTGAGAACTTGACCTAAACAACCGCACTTTTTATTACTTCTCATGTGTAAACAACCCCACTATAATTGGCAATTGAGACTGAAAACTTGACCTAAACATGAAGGGACTAAACTTACTCGCAACATGCTTTGCTTCATGGTAGTGAAACTCCAACTAGAAAGATAACCTTTCCAATTGGATTGCTTGGTGCTAACATATGCACTTAGCATATCCTTTAGCAAAAGATAAACACTTGTAATTTGCCTATCCACTTTGGATCACTAGTAGTACTGAGGTGTTTTTCCCCACCGTTTATAGATAGTCCTTTAAAATGACTAGTAAACAGGGATCACGATTCCTTGCAACATTGTTGAGTAAGCAGCAATGTTATGAACAACCAACTTGGTTAACTTTAGAGATTGGAAAAAGTGGATTGAATAAACTATGCAAAGTGTAATCAATTTGTCTACAAGCACCCATATCGAGCCATGATCTCTATTGGTGCTTGGTAAACCCACAATTAGCCTCATAGAAACATTGCATATATAGTGCGAAATGATTTAAAAAATACTAAAGTCATGACTGTGCATGCTAATCTAAATTGACCTTTGTTGAACACTAGCACCCATAACACCTAGTGTGCATGCATTTAGAAAAGACAAATCTGAACCTGCATATCCATGACCATACTTGCCAATGGTTATGACTAACATTATGCTCACAACCCATAGGGAAAGAACTAAATACTTTCCATGTGTAAATCGTGCAAACATATTTGGACCATAATAGAATGTGAAATCAATCACGTCTAGGTACCAAATAAACATGTCCATTACAAAACATAGATTTGCTACATGTGTAAACAACGATACGTTAAAGTTGCTTAGCAATACTTGTAATCTTAATAAGACTGACTAGGCGTCTGGCAATTTTTGGCCATTGACATTGTTCCCGATATGATGTGCTCAAAATGTTCTATCAAACGGATGTAGCTAGAACCTAAGGACTCTGTCTCAACACATGATTGCAATAATGGGTGCCAATATCAGCCTCAAAGGCTCATATTCTCCACATGTGGAATATGTCTCATATAAGGATGTGATGACATCCATCAAGTACGAGATGACTTGTGTGTGGAGGTAGCTATAAACACGACATGAGTGAGAGGGCAAGGAGCATGGATGCTTGCTTTCTCTCTCTCTCTCTCTCTCTCTCTATATATATATATATATATATATATATATATATATATATATATATCTATATCTCCCCTTCATGGTGGGCTTGGAGTGGGAAAGAGCTTTTAAAGTTTGGTAGAGAAAAGCCATGGGCTAGATTCCCTGGTTGGAGGAGGGGTGAAATTCTTTACCGTGGGCAAGATCCTCTCGTTGGAGGAGGGGCAAAATTCTCTACCATGGGCAAGATCCCTTAGTGGGAGGAGGGGTGACATTGAATCTACATGAAAATGGAAATTCTTGGTGGAGATGGATTTGCCTAGGGCCATTGAGGTGGTTTTGTCACAGGAGCAAGGCGGGTAGAGGTCTCCATCAACCACCCCCCCAACTCCTCGACACTATCACCACCATGCCATGGAAGTTTCAGAGTTTCTTTTTTAAGCCTTTCACATGAGGGTGCCCCAGACCCCCCCCCCCCCCCCCCCCCCCCCCCACCCGACTCTGAGCTGCTTGTCCCACATCAAAGGTTGACAAGTTGGTTAGAATATGGTCAACTCAACATGCGGCCCTCAAATATTCATAGCCTTGACAGGCCAACTTTTGACATGCAAAAATTTCACAAATTCCGAGTTACAACAAACAAAAATTTGGAAGCCAAAGGGTGGTGCTTGTTTGGGTTTCCATTGTACTCGAGCCCTATCTCCATATTCTATTGCAAGCTAAAAGGAGCCGCAAGGCCTTATTTCTAGTAGTATAGCTGTCAAGGAGGGTGGATTTTGTCATCAATTTTTTAGAAGCAAGGCTTTGAAGTTTAAAATTTTTAAGTAAATATGTTATATAGAAGCCATAGTGGGAAAGTTAAGCATTCTCCAAAGTGGAAGCATGATAATGCTTTGATGATGCAAAGGCAAGGCCTATTTCTAGCCTTGATGGGCTCCAAGCAAATAGGAATAAGGTAACTTCGTTATTTTTTTATCATATGATTACAATCCATAGTTGATGTAGGCAAGATTGCCTAAGAGTAAGCCAAGTCAAGCACAACCTGTGACTTGTACAAGGCCTGTGACCTGTGACCTGTTGCCAAATTTGCCAGGGTGAGAGTTTGTGGGTAACCATGGGTGATCATGTAGAGCAATAGGGTATGCAGCTTGACCTAGGAACAATGAAAATGTTTCAAGCATTTTCAATAATCATGCAACAACAACATGCCTCTGAAAGAAGGGATATTTCAGCAAACCAAAGTCATACAAGTGGTCGTCAACAGAATGGATCAGTTCAATGGCAAAGATGTAACGAAGTACTTGCGCAAGTATGTGAAGGAGATGGAGCTGCATCGTGTGTCAAAAGGTGAGATGATTCAAAGCTTTGAGCTTGTTGTCGCTCCAAAAATTAGGGAACATGTTAGGGCAATTAAAGATGGGCATGGGCCTAGAAATTGGAAAGAACTCAAAGTAGATTTAAAGGAGGAATATTTCATGGAGGACTTTGAGAGAGTGACCAAAAGGACATTCTTAGAAAGAGTAGTCAAGCCAAAGCAAGGACTATCAATAATAGATCTACTCAGGGAATTTGAGCGGCACTATGCACAAATCATCAGGATAGAAAAGGCCACACTAGATGCAGAGAAGACATATATTTTCTTACAAGATGCAGGTAAAGAGTTTCAAGAAAATTTGGAGCTTCTTCTTCAAGATAAAGATGCTGAGAAAGGACTAAAGACCGATTGGAATGAGGTTGAAGGTGCTATCTCACTGCTTGCCAAATGATAAAGAAGAAGGGAATCGTCTGTAGTAAACAATACAAGTCCTTCCACCTCAACTTTTGACAAAATGGTAAAGCCTACTTTTATAGCTCCTAAGTTCGATGAATCCATGCTAGATGATCTTGTGAAGGGAATGCGTGACTTGAAGGTGAAGCTTGCAAAGTTTGAAGAAAAAGGCCAACCATCAGGGCCACTTCCTAGGCAAAGATAATAGCCCAAAGAAGGTTTTGTTAATACATGTATTTGGTGTGATAGTACAAACCATGTAAGAACGGATTGTGATAGTTTTAGTGATGCTTTGACAAAAGATGTTGTCTTTTTTAAGGATGGTAAAATCCACTTAAGAGAGACATGTCTATCCTTGGGAACTAAATTTGGGAAGGGGGGAATGCAAACCTTAGTTGAACATATGGCAACTAACCATGCCACCTCTTCAGTTGAGGAAGCTACTTATGGAGTAAAAATTGAGCATATTAGTGATGAAGAGGTGAGTGGCCATCATGGTCAACTTTGGCAAAATTTCATACAATTCGCTAACCGGAAAAGCTTACAAAAGAGATTCTACATGAAGCAAGTGATTGCATATGTCTAGAAAGAGGGTGGAGTGATCCAATGGATTCAATGTCTGTCCATGCCTACATTACAAACCGGCAAAGCCATGAAGACATTGTAGAAGAAAAGCGTAGGCGTGAAAATGGTGATGAAGGGCCTTCAAAAAGAGCTACAAGAAGTGGAGGGAGGAATGATGCAGCACCTTTACGAGCGCCACCAACACAGGAGACACCTTCACCAGAAGTGACCATGGAGGAATCTACAACATGGAAGAAAAAGGAGCCAACAAAAGGTAAGCCAAAAGGACAAGCTTAAAAAATACAATCTGACATTGAGCTTGCTACAGACTTGAAGAAAGTTCTAGAGGAGAGGATTTTGAATAGCAAGGTTGAGTTTACTTTGGGAGAGGTGCTTGGCATAGCCAAGCATGAATTCCATGAAGAAATTATCGACATCATCAAGAGAAAGAAGCAAACACTTGGAGAGCGTATTCTCCCACAAGATGAAGGCGATACGATGAGAACACCACAAGGAGTACACGTGCATGCTAAAGAAGGTGATGGACCTATGGTGGGATGCTACCACTCTTCTTGGCATGTAAGGCAAGTGAAATTTGCTGTTGAAGGGGAAGAATCTCAAAGTATTCCTAGGAGCCACTATTCTAGAAGCCATTGGGCACGGGCTACTACAGAGACATTGATCAAAGTAGGTGATCTTTTTTGCCTTAAAATTGACCATGGTTCTAGAATAAATATAATGTCAGAAAGTCTTTAAAACAAATGCAAATGGCCAATGGACACAACACATGGTTGGATGGTCAAAGTGGCAAACAATTCATCAAGCGAATTGTATGCAGCATGTCCAAGTGTAAAGGTGATGTAAAGGTCGAGAAAAAATTCTTTATACAGGACACATCTTCATATCATCTTATTCTTGGACAACCCTACATTGTGTAAGTTTGAATGGAAACAAAGGTAATGGATGATGGTTCACCTCACGCCAGGATACAAAGAAAAGATGGTAAACGTGTTGGTCAATTTCTCACACTTTGTGTAAACCTTGAAAGTAATCGTGACAACCTCAGAGATCATCCTCTACCAAAGGTGAGAAAAGAGTTCCATGAGCATAGGGAAATGATGGGTTTTGGCCAAGTACCATTGTAAAGCGGAATTGCAGTGGTACCGAAAGAAAAAGGGTCTCCCCCAATCCAGAAATAAGTGAAACTATCTCAACGGGCTCCTTTAATAACAAGGAATGGATCAGTATGTTTTACAAAACTTGAAGTTTTGAAGAGGTGTGAGAGGCAATATGTACATAATGTACAAATAGGCATGAAAGAGAGTGGGTTGCTAGAGCATACTGAAAATGTTTTGGGTTTGTGTGAGCAAGTTTCTTTTGTAGATACTATGGGCGAGCTTGATGCTATAATGGAGTCTAGTGTGCATCTTGAAAATGAAGTTGTGGAAGTATGCTCTATGGAAATGTATCAAGTCATTGAAGCCTTTAAAGAAAACCAATGTTTTAAGCAAACAGTTGGCCCAGAAGTCCATGTTGAAACTAAATACAAGAATGTAGCAAAGAAGGTGAAATCAGTAGCTTCACCCTTACCACCCAACAACAAAAAAAGGTTGATCAGACTTCTTTAACCAAGTTTGAGGAATCCTAAAAAGATTTGGCACACCTTCACAAAGGAGTCTTTTCAAGAGTTACAGATTGGTTGCGAGGAGTTTCTAACACAGGAGGAGAAAAAATGCTTTAAAGCATGGTAAGGCTTTTGCATTTGAGCCACATGAGATAGCTTCTATGGTAATTTTTATAATACCTCATGTGCCTTGGAATCTAAGGCCTATTCCGGTTCCAAATTCTCATTTGCCCAAGTTAGTAGAGCTACGAATGAAAAGATCAAAATGGGGATTTTGGAGCCTTCTTGTGTGTGCTCCATACTCAAACAGGGGGTTCACAGTTCCGAAGAAGAATGGTGCTCTACGCTTCATCCAAGATATGCAACCAGTGAACAAGGTGACAATTAGAAATGTAGGTACAAGACCGATTGTGGATGAGTTTGCAGAGGCATTTGCAGGGAGGGAAATTTTGTAAGGTCCCCTCCTCGTCTCGCCTAGACGGAACTGGAGGACAGCTGACGGTCGCTAGATCCATTGTGGAAGCAAACAAGAAATTTGGCTAAGAAGAAAAAGAAGACCAGTGGATGGTCTCTCATCACTTAGTGATGAGAGACCAAGCCACTAGTGAAAAGGAGTCCAGGACGAGAAGTAACCTCAGTGCTTTCTTCCCCATAATTTTCAAAGTCACGTACACCGAGTTTGTTTCGCTCTAGCGTAATGAGCTATCTAATGACGTTCTCTATTGCGCAGGGTAGAGAGTTCCCGACTAATCAGGACCACCCGTCTCATGGGATTTGGCAACCTGAGCCAAGCCCCCACTTTCCACCCCGCACTCACACAGTCTTGTGTGGCCTAATTACTAACACATTGTTGTTCAACACTTAGGGTTCCTTTTTATATTTCCTCGACACAATTCATTTAGACAACCCTTCAAACATTGTCAAATTGGCACCAAAACATATCTTTCCTAGGAAAAATACTCGACAAACAATATTTCATTAAAAATTCCAATGTCCTGGAGTCGTGAGGATCTCCAGCGAGTGTTAACTCCACCCATTGTCAACTGGCCGCCCATAAAACCACTCCATGATTCCGCCCAATTCATGGAGAAACTCTCCGGGTAAAAATCATGTATCCACCGCATAGAAAGCAAGCCATGGACATATCCACCACATAGAAGGCAAGTCGTGGATTTAGCTCCTGCGATAACTTCGCGAGCTATTACCCTGTGATGAGTAGGGGGTTCAGACTAGATCAACATTGGAATAATGAATGAAACTTGCTTGAGATAGTTTATCCTACCAACCATTCTTTCCTACTTCCAAGCAGTCTTTCCATAAAGCATTTCTTTCCTATTTACTTCAACTTAAATTTAAATAAAATCTTTAAAAGATACCAATGCCATTGTCTCAGTTGGATTTCCAACATAGTTTGGGAAAATTAAACATTCCTAAGTTATCGTAATGCAATGATTATGTAAATACAAAAGTTAAATTCATCCAACCTCACGAGCTTCCTCCTCGATGCCTCGTGAGATGCCTCGCGATCGTTAGCACCGCCAAACCGGGTTCTCTTGGGGGCCATATCTCACTACTAAGATTAGTTCTTTCGGAGAAACAAGAGACTATGCATAATTCCCACAACAACCAATGAGAAAACTTGACAAGCAATAACCTTATTCTTACACATAATGCTAGATTAAATGCCAAGCCTTCATACTGCAAGTATGCAAGCTAACTCAAGAATGCCACGAGATGATTATGTCTTAATAACTCATACCTCATCCTAAGATTATCATAACCAAAACTTCCTTCGTATGCAACATGAGATCAAGATTACTGTACTAATTAAATGAATCATTATAACATACAATGGTAGACTATAACCATGAAAATACCCAATATAATAGATGATTCATACACAATTTTCTAAAGCAACACAATACCCTACTTGTACATCTTTTTTTTTTTTGTATGCAAGAAGTCTCATAATTATGTCCAAATTTCATGGGCAAAACAAGGGTTTAATTCCTTGAATAATCCTCAATTTGGGTGCACAAAAATTCTCACCATATCTTAGAGAATCATAGGTGAAGAGCTTTACACATAACTATGAACATCATGCATAACTGGCAATGATGATTATATGCATAAACTCATGCTTAATTAAAGGAAAATTAACTATCTTTAAGAAGCAAGGTGCTCCTTAACCCAAAAATGGAAACACAATCAATGGATGGAAACCATTGACAATACCCCACATATAATAGAGAATAGAATTATTTAGTGCTGTAGCTAGCTAGCATAATTAAGCTCGACATAGGAATCCTCTAGAGAAAAGAGACTATGGAGCAATAGGATTAACATAAATATAATTAAATTAGATTCAATTAAGGACTCCTTTGTGTGTTATGTGATGTAGAAAGGCTTTACAAAAGAATGATTTGGCAGCAACACTTCTGTTGCAATTAGGGTTGCAGAGAAACACACACAGCTTGGAGAAGACGAAGGAAGCTCAAGGCACACAATAGAGAGTGTGTTACTTAGTGTGCAATGGAAAGATAGATAGCCCTAGAGTGATGGGCGTATATACAATGCACGGGGGAAAAAACCTCCTAAAGCGGGAAAAAATGCCCCGGCGGTCCTAGTGTGTTCACACACATCACTACCACATGTATATGGTAACAAATCCCCCCTGGAGTGATGCGGTGAACGAGAGCTGGCACATGAGTAAAGGGAAGTGCCATGCCCTGAGGACAGGATCAGTCCACAAAGGGGAGTAAGCCCAAAGCTGTGCGGAAAGCTTCAAGCTTCTCACGAGACAATGCCTTTGTGAAAAGATCTGCAAGGTTGTCCTGTGTTGGCACACAAGCCAAGATGATCTCTCCTACTGAGAGCCTCTCCCTGACATAGTGGTAATGCACCTCAATGTGCTTTGTGCGAGCATGAAAAACTGGGTTCCTTGCAACTGCCAATGCTCTCTAACTGTCAGTGTAGATAGTGTTGGCAGTGGCCTGTCCAACACCCAAATCAGCCATAAGGCGTCTAAGCCATACACACTCAACTGTAGCTGTGAAGACTGCCCTGTGCTCAGCCTCACAACTCGAAGTGGCCACAGTAGATTGCTTCTTGCTCAACCATGATATACATGAACTGCCAAGCATGAAACAAAAACCACTTGTGGACACTCGTGTGTCAAAACAACCAACCCAATCTGAGTCCGAAAAAGCATGTAAGTCTGCCGGCAATGATCCCCCCTTGGGATAAAACAAGCCAAGATGTAAAGTGCCACTAAGGTAGCGAAAAATCCTCTTGACAGCCTGCCAATGCTTAGACCCTGGGCTATGCATAAATCTGCTGACCTGTGAGACTGCAAACTGAATATCTGGCCTTGTGTTGCATACATAAATGAGGCAGCCAACAGCAGTTTGGTAAAGAGTGACATCAGAGCAGGATCGCCAGCATCATGTAGACTCAACTTCAAACCTGTTTCCATGGGAGTGGCAATAGGTTTGAAATCCTCAAGTCCAAACTTACATAGCAATGTCTCTATGTAACTTTTCTGACACAAGGCAATACCACCATCACACTGCTTAAACTGTCTACCCAAGTAATGATGCAACAGTCCCAAATCTTTCATGTTGAAAGTAGCATTCAAATCAGCCTTAAATTCAGCAATATGTCTCTCATTTGGTCCAGTGATCAAAAAATCATCGACATAAAGAACCACAATGAGAAATACATCATCCTCACGCTTTACATACAGTGTGCTTTCTGTTGGACTGTTACGAAAGCCTCGTTTAACCAAATGAGTGTCAGCTTTCTCATACCAAGCAAGGAGATTGCTTCAACCCATACAAAGCCTTCTTACATTTGCACACTTTGTCCTCTTGTCCTTTTATGACAAAACCGCGAGGCTGCGTTACATAAACTTCCTCAAATATGTCACCATTCAAGAAAGCAGTAACAATGTCTGATTGATGTACATCCCAACCAAAATGAGCTACCAATGCACATAGAAAACGCACAGTAGTCATACGACAAGTGGGAGCAAAAGTATCTTCATAATCTATGCCTTTTTGCTGTGCATAACCCTTTGCAACAAGTCGAGCCTTATGGCGATCGATCTCACCATCCGGCTTGCGTTTCAACTTGTAAACCCACTTCGCACCAATGGCCTTTTTGCCAGGAGGCAAATCACATAAAGTCCATGTGTCATTTTCTATAAGTGCATCATATTCTGATTGCATGGCAACCATCCAATTTTGTGAATTCTGTGCTTCATCAAAAGACAGAGGCTCCTCAACATCATGTAAACTAAACACAGCCAAAGCATAACAATCTGATGCATAAGATGCATGGCGAGAGCCTGAACGAGTACGACTAGACAAAGGTGCATCCAATTTACTGTCACGCAAAGTGTGCACCAGCCATTTTGGCATACCTCTAGCTTGCTCATTTTCAGCCCTTTCCTCATCAAGTACATCATGTACATCTGCATCAGTAATAGGCTGATCAAGTACATCATGTGCATCTGCATCAGTAATAGGCTGATCTAAAACATTTTCAAAAACCCCCATAGGCTATACATTTGCATCATTGGAACTTACATTCGTATTTTCACCATTGAAAAGAGGCAACAAAGTGTCATAAATGTCCTATGAGCTTACATTATTGTCTCTAGTACATGACAACAAGGGCTGAACAGAATCTTCCATAAACATTACATCCCGAGCAACCAAAATACATTTTGTTTGTGGATGATACAACCTGTAACCTTTGCTTTTAGCACTATAACCAACAAAAATACATGTGACAGCCTTATCATCCAATTTTCTACGCTGCACTTGTGGCACCAAAGCATATGCCAAATAGCAAAAACACGCATGTGCTCAATAGAAGGCTTTCTATCATGCCATGCTTCATATGGAGTAATAGACTGCAAAGATTTCGTAGGACACCTGTTAAGTACATAAGTGGCACACGTGATGGACTCAAGCCAAAAAGAATGCGGTAAAGCTTGACTTTTGACCATACATCGTGCCATTTTGGTCAGTGACCTATTTTTCCTCTCAGCAACACCATTTTGATGAGGCGTATAAGGCACTGTACATTGGTGTTTTATCCCACGACTAGCCAGAACTGCATTAAATTCATGAGACATATACTCCCCCCCTCTATCAAAACGGAGGGTGCCCATAGTACATTTCCAGACATTTTCAGCCATAGCCAGAAATTGTTTGAAGCACATAAAAACTTTGGACTTTGCTTTAAGTGGAAATACCCATGCATGCCTGAAGTAATCATCAATGAAAGTCATGAAGTACAGGTAATTGCCCAAGGACGGAGTTTGCATGGGCCCACAAACATCACTATGCACAAGCTGCAACCTGCATGTGGCCCGAACTGAACCATCCTTTGGAAACTTAGAACGCTGCATCTTAGCCAAAATATAGCCTTCACAAACATGTTTGATAGGTGCTTCAAGAGGCGACAAAGAAGCAACCACATCAGATTTCTGCAAACGCAGCAAACTGGCAAATTCAGATGACCAAAACGTGCATGCCAAAGTTTGGAATCTGAAATAGCCCTTGAATCTGCAACAGCATTTGCAATGTTTTGTCCACACTTGTCATACAAAGTGAGCTTATACAGCCCACGGCACAAAAGGCCAGATGCAACATTTCATCACCAAAATTGAGATCATGAACTGTACATCTGTCATCCACAAATTTGATTACAAGTCCAAGTCTAGCAAGTGCGGATACAGACAAGAGATTCTTCTTGATCCCAGGTACATAAAGTGCATCAACAAGTGTGAAGGAACTGCCATTAGCAGCAGTGAGCACAATCTTTCCAACTACTTGAACTAGATAAGAGGCATTTTTGGCACAAGTGACTGGATTCCCATGAGGGACAGACTCGAGAGAGGTAAACAATTCATGATGTGAGGTAATGTGCTTTGTAGCACCACTGTCGAAATACCACACATGTGAATCTGCAGCAACTGACAAGCATGCATCATGGACAACAGGATTGTAAGTGCACTCTGTGCTAAAAGCCCATTCTGCATCAACAGCAGCATTACAGTCTCCTTTCATAGAAGACTCAACAATGGTTGCATTTGTAGTGGAACCAACATTTGCAGTGGAACCACCCTCTTTCTTCTTAGCCTCTTTGGCCTTCAACTTAGGACACGACTTGATCAAGTGATCATTAGCCTTGCAATAATGGCAACGCATCTTCTTTTTGCCCTTATCACCAGAATTTCCAGACGATGTACTGCCAGCAGAAGAATTAGGAACAGAATTTTTGCCACTCGCATCAGAACCATAAGAAGTGGCTGCATTACTGTTACCACCCTTTCTTTGAGAAGCAATAAAAACCTGTTCAATTGCACGCTGCCTAGTCAAGTGACTCTTGCAACAACAATGTGCATAATGCATCAAAATTGACAACTTCAGGATTTCCTTGGGTCATCAGTCTCCAAGTACTAGCAAAAGTCTGGTAGGAATTTGGTAAGGCATCAAGAACAGTTTACACAAGGGAACTGTCTGAAATGACTTCACCTGCAGAAATAAGCTGCTCATTGATATCCTTGACACTAGCAAGGAAAGTGTCCATATCATCTTCCTCATGCATAATCTTCAACTCCAGCTCTTTACGCAACAAAGCAAATTTAGCCTCATTGTGGTTTGCATAAAGACCTGCTAGAATATCCCAAGCCTGTTTTGCAGATTTTGGTGAACGGATGTGAGGAACAATGGTGCGCTTCACAGACAACGCAATCAATGCACGAGCCTGCGCATCCTTAACATCCCAACGAGCTTGTTCTGCCGTAGGCAAAACAACTCTAACAGCTGCAATCCTTGTAGCAAGACCTGCAACATCCTCAACATCGCCTACATCCTCAGAACCAGGACGTACATCAATGCCCTGCACAATGTTCTAGACACCCTTTGACACAAGAACATGTTGCATCATATAAGCCCACATAGGGTAGTTGTCCCCATCCAACCTGTCCTCAACAGCAAACATCTTGAACACATCTGTGTTGTTGTTATCAGCCATGGTAAATGCTGCACCTGATGTGAAATCTGCTCGAAAATAGAAGAAACGGAGCGGGAACAACCTGTGCTATATCGCACAAACCATAGAAGACTATAAGGCACCTGTTATGAAGAAAATGACACTTGAAAAAATTCTACACAAAATGACGAAATAGCCTGTGCAATACTGCCTATAGTGGAAACGGAGGCCGAAATGATCCCAAATCAAAATTCTGAGCAGACCCAGCTCTTCAAGCCCCCCCAAAGTATTTGTCAACCTGCGAACACTTGCCAAAGCTCACTGAAATTGGAGAAAGTGAGCAGGCATGTGCTGGGGCAGCTGGCGACTAAGCCCGGGAGGACGTGACCTGCTCTGATACCAATTGTTGGAATTAGGGTTGCAGAGAAACACACATAGCTTGGAGAAGATGAAGGAAGCTCAAGGCACACAATAGAGAGTGTGTTACTTAGTGTGCAATGGAAAGATAGATAGCCCTAGAGTATGGGCGTATATACAATGCATGGGGGAAAAAACCTCCTAAAGAGGGAAAAAATGCCCTGGCGGTCCTAGTGTGTTCACACACATCACTACCACATGTATATGGTAACGACTTCCTTGCACTGACTTGGAAATTGTGTGTAAAACTGGGTGGGAATTCTCTTTATATAGGCTTCTGGGGTTGCTTGATGGCCAAGGCATGCCCATACCTCCCTAGCTCGCCCCCTTTTGCCAAAAGAAGAAGTAGAGGTGTCACAAGACTCTTCCTAACCACTAGAGGTGTCCCCTTTTACATAATTAAGTGATACACCTCTCTAGTCTATACTTAGCCTCCATGCCACACTCCCATACTTGGCACAAGGCTACCTATACACATGACCCATGTCCATACATGATGGGGTTACATGCCCATGCATACCCATACATCCATATACACATTCATGCCATACACATACCTTAGAAAATGCTAACCTTAGGCTAACTTGATCTATACGAACCCGAATTTAATTCTGAAACTTGCTAACTCAAGATAGACCTGCAGGTAACGAATACGATTACCTGCCATAAACAGCAGCTTCCTGTGTCCGAACCCTATATTTAAGGAAATCTGGGTCGGTGCACAATTTGACGAGCCGATCGACCCCAGACCATACCAGGGATCAAAAACTTTCTATTTTCGCGAATTTTTCACAAAAACTGAATTTGACCAGAATTAAAAGTTCTACAAGGATCACAACTCAAAAATGACATCTAATCACTAAAACCTGCTAAAAATCGTATCTTTTGCCAAACTGATATTTAGACTTAAAATTTTACATAGGTATCCCTCTTCTAGGGCAGGTGGAGACCTTACATTCTACCCAACGTGAAAGAATTGAGATGCCCTCATCTCAAGGGTAAGTCTGGTAATCCTTCTGAAGTGTTAGTTGATCTTCCCACGTTGCGTCTTCTTCTGGAAAATCCTTCCACTTGACTGGATGTTTGATAATAATCCTATTCCTTAGTTTTCTTTCCCGCGTCTCAATGATGTAATCAGGTTGTAGCTCGAGAATGCCTTGAGTAGGAATAACAACTTGTTCTGCATCGACAAGATGATCGGGATTCAGAATATAGGGTTTAAGCAAACTCACATGAAAAACGTTGGAGAGGGGGAATGGGGGAACACGCCCATCACAAACAAAAAGGCCTCTCTATAGCTCAGGGTATTCACAACACCCCTATCCTCTCAGAAAACACCTTCAAACACACAACTCACACTAGTAGACCACTGCCGACTCGATTTCTATTGCTCACACACTCCACAAAACCACCACACAAGGTACACCTACTACCACTGCCTAGGCATCTCCACCCTTACACACGCACATAGACACTAAATCTCACTCTCTCATTCAAAACTCCCTCGGTCCGGGGGGCACACACTTCCACACAACCGGCACCGAGGAGGGACATGAAAGCAGGAGAAAGAGAAGGGGGGAAGGGGAAACAACAGCATGGGAGGCAAATGTGGCTTGATTGCACTTTAGAAAACATATAAACCGGCTTGCAATGCCATCACCATGGCCATTTTCAAGAAAAATTTACAAAGGGGCTAGCTTGCTAGAGAACTACACACCCACACGAGAGCGCACCTCGTGCGCCGCCCCGCCTTGCCAATTGCCACCAAAACAGGCCAGTCTCCGCCTGCGCAGTGCCAGAAGCGCTCACTACCATAGCTCACGACCTCAAGGAGCTCCCCTCTCTCCTTCTCATGCTAATGAAGGGGCTCATGCCCTAGTACATAACCCCCAACTTCCTGGCCCCGTTGTGTGCATACGGGATTACTCGGGAGCCACGTGGCGGAAGCGCAGAGCTTTGGCCTTTTAAGGCCTTTGAAAAGGCAAAAAAATTCTTGAAACACAAACTGCTCCCCCTAACTTGTAGTGCCTGCCATATCTTTTCCAGAGACCGGCTTCCCGAGCCGCAAAGCCCGCCAAATTTCCACCGTGTTAGCCCCTTGCCGGGAAAGTCTCACCACCCTCCAATCCTTCTGAGCTCGCTTTCCGAGGTCATCAAAAACTTAAAAAATCATCTGCAATTGTTCACTGCCCAAATGCTCCCAACTTCGTCTCGTTGTATTTGGCCGACCAAGCATGTGATTGACGTGCCGTCGATTTGTGCTAGCTTCACATGGGACACACTATCACCAAGAACTTTGGCGAGGCTCAAAAGACGCTAGATGGCACATTTCCCTGTGCAGTCAAATGAGCTAAGACCCAGCCCGCGGAAAATCTTCTAATGGCCATACCTTGCCATCCAAATCTCCGATTTGCGATCCGAGAAGACATGCATGCTCCATAACTCGAGCTCTACACATGTATGAACTGACATCATCCCAGGCCACCTATCCCCAGCTGCCCTGTCCGTCAGGGATCTGCTACACACCCTTTCTTTAAACTGCAATATCTAGAGCACCGGGGCTCTGTTTGACGAGGCGTATGGACTGGCTTCTAGAGCACGCTAAACTCTACATTCTAGAGCTTTGACTTGGCATTTTGGACATCTTCATCCGCCACCCCATCTGGAACTTTCCGCTGCACTTTTGGCCTAAAAAATTGCATTAGGCGTAGTTTCCTGCTATCCTTTGGCTGCCAAGGGCCTTGGCATCTACCCTAGCCTTCTGCATTGCACTCGACTGCACCCTTTGCCTGGCATAGACCACCACTTAGCTTCAACCAACTTTAGTTTCACCAGCATTGCCCAGCCCCCTCATCGAACATTTATGTTCAACCAAAAGCATATATACCGAACTTTGAAACTGGCACACCGAAGTGTTGATTACAAGCACTCACAAAACCATGATTGTATGTACACACTATGTACAAAGCTTTATTTTCTTTCTCTCGCACACTACATGCTTTAGGTGGGTTGCCCACCCCCCTTGACTATAATTTGCTGCACTTCAGGTACTAGAATCCTCTCGAAATATAGTTTGAGCTGCACACCATTCACCCAATTCCTAAGAAGCTTTCCATTTGCTCTTACCAGTTGATACGTCCCATTCAAAAAGGCCTTCTTCACTTTATATGGACCCGTCCACTTCTTTTGGAAATTCTTCTGGAATGTGAAATCCAGGTAGCTTTCGTACTTCATGACTAGGTCTCCTTCGTCTATCTTCTTGTTTGGTAGGTTCTGATTGAACTTGGCAACCCGCTTCTCTCGCTGCTTCACATAGTAGTCTGCCGCTGTCTCTCTGTCCATCTGTAAAGCCTCCAAGCTGGCTATCCGATCTTGTAGAAGTTCTTGCTGAGTGGCATTGACATGCCACATACCCTTTAAAGCACCTAGCTGTGCATGCACTGGCAACACTGCCTCCTTACCATAGACAAAAGCTCAAACGGAGTGAAGTTTGTAGCCACTTTATAGGAAGTTCTATACGCCCACAGAAACTTCTCTAGGTTTGCTTCCCACTCAGCTTCCTGCTTGTACACATACTTCATTAACATCTTGATGATTTGACCATTAGCACTCTCGACTAGACCATTGCATTGGAGGTGATAGGGTGAGGAAAACCGATGCTGAATCTTTAACTTTTCCACTAATGCACTCATGAGCCTGCTTCTAAACCCCTGACCCCTATCAGAAACTAACACCCATGGAACACCAAAACGACAACATATATTATCAAACACGAACTGAGCCACCACATTAGCATTTACGTCTTTCACTGCTTTGGCCTCAACCCACCTTGTAAGGTAGTCAATGGCTACCACCACGTACTTCTTACCACTTGTAGACTTTGGGAGAGGGACTATAGCATCCAGACCCCACTTCTCAAAAGCGCTTTGTGCGATGATGGCGCCTTGTGACTCCGCTACCAGTCGTCTTTCACCTATAGTCTGACACTTGTGGAACGTCTTGCACCAGTAATGCACGTCCTTCACAATGGAAGGCCACCAAAATCCTGCTCTAAGCACTCGAAACAGAACCTGGTCTTTGCCCTGGTGTCCGCTCTCTTCATGGCATTGCTCCAGCACCATTCCTATCTCCTCTTTGTATAACACCCTTCTAAGCACTCTGTCATGCCCATAGTTCATGAGATCTTCACCTACCAATGTGAATTTGCGGGCCTTTTGCACCACTCTTCTCTTTTGCAGCTTGGACAAACCCTCTGAACATAGCTAGTTGATCTGCCTCTTGGTTCTGCTCTCTTCTCACATGCTTGAATTGGACTTCTTCAAAAGACTTTAACATCTTCTTGATGGAAAAGAACCAATGCTTCAAAGAATTGCGCTTTACTTGCCATTGGCCTAACAATTGCTTGATGACTAGCAGCCCATCCCCCTTCACAACCAACCTTGAAATGCCGAACTCTATGCACTGCTTAAGACCCAAATGCAGAGTGAGATACTCCGCCTTATTATTGGTGTGGACATCCTCTAGATCATATGCCTTCAAGAATATAGTTTTGCCGTGTGGGTTGTGTATCACCACACCTCCTCTTGCCTTATGTACTACCCTTCGATATGCTCCATCGAACCACATTGTAAAAGCATCCTCCAAGTCGGGTTCCTCCTTAGCTTCCTCCCGCACCACACTTGGATAGGCCGGCAAATCGATGGCCTTGCTGACAAGAATGTCTGCCAGGTGAGACTGACTCGAGTGATCTACCTTGAACTCGAACTCGAACTCCTGTAGCTCCAACACCCATTTCATAATCCTCCTTCCTGGCTTCAAATGTAGCACTACCTCTGGCAATAGATTATTAGCCGTCAGCACAAAAAACTTACGCACAATCAATGGACTTTGAACTTCTTGCAAGCGAAGACTAGAGCCATCACCCACTGCTCCGCCTTGGTGTAGGTAGCCTCTCCTGGGCTAATCACCCTGCTCTCAAAGTATATCGACTTGTAGCTTCTCCCTACCTTTTTCAATAGAACCGCTCCAATAGCAACTGTGCCCACCGTCATAGACACATAAAATTCGTCCTCTCGATAGGGAGGACACACCGCTGGCAACTGACACAAAATCTCCTTGACTCTATCAAAAGCCTCCTGAGCTTCCCCATCCCACTCATAACCACACACTTGCTGAGCCCTCTTTTGGAGAGGATGCACATATTGTGACAGCATCCAAAAGAAACGTGACAAATACTTCAACTTATGAACAAATGAAGCCAAACCTTGAGCATTTGATGGCGTCTCCATCAACACCAATGCTTTCACCTTATTGGGATCCGCCTCTATACCGTTTTGCGACACCACATGACCTAATAGCTGTGCTCGAGACTGTGCTAGTTTGCACTTTTTGGGGTTCAGCTGACCTCCTTCTTCATCAAGCCTTTGAAAGCATAACTAGAGCTTCGATAGGTGCTCCAACCTTGAACTGTAGCAGCCGATATCATCCATGAAGACCCTAATAAAATGGACCAGATATGGCCAAATACCCTGCTCATCCAACCTTGGAAGGTGGCATATGCATTTACTAAGCCGAATGGCATCCTGCGCGGTAAGCGAAACAACCCCATGGCGATATGAATGTGGTCTTCAACTGGTCTTCAAGTGCAATCCCTATCTGAAAGTACCCCGAAAAGCCGTCCATAATCGAGTACCTTGCATGTCCAGCCACCTGGTTTAGGATTTCGTCTTGAAACAGCAAGGGATAGTGATTTCTCTTGGTTGCGGCATTCAATGGCTTGTAGTTGACACACACTCTCCACTTCCCATTTTTCTTAGGGGTTATGACCATTGGAGAGACCCACTCTAACTCCTTCACAAGATATATGATGCCTGCATCCAATAGCTTATTGATCTCATGCCAAAGGGCTTCTTTTTGGATTTCCCCTAGTCTTCTCAGCTTCTGTGCTTTAGGCTTATGCCCCTCTTTAAGAACAATCTTGTGCTCTACCCCTTTTGCACCTCGCAAATGCTTGTACTCCGTCGCGAATAGATTTGGATAGGATTCACACAGTTGAACATAGCTCTCCTTTTCACCCCTGGTTAAGTCTTCACTCAACATGCTTGAAACCTCCTCTAGGCCTAAACCATGAGCTTCAGACTGCATACCTTCTTCTTTAGGCGGAGAGTTGTCTATGGTGACCGCGAACAAGTCTGCATCTATCTTCAACATGTCGTCCTCGCTCTCCTCTTCCTCTGTGCTAGTATAGACTTCATCATAGCATGTCTCGGTCTCATACTCGTAGCTCGTCGAGTCTCCCTCATCTTTAACTGCCATAGGATGAGAACCGCTCTCCTTGGCCTTCAAATCAAGCACAACTTGTCTGCCTCTCTCTTTGTCAGGCAAAGTGAACACTTTGCTCTCCCAATCCTGCTTTGCACCTATTGCCAAAATCCATGGCCTACCCAAAATGATTGGATAAGCATTATCCCCTGCCTTCATCACAAAAAATTCTATTAGGCACTCTATGCCCATCACCTTGATCTTCACATCCTGCACCACACCCAGACACCTGGCTTTAGTATGGTTTTCCATTCTCATGCACATATTTGACATGACTACTGCCTTGACTTCCATCTCTTTCATGGCTGCTTCCGTCATGACACAAACCTGCACTCCACCGTGTATGTAGGCTTGTACCGGCATCCTCTTCTCTATAATCGCATCCACCAATGGAAGAACATCAGTGGGGCTACCTACCCTCAAAGCCATGTTTTGCACCGCTTGCACATTTCCCTTAGCTCTTGGCAGCCTGGTACTAACACTTGTGGACCACCGCCTCCTTAACTTTGGATTTAAAGCTAACAGCTGACCACCAGATTGTACTCGGGATAGCCTCATCCTAGCTGGAAATCCGCTTGCTTGATCTTGCGATGCCTCCTTCTTTTGCTAGGCTGAGGCTGCTCTCTACCTTCGTACACCTTCTCTTTGCCCTTGTGAGATCTAGTTTCCCGCTTTGTCTCTGTCTCCCTCTCAGCTCTTGCCCTCTTATTGGCCAAAAATTTGACATCCTGCTTGTCCACCCCTATGATGTTTACTCTTGGAACTTCACCTCCATTTTGCGGAGCCGGCTGCACAGGATTCTCTATCGCTTGCTCTCTTGGACCATTATACTGCCCTTTACCTCGATCTCTACCAAGAAGCGGGTACATACCTCCTCTTTCTCTCTGCGGTTGAGGACAATCGGGTGCATAGTGCCCTTCTTCTCCACAATTATAACATCTACCAGGCAGTGGCCGTGCCCTGCTCCTTGCTCCTCTTGGCTGTCCTCTATCCATGACACTGAGCCGCAACTCCTGCATCTGCTAGGATAAATCTTTCACTGTGAGCACCCAATTTTGCGTCACAACAACTACACCTCGGTTTCCACGATTATCTTCGAGTGCAGTCTCTCTCGGACTCTGTGGTTGAACATAGGCCATCGTCTCGTAGCTTGACACGCCCTGCTCTATCTTCTTCTTTATCTTTCTGCTCTTCGACCGTGCAATGGCTACTGCACCATTAATGTAATTCTCTGGGCTCTCGAAACCAAATTTCTCTCTCACCTTGGGATACAGACACGCCATGAATTTGTCTAGCCTGAAGTAGTCTCCATTAGCCAACTGCATGGCTGCCGCTAGTTCTGCCCAACACTCTTCAAAATGACCCAAAAATAGATTGAATTCTTCACTTACATCTTGCTTAAGCGCCTTCAACTTTGCATCCATTTCGATTGGGAAAGTCTCCTTGCGGAAGTCGTGAAGAAACCTCGCCAGTAGAGCCGGCCATGCTTGCTTCGGCCCGCCTTCCAATGCATCGTACCATGCTTTAGCTCTACCACGCATCACCAAAGGAAAAGTCTGCATTTTTCTATCCTCGTTCGGCATACACAACGATAGCAGGTACAGCTCAAAATCTGACATCCACTCGTCATGGCTCTCTTCTCCTGTGAAAATTGGTCCATACCTTCTAGCTGCCATGACTTCCAACGCGAAAAACCGCTTCTTTTCGATTAACTAGGAGCAATCAGTGTGCTCCTCAGTGGGGGCACCAGAAGATGGAGAGGGGGAATGGGGGAGCATGCCCAACACAAACAAAAAGGCCTTTCTATAGCTCAGGGTATTCACAGCACCCCTATCCTCTCAGAAAACACCTTCAAACACAAAACTCACACTAGCAGACCACTGTCAGCTCGATTTCTATTGCTCACACACTCCACAAAACCACCACACAAGGTACACCTACTACCATTGCTTGTCTCCACCCTTACACACACACACAGACACTAAATCTCACTCTCTCATTCAAAACATTGTCGCTGCCGGGGGGGGGGGGGGGGGGGGGGGCACACACTTCCACTCAGTCTGCACCAAGGAGGGACATGAAAATAGGAGAAAGAGAAGGGGGGAAGGGGAAACAACAACACGGGAGGCAACTGTGGCTTGATTGCACTTCAGAAAACATATACACCGGCTTGCAATGCCATCACCATGGCCATTTCAAGCAAAAGTTACAAAGGGGCTAGCTTGCTAGAGAACTCCACTTTGCAGGCTTCAAACGACACCTCAAAAGGCCAAAAAAAGCCCTTGATTTGATCCATTTTTTACTTTTATAGGGGGGGCATTTAATTTGGGAATTTACAATTTAATTGGTCCACTTGGCACCTTGAATTGGCATTTTTGGAAAGGGGGCACCGCTTTGCTCTATTCTCTCTCTTCTTCACTCTTTGCACTTGGGGGGGGGGGGGGGGGGCATTAGCGATGTCGCTATTGCCCCTTGGCATTTTTTTTTTCATCTTTCACTTTTACCCTCTTTAGGCTCACCTTATGGTGCTCAATTTTGACTTTTGACTCTCTCCCTCTATCCAACCGACTCCTCCTTGCTCCCTTTTGGCCTTGGCCTACTTGGCCTTGCTTTGGTTTATCTTGCCCTAGCTGGTCCTTCGGACTTTTACTCATCCCATTTGACCTTCACTTTGGCCGCCCTTGGCTTTGCTTCACACCCTTGTCCGCCCTCGGGCTCTGACTCTCTCTCTCTCTCTCTCTCTCTCTCTCTCTCTCTCTCTCTCTCTCTCTCTCTCTCTCTCTCTCTCTCTCTCTCTCTCTCTCTGGCTCGCTGTGGAAACTTTCCTCTTACCTAAGGAGGGGAGGCAATAGCGATGTCGCTATTGCCCCTTCTCTCTTCTTCAAAAATTCGGGCCGCGGGACTGCCGCCTTAGTGGCCACGTCATCTGCCGACAACACACCCACGTGGGTACGCGCCTCCTGCGCCGCCCCTCCTCGCCAAATGCCGCCAAAACCGGCCAGTCTCCGCCTGCACAGCGCCGGAAGCGCTCACTACCATAGCTCACGAGCTCAAGGAGCTCCCCTCTCTCGTTCTCATGCTAATGAAGGGGCTCACGCCCTAGTACATAATCCCCAACTTCCTGGCCCCGTTGTGCGCATACAGGATTACTCTGGCGCCACGTGGCGGAAGCGCAGAGCTTTGGCCTTTTAAGGCCTTTGAAAAGGAAAAAAATTTCTTTAAACACAAACTGCTCCCCCTAACTTGTAGTGCCTGCCATATCTTTTCCAGAGACCGGCTTCCTGAGCCGCAAAGCCCGCCAAATTTCCACCGTGTCAGCCCCTGGCCAGGAAAGTCTCACCACCCTCCAATCCTTCTAATGAGCTCTCTTTCCGAGGTCATCAAAAACTTAAAAAATCATCTACAATTGTTCACTGCCCAATTGCTCCCAACTTCGTCTCGCTGTATTTGGCCGACCAAGCATCTGATTGATGTGCCGTCGATTTGTGCTAGCTTCACATGGCACACACTATCACCGAGAACTTTGGTGAGGCTCAAAAGACGCCAGATGGCACATTTCCCCGTGTAGTCAATGAGCTTAGACCTGGCCCCTGAAAAATCTTCTAATGGCCATAACTTGCCATCCAGAGCTCCGATTTGCGATCCGAGAAGACAGACATGCTCCATAACTCAAGCTCTACACATGTATGAACTGACATCATCCCGGGCCACCTATCCCCAGCTGCCCTGTCCGTCGGCAATCTGCTACACACCCTTTCTTTAAACTGCAATATCTAGAGCACCGGGGCTCCCTTTGACGATCCGTCTGGACCGGCTTCTAGAGCACGCTGAACTCTACATTCTAGAGCTTTGACTTGGCATTTTGGACATCTTCATCCGCCACCCCATCTGGACCATTCCGCTGCACTTTTGGCCTAAAAAACCGCATCAGGCATACGTTCCCGCTATCCTTTGGCTGCCAAGGGCCTTGGCATCTGCCCTAGCCTTTTGCACTGCACCCTTTGCCTGGCATAGACCACCATTTAGCTTCGACCAAACTTTAGTCACACCAACGTCATGAACTTTAAGGTTATGGGGTAACTGCAACTTGTAAGCTTAGTCACTTACAACCTTTACAATCTCATAAGGTCCACAATATCTTGGGCTAAGCTTCTTGAATTTTCCCAAGGATAGATTGCTCCTCTTGGGTCTAACCCTGAGAAATACTTTATCCCCTAACTCAAAAGTTTTTTCAGATCTTTTCTTGTCTGCATAATACTTCTGTCTGTGCTGAGCTGCTTGAATATCCTTGCTCAATGAGTTGCCTAAGCTGTTCTTTAAGTTCTATAGCTTCGGGTAACGACATTTTGTATGGTCTCTTAGAAACAGGTTCACATCCTGGTATAGTTTCTATTTCATGGTCCACTTCACGATACGGTGGCAGATTGGTCAAGTCTTCTAGGAAAACATCGGCATATTCCTTCAACCATTCTGGGTGAAAATTTGAATCTGATTGATCCACCTTGTTAAGCTTCACAACGTAAATCTGTTGTGCCTTCTTAAGTCCCTTTAGAAGTCTATTGGCTTTAACTAAATGAGCCTTGGGTACCCCATTTTTCCCTTGAACTAGAACTTCATTCCCAAGGTTATCTGTGAACATAAAGTTTCCCTGAGCACAATGAATATGGGATTGGTTCTTTTTCAACCAGACCATTCCTAAAATCCTGTAATAAATTCCTAAAGGTAAAGTACGGAACTGCACAGAAGTAGCATAACCCCCGAATTCAAAATCTATCAAGCCTGCAGAATGTTGAGAATGCGTACTTCCACAGTCTATGAGGAATTCAACTTTATCACCTTGGCGCATTCCAGGAGCTTGAATTATGGTGAATTGCTGACGAGCACTAGGATTATCTATGGCAGCATGCAGCACTACCCTTTCATCTGCTTCATCACCTATAATTGGCTGTCCAACTATAGCATTAGCCCTAGCAACTGCACCACATCCTTGCCCTCTGCCTGCTCTTCCTCGTCCTCCACGATTGTTCGGTTGACCTCTTCCATTGGCATTGAGAGGTACTGCATTTGCACCGGATGCACGAGTCTTCTTGGGACATCTGTTCCTGTAATGGCCGTACTCTTGGCAGTCATAACATTGCACATAGGGAAATTTGGTAGCGGTTGAAGTAGCTACGAGAGGACGATCTTGATAAGCAAGGTTTGACGGTCTGTTATCCCAATTATTTGGTATGGCCCTCTTTGCTAAGTAATTTCTTCTGCCCTGAGCAACTTTCATGATTTCCACAACTAATGGCTTGGCTCTTAACAAAGCATCTTGCAATGTTGTTGGTCTAAGAGCTTCCAATCTACTGTTCAATGGTTCAATGAGGCCTTGGCAGAACCTGGCCACTCGTTGTTCCAAGGTCATCTTGGGTGCATATCTCTTCAAAGTCACGAACTTGGAGTAGTATCCGTCTATAGTCAAGGATAGTTGCTTGAGTGAGAAAAACACGTTCATTTTGATGCCGCTATGAGTTGGTGGTAAGTAGCATTCGGTCACTGCAGTCTTAATCTCTTTCCATGACTGAGAAGATCCAACAATATTGGAGTCTCGGCAATGTTATTTCCACCATATTTTGGCATCTCCGGTAAGTCGGAACATGGAAAGCATAGTCTGATTCTGCGGATGAGTCCCCATAGCTGCAAAATAATCCTCCATGGCTTCGATCCACACCTCTGCATCTCGTTCGACGTTAACCCCTTCACCTTTGAAGTTGGGGGGTTGCGCTTGCTTGAGAAGAAGTTTTTTCTCCTGAACCGCGGTATAAAGAGCAGAAGCAGGTACCTCATGATTTCATAAGATCGGCAGACTGACAAATTTGAAGACTTATCACACGGCTAAGCTTTAACTTCAGAACAGACACACGATCAAGATACTCAATTCAAAAGACTTGATTCTTTATTCATAAAGTGAATATTTACAAGGATAGCCTTACAAAAGAGGCTTAGGTATCTCATCCTAACTTATTGTAAATTTTTGTGGCCTCTAAAGAATCCGCACGGTTGGCTGACTTGGAATATGGTGATACAAACGATGGGTGTTTGTAGTCACATTTCTACAATCGTTTAGCTAATTGATATAATAGTTCTTATACTCATTGGAAATTGGAAAGTAAATTACAAGATCTAAATTCTTAGGGGTATTCTAGGAAAAAGTTCTGATCCTTCGATATGGAATTATCTCCACCACTTTATCCCATACCCATTCGTTCAAGGGTTTCCCCGTGCCTCCTGGATAAGTGGGAAAAGTGATACTCGAGTTTGTACCCAAGAAGTAGTACAATTGAACCACTCTTAGTTCCTCAGCCCAGTGTAGTTTCATTAAATCCATGGTAAGACATCCCATCTTCCAAGCATTGATGTAATAAGTCCCGCCTTCATTGCTCCATTCGAGCTCCGAGCCTTTATCTATCCGAGTCGAATGAGGAGTGTGAGCCTTCATCAGTAGCTCCATCACGCTCCGTCGGATAAGATAGTTTGGAGAATGACAAGCTCTCTCATAAATAAGCTCGAAGACTTGGAACTTGTGATATTCAACCACAAGATTTCTTGAAATATGGACGCATAAGCCTTGGAATAGCTAACCAATTTTTCTTGTTTTTTAAAATTTTCAAATAGTACGCTTTTTTTTTCAAACTAACCTAGGATCTGAACCCTAGGCTTTGATACCAGTTGTGAGGTCCCCTCCCCGTCTCACCTAGACGGAACTGGAGGACACCTGATGGTCGCTAGATCCTATGCGGAAGCAAACAAAAAAATTGGCTAAGAAGTAAAAGAAGACCAGTGGATGGTCTCTCATCACTTAGTGAATTGAGTCCAAGCCACTAGTAAAAAGGAGTCTAGCTCCGTCCCGCAAGGGAAGCGTAATTTTGCACTATAGGTTCTATTCTCATCTTCCAGGAGGAGAAGTAACCTCAGTGCCTTTTTTCCCATAATTTTCAGAGGCACGTACACCGAGTTTCTTCCACTTTGGCGTAATGAGCTATCTAATGACGTTCTGTATTGCGTAGGGCAGAGAGTTCCCGACTAATCAGGACCACCCGTCTCAGAGGCTTTGGCAACTTGAGCCAAGCCCCCACTTTCAAGCCCCCACTTTCCACCCCGCCCTCACACAGAGTCTTATGTGGCCTAATTACTAACACATTGTTGTTCAACACTTAGGGTTCCTTTTTATATTTCCTCGATACAAGTTCGTTAAGACAACCCTTCAAACATTGTCAAATCGGAAACAAAACATATTTTTCCTAGGAAAAATACTCAACAAACAATATTTCATTAAAAATTATAATGTCCTAGAATCGTGAGGATCTCCAGCGAGTGTTAACTCCACCCGTTGTCAGCTGGCCGCCCAAACTCGCCGCCCATACAACCAGTCCATGATTCCATCCAATTCATGGAGTAACTCTCCAAGTAAAAATCATGTATCCACTGCATAGAAAGCAAGCCATGAACATATCCACCGCATAGAAAGCAAGTCGTGGATTTAGCTCCTGCGATAAATTTTCAAGCTACCGCCCTATGATCAGTAGGGGGTTCATACTAAATCAACATTGGAATAATGAATGAAACTTGCTTGAGATAGTTTTTCCTACCAATCATTCTTTCCTACTTCCAAGCAGTCTTTCCATAAAGAATTTCTTTTCTATTTACTTCAACTTAAATTTAAATAAAATCTTTAAAAGATACCAATGCCATTGTCTCAGTTGGATTTTCAACATAGTTTGGGGAATTTAAACATTCCTAAGTTATCGTAATACAATGATTATGTAAATATGAAAATTATTAAATTCATCCAACCTCATGAGCTTCCTCCTTGATGCCTCGTGAGGTGCATGACCGGATTTCTTCTCTCATCGGTGCTTTACCGTTGCTCACCATGTTGCTAGTTCCCGCCTCGTGGTCGTTAGCACCGCCAAAACGGGTTCTCTTGGGGGCCATATCTCACTACTAAGATTAGTTCTTTCAGAGAAACAAGAGATTATGCGTAATTCCCACAACAACCAATGAGAAAACTTGACAAGGAATAACCTTATTCTTACACATAATGCTAGATTAAATGCCAAGCCTTCATACTGCAAGTATGCAAGCTAACTCAAGAATGCCACGAGATGATTATGTCTTAATAACTCATACCTCACCCTAAGATTATCATAACCAAAACTTCCTTTGTATGCAACATGAGATCAAGATTACTGTACTAATTAAATGAATCATTATAACATAAAATGGTAGACTATAACCATGAAAATACCCAATATAATAGATGATTCACATTGGTGCATGTGTGGTTGTAGAAAGAGATTGTCTATCACTTCCTGGGATGATTACAAGCTGCTCAACGCGAGACATTGCTATGTTGCAGTGGATTGCCTACATTAAGTCCTTAAATCCCGAGTTTAAGCACATTGCAGGTTAAGACAATAGAGTGGCAGATATAATATCAAGGGCAAGGTATGAAGATGAGTCACATATGATTGATGAGGGAAATGATGTAGGCACAAAGTTCTATTCTATCTCTCATGTCAAAGGTAGCAATGTCTGCATGACTAATCCACTTGGATTGTTCTTGAAAGAGATTTATGAAGGTGTTTGGATTCTTATTGGAAGCTACTTGAGTACTCTAAAAAAACAGGATGATTGGTTTGAACAAGAATTCATGAGGATACACAAGAAATCATATGGGTACTTTTTGAGGGATGGTTACTTGTGGAAGCATCCTAAACAAAAGGGTGTTACACCACAAAGGGTTGGTTATATGTAAAAAAGAGACTCAAGTAAAGCTCATGTAAGAGTTTCATGAGAGTCTATGGGCTAGACACAAGGGTGTGTGGGCAACCTTCTCCAAATTGTTTTGACACGTACATAGTGGGAACGAATTCTACAAGATCTATCTTGCAACATTTTAGATACATAAGTATATTTTCTATAATGTATATGTGTATATCTAAGAATAATAATAAGCTTTCTCTTTCATTCTAATATTTATCTCATTTTAGATACATAAGTATATTTTCTATAATGTACATGTGTATATCTAAGAATAATAATAAGCTTTCTCTTTCATTCTAATATTTATCTCAAGGGTAACATATCCGTTAGAAAGTACTATGGAAAAAGCATGAATAGCTCTGCTTCTTTAACTTGGGACCAAAAACATTGGTTCTTTCTTTCTACTACATCGTTATCATCTCACACCCTAGCTAGATCCTATATCTAGGATAACTTCCACAATATATATATATATATATATATATATATATATATATATATATATATATATATTGTATGTATTTTTTTTATTTTTCTTATATTTCTTTTTAATAACTACTAGGAAGGAATTAAATCCTAGTGGGACACTAGCTTGCATAATTCTTTAAGATACACCTATTTTAATGCATTATTGCAAGGATGATTACAAAACTTTGTCAAGGAGCAATTTTATGCTTTCATATTGCATGAGGTGTCCATTGGAATCAAATGAAAGTCTAAGCTAAGGGGACCACAAGAAGACTTGTGCTACCAAAAATGTTCCCTATTTTGATGATTTTTTTACACAAGGTTTCAATCCGAATTGGAAAAATGATATAAAATGAATTTCATAACTTATAAGCTGAGCTTTATTTCCCTATTTTAACATTTCTCTTTGGAGACATGGTTAATGAGATATGATCAAAATGGTGGAGCTCAGCCTGCTCACATTAAGCAAGGATAACCCATTTCAAACTTTGCTAGTTCCTGTTCACACTGGATCTTCTCTTTCTTGTGTAACCTTTGGAGGTTCCCTTCACCTATAAAAGGGGACCTCTTCTTCCTTGAAAACCATTCAAGAGGGAGTGAAAGGATTCATGCCAAATTAGCCTTTAGACCTACACTTGCCTTTGAGAAAGGCTAGCTAAACTTGAAAGCATCCTTGTAAACATCAACTCCAATCAATCAAGGCCGAAGTCTTCTATCTCTTTCCATCTTCATCAAATTGGCAAATACTCTCTAAGGGGTTGATAAGTAGGGTGTTTTTTTCTTTGTTATTTTGTTATTTTGTTTGTTTTTCATCCCCAAGCCCAACTTATACCTCCATGTCTTCTACTACTTCTACCTCTACTCCTATCTTCATCTCTCTTGTGTCCTAATTGTTTCTCTTGAAGGTATTCAAGCAACAACGCTCTAACAATAACCTTCTTGTGAAGAAATACAAGGTACATCTCTCCCCGCTACTACACGTACATCCTTCCTATAAGTATCCTTATTGGCTAAGGGCAAGAATAGGGCTTGGGAGGGAAAGTTCTCTTCTCTTCACTTCTCTCATATCTACATTTTGCACATACTAGAGTTATCGTAGATGAATAATCCACATGATGTGAATTTTTATCGCTTCCACTCTGTGTAATCTATTACAATAAACGTATAGATTAGCCATAAAATACACTTTCAACAACGTATAGTGTTTCTCTTTGATCCAGAAAGGCTCAATGAAATACTTCTTTCATCGGATCCCATCATACTATCCCTTATAGACTATAACTTTTCTTTTGACATAAGTGTAGTTATCTTGCTATGAACAGGATTTGTCACACAATTAATCCCAATCACCAGAAAAAACATATATATTATGGTAAGCACAAAATTATAATTCTAAAGATTAATTCATAGATTTTTTGGTCGGCAAGTCCCTAATGAACATAGAGAGGGAATACTTGATTAGAGATAGAATTATAACATGCAACCTAGTTAGCTTGGCATGAAAAATACTTGTAAAAGAGAGGGAATTAGAGGAACTGATAACAATTGAGGACCTGATTTACTTGGAGATGGTCCCAAAGGCTTTTGTACTATTTGTTCTCATAAAGAGAGGCTTGGTACAATACATTCTTTGTGTTCCTTGAGACCTTGTTGATACCATGACGATGGAAAGCTTCATGCACCAATATTGCGTCCAAAACAACAATTAAACTTACTTGCAATAGAATAAACTTGTCCTCAGTCTCAATCCCAAGACCTCCAACACCTTCAAAGGTGAAGAGAGCTAGCAAGGAGTGAGGAAAGTGAAGAGGAATAAGATGTAGCATACAAGAAATAAGTAGTCTCCTCACATATCATTACTCTTAGAGCATAGCATATCATAGTAATGGAGATGAAGAAGATGATAAGCATTTCTTTGAAGCTTGACTCTTGGTTGGATTTGCATTGCATAGCCTAGAGGTGTTTGTGTAGGCTCTCCACTTCGCAAACTTGGAGAAGGAGATGGTTTGTGTGCACAACACACAATGAGAAGATGTGTGTGTGGCTTGTGGGCTACAATAGAGAGAGAGAGAGAGAGAGAGAGAGAGAGAGAGAGAGAGAGAGAGAGAGAGAGAGAGAGAGAGAGAGAGAGAGAGAGAAGGATTGTAGTTCTCCTTTTACTCTAGCTTCAAGCCCATTGGATCAAGCCTAGGGTTAGCCAATCATAGGATTTGGTCATAATAAGCAATAGGGGTAGAATTTGGACAAGTGTCCTCCTATCTCCATTTGAAAGAGGGAGCTTAAAACACCATATTAGATAAAATGGGAAAATCCCAATTTCCACTTTAGAATTTGTGAGTTTCATAATAAAAAAATTCTATAACTTTTATAAGTTGAGAAAAATATCTTCAATGTTTAGGGTCTATGTGCTACACTTTGAGATGGGTGCATAGTTTTTATACATATTTCAATCTCAACAACCAAAGAGATCATTATTTTCATATATGATTGATGGTGTTGATAAAAGCCAAGTAAGGAGACAAGCATAAAGTCTTTGAACCATTAAAACATGCCCTTATTTTTCTTACAAAAAATTCTATGGTTTTTTATTGTTGAGAAAAAATATCTCCCTTGTGTGTACACCTAAGGCAATGAGTTTTATGGGAATTACAGTCCCAACATGTTGATAAACACTGAGATAAGAACTAAACAAGGAGGAAAGAACAAATTGAGCTACATGAGACCATGTCATTCACGATGCCAATGTACAAATCAATAGAACTATTCTCACATACAATTTTTCTGCATTGGGTGTAGCACTAGGTTAGATGTAGCAAACGTGTTGGAAAAATAGTCTGTGAAATTTGGGTTTGGGATTTGGACGATTGTCCAAATCTAGGTTTGGATTAATGTTTTAATAATTTTTCAAATCAACCTTTCCTTGCTTCTTGAAGCACAAGATCCCTTACATTTTCTCTTCTCTTTTTTCAGAATGGATATACAAACCAAAATAAAGGGAAAGCATAAATTTATTAAATCATGAAACCATATCCTTGGGTTCAAAATGGACATACAAACCAAAGAAAAGAGAAAGCACAAATTCTCTTGGTCTAAATCCTTAGGTTTAGGATGGAGATATGAACCAAAAAAAGAGAAATCACAAATTTATTAAACCATGAAAGCATGTCCTTCATGATGTGAACATAAAATCACTTGAAGTATTCTCACACACAACTTTATTTTTCAATTTGTTCTAACTACAAATAAAGCAATCTCATTGAGAACAATGAACATTACATACAATACACCAAACACAAG
Organism: Adiantum capillus-veneris; assembly: GCF_014529385.1. Classification (NCBI taxonomy): domain Eukaryota; kingdom Viridiplantae; phylum Streptophyta; class Polypodiopsida; order Polypodiales; family Pteridaceae; genus Adiantum; species Adiantum capillus-veneris. Next base: position 121,758,085 of record NC_140936.1, on the reverse strand, counting down.
GCCTTTGAACTATATTATAACAGCTCCTAAGGTGTGTCAAGTAACTATTTGCAACATGGGGTTGAAGTATTCTTCCTCTATATCCAAGTTGTGTGGCATAGTATACTGCGTCAGAGCCACTTAGTTTAGAGTTTGGTGGGATTTTCCTTAGAAGTTATATTTGCTCTTTATTTAGCTCAAACAATGGCTTGCTCACATAGGGCACAATTTGATTTTGTGTATGGATTATTTCCTCCATGTTAGCTGTGGAGTTCCCACCAATTTCTTGATGAGTAGAGATGTTGGCATATATTTGTGCCACCCATGCATTAATTTGAGTAGAGCTCTCCTTGACTCTATCCTCTATTTGAAGATACTATGGATCTCTAGCATCAAGCGGACTTTGTCCATAACATTTGTTCTCTACAAATGGCCGGATATTAACCTCAAGGTCCAAGAACATTAAATATGGAACCAATTTCTATAATAGATTGTTATCTCCGTGCAATAATTAAAAGGTTGGGGGATATATACAATTCTCTTGAGGGTTTCACACAACTCTTGTAATGTGTGTCATCAATGAGCAATGTATGCCTAGGGTCCAAGTGGAATGCTCTTCCAACTTTTGAGAGGGGCTTAAACATGGCCTCAACTCCAAGATTGTCTGGGCGGAATATTTTATTGTGAGGATGTGTATCACACTCTTCCTGTCCCTAAATCAAAAATCTCATCTTCACATCCCTTGAATGATACTGCAAGGCTTTCACAATTAGATCCACATTACGTTTCATAGCTGTTGCATAACTGTTGACCATATTCCAATATTGAACCTTTCCCATAGTTTTGACAAAAACTCCAAGCATCCTAGTCACAATTCAATCCAGACTTTCTCATACTTAATGCTTGTATGATCTTGTAACACATCGCTCCAGAAGTAGCCCATTAAGTTCTAAGATGATATTTAGCTTTTGTCTCCTGTTGTAAGTATTTGATCCAATGTGCAAATGTAGTTCATTTGGGATTTTTATCACACTTTTTTTTTGTCATCATCATGATGCTAAATAGAGGTATCATATGTGTATTGTAAATTGATGAAACACGTGCAAATATTATAAATAGAGCACACATAATATGGTATATTTATGAAATAGATCCATAGATGAATAGATAATGTAGGGGTGAGAGAGAGAGAGGGGGGGGGGGGAGAAAGCATTAGAGATACATTTAACCTTCACTAAGTGAATAATGTATACTGATTGAAATAAGCATGCCTTCAAGAGTGTCAATGTGTGTCACATAAGTTTTGGACGATCGTCCAAATCTCTAGCCAAACCTTCGTACATCTTCTTTTTCTCTAGAAATCTTTGACCATCACAAGAACACACCTAAGATGAGTGATCACCCTCAACATGTAATATTCTTTCTCATTCACCCGATAGTATCCATTAAGTTAGATAGTTTGTTCTCCATTAGGGTGGATCTTTAGATAGCTAACATTAAGAAGTTTTTCACTCTTTTTATTTCTAGTTAGTTGAGTTGTTACACAATATAGAATCATACAAATATAAATTTATTAATCAAGATAGATGGAGCACAAAGGTGCATTTACGCATGTGGTAAATATGAGAGACACACACACACACACACACACACACACACACACACACACACAGAGAAAGAGAGAGAGAGAGAGAGAGAGAGAGAGAGAGAGAGAGAGAGAGAGAGAGAGAGAGAGAGAGAGGGGGGGGGGGGGGGAAATGGTCAATTACATTAACATCCAAAAAAAATTGAGATTGAGTAATCTAATTAGTATTTTTGCATTTTGGATGGCCACCCAAATTTAATGAAGACCATGAAAGAATTATTCTACAAAATTTAGGCTTTTTTAGACTCCATTTGATATTTTTCCCACCAGAAACTACCAATTTTGGGTCAAAACTAGTCAAAATCTGACACTCTTCTTCACCAATAAGATGGGAGAAGCCCATGGTGAAGAACTGAGCTGTATGAAACCTCTACTAAGATAGTCCAATAGAGATTGTAATCAACTTGTAAAGTTGAACTTATCAACTACCCCTTGGCAAATTTAGACTTCTTTCCTTGAAAGTATAACTGTGAATAGATCAATCAATGACCATCAACACACATGGAGTGATTCGGTATTATCTGGGTCATACCCCCTAGAAATATCACTCATATAGCCACAATCAATGCTATATATTAAACAATAGATCTTTGCAAGTTGGATTGTATTCACAACTAGAGCTTAATCGGATCATATCTTTCCATGAACATAAGAGTAAAATTGTCAAGGTAGTCCTACTGAAGTTTCTTTGATGTTCAAACAAGAGATCACCTACCTTGAAGCTCTGCTAGTCCATTCATATTTTCCCATGAATTATTTGCTTGATAGCAAGGCCATGCCTACTTGCTATCCATAGAAAGCATCTTCTGTATTATCAACACCACCTTGTGCACAAAAATTGTTTTCCGTTCTCGTCATATACAACAATCACAAGCCAATTTACCATCTTCAATTTGTTGTGAATAGAATAGCTAATGGTATAGCAAAAATGTGAACAATGATTCAGTGGAATGAATCCCACCATATTGGCATGCCATGCATGTATATCAAAAAAGTAAGGATACCCAACCCTTGGCCTTAATATCGACCTCAACAGTTTGACGTGGCACGGATACATCACAATTCAATGGTGAAAAGTGTAAATGCGAGATTATATCCATATGTTTCCAATTCATAAAACTTGTGTTCCATGACCCTTAATTTTAAGTCAAGGGCAATAATGTGGCACAAAAAAGAAGCCTTCCTTCTTGTTAGATCTATCAAAGCACTTTGCTTTGGACAACAGGGAAGTTTTTTCCAAATGAAAGTTAAAGATGGGGAACAAGAACTTAGAATTGTTTAACCTTGTCACTCCTCGGATTTGAGTTGCCTTTGCTTGAGATATAAGAAAATATCTGCAACAATATGCCATATGAAGAAGGAAGTGAGGAGGAGGGGAGCCATACAATGATTACCCCAACTACAATTCTAACAATTGGCAACAGTTTTAATTCTCTTGAATAGAACCTTACTTGTGATTAGTATTGTCTAATGCTATTACTGTGCTATCAATCTGGTACTCTACGCTACCAAACTTTGGTACTCCATAGTACCAAAGCTGGTACTTGACAAAACAAAACTTTGGTACTATGATTTATAGTTTTTAGTTGACCATTGTGTTACTGTAGCACTGAATTTTGGTACTGTGCTTTTTTGTTTTTAGCTGACTGTTGTAGTACCAAATTTGATACTCTATACTATCCAAATTTAGTATTATTTTCTACCTTTACAATCACTCAATTATTACTATGTTATGTAGTACCAAGTTTTGTGGCAATATGCCACCAAATTTGGTAGCATAGTACCAAATTTTGGTACTACGCTAAATGGTTTTATCTGACTACTGTGTACAATTCATTTGCAGCCAGAGTTATAAAGTCCAACAATATGGTGGTACTAAGTATCCTTCCTTGTACTCTACAATAACTATCCACTTCCTCTCACTCATCGTCCCCTTCCTTTCTCTCATCATCTATCTCCCCTTGCTTCTTGGAATCCTCTTCCTTCCTCTCATTTGGCTTTGAAGAGGAACTACTAACTTGGCAACTCCCACTTGTCACTAACTCCAAAATCACCCTTGTCACCAAGTAGTAATAGACAATTACCCAAGCAATAGCAAGAAAAAGTATGTGTATAAAAAGATAAAGTGCACCATTAAAATTTTTCCAGGGACTAAGGTAGACGCACAATGATAATTTTCATGAAAATGTCAGAGGAAACGTTCAAGCTTAGAAAATCTTTTACACATCAGGGAGATTAAAACAGTATGAATACCCCTTCAAAGATACAAAGTAGTTCTCGCAACGTACAAGAAAATTTCATGCTTGACATCAAACAAGGGTGTGTGGCAGTTGTAAGCAGTGGGGAACGTCTCAGCTAACCATCCATAGATCCATGGAAAAATGACCTCCATAAGATACTTCCATTTTTTGGGTCATAACACTTTGGCTCATATGGCCAGATGCAACAATACGAGTCATATTCATTCTTCAAGGACTTGTATCTCATGTCATCTTTAATAAGGAGGGTATTTGCTTCATTGGACTGTGGATGCTTGCACCACACTCTTCTTAGGAGCTTTGGAGAAATAGGCTTGTCATCGAACTCCACCAAAAGGGTTGGAACATCTCTAAGTGTGGGAGTCCACATCTCACATTGAGACTGGTAAAAAATATATGTGATAGGTAAACTAAGCAGTTAGAATAGCTATACAAATAAGAGTATCAAAGCAACAAACAATACATAGTAGTGACCCAATACCAAACTTGGTACACCATAATACCAAAGTACCAAAGACCCAAAGTACAAAACCATACAAAATTGTGTACACAATACCAAAGTATCATAGCACTAGAGGACCAAAGACCCAAACATTACCAAATTTTGTACACAACAGTACAAAATTGTGCAAACAGTACCAAAAGTACCATATATTACCAAAATGTGTACAAATCAGTAGCAAAGTACAAAGCAGTACCAAAATCAATAAAAGTAGTTTGAAAGTTAAGGGATAAATACCTAAAAAGAGGTCTTTCATCTTCATTAATTGAGGGAAGAAATCATTCATTATGGCCATCAAATTCTTCCATTGGTCACATTACCAGAGCATCATGCAACATCGCTTGATCAAGTTGATGATGAAGTCTTCCGCATCAGGTTTGACCATACAATATTTGTATCAGGAGACATGCAAACCTCAAGGCCTACATCCTGTTGGGAATGGGATATTCCAAAAACCTTTGGGTTCTTCAACAAAACCCTTGAGTAGCACTCCATTGACATCTAAAATAACAAGGGGCCTATTGCTTGCCATTACATCTGCCATCATTGACGTATGTGGTCGTTGTTCATTTAGCCACCAATTGTCCCTTGTGGTAGTACCACTAAACTATATTAGTAGAAGAACACAACCTTTTTACTATAACAAATTTGGACATAAGGCACCATAAAGTTTTACTAAATTTTGAATGTAGGACATGACAATTTACAAACACATTTACATCTCTCAAGAGTAAAGTGTCATGAGACCAAATGCATTGACATAAGTAAAATGGTTGGTATTTCATATAAATCCAGAAGCAAGTACAACATGCTATCACAATAGCATAATTATTGCAAGCTCATGGATTGAGACCATGACCAATGGGGTACTTTCTAGATTTCATATGGAAGAGTTGGGAGAGGGTGGTTGAGTCAATGCTATCACCTATTTCGAAGGTGTTGGATCAGGTGTCTCCTCCGCACCTTTGGCCTCCTCCGTTCCTTTGGCCTCCCCTACCCCTTTGGCCTCCTCCATGCCTTTTAGATCCTCTGCACCTGCAACCTCTTGTGCACTTTTAGCAGGTTCCAGTGCCCTCTTTGCCTTCTTCCTCCTCTTTCTACCCGCCTTCTCATGTGCAAATTTTGATGTTGCATCCGGAAACTCTTCCGCCAAGAACACGAGGCCTTGGAGTAAATGTGTATGTCATCCCCCTCTTCACATCAAAACACAACTTGCTTACAAATTCATAATGGTCTTTGGTTTCCAGGCACTCATTGTAGAGCTTGGCATTCTCCATCTACAAAATATGCATAGTCTATTAGCTAATATACCAAAACAAACAATTAACAAGGAAGAACACAAGCAATACCAAAACAAGTCAAATTTTACTAAAACAAATCTATATAGCACTAAATTGGTGCAATAAAGTACCACAATTTCCCAAGACATACCCAAGCAGTACCAAAACAATACTAATAAGCACTAAAACAATACCATAGTAGTACCAAAACATTACTAAATAGGCACTAAAACAATACCACAATAGTACCAAAAGAAATTCAAAATAGTACCGCATAGGGACCAAAACATGTCACATTGTACCAAAACAGTTCTAAACAGTAGTAAATTGGTACAGTGAAGTACCAAAAACCTCCAAGGCAGACCCAGGCAATACCAAAAAAATACGAAATAGGTAACAATACAATACCAAAATGGTAACAACATAGTACCAAATATGTAACAAAACAGTACCATTACAAGTCAATTTGTACCAAAACAAGTCTAAATAGCACTATATTGGTACAACAAAAAACCCAAAACTCCCTAGACATATCCAAAAATACCCAATGAGACCCAATAACTTGTCAAATTTTTTTCCAAACCAATACCGAAATAGTTCAAAGTACCAATTGAAGCATAGAAAACACCAAAAATACCAAAGATAGTACCAACATAGCACCTAAGACATATTTAGTAGTTCCCAATAAGACCTTAAAACTTGTAAGCAAATAAGCACCAAAAGTACTAAATGAAGCAAATAAGCACCAAAAGTACCAAAGACAGTAACAACATAGAACCCAAGACATACCCAACAACAACCTATAAGACCAACAAAAATTGTAACTAGAAAGTACCAAAGCAATACCAAAATAGGTCAAAAGAGAACCAAATGAAGATAAAGAACCCAAATTATCAAGGATTGTGCCAACATAGCACCCAAGAAAAATTGATATGTACCCTTTATGAGTACTAAAAAAGTACCAAACCAGTACCAAAATACAACAACCTATAAGACTAACAAAAATTGTAACTAGAAATTACCAAAGCAATACCAAAATAGGTTAAAAGAGAACCAAATGAAGATAAAGAACCCAAAGTATCAATGATTGTGCCAACATAGCACCCAAGAAAAATTGATATGTACCCTATATGAGTACTAAAAAAGTACCAAACCAGTACCAAAATAGTTCAAGGGAGTACCAAATGAAATAAAGAAGCACCATATGTTCCAAGGAAAGTACCAACATAGGACCTAGTGTTCCAAAAAGTACCCAAACGCTTAAGTAAAGCACCAAAATAGTAGTACTAAAGCAGTTCCAAATCAGTGTAAAGAGTACCACATGAATTGGAAAGCACCAAAAGTACCATGGATTGTGCCAACATAGCACCCAAGACAAAACCAATAGTACCCTATAAGACTCAAAATTTAGTAACAAGAAAGTACCAAAATAGTACCAGAATAGTTCAGGAGAGTACCAAATGAAATAAAGAAGCACCATAAAGTACTAAGGACTTGTACAAGCATAGCACTTAGTGTTAAAAAATTTATCGATATAATAAAGAAAAGACCAAAATAGTTCAAAAACGTACCAAAACCCCTAAAAATGTCAACAAATAAACCAATCAAGAAGTAAAACATGTCAAATCACCAAACCATGTGTAACATAACACTTTCAAAAGTCATTCACAGTGAAATAATCTAGAAATGCAATACCTCCTGTTGTTGAACCTTAGCTTGGATCTTTTGGATATTTTTGGAAAACACGTGGCATCATAACAAGCCCCGAATTGCTTCTAGCTCAACCTCCACCTCTCTGATCTCTTCATCAGGGATAGGGATTTGTTTCCACAGTAGAATGATGCATGCTTCTAGGGTATTAATGTCTTCCATCAAGATTTTTTCCATGCCCTCTTTACCTTCATATACCAGTAGTTGGTTCTTGTTTTCTTGAATAGAGGCCTTTAGATTTGTTAGGTTTCACAACCCTAGATGTGACATTGATTAAATAGTCTTTGTAGTAATGTCTCTAAATCAGGTAGGTAATCAGCCATTACCCCTCTATTGGCTTGCTCTAGTTTTGTCCAGATGTTGCTAGTACTCTGAGTGATCCAAGCCTTTTTATGTGAATGCAGGACACTTCTAGGTGATGAACCATTTTGCCTCCTACATGCATTAATTTTACTCTCAAGCCCGCCGTTCCTAGATGCTATCATATGAAAACTTCTTCCCCAAACCGAGCCCATGCTACTCTATGCCCTACTAGATCTTTTTCTGATGCATGACTTTTCTCAAAAGCGTAGCACCTAGCAAATTTGTTGGTCAATTCACCACATGAATGGGCCCCCTGATAAAATTTGGAGAATAGAAATCTACCATTTTCCACTAGATGTAGCTGCAGATGGCTTAAATAGATCTTGCTATTCCTTTGGTACTTGTAGTTGAAAAAAATGAACCACTCCTTGGGTGGCAATTCTTCATCAATCAAGTCCTTAGGGAGTTTTCCTTCTAAACTAAGGCCGTACTTCTCATGCAGGTCTTGTTTCATGTAACAAAACTTGGTTTGTTGAGGGTACTCCTCCATTTTATTCTTACCTAAACTGTGAAACAAATAAGAGAAAATTGATAAGATATAGATTAAATGTGGTGTGATGCCCTACAATACCGAATGTGATACTCCAAATTTGGTGTTGTACATTTAACTTCAAATGTCACATCAAGTATAGGAAGTGTGCATGCACTATTTTATTAACACATGCCTGATGCCAATGAATAGAGTACCACATATTGACTTGTTAGTAGATTTTAATTCATCATCATCTAAGAGGAGTGATTCCCGTTCGGATCCGACATCAACAACCTTACACTGTTTTTTACTAGACCTTGTGTTGGGACTGGTTTTTGTTTTGGATTTGTTTGTCGGGGGGATAAGGTGGAAGCACTGTGTTATTAACACATGCCTGATGCCAATGAATAGAGTACCACATATTGACTTGTTAGTAGATTTTCATTCATTATCGTCTAAGAGGAGTGATTTCCGTTCGGATCCGATATCAACAACCTTACACTGTTTTTTACTAGCCCTTGTGTTGGGACTGGTTTTTGTTTTGGATTTGTTTGTCGGGGGGATAAGGTGGAAGCACCTTTGTTGTTTCTTGTGCTAGGAAAGGATATTCCCTCCTTAGCCTTTGCTTTTTGTTTGCATGTTAAAGGTGATGCTCTACTCGTAGCAGCTCCCTTGGCCTTTGGGGTCCTCATAGTTGGAGAGAGAGTAGAGCAGCTCTGCCATAATTGCATGTGATGGTGAGGGGAGAGAGAGCTCAGGATTGTGAAAGAGAGAGAGTAGAAAAGCTCTGCTACAATCTCATGTGATGCTGAGGAGAGAGAGAGAGAGAGAGCTCATGATTGCAAAAGGCAACCTAAAGAGTATTCTACGTAGCTTGAGTTCGAACGCAGGGTAAAAAAATTGGAACCACTAAATCCACTCATGACACCATTACTCTCACACAAACAGGGTGGCCCCTTATGAAATTGTATAAAACATTCTTACAAAAATACCATTATATCTAAAAATGGAAATACAAACACCTTTTTTTCAAAAATCTCCCTCCAAAGTATGAAACAAGCGAATTTTTTTTTTGGCTCTTTTTTTGTACCACCAACCATTGCTTTCAGCCTATAGCAGCTGCACTTATATTAACTATAGTGGAACCAAATGAGACGTTTGTCTTGAAGACAAATGCCAGTAATGAGGCTCTAGGATTTGTGCTTATGCAAAGTGGAAGCCCAATTGAATTTGAAAGCAAAAAGTTACATCGTGCCCCGACTACTCTATGAGCAAGATTTACTGACTATAATACATTGACTTAAAAAGTGGAGACACTATTTATATGGTGCCACTTTTGAGGTCCGAATGAACCATGAAAATCTAAAATGACTTTCAATTCAAAATGAATTGAAGGGTAGAAAGGCTTGATGAACAAATTTCCTATAGGAGTTTGATCTTCAAAATACATTACCAAAGAGGTAAATATAACATAGTAGTGGATGCATCGAGTCACATGCCACAAATTAATGAAGTAAGCTTCACAATATTCAAGAATAAGATCTTGGAGTCACTACATGGTTGATGTGAGCATGAAACATCCTTTTCAGAGGTCTGACATGCTTTACACTGTTGTAATACCTCACAAATACAACCACCTCCCTCATTGACATGGAGTGCTAATCCAAAGAGAAAAGCCATAGGTGCCAATAGTAGGAAAGCAAGAGTTGGTATAGAGAGACTAACCGATACTTTTGGCTATAGTTTGGGGCACCATATAGCTTTGACATAGACCCCTCATCACCTTTGATAGCTGCAACTTTAAACAGAGGTGATAAACTTTGTCAAGGAGTGAAGCATGCAAACTACTCCATTGATGATGGGTACTTACTCTACAAGGGTAGAGTGTGTGCATCAACTATGGGTGGCTTTGGGCTCACATTCTTAAAAAATTTCATGATAGTCCAAATACCAATCCCAGGTCCTATCTCTTGATACGCCAACAACTTCATGTGTTCTCTGAGTTTCTCTCTTTTCTCAATCTCCAAATGTGTTAAGGAAATGTTCCTGACTTTGTATCTTAGCTCCATGGTAGTGAAACTCACATACCTTGCCTGCAAATCTTTGACATCTATGCCAAAAAAGGTGGCCTTGTAAGTGAAGAACCGTGTCTAGAAGTCTTCTTCAAAGCCTCTTGCATGTAGTTGGATGGCAAAAACATAAGCTTTGCAAAAACTCTGTGAAGGACTTCTTCCATAGGCTGCTCATGTAGATTTTTATACTAATACTTTTGTGTCCTCTAAGAATCCCAACCATGGAGTATTTGAGAGGTGCACTTTGTGATACACTTGATGCATGCTAGCAGTATCCTACATATTTTTCTTAGCGTTTGGTTTCTGATATTGGGAACTCCTTCAAGCATTCTCTGAGATTTGTCTAGTGTCTTGGTCATATAAGCTTCATCAAGGGCTTCACCTATTGCTAGTGATGGTAGGCTTGGGTAGTTCAACCAGGTAGGATTGTTCTTTAACATTGATGTGTGTATTGTCCAACTGCTAACTCTAGGTACTAGGAACATGGTTACATCTTTGCATAGATGTAACCATGGTGCTAGCACTAAGTGTATCAACTAATTGTTGTGCTTTCGAAGCTAACAAATTTTCCATTTTGGTTTGCTGTCTATGATTCTTTCCTATCTTTCATGGACTGTACGTCTCCCTCTATTTCATTTTTTGCCACCTCTATCTGGATGTCTAGGCCTTTCTCTTAAAGAATTCAAACTTTAATAGTGGATAAGGCAAGAACCTTGTAGTACCATATCTCATCAATTTGGAGGGAATGAGAATTTCTACATTGGTTGAATGAAAAAATTGTTGCTCCCATTGCATAGATAACTTCCAATTATTTTCTTGTTCAACCTCAATTTGTGGAGCCAACTCCTTCTCATCTTCCTCTATCAAGCACTCTTCTTCTTGGTGTAGAGGTCCATGTTGATAGTGTCTCTTCTTCAATTGGTTCTTCTTGTGTGTCAGCATCTACACAAAAATCAATAAAAAATGATTGTTCTATTGTTCTTACCTCCTCATGAGATTTCAAAGTCTCTGGTTCATCAACCTATCTTTTTGTAGGTAATCGAGCTAGCTCCTTCTTTAGCTTTTTTTTTTCAACCCTTAGGTCTTCATTCACTTTATTTAACTATGCATTTTCTTCTTGCATCCTCTCTTATTGTGCCATGGCTACAACTGTGGCATCTTTCCTCAACTTTTTCTCTATCCTCAACGCTCTGGCTAACCTTTCATTCTATTGTTGTAGGTGGGCATAGGCATGTGATGTATCTATAAGCTTTGCTATTTTTGGATTTGCTTGATATTATCTATTAATCTTTTTTGGGTTTCCATTTGTGCTTCATTCCAAGTTGTGCCTCTGTTGTGGCCAATTGCCCTTTTATCCTTTCAGTTTCTCGTATCAAATTGACAAGTGTTGCATGTAAACTTATCGTTTTCCTCCTTCAATATTTGATTTTCCTTTTGGACCCCTTCCAACTATTTAAATGCTTGCCTAGCTACTTCTTGTTGTCCTTTTAGATATTCTTGTAGATCTTTGTGATTCTACCTTAGATAATGCAACTCGATATGCACATTATCAAGCTCTTGGTATGTGCCTTGAAGATCATTTTGTGTTGCAATGAGGCGGACTCTTTTGTGAGTTTCTTGTTACAATATTCAATTATTCTTAGTGAGCAATTACAATTTGCTACTACCACATTTTCCATTTTACTCAGGCTTTCACATATTTGCCAAGAATTATAACTCAGGTCAAAGCATTACTCCTCTTCAAGAGTGTAATCTTTCCATGGCATATCCATTTGATGTTCTAAGGGGGGAATGCCTTGTTCTAATTGTTACCATATACATGTGGCAGTGATGTGTGTGAAGACACTTAGGACCGTCGGGGCATTTTTTCCCTCACTAGGAGGTTCCCCCCCCCCCCCGTTCATTGTATATAAGCCCATCATTCTAGGGCTAACTTATCTTTCCATTGCACACTAAGTAATACAATCTTTCATGATGTGTACCTTGAGCTTCCTTCGTCTTCTCCAAGTTGTGTGTGTTTCCCTGCAACCCTACTTCCAACAATTGGTATTAAAGCAGAATGCACCCGTCACTCTAAGGATAACTTATCTTTCCATTGCACACTAATTAATACACTCTTTGATGTGTACCTTGAGCTTCCTTCATCTTATCCAAGTTGTGTTTCCTTGCAACCCTATTTCCAACAATTGGTATCAAAGTAGGTTGTGTCCTCACGGGCTTAGTCACTGCAACTCCAGCACATGCCTACTCACTTTCTTCGATTTTTGTGAGCTTTGGTAAGCATCCATTGCTCAAAATTTTGTGAGCTTTGGTAAGCATCCGCTACTCAAAATTTTGATTCAGTCTCATTTTAACCTCTGCTTCCACTAGAGGTAGTACTACGTAGGCAATTTTGTCATTTTGTGCAAAAATTTTGTCAGTGCCATTTTAGGTCCCTACTGTCTTTTAGAGGATGTGCTATATAGCATGTGCTGGTCTTGCTTCATTTCTCGTCTTTTTGGGTAGTTTTCACATCAGGTGTATTGTTGGCTCCCTTTGTAGCATAGCTCCAATAGATCAACAAAATTATCAATCCGCAGATGGTAGCGACCCGGCTAGGGCATGGAAGCATCGCACATGGGTGAGTGTGTGAGAGTAATGAGATAGAAATGAGTGGGGAAAACATGAGAGGTCATCTAGATTAGAGAGAAGAGAGAACTAATGGAAGGGATTAGTGTTGCACACACGCTAAACCTTATGTAAATCACACAATGCTCTTTGTTGCATTCTCTACTAATCCTTGTAGGCACATCCTAATCATGAGCTCACCCAAGCTCATGGGGTTACAATTAGACCAATGCATGAACGAATCCTAATCTACACACTAATCTAATCATGCACACAATACCATAATCAAATACGCAATAGGCAGTCGAGAATTAGAGAGCAATTAATTCTTAATCTACACACATCAAGACACTAATACACAACATTAGTGAAAAGCAAGAGAGAAGTAGGAGGACTCAACTTCATGCATGCATTAATCAATTTGTGAAGAGAGTGCATGTGGCTCCACGCTTCCACCTCTATAGCCTTCTTCTTCTCCTCTCTACTTTAGGTTTTTCCTCAAAATGATATCTCCCCTTTTCACATGATCCACCATTCACTTATATGCCTAGGGTTTTAAAAATAAATGGTTAGCCGCCCAAGGCACATAGAGTAAAATAATAGATACAATCTAGAACTCGTAAAGAGTCCGTGAACCTATACAATATAAATAGAAAACTATGCTCATGGAGAAGACGTAAACAACTGCTGGTGTTGGATGCTACCAACATTCCCCCCTTTCTAAGCTTTGTTGTCCTTGAAATTAATCAATCAAGATTTTTGGGCTTAAGGATGAGTCTCTCGATTAGTTAGCTATGACTAAGGGTTAAAACACTCACTCTAGCACTAGCTACATTAGGAAGATTATATAAATTCAAGATTTCCTAATTGTGTTTTTTCACTTTGATTAGCTAACTAACTCTCACAACTCTAAACAAAAGCTTGAATTTTTCCTTGAAGCTCAATGGAGATCTTTGCATTTCATTTTTCTTGCTTTTCCTGTTTTTTTTCCGAATTGATGTATGTGCTTATTTTGTATGCCTTGGGTTTCTTGCTTCTCAAAGAAAAGCATCCATGCTGGGAACCTCTAGGGCTCTAGTACTATAGGCAATACGTGTGAGAGTGAAGTACTAAATCAAGTCCGGATTTCTCTTCCAGCTTAAGATTTTATATTTGTGGCACTTTTGTTTGTTGCTTCCATTTCTTGTATTCTCCCTAGTGTTATTTTTTGTTTAAGTGAGCAAGATTCTCTATGCCTAAAACACTCCTAAGGTCTCAAACACTCAAATAATTTACTAACTAGGACTAGGGGTCAAGTAAATGAGTTAGCCTAAAGCCACGTCCTCTTAACCTCAAGGTTCATCAATAAGACTAAACTCATAGTCAATTAACTAAAGCAAAGACAAATTTATGCATCTATAATGGTAGATCACAAAACATGACTAAATGCACTCAATCAAGCCATGAAAAACCACACTCAATAAATATAAATATGCACAAATATGAATTATGGAAAGTAGTACACCTAGAGGTACGGGATGTGGAGCTTTAGAAGAAAATATGTGAGGGTGAGGCTTGATCTATCCATGCTGCATGAGAGCTCAAGTCCATCTATGTTGCAAAATCATAAGCAAAACACTACCACCTAGAAAGGCATGTCAGCATAGAAATGAAAGTTTTATCACCTAAATACAAATAAAAGGAAATCCTATACTAAGGTATCATACTTGGATGCCTAGAGGGGAAAAACCCAATGGGAAAAAACTACCTCTAGTATACGTGCATGTATAGTGCACCATGGTCAACCTGCACAAGTCAAGGGTCTAGTGCAACTAGGAGGGATAAGAGAACTCTTTCCAAACAATAAAACCCGTAATTTCCTAGCTCTTTGTCTAATGATCATCGACTGGCTAGCACCTAGCTCCATTTGGATGGTAGAATTTGTAGCAAAACTAATGGGTCTAGGGATGACATCAGCAGGTGATTGTGTGGACAATAAATTGTGTAGCTCAAGATCCCTCAATGGCTGACTCTTGTCCAACTCTAAGTCAACAACATGGGCAATGGAAATCTGTGGTGAGGTATGGCTCGTGTCAACCTATGGTGTGATAGGTGGTGGGCTCTCAGGTAGCCAAATCTTCAGTGTCTGCAGTATCTCACTGAATGTAGGTCGAGCTCTCCTCACCTGTGGTCGTGAATGTCTAGCTTGTGTTGGCACTCGTCATGGGGTAGGCCTTTCTATAGGTCCGGAACATGATCTAGATAACATGGGTGTGGTCAAAGAAACTGTAGGAGATCTATGAGGATGCGCTATGGTATGTGGTATGGGGACCCAAATCTATCTATGTCCTCTATAAAATCCATGTGCCTCTAATGATTTTCTAGATGTGAGCCAACCCTGTGATAAAACATCATGTGCACTGCTGCTCTCAATCCAAACGAATCTATCATCACTAGTTGATGGTCTAGTTTATGACATCATGTGAAGCACATGAACATGTATAGTGGCCATACAATAAGATCTCTATGGTGGGCTATATGCTAAATATGTCCTAGGTCGTGCATAGGTAGTGCTACTCTTGTGAACATCCTCTAAGGTAGGATCTACCTGATCTCAGTGTGTCTCAAGTGTCATGGTAGGAGTGACTCTAGGTAAACCGGTGTGACCTCTACTCTAGGGGGGGTGGTGACAGTCATGGTCTATAAGTACCTAATCTGTCCCTGTCTCAAATGGGGAATCTACATGCTCAATCATCATTGAATCTGGTTTTGGATTCTCATGAGCATCTATCTCAATGGAACCATCTGTTTGTATTGTATCTACTGCAGATATATCGGTCTCTAATGGCTCAGTCATAATGTCAGCACTCTCGTGGTCATGTGCATCAACAATATATCCTCAAGTGTAGGCTCTGGTGGGACATCTACCTCTATGATAGGTGCACTAGAATAAACCATGAGTGTAGAATGTGGCACTCTATCTATCTCTAATGGCTCAAGTCTTGTCTCTAGCATAGGAGCAATCTCACTAGGCTGTACCTCCTTTGTAGAACAAGTAGCAACCTTTGGAATAGTCACTCTAGGTGGATCTATGGTAGTGCTCTCAAGTGAACTTGTCATGTGATCAATTTGAGAGTTTGTGTCCTTCATCTCAATCACTCTAGACCTCAACTGATCAACCATGCTCTGAGGAAAAATATGTCTATGTGATGGAGATTTGGGAGGTAACATGTTTGGGGAAGTATGCCTATCAGGTGTCTGTGGACTCTGTGTGGTCATCACTACAAGATCGTGGCCATGATGTGGAGAATAGGGAAATCCCATCATCAAGAAATATCTAGTACCATTTGTGTCCCTATAAATCCTATCACAAGGATCTCCAACAAGGTGTACCATACGTCCTGTGGTATGCTCTCATCAAAATCTACGTCCACAATCATCAACATAAGTCAATGTGTGCTCCAATCTACACAACTACACTATCCTAGGATGTACATGGGTGTCCAAAAAATCATCAAGAGGTGTCCTATCTACAACAAGACACACACACACACACCCAAAAACTCAGCTCAAAAGAGGAGAATTTCTGATGTTTAGATACAATAGAGCTTGGGCCAACACCAATGGAGCAAATAGCTCACACAATATGGGTAAAAAGTACCAGATACAATCACAAATTGGAGCAGAAGCTTCACTCATAGGAGAAACTTACACAACAAAAATAGCAGAAAAAAAGTGATGAATCTAGCAAAATGGACAGCGCCATCGTGTCCGGAACGGCCCAAAACCGCAGTCTACAATGTCAAAGTGCTCAAATCCGACCTCAGATGAGCAGTTTACGGCCAAAACAAGCTCCAAAATGAGCAAAAACAGAGTTGTGGCTATTCCTCCTCTTCTCTCCACTCTTTTTCTGGTCTTCTCTCAGTTTTTTCAGTTCCCACACTTAGCTTTATTACTTGGGCACCCTTGGATTTTTAGTTGACCTCAAACGGACCCCAAACAGGCCAAAAACTGACCTTGCAGTGCATAGTTGTTACCTTTTTGCATCATCCGCACACCTGGCACTCAACTTTTTCCAATAATGCATACCACCACCACGTGAAGTGGTCACAAAATATGGTCCTCATGATGATCTTTCTGCATAATTATCACAAGAAAACACCCACGTTGTGTCTGTACTTATCCATGTGCAACCATTGACCCCATTCGACCTCCTGACGCCACTAGATGCCATTTGACGCACCTGCTTACCTCATGTCGTCGGCCCGCAGATAGCTTCCTCGAGAAGTTTTATGTGCTACCAACTCCTCATTATTATAGAAAAAACACACTGGTACTGGTGATAGTGAAAATCGATGCACTATGTACATGATGTCCTACCTGTACACATGTGGGCCCCACGTAACCACCTGGCTCTGGAAAATGGGTAATCCTTTATTATATGCACCATGCATGGGTATGTACATATGCGCAATCCCTTGCTCCAAAAAACTCCTGACATAATTTGCCCATCCCCTAGCCTGCTAGATCATTCATGATCAGTAGCAGCAAAAAGCGATATGAGACTTGCAGCGTCACAAGTCTCCTCATCCTTCACCAACACTGCTTGATCCACAGACAGCTCATCTTGCTCCACCATCATTAACCTGGCATGATATAATTTAAGACGCAATCCATTTACCCTTGACTTATGTAGAATCCCATCCAGGTTAGCCAACTGATATGTACCATTTGGAAAACACTCCACTACCTTGAAAGGGCCTTCCCACTTAATCTGAAACTTCTTTTGGAAGGTGTTGTCTAGCTTACTATTGTAGCGCAAAACCAAGTCATGCTTCTTGATACCCTTACTTTTAACCTTTTCATTTATCTTTTCCAAAGCCCTATCCTGCATCTTCCCATAATGTTCCAATGCACTCATCCTATCCAGCTGAACCTCTTGTAATTGTAACAACCTCTCTTTGAATGCATCACTAGGCGGCCCAAGCAACTTTTCTAGCATCTTGACAACATGCAACTCTACTTCCACAGGCAATAGTGCTTCCTTCCATACACCAAATGAAATGGAGTAAACCCTGTGCCTGTCTTCATCGAAGTACGGTAAGCCCATAATGCACTAGGCAATTCCAAATCCCAATTATTTCCTTGGTGCTCTGTCACTTTTGAAAGGATTTGTACCAACTCACCGTTGAATCTTTCATTTAAGCCATCACACTATGGGTAATAAGGAGTGGTATGATGGTGCCTAATCTTCATCTTCGCGCATAAAAAGTCTAGCAAATTAGCTCTAAATCTTGGCCCCTTATTTGAAAGTAGCTCCAATGGCACCCCAAACTTGCAACATATTTCATCATACACAAATTTTTCCACATCCTTTGCAGTGATCTGTTTTACTGCTATAGTGTCTTCCCATGTAGAGAGATAGTCCACTGCAGTCAAAATATAGCTTTTTCCCCTTCTTGTGATAGGTAACGGGCCTATTGCATCAATTCCCCACTTTTCAAACACATCAAAGGCCATAATGGTTTTTCGTAGCTCTGGCTTCAACACTCTCTTCCCAAATGCTTGACACCTATTGCAAGACCTACACACAATGATGAACATCCTTGTGCAAACTAGGCCATACATACCCCTCTTGCAAGATCTTATGCAAGGTGATCTTTAGAGAAAAATGTCCGCCACATGCGCCTTCATGATTCTCTTCTAAAACTTTATAAAGCTCCTCCCGCCAAGGTACACGTCTCAACACGAGATCAACCCCTTTCATATATAAGACATCACCAATCAATTTGTACCTGTATGCTCTATGCACAAAACCATACATCTTAGACTTGTGAATCTCCTTTGGAATGATTCTTGTTAGAAAAAACTCCTCTTCTTGAGCCAAACTTTCCCGGCCATGATAAAGAGGTAAAGTGGTCCTCAACACAAATAGCTCCCCAATCATGCTTTGAGCTGCTTCATGTGCCTCTCCATTTAGAGCACGTTCAATGTGTCTGATGCTCCATGCTTTGAACTTTTTTAACAGGCCTTTAATTCTGAAGCACATTTCCTTCAATGAAGTGTTCTTGCTCTTCCACACACCCAACACTTGCTTCACAACTAACAAGGCATCACCTTTTATGCTCAACCTTCTAACCCCATGCTTCAAACAAATGTGTAATCCGGCTTCCAAAGTAGCATATTCAGCCTCATTGTTACTATGAGCATTCAATTTGAACCCTCTCTTGCATACTAGCTTCCCCTCTGGATCATAAAGTGCTATACCCCCTGAAGCGGCATCATGGCTATTTCTGTATGAGCCATCAAAGAACAACACATGTGCATTGCTGATCTGTGGCACTTCTTCAACGACCTTTCTCACCACCTCTTCCTTAACAAGAAGGGGATTCTCCTTGTAGGTCAACAAATCGGCTAGGGTAGCCCTTGTACTGTCTTCCACTAGAAAAGAGAACTCAAACTCTTACAGCTCAATTACCCATTTCTTCACCACATTTGACATGTTAGTGCCATTAATTAACTGTGGCAAAAAGGCATAACTCGTCAAGAAAACAAAATGTCGTGGTAGCAAGTAATGACGAAATCGTCGACAAGCAAATATTACACTAGCCATCACTAGCTCTACTTCGGAGAATTTTCTCTTTGCTACCAACTTCACTCGGCTTGCACAATACACTGGCCTCATATAATGGTTGCCCTTCCCCTTTTGCAATAGCATGGCTCCACTGGAATCATCCCCTATGGATGGATTTACATAAAACGCTTTATCCCAATCAAGAGCCTGCATGGCTGACAACCCCCCTAACACCTCTTTCACCTCTTGAAACACTTCTTCACACTTGTCATCCCATTGCAATGGATCATGCTTTGCCACTTGTTGTAATGGATAAAGAAGCTACGAAGACAATGGAATAAACCGTGCCATGTACTTCACTTTGTGTATAAAGGTTGCAATTGCTTAGTACTCGTAGGTGATGGAAGAAGAATAATAGACTTAACCTTGTCTGGATCAGCCTCAATGCCATTTTCTGACACCATATGTCCCAATAACTTCACCCTTGGCTGTGCTAGATGAAATTTCTTTGGATTTAGTTGTCCTCCACATTCATCATATCGAGCCAATACCATTTTCATTTTCTCATGATGTTCAGCCCTACTGCTGTAGACACAAAAGTCATCCATAAAAGCTTTAACACAACTACCAATGAATGGTTCCAATACCCAATTTGCTCTCTCTTGATAGAAAGATGGTCCATTTGACAACCCAAATGGAAATAATATGTAGCAATAACAGCCCCATGGCGTAATAAAAGTTGTCTTTGGTTGGTCTTTAAAAGCAATCTTCAATTGAAAATAGCCTGAAAAACGATCACACACACTGTACCTCTCATAACCTTCCACTGAATCCAAGATCTGATCAATGAATGGAAGAGGGTATGGGTTCTTCTTAGTGGCTGCATTTAAGGGTTTAAAATCTACACAAATCCTCCACTTGCCATCCTTCTTTGGACTGACTACTACTGGACTCACCCATTCTGTGGTCTCCACTAAAACTATGAACCCTGCCTTCAATAACTTGTCCACCTCTTCCCGCAAGGCTTTCATTTTCTCTTGACCCATCCTTCTTAGCCTTTGCTACACTGGCTTAGCACCTTCTTTTAGTTCTATATGCATCTCTTCACCCTTGAATCCTCTGATCTCTTCATATGAAGTAATGAAAAAATCAAGAAAACTAGCTAGCATGTGCAAATATATCTCCTTATCCATAGCTAAGAGGTCTCCACTGATCATTTGTGTCATCAATTCTTGCTTCTTTGACAATTCAACCTTGGTTTGCATCAGCCCTTCAACCACTTCATAAGGCCCTTCACTTTCATCTTCAACCTCATTTGCAAATGCAACTAAACCAGACTCCTGGGTTTCTTTGTCCATCAAAAGAAATGCAACATCAGCATCCTCATCACTGCTGGTAGTGCTATCACTGTCCTCATCAGACACTGTGGAGTAGTCTTCATCACTAGACTCATCCTCATCTTCATAAATCTCCTCCAATCGTTTCCTTGTGTCCATATTATAAAGCTTTTTGGCACTTGTCTTTCCATAGAGGCTAATCGTACCATGTCGCCAATCTTGAACAGCTCCTACTGCACGTAACCATGGTCTGCCTAGTATAATAGGATATGCTCCCAGCCCCGCTGGCATCACATGAAAATCAACCACCACCTTTGCATCATACGCCTCCACTTCTAAGCTCTTTACAACACCCAAACATTTTACTTTTTGATGGTTTGCCAATCTGATTCGAAAGCCTGACACCCCACTCACTGTAAGTCCCATCTTTTCAACACATGAGTGTGTTATGACACATATTTGGGCTCCACCATCCACATAACCTTGTCCCATATTTTTTCTTTTATGCCACACATCTACTATTGGACAAATGTCTGGTAGCTCATCCATCGCCAACACCTTTACTGAACCTCTCTCTGGCTCTTTCTCCATTGGGTTAACCATTTTCTTCCACTGTCTCTTTAGCTTAGGTACCATCTCTATAAGCTGCCCAAAAGTAACATCTGCCTTCCTACTTGTCAGATCCTCCTTCAAGTCATAGCTTAATTGCCCATCCCCTAGTGGAAAATCTAAAACATGAAATTTGCGACGAGCTCTCCTTTTCCTCTTAGCCTTGAAATCCTTGCCTTCATGACTGTTTCCCTTCTTCTTACTAGGACCTGGGGCACTTCTTCCTTCCTTATCCTCTGTGGTCCTCTTCCCAATAGGCATCACTAATGTATCCTCTAGCTTTGATGACTTCTCCAAGGTAACCACACTTAACACTTTTGTCTTTCCCTTTTCGTCCTGGATTAATCCATTGGTTCCTTCTTCTCCCTTGATTTAGATGCCGTAATCATTTGACCTAGTTAGCACCTGTCTTGGCAATGGGTACATATCTCCCCCCATCCTTGGTGGCTTATCACATTGTGGGCTGATATGGTCCAACTCTCCAGAATTATAACATGTGGGCGTCTGCCTCCAGAACCTACCAATGCTTTGTCCAACACCATTCCTAGGTCTCTCTTCACCTCCTGGCTGATTTGCAAACCTCCCTCGACCTCGATTATTGCCTACTTGGTCTAGCATGTTTAGAATAAGATTCTTCATTAAATCTACTACTTGCCTCATGTCTTGCCTTAGCCCATCATCTTGCACAGATGTAGTGACCACTGCTGGCATAACCTGAGTAGTAACAGGAACCACTGGTTTGTGATGAACCCCTGGCATGCGACCTTCTGAAGAGTCCATAGGCTGAAATTCAGACCTCATGGGCAAAGAATCCACCCCTAACTGGCTCATTTTCCTCAGCTTCCACTCTTTGTTCCTTGCCACCTCCAATGCATCTTCATATGTCCTAGGCTTCTTTAGCTCCACTCTCCAATGTATATTCTCCCAAAGACCAGCCAAGAACTTGTCCTTCTTCATCATGTCAGGCGGGGGTACCTGTGGTGCTAAGGCCTTGCACATTCACTCCCATGCCAATGAGAACTTACGTATGTAAGAATCTACTGGCTCACCTTCCTTTTGCACTAAAGCCTATACTTCTTGCCACACTTTGTCAGGATCTTCTGTCTTCACAAACTCCACTTCCAATCCATGCCTTAGATTGTCCCAACTCAATCTTGCAGGTGGATCAGCCCCACGCAACTCCTCTTCAAATGCTTTGGACCAAACTCGTGCATCACCCTTCAAAAAAATTTGGAGAAGACGTAACATCTGCACTGGGTCATGAATCTGATTGCTAATACAAGAAACCTCCATCTTTTCCAAAAAGTCTTCTACATATTCATCACTTCTTCCATGAAACTCCGGATAAGAGAAAGCCATGGCTACCCAATTTACGATGATTTGAGAACCCCTTCAAACACACGTGCAAGAGCCCAAAACTTTTGACTGACCTAATCCCCAAAAACCTCAATGGAGCTCAACTTTAGATAAGGACAAACACATGCACATCAAATGAGTTTTCATAGTTAATCATTGGAATTACAACAGGCAAAGGGCATTCCAGTATCTCTCTTAATCTTCTTGGCTCGAACATATAGACTATGCGCTGCTGGAAAAAAATCTTCCTGGACACATGAACATTTATCTGGATTCTCTGAGTTAAATGAAAAGGAGGGAATTGAGGGCCATTTTGATCATCCATTAAAGTCAACCATGCAGCTCCCAAGAAAGCACACGTGTCTTATCCTCTGATTTTGCCAAAATTTCAGTAGCATAACAACATAAATGGCTCAAAAGACCAAAAAACGAGCCATCATAACTTGGAAACATTTTGACAGAGATTCCCCAGAAGTAGAGCAGTGTGAACCCAAAATATAGACTGTATATGTATGCAGAAACTGCCAACAATAGAACCCGAGCATCAAGTAGGAATCACTAGTACATAGCCTATGGTGAGGTCACAAAAAGGGTGCTCCAGCTACATGTATCACTGAAAGGATCTCCACATTTGAGAATCCCCCAACTCAATAAAACCTCACGCTATCGACCCTCACACGAAGGCTTATGCAAATCACGTATAGTCAAGTCTCAGAAATGACTATCTTCCAAACCAAGTCTTAGAAATGGATGGGACTGCCAAATAAAACCAAGTATGGCTCCACAAAGGCGTACAATGGTAGTTTCCACAAGTAACGTACAATACCAGTAGACAATGCGCTCAAACAGGCGCTAAATGATGCATACCCACAACAACTGCAAGTGACACCACTGCTAGCATATCACTGTACTCCAGCTACCTGCACCTGTGTGAATCACCTGTACCTGTCCCTATCCCTGTAACCTGTAACCTGTAACCTATAATCCCGAATCTCGAAGCTTGAAGCTCGAAGAAAAAGGTACTCGAAGAAGATCCTCCATGGGGGCGCCAAAAGAATGTGAGTGGAATGGAAACACACAGAACGCCTCTATAACAACCGGACACACACTCTTGGAAAGATACACACACACACACACACACACACACACACACACACACACACACACACACACACACACACACACACACACACACACACACACACACACACACACACACACACACACACACTATGGGGCACCACTCGGCTTACACAACCCACCTGGCCGAGACAGGGAAGACACCGATGGAGCGAGAGGAGAGAGACGATCCGTTTACCCACTCCACACAGAGCGAGACACACACACACACACACACACACCCAAAAACTCAGCTCAAAAGATGAGAATTTGTGATGTTTAGATACAATAGATCTTGGGCCAACACCAAGGGCCAACACCAATGGAGCAAATAGCTCACACAATATGGGTAAAAGTACTAGATACAATCACAAATTGGAGCAGAAGCTTCTCTCATAGGAGAAACTTACACAACAAAAATAACAAAAAAAAAGTGAGGAATCTGGCAAAATGGACAGCGCCATCGCGTCCGGAACTGCCCAAAACCGCAGTCTACAATGTCAAAGTGCTCAAATCCGACCTCGGATGACCGACCTCGGATGAGCAGTTTACGGCCAAAACAGGCTCAAAAATGAGTAAAAACACAGTTGTGGTTGTTCCTCCTCTTCTCTCCACTCTTTTTCTGGTCTTCTCTCAGTTTTTTCAGTTCCCACACTTACCTTTATTACTTGGGCACCCTTGGTCTTTTAGTTGACCTCAAACAGACCCCGAACAGGCCAAAAACTGACCTCGCAGTGCATAGTTTTCACCTTTTTGCATCATCCGCACACCTGGCACTCAAATTTTTCCAATAATGCATCCCACCACCACATGAAGTGATCACAAAACATGGTCCTCATGATGACGTTTCTGCATAATTAGCACAAGAAAACACCCACGTTGTGTCCGTACTTATCCATGTGCAACTATTGACCCATTCGAACTCCTGACGCCACTAGATGCCATCTGACGCACCTGCTTACCTCATGTTGTCGGCCCGTGGATAGCTTCCTTGAGAAGTTTTACGCGCTACCAACTCCTCATTATTATAGAAAAAACACACTAGTACTGGTGCTAGTGAAAATCGATGCACTATGTACATTCTGTCCTACTTGTACACATGTGGGCCCCACGTAACCACCTGGCTTTGGAAAATGGGCAATCCTTTATTCGATGCACCATGCATGGGTATGTACATATGCGCAATCCCTTGCTCCAAAAAACTCCTAACAACGTAATGTGAACAAAAATGGTTGCCTGACTAGAGTACCAATGCATTGACTAAACCTCATTTTGCTCCTTGAAGGCGTAATTCTTGGCAAAATCAACAATTGAGACAATATCATCCAAAAACCAAAGTCTAAAGTATTTGAACGGTTGTCCTTGCCATTGAGCTACATAATTGTGAGTGATGAAGATCTTCAGCTTGGTCTTCAAGAGTTGAAGAAACTTCCAGCAATGCATTTCTTTATGCATAAGATTTTTTCTTCTTTTACTCTTTCCATTCTTATCTTTTACTTCTACATACACAAATACTTTGACAACAATACTCTTACCTGGCTTTGCTGTGTCCAAGAAACATAATTCTAACTTCCTCACTCCTCATGTCTTACAGGCTCCCATCAGGCATTCCCTTTTATGAAAAACTACATCTATTGGCTTTGGATAGAGAACGGACTCCCACAACTGTGTGACACCTTTGAACGTGTGACGTGAAGCCAAGTTGCCCCTACCAATGTTATCACCTCTGACACAGATACTGCATACACAATTGCAACCTATATCATGCAGCCCAAAAGTTTGAGAGCTCATGTGGTTCAGTGTGTCCTTTAAAAGGGACATTTGAACATGGTATTCGCAGCATCATGTGTATCTATCTTTCAACCGTCTGCAGAAGAATGGATTCAACATCTCAAACATTCATATGCCAATCTTACAATAAGGATGTTTTTCTTTGAATCGATAAAAGAGCTCGGCCTACAATAACCATAATTGATCAGCATGTTTAGTATGATGAATGAATCAAAATAGGAATATACAGAAGGCTACCTAATACATCCAGCATGTTCATAAACACAACACAATACTAGTTAGCAATCGGTGTATGCCAGTTAGCATAAACACAATTTTGATTTTCATTACACAACAAACCTGGTAGGAGATGTTCCCTCTAAGAGGGCCTTGCAACTCATACAAGAGGGGACCAAAGCCCTACTCAACACTTCATTCTGGGCACGGTCAAAGACTTGGATGCTACTTAGCATATTGTGTATGCTAGTTAGCAAAGATAGTTCTAATTTTCCTTACACAAAAAACATGGTAGGAGCTCTTTACATACCTTGAATGCTATTAGCATACTAGTTGTGCTAACAAGGGTGATTAGTGTGTAGTTTGGTATATGAGGTATGCTAACTAGCATGAAAAATGTTCTGACTGTGCTAACTAGCATGGAATGGATTCTGTCCATCATACCCTGAATGCTAACAGGAGTAACAGGTGTGCTAATTAGCATAGCAATCATGCAATTGAGCATACCCAATATGACAATTAGTATTCTAGGGATGCTAACTAGCATATATTGTGCTAACCATCTTGACCATCTTGCTAGTTAATATACTTCAAATAGGAGGTAGCATACTCATTACCTCCAAAAACATTCTGAGCATGCTAGTTTTCATACTAGGTACAACATAAATGGTGTTAAAGTAGCATACATATTATCTTAACCAGCATACATTGTAAGATCACTAGGTATGCTAACTAGCTTACTCATAATGCTAATCCCTGAATATTATTCTAGCCACCATACTCTATAGGATCACTAGGCATGCTAACTAGCATACTTATAATGCTAAACCCTTGAATATTGTGCTAGCCAACATACTATGTAAGATCACTAGGCATGCTAACTAGCATACGCATAATGATAAACCTTGAATATTGTGCTAGCTAGCATACTCTGTAGGATCACTAGGCATGCTAACTAGCATACTCATAATGATAAATCTTGAATACTATGTTAACCAACCTACTCTATAAGATCAGTAGGCATGCTAACTAGCATACTCATGTAATACTAAACCCTGCATATTGTGCTAACCAACATACCCTGTAAGATCACTAGGCATGCTAACTAGCATACCATTAATGCTAAACCCTAAATATTGTGCTAGCCAACATACTCTGTAAGATCACTGGGCATACTAACTAGCATACTCATAAAGAAAAACCCTGAATATTGTGCTAACCAGCATACTCTATAAGATCCCGAGGCATGCTAACTAGCATACCATTAATGCTAAACCCTAAATATTATGCTAACCAGCATACTCTATAAGATCCCTAGGTAAGATCACTACATATGCTATAATTAGCATATTCATAATGCTGAACCCGTAATATTGTGTTGGCCAACATACTCTATAGGATCACTAGGTATGCTAACTAGCATACTCATAATGCTAAACCCTGAATATTGTGCTAGCCAGCATACTCTATAGGATCACTAGGCATGCTAACTAGCATACTCATAATGCTAAACCCTTGAATATTGTGCTAACCAGCATACTCCGTAAGATCACTAGGCATGCTAACTAGCATACACATAATGCTAAACCCTGAATATTATGCTAGCCAGCATACTCTGTAGGATCACTAGGCATGCTAACTAACATACTCATAATGCTAAATCCTGAATTGTGTTAACCAACATACTCTGTAAGATCACTAGGCATGCTAACTAGAATACTCATGTAATGCTAAACCCTAAATATTGTGCTAACCAGCATACTATGTAAGATCACTAGACATGCTAACTAGCATAACATTAATGCTAAACCCTGAATATTGTGCTAACCAACATACTCTGTAAGATCACTAGGCATGCTAACTAGAATATTCATAACGCTAAACCTTGAATATTGTGCTAACCAACATACTGTGTAAGATCCCTAGGCTTGCTAACTAGTATACCATTAATGCCAAACCCTTAATATTGTGCTAACTAGCATACTTTGTAAGATCACTAGGCATGGTAACTAGCATACTCATAAAGCTACCCTAAATAATACTTTGTAAGATCACCAGGTATGCTAACTAGCATACTCATAAAGCTAAACCTTGAATATTGTGCTAACCAACAGTTTTTGTAAGATCACTAGGCATGCTAACTAGCATACCATAAAGCTAAACAACATACCCAACATAGTAATAATGCTAACTGGCATAAACCTTGTATCAAACAGCACACTCAGAAGGCTACCGAGCATATCAAGCATGATAACAGTTATATACATGCAATGCAATAAGTTATGGCACAAGTATTTGATTGATCACATGAGGCTCGTTTAGGAGGTGCACATGGTGTTTTATGTAGCTTTTCCTCCCCACTCGCTTTCAAAAAACATCCTTCTTGTTGGGTGAAACACGAGTCTCCTCTCTCCAAAAGGTGTAGACACATTCTTTAATTTCATCTATGAGAGGGCTATGACAGTGTTGCTTATGAAATGCAGCCAAGGAAAATAATTGAGCAACAACACTAGGCTTCTCCCACCATGATTTAGCCTTGAAGAAGGTGCGACGACTGACTTCTAGGACCCTAGAGACTTTTGCAATAGACATGTTTTCCTTTGAATACAATAGCATCTGCAATGCTGCATTTTAAAAAACAACTCCTCATTAGAGCTTGGCTGCTTGACGGTAGCAAGTGTGTTGCGGACATTGTAGATAATTTCCATCTGCACATCAACATCCTCTGAAGATTGACCACCGATTTCCCAAATATGTGGATGGTTAGCAACAAAACTCCAGATTTCCAACTTTGTTTTTGTACTGAAACCTTGTTTCCTACTCTTGAAAGCACTCACAATC
This sequence comes from Adiantum capillus-veneris, assembly GCF_014529385.1. Classification (NCBI taxonomy): domain Eukaryota; kingdom Viridiplantae; phylum Streptophyta; class Polypodiopsida; order Polypodiales; family Pteridaceae; genus Adiantum; species Adiantum capillus-veneris. The sequence continues at coordinate 121,729,375 of NC_140936.1, read as the reverse complement.
TAGAAAGAGATTTTTTTTTTCTCCTCATCGTTGACTGCATGATCTCCTCGCTTAACTTTCATCCGTTATCCGCTGTTTTCTCTTTTTTTCTCTCTCGTATTTTCTAATAACCAAAGTAGTTGGATCCTATAAGTTGCAATTCATTGGTTGTAATGGCTCTCTTCTACATTCTCCCGAGGTTTGTAAACGAGCATGCATTAGATAGTTGAAATCGATGAAATGAGTAGCTGTGAGCACATGATGTAGTAATTGATACATGCTAACATTTGATTAACTACACCAATGAATTCATTTGAAGATACAATAATCTAAACATACTAAAATATGATTAACTACACCAATGAATTCATTTGGAGTTTGCTTACCACCATTATAGAACGTGCCTCCATTTCCAACATTGGAGATTGTAATACTGCTGGAAGTTCTAGCATTGGGTTAAAATACTATAGGTCCATTTCCAGCATTGAAAGTTGCTGGTTCTCCATATGTATAGGTCTGTGCCAAAGTGAGGATAATAGCCTAGCTTCCACAAATGAACTTTGAGGCTAGCTGCCAACGGAAGAGACCAACGAGGAATAGGAACAATGCTGACTAGCACGCGAGTCTCAGAGAGAGAGAGAGAGAGAGAGAGAGAGAGAGAGAGAGAGAGAGAGAGAGAGAGAGAGAGAGAGAGAGAGAGAGAGAGAGAGAGAGAGATTGGATTATCATCCACTGAGGTCATATATGACCTATGGGACCAAAAACACAACATTACAATGATTCATTCTCAGTGTGGACTGATACATATCAGCTGAGGGTTGAGGGTCCATCAAGAGGGTAGGGTAGGAAAAAAGAGAAGAGAAGAGAGAGAGAGAGAGAGAGAGAGAGAGAGAGAGAGAGAGAGAGAGAGAGAGAGAGAGAGAGAGAGAGAGAGAGAGAGAGAGAGAGAGATTATTAGATAGATAGATAGTTCTATTATCATCCTCGGAGGTCAAATATGACCTATGGGACCAAATGAACTCTCAATGCTAAAAAATGGCTGAAATGAGGATCGCAATAGAGAGCCCACATCGTGGTTGGGAGAGGAAGTTATGTAGGAGAGCTCATGGCTGAATATATGGGGAAAAGAGGACTGAATGTGGTCAGAAGCTGAGCACTCAAGTAGTGTGTGGTACTCACTCTCTCGCACTTGACGAGGGCATAAGGTGCAAAGTCGATGAGACTCCTGGCCAATGCCCCAACGTCCTGTCTCGCAGCGTAGAGAATCGGGGCTAAGACAAATGGAGGCAATGGTGCGGATAACACTTAACAGGATGGGTTCGGTTACCTCGTTAAAAGAAGAAGAGAGATTTGTAGTTTGGGGCAATGTGTGTGGTGTAATGGCTAAAGCGAGAACCTCCGGATTTCTCCCAAGCTGTGATACAACGGTGTTGTGAGAAGGCCTCATTAGCTTGGGAGTCGATCGACGCATCCTTGACCAAGTGACATGCATCCCATCTTCCAAACCATTTCATGATGTCAAGCATCCACCCCAAACTTAGTATTTTGCTCTTGCATGTCTTTTGGACCTTTTGACTTGCTTCATATGCAATTCTAGGAAGTCGATACAAAGGGCTACGTTGTGTCTTAAGCATGTACTCCACAACTCTTTGCATGCCCAAGACCTCAATGGGAAGCGATCCGGACTCAAGAAGTAAGAGCATGTAGGGTGTTTGTATCTTGACTTGGAGAAAGTTGGTGAGAAAACGCTTTTGGACATTCTCAAACTCTTTCCAAGTAGACTTCCCGATGCTACCGCCCCACACTTCCACTCCATAAAGAAGCACCGATGTCACCAATGTGTCAAAGAGGTACTTTTTGATAGCCCAACACTTGATCTCTCTAGCATTGCACATGTTCTCAAATGCATAATAATCCCTCTTTCCGGATTTCAAGCGAAGCATTTTGCAATCCTTCCATTCATGATTGGATGGAACCTCAAAGCTAAGGTACTTGAAGCTATCTACCACTTCAAGTTGCCCATTGTTGTATACAATGCATGGATGTTCGTCATTGAGGGTCTTTACAAGCATAACCTTGGTTTTGGATCCATTCACAATCAGCCTGCTATGTAGGTAAAACCATTCCAAGACACTCATAAGCTTTTGTGCATCTTCTAAGGTATGTGCCAAGAGCACTACATCATTGGCATAAAGCAAAAGCATGATCACCGCATTTCCAATCTTAACCTCTTCTATGCCTTCTTGTTGCATAAAATCAAGAACCATATATTTCAATTCATCAATGAGTAGCCCAAAGAGGGTTGGGGAAAGTGGGCATCCTTGTTTGAAACCAATAGTGCTTGCAAAAAAATCTGAAATTCCATCTCCCATACGTAGTCAACATATTACTTTTTGGTAGATGCGAAAGACTGCATGCATAAATTCTCTTGGCACTTGAAGGCTTTGCATACGTTTCCAAAGATTTCCTCATGGTACCATGTCAAAAGCTTTCTTGAAATCCACAAAGCAACAATACAACTTTTTTGCTTTCAATCGAGACGCTTTCATAAGAACTTGAAGAGTGACAAGGTGATCAATAGTGCTATGATGCTTTTGAAAACCTGCTTGTCCAAGCGCACATTTACCATTCTTTTCGGTCCATTCACTTATCTTCATCTCCATGATACATCCAAATAACTTTGCCATCAATGAGCCAACCATTATAGTGTGATAGTTGTTCACATTGTTTACATCTCCTCCTTTGTGCAAAGGTTTGATCCAATTTGCACTCCAATCATGAGGCATGCCATGCTGAAGTGCAAGGTTAAACATATCACGTATCCGATATCGTGTTTTCTTGCTTGTCCATTTAATCATTTTAGCCTTGACACCTTGAAGGTCCCCTGCCTTGCGAGTAGCAAGTTTCTTAAGTGATGAGTGACCGAGTGCGTATTCAGAGTTTTCTTATTGTTCCAAAAGATAATTTCCATTCCATTTACATTTCAGTGAAGCATCTAGACATGGGTTTAGTACTTAGTGGAGTCTAGGGTCGATGGATTGGCTAGATCTACTCTTGAGAGATATAGGGAGTTGTGAGTGAGGTTGCTTAAGCATTTTTTCTCTTCAAATTTCTTTTTATTGATTGAGTACTGATCCATCATCCGTTTTTTATCTTCTTTGTTTTGTTTGATTCATTTTCTTATGTACTTTCATTTCTGCACTTAGGAGTAGGATAAGTAAATCACATTCCAGTCAGATTTGGGACAAAAGATAGAGTCAAAAACACCAGAAAACCATAACTTTGGCAAAAGGGCCATAAGACTCTGAAATTAGAAAATTTGACCAAACAGAGCTGAAATTGATTCAAATCACAAAGTGGTGGCACCAAACACTAGGAAATACTTGTCAGAGAGAGCCTGTAAAATTTCATCAGATTTGGCTCTGGTACTACGATCGCGATCGGTGTACCTCAGTGTCAGAATTGTATAAGATTTGACATGTGCCTTCCTGATAAGATTCTAAACAAGTTTGTCTAAAGCAACCACACCCAAAAACATCAAAAATCAAGGAAATCAGGCCATTTGGGTAAAACTAGCCTGACAGACCCAAAAACTATAAAATCTTAACTTTTGGTGATCCAAATGCAAAAAGACTTGGGGGATAGCTTTAAAACATCAGTGTCTACAAGCATGCCAAATTTGGTTGGATTTGGGCTCAGAACTACGATTGCGATCGGTGTACCTAGACCTCACATTTGTACCAGATTTGATCAGTAAACTCTTCAAGGGTATACAAACATAAAAGTCTAAAGGACCTAGGGTCAAAAACCACAAGAAACTGGTCAAAACCATTGAATACAGATCCAAGTCAAAAACTACTAAACTGGCATAGAAATTGACTTTCAGTAGACCAAAACACATCAAAACTGGGAAGAAACCATGCAGAGGGATAGCCTGTGCATAGGACAAGCCTAGGTATCTCTCAAATCGCACATCAAAATCAATCAAACCTGATAAAATTGGAAAATCAGGCACTTCAGACCAAGAAACTGTAAATTCTTGACTTTTTTGAGTCCAAATACGAAAGTGTCTGGCATGTAGTCTTAAAATAGCCTAGTGAACAAGCTGGTGAAGTTTCATCCAATTTGGGCTCCAAACTACGATCGCGATTGATGTACCTTAGTCCCAAATCTGACCCAGATTTGACCCACACATACACCTAGGTTATATAAGATACCAGGAGATGTCAAAATTCAAAAAAAGTCACCAAAATAGCCAAAAACAGCAGACAGTAAAAAAAACCACTGTAGCAGACCAAGATCTGGTAAAAACTTGACTTTTTCTTGTCCAAATTCAAAAATATTTGAGGAGTAGACTGTACACATCATTGTCTACCATATCCACAAGTTTCACTTGAAAAGGAGCTAGAACTACGATCGCGATCGGTGTACCTCAGTGACATTTTGAGTTGAGACTTGGTGAGTAGGTAGCTGACATCTAGTGCAACATATTTTCCAAAAGAAGCAAGGTCAAAAAAGCAAAAGAAAGTGGTCAAAAGTCCTAGTTACACAATCAGGCCAATAACCGCAAAACCACCTGAGATTTGGGTTTTCATTGGTCGAAACATCTCCAAATTCAAAAATACAAAGACACTTGGCATCAAGACATCAAGGGCTAGCTACTATGCAAAAATCTTCCAAATCTATGACATGGGGTCAACGATCGCGATCGGTGTACCTCTACATAGTGAGGGTATTTGACTTCATAAGTTTGTAGATCTACTTGAGTACATCCCAAATCTCAACTTTGAGTGAAAAATACCCTCTGGAAGCCAAGATACAAGCACAAAATCTCTTTGTGTCCTGATCCTGAAACTGTTTTGAGTGCTGTTTCAAGTGCAGTTTACCAAAACTGCTCTAACTTTTGACACACAACTCCAAACTGAGTCTCCTATAGCTAGGAAGAAAGCTTGTGAGATAAGGAAGCTACCCTTGAGTGAAATTTGCTAGGATTCCCATTTATAAACTTTTAGGGTACCCAAAACCAGTATCCAAAGGTCAGTGGGGCACCAAAGCCTGACTTTTTAGAGACTTGACCAAGGGCATGACCAAGGGTAAAAAGGGATTGTGTGCACTAAGCCAAGGTGTTCTTATCAAGGACCATCTTGAGAGTATTGAGTGAGGCTTAATCGTGAAAACTCATCCATCATTAGGGTTTCCCATTCAACTCAGAGCTATGCCACCTACACAAACAGCCAGAAATATTGCAACACCTATTAACAAGAGGGTTGAGACAAGACCATGAGGCTTATCAATCATATCAAGCCAAACCTCAAGGCATGGATCATGGATATTTGTCAAGTGATCATGTAGCTCACTGGAAGCCAAAACAATCAACTAAAATGCGGGAGTTTGGAAGAGCAAAAGTGGAAATTGCTGGAGACTTAGAGGAGAAGCATTCTCTAATCAACAAACCCAACGTGAGGTTCATCAAAACCAATGAAGCTACGAGAGCTAACGGATTACACTTATGATGGCCTTTATAGGTTACCTATTGGGGATCAAAACAAATTCTATAGATGTTTAAATTCCATCATTGAAGAGTTGACAGACTACAAGAACCTCTATGCCTTCACATACACAGATGACCAGGGAGTGCAAGTTCAAATGGTAGATAAGTATGGACGAGAGTACAAACTTATCAACCCAATTGAGCTAGAAAGATATACATACATGGGTACTCCAATCTCTGCTTACTACTTTCAACCGAGTGTAAGCGTACCAGGGTTTTTTGAGACTGATTTTCAAGAAGCTAACATTGAAACTATGGAATCAAATGGACCTCAAACATCCAAAATAGCTATTCATGGGAGTGTAGCTCCTACCTCATTGAGTGGAACCAAGAGACCACCAATTAGACCTACAAATCCATCAACATTTCCAAAACATGTCTCAAAGGGGATTCCACTAGGATTTGCTCCAAGACGAGAAGAAGGAACGAGGGATGTCTTTGTGAGAGACCCCAACACGCTAAGATACATGGTTGAACAAGAACCAATGAGACCATATCAATTGGACAAGTGTGTCAAGAAGAAGTTTGATGGATTAAGGGATCCATACGTACATGCATCCTTGTTCAAACAAGTGTTAAGAGCCGAGCAAGTATTTTATTTTCATACACAGTATGAGGGATTTGGCTTAACCTTGGAAGGGATAGCATTGAATTGGTTCCAACCGTTGGACAAAAATGCCTTCTCAAACGTTGAACAACTGTTGCAAGAATTTCTTGTGGAGTTCTCTAAAAGGGGAATCAAGCATAACACAGTGTCCCAAATCTATGCATTCAAGCAAAAAGAAGATGAGAGATGTTCGGAACGCGAGTTACCACAGGATGAAAGATTATCAATTCTCTTCATAGAGGGTTTGAAAAATGAAACTCTCAAGAAAGATTTGCACTTCCTTTGAACAAGTCATGAGAGAAGCGTTATACCTAGTTGAAATTGTAAAGCCTATGGCGAGAAAATTGGTGATACAAAGATCGCTATGGATAATGCTCCTTTAGCATCTAGTGAAACCAACACAAGGCAAGTGGTTATGTCTCAATTAATGACCAACCTAGATGAGCTAGCAGTGCAAGTAGCACAAGGAATAAAATGGTGTGCCATTGAGCAAAAATGGACCAATCATGAGATGAGTGAGTGCTACTATAATCAAACCTACACGAGGGGGATACTATTTGGACATCAAATAGAAAAACAAATCATCCACATTATTTCAAAATAGCGTCGTATCAAGGGCTTTACAAAGAGCTGAGGTATCACAACCTAGGCTAGGGCAAGAACCTATGAGAAAACTCTATTCATTGAATGAGGACACTCTGATGTTCATAGCCAATCAAGAGCGTAGACCAGAGACAATTCTGGCTAAGCAAGAACAACCATCAATTGTGCCACCAGTGACTCAACAAGATGGACCATGCTACAAGTGTGGAGGTAGTCATTGGGCCAAGAATTTTTCTCGTGTAGAGATAATTGGATATTGTTTGGAGTGTGCCATTACACACGTTGTTCTTAATTGTCCAAAACACCCAAACAAACAGGGAAAAACAACAATGAATGTTGTGGGAGTGTTACCTTCTCCAAGTGGATCAGGTGCATAACCCAAAATTCCTGTGAAGGTAGTGACTAGAGCCCAAGCAAAAGAAAATGCTGAGGACCAAGCTAATGAGGAGAAATATCAACAACCCAAACAAGGGGAAACAACTAGTGTGTCAGTGAGGAATGGGAGAAAATCCCGGAAAGCCAAAAGAGACAGAATTAAAGCAAAAACAATTATGAATCAAACTGCACTACAACTAGAATTACAAGAGACAAAGGAGCAGTTAAAACAAGAACGGGAAAACAAAACGGTGGTGAGCGATAAGAAACCAAGGAAGGCGTCTTCCGGAGGATCTGTGTTGGTAGAAAAAGTCCTAGAGCCATTAGATGTTGCACTGGAAGCATATGAGGCTAGATTGAAACCCAACCAAACCCTAGAGCAACAAGGGATGAAATATCCTCATGCTGAGGTAGAGAATGAGAGGTTGAAATGTGTAAGGAATTGGTAAAAACTGCACAGGCAATGATGGAGCCTGAAGCACCAATTCCACCTCGAGAAACAAAACCAAAAAGTGTTGGATTTGAAATGCCTAAGGCAAAGGTTGTTGAAACATTAACTCAAAGAAACATTGAGCTAGAATCACAAAAGGATGAGCAAGCAAAGACTGCAACACAAGAAACCAACAACCTAGAAATTCAACTAGATGATCAAGTAGTGGCCAGCACCACTAATGATCAAGGTCAAGATCACAATTTATGGCACCTATCCCAGAGATAGATGAGCCATGGCCAAATGAATTGTGGGAAGCAATTAGAAGTGCAAAAGATGGAAGTGCGACTTTCCAATCTGCACCCATAACTGAGGTCAATACATGGCATGAAGTCTATCAGGGAGACATTCAATCTCTAAATGGAGATGCAGGGACGGAAGTTTCAATTGAAAGCAAACCAGAGTCCTTGAAGACCTTACCCTCATACATAGGAGAACATGGGGCAGATTCAGAGACTAGAGTGGTGCCATCTCAGAGGAAATCCATATCCAAGATGATGGATACAAAGAGTATGCAAGAGTTGATGTCAGCTCCAATACAATGGACCATTACTCTATCTGAACTGCTTAAGATTAGACCACATGTATGGGATGAATTAGGCAACAATTTGGGGAAGATGGGATTAAAGATACCTCTTCAAGATCTACCCTCAAATGAAAAATCAAACAAAACTCAACAAGAAAGTGTAAACGCTAAACTTGTGCCAATAAACAAGGTGGGGGAATATTGCGAAGGAGAAGAAGGAAACACCACCTTAACTGTGGAATACAAAGGAGTTAAAACATTGGCTATACTTGATAGTGGGGCTGCAGTAGCCATAGCCACAAAAGACATTTGGGAAACATGGGATAGACCAGCGCTTAGGAAAACTAGAATGAAGCTGCAACTTGCAGATGGATACACGGAAAAACCTCTGGGTATCCTAGAGAAAACTATTGTGACTTCTTGTGGAATTGAATATGAACATACATTTGCAATAGTAGATTTTGGAAAAGGGAACAATTTTGATATCATTTTAGGAAGACCTTTCATGCGTCAAATTAAGATGGTTCAAGATTGGGGCTATGACTATATTTACTTGAGACATAAAAATATCACCACAAAAATAAGCATAAAAGACCATAGCTATAGAGATGTGAATAGAACTTGTTTAGAAGAAATTGACTCTACTATAGTCAATGGGAAAGAGATACCTACGTGGCTACAAACCAAACAACAACTTTGGATGTGTGGTGCTTCGAAGTGTGGAAGCTCAGTGAAGGAGGATTGCATCCTAGAAAGATCAATGATGATGAAGCTTACATACCGGAACCCTTTCCAGAGCAATTATTTGAGCCATTTGGATGGACTCAAATATTGGCAACCTTGGATGTGTGTGTAAATGAGCTAACTCCAACCAAGTTTTGTGATGAAGAAGGCTACAACCTAGTTTCATGTTTTATGTTGAAAGTACTGAGAAATGCTAATGAGATTTGTGAGAATGAAAGTAGAGGGACAAATAGCTATGTCATGGAGGATGCTACACAAACACAAACTAGGAGAGCAATGCAACCATGTGAAGATTTCATCATTGACATACTTGAAGAGTCAACAACATCTACTCCAAAGGAACTAACTTCAAATGATGCAGAGTTGAAAGTACAAGAAGAATCATATGTGCAAAGCTCCACATCAACAGATGTTCTACAAACTCAAGATCAAAGGAAGAATGAGGAAGAAGCCAAAGATGAAAAATATCCCACATTGATCAAATTCAATTTATGCGGACAAACAGGGCTCAAGGTTACATGTTCAGCCGCAATTGTGATCCTTATGCTACTAAAAATATAATGTCATATGGCACTTGGATAATGATGGGAAAGCCGAGAATTAAAGAAGTGGAGGAAAGAGTATACACCAGTGCCAAAACACCAATCCCAAGTTTTGGCATAGCGGAGGCAATACTCAAGTTGATTCATGGGGAGTTCAAAGACAACTTCAACATAGTTGTCACATCACATCAAAGAAAGTCTAGTCCTAACAAAGAGTTGGAAAAATATCTTTTTCGGGCAACAACAAAAAGCATCAACAACAACCAAAAAGACGGTCCAAGAGACATCAACAAAAAAGACACAACCATCTGTAATAGAAAAAGCTAAGGCCAAACTAAACATTGAAGAAGATCATCCTCACAAGTCAGTTTTACCTTCGACAAGCCCACATCAAAGCTCAAGCAAAGCCTCTACGTCAAGAACAAAAGCTTCAACAATGCAATGGATCCCTAAACAAAAGGTTTTTTGCAACCTAAATCTCCATCACAGCAAAGTCTCCAAAAGAAGCAAAGAAATGTCAAGCAGGTGTTGGTATCCAAGGAGCACATTAAAGTCAAAGATCCAATTTGGATACACTCTCAAGGACAATCTCAACAACAAAAGGCGACACGGTGGGTGGCATCAAATGATGTTTGGGCCAAAAAGCCCACGGTAATGGCATGGAACTTCTCGCCCTTACAAAGAAACCCCAGAAAGAACAAGCTGAGCATTCAACGCAAGACAACCAACTCAACTAGGAGAAAGAAGAAGCAAAAGAAAAGTGCTTCAAAGAAGCAAACAATACAACAAATATGGGTACCAAAGTCAGAGATTTATCAAGCTACCCAACAAGGCCAAATGAAGACAAAGAATAGAATGGTTCCCGTCAAGCTACTTGAAGCACAAGGATTCTATGAAGGTAACACCCAAATATGGTTACCCAAAGTAGTTGCTCAACTTAGAGCCACTAAGACCAACCAAGTAGCAAAGGACCCCACACAAAGACAATCAACAACAACAAAGAGCCAATGGAGACTAAGAACAACCAAGGGAGAAACAACCTCAAAATGGATCCCTCGTCTTCTACTACAAAAGCAAGGCTTTTACAATGGTAATAGCCAAGTATGGATACAAAAGCCTAGTGTCCATCAAGTCAAGGGAGCAACTCATGAAGCAAGAACAAGGTGGGTCCCAGAACCATTGTTGAAAACTCAGGCTCCTCACAAAGAAGAAAAAGTAAAGATACAACAATGCGGCCTCCTTACGGAACATCCCACACAACAAAAGAAGCTAGAGGAGTCAAAGTATGCCAACTTACTTGAAAATATGGTGGCATCCAAAGACCAAAGCAATGATAGAGGCCTTAATCACAAGAACTTATGGCATTGGGTTTCAGGCCATGAACAGGTAAGTCCAAGTCGCCATTAAAAATACATGGCATAAAAGTCAAGAGTCGGGCAGCTGAGCCACTAAATGAGCAAGGCATTAGTCCCAAAGCTTCAAGTATATTCTCTGTGGTCTAGGAGTCTTAGCTATTCTAGGTACTGCTCAAGGTGGAGGAGTTGAGTATATTTATGTTGTGTCGCTCATGCTGGTATAGGTGAGCATAAGAGTCCAAGTCTATGTATTTAAGTTTGGTAAAGTGAAGAAGAGAGTCCAAAAGACACTCACACACTATGCATAGTGAGTAATGAGTGGAGAAGCTTCAACATTAAAAAACCTTCTTGGAAATGTGGAAGCTATTGAGATATCCTTGGATATCACATGTGCCACATTTGTTCCTTGAAGCACCCAACAACTCATTTTTCACACCGCATGATTTTATTGAAAGAACTCTTATGTGCATATAGAGTGTCCCATAATTGGCACTTGCATTACATACTCTTACTTTATTTCTACCAAGCACTCACCTTGCATGAACATGTATTCAACTTCCAAGTGTTCAACCCCAATAAGTGCGTATACCAAAGGCATTTTTTCCCATTGGGTTTTTCCCTTTGGTCATTCAGGTTCTAGACCCTAATTTAGAAACACCCATCACTATTCTATTGTATATATTCCTTCCATCAAATGAAACCAATAAAGAATTTGTTACACGATCTTCAAAGAGATAAAGTGGGGCCACATTATTCTCAACTACGCTTCGACAAGAGCAGCTCTTATCTTCAAAGATACCAACAAAGCTCTATTGACAAAGTGGCAAAGAAAATCAAATTGGAGATGCCAGTGCACACATGTCAAAGTCTCAAACATTTTGAGATACGGGCTCCAATACAAAGTCAACTGCACCAGGAGGCAAAGTATCCAAAGAAGCAGGTATCATCGACCAACTGCACAAATGGAAAGGTAAAGCAGGATGTGCAACAATATGCACAAATGCCTCGTCCACAACATCCAAATCACAAAGAACACATGTTCATCAATCAAAGGCAAATGGGCACCCCATTTGAACAAGCAAAACATGCCAGATATAACTCAATCAAGGAAGGGGGGAGTCTCATCAACAAGAAGACCAGACTACAAATGGTCGTGTCAAGGGAAGACACGAGCTAGGAAGGGGGGAGTGTTTGGAGGTGATAACAACATACAAGTGCCCACCTAGCCAAGGTGCCAGTTGGGTCATCCGGCCAAAGTTTTGATGTGGTCACATTATTTTTCCAATGTTTAATACATCAAACCCTGTAAAATCCTAATGTCAATCATCTATGTCAAGTCTAAGTCAAAGATGTAATTTTTCCAATGATGTATGTAAAGGTCCATGACAAGTTGGCCGCCGGCCACTTTAGAAAGCCCTAGGTATATAATACACTAAGGTTAGTGTGAAAGGGGGATTATTTTTTGAAGATAAGTGACTATTGTTGTACGCATAGAGAGTGACCTCTTGGCTCCAACTTGTAATCATCGCTATTGTGGCTACGGTAATCCAAATTCAGTTTTGTTCATTACATTGTGTTCTTCTTACTCTGCTCTTTCATTCAAGTGTAAGCATTCAAGATTCGATGTAGGTATCAAACGCAACTGTTGAGGCCTTAAATCGCTATTTTGAGTGTTTATATGCGTATTTTATGTTGTTTTGACCCTAGGAGAGGCGTTAGGACCCAAATACGACCCTTTAGGATCATCCGTTTACTGTTTTTGTGTACTTTAGGACGAACGATCGCGATCCGTGTACCCATCCAGAATGCTGTGACAGTGATAGGATATGCTCTTGATAGTCCCCTATAGCTTCCCTTCAAGTTTCGTGCGAATCCGATATGATTTGCATTGTAACCAAGCGTGATGACTGTAGAGCTGTGTAGAAGGACATAGGCAGATTACTTGGCTTTAGTGCGTTTGATTTTCTTGTCATCTCTTCGAGTTCACTTCATTAGTATTGACACCCTAGTGAGTGTCCATACCTCATCCGAGTCGCTTCCCTGGTATTGATATTTATGTTGATGCCTGAAGGCTATGTTATGGACGTCCGTCACGGCGACCCGCAACACTTTTGCAAGACATGTATTTCACCGAAAATCATTCCTTTGCACAAGAGAAAAGTACTTCTTTGAAAAATTTCCACTTGCATTCTAATGTTGGGCTCTCTTGATTCTCTGTCATGCTTAACATTTGGTCTACCATATCAAAATATATAAGTGCTCGTTTGAAGTCTAGACGTAGGTAGGAATGATTCACATCATGATTGGAGGCTACATGCTCCGGTCTTTTGCCACACTTGAGGTCAATACATAACATCCTATGATCCGATTCCGGATTCCATTCACCAAGTGTAAAGCTTTGTATGCATTCTAGAGTGGCTTCCGAAAACAACATATAGTCAATCACGCTGTCACCATTGTGCTTCCTACATGTAAAGTCATTAGTGCCTTGCCATAGAGATACACCATTTGCAATGAGCATTCCGATACTATTGTACATATATAGAAGTGACTTTCCATAGTGATCTAATTCTTTTGCATCATTAGAACTTTGATTATACATGTATGAGTAGTCCATTCTACTTGAGACATGCGGATGTTGACTTGTTGTGTGTCTTGTTGAAACATTTTTGTGCGAGCATTCATGTCTCCAAAGACAATGACTTCACCATGGTCCTTGTAATGAGCAATGTCTTCCTGTAGTTCAACAAAGGGATGATCTCTATCCATACCTAAGTGAGCATAAAAGTTGGAGTCATAGTGAGGAATGTAGCAACCAGCCACAAACATGACTTGACCATTTGGTGGGCTGATTTTTAGCCATTAGTAGCGTTTATACTTATCTTCTTTGACACAGGAAACAACTTTCAAACCCTTTTTGGTCATACATTCTACACCTCCTTGGCCTCTACGTTGCTTTGCATTAAGAATGCACATCGTATTTGCCAAATCCAAGAATTTGTTGCGCATCATGCTCCCATGTTTTGACAAGAAGTATCACATTGGAGTCATTGGTAAGCTCATCAATGCCAATTCCCGCATTCCATGGATACCCGTTACAATTCCAAAAGCTTATTCGCAAGCGTGAGTTGGTCTCATAGATCACGTGTCCCTATTTGTTGGGTGGACTTCATCCTACTCAAGTGACTTTTCTTCTTGAGATGACACCTTAACCTTCTTGCTTCTTTCCTCATATACTTTGCGACATACATTTTGTTGCATAAGAGTGCAATCCTCATATACATTATTACAACCCGTTCCTTTGAGGTAGATCCAACTATTTTCAAGGATGATCTTTCTCTTTACCTCATCAGCCGTGGTACATACAATAGGTCTTTCTCCCGAGTGAGGGACTCCTTGTTTTCCAACTCGATGTGCACCATAAGCCATGATTCTAGACATGCCAAAGTGTGTAGCAAAAAACTCTTCAATAGCAACCGCAAGAGATTGGGGTGTTTCCATGCTTTCCTCCTTGATTCCACTAATGACGATGTTCTTTGAGTGTTTTTGCCGTTCTTGCAATTCTTGAGTGTCCACATTCTCTACATTCTTTGCTTGGACAACGGCTTGCGTGATAGGAGATGTAGAAACCACATTATCCTTAGATATATCAGCCCATGATTTGGATGCATTTCTCATCTCGCATACATCATGTCGTATTGTATCTATCGTTTCCTCTTTCAATACATGATCACTCTCAACTTTGCTCAAGCAAGCTTTCAATACATTCATGTCCACAAGAGAGCACTTACATTCTTGAACTTCATTCTCAAGATGCATCAAGCGTGTTGTTTGCATTTCAAGGACCTTCTTGAGGTGCTCATTCTCCACAACGAGAACTCTTAAAGTGCCATTCTCCATTGCAAGTCCAAGCAGCTCTTCACCTTGCTTGTTGACGGTTTTTTGTAATGAGACCAAGTAAGCCACGATCATGGCTTCCGTTGTTGTAGCCAATGTCATTGGATTAGCATCCGAATCCCTTGGAGATTTTGCTTCATTCTGCATGGCGAGTGTGGATTTTTCACCCTTGCGAGTTTTGTCCGACATTGCCTTCAAGTCGGCAACAAAAACGCAAAGTTTTGATAGTTTTTTCAATTTTCAGATGCTGTGACAGCAAAGCCTTTCATTGCTCAAAAAAATGTCTTTACATCAATGCGTAGAGGGCTTTATGCTCTTTGATTGAGGCTATAGATCACCTAAATCAGAGTTCAAATGGGGGAGTTATGATCAAAAGGGTGAATGTTGTCTACTAGGTCAAAAAATGGCACAGCGAGAGAGAGAGAGAGAGAGAGAGAGAGAGAGAGAGAGAGAGAGAGAGAGAGAGAGAGAGAGAGAGAGAGAGAGAGAGAGAGAGGGAGAGAGAGAGAGTCCATCCACTAACCCACTCCCTCTTGGGTAACCAAAAATTGAAAAAGGTCGCGGAGGGAACTAATAAAGTAATGTTTTTTCAAAACATTCCAAATTTAAATTTCACTGGCCCTTTTGTCTTCGGCAAATGCTAACAAGCACAACTAACTAGCATTGTTCGGGACAACCATTTCAGTGACACGCTAACATGCTTCTACCCTTGTCAATTTGGGTACGTGCTTGACATTATGCCAGCATAAACTCATTGCCATTATGTATAGAAAACTTGATGTTGCCCACACCGCATATATCAAGCTCATAAGAATTTCCTAGCTTCACCATGCCATGTGTGGTAGTGTATGTAAGGTAACTTGAAAGCTAACACCTAAGTCCACAATCCAATACTGCATAACACTCATCGTGAGCTAAGAATGCATCAGGACTCAAATCCTATGTGAAAATCAACACATCCTTTGGCACGTTAGAAACTATCTCAATGGTCGGAGACTCAACCACATTAACCTCTTCAATTTTCACGTTCCTTTTAGGTTTGTCAGACTTTGCTTTCTCTTTGCCCTTATCATGCTACATTGTCAAGCAATCTTTCTTCAAGTGTCCCTTTTTATGGGAGTAGTAACACTCTACATTTTGCATGTCTTTGCCATGACTCTTGCTATAAGCTTGCCTGCGATCTTGTGAACGACTGCAGCTATGACCACACTGCCTTTGCTTGTGACGATTTCCACTAGCCACATATGCATCACCATGCCCACTCGCATCAAGAGATTGACGTCAAATCTCCTCACTGAGAAATGCACCAGTAACACCATTGAAATCTAGCTTGACATTGGGTGCATAATTGCTTATGGCTATGTTGAAGGTATACCATGACGATGGTAGCAAACATAGCAAGATAATGGCCTTTATTTCATCATCAAAATTGAGACCTTTTGAAGTAAGGTATGAAAACACGTTGTTAAACTTGTTCAAGTGAGAACTAACATTATTTCCTTCTTTCATGTTGAAGTGCATCAATTTCTTTATCAAGAAAACCTTATTCGAGGCGTTGTTGCCATCCCATGCCTGACATAGAGCATCCCACAAATCTTTGGAATTGGTCTTATCCATTATGGTAAAGTAAATGGATTCACCAAGGTGTAGGCAAATGGTTGCCATAACACACTCATTCAAGTCATCCCACTCATCATTAGTGTACTCATTCTCTCTTCTTACACGCAAGGGTGCTATTAAGCCTTTGTTGGTCAAAACATCTTGCATATGCTGCCACCAAATGACAAAGTTTGAACCATCAAACTTTTTGATGTAGTACTCTTCTCTTTCGGAAGCACTACTCGCAGCCATGACAAGAGAGTGTAGCCAAAAACTTTATGGCGAATTTCCTAGGATAATTTTTGCAAAGTTTCCCCTATAATAGAAGAAAAAACTCAAACCAAAATGTAGTACAATCACTGTGTAAGAACAACTAGAAGTGCCAAGAATGCATAAAACGGACTCACGAGAAAAATCCAACAGAGTCTCCTTTGTATGAGGAGTCCAAACTCAACTTAAAAAACGTATAAACTGCTCAAAAGAACCACTGGACATCACCTACTCAAAACCACTACTGTGAGACTGCCAACTCGGCTTCAAAAGCACAAAAAACCGCCTAGATACATGTCATATGGCGAGGGTACCGTAAGCGGTGTTGGGCGCATTTCTGACACCCCGTTTTTTGTAAATTTGTACATACGTACATGAAGCTCGATGTCAAAAGTGTGTGTGGGATTTCTTTTTGTGGGGTTTTTAGCTTGCTTTAGCAAGCACATGTACATGCA
This sequence comes from Adiantum capillus-veneris, assembly GCF_014529385.1. Taxonomy (NCBI): domain Eukaryota; kingdom Viridiplantae; phylum Streptophyta; class Polypodiopsida; order Polypodiales; family Pteridaceae; genus Adiantum; species Adiantum capillus-veneris. Next base: position 121,712,382 of record NC_140936.1, on the reverse strand, counting down.
CAGTAAGTCGCTAGTCTAGTGACAACTGTCGGGCTACTGTAAGTGCCCGTGAGTGAGTTTTTTGAAGTGAGCCTTGTATATAACTTAAACTCATGTACAAAATTAAAAAAGTTCAGCCAAACATCAGAAATTTTCAGGTTTTAGCTCGTTGTGTTTCCTTGGTGCTCTTGGATGCAGCTTTTTGCCCCGACTAGCCTTCTCTACGTGTAGTCGTGTTGGGACAGCCTTCTGTTATCGTCAATTTTGCTCATGGAGGCATATGGAATAAATTTTGGTTATCTTTAGCTTTCTCACCAGTCATTTTTCAATATTTTTTCCAAGCTTTAAAGTGCCCCAATTGGAGTTGTGCTCTTCAGGTTATGACTAGTTCTCCACAGGGTTATGGCTATGGCAGCCTAATGGCAAATTGTGTGTAGACAGATTCGGAGGGCATGTATCTATGAATTGTGGAATTGATGTTGAATTTGTGGGTTTGTGATGTTTTATTGTGAAATGAGAGGCTCTTGTATTCATATGCATTGGTCGGCGTGTGCTATAAATCCGTGCTTTGACAGGGTTTTGCTCCTATGTGACATAGTCTCTTGGGTGGGCGACGGCTAGTAAATTCCCAAGGGGACTACTCCTATTGGACTTGTGGTGTTTCAAAAGGATTTTGCAAAGATTTTGGTGTCTTGTAGTTATCTTTCAACGCTCTTGGGTGACATCGCTATAGAGGTATTCTAGTTTGCTTGTTGGGCCCAACAGTGTTTTGGTGCCCGCCACCGAGGGTCTTCTTCAAGTGACCTTCAATTGACAGTTTTCATGGCTATGATGACAGAGTTTCCAAGGTTCTATGGCCATGTTGGTGAGGATGCTGATGCATTCATTGAAAATATGGATTTTGCGTGTTTGATTTCCAATAAGGAAGATCCGATGCTTATGCTCAAGATTTTGTTTTTTTGCTTGAAAGAGGATGCAAGGATATGGTATGATGAGTACGAGTTTTGGTTGAAATCATCTCGACCTCCATTGGTGATGACTTATGATGCATTAAAGAAGGATTTTCTTGAGAAGTTCAAGAAGGTAGAGGACCCAACGGATGCATGGCACTCCATTGAAGGACTTGTACAATGTGATGGTCAAAGTGTAGATGCCTTTGTCAAGGAGTTCAATGCTTTGTGGAGAAGATGGTGTGTTTCTTTGGGAAGTGATGCTCCTCCTCTTATGCTTAAAAAGTGTATGTTTATGCAAAGTTTGAGAGCTGATTTGAAGTTAAATCTTGAGCTTAAAAGGCCACTTACATTTGATGATGCAGTAAAGGTTGCAAAGCATAAGGAATGGAAGCTAGAGAGAGTGAGGCAACTTGGATTGCAAGAAGATGTGAAGCCTAATGTATCTTATGTTTTAGACATAAATATGGACAACGTATGCAATGAAGACTTCCGTGTTTCTCATTCTCTTGAGCATGTGAAAGAAGAATGTCATATGCATAATGAGATCAAGAAGAATGCTCAATGTCTGCCATCTTTGTTGTTTAAGAGATTTGATGTCAGCCTTCATGTGAAAGATGATGATTCTAGTAAGGTGGATGTAGACAAGAAGGCTACCATGGTCATGAAAGAGTCTCAAATGCAAGGAGATGATCATTTTGAATGTCCAAGTCACATGGCTGATGCTTGTAATGTATGTTCTAATGAAGAGGAGTGTGTTTGTGATACAAATGTGACTCTTGGGAGTTTTCTTTGTGTAGATGAAGTAGTCAAAGATCACACGATGGAGGTCAAGGAAGATAAAAATGACAAAGATGGTGATGTGTATGATGAGGGCTCTCGGGTATCTGCTTTGGGTGATTGTATGCAAAAGGGTGATGCAACAACTAAGTATACTACGTGTGTTTTTGATGAGGACCCTATCAATGAAAAGCTTCATGGCGTGCATGATGGTGTGGATGATCCTGCCTTAATTGATGAAGAGAATATTGAGGTTTTAGAAGATATGGAAAATGATGGAGGCTCTCTTGTTATGCCTCATGTGAATATGGTTGATGCTACCTTGTTTGATCCTCTTGTTAAGGAGCCTAAGGCATATATGGAAGATGGCTTACCTATCAAGCGCGATATGGTTGAATTGGATAGAGGCTTAGTGAAGAGTGGGGAGAATGAAATGGATATGCATGAGGATATAAAAATGGTTGAGATAAAAGTTGAATACTTTTTGGATGAGATGTTAAAGGATTTCTTGCATGCTATAATAATCAAAGGGTCTTTCTCTATTGTATTTGTTGAGAGTACTTTATGGCTAAATAGGATTTGGATTCTACATATGGTTTATGCTTTGATATTGGGAGTGTCAAAATTGATATGTTTGGTGTTTCTTCATGAATTTTTTGCTTATGTTGTATGGCCCTTTGATCTAGGTGGACAATATGCTTATGCTCCTGCTGAGCATGAATGCTCTAGCAGACTGGGGAGTTGGCAAACTATGTTGGGCGCATTTCTGACACCCCGTTGTTTGTAAATTTGTACATACGGACATAAAGCTCGATGTCAAAAGTGTGTGTGGGATTTATTTTTGTGGGGTTTTTAGCTTGCTTTAGCAAGCACATGTACATGCACAGTAAGTCGCTAGTCTAGTGACAGCTGTCGGGCTACTGTAAGTGCCCGTGAGTGAGTTTTTTGAAGTGAGCCTTGTATATAACTTAAAATCATGTAAAAAATTTAAAAAGTTCAGCCAAACATCAGAAATTTTCAGGTTTTAACTCGTTGTGTCTCCTTGGTGCTCTTGGATGCAGTTTTTTGCCCCGACTAGCCTTCTCTACGTGTAGTCGTGTCGGGACAGCTTTCTGTTCGCGTCAATTTTGCTCATGGAGGCATATGGAATCAATTTTGATTATCTTCAGCTTTCTCGCCAGTCATTTTTCAATATTTTTTCCAAGCTTTAAAGTGCCCCAATTGGAGTTGTGCTCTTCAGGTTATGACTAGTTCTCCGCAGGGTTATGGCTATGGTAGCCTAGTGGCAAATTGTGTGTAGATAGATTCGGAGGGAATGTATCTATGAATTGTGGAATCGATGTTGAAGTTGTGGGTTTGTGATGTTTTATTGTGAAAGGAGAGGCTCTTGTCTTCATATGAATTGGTTGGCGTGTGCTGTAAATCGTGCTTTGATAGGGTTTTGCTCCTATGTGACATAGTCTCTTGGGTGGGCGACGGCTAGTAAATTCCCAAGGGGACTACTCCTATTGGACTTGTGGTGTTTCAAAAGATTTTGCAAAGCTTTTGGTGTCTTGTAGTTATCTTTCAACGCTCTTGGGTGACATCCTATAGAGGTATTCTAGTTTGCTTGTTTCCCAACAGCGGGAAACTCCAACTACATGTATCACCAAAGGTATTTCATCATTCAAGAATACCTCGGCTCAAAGAAAACCTCATGTTATTGAACCTCATGTTATTGACCCTCCAAAGGCTAATGTAGACATAAAAGGACTAGCCACACTCTCAGAAAGGGCTCTTTTGGGTTTGAGTCTCAGAAAAGTGCCAAAATAGCCAAAAAATGGCTCCACACGTAGTACAATAAGCAGTGTCCACAACTCAATGTACATGAGTGACTACGCTAAAAAACAGGCACCAAGAACTCTTGCACAGTAAAGGTGATCCCTGTGAAGATATCTGTTCTCAAAAGAGCTCAATAGCACTATGGTGGGCTAAAGAAAACATGCATCTGTCAACACATTTGTCTGTAGATAATCTGCTATCGAAATGACTACCAAGATTTCCTGAAAAAGCGTTGTGCCTGTAAGCATCTGAAAACCTGGAGAAACTGTGTGTAAATGGCTGAAAAGCCCCTTGTAACCTGCCAGTCGATATCAATATGTGTAGATTTCTACCACCAAGCAGCGGTGTTGATCAAGTGTCACTCCTCTATGGTAGAGGGACCCGTGCATGTCACAAGCATGACCGTCTGTCGAAAAGCGCTCGTGAGCAGGAACACTCGGTGTTGGGGTCGGATGTCGAAAAATCCACCGTAATGAGAGGTGATATTGAGTAGATATTGAATTGCAAGAATCGGTGTCAAAACCGATGTGCTGATGCGGAGCGGTCAATCGCCGATGTTGAGGCCACTCTCGCCGATGGCGGTGCCGATACCAAGGTCGCCTCTCACCGCCACCAAGTGGGAGCAGGAGCACTCATTGTATCTACTAAAACCGGTGCCTCTCTTTGAACAAATGTCAATGCCAAGAAGTCAATGTCGAGTTTGGAAACCCCTATTTTCTCTCACTCTTGCCGATTTTCAGCTCAAGTTTTCTCGCTCCCACTCAAGCTTGATCGCTCTCTTTCTCTCAATCTCTCTCTCTCTCTCTCTCTCTCTCTCTCTCTCTCTCTCTCGCTATCTCTCAAGCAACTCAAGAGTGTATGCGAGAGTGGGATCGAGGAGTCAGGGGTATGGTGTCGAAGGCCTTTGGTGGGAGTGATCCCTTGCACACAAGGGATCACTCCCACCAAAGTCCTTTGATACACAAGGGTGTGTAGGGTAAAGGGGCCAATAAAAAATCGCCCCCCTCTAATGGGACCCTGGACCCCCAAGTTTAAAATTGTAAAGGTCCATTATTGGGACACAAGTGGCCTTGTGGTGAGGTGGTTAGATCAGCTCAACTTTAAATCATAGCCGTTGGATCCAGGTTCAAGCCTTGTTGTCTGCCATGTCTCATAATACCCCCTTGGTGTGGCTTTTAACTCACGTCCATTTTTGTTACACATAAAATCTTCGACGTTATTGCGCGTCGTCGTCGAAGCACCGTTTGTGGGCGAGATTTTTAATGTAGGTAGGCATTGATGAGCTCTTCCAATTGCCCATATCCAACCTGAAAACGGTGGAGTACGTTGGCAACAATTTGCAATGCCCCTTAGGTGGCCTTAAGTTGGGGGTTTTACCCTAAGTCAAGATTTTTTTTTGAAAATCAACTCTTGCTTAACTCTGACAACCTGCAGGCTCTTAGATCACGGGGACAAGGTGTGTGTGTGGGTGTGTGTGGCATTGCTTGCCTCATCTACAGAGGCTTATTGCAAAAGCCAAGCTTTGAGCGCTACAAAAGTGAATTTTTGCCAAAACCTTAGGGTGATGCCATTTGATGCCATCCCTGCCAAAAACTCGTGTTGCACCATCAATTCATTGGCTTGCCATAGGGTTCGTTCCCACGGCCTCCTTCATGTGTTGTCCTCTATTGGTCTTACAAGGGAAGCTACACACGGCCTTGTTTCCGAGAGTACCTTTTTCCTCAACCGGAGAGAGAGAGAGAGAGAGAGAGAGAGAGAGAGAGAGAGAGAGAGAGGTTGCAAGGCTTTCCATCTCTTCCATAGCTCCCCCCTTTCCCTGAGCTCTAATACCAATGTAAGACTAAGAGGATTGGAGCATGAAACTCTCCACCCACCATGCCCTATATAGGACTTGTCTTTCTAGTAATAGGGCCCCCTTGACCGCATGCCCATCCTCGCCCTTGGCCTGCCGGCCCATCTTACCCTATGCCTGACACAAATATTAGAAGATGCAAAGAGGAGGGGGGAACTCTAACTCTACACTCTTATTCAGTTGCGTGATATATAAGAGTGACAATTATGTATGTATAAATCAACTACGCTACGTGATGACTTTAAATCCCATCTTGAACAATGGAATCATAAGCTACATCTCGGCATGCGAGCGTGAACTCATACACACCATAAACTAGCATCTACATCCTAGCTCATATCTGAAGAGAGCAGGAAGCCACAACTCTTCATGAGTGAGACTCTAGACTTCCTAAAACCCTCATAGGAGTGAAGCCTTGAGAGGCTAACACATGCACTCGTGGGATAGAGCTCTAATTATAATGCACTCCTGGTGTGAGACCATATGTTAGTACACCTACGTGCCTACAAACTGACACTAAAGAGAGAGACAAGCCTCAACTCTTCATGGGTCGGCACAAATCAGAAAGCAATGATGATTTACATTTTTATAATAGTGAATTTACCTAAGTAGAAGGAACTAATTGTGTACTGCTAATGTGGCAAGAGCATATTGATGTGGCAAAAGAATGCTGATGTGCATGTTTCACCATGGCAGGCATGTTCCGTCCCGAAAAAGCTACGTAGTGAAGATTTTTTTATCAAAATTATTTTGTTGAAAAATGTTCAAAAAATCGCTTGAATTATTTTTCTATATGCATTTCAATAAGAATATGGTGAATAAATCCATTTTATATGTATACTTTTTTTATTATATGGGTATATAAATGAACTTAGCATGTAATTGCCTATTTCTAAGGCCCTGTAAGTAGTTGGAGATTTGTCATTTCTTGCTTGGCAATTCAATAGGTAGGCATCTAGTGAAGTGTACTTTTAGGCACAATATGGATTCTCTCAAGGATTCATTGACTTCTTGCCTAAAATTCCAGATCAGAGCGAGCGTTATCGGAGTGTGCGGTTTCTTTAGGATTGACCGCAAAAGCATCGGGCTTCTGGCTGTAGACATGAAATCGGCGTACGCTCAAACCGAGGGAGACGAGTGTAGTTAGGGGGTGACTTTAGTGTTAATAAGAGCATATGTTGAAGATCAATGATTAATAACAAGAGATAACTGAGGATTAAAGTCAAATTTATAGCTATGGTAGTAGAAAATAAGAACATGACATAGATTTTGATACTTGCAAATAAGAAAAGCTTCCAAATTTACGATCTTTGATAACCTTGTTACAATTCGATCGCATACTCCATTGTCAGTATGCCCTTCGATCTGAAACCCCTAATCAGAAATACCCCAACCCGATGGAAGCAACATGCTTCTCGAGCATACATCCAACCATGTACAAGTCTTCTGCTCTTGCATCCCCAAGATTCCCAAGAAAAAAAACACCTTTTTCCCTTCGTCCAATCCTTCTCCTACCCTTTTTGTCCTTCAATGAGTGCCTTGCAGTTCTCCTGCTTTGCCAAGGCCGAGAGATAGATTTTTCCCTTAAACATTTGCTTGGCCCAAAGTCCTTATCCTTCTTTTTGCTGCTCATGCCGTTCTTTGAGAGAAAGAGTCAGTTGAGCCCCTTCTTTATCCTTCTCAAGCCAGTATTATTCCCCAAATATGAGAGAGATAGATCTACCGAGCTAAATCGTAACCCTTGAGAATATTAAGCTTCGAGAGTGAGCTATGGACCTTTTTGAGAGAGTGATTTCACCATGTCTTGTATGTGAGGAAGAGAGTGCAATATGTTGGCTTTAGAGAGAAAGGGTTCGAGCTGTGGTGGCTTAGGCACGAGGGAGAGAGAGATAGCTTCATGGTCGAGGCTTAACTTGCAAAGATAAGAGACCCGGTAAGGCTCGTGGGAAGTTGAAAATCCGAGAGACCCCAAAAAGAGAATTTCTCCTAGGTTTTATACCTTCCCTCCCTCTTGCATGCTACGTAAACCTTATAAATATAGCCAAAATCCCCCCCTCTTCGTACCACGTGCTAGCGCTAGTGGTCGGCATGGGAAAGGGCTCCTGGTGATGTGGCAACTTGAAAATCAACCTCCACCAAATTTGGCATTGTTAGTTCCAAATTGGAGCTCCCTGATTTGCTTGACATTTTTTGTTTCTTTGCCGACATCATCCAAGCATCACATCTCTCGTCGTCACGAGCCCTCAAAGCCTTGCGTTCCCCTCTGCTCGTTGCCTTTACACCATTTCCCCTTTATTTTTTCATGTTCACACCCTTTTTATAAAAAAAACCCTTAGCCTATGGGCGGCCATCCATTCCATTTTTGGGAGGCCAGGTCCCCTGGGACGGCCATTGGCCTCAAAGTTCTCCACGTTTGGTTTACATATGTCAACCAAGGCCTTGCTTGGCACAACATGTTTCTCCAACAGCCTCGAGCCGGAAATTTTCTCCCCGATGGCTTCAAAGTGGAAGCATTGGTGATTCTTTCATGAGGGCACCACATTTAACATACAGAGCGACATCTTTCTCCAACAACCAACCCCTGACTAGCAATCACATCATGAATTTTCGCAATCAAGGCATTCCAAATGATGGCATTTTTTATAGAAAACATCATATGTGACATATACATCAACATAAACACCGCCAAGTTGACAATTAGTTTGCATACCAATCAAAGCATCACCAAGCACCCAAATCAGCTCAAATTTCGACTAAAAGTACTGTGGAGAAAAATTTTGATTGCATCCACTTCAATTTTCCTTCCTCATGGATATCTGAGACTACATAGAAAACTGACTCGACAATAACTTTAGCATTGAATCTTTGATTTAAGCACAGTAAAGCACATACTCTCTCGTATTCTAGATGCTATCATCAGGAAACCTGTAAAGTTGAAACAGATCACCCAAGCATGTATCCCAACCTCGGTCTAAAGACAACAGATTTGACCCCTCGAAAATACCAAACTGCCCATACCTTTCTTGTCCTGAATCCAATTGGCGAGCCGTAAAGACAGGCATGGCGAGCACTATAGTTTTGGACTATTAAACCACATTTTGACAACATCATTGCATCTCGGTCCACAAGAAACAACCTCCTCAAAACCACAATTAGAATACATTCAACCCATCTCCTAATGTCAAAGCAGAATCTGGCCTAAAACATAAGTTTGGCAAAACCTTGAAAATACAAGCAGATCCTCATCTTTCACCCTGTGCCTGCAAAGCGGCATGACATCCACTCTCTCTGAACCTGCACATACTCCGGTATGTGCCAATCATTATTCCAAATGGCAAAAAACCCTGTAAACGCATAAACACAGCCTCACTATGTGCATGCTTTGAAAAAAATTCCAACATGTGGCTTCATTAGAATATACCCTCCTCTAGGATCATAGGGAAAACACAAGAATTTTCTAGTCGTAAAACATAAGCATGTATTGACCCATATACCATAATGAATCCCACCTGGATCATATGGCATATAAGTCAACCACCCTAGGCCATGAACATATCCATCTCCACCCGGATCAAATGGCATATCAATCAATTGCCCCGGACCATGTATATAACCGTCTCCTCCTAGATCAAATGGCATGTCAATCAATTGCCCTGGACCATGCAAATAACCGTCTCCTCTTGGATCAAAAGCTAGCAAAAAATCTCAGACATCATAGGGTAACATCAAATCCCATATAACATCAGGTGTCATTAGATATTTCCATATCCCCTCTGCAACTTGCTCAATTGATTGTTAATCATCCATTATTACTCATAGGAACATTGGTAATACAGCTTCACCCCCTCTGACAACAGAATTCTGGTCATGCATACTTAGGTGCATCAAATCCCTGGCAAAAACCTCTTCATGTGGCTCCCAAGAATCATCAAGAAAAATTTCCCTATTTTGTCCATGCCCAAAATCTACTAGAGCCTCATCTAATAACTGCATAAGGTCATCATCAACCACATCTAGATAAACTTTCTTATGCATGAAACCAGATAGCTTGGTACCCTTTTTATCCGTAATTGAGAATCCTTCCAAAGCTTCATCAAATAATCCTATAAGATCTGGGTCCACCGCTTCAAATGATTCCTCTACGTTGCACATTTCAAGCTGAAAACTAGGCTTTTCACATATGACATGCAAACTACTAGCCATACCTGCTATAGATTGATCTTCAATTTTCTCTTCCTCATCCAAATATCTTTGAATTTCCATAGCACAAAGCTCAACATGCTTACAAAAAATTGCATCCACTACCCTATCCATATCATCAGCACAATGAACCCAATCGTATGCAACACCAAGAGATTGCACTTCAGCTTGCACCCCCTCTGAATAGGCATCATCAAATTCAGGATCGATCCGCCACATTTTTACAACTGCATCACCAAACCTTGATAAAGGAGTTTGTACACCCTCTAAATCATCACCTTGCAGATATTCAAACACATTCTCTTGCGCATTCAAGCCCTCAAAATCGGTTGTATCCAAACCTTGTAAATCTAGTACACCCAAGTCCTGTAGTTGCTCATGTACATCCTCATCCTATGAACCCTCATGCCTTTCTTGACCCTGTAAGTCTTTAGCTTCAATCATTAGCATCCCCGAACATGAGAGAGATAGAGATGGATATCATCCTTTGAGCATGACGGTGAGAGGTATGTGTAGAGCTACCAAGTTTGATGGTAACCCTTGAGATTATTAACCTCCGAGAGTAAGCTATGGAGCTTTTTGAGCAGAGATTTCACCATGGCTTGTATATGAGGAAGAGAGTGCGATATGTTGGCTTTAGAGAGCAAGGGTTCAAGCTATGGTGGGTTAGGCACGAGGGAGAGAGAGATAGCTTCGTGGTTGAGGCTTAACTTGCGAAGATAAGAGACCCAATAAGGCTCATGGGAAACCGAAAATCTGAGAGATCCCAAAAAGGAAATTTTTCTTAGGTTATATACCTTCCCTCCCTCTTACATGCTAACTAAACCTTTTAAATATAGCCAAAATCCCCTCTCTTCCTACCTATAGCGCTAGCGTTAGTGGTTGGCATGGGAAAGAGCTCCTGGTGACATGGCAGCTCGAAAAGAAACCTTCTAAAGATAGCAGATCTAACCCTTGGAAAATACCAAACTGCCCATAACTTTTTCGTCCAGAATCCGATTGGCGAGCCATAAAGACAAGCATGGAGAGCATGTTGAGCACTATAGTTTTGGATTATTAAACCACATTTTGACAACATTGTTGTATCTCAGTCTACAAGTAGAAACCTCCTCAAAACCATAATTAGCATACATTCAAGCCATCTCCTAATGTCATAGCAGAATATGGCCTAAATCATAAGTTTGGCAAAACCTTGAAAATGCAAAGAAGATCCTCGTCTTTTACCTCGTGCCCGCAAAGCGGCATGACAACATATTATGATTGACACCCATCTTAGTGCACTCTTCTATAATATTATTGGCTAGGCCATCAAAATTTCTAAGAGCAATTGTTGGCAGGCCCTGGAACCAAGTTAGAGCGTTGGTCGGCCCAAGTTAGAGCATTGCTCTCTTGTGTTAGGCTAGAGCATTGCATCAGGATTGCACCTTAGTGTGCTATTAGTCATTTTTTTTCTTGCAAAACCTGCCTAATTATGCCAAGTAATTGTTTGAATCACATGAGTCATCATCTTTTGTGCAAAGTTTTGCAATCTATTACAGTCTAATCTTGTGCCCTTATAAACTGCCTCGTGTCTGTGGTCTAGAAGGTATAGCCTTGGGTGTTCATAAATGGCTAATTGGCCATCACTTTGTCCAATAGGAATCTCTCTAAAAGATTTTTCCCCTCTTTGGTCATATTCATTGTGGAAAACACTTGATCGCACCTTCCATGACTCTCATATTCAAATAAGTTGTTATATCATTCCCTAGGCCATTGAGTTTTGTCTGGTTTATGCAATCCTTGCTATCTAACCCTCTCGTGCCAGTATCTAGCACTAGTTTCCCTATCCAGGTGTGAATTTGCGGTGCATTAAGCCTAGTCTCCAAGTAGGAATTACCGCAAGTGTTATGAGACTCACGATTTTCATGTAAACCCACCATCCCAGTATGTTGTTCTAATTTTCGCAGCAGGACACATTAATTGGAATCGGGCAAGATCCGCTCTGTTTGACCGCGAGCTGGAATGGAAAAGAATGGCCGAGGGCGACGTGGCGCTCGCCACCGTGGAGGCGGACACATCGCAGCAGGTGCAATTGACACCAGTGAGGCTGGGCGGATTGCGTCTCGGTGTTTCCGTTTACGCTTGTTGTAGTGGTGGGACGGAGACCAGCAGGGAGTGGTGAGACAACGATTATTCATCCACTTTTGTTGGTGGTACAGAGAGCAGCAGTGAGTAGTTACACTGTGGTTGCAATGGCTAGACTGAAGCGCGAGCAAAGGCCAAGCAGGACCGAATGTCTTGTTTACTCCCTGGATAGTGCATGCTTTGTCTGCGATGTGAATCGAATGCAGGCTGTGCTTGTCTGTCCCGTCACACCACTGCAGTGAATGCACAGTCGATAGAGAGCTTGGCGAGCCATGGCTGGCAGTGTTTGCTGTCTCCAGCTGATGCGCAGAATGTTCTGGAAACCAGGCAGGGCGTCTGCAAGTCATCCTTGGCTGGGGTGGACAGTAGCAAGCCCCACTTTTCGTTCTGGCGAAAATCTCGGGAGTGAATATCGCACACTAATAAATTAATGTACGCGTCGCAGAGCCAGCATGTATTTGCATTATGAACAAATAGTCTTGCATGCAATGGATAGCCTAGGCCTATAAGGAGTTCTAGAGCCATTTTCACACTTAACCTTCTCTCTCAAAGTTATCGGCTAGTTACCTACTGCAAAGCAGGATAACACACCACGCGACCAGGCTCATAGATTGGAGTGAGTTTCTCTCGATCAATTTATCAAAATGCTGACAAGGCAAAACCTTCTTGGCCCCAGAGAGAGAGAGAGAGAGAGAGAGAGAGAGAGAGAGAGAGAGAGAGTGTTTATGTGTGCACTAGGGGTGAGTGTGTGCATGTGTGTGTGACCGCTACAGCTTCACTACCCTACTTTTATAATTATAAACAAAAGTGAGTTTGTTACTTTATGCATCTGCTTCAACAAAGTTGGTGCTCTTTTTGAGGTCTTCTCACCCTCATTCATCCCTTGTTTACTTCATCTCTGAAGCTTCATTTTGGAACTTTGCATGCATTGCGCCTGTGCACCATTGCGGTTTGCACAACAAGTATCGAAAAAAACGTAGGTATAGTGTAATCCCACCTATGGATTTTGAGATTTACCTCTAAATTTTAAATTTGAAGGTGAGAAAACCTACACAAGGGTGCTAAAACAAACCTAGGTTTAGTGCGATTCCACCTACAAATTTGGAAATTGACCTCTAAATTTTAAATTTGAAGGTGACAAAATTTGCAAAATTTCAAGAAATTTAGTGGAAAAACTTCAAATTTAGTCAATTAACCTCTAAAATTTCTCATAGGTAGGTTTGCCAAGTTTTGGGAAAAAGTTTTCTTCTGCACAATCCCCCCTTGCCGCATCGGTTCTCCATCCTCCAAGACCGCTACTAAGGTGGATAAGGAGGCCACTCCTCTTGTTGCTATTTTGTGCGGTGTTTTGTAGCTTTGCAAGTTTGTACTTCTGCATCTAGTGGGGAACATATTGGCATGGATGTTGGTGGTCTTTCCACCCTTAATCATTCTTACTCAAGGGTTTGCCGTTAGACTGGTGTGAGAGGGATATGGTGGTTGACAAGGCATACAAATATGAGCGGTTCAGGTGGTCTTTCTTCTTACTCCTTGACGCTCTTGACTAGATGGTCCCAAGTGTGCTAGAGCATTTTGCTTACACTGTTTGTGATATTCTTTGCGATCTAGATTTGAGGGTTTTAAGGGGTAGGGAATGGACACTAAGTGTCCATTCCTCATAATACCTAAGACCCCTTGGCGACCGGCGGAGGCCGAGAGCCATTGGAAAGTGGGTATTATGGGGAATGGACATTAAGCGTCCATTCCTGACCGTCAAGGGTTCAGGGGAGGAGGCGGCACAATAGTGGCCAACACTGGTAGAGAAGCTGGGGTGGGTATGCATGCAATGCAATATTGAGTACAAGTTCTGGTTGCTGAGGTGGCACCATGCCATTACAAGAGCAAAGCTCTCAGGTGCAGTTGGGCAGTCGTCGATTTATTCTCTCTGTTGAGTTGGCATGCAATGATTGTGTCTGGGTAGATAGAGCACCACCATATATTATGGCTACTGATGTTCCGTAAATCTAATGATGCATGTTCAAATTACGATCAGTCAAGGATAGTAAAGGGGCCCGACCCTAGAACTTGACAAGAGGGGGGGGGGGGGGGGGGGGGATTTGACTTTTCTAAGTGTGGTGTCCTAATGGAATCCCTCTGAGATTTCTCTTTATTGGTTCTCACTAAAGCCAATTCTTTATACGTAGGTGATTTCTTTGGTTTCTTGAGTTTCTCATGTGTTATATCCTTGATGGTTTTACATCCCATATCCTATTTCCATTGGTGCTCACATTTAGGTATGTAGTATGCCTCTATATGTCCATTGGTGCTCACATTTAGGTATGTTGTATGCCTCTCTATGTAAGAGAAACTCTGTTTTGTTTGTGAGGACTAGTGGTCTTCGAATTTGTTTTGATCGAGCTTTCTGCAATCTTTGTTTCACTCTCTATTTGTTTCTCTCCTCAATCTTTGCTAACCATAATTAAGAAGCTGCTTAATTTTCTTAAAATTGTCCTCAATGACTATGTCACCATTGTCCACTTCCGTTTTCGACTTGTAGTCACTAAAGTCCTTCTTGGAAGCCCTTGGCTTAGGATTTTTTAGGGTATGTTCACGTGCATGGAAAATGTGCACATTTTAGGCCACTAGAGGTCAAACCTTGAGGCCACATGCTCTTGAAAAGGGGGAGTTTAGAGGCATTAATTTGACCTCTTTATGGGTTGGATTGGACATATACTCTTTTTCCACCGTGGAAAGCATAAAAAAAAGGAGTGGGTCTTAAGGGGAAAACCACCTTATCCCACTTCTCAATGTGGAGTTTCTTAAGTCTAGGTGGGTTTGGGCTCCTCACCCCATGAGCATAATTTTTTAAGCAATCAAATCCCTCAAATAAAGGGCCATCCATAGTCAATGACAATGTCAGGGCTGAAATTTGCAACCTTGCCAACCCTTCCTTTGGCCTCTAGCTCTGCCACTGCATGGCAATTGGAGGAGAGGCCTTCCCGTGGAAGGCCAAGTGGCTAGAGAGCTTTTCCTCAAGGAAGGGTTTCTGTCCTCAAAGCCTTCCCAAGGAAGGGCAATTTGAGGAGAGGCCTTCCCATGGAAGGCCAAGTGGCTAGAGAGCTTTTCCTCAAGGAAGGGTTTCTATCCTCAAAGCCTTCCCAAGGAAGGACAAGGGTGTAAAATGCCCTTCCTGAATTAATTTTAGATAAGTCCATGTACTTATATCATGTTTTGAACTCAAGATCTCTCAAGCGTTTTTTTCTTAAATTATGAGCTTCTAAAAGGCTAGGATTTAGGGTCTTTTGACGCTTTTCCTGTTCCTTTTTCGAAGCTTCATTCATGTCCGCAATTTCAAAAGTCGACTCCCCCCATCATAGTTGTGTGTTCATCTCACGGTTTCGACTCTCGCCCTAGGTTCCCTACCTCTTTCCACGTTGGCTCAGAGCTGCTTCCCATCCTTTTTCGGCTTAGCTCCAACGATTCAAAGATAAGCACAAGCAAAGGGAAGGCCTTTCACCATTCAAGACTTGAGAGTTGTCCCCCCCCCCCCCCCCCCCCCCCCCCGCCACCCCCCATATGGTCGCACCTACTTCGGTTGCCACTCCGACTATTTTTGCAATGGACGCTTCGTCATTGATTTCCAAGGTTTGCTCGCCACCCACCTTTGAGTTTCACGCCCTTCCTCAATCTTGTCTCCACCCATGAGGGTGTATTTTTGTATGAGTATTTTTTCAAGAAACAATGAAAGCATGATTAGTAAATTACATGCCAGTAAATACCATTGAGATTTTACAGAGCCCTATAGTGTAGGAGAAGTGGGTTTTACCCAGGCTCTAGTCCAAGGGTACTTGTTCTCAACAAAATTTCACAAGAGAGTGCACAACATGAGGGAGGGAGCCTCTCAACTTCTTGATGAGTTAGTGAACAATGTGAACAATGTTTGACGGTTGTTGGCTTTTGGTCCATTACCATTAAGGTGTTGGTTTGAAAAGTATCTATTTTGATTCTTTGTTACCATTTTGTTTATTTAATCAAGTAGATGAACTTAGTGCAATGCTTTACATTTGTGTAACTCAAGCTTATGGGTTTCCCTGCCCCCCTACTAAGCCCCCATGCAGAAGGCATTGGGTTCGATTTCAGGCATGGCACCAACTTTGTTGTATGGGGATCAACCTGAATTCCCAATGTTGCTATATTTCACCTCGCTCGACAACTTAACTAGTTCAAGAAACTGAAGGCCCTTTACACCGATAATTATGCCACAGGTTGTTCATTGTCATCTTTTTTTTTGGGGTGCGGGTGGGGGGACAAATCAACCCATGAGAGAATTTTATTTCAATAATCTTTTCTTTGTATACATATGTGTCTCTCCTTCCAATCTCACTCTTGGGTTGTTTATGTCTGAAGGCAAATAGCAAGATTCTTAAAAAACTGTCACTTACTGTTGCTAACACTTCACTAAAAATCATCTAGTTATTTGGATCGTAAGAGTGAATGCATTTATCATAAGCTCACAATTTCTGCTAGATTGTTATCAAGGTAGTTAACATGCTTTTGGACCCCTTCTTATGAACTACTAGTAGTGCTCATTTTTTCCCTTTAAATTCATTGAACTAGTTTATTGAGTTTCAATGTAGTCTTTTTCACTGCATGGCTGAACTTCTCAATGTTGTTAACTACATTGCAGACACGTCATATCTCTCTCTGAGTGAGTACATTGGAGGTGGCTTGTATGTGATTCCTACTGGAGAGAATGACTACAAAGCTGGAATGAATATTTGGGGCTCAGCTCAAAGGAAACCAAGGAGCAATTGGTTCTTGCACTTGTAGAGATCATATACGCTACTATCAAGGTACAATACTCTTAGAAAGTTCAAATAGTCAAAACAAATGACAAATTGAAATGTGAAGGCTTCGAAGTTCTATTCATTTCTTCCAAAATTTCAGCTCTCAAAAGTTTAGATTAATATTCACATAATTAATTTGTCATCTGTTCATTTCTGAAATTTTAGTTTTTAAAAGTTTTGATTATATTCATAGACAATCAATTTATGATCGTTCATTTTGAAATTTCAATTTTTGAAACTGTTGATTATATTCACTTGTTCTTTCATAATGATTGGAGGATTTAAACAAGGTTTTGACAGACATCACTTATGTAGTCTCATGCATATGTTTTAAGTGTAGATTTGACTTCAAAGTGGTATTCACAATTGATTCTAGAATCAAACTTTGCAGAATTATTGCTGGTAAGTTGGTAACTTGGTAAGCGGGGCTGTTTTTCCGAGTTGTTATTTGCATATAAGTTTACATCATACTTTATATTACCTTGCACTTTTTATGAATTGCCTTGGAAACTTGACATGATCAGTGCAAATTTCTATGAATATGGAAATAAAAAAGGCTGATAAGAAGCGAAAGCAAATAGAACTTTCAAGCTTCTATAAATCTGTTGAAGGTAAAAGTAAAAGTAGAGAGAGGGAGCTACAGAAAGAGCGAGAGCATGTGATGTAAGAACTATTTGGAGATTGCTCAGAGCTAGGACAAGATGACGATGAGGATGCCCAAGATGTGCAGGTTTCTACAAGCGTAGAACCATCTTCTAAAGCTAAGAAGCAAAGAAGATGGATACTGGCTTGGAAGCTTCAGCACGGATGGGAATACCCAGTGATCTTTGAGGGAAAGGTGAGGGTAAAGTGTGAGTGGTGTGCTTATTCAAGACAAAAGACTCCTTATGCGAAGAGTGGGTCTTCTACACTCCAACTGGCAGCCTTGACTGAGAATAGCGAATCAGATGAGCATCAAGTCACTATTTTCCAGTGGGCACGAAAGGAGAAGAAGGTGTGCATCCCTCTTCCTGATTATGTGGCAGCCTTGGATGATAAGGAGAAAGTACATGTCATTACTGTCATGTGGCAAGCCTACTTTGTTGTGAAGTCTATGGGACCTATGGATATGTTTGAGAAGCTTTGTCTTCATCAAATTGAACAAGGTTTACCCAACATGCCATGCCATGTCGATTATGGAAATTACCTAAATAGAGTTGCTGGTTATGAATTTACACAAGCAATCCGGGATGTTCTATGGGTTTCTTTATATAAAGACATACAAGCAAGCCCTTCGTATTCCCTAATGGTCGATGACAGTACAGATAGGGGGAAAGAGGGTCATCTCATTGTGTACGTTAGTTATTTGAAAGATGGGAGTAGGGGAGAGAATCGTGCTACCTTTGTTAAGCTTATCAGGACAGATGATGGTGGAGCAGAAGCGAAGTATGATTCTCTCATCAAGCTAATGAAGGAGATGGTATTGTCTTTGCACAAACTTGTATCGCTTGCTACTGATGGATGCTCTGTCATGGTGGGTCATAGAAGTGGCCTTATTGCTAGAATGAGAGCATATATTCCCCATCTTCTCCTTGTGCATTGTCTTGCACATCGTGAGAACCTTGTAGCAAGTCAAGCTGTAGACTCGCTGTAGACTCTTTTTCGGAACCTACACATTTAGATAAACTTTGTAAAAGCATCTATACTTGGCTACATGCACCAGGGAAGTGGATGGATGAATTGAAGCTTATTGAGGGTGCATTAGACTTGCAAGAGTTATCCATGTTGCGCATGCATTCAATGAGGTGGTTGTCTCGTGGACAGGTGATGGAACGCATGGTGAAAGTCATGCCAGCCTTACTTTTGGAGTTCAAAAAAGAGAAACCGAGCATATATGATGAGCTTGTCATTTATGCAAATCAATCTTACATACACTTACTAGCAGATTTGTGTTCAGAATTGAATATCTTGAGTTGCCAATTTCAATCACATATGGTGGATATTTCCAATATATCAGGGTTTGCTAATGCAGTGTTACAAAAATTGAAGAAGAAGTTCTTGAGAGACTCTGCTGGACGTGGGACTAGATGCTTGAAGAAGTTTGTTCAGCAAACAAAAGGTGGCAAAATCACTTTTGTTGATGCAGGTGGAGAAACACATGTTCACAGATTAGGTTTTACTAGGTTTGAGGGATGAAGCAGAGGCGGTACTTTTGAAGATTGCATGCTTCTAGGCAAAGAGCTAGCTAGCAAAATTGTGGATAATTTGACAACTAGAATGCAAGAAGACATGCCAATCTTGGAGGCTTGCAAACTTTTTAGTCCAAAACACTATCCAAGTGAGGAGTTGGTGCAAGAAGCATGTACAAAGAAGTGGCTGATGGGGATACTCAAGCAATATGGATGTT
Organism: Adiantum capillus-veneris; assembly: GCF_014529385.1. Classification (NCBI taxonomy): domain Eukaryota; kingdom Viridiplantae; phylum Streptophyta; class Polypodiopsida; order Polypodiales; family Pteridaceae; genus Adiantum; species Adiantum capillus-veneris. The sequence continues at coordinate 121,693,464 of NC_140936.1, read as the reverse complement.
TGGTATCTGATGCAGATCATTGCTTGGGAGAGCTAGACTCCTTTACAACAGTCTTGTCTACCAACTTCAAACACAAAACCTTCTCAAAATCATGGGAAGCATGCAAAGATGATGTCACCATGCATGACTCCTTTCCAAACTTAATGAAGATTTGGAAAATTCTCTCAATAGTTCCTGTAAACACAACTCTTGCTTCTCTCTTGCAGAACAATATCAAGTCAGCCCATAGGACAAGCATGAGTACGACAACACTTGAGAACTACATGTTCATTTGTTTGAATGGGCCCACAGCAACTTCAGATGTGCCTTGGGATGATGTCTTCTCTTTATGGAGAAAGAAAAAGAATAGATCCATAAACCTTCCCGCATAGATGGCTGTCACATTGTTTTGGATTTGCTACATCAAAAAATTCCATGTATGTATGAAGCTTCTCTAGCTTCTCACATGATTTTTGGTATTTTGTATGTTGTTTTGGTTTCTATGGCTCTTCAGATCACTTGAAGCCATTCGTTTCCTTATTTGTGAAACATCAAAAAATTTGGTGCATTATTGATCTAAACTTTTGTTGCTTCTCTCAATATTGAATGGAGATGATGGTGGGGCCATTTAGTAGGTGTCTCATGAATCATGGATTGAATTCTACGATCTCATCATCTCTCATGCACATGGAGAATGGGAGCTCTTTATTTGTCAATCTGCTGAGTGCCGCCATCCATTCGAATAAATGATCTCTAACTGGTCTTAACCTTTATTTTATGCTCATCTTTTAGCTTTTTTTACTCAGATTTGAATTTCAACAGCTTTCCTACCATATTTCCATATTGGTTCCACCTGTGTCAACGTTACTCATGAAGAAAATTTCACCTCAGCTGGTTCGGGGTTTTTTAAAAGCACTACTGCACTGCTCAACATTTTGTGAGTATGGAACTCATAACTTGACTAGGCTCGTTACTAGGTGCGGTACTGGAAGTAGTTGTTATCTTGTGCTTTAACTCATTCAGGAATTGCAGCCTTGAGGTCTTTGGAATTAAACTCTGCCATGCATACATTTTCATGTGGGTAATGTGCTCGCTTGATCATGTGTGTGGTGTCTAGTTTGCGATGTTTTGCATATGTACATATACAAGTCCTGGTACGCGTATGAGCAAGCAGCCAAGGGAGTTGAGATAACAAAGAATGGATCTTTGTGGCATATGTGATGCAATTTGTGTGTTTACAGAATGTCTTGACCGTGAAATTGCCAGGCATACATTTTCATGTGCGTAATGTGCTAGCTTGAACGTTGTGTATGTGTGTGGATGCATATCATAGTGAATCTAGTTTGCGATGTTTTGCAGATGTATATATACAACTCCTGGTACACGTAGGAGCAAGCAGCCAAGGGAGGTGAGATAACGAAGAATGGCTCTTTGACATATGTGCTTGATGAAGTTTGTGTGTTTGCAAAATGTTTTGACCTCCATGAATTAACAATTAGAGCTCTTTTCTTAGTACAAGCAATGTTTGTGGTAAAATTAAGTGTCTTCTATCATGTTTCAGTTATTTTGACTTGAAGTACTGGGGGTAAAGAAGCTTGTCGATTGTTGCAGGCTCTTGTAGTCATGTTGAGCTCCACTTCTATTGTAGTGTAGTCTTTAAATGTTGGTTTACATGTTACCAACTTTTTTTCAAAAAAAATCTTAGAAGGACAAGGAAGAAGCTGCCCTTCACGGCGAAGGCCGAAGTGGATGGTAGCCCTTCCTATGGGACGGGCACTCTTAAAATTTTCCCTTCGACCCTAGGATGGGTAAGGGTGCTTGTCCATTTCCAGCCCTGATAGTCATGAAAATGTTCCACCTCTCACAAAAATGTGCACATTTGCACAATGTGTGAATAGACCCTTAATTTTTTAGTGAGGGTCTCCAGATGTTCATGCAATTGGTCGAGTTTTTAGGTTGTGTCCCCAAGATTGGTTCTCAATCCCCCTTCCTATTGAAGGATTGACACCAAGAGTGTAATTCTTTTGGTCACCTCAAGGTTTTTGTCCTAAGACTCTCGCTCTGTAATAGGAGTCATTCGTGAAATGTGTGTCATTCTCTTATAGATGCCACACCACACCACACCAAGAGGCTTTGTGTTGGAGTTGCTTGGTTAACCATTTGGTAAGAATGACGAATAGCCACCTCTATACATGGCATTCTCTCTAACGTCCTAGGGCAATCTTTGTAAGATCATTTTTGCTATTGCTTCTGAAGCGACCTATCTAGCTGTTGACCAGAGCCTCCGATCCTACTTCAGTGCTCGCTCCTTCTAGGTCATAGTTGTAGGGGGAGCTAGCACCGAAGTAGGATGAGAAAATTAAGCAGCTTCTTAGTTATGGTTAGCAAAGATTGAGGAGAGAAACAAATAGAGAGTGAAACAAAGATTGCGAAAAACACAATCAAAAGGAATTCGAAGACCACTAGTCCTCTCAAACAAAACAGAGTTTCTCTTACATAGAGAGGCATACAACATACCTAAATGTGAGCACCAATGGAAATACGATATGGGATGTAAAACCATCAAGGATACAACACATGAAAAATGCAAGAAACCAAAGAAATCACCTAGGCATAAAACATTGGCTTTAGTGAGAACCAATAAAGAGAAATCTGAGAGGGATTCCATTAGACACAACACTTAGAAAAGTCATCTCCCCCCCCCTTTCTTCCTGCCTGTCAAGTTCTTGGGCCGGGGCCCTTTACTATCCCCGATTGATCGTAATTTGAGCATGCATCGTTAGATTTACGAAACATGAGGAGCCATAATATATGGTGGTGCTCTATCTACCCAGACACAATCATTGCATGCCAACTCAACAGAGAGAATAAATCGACAGCCCAGTTGCACCTGAGAGCTTTGATCTTGCAATGGCATGGTGCCACCTCAGCAACGAGAACCTGTGCTCAATATTACATTGCATGCATACCCACCCCAGCTTCTCTGCCAGTGTTGGCCACTTTGTGCCGCCTCCTCCCCCCAACCCTTGATGGTCAAGAATGGACGCTTAGTGTCCATTCCCCATAATACCCGCTTTCCAATGGCTCTAGGCCTCCGCCAAGGGGTCTTCGGTATTATGAGGAATGGATACTAAATGTCCTTTCCCTACCCCTTAAAACCCTCAAATCTAGATCGCAAAGAATATCACAAACAGTGTAAGCAATGCTCTAGCACACTTGGGACTATCTAGTCGAGAGCGTCAAGGAGCAAGAAGAAAGACCACCTGAACCGCTCAGATTTGTATGCCTTGTCAACCACCATATCCTGCTCACACCAGCCTAACGACAAACCCTTGAGTAAAGAACAATTGCCAAATATAGGCTCTTTATAACTCTTCGGTGTACATGTAGGCTCTTATCTCTGAAGCTTTCTTAAAAGCATGAGATTAATGTTTCTTTGGATGGTCGTTTCTTCATCCAGTCTATCACATTCCTAACCGTTTCTGATTCCTCTTTTTTGAAGTTTCAGATCAAGGTTAAGATTTTATATTTCCCTATTTTGGTGTGTCATTCTATGAAGGCTTTTATTAGGGTTTCAAACTCAAATAGCATAGACCTAGGAAGCATTTGAAACCATGATTATGCTTTCCCCTCAAGCACGAGTCTAATTTATTGGATCATGGTGTGGTTGTCAAAGTCTCTCTCAGCAAACAAAACTTTTCAAAACCCTGCGACATGGTCATAAGGGTCTCCCAAAGCACTGTATCTCTTGCAAATGCAAGGGCATGATTTTTTTGTTGTCGATGTTTCTAGTCCTTGGTCTAGTTGCAAAGGAATCCATGACATGTGGTGGTAGACTCAAAGTAGGTGTCATTTTACCCACTGTTAGGGTAAAGGCCGACATGGCCGATGCTCATCTACACACCTTATTCTTAATACCAAAAGGGATCAGGAGTAGCTCACTTCTTTGAGCTAACTCCACCCAAGAGTCTGTGTCTGTGTTCTAGCAATGTGTCCATCTCTATTGCCGCACACACTCCGCACTCGTGCACTTACAACCAGTATCAAAGCTTAAGACAGGGACTACACCAACATCACCTCCTTCCCACCATATGCATTAGCCATAGAGCCACACACACACACACACACACACACACACACACAGATTCTCAGCAAATTTTGAGCTCTCCATTGCTCATTGATAGTGGTATTGTTGACAAAGTGTGTGTACAGAGCTTCGAATGTGGCACATTTTTTTGCTTGTATCAGCAAAGTTTTTTGAAATTGGCATTTTTTTGACATCTTTATATTAATGGACAACTAGAAACACCCTTCCATACATTTTTGTCTCTCCTGTGCATTTGCAAATTTTGCACGATTTGAGAGATATTGTGAAATTGCATGTTTGTAGATCTATAGTATGTATTCAAACACACACACACACAGAGAGAGAGAGAGAGAGAGAGAGAGAGAGAGAGAGAGAGAGAGAGAGAGAGAGAGAGAGAGAGAGAGAGTGCCCTCAAACAGTATATCCAAAGTGGCTTGACTCCAATGACCTCCTCTAACATTGGACTCTCTCGGCATCAACGTTGATGACATCAACATCAACTTTGACACCACATCTGGCTGCTTCCACACAAGAGCCCGGACACACAGGACAATCTCTTGAGAGAGGAATACAATTTTCTTGAGCACCCACTAGCTAAAAGATGTGGTTTTCTGCATCGGTATCATAGGTGGAGCTACAGGCACACTTTGAAGTTTACAACAAACACTTGATTCTACCTACAAATTTCAAGAAGAGACTTCTTGGCAGCCATATGCATCTTTGGTTGATATATGCCATTGTGGCCAGAGACACAATAGATCTAGTTTGTGCATAGCCATAGTTGGCTTGGTTCACGGGTTTCATAGGTACAAGCAGTTCCACTTGCAGCACGATCACTTTTTCTAGTGGAAGGACTTATGAATTTTGATTTATACATTGAGAATTTTGTGTGCCAATGAGCTCTTTTGAGTGTAGGTCTCCCCACATGGATTTTGTCTTATTGCTTGCACTTGTCAATGCTTGTTTGTGCACAGGTCCTACTTTCTAGTGACCTTTTTCGCTTATGTACATTGTGTTGCAGATATTTCCTTGGTAAATCCTTTGTGGAGTCATCTTTGCTTGTTTACGGTAGTCAAATATCCTTCATAGTATATAGGGGGGTTTCTTGATTTCTAGTTCCATTAAGAACGGGCTATAGGAGATTCTTTAGCAAAAGCTATCACCATTTTTGAATTTGGGTGTGGGGAAGTAACAAAAGGCGGGTTGTTGTGACAACATGAAAAAGGTTTTTGGGTCCATGTTCGAGGGTTCAGTGAACATGGATCTTACTAACTTGGGGTTAGAGAGTGTAACCTGCAAAGGTCACACCATTGTATGAAGCTTTGAAAAGATGAGTGAAGCTAGAGTATAGCCTAGTATAGGTTATAGTGACCAATGGTGATAATAGGTATAAACAGGGAGTTCTTGCATTTCTTGCTCAAGTGTTCTAGGTTGTATTGAATGTACATCATGTAACTTGATCCTTGCTAAGCAAGTAGGAGTGGATGATCCAGTGAGGTAGCTTGACTCAGGGTGTGATATGAGGATGGTTTTCAAAACCAAATCTTAATGCAAGAGAGAAGGAAAGGAGGGGGGTTGGGGGGTTGGGGGTTATGTTAAGCGACAATAGAGATGGGGGTTCTTTCTAAAACCAAACTTGGTTGGACAATGTGGGGAGCCATTTTACTGCTTTGAGTGATGGCAACAAGTTCTTTCGAGCATAACCCCATAAAATTGACCAGTATAAACAGGCACTCAACCTTGAATAGGCTATGGATTGTGGCAAGGCTGGCAAAGCAAAGAGAGAGGGAAACTTTATATTATACGGTAACCACATGCAAACATGGTCCAAACCCACCCATTTGTCTTGGTGATGAGGCCATGAAAACTCTAAATCAACCATTAGACTGCTTCCCAAGACAATGGAAACATGATTTAGGTAAACTTTAGAGATCTTACTTGTGGATGGATAATTTGGTAGATTGGGAAAGGCCATAAGTGACACTTATTGAAGGCATAGTGGCTCTTGAAACTAGGTCAAGGGATGTTTTAGTGAACAACAAATATGGTGGTTACTAGCTTACATGCAAGTGAGTGTATGGTATGAAGTTGCATAAGTATAGAGGCTAAGGAGATATGAATTTGGGAGGTTATAGTGCTTACTGCACTAGGTAGGAGAGCAAAGTGTCGGGGGGTTCACCTCTTAAACATGTAAGGTACCACGTCAGTTCAAATGATTGGGTTTTTTAATTGTCAAAATTTTAAACTTTTAACAGTATTATATTAACAGAAGGGGTTTTTAAATTGATTTAAAAAAAAACCTGTAAGTTTTTAAAGGAAAAGAGGTCATTTTATTACCTTAAGTATGTAAGTGAAGGGTTTTGTTTAATACCCTTTGAACGCACGTTATATGAACAATTTCTTAAAGGTGCACCCCCTAAGAGCAAAGTAGAAAAGCCTTTCTCAAGTAAGGGGATGTACGACCTCATTTTGTTGTAGAAGAGATAGACCTTTGTCGATAGCATGTAAAGGCTGAAAATGTAGAGGGAGGAGTGGTTGGAGAAGCTTGATGGGATTTGATGCACATTAACATCCTGCAATCCTTGGTTTAGAGTTAAAGATACATGCAATGTTAGACAAGGAAGATACCATAGATTTGATTACAACAAGGGTAAAAGTAAGGGTTACCAAAAGGGATGAGAATAGTAGTGCCCAAATTCAGCCTCTCCCATAAGGAAATTCTGAACTTTCAATGGAGAAAAAATCGCAGTTGGTGAAGCCTTAGAGAGTTATTGTCTTCACTAGTATAGCTGGCGGCTTCGCCGCCTCTCTCTCTCTCTCTCTCTCTCTCTCTCTCTCTCTCTGCATCATTGTGTTTCCGGGCGCTGCAGGCCACACCCGCTGGTTGAAGGAGAAGCTGACGCGTGGCAGGGGGGGGAACCGGAATCCCTCCCCCTTTATCTTTAGTATAGATGCACATCTTGTGAAGTATACAAGTGGATGTGCCTTGATAGGCTATAAAATTCGATCCTCACAAGTGTGTACTTGAGAGGTTTTTTATGCCATACATGAAGTGCTTTTTGGAGGATGGAGCGCTATTTAAAGGTTGTAATGCATGAGTTTTGCATTCAAACATGGTTCATATACCATGGAGGCTCTGGTAAACTAATGAGGATAGGGATTAGTGCAATGACGAAACATAATCATAACTAACTGCTTACGGGGCTTGGAACTTCTTCTCGGCCCTGGCTTCTTGCAGACTTATCGATGCATAGATTGGGTGAATACAAGCAATAAAGAGCATGGAAATGAGTGGGTTCTAATGAGGATAGGGGCATTTCAATGAGGGTAAGGGTGTTTCAACAAGGGTACCTGACTTTCCTATCTACCGCAACAATCTATAACCCTCCAAATTCCTCTCTCCTCTATGGTCATGCACAACTTCATATTGTGGCTCTTACAAAATCTGCATCCTATTCACAACACATCATTTTTTGTCCATAGAAGAACCTTGACCAAAAGCAACTATGCTTTCAATAGGGGCTCAAATATGGCTTCCCCCATCTACCAAACTACCTACCAATAAGAGTGCCTATAAATTCTCTCAGCCTGACGTTCCCTTAATCTTTTGGCAAACTATTCAATAGCGGAGTTGTTATGAGCTTCAACACCAAGAAATGGTTGGGGTTGGGATCATGTTAACTTGTGGTTATGAGGTAGCCTAACATCAAATCCTTTTTAAGCCACTTTTGCCACAATCCAAAGCATAATCAAGGTTGGCTGCCTATTTACACCTTTTTCTTGGTGCCATGCTTTTAAAAAAATGTATTAAAAAAGAGAATTTGTGGCTTCGAACCCCCCTTCTTTTCCAGCCAAGTTTAGTTTTAAAATGCACCCCCATGTCTTCTTCCCCTTAATTAACACCCCTCCCTCGTGCATCAATGTTTGGTTTCAAAAACCATCCTTGAAACTAAGAAACACATGAAATAATATACCGGTGAGGTCGGGGGGGGGGGGGTGGGGGGCATCTGATTAGGGCCCTCCATTCAATGTCAATCCTACTGCAAAATTTTTGCTAGCAACCCTTGGATGGCTACCAATGTAACATTTGATGCACTAGTAACTTGTGTTCCTTGACAAAACTTGTTGGTGCAATGAAGATGGAAGCTTCATGCACCAAATTATGCTTGAAAAACACACCTAGTGTCCCTAGCCTCAGTCCCAAGACCACCTTCAAAAATGGTGAGAGCTAGCAGGGACTGAGGATAGATTGAGAGGGAGAAGAGGTCTCTTACGAGAAAGAAGTATTCTCCTCACATAATCACTCTAATAGCATAGCTTAGCTTAGTCATTAGCATGGTAGAGGAGATGAGCATGCCATTGAAGCTTGGATCTTGGTTGGATTTGCATTCCATAGCCAAGAGTTGTTGGTGTAGGCCTCAACTTCTTAATGCTTGGAGAAGGATATGGAGTTCTTCTTGCACACATGAGTTGTGTGTGTGTGTGTAGCATTGTGTTAGAGTAAAATGCAGCCCTCTCTCTCATCTTGATCGACCCCTCTTGCTATTTGCTCATGCTGGCCTCCCATTGGCTCCTCTAAAGCTTAGCCAATCACAAATTAGAAGCACAATTGATAGGCTTTTGAGAAGTGTCCCCATTTCCCCTTTTGTGAGAGCTTCAGGTAATTAAATAATTCAATTAAACTCTCATTGGACCTCTTAGTCTTCTGGCCAATAGAAATTAGGCAAGCCATTGGGTTGCTGAATGCTCATTGGACCCGTTGGTAGACTGTCCAATAGTCTTCTAGGGAGCTTAATTTCTATTGGTTCTTTTATCAAGCATTTTTTAATTGATTAGGCTAAATTTACTCTAACCTAATTCTCATTGGTCCACCTCTATGGCCATCCAATAGGATTTGAGGGGAGATTGGGGCAACTGGCCTAGGAGCCTGACATGTGTCCAATATTCCCTTTGTGTAAAGGGGGCGCCTTTGTGTGTGTGTGTGTGTGTGTGTGTGTGTGTGTGTTTCTCTCGCATCCCCTTCTAAAAGGGCTTGCCCCCTCCTTCCTAGGGATGTGGGAAGACTTTTTAGTGTTCCATGACCATCCAATTTTCCCCTTTCTTTGGCCATTGGATAAATGAGTTAATTTTTGGAACCTTAGCGTATGGAAGTCTTAATGGAGCTGAACCTTAGGTCTTTTAGGCCCCATTGAAGCACATTGCTCTTTTGCAGACTGTACCCCTTTGGATCCCTATTTTCCCTCCTTTGGATCCCTGACAGAGCCTGGTCTGGCATCCTTATCAATATTCTAGCTTTTACTCCCTGGTACTTCCCCATATTAAATGATCAGTTTAACATGAGAAAATCATTTGGGAGTATTAGAGATTAGTTTTTATGACATCACCTCTCGCTTGAAATCATAGTCTTCCTCGACTATGAGGTAGAGAAGATACAGCCTAGTCATTAATCCGTTTGCTAGCGGGCAGAGGACCCCTATTTTACCCTACAACACCATCGCACACAGCTTGGAGAAGAAGAAGGAAGCTCAAGACACACAATAGAGAGTGTGTTACTTAGTGTGCAATGGATGACTAGTCCATTTGGTGCTTAAGAGCCTTAGCTGCCGCTGCAAGCATGTCTGCACTTTAGTCCGTTTCAATCTTCCATAGTAGAGTGACATTCTCTACTTGGTGTTTAAGAGGCGTCGTCCCCACAAACATGACCCTAAGCATGCATACTTATTAACATGTGTGCACAATAAAGAAAAAGAGAGTCTTATAAGACAAAAACTTTGTTCATTTATACATATTTACATTTGCTTACTCTAGGGAATCATTGTAAGCATTGACAAGGTTTAGGTTGCAACTTGAGTTGATAGGTCATCTCATTGATTGTCCTAAGAATTTGAAAGGGGCTATAGTACCTATTTGCTAGTTTAGCATAATAGTTTTGGTGTCCCGTAGGATTCTTGCCCGTCGTGTGCCTTATCGAGCCTTGGGAAATTCAAGCAAGACCCAGTCATTTTATTTGAACGTTAGGGCTCTTTTGTGCTTATCAGTAACATCCTTTTGCCTTTGTTGAGAGATAGACGAAACTGCAATGCATGTGGGAGGTATGGTCATCAAGCTAAGGATTGCATAGTATTTAAGTGTGCGATGGCCAATAGACCAACCTTAGCATGGACAGACACACCTCGGGTGCCTGCCTTGATGCCGGCCCCACCTCTTGAACAAACAACACAACACATGGTCCCTAGGGCCAAAAATGTTTTTCAAACAACACCCTTACCACCTCCAGTGCTAGGACCGCAACCACCACATCCGAGAATCACTTCTATGAATCAAGTGGGTTGTGAGTCATCTATTTCTTGTTTGGAAGGCTATGAGGAAGATGTAGATCCTAATATCACCTATGGGATGGATGTGCTTTAAGAAAGTCCACGATACTACATGGAGGACTATTGGGGACAAGTCAAACCTGTATATCAAGTAGCTAGTCTTGCAGCAAGAGGCCAAAATATCAATTACACTGCTAAGAGACCACCTCTTCAATGCTATGAGTGTGGAGGTCCACATCGTGTAGCCGAGTGTCCTATTAGGCTACAAAAGAACGCCACACTAATGCAAACCAATCAAGCGGGTACGTTTACAATGCCGATACTCATGTGTAATCGATGTGGCATAGATCATTTGATTGCCCAATGTCCAAATAATTCAAATGCACCGAAGATCACGCCATTAAACTTGATTGAAGTTACCGAGGAGCCATCACCAAGTACACCCGTGGTACCAGTAAACGTACACACAATCGATGCTCCAAAAACAAAATTATATTCTTGAGGAAAGAGACACGGCATCAATTGCCCAATCTCAGAAAAAGAAGAAAACACGAAAAAAGAGATCGCAAAAAGCAGCGAAGTCAGACCCCAGTTCAAAGACCAACATAGGGACTGGTGACGACCCCGTATATATGAACGACGCTGAAGAAGATTCTGATTCAGGTGAAACCATGGAGACCAAAATGACCACTAACATAGAAACCAACAAGGAAGGTCTTCATGAGCCACAATGGCCAAGATCCAAAAAGAAGATAGGAACTTATCCAAACCCTACAGAGGAGATCGAGCGAGTCAAGCAATTAAGGAGTTTGGTAGAAGATACCCAAAGGGATCTAGAACCAGCACCTAAGAAGATCCAGATTATAGACACCGTGTTCCCTACGCAACAACAACCTCACCAAGTCCATAGACCCTTGGACATACCTAGTGTCATCCAAGAAGAAAGTGACTTAAAGTCATGGGAAAGTGGGCGTACTCAGTTCTTGATGGAAAGAATGTTTACAGAGGGACTACCTGATCCTATCGAAGAAATGGAGATCCCATCTTCCCACGTCAAGGGACTCAAGGCCAAAAGGTGCCGTTAAACATTGCCAAACTGATGGATTTCATGTCTTCAGAAGTTAGAACCACCATTATGTCCAAACTATATAAAGACCCTGAGCTAGTCTCAGCTCTTCGAGCCTTCCTCAATGGAGAACTGAAGTTTGGGCTACCACAATTTGCATAGATGGATGGAGCTGGGGAGATGCCAATAGAGGAGGAAAACTTAGATCCACAACCCAAGATCCACAACCCAACCTAGATGAGAACCTTGTTATAGAAATACCTGTTAACAATTTGGGACAATACTTTGAGGGTGATGAATCCAATGCGACCATACCAATCACTACAAAGGGATTAATTGTGAAGGGAATCCTTGATGGTGGCGCTGGGGTTAGCATTGTGACTAAAAATTGTTGGGAAACTATGGGAAGACCTCACCTTGCGACCACAACCATAGTAGTGAAGATGGCCAATGGGTCTATTGTTAAACCTATTTAGATGCTAGAAGACCTCAAGATCAAGGTCTTTAGACATAAAATAAGGATTACCTTTATTGTTATGGATTTCTCCAAACACACTATGGCACGGAGATGATCTTAGGACGTCCTTTCATGAGGGAAGCAAAAATGGTGCATGACTGGTCTAAAAACCATGTCTACTTGCAGTTCCAAGATTCTGTCATTCGAGTGGATCTTGTGACGGGTCGAGCACATCGGGTCGAGCACATCCCCTAGGAAATAGGTTTATAATCGGTCATAGATATGACACCACAGTTCACTCGGCCCCATTGCAGTATTGTTACACGTGTAAAGCGGACACTGATGTTGGGGAAGATTCTCCTTATATGGATGTACTACCTGGGATGACTGAGTCGGACAATGTGGATTAGGTCCACCTAGCAGCAACCATAGACACTTGGGGAAATAGGGGAACGACCTGGGTAACACCTGAGGGAAATGAAATTCCCGTACCCTTAAATATGCTACAAGCAATGCATATAGCTTTTGACAAGACTCATCCTAATATAACGAAGAAAACTTACAAGTGGGTCCCTAAAGCTTCTTTAGCGACCATAGCTAGTGCTAAAAAACAAAATACTTGTAAGAAACGTACCACTCGCTCCAAGAAAAGTAAGAAAATATTGCGATGGATTCCTAAACGACTATTGGAAGCCCAACGCTACTATCAAGGAAATGATCAGATCTGGGTACCAAAACGTAGATTGTGTTCTTACCTGTCACCTGACCCATGTGAGCCCAATCCTGTAGCTCCAAAACGAATCAACCATCGCGAAAAGAAAAAAATCACAGAATGCTACACACCCGCTCCAGAGCTAGTTTGGGTACCAAAGAAAGAACAATTTGTTTCACCTAGCTCAGGAAGGGGGGGGGTCCCATGAAGCTTCTAGCTCCTCATATAATGCATCCATAGAGGAAAGCTTCTCTACACTCTCCACCTATAGTAGTGGACCTCCATGAAGCTACAAAAGAATCCACACCTCCCAGTGTTCCAGAATCACCTGATGAACCACTTCAAGTTCGATCTTGGGAGAGTACCTTACCACCCTTGCAACTCGACGAGGCACCTAAGGTAATAGAAAACTACTGGCAAAAATCCCCACCTATCACCAACTGGAACAATTGGTTTCAAAGGGTGACAAGCTCATTTCAAACGGTATGATCTACCCAAGGAAGGGGGGAGTGTTTGTTGACATCCATCATTCACTTGTTTCCCTCTCAACCTTCCTCCGTGACCTCTTAATCTCAATCTTAGGGAATGTACATATAAAGCCTTATACTCACAAAAAACAAAAATAAATAAAGAGCAAGAGCAATTAGCAAACGAGTATGCACAGTAAAAGTCAAAACATTGACTCAGACCTACACATTCACATCCGGTACATTGAAACAGAAACCTATGTCATAAAATACCTTTGATCCCCATCACTCAAGTGACGGAGGGTAGGTAGAATTAGTACGATAGGAGCGTTTCTATTTTAGAGTTGAGTGATTAGCAAAGTTCTTTTTTCCCACTGATGTGCCTCCTAGAGGTATTCCTTGTCTTTCCTTGTGTGTACAGGAACGTGTTGCTGTTGTTAGGATTTGGACCTTCATGGAATCTTTATCTCGACTCACTCTTCAAATCAAGCGCGGCCATCGGTGTTTCTTGTCGATTAGCATTGTCCCTTATCTTTTTTGCATCTATGATTGTCTGCTTTGATTTTGATTGGTAGCATAATATCCAGCACATTTGCTTAGTATCAAACATTTAATTCAATGTACTTTTTTTTCATAATCACTTGTCTATGTTTAAAAATCAAGCAAGTTCGACTAAGCTAGTTTGACCAAGTTAGGTGTTAGAGATCTTCTCTTAATACCATGGGGAATGACTTCCTAATAATCAATGTTACTTAGGTTCTTAATCCGATTTAAGCAGCATTGTGTGCAATGTACTAGAACTTTCTAGTGGGCTTCGTCTTTATTGACCTTTAGCTTAAGTATTATAAAGGGAGTTTACTAGTGTGATGAGCCTGGGGAGGTGTATCAGTGTTATATGACCCCCCAAAGTTACAAAATTTGAATGTTGAAAATGAACAAACAAAAAATCAAAGTGCCACATTGTAAAATCTTAAGCTGGAAAAGAAATCTCAGCTTGATTGGGTACTTCACTCACATGTATCGCCTATGGTACTAGAGCCCTAGAGGTTCCCAGTGTGGGCGCTTTTCCTTGAAAAGCAAAAAACCCAAGGCATACAAAATAAGCACACACATCAAAATTGAATCACTGTGAAAAGACTTTGGGAGGTCAAAGAAAAGGTAATTAGTCAGGCGATGATTTCATGAGAAATTCCTTTTATCGTAGCTTAACTACAAGGTCTTCTAGGTATAGCCTCTAGTCAGCCCTCGAACATGAAATACTTCACTCTCATGATTAAACAACTTAATTGACCAGAGAAAATTAAGAAGCTTACCCATGGTATTAATAGTCGATCTCTAGTGCCTTTCGACCGTTAAATTAGCGACCCTAGACTTGTTTAATTTTTTACCTTTACATTTGTTTATGCATTTGATTATATTGCAATTTAATGTTTATTACTGACAAATTGTTTAAAATTCTGTTACCAATCAATTTGTCTGCCTCAAACTGCATATGCTTTTTAATCACTTATGAGAATGCAATTACTGTGCCAATGTTGTTTGATTTTGCAGTAACTGAAGAAGGCTAAGGACATTCATCTCAAATGCTCTTCCACCTCGACGAACGAGCTTCAACTCAATAGCTTCCGAGGACGGAATCTACATCAGGAAGGGGGGCATGTTAACCCTCACGGCTCACGGACACCCTATCACCTACGATGGACGTTGTAATCTATGACGGACATTGTATTATTTATTTGGTAGAGTCAGGTACCAGGCTTGTCGGTCCAATAGGAAAAGGGTAAGAGTGATCACCGATGAGAGACGCACTCTAATTGGAACATTCAAGGGATTAGTTGGCTAAGCATGGGCATCCAAGTGTGAATGGGGTGAGCTCATATAAAAGTCAATTAAACCTAAAATTCACTCATTCTCTCATTTGTGCAATAGAAGAGTGCTCTTGCTCCATCTCCATCTCCCTCTTCTTCTTCTTCTTCATCTCCTTGTGTGTGTGTGTGTGTGTGTGTATGCGAGAGAGAGAGAAAGAGAGTGTGTGCGATCGAGCATTGCGACGACGGCACGGCGGCAGCAAAGCGGTTGAGCGCGGCGAAGCGGCGGCCCCTTCTTCTTCGCGGCGAGGAATCCTCCACGAAGCAAGCATAGAGCGGTGAGTGACACACCATCGCCTTCTTTGAGCTTACTAGTTTAGGCTTGTTGTGTGCTTGGAGCCAGTTGTGGCTCGCACACGGTGTATCGGCAAGTTCCTTGCATTGACACGTGCGACATACGCACACACGGTGGAACTTGAGGCGAAGCTACCTGAGATTAGGGAGCGTAAGGTCTCTCTCTCACATATCCTTTGTTATAATAACATTCCTCTGTCCCATGGTTTGTCCACTTTTGTTCAATAGCACACCACTTTGGCTGTTTAGCCTGGGGTTTGGCATACAAGTTAATCTTTTTTAGCACTTCATCTACAAGCTGCTCTTGGTTTACAGCTACTTCTCCCTTCGGTGCTGTCTTAGAAGACTTGAATCCACTTTGTTGTGAAGATGAATCGTCGTCAAGGTCCTTGAACTCCCCCTCTTTGTAGACCGCGCAATTGTCCACAAGGTAAAGAGCCTCCTTGGTCAATTCATTCAACATCGTGCTCCTCTTCATATGTAAGTCTTTCTGGAGATGCGCATTCCTTAGTCCTTGGATGAATATAAGCATAAGTCTGGACTGAAGTGGCAGTTCTTCCACAGGACAGAACTTAACATATCTTTTTAGTCTTAGGGCTGCCTTTCGTATAGATTCCCCATCTTTCTGTTTGAATTTATGGATTTGTGAGACGGTATTATGAGCTATCCCCCTTTGTGAGAATTCCTCGATAAATTCGTCAAACACTTCCTCCATAGACTCAAAGTCTCTACGCTCTCCAGAGTCATACCAAGTGGCAGCGTCATCCTCTAGGGTTAGTCCAAACTCTGCAAATTGGGTAAGGAAGTCTAACACCTCTTCAGCTCTAATTACATGCACAAAGGCTGCTACATGATCTCTTGGGTCTCTGTTTCCTGTGTATTTCTTGTTTACCCATTTTTGCACTTGAGAATGTCTAATTCTACGATGGTCTACAAATCTCATCATTGGATCTCCACGTCCTAATCGATATACCTCCTCAGGTCTTCTGTAGTAGGCTTGTTCCTCACCCAGTGGTGCTCCTAAGCCATAATTTCTAACAGTTCTCGCCAGAGATGGTTCATCTCTTCAAACTCGTTCTATGGGTGGCCCTCCAGGCTCTGTTGACCCTTGAGTCTTTGTCTTACTCTCTCCTTGATACCTTGAATAGAGTGGTGGTTCTTGCAATCCCTTAGCCCTCGTGCGGCTTGATACCCATCTCGGTTTTGGTCCTGCGCCATTGTTGTCGACTGTCAAAGCCATGCTTGCAATGATGGATGGTTTGCTGGTTGGTTTTGGTGGTTGAATGCCTGCGGTTGGGTCGAATGTGAGGTGACGTCATAATCTTCTGAAAAGGGATTTGTCGACTTGCTTGGGGTGTAGGTGGCTCTTGGTACTTTGTCTGGGGCATATGTTGAAGCTACTGGACCTGTTGCCTTTTCTACCTCCTTTGGGAGAATACGTTGGTATTCTCGCCCGTATCTATCAACAAAAACTATACCCTTCCCCATAGCAGTTTCATAAGAGAATAAGTAAAGAACATTCTCTTTGCTTAATTCGTTTAAGTATGGTTCTTTGCTGTGAAAGTAAGCGACTATACCCTCACTCTCATGCTTGTAGATTCCCACGTTCTCACTATAAGTTGTAACCCTGGTTGTTTTCTTATCATACATAAAAATAGCTCCGGGCCGATCAATGTTTGGTGGCGGTCCTTGAGCTTTTGAAACCATTTTCCCTTTCGCCACATTATCTCCATATTTGTTGTAATCTTCAGGGTTACTGACTATTAGATAGTGGTTCCCCTTTTCGTTTCAGAATCTATCTCCATCATCATAGACTCGGATTATCTCCAATCTCTGATCCGGCCTCTCTTCGATACAAATGCACTTGCGTCCTCGATAGTCAGAATAGACTAGGGCTCCCCTCGAGTTTGTTCCCTCTAAGAAGATCACAATGAGCATGGAATCATTCAAAGGATTTAGGGAGGTGCTTCCTCCTGGCATTGGTCCGTCATATGTGAAACCTCCTGGCTGTTGACTACCCATCATGAATAAATATTTGTCTGACGAAGTGTCAGTATCACTACCTTCCTCAATAATCGCTGCTAGTGGATCTAGCCTTGCCTGAGTTACACTCTCCTCGGTGGACACTAAGCTACCTTGGTCACCTGCCACCTTCTGGTCTCTAAAAATGTATCTTCCTGATCTTAAATTCATCAAACTTATCAATGCAATTTATCACAAATCCAACCACTCACCTGGCAAAGGGTCCGTCTCCGCACAACTTCTTGCTTTACTGCTGAATATACCTATACACAAGCGTTTAATTTTGGCAATCGAATCAAAGCATTTATCTGCTATATGTTATCTTAGTAATGATTGGTATAACTGGAGAGTTAATCTCAACCACTACTATATTTTATATACTGCTCATGTTCTGGATTAGGTCTGCTATTCTGGAACTGTACTTCCCTCGGATGTTGGTCAATTTTCGTGAAAAAGTTTGAATTCAGTCTTTACCACGTCAAATGGACAAACAAGGTCCAAATTCACTTCTGAAAGAAATTCTGGAACCCTTGAGCCAAATGGAATCTCACTGTCTAAGCCCAATCAAATTTTCTCTTCAGTAGGCCCCAATAGACATCCTACACGTAGGATGTCTCCTGCTTTGTTTTGCTTGGACTTTTGCACTATGGATTCCCCTTTATGTGCTGAGTCCACAGCTGTTTTTACTTTTTGATTTGGACACCTACAAGCTGATCAATGGATTAGAAATCTGTTCCGACAGCCTGTTGCTGATCTTGATCAGTCTAATCAACTCCAATTTGGACCAAAATTGACTAGGAGGCTTACCTCTGGCTATACAACACCTTGCTATGCCCACAGTCAGTATCTGGCTTCAATTTCTTGCTTTAGACATCCTACGCGTAGGATGTATTTTTCATCAGAATGGCTTCAAATTCAAAACACAAGCTCCCCTTGAGTTGCTGATCACTTTGGTATGCTCAAAATTAGGTTTGGAGTGTAAAATCACATAGAAGACATCCTACGCGTAGGATGTCTTTTTGGCCTGTTTGACCCACAGCTTCCCCTTGATGTTAACAACCTAGTGGTATGCTTAGATTTTGGTTTGGATTTCAAAAGTCCCCAATTTTAGCTGTTCTTGCCTTTTTCAGTCAAAAGTGCGAAAGTCTGCTATGAACCCAATTTTCTCACCCTAATGAGATGAAACCCCTTTCAGTCACTCAATGTATCATGCAAGTCATGCTCATGCAGCCATCATATGGTTTTGGTCTTAAAATAATGCTTTGGCACAATTTGGGTAGGATGTCTGGCAACTTCCGTCTACTTGGCCTTATCCTGTCAAGATATGGTCAAATTTCCACTTTCTAGTTGAAATTAGGGTAAACCCCACCTTCTGAACACATTGGTCAACTTAAAATCCCAAAATTCCCACTAGATTGCCTGTAGACATCCTATGCGTAGGATGTCTCCTGGCTTGAAATTAACTTTTTTCCTGACAGAAATGCTCCTGATGCTCTTCAGCTCTATCAGAAATTCTCCTGATGCTCTTCATCTCTATCAGAAACACTCACAGTAACTTTTGGACTTCACTTAGGCTTTCAAACACACTTTTGCGTCTTTTTGCATCTTTTACATACTTGTGATGAATTTACCAAGCAAGTATACATGCATGAAGTGCTCTAGATCCTGAATCATGATGTCCTACTTACTCTACTCCTACTCATCATGTGAAATGGTGATAATGATGTTTTGGTTGCTTTCTGGCCTCTCGGGACTCTCAAGCTCTCCTCTCACCGCTTCTACCACTCCAACTCCTACTCAAGAACTCAACTAATACCTAAAACTATCTTAATCTACCTAAGTCAAAGGATCTAGGCCAAACACACGCTTCCTAGACTCCCTCTAAGACCTAGAGAGTCTTTGATCCTATCTAAATGTAAAACGAAACTCTTGGCAAGCAAAAAATCCCTATCCTCAAGGACTAGTCTCGGTCACCTACCTAAGGTTTTCGTCCCCGGCAACGGCGCCGATGTTGGACGGATACGCCGCGACGGACGTCAGCACAGCGAGAACTCACCTAACAAGATTTGTCAGCTAAGGACGAAGCTCGACCCACAGGCGCGTGGAAGCAAGCATAAGGTGTCAACCTACACTCGACCGACTCCTATTTGATTCCTACAGAGGTCTCTACCAATTGTCTAGAGTCACAGCATTCAATAGTGCATAAGAGGAAACTTCCTACAACGCTTTCTAGAGCCGAACACCCATCAAACAATCCCAAAACACCACAGAACTTGAAGGAGACCCTACTAACACCAATAGGTCGTTCTCCCTAAGGTCTATGAACCAAAATCCTAACCTAAAACACCCGGTGCAAAATCACGTAGGATGTCTGGCAGAAATTTGCAGGTCTTCGTTTCCGAAATCTAAAGTGCCTAATGTGTAGCTCTACTCAATGTGAATGCGTCGATATGCTGCAATGCAAAATCGGACAACGTATGCTCACCAAACCACCAGATGAAGCTTGTAGAAGGAGCTCGCAAAACCGGACCGTACGCGTGCAATGTAGGTATCGACGCATAGCTCTCGTCAGGGGCAATACGCTGCACTTCTCCGCACTCGATTTCGAACACCGGTGCACATGTAGCATCAAGGTGAAGCTCACATTGTCTCTCGTACACAGTACACTCACTCACAGACTTCAAAACTTCTTTTTAAAAAATGACAAAAGGGTCCTTTCATTAAGGTCAAAAAGTAGTATATATACCTTACAATTCTCAAACCCTAAAGTTCCAAATCAACCATCTACTCCATCTAACTATCAAAACTGGGATACAATCTGGAAACTTCTGTAAGTCCCAATATTTACAAGGTGAAAAATCAAGTTTCCTCAATAAATGAATAATTACAAAAAATGATAATCTTCCGAGTACTCAGTTTCTGTGGGGTGTGTCCAGCTTCTAACAAATAGCTTGATGGAGAAGCTATTCAGGCCTCACCAAACCTTTATTGGAGTGTTCTTTGATGATATAATCATCTACTCTAATTCATTAGACGAACACAAACAACACCTCAAGGTAATATTTCAAGTTTTACGAGAGAATAAACTTTATATTAATTAAAAAAGGTGAATTTTTCTTACAAGAGATTCAGTATTTAGGTTACATTATCTCTCAAGATGGCATCCAAATGGATCCATCAAAGCTAGAGGTGATAGAAGAATGGCCTAATCCAAGGAATCTGCATGAACTAAGAATCTTTATACGTGTGTGTGCATACTATAGATGCTTCATAGAAAAGTTCTCACAAATCGTAGGACCATTACATGACCTAACCAAGAAAAAGATTAGATATATATGGTCCACCAAGGAGAACAATGCTTTCGAAAAGCTTAAAGAGAAGCTTATCTCTCAACTTGTGCTTACACTACCGGATCTCTCAAAGCCATTTGAGGTCCAATGTGACGCTTGTGGTGATTTCCTTGGAGCTGTTTTTCTCCAAGAAGGGCACGCCATAGCCTATGAAAGTCAAAGGCTTGACCCTATTGAGCAAGCTCTAAAAAGAAACTCTTAGCAGTTCTACATGCTCAGATTTGTGGAAGCACTATTTATTGGGGACTCCTTTCATTCTACAAACGGATCACCAAAGCCTTAAGTACTTCATGACGCAGACCAAGCTCTCCGACAAACAAATAAGGTGGGCAAATTTCCTTTCGCAATTTCATTTTCATATTGCTCACATTGCTGGATAGCATAATCAAGTAGCCGATGCACTCTCAAGACGGTCAAGAGTGAATGCAGTATCCATAGCAACTCACAATGATCTATCTTCTATGATAGATGAGTACGCTATCAATCCCGATTTTAGAGATATGATTTCAGCCCTTGCACTAGGGAAGAAGGAAGAACCATTTACCCTACAAGATGGTTATCTTCTCTATGGCAATAGACTATGCGTTACTAACTCACTACGTAAGAAAGTAATGTATGAATCTCATGCTCGTCCTTATGCGAGGCATAGAGGGATTTAGTCTGCCCTAAAAGGGATAGAAACATATTTCTATTGGCCTGCCATGAAAGCAAACATACAAGAGTGCCAAAAGATGAAGTTTGATAGAGGGAAGCAACCTTGATTGCTTCAATTGTTGCCAATCCCTAATTCACCATGGGAGAGCATATCCATGGATTTTATCTTTGGATTGGCCAAGTCTATCCATGGAAATACGGGAATATGGACGATAGCAGACAAATTTAGCAAACAACCACATTTCATACTTGTCAGTAGGACTATCAAGGCCCATCAAATGGCAACCCTCTTTATATCACAAATCTTCAAATACAATGGCTTTCCAATGTCTATAGTGTCGAATAGAGATCCTAGAATGACCAGTAATTTTTGGAAGGGTCTCTTTGAGAATTTAGGTACAAGGCTAGACTTCTCTTCGGCCTATCATCCCCAAACGGATGGCCAAAGTGAAATAGCTAACTCTAAAAGTAGGGCATTCACTGGTACTATGCGGTCCATAGCATACTGAGCACCATTGCTGCTTCCTTCTTGGATACATATGATTGTTTTGCGGAGCACGATTGTCTCTAAGACTCTTTTGAATAGCCTTGGTGAGATCTGCTAAAGTCATCTCAGATATCGTTGGCTCCTTAGCAATAGGCTTTAGGGTCATTGGCTGATGTCCTAATGCTTGCGAGCTAATAGATTTAGGCTCAACAGACACTCTTTCTCCTTGAATCATTAAATTATCCTCCAATTGGATCGCATTGGTGGTGACTGCTTCCCAAGTGGTGATACCTCTAATGACTAGGCCATTGTAGATATCCTCATGTCGTAATCCCCTAATGAATCTATCAAGCAATTGGTTATTGTTGAAGCGCTCATTTGGATTACAACGAGAATTCAAATGCTTCAAGCGACTTATAAAGTCTCTCAACAACTCTCCTTCCTCTCGTTGGGATTTCTGGAGCTGAGAGGCTACACCCCAAATCACTCCCTCTCGTATGTATTCTTTTAAGAGCGGTCTCCTAAGAGTAGGGTAAATCGTTTTTTCTTCCACCCTTAGGGTTCTATACCAATCCCCAGCCTTTCCACTTAAGGTTAGGCTTAAAGCATTGCTCTTATGTAGGTCATTGTGTTCTCCTAGAGAATCCCATATTTGTTCAAACACTTCGATATGCTTTCTCACATCCCTGTCTCCACTAAATTTTTGTGTGAGCTTGGCTATTTGTACTGCCTTACTTCTAGGCTCTCTATCAGGCATGTTACGCATATTCTCAGCAATAGATCGACCAATAGCTTGAGCAAATGTTGCCAAGTCACCTAAATGAGCAGGCACCGTGGGTGAAGGTGCTCCAGAGACTACATGTGGAGTAGGTATTGGCATTGGGCTTGGCGCATAGGAAGCCATTGGGTTCCATGTTGGGTACGATGTTGTGCCATGTGGTGGTCCATAGTTCATATGAGTGACCCTAGGCATAGCAGACATCGGATGTGACATGCTAATGCTAGCCGGTATAGTCCCATGGGAATAAGAACTTGTGTATTGTGGTTGTGGAGCATAGGTAGTTGAAACAATGGGAGAGGTAGGGACTACATGAGTGTGAGCCATAGGTGCATACGATTGGTACACATTTGTAGGTACTGTTGCAGGCATTGAGCTACCATGTAGTGGTGCTTTACTAACAAATGAGGTCCATGGTGTGTTTCTTGGCATGCCCATCATTGGGGTAGGCATGGTATCCATGGTGTCATCCAGGGAAAGATGAGCTAGACTTGGAAAAGTAAAGCTATCACTTGTGGGCTCAGATTGCATTGAGACCCCTGGCGAAACAACATATGGGGGATCGCTGGGACTCACTGGGGGAGTCTCCATTTGTGATACAGTGGGTTGTTTCCATTAGCCCGTGTCTAAAAATCTCATAGGACCCGTCGAAGGTATGTTTATTCCTTGATTTTGCGTCTTGGACTGGATAATCCTATGGATGACATTGCATATCATGTGTTGTTGTTCCTCTAGACTAGTGGCACTAGATGTGGATTGTACAACTTCTAACCAACCCACATGGTATGTGTAGCCCATGTATAGGTCGGTCAAAGTCTCCATGTGTAGGTCATATTCCCAATTTTCATTGAGATATACCCCGTCCAAACTTGGTGTACTAGAGGGTTGCCGTGAGGTGGATGCAATGTTGCTTCCCGTGTTTTGACTTTTAGTCACCGCTACCTTGGAGGCGACTTTGGAAGGTGGTAGCTCGGTAGGGTCCTCATTAAATGAGGTAGGTGGAATGTCCACGTGGACACTCTGAGGGAGTGTGGGGTCTACAGGAGATGTGAATGGTGATTCTACTTCCCTACCCCCTTCTTTTACTTCACTAGCCGTAGGTTCAGAGAGCGTAGCTCTACTAAAAGTTTCCATCAAACGGCTAAAAACACTAGTTCCAGGTTGTTGGGCCCAGCTAGGTACGGTTTCATTTGTTCCCCCAGGGCTTTTGTGTAAGATGCTCTTCCATAATATCGAAGTTAGAGGAAGAGTCGCTAGCCGCTATATTTGGGTCTTGGGTTGCACTACCTTGGGTCCCCGCCGAGGGCGTAGACCCTAGCGTGGAAGGATAGTGAGTACCCCCGTAAATCGAAGCACTAGCTAGTTGTTCGGACTTTAGCACACAACGAGAGCATAGATACATGTGCTTTGGGTGCCCTACAAGTGTCGGCAAGTACCCTCAAAGGTTACTTGCTTTGTTTTGTGGGTGTTTTGCACCCCGTTTTCTACTTGATTTTTTCTTGTTTTTGATGTTTTTTAATGTTTGATTTTTTTTTATTAAAGTGTGTGATAGCTCGAAACGAGCGCATCACTTAGAGAATCACTGTGTGCTTTACCACAATTTTTGGGCATCTGACGTTCCGTTGGTCCTCAAAAAATCGATTTTTAGCTACGTGTGAAGCTAAAAATTCGTTTTTTTTTAAAGGTGACTGAGGCCTAGGCCTGAGCGTTGAGCTTGGGCTTGGGTCTGGGTTTGGGTCTGGGAGATATTCCTGATCCCGGTCCTACCTTTAATTTTTTTAAATTTTTTATTTTTTATAAGGATAAGGTCGCCGCAGTCTGCACGAGAGCACACACACACTCTATCTACCTACTTCTAACTAATACACCTACTCTTACACACTAACACACTTTATTAACTCTCAGTAATCTACTTCCTACTTACTATACACAGAAAACTAATTACCTTAATACACAGAGAATAAACACAGAACCTTTGAAATCTCCATTAACAAAAAAAACTAACTACCTTAATACACAGAGAATAAACACAGTACCTTTGAAATCTCCATTAACAAAAAAAAAACACAGTATAACACCAAATCCCTTTTCTCAACACACACACACTCTTTCCCTACCTTTCCTATAATTGAAATTGCACCACGGAGAAGCACAGAGTGCTACTCGAGCTTAATGCACGGCATTCCCCGGCATCGGCGCCAAAAATGTGCGCGTATGTCACACGTGTCAATGCAAGGAACTTTCCGATACACCGTGTGCGAGCCACAACTGGCTCCAAGCACACAACAAGCCTAAACTAGTAAGCTCAAAGAAGGTGATGGTGTGTCACTCAACATCAGCACTTGCTTCGTGGAGGATTCCTCGCCGCGAAGAAGAAGAAGCCGCCGCTTCGCCACGCTCAACCGCTTCGCTGCCACCGTGCTGTCGTCACAATGCTCGATCGCACTCTCTCTCTCTCTCTCTCTCTCTCTCTCGCGCGCGCACACACACACACACACACACACACACACACACACACACACACACAAGGAGATGAAGAAGAAGAAGATGGAGATCGAGATGGAGCAAGAGCACTCTTCTATTGCACAAATGAGAGAATGAGTGAATTTTAGGTTTAGTTGACTTTTATATGAGCTCACCCCATTCACACTTGGGCGCCCATGCTTAGCCAACTAATCCCTTGAATGTTCCAGTTAGAGTGCGCCTCTCATCGGAGATCACTCTTACCCTTTTCCTATTGGACCGACAAGCCCGGTACCTGACTCTACCAAATAAATAATACAATGTCAGCCGTAGGTTAGAACGTCCACTGTAGGTGATAGGGTGTTCGTGAGCCGTGAGGGTTAACACACCGATGCCTAGGTATCAAGCAGGCAACCTACCAGGACCTGTAGGTGTAGAAAGACCACAACCGGTGTTGGGGCAACAACCACCCCTACCAGGATTACGACCAGTCGGTACAAGATACACACCAACCGTAACCGAATCAGAGGATAAGGCTTTGGTACCTATGCATGCATATTATGAAGATCCCAACGGATATGCGGCAAACTCTGTCTATTATCCACCGAAAGAACCCTCGACACCAGAACCATGGAGCATGATAGGAAGTAGAGGATCAACAATAGCTATACAGGAAGCAGGAGAAGGAAGATATAGCTTAGATGAACGAACATTGTTGTTCATAGCCAACGGAGGCATGGGCGGACGAGACATGCATACCAACAAAGAGGAGCTCAAGGAGCACCTCAACAACCCAAGGGACCCTGCTACAAGTGTGGTGGAGACCACTCATGATGAAATCATTAGAGTCAACGCATATTGCACTGAGTGTGGAGTTACTCATCAGATTCCCGATTTCCCTAAGAACCTGAGCAAAGGAGCAAAAACTACCTTGAACATGCTAGCAACAATACCTTCCAGTGGAGGGTCATAAAATGAAACAATCATACCTATTCAGGCGGTAACACGAGCCCAAGCTCAAAGAATGACGAACGAACCCATAGTTGAAGAGCAAAAACCGATGCCCAAAGTTCAAAAACGAAAAATCAGAGAAGCACTTGGAAAGCTAGAAAGGCGCGTATGAAAGTCATGAAAAAACGAGAGCAAACAGCTCTATCCGAGGAGTTGAAACATACAAAGGATATGTTAGAGCGGTTAGAGGATCTAGCTAGCTTATGCTCACACACCATGGCAACCATAGCAACCAAGGAAATAGCAGAGCCCAAAAGTGCAGGATCTGTACTGGCAGACAAGGTAAATGAGCAGTTGGATGCGCTTCTAAAAGCCTATGAATCCAGACTCAAAAAGAACCAAACCCAGGAGCAAAGATGGATGACTTATCCATATGCGGAAATAGAAAAAAAAAGGTTGAAAATGTGTAAAAAGATGATTGAAACAGCTCAATCATTGATGGAAGACACGCTGAGTAAACAAACCTGCAAATTTGCATGAAGAACCAGTTCCAACCCCTATCCAATCAACTTTAGAGCAACAAGTAGAAACAATGGAAAGGCCTACTAATGCCTATGAGTCCAGAGGAGAGCCTATCATAGTGCCAAATACTACAGATGAGGAAAGTGACGGGTTCCAGCATAAAACATTGACAGAAATGGGTAAGGACTGTAACGGTGTAGATGATCTGTGGAGGAAAATCCGTGAAGCCAACGAGGCTAACAGGATGAGTAACCACATGAATAGCACGAGAAAAGTCTAGAAGAATGTGATCTTAGCTCCTATTGAAGAATTTGAGGCAAAATCACAAATGAACTTTGAGGTACATTCACAAGGGGGAGACCAGGGATCAATTAGTTCAGGGCACAGCCAACTAAACTCGCTGAAAACTTTACCCTCTTACCTAGGAGAGTATGAAGCCAAGTCAGAAGTGAGAGCAATCCCATCTCAAAGACTTTCTTCTAACAAAGTGATGGATTCACAAGGGTTGATTGAGTTATTGTCCATCCCGGTGGCATGCACAATCACATTAGCCGAACTCCTCAGGTTACTTACGACCAAATATGTGGATCACAGTAGGTAAATGCCTAGAAAAATTTGGAGTGAAAGACCCCACCTTGAAGCTACAGGAAGGGATCCGAGAGTTGGACAGGACTCAACTAAACACTAGGCGAGTACCATTAAACAAGGTTGGAGAGTATTACGAGGGAGAAGATGGAAACACCACGCTACCAGTAGAATTCCAAGGAGTAGTTTCCAAAGCTATTCTTGACAGTGGAGCGGGACTTGCTATTGCCACCAAGGAAATTTGGGAAAAATGGGGAAAACCAGCTTTAAGAGCTACCAGAATGAAATTGCAATTGGCAGATGGGTTCATGGAGAAGCCTCTAGGACTCTTAGAAAAGGTGGTTGTCACCTCGTGTGGAATCGAGTATGAGCATACATTTGCGATAGTCGATTTCTACAAAAAGAACAATTATGAGATCATCTTGGGAAGACCATTCATGCGACAATTAAAAATGGTCCAAGATTGGGGTTATGACCACATATACCTCAGACATGGCGAGACAACAACTAAAATACACGTGAAAGACCATAGTTACAAAGACGTGAACCAAACACCTGTGGAAGAGTTTGATTCAACTACAGTAGCAGGATCGGAACTCCCAGCATGGTTAGGGCAACAAAAAGAGCTATGGATGTGCGGAGATTCACATTGTGGAAGCTTAAGAAGAGAGCAATGCGTCTTAGAAAGATCGATTGAGGACAAAGAGTATATTCCGGAACCTTTCCCTGAAGATGCCTTGGAACCGCTAGAATGGGAACACATACTAGCAACATTGGATGTCTGTACCATTACAGATAGTCAAACAACAAAATTTTGCGATAAGGATGGCTATGATGTGCTACCCTACTACATGGTAAGCATTATACCAGGAGAAGATGAGACGATAGAACCATCACAACAAGAAGAGTTTTATAACTCCTCTGAACATCTGTAAGCAAATGATGATGCAGATAATGAGTGTTCAGACGCCTCAAGTGAGCGCAGAAGGGAAATCGAGAGTATCAAGTTTTATGATTTTGCTAATCAGCACCCTAGACTCCAGGAGCACTATAGGAGGAAATGAGCAGGAAACAAAGCGAGAAAGAACCTGATGCCCAGGATAAAAGGTAAAAATCACTATTTGATGCTTGTAAAAGCAGAGGATTGTGTAAAAGATCAAATATCAGGAAGATTCTCAAAAGATCGAAGGGAAAGAAAGCAAGAGGAAATAAAACAGGAACGAAAAGCTAAAACAAAAACGACAAAAGACCAAGAGTGGACCAAACTGGAGTGCAAACAGAAATACCAAGAACTGAAGCGGTCTTTACGTGAGATATGGACTACTGAAGAAGATAGTGATGGTAAAGGGGAGTCAGAAAAGGGAAAGATGAATGTACCATCACACTATTGAAAATTTACCATCCAGGACAGAAAAATCATCATGACACCACCAGTCAGGGAAAGAACCAACCAAGAATCTTACGATGGGCCAGAAAATGCAAAAAGAATAGACCTCGCGGAACCAGGTGAAAAGCCTTAGCCGGTCTATATAGCAAACGATTTGGATCGTGAGGAAGAAGAACGGCTAACACAACTTCTCAAGAAATATAAAGATGTTTTTGCATGGTCCTATAAAGACCTCAAAGGAGTTGATCCATCGATATGCCAACATACAATTCCATTGAAATCAGATGCAAAACCAAGCAAACAACGTCCTTATACATATAATGACACATTTGCTAAACGAATCAAAGAGGAGATTGACAAGCTGATGGAAGTTGAATTCATCTATGAAATTGAACATACAGATTGGGTGTCACCCATTGTGGTAGTTCGCAAAAAGAACGGAAAACTGCAAGTGTGTGTAAACCTCAAAAAGGTAAATGCAGCCACCATAAGGGATAATTATCCCTTGCCAATCACAGAACATGTACTTGAGCGGGTGGCCGAAAAACGAGTTTATTCCTTTCTGGATGGGCTTTCAGGATACAACCAACTGGCAATTGCAAGGGAGGATCAACACAAAACAGCGTTTGCCACAGAATGGGGAATTTATGCGTATCGAGTTATGCCGTTTGGCTTAACTAATGCCCCAGCTACCTTCCAAAGGTTAATGATGCACGCGTTCAAAGAATACCTGAGAATATTCTTAGAAATATACATGGATGATCTTTGTGTACACTTCCTTCTACGAGAGGAACATATTGACCATTTGCAAAAGGTATTTGAAAAATGCAGGACATATCGAATCTGTCTTAACCCGGAAAAGTGTATATTTATGGTTAAGCAAGGCCGCATCTTAGGACACATTGTATCAAGAAATAGCATAACCACTAACCTAGACAAAGTCAAAGTCATAGTAGACCTACCCATGCCTACTAATGCCAAACAAGTGCAATCCTTCATGGGACATTGCGGATATTATCGAAGATTCATATACATGTATGCGGTCATCCCACAACCTCTGTATCGTTTTCTAGTCAATTTCGATTGGACCGAGGAGTTTGAAACTTCATTCTAAAAGCTGAAGAAAAACCTTATATAAGCACCTGTGCTTAAAGCACCAGATTGGGAAAAGATATTATATGTTCACATTGATGCTTCTGCATATGCAATCGGAAGTATTCTGGCTCAACCTGGAGATGGCACAATGGATTTTCCAGTTTGTTATGCAAGCCGACAGTTAAATAGTGCGGAAAAGAACTACACAACCACCGAACGAGAAGGGTTAGGAATGATTTATGTTGTAAAGAAATTTCGGCATTATTTGCTCGTAAACAAATTTGTGTTCTTTACGGATCATCAAGCTCTTTTGTATCTAGTAAATAAACCATGCAATACAGGGATAACTGTACGCTGGTTTATTATATTGCTAGAATTTGATTTCACAGTGGTGGTCAAAAAGGATAAAACCCATCTACGAGCGGATCATCTTTCAAGGATACACAACAAGGAAGCTCCTGAAGGAGTAGATGATGACATACCAGATGCTTATCTTTTCAATGTTGAAATGATACCCAAATGGTCTCAGGAAATTGTTAGCATTCTTTTCTTTGGAGTAGGTTTGATAATACGGAATACAGATCCAAACAACAAATAATTCGACAAACAAAAAACTTCTAGTTGATAGCAGGACGGCTGTATCATCTAGGATCGGACCAAATCCTACGATTATGTATAAATCTGGAAGAATTCGAGTGCTACCTTGAAGAAGCACATGTCCAAGATTGTGCATTTCATTGTTCAACAGTGAAAACACACCAGAGACTGAAACAGTTAGGGGTTTATTGGCCAAATATGTATGCGGACACACATTCTTATGTTACCAATTGTACTATATGTAGTGCCAAACGACCAGTGGATTATGCGACATTGTTTCAGGTAAACATTTGCACCTGCCTGGAGTCAATATATCATTGATTTTTTAACCACCAGGACGTTTCCTGAGAACATCACAAGAGCACGAAAAAGGGCTATAGAGCTGGAAGCTCGCGACTTTCAGATAATTGGGAACCAACTCTATAAGCGAGGAAAGGACAATCAACTTAGAATCTGTGCAAGTGAAAGCGAATACCTGCTGATTCTACAACATACACATAGCGGAGTAAGTGGAGGCCATTTTTCAGGCGATAAGACGGTAAAAATTGTCTTAACCGCAGGAATTTGGTGGCCTACATTGCATATGGATGCTGAAGAGTTTGTAAAACGTTGTGACGAATGTCAGCGCACCAAGGTGCCGATAAAGAGAGATAAGATGCCACTACGGCCAATGATGGGAGCAAGAGCATTTTCAAAATGGGGCATTGATTTTGTGGGACCTATCGCACCACCTGCATATCGCACCCATACCCAATATATCATTGTGGCTACGGACTATCTCACAAAATGGGCGGAAGCCAAGGCAATGCAAAAAGCAGATGCCCGAACTACTGCACAATTTTTGTATGAGAATGTTTTTGTACGATACGGTTTACCAATAGAAATTGTCAGTGATCATGGGACACATTTTCTTAATGAAGGCATTGAATATCTGCTAGAGGAATTCATGGTCATACATAGGAAATCTATTCCATACCATCCACAGGCAAATGGACAAGCTGAGGCCATAAATAAAACACTATGCACGGTTCTTACAAAATAGTGTCATAGTCAAGAACAGATTGGGATCAGCAGCTACACTCAACACTATGGGCATACAGGGTAGCTTACAAAACATCGATAGGAACAACACCGTAAAACATGGTGTTTGTCCTAAATGCTATACTACCCATAGAGTTTTTAATTCCAACTCTACGAGTAGCGAAACTCTTAGAATGGACAGGGCATGAGCTCTCTTCAAGAATAGATGATCTTGAAAAGCTAGATGAACTCCACGTGAGAGCTGTAGCTTCAATCTATGCTAAAAAGAGAAGACAAAAAGAGTTTTTTGACAAGCATGTGCGCACTAAAGAGTTCAAAACAGGTGATTATGTACTTGTTTATACTTTGAAGCAACATGCCAAGAAAATTAAAAAGCGAGGGATGGGACCCTTTGTGATTAGTAATCTATCACAAAGTGGAGCTTTCAAGCTTGCTACATTAGCAGGTGAAGAAATGCCGAACTGGATTAGTGGATGTCGTCTGAAGAAATATCATCTACCACTCACACAAGATATGCTTCAACAAATTCATCAAGGAAAACAACGAATGAAGGAAAAACAGAGAGTACGAGAAGAAGCTCAAGCAGAAGCAAAAGAACGCATTGCAAAACGAAGACTTCTGCGACAACAACAACAAAGTGGAGCACCATTGCGAATCAATGCCATTCGACTAATGAAGTTGGATGAAGACACAGTGGAGCCAATAATTGCAGTCAAAGTGGGTAGCAATCAAGTTGAATCGACGGCATTGCTTGATTCTAGAGCTCAAGCAAATTTGATCTCTTACGGATTATACCAATAGCTCAAATCCACAGGTCAACTTCATCCTACTCCTCAAGTGCTGAAAAGTAGTATATCACACTCGTTGAAAACATTGGGCTGGAATATATTGTATATACAAGTACATCAATCTATTTACCCACACAATTTTTATGTAGTCGGCGATAAAAGCACACAACACCCAATGATGTTGGGACAACCTTGGCAAAAAGAGTACAATGTGCAGATAGATTGGAATGCGAATGCAGCCAAAATTCAACATGCACACGAACCGAAATGCCAAATTCCTGGTAAACAGGGCAAATGGAGTCCAAATCAAAAAAAATTTGAGCGTAAACCGCATCTCGCAAGAAGTTGAGAGCACATGTCAAATTTCATGAAAAGTGGTTTGGGGACCTCCATTATAAGAAATTTTCACCTCATTTTTAGCTCATTCTCAATATTGACCTTTTGTAGAGAGCTTCTGCCACCTAGAGCGAACGGACATTCCAGCAGCTTCTACGACGCGCACGACTACCCGACGGGCTTCAGACACGAGAGGTAGGCTCACCACCTTGAGCTTTTCACGCATGTTTGTCGTTTTGTCACGAAAACTAGCGTAGGGTTCACACAAAAAGCGGGCGGTAGAGACCTACAAGTAGAAGCGGCCACCTAACGGCTAACCAAAAAGCAACGAGACTTCATCGGTAACTTACCCTAGCAAAGGAGACCAGTCTTGGATGTCCAAATGCAGTAGAAAACCATCGGGAAAAACCCTAATTCCAAGAATCCTGCAAGTGGCAAATCGGCGAAAAGACGCCCAAATGCTACCAAAGTTCATGGGTAGGAGGATCTTGACATGCTCGACAAGTCTATGTGACCCACATGACCAAAAAGTGACCCGAAGCGGCACTAAACTTTAGAAACGGCATCACACACACAAAGTGTCAAATTGCTCTCGCAGCCAAACCACATGCCCGTTTTCCACCAAACTTCACGAGCGGCTTTCCTAGACCATCAACAACCGAGTCCTATGGTGGTAGACCACCACAAATCATTGAAAACATGTAAACGCAACCACGGGTGCTTCTAGAGCGACAAATTTCCAAATGAAGCTCCGGTGAAGCCAAAGTCAACAAAAACCATACGGCAAGGATCCCCAAGGGATCGAGAATCTATGGAGACTAACATCAAGAAATTTCATCGCCAAAAAACACTCCAAAAGTGAGAAAACGGCTCGAAGGCTCTGAAGTCCACACAGGGAGTTACTTTCTATCCTTTTGACTTTTTTTGTTGAAATTAGGCTTAAAAGAGACTCAGGGGGACCAAGGGCAGGCACTAGTGGCACATTCCATGAAAAAAACATCAGGAGACGTCCTACGCGTAGGATGACTCAAGGGAATTTCTGGGCACAGATCCCAACATTTTTCATCACACACATTTTCTGAATGACCTTTACATGCTAGCCACCAAGTTTCATCACATTTGGACCAACATTGACCTCATATGCATGAAAAAACGCAAAGTTAAGGCATAGAGGCAATAATGGGCCATAGACCTACCAAATCTTGTCCAAATCACATGAAACTTGCACAACACATTCACAAGCACATCTTTAACCAATCTGTGTGGTCAGAAGCAAAAATTGGTGAAGTAGACATCCTACGCGTAGGTAGGATGTCTATTTGACATTATGGGCCTACAAAGGATGTTTGTCGATTCCAGATCCAATCACATCATCATCAAGAGATCATATACCAATTTTGAAGCCATTCTAATCATTTTTGACCCTCAACACCTTCAAGATACACTTTTTGAGCCCAAAAACACTACACAGGCTCTTGCAAGCATCAATCCTTGTCCAAATCCAAATCCAAGAGCATGGCCATGTTCCATAGGCCAAGGACTATCCACAGAACAAATCCCATGCCATTTTGATGAAAAAGACATCCTACATGTAGGATGTCTCTAGCATAATTTAGACCTTCTGTGCAAAGAGTGACATCATGGGAGCCAATACCGTGGTGCAATGAGCCCATGTACCAATTTTCAACCCATCTGGACATCACTTGCTACCTGTTATGGACTTTCTACCCAATTTGTGACCTAAAGACTGAATCGGCCCAAAAAATCCACTTTTTGATGCCCAAATCCATATCCACGCACATAGCCATGTTGCATAAGCCATGCACTACCAGCATGTCAAGTATCAACCAATTCTGATGAAAAAGACATCCTACACGTAGGATGTCTAAATGGAAGTTTTTGGCCAGAATGGCACTGTGAGCACATGCACAGCTTCACAAGTTCCTTTTAAGATTTATTTTTAATTTTCAAGTCATTTGGATAGATAAAACTCAGTTTCTCAGCTAATATGGAAAAAATGCTAAATTCGGGCTACTGAGTGCAACAGGATCTATGGCAGCCTGCGAAGTCACCAGCAAAAAAGAAAAGAATGACTATTAAGGATTACCTAGAAGAAGTGGAGCCCTTCTTCATACCAGAAGGAACACTAAAGCCCACCAGCACATGGATCCAAGAAGATCTGCTAGAGTCCAACGAGCTAAAGATCTACGGAGGAGTGTTCAAAGACACTGACGGGAATGTGATCGAGCTACCAATGCTACCACGGGAACTCAATGAGTTCGTAAGAAGCAAGATGGCCGAGTACTTGGAGAAGATTGATCTCCACAACTATTTTGAAGCAGTGCCGACAGGGGTTGACATAAAGAGAGTATGGGAGTTTGTGACGACCATCAAAGAAGATGGAGTGGCCAGAGTAACCGATCTGCAAGGCAGGGCAGAAACAGAAATAATCATCACCGAGCAAGTTGTAGCAGATGCACTGGACCTCTCCAACAAGGGGGATAGTGTAACTAAAAGAAGGGATGATGTCAAAGTGTACACTGAGAAGAAAGGTAACTACACTTTTGAAGATATTGCCAACCCAAGAGTGGCAATCATGAGTCAGTTGTACAACCAATACTTCCATATGTGTACCAAGCGGCCACAAAAGTACAGAATGCCGCAAGAAGCAATTGCCACGACATTCACTTGGGCAATGATGAAGAGCACTCCACAGATAATCAATTATGCAGCATATATACATGACAACCTAGTGAAGATGGGTAACAATAATCCCACATATATTGTGCCAAGAGAACTAATCACTAAGGTGATTTATGGGGCATTGCACGCAAAAGGAAGATGGCCCGACTCCCCGTCACAAAACGACTGGTTGAGGCTCAAAGAAGACAAAGAAGACGAGCCACAAAGAGCACCAAGGGTTGCTACAAGATTGAAAAGACAGCTAGAGCCTGTTCAAGAAGAGCAGCCAGAGAAAAAGAAGGGAAAGAAATAATTTACCCAAGTGCCGGCAAAAGAGACAAAGTCACAAAAAGCGGCAAGACTAGAGCGGCTGATGGAGAGCTTTAGAGCAGAAAGGTCCCTTAAAGGAGATTTGAGTGAACTCTGGAAGCCGTCTCTAGAAGAAATGTCAGGATCATCCCGAAGGGTGCAAAGGGATAGATTTGAAGATTACATTAAAAATTTTGAGATTCTTGATGCCGCATCAGAAAATATCCCGCATGTACCTTTTACAGAAGAGGAAGTGGAGCAGGTACGACAGAAACTGCTAGACGAGCAAGAGAGCCAAGAGAGAGAAATAAAGACAAAGACAGACCGAGATCTAAAGAAAAAGCCTACATCTCTACTGGCCAGCCCTGAGTCCCAGCCCACTGCCCTCACCCCGCTCTCACCACCTCCTAGCAGCCCTCCACAAGAAGATAAAGAAGAGGAAGACAAACATGAAGGCCAGGAAGAGTCCAAGAAAGAAAAAAGCCAGGAGAGGGAAGAGGTTAAACCCAAGAGTGAGGAGACAAAGTGAAATGAAGCACACAACACATTTTTGGACCTTCTAGCTGTAGGATACACAAAAGAAGAGGTTGCCACAGTCGCATTCGACTTGGCAAGCACAGGGCTTGAGGAACAAATGCAAAGCATCAGGTTAGTAGAACTAAAAGAGATGGCCACAGATACTGTGGACCCGCACCCACCCTCCAACCGAATGGGATGTGGTGATGACGAAGTTAACTGGGTTAAGAGCGCAATCCATGGCCTCAGAAAGTGAGATGGCAGCTCTCAAGGCCACTGAAGTGAAGATAAAGCTGGAAGTAGACTCTCTACAAGGACAAAGTCAAAGGCAGAAAGAGAGAGAAGCAGACCTACAGGCCAGTCTAGCAAGGGCATTGCAAAGATGCTAGGAAATGCAAAAAGAAAATCAGGCAGCAGCCCAAAGAATTCAAGGAGTTGAAGAGGAATGTCAGCAACTCAGCAAATCATTGATAGATACCGAGAGGGAAATGGATAACTTGACCCTACAGGTGGCTGAGGAGTCTAAAGAAGTTGAAGCAATGCGAAACACCAAAGAAAAGGCGAAGATAGATCAAGAAGCCAGCCAGGATGAGGTCCTTGAGCTCAAGGACCAGCTTAAAGTGAAAGATCAAACCATCCAGAGGCTGCGGGCATCTCCTGCCAGAGTCAGAGCTACTAGCTCGACTCACATCACTATGGAAAGGCAAATGTATGAAGAACAGATGCAAGAACTTCAGAAAGAGCTGACTCTAGAGAAAAAGCAACGATTGATGATGACAGAGGGGTCAATTGTTATGCAAACAAGAATGGAAGAAGAACAAAAAGCCATGCAAGAGGAATTAGAAAGTATGAAAAGAAAGCTTGAGGAGGCGGCGGAGATAAACGCCGAGTTGAACGACCTCCTCGTGAATATGGGAGAAGAAGCTGAAACAGAAAAACAGAAACTCCTAGAGCAGATTGAGGAGCTGAGAGGACAGCAAGCCGGAGAGCAAGAAGGCATAGGGCCAACGGCCAATGAAGGCATAGATTTAGAAAATGGGGCAGATCCTGTGGACACACCTATGCAAGAGGAAAACCTAGAAGGATCCTCTCAAGAGCCACAAGATCTGACATAGGAAGAGGAGGAAATGCTGCGTAAAGCAATAGAGGTGGAGGTCAGAGAGACGACTAAGGAAGCCTTGGAATGGGAGCAGAGGGTTTTCAAATCCATGACTATCTAGAAGATTGACGCCAGCAACCTCAGGCGTGAATGATTTCAACCCTCTCTCCCATATCCTTTTCTGAAGTATGAAGCTGCCACCGTCAATAAGAGGATTAGAGAAGAGCCTACAATGCCACTCTACAATGCAGATATCTCCCAACCAGAAGGGGTCAGGCTAATAGTTGACTCTCAGCCAAAATGGAGGAAGGCTTGGCTAACGAAGTACCCACAATACCTAATCCATTTGGT
Organism: Adiantum capillus-veneris; assembly: GCF_014529385.1. Taxonomy (NCBI): domain Eukaryota; kingdom Viridiplantae; phylum Streptophyta; class Polypodiopsida; order Polypodiales; family Pteridaceae; genus Adiantum; species Adiantum capillus-veneris. The sequence goes on along the minus strand of NC_140936.1, from coordinate 121,656,204 downwards.
AGAGGCACCAAAAAACATAAGAGACAACCTTAGCTTTTGTCCTCTACCAAGGATCAGAACGTGGAAGGCCCAGTAGATATTACAAAGGAACCAACCCACTTGGCTGAATTATCCTAAGCTGTCGGGCTTGAAGGCAGGTGAGAGAATAAGTGTCCAATACGTGGTGTCCAATACATGGTCTAACGGGCGCCATCAAATTGTTCACTGGCTCACCTGACCTTACGTGCATCATGATGAAGAAAATATGGAAAACTCTTCTAGCAGTATTTGAGACATTCAAGCATGGCCAGGTGACAGACAATATCTTCTTCTTCCAAGATACTTACAGATGTGCCTATGATCTGTCTCGCCAGCCTTCCAAGGAGGTGATACATGCGTTGTATCAAAGGATAATGTTTCTTCCATCCTATCACCTCCAGGAATTTGAAGAATCGTTCTACACCGGCTTCTTCACAATAAAAACTGATATTTTCGCCCCAACAATGATTAATCTACATGCAAGATACGAATCATTGATCAAGATGCGCAAAACCATACAATGAAGAAGCAGCTCAGCAGCCATGTCGGGGATGCCATGAGCAAGGAGGGGGGGAATGTTAGAAGCTGGACACACCCCACGGAAACTGACTACTCGGAAGATTATCATTTTTTGTAATTATTCATTTATTAAGGAAACCTGATTTTTCACCTTGTAAATATTGGGACTTACAGAAGTTTTTTGATTGTATCCCAGTTTTGATACTTAGATGGAGTAGATGGTTGATTTGGAACTTTAGGGTTTGAGAATTGTAAGGTATATATACCAATTTTTGACCTTAATGAAAGGACTCTTTTGTGATTTTTTAAAAAGAAGTTTTGAAGTCTGTGAGTGAGCGTACTGTGTACGAGAGAGAGTGTGAGCTTCACCTTGACGCTACGTGTGCAACAGTGGTCGGAATCGAGTGCGGAGAAGTGCAGCGCATTGCCCCCGAGGAGAGCTATGCGTCGATACCTACATTGGGCGTGTACGGTCCGGTTTTGTGAGCTCTTTCTACGATCTTCATCTGGTGGTTTGGTGAGCATACGTTGTCCGATTTTGCATTGCAGCAGATCCACGCGTTCACATTGAGTAGAGCTACACATTAGGCACTTTAGATTTTGAAAACAAAGATCTGCAAATTTCGGCCAGACATCCTACGTGATTTTGCACTGTGTGTTTTGGGTTGGGATTTTGGTTCATAGACCTTAGGGAGAACGACCTATTGGTGTTAGTAGGGTCTCCTTCAAGTTCTGTGGTGTTTCGGGATTGTTTGATGGGTGTTCGGCTTTAGAAAGCGTTGTAGGAAGTTTCCTCTTATGCACTCTTGAAGGATGTGACTTAGACAATTGGTAGAGACCTCTGTAGGAATTAGTTAGGAGTCAGTCGAGTGTAGGTTGACACCTTATTCTTGCTTCCACGCGCCTGCGGGTCGAGCTTTGTCCTTAGCTGACAAATCTTGTTAGGTGAGTTCTTGCTGTGCTGACGTCCGTCGCGGCATATCCGTCCAACACTATTATATGTGGCTGGTGCGTTGGTCAAGCCAAAAGGCATGACAATGTACTCGTAAAGACCAAACGTAGTGCAAAATGCGGTCTTTACAATGTCTTGATCAACTATCCTTATTTGATGGTAGCCACTTTTTAGGTCAATCCTTCTGAAGTAGGTTGAGCCCTGTAGCTTATCAAATAGGTCTTCAACCTGTGGAACGGGAAACCTATTCTTGATAGTGAACGGTTTTATAGGCGGGTGGTAAATAACGTCCCATTATTGCAGCTTTGATGTCTTCCCAGGATTGGGAAGATCCCTTAATATCCAAATCCCTGCAATGTTGCTTCCACCATATCTTGGCATTGCCAGACAAGCGGAACATTGCAAGCATGGTTTGATTCACGGGTTGAGTTTCTGCAGCTTCAAAGTAATCATCCATTGCTTCCATCCACACTTCCGCATCTCTCTCCACATTAACCCCTTCGCCTTTAAAGGTTGGAGGCTGGGCTTGTTTAAGGAGGAGCTTCTTCTCTTTCCCTGCTGAGTAGAGAGTAGCAGGCGGTGCCTATCCAATGGTATAAAACTCATTACTATAGCACTCTTCTCAAATGAACCTAGCCTTTTTCTTACTCAAGAAGAAATTTAACTTTTTTTGGGCTTAACCAGCCTACTTAATCTGTACATCTATCACAAAGGATTTAACCATTCCACCATTAGTTTAAATTCCATTGAATACATCCAAAATTGTCTGATAAATAATGGTAAAAACTTTACTCGAGAGCTTTGATGCATCAACAGGCTACCTGTCCGCAACACTAGTCGCACCAACGATTTCTCAAAAACATCATGTGGAACCCACTGAATCCCAACAAGCTCAACGAGTAAAAATCTTTAACATCACTTAGGAGACAATCCACTACACAAATCCAATGTCATTATTCTAAGAAACATCATGCTCAAGCTTTGAGTACGAGCTATCCTATTATCCCTTATTTTTAAAAATTTCAAACAACATCATTTTCTAGTTCGTAAACCTATAGCTCTGATACCAGGTGTGAGGTCCCCACCCCGCCGTATCAAACGGCGGATCTGATGGTGAACCTGGTGGCCACTAGATCTATAACGGAAGCAAACAAAGTGGTTCAGGGTTCAACTAACAGATGATCTCTCATCACAAAGTGAGTCGAGTTCGAGTCTACTAGCAATGAGATCTAGCTCCACCTCGTAGGGGAAGCGTACTTAACCTATCTAGCGATCCTAAGACCCACCTTCCAAGAGGGGAGAAATCCCAAGTGCCTTTTTTCCCATGTTTCAGAGGCACGTACACTTGAGACTTCACCGCTCTAGGGGCAATGAGTATTACTAGTATCGATTTAAATACTATGGGGACAGAGAGTTCCCGACCAATCGGGACCACCCTTCTCATAGGCATTGGCAACCTGAGCCAAGTCCCCACTTTTCACCCTCACACTCACACTTCCTTGTGTGTCCTAATTACTAACACAATAACTGTTCAACATAAACATTCCTTGATTAGATTCCGAATCATATTGTTCGTTAAGACAGCCCTTTAACCAGTATTGCAAAACGGCACCAAGACAGTATTCTAGTAAAAATTCTACTCAAACTTATTCATTAAAATTCCAATGTTCTAGAGGTACAACATCCCCTCTCCAGCAAGAGTTTACTCCTCCCGTTGTCGCCTAGCTGCCCATACAACTAGGTATGTCCACCGCATAGAAAGCACGACATGGACACTCCCACCGCATAGAAAGAAAGACGTGGGTTCCCACCGCATAGAAAGCAAGTCGTGGGTATCCACCGTATAGAAAGCAAGTGATGGATTCAAGAGACCTTAACCAGGAACTCTGCCCCCTGATCAGTAGGGGGGTCAGGATTAATTCAACATTGGAAATAGAATGAACATGTCGAGCTAAATTTTCGCTAGCAGACATTCTTTCCTATTGCAAACGGTATATCCATCAATCATTTCTTTCCTAAGTTTAGAATTAAATGTACAATGATTTCAAATGCCGAGATTTCCGTCGGATTTCTCCAACATGTTTGGGGATATGTTCTTTCCTAGCTAAACGTGTGCAATGTTAATTAAACAACTGAATAAAATTGTGACCTACCTCTTCCATTTCTTCGTCAATGGCTCGTGAGATGGCCGGTGCTTGTTCGTCCATGGGAGCTTTTCCCTTTCCATTCACATTGCTCGTTCCCGCCTCGCGGTCGTGGGCACCAGCGAAGCGAGTTCTCTTACCCGGGCCCATTTTATACTCACTACTTTAAATGATAAACTTGAAGAAAAAAAAGCTAAGGTCCGAGAGCATCATAACAAACCAAATGGCAGATTAGAATCATTGAAGGGTCCTTCTTATGCAAGGGTTTAGATTTTTCCTTCAAGACCTAGCAATTTTATGGGTAATACTTTACTTATCCTATGGGAACCGGCTCTAAAGTTAATTACTTGCTTAGATGATTAAGGAATTTCAGAATTTTACTAATTAATTTACAAGAGAGATGAATTAAGCAGCTCAATCACTTTCCTAGTGTAATTTGAAGATGCAGAATTATCGCATGCATATGTGATAGAAAACTTTCTTCTTATTGGCCTAATGACGGATTAATTTTTCCTTAATCACATCTTAATGTGTGAGAAAATTGAATCTAATTTAATAACAACACTATTGAGTGGTAAAAGAATGAATTTCATCAAATCTACATTATTACTGGACTGACAATTAATTACTATGCTGCCTAGAGAGAGAAATCTCTCCTAATCATGTATTAATCATTGATTAAGAATGATGAATGGCTGCATAATTTAACTAATTTAATGATGATTATGTAATGGAGTATAGCTATGTAAACTTAGAGAGCAGCTATTGGGAATTATAGCTGAAAGCAGGCATAGTAGACGAAGAATACGGGAGAATAATGATGAGAATTAAGAAGAACCGGAATTAACCATAATTATCGTGATTAGGGGCTGAGAATCCTCTGCTTTTTTTGATCCAATAAATCCTCAAGATGAGAATTTCGGCAGCACCTCCCTCCTTACTTCTCCTTAAAAAACTGTGTGTGTACCGGCAGCACCTCCCCAAGGTGTGTGTAGGTGTGTGTGTGTGTGTGTGTGTGTGTGTGTACTGGGTGTGTGTGTGTGTGTGAGCACACCTTTAAATAGGCCTCCTTAAGCTGAAAATAGAACCTGCTTGCTATATGCATCTGGGAGCTACTCCAGTTAAGCATAGCAAGTCCAGTTGCCTACCCACCAAGTGTCCAGTTGGCTTGGTTAACTGGCTCTCACACTTAGTTGCAAGCTTGGAAACTCTCCCAAGACTCCCACAAGGACAAAAGGCACCCCCTAGCTGCTAAAGCTGACCTGGAGTGGCCTGGAACCTGCTCCCACACAGCCTCAAGCCCCCGGTGCCTCCCCGGACAATTTTGGGGAAAGTTGATTTTAGGCTAAAACGGCCCATACGAGTCGGAATTTAATGTCGTAAATTTCTATACTAACCTCTAACTAAGGCGTACTGGTCCGAGTACCTGACATATTTAGCAGCCCCCAAGGTCCGAAAATGAATTTTTTCAAATTCGGGGTACGGGTGCAGTTCTTTCGAGACGATCAAAACTCGACGGGTCGGGTGACCAAAAACTTACTATTTTTGGAAATTTTCCACAAAAATTATTTTAATTCACTTTTGGAAGCTTTATAACATTCTAAACATCATGGCACCGATAGAATTTGAAAAAATGCTAAAAATAGTAACTTTTTCCATTATGATTGTTTCATGGTACAATGGTGTTCTTTTAGCTCGGGGTCGGAGACCTTACAACTAGTAGCTTGTGTGTAGCGGAAATTGATAACACAGTGAGAATTTCTTTAAGAACTCAAGTTCCTAATGAGCATAGAGAGAGTACTTAATTGAGAAAGCAACATAGCAATTTACACCAAGCTAATTTGGCATTGACAATACTTGAAAAGAGAGAGAAATAGAACAATTGACAATAGTCAAGGACCGGATTTACATGGAGCCAGTCCCCCCTCCATAAAGGCTCTGTATTATAGCTTCTTCCATCTTTTGTACAATACAATTCTTGTTTTCCTTGACAAAACTTGTTGGTGCAATGAAGATGGAAGCTTCATACACCAAATTATGCTTGAAAAACACACCTAGTGTCCCTAGCCTCAGTCCCAAGACCTCTTACACCTTCATAAATGGTGAGAGCTAGCAAGGACTGAGGATAGATTGAGAGGAACAAGAGGTATCTTAGAAGAAATAAGTATTCTCCTCACATAATCACTATAATAGCATAGCTTAGATTAGTAATTAGCATGGTAGAGGAGATGAGCATGCCATGGAAGCTTGGCTCTTGGTTGGATTTGCATTCTATAGCCAAGAGTTGTTGGTGTAGGCCTCAACTTCTCAATGCTTGGGGAAGGAGATAGAGTTCTTCTTGCACACATTAGTTTTGTGTGTGTGTGTGTGTGTGTGTGTGTAGCATTGTGTTAGAGTAAAATACATCCCTCTCTCTCTCATCTTCGTCGACCCCTCTTGCTATTTTCTCATGTTGGCCTCCCATTGGCTCCTATTAAGCTTAGACAATCACAAATTAGAAGCATAGTTGATAGACTTTTGAGAAGTGTCCCCCTTTCCCCTTTTGTGAGAGCTTTAGGTAATTAAATAATTCAATTAAACTCTCATTGGAACTCTTAGTCCTTTGGCCCAATAGGAATCAGGCAAGCCAATGGGTTGTTGAATGCTCATTGGACCCTTGGTACACTGTCCAATAGTCTTTTAGGGAGCTTAATTTCTATTGGTTCTTTTATCAAGCATTTTAAAACTCATTAGACTAAATTTACTCTAGCCTAATTCTCATTGGTCCACCTCTATGGCCATCCGATAGGATTTGAGGGGAGATTGGGGGCAACTAGCCTAGGAGCCTGACGTGTGTCTAGTATCCCCTTTGTGCAAAGGGGGAGCCTTGGAGTGTGTGTGTGTGTGTGTTTCTCTTTTATCCCCTACTAAAAGGGCTCGCCCCCTCCTTCCTAGGGATGTGGGAAGACTTTTTAGTGTTCCCATGACCATCCAATTTTTGCCTTGCTTTGGCCATTGGATAAATGAGTTAATTTTTGAAACCTTGGCCTCTGGAAGTATTAATGGAGCTGAAACTTAGGTCTTTTAAGCTGCATTGAAGCACATTGCTCTTTTGCAGACTGTTCCCCTTTGGATCCCTATTTTCCCTTCTTTGGATCCCGGATAGAGACCGGTCTGGCAGCCTTACCAATATTCTAGCTTTTACTTCCTTGGTAGTTCCCCATATTAAATGATCACTTTAACATGAGAAAATCATTTGGGAGTATTAGATATTAGTTTTTATGACATTACCTCTCTCTTGAAATCATAGTCGTCCTCGACTATGAAGTAGAGAAGATGAAGCCTAGTCATTGGTTCGTTTGCTAGAGTGTAGAGGACCCCTATTTTACCCTACGACACCATTCCAGAATGGATGACTAGTCCATCTGGTGCTTGAGAGCCTTACCTGCCGCAAGCATGTCCGCACTTTAGTCCATACCAATCTTCCATAGTAGAGTGAAAAACTCTACTTGGTATTCAGGAGACGTCGTCCCCACAAATATGATCCTAAGCATGCATACTTATTAACATGTGTGCACAATAAATAAAAACATAGTCGTCCTCGACTATGAAGTAGAGAAGATGAAGCCTAGTCATTGGTTCGTTTGCTAGAGTGTAGAGGACCCCTATTTTACCCTACGACACCATTCCAGAATGGATGACTAGTCCATTTGGTGCTTGAGAGCCTTACCTGCCGCAAGCATGTCTGCACTTTAGTCCATACCAATCTTCCATAGTAGAGTGAAAAACTCTACTTGGTATTCAGGAGACGTCGTCCCCACAAACATGATCCTAAGCATGCATACTTATTAACATGTGTGCACGATAAATAAAAACATAGTCTTGTAAGACAAAAACTTTGTTCATTTATACATATTTACATTTGCTTACTCTAGGGAGTCATGGTAAGCATTGACAAGGTTTAGGTTATCATTTTATTGTATGCCTTGCATCAATCTAGCATCTTCAAAAGGATAATTTTTAAACTTGATAAGATATTGTCAGATAGTCTTATCGCCTGTAATACCTTATCTTCATGTCGGAGAATGGACTCTGGCTCTAGCACCTCTTCTTGGTCTTAGATCTCTGGTGGGTCTTCAATGATTGCTTCTTGAGGTGGCTCTCCTTTGTAAGGCTTTAATAGGCTCACGTAGAAAGCAGTATGCATGAGCCAATGGTTGGGCAATTTGAGTTGATAGGTCATCTCATTGATTGGCCTAAGAATCTAAAAGGGGCCATAGTACCTTTTTTCTAGTTTAGCATAGTACTTTTGGTGTCCCATAGGATTCTTGCCCGTCGTGTGCCACACATTTTGAAACATACCGTTGTATGTTTGCTTTCATGGCAAGCCCATAGAAGTATGTTTTTATCCCTTTTAGGGTAGACTGAATTCCTCTATGCCCCACATAAGGAGGAGCATGAGATTCATACATTACTTTCTCACGTAGTGAGTTAGTAACGCATAGTCTATTCCCATAGAGAAGATAACCATCTTGTAGGGTAAATGGTTCTTCCTTCTTCCCTAGTGCAAGGGCTGAAATCACATCTCTAAAATCAGGATCGATAGCGTACTCATCTATCATACAAGATAGATCATTGTGAGTTGCTATGGATACCGCATTCACTCTCAATCATCTTGAGAGTGCATTGGCTACTTGATTATGCTATCCAGCAATGTGAGCAATATGAAAGTGAAATTGAAAAAGGAAATTTACCCACCTCATTTGTTGTCGGAGATCTTGGTCTGCATCATGAATTTAGTACTTAAGGCTTTGGTGATCCGTTCGCAGAATGAAAGGAGTCCCTAATAAATAGTGCTTCCACGAATTAAGCATATAGAACTTAGGAGAGAGATGATCCTTTGCAATGAGCATCCTCTTTTAGAGCTTCGATGATGGTGGAAGCCCTAGGAGTCTCATTGCGAGCACTTTTTTTGGTGCAAGAATGATAGCCATGTCCTTGCTCCCCATATTGAAAACACTTATGGTCCTTTTTTCAAAAAGCTTCAAGCTCTTCATGAGAGAGTTTTTTTTTACCTTTGTAAACTTTCTTTCCTTGGACCTATTGTTGTTGTTGTAGGAAGTGCCTTGGGAAGAATTTTGAACATTGGTTTTCCCCTTTGCATCATTTTTGTCTTTTTTTTCCATGGGTTTGACATTCCGTCTAGCCCCTTGTTGGAAATTGATGCCAGAAGCAACCATGGTGTGGTGAATACTTCGATGATAAAACTAGACCATTGGGAGTTGACATACTCGGCCATTTCTTCACGTAATCCCACACAAAAAATTTTCTTTTGCTTGGCAAAGTCTATCTTTTGGAAGACAGTAGCCTTGAGATGTAACTCCCAAAACTTGTCCACATATTTGTGAATAGACTCATGTGAGAGAAGCTTCAAAATGCACCATTCGGTAAGTACTTTTTCCTTTGCATCACTTGCAAGGAATTGCTTCATGATGGAAATTTGTAGAGATTTCCATGTCTTTGGGGCTTCATCGTTGCCATGAAGGTTAGCCCACCATTGACGAGCCAATTTTTGGAAGTGCATAGCTACATGGTGTAGCTTGGAGGACTCCATGAAGCCCTCATCTAAAAAGGCTTCATTAAATTGTTGGATGAAGGACAATACTTTGTTGGTGGCACCAAAGGTGCCATCATAGGTGAGAAAATAGATACTTTTTCTTCCCTCTTTGAACTTCTCGAGGTTTTGTGATCTTTGCCATGCAGGGTATGATTTGCAATGTCCTCCCCTCTTGTATTCTATAGGAGAATAGCCATAGCTTTCTTCAGGAGAGGAGGAAGGCGAATAAGGAGAAGAGGGTGACCTCTTTCTTGACCTTTTCTTCCTTTTTTTCTTCTCTTCCCTTTTGGAGTGACGAGGAGAAGGACTGTGTGTTGACCGTCTCCTCATGGGAGGAGTTGGCGATCGTCCAGACCTCCGTCTTCGTGGAGCCACATCTTGAGAGGAAATTAGGGATTCACTACTTTCTTGTTCTTTGTATTACTCCTCTTGTATGGGAGAGAGCCTTCTTTTGGGGGTCTCATCTAGAGGCCTCCTAAGCTCTCTCTCCTCTTGGAGAGGAAGGGAAATTCCATAAGCACAAAGTTGTTGAGTAACTTCGGCTTGCAAAGTAGGGTTGCCCATAGCATGATGCAACCTAGTAACAAGGTAATTGATAAACATGGGGGCATCATCATTAGCACCTTCATGTGCAAAATCAAAGCTATCAATGTACATTCTACTCTCTTGGTTATTGTCAACCATGCTAATTATACTTATGTGTTTACTTAGTGTATTCTTTGGCAACTCAAAACCTTAGTTGCTACTCCTCTTAGCCTTTGAAAATAAGCACTTAAGCATCTACACCCACGGTTGCAATTTGTTAATTGCAAAGAGTAGTGGGGTGTGTCTAACATAGCAGAATTGTCGGGGGATAGCTCCTTTTGGACTTCTTATGGCTCAATAATGGTAAAGCCGTAGGCAAGTCTAAACAGACCCTATTATTAAGACCAAAGCTCCCAAGGTGTGCACCATATCCCACATAGTGGGCTCAACAAAACCGATAATAGTTCTCAGTCCCACTTACCCTAATATAATTAACAAAATCAAACATTAATAGTCTACTTAAGGACATTTCTTCTTAAGCAAGAAAAGAGAAATCAAATGATCTGATACCAATGTAATGGAAATGGACTATGAACTTTGAGAATAACAAAATTAAGAGAATTAGATTGAGCATTTTTGTGAGATTACTTTGAGAACATAGAGGGTGAACTTAATTGATGGTAGCAACTTGAACATAGTACTAAATTAACTTGGCATGAACAATACTTTTGCAAGAGAGAGAGTATTAGAGAATATGACAATAGTTAAGGACCGGATTTATTTGGAGCCGGTCCCCCCTCCAAAAGCTTTTTGTATTATAGATTCTCCCATCAAGAGAGACTTGTTACAATACAATCTTTGTGTTCCTTGTGACCTTGGTGATGCTATGAATATGGAAAGTTCTATGCATCACGAGCTTAACATAAAATTTCCAAAAAGCATTAACTATCCCAAGCTTCTTTCCCAAGGCCTCAAACACCTTTGAAGGTGGAGAGAGCTAGCAAGGATTGAGGGTAGAGAAGAGAAAGAAGAATCATCCATAGAAGAAATAATTAGTTTCTCACTTATCAACACTCTTCTTTCTTAGTATAGCATAATAGCATGTGTCCTCTTTTTCCTCTTTGAGAGAAAGAACTTAATATTTCTTTTTATGTATCTAATTTCTCATTGGACCCCTTTAAAACCTATCCAATAGCATTTAAGCACATCGTGAGAGCCACATATGGAAGATCATTTGAACATGTGTCTCTTATGCTTATTAAGTCATTTGGTTGAATTGAATACTTCAAGGACTTAGTCAATCAAGCATGGAAACGTTGATGCCTCTTGAGAGTTATCTCTGAATTGAATACTTCAAGAACCTTAGTCATTTAAGCATGTGAGAAAAAGCTTAAGCTTTTGGGTAAGGTTCCCACCAGCACTTAGCAAGCCAACAAGCGCGTCATGCTTGGGTAGGATTCCCACCTCAAGGTCAGCCCTAGCTTGCCTATGGTCAATGGTCAAAGGACTTTTGAACACTAACTTTTGGAGGTCTTTAATGAAGCTAACCCTACGGTATTTAAGCTCCATTAGGTAGCATTGCTCTTTAACATACCATCTGTCATTTGGACCCCTTTTAACCTTGGCCTTGTGTTGAGACAGATCCATAAGCACATGTCTATATTCTAACTCTTGTTCTTATTTATTCTCCCACATTAAAAAATTAGTTGAATATGAGAAAACCAATTGGGTTGGTTAGATATTAGATTTTATGACATTGTAGCACCAATGTCAAAGTACCACACTTGAGCATCTGTAGCAATTGACAAATATGCATCATGGACAAAAGGATCATAAGTGTACTTTGCACTAAAAGCCCATTTTGCATCAATATCAATATCAAAACCTCCTTTCACAGAAGACTCAAAATAGCTGCATTAGTAGTGGAACCAGCCTCTTTCTTGTTAGCCTCTTTAGCCTTCAACTTAGGACACTGCTTGATCAAGTTATCATTATCTTTATAGTAGTGGCAATGTATATTCTTTTTTCCCTTATCACCAGAATTTCTAGATGAATTTTTGCCAATAGAAGCATTAGGAACATGTGATTTTACACTCGGAGAAGAACCATGAGAAGTGGTTGCATTATTGTTATCACCTTTTCTTTGAGTAGCAATAAAAGCCTGTTTAGATGCACCCTGTCTAGTCCTATTTTTTTTGGAATATGACTCTTGCAACATCAATGTGCACAATGCATCAAACTTGACAACTTCAGGGTTTCCTTGGGTCATAAGTCTACAAGTACTAGCAAAAGTCTGGTAAGAATATGACAAGGCATCAAGAATAGTCTCCATAAGGAAACTGTCAAAAATGACTTCACTTGTAGAAATAAGTTTCTCAGTGATATCCTATCCTTAACACCAGCAAGAAAAGTGTCCATGTCATCTTTCGCATGCATAATATTTGACTCCAGCTCTTTACGCAACAATTCAAAATTTTTTTCTCGAGAAAGAGATCCTTCTATTAGTGAATGAAACTGCCCATAGGGCTACAACCACCTCCTCAAGAGAGGGCTACAACAATCATGATGGGGAAACTCTCCCAATAAAAAAAAAACATATGAACAATGAGGCTAAATCAAGAAATGGGAGGAGGGAAAAGCGACAAAGGTGGACGGTAGTGCCAGCTGAGTACACCCTGGACCATGGTGAAAAAAGGCCCAGGTCTCCAGAGTCGAAGGAAAGCCTCTTGATGCTCCTGCATGCGATCGGAGCTGCCCTGGAGTCTCTCAAGATGTCCTCTGAGAGTATGGATGAACTCTAGCCAAAGATCGTGAGCAGTCTTTGTTGGTGGTACAGGGCGAGCCTCAAATATGCAAAAGCAGCGGGCCCGCCATATGAACCAGAGTGTAAGACCATTGATAATGAGCTCCCAACACTCCTCCATCTCACTGAACCACTCCTGTGGAGTAAGCTTTATGGCAGGCTGGAATGTAGGTCGCACCCCCTGCATCACTATCATCTTGCTGGTGGAAGATAGCTCAAACTGTAGTGCCGGGCTGTGAGAGTGAACCAAGCAGATGCCCCCCAAGTGTACTGCCGAGCCGTGGAAAGAGTAGGCATCAGCCAAAGAACACAAAGCCACACCTGCTGTACCAAAGGACATCCCCAAAGATAGTGACACTGACTCTCCACAAGATGGTCACAAGCTGCACATGCGGTCGAGAGACCACTATGTACAAGCCAACTCCGAACTGTTGTAGCTCTGTGTGTGACCAACCAAACTGGAACAATGTGACTCACCTTGGTTTTCTAGAATCCCACAACCTATCCCAAAAAGTTGCAAAGAAATTAGCTGTGAGACCCTCCTCCTGCCAATGAGGTGTTGCAACAGGGCAAGCCTCTCTCTGTGCTGCCAGTATGTGACATCCCAATTGAACAATGTATTGAAATAAAGGGAAACCTGGGTGGTCTGTAGAGGAGAATGGATCCCTCCAAAGACACTCTCGAGGATCCCATTGTACTCATGCAGTGGACAGCTCTCCCAAGCCCACAGTCCCTAGTGTCCAGTCTCAAGAGCTGCCGGGTCAGGATCAGTGACGCAAGTCCTCTCACAGATACCCACTACTAAGATCCTCTAAAACAGCACTCTGCCGCTTGCGAGGACTCTACTACAACTCGGTGTAAGCATCCTTCACCCTGTATTTCAAAAAATAGGGAGGGTACAGTCTCTGAGAAAGCCCAAACTGAGATGAGAACCTCCAGTCTCATGAAGGCTCCCATCCATCTGGGCGTTGCTGGCTCAAGAGGCATGAGCCACTCAGCTGGTACTGCCTCTGAGATGTCATGGCACATGCTCTACACACCTCTCATGCCTTATAGCTGAAAGCCCTACAGCTCCTTTGACAAACATGAAAACTATAACCAATCACCTAAAGAGTGTGTTGGACCCGCTGCCATGGGACCCCATGAAACATGAGGTCGACTACCAACCAAGTGGCCTCTCTGAGTGCTAACCATGGGGTTCCAAACAAGGGACTGTCTCAGGGTCTCCTCCGTGAAATTAGAATGACACTGCTCCAGGCCTTGCTGTAGATGCTCCCAAGATTGGAGCAAACTCACAGCGAAGTGGTCCTCCAGTCTCCCGCTCAAGCCAACTCTGTGCATCTTTGAGAAAATCCATTTGGTCGAAGGTTGCCACGGGCCTCCAACGTGAGGCACCCTAGCACAAGCCATTGTAGCAAGAAATCCTTCAAGGGCTCCTCACCTAGAAGGAGTCCTTTGATGATGAACTTCCCAAGAAGAGCTCTGATCTGTTGTGTTGGGTCTATGATCCCAAGCCCTCCCTGAGAACAAGGAAGAGTGATGACTTGCCAAGCCGCTTTGGCCCAGGCTATCTGAGTGTCATGCCTTGACCAAAGTAAGTTGCTGATCATCCTCTCTACCTGGCTAATACAAGAACTCAAGAAGATGCAGCAAGAAGTGATGTACCACATAGTAGCCAACAACCCCTGGTTGGCCACTACAACTCTGCCTGCCAGAGAAAGTTGTGCGGAGCCCCAATGTAACAACTTCCTCCTGATAGACAGGAGGAGGGAAGCAATCTGCTGTTTGGGAGACAAGTCCAAACCAACCTAACAGCCCAAGTACCGAACTGCACTCCCTAAGGGGATCCACCTAAAACCCTCATCTGGCATCCAATTGGGCACAGGAGCACTACCAACCAAAAAATCCATTGTATTTCTCTAGTTGATCAGTGTGCTAGATGCACAATAGAAGGTCTCTAGAGCCTGCTTACACCTGTGAAGGTTGGCCTCCTGGCCATCCAAGTACAAGGCTGCGTCCTCTGCAAACTCAGTGTCCAGTAGCTCATCTCCTCGAATATGCTAAGCCCCGTAAACCAACCTGCTGCGACACCAAAAACCTGCTCATCACCTCAGCGTAGAACAAAAAGAGGAAGGGGGCAAGAGGGCAATGCTGTCTGACCCAACGTGTGAGCATGAAGCGATCATCTCTACAGCCTGACAAAAGTACCTGACTGTGTGCCCATCTGTACAAAGATGACACCCTTCTGATCCAAGCGTTTGAGAAGCCTATCCTACGTAGAGTGCCCTCCAAAATTCCCAGTCAACTTTGTCATAGTCCTTCTCAAAATCAAGAAGAAGAATCACCAAATCCTCACCACGGAGCCGCGCAAGGGCAAAAGACTCCCAAAAAGTAAAGATGTTGTCCAGGATACTACGCTCCTTGACAAAACCTGTCTAAGTCCCATGTATAAGGCTCTCTAGAAGTAGTTGAATCCTCAAACTTGGATCCTTGGCAATAATTTTCTAGGCTGAGTTGAGGATGGTGATGGGGCGCCACTATTGAATCTCATCCAAGGAGCCACCCTCCTTGGATATGAGGTAGATGAGGCCCTCACTCATGCTGTCAGGCATCACACCTATGTGTAGGATGTACTGAAAAGCACTACAAAGATCTGGGCCAAACAAGTCCCAGTGCTCCAAGAAAAAACTAGGAGTCAATCCATCCTCACTTGGACAACTACCACGGGAGAGTGCACTAGGAGCCATGTGCAACTCCTCAAGTTGAAGTGGCAGCTCAAGCCTCTGACACATCTCCTCAGTCGCAAGACAAGGCTTATGTGCCCACACCTGCTCTCTGCATGCATCTTGACACTCTATCTGAGGCTCTGTAGTTAGTAACTCACGATAAAAGTCAGTAGCAACTACACACATGTCCTCTGGCTTAGAAGCAGCTGACCCATCGGGCCTCATCAACTAACTGACCTTGGCATGCGAATGCCGAGGTCCCACTACCTCACAGAAAGCACCAGTCACCCTGTCATGCACCTGTGTCCACTGAGATGCCCGTCGATGGAAAAGTAAAATCATGGTGTTGCTCCTCTATGCTAACAAGATCCTGGCAAGCCTATTGTAATTGCTCCTCCAACTAAGGCCTGCTGTCTAGATGCTGCTCCGACATCGTCTGTAGGGAAGAAACTCCCTGTCAGATCCAGGCAAGCCAAAGACTCCTAAAGAAAGAATCGACTAAGCTGAGCTAGTCCTCAGGCCACTCTATCAGCAAGAGAATCCTGCATGTCTAAGCTCTCTGTCGAAAGAGCCACAACTTGCTCTCTAAGAGTAGAGCCCAGCAAGACCCTCTTAGGGATATGAAGCATCGTCCCCCCTCCTCTGCCTATCTGTCACTGTGAGGATTACTGGTGCATGGTCCAAGAAGGATGTACCTGCCAAAATGCCAACTGTCCCATCCAAGTCACAGAAGTGGTCATTAGTGTAGAAGCAATCTATCCGTGATAGATTCACTCCTCCCACTCTACGGTCCAAACAAGAGAAGGTCAGGTTGTCTGGGGGCCTCACAAAGCTAGAATGCTGCCACACATCCAAAACCCTCAGAGTCATACAAAGCCTCTCCCAAGCTGCCAGCTCAACTCCATGCACAGTAGCATGGATACCACCAATCTTGTCAGAGGGGTCCTGCAACATGTTGAAGTCACCCCCGATGCACCACTGCTCTGCCTGAGACGGCAGAGACTCAACAATCTGTGACCAAAACTCTGCTCATGCACTCGCTACATTGGCCGCATATATGTTCAGGAAGACCACAAGACAACTTTGAACCTACATAGTGATCCACTGAGCCCTGCCTGGCACAATAATCCCTCTTTCCACAATGGTCTACTGCAAAGAGTCTGCAATAGTCATATATACCCCACCTTGGATGCCTCCAGATCCAAAAGCAGCTGACCAAAAAGGATCATATCATCCACGCAAAAGCAGACCACAACGTCTAATGCGGCTCTCACACAGATGATGCTCGTGGAGCATAAGACGGTCAATCTCTCATCCCACAAGGCATCATTGTAGCTCCCGACGGAGTCGGCCCCTTTGACACTGAATTAGGGCCCACCTAGTCCCTATACATTCCATGAGATGATTCTTATGGGGAGCGAGAGAGAACAGATGCTGATGCACCAGCTAAACGTTCTATCTTTTAGGGTGTCTTGGATGGGGAGTAATCCACATCCAAGCGTCCTCTAGATAAGCATGAATGCAAAGAGTGCCTGGCCCGAGCCCAAGTAGACCAAGCCATGCGTAAAGCAACCTTCTCTGTCCAGGAGTCCTCATGAATGTGTACATAGCATGGCGGGCACTTTGTATCAGCAAAGAAGTGGACCACTATGTGTCTACATCCTGCTGCATCTGAAGGTGTCACAACAAACTTGGCCAATGGACAAAGAGTTTGAAGCATGTCTATAACTCCTAGGTCTCCCATGTGATAACTCTAGGGCATGTGTCTATAGCCACTCCAACACTGAGTCGAAAGTCCACTGAGTTTGGTCCCTGCCACAAAGGGGAAAAGAGAAGCCAACTGTTGAGTCCAAGGCCTCTATCCCCCTAGCTACCAGGAACAAAACATGAACCCTGAAGCAAGCTGCCTCAAGGTCTGGTGAGGAGTCTCCGAGAAAGCGTCTTAAGTTATAGGCAAAGAATTCCCATCGGTGCCGAATGTCGAAGCACGTCAGACCACGAGGAACTGCTGCAAAGGGAGACATATGTACCAGAAGAGGGGGTCTCAAGAAAGGCTGTCCCTCTCTCGCCAAGCAACTCATGGCAAAGGTGCTGCCAAGAGATCTCTTGGAAGCTGAGGATGGCCCTGCCCCCTGGGTCGACTATGGGACTAGAGCGGGAAAGGGGGGTGTAGGAACAGGGGGAGGTGGGCGAGAAGAGGGGATTCAGCAAAGGTAGAGGGGCGAGGAGGAGAGATGGAGGGAGCAGGAGGCGGGGGGGGGGGCTAAAGAGGAGGGGGGGAAATCGAGGGGAGGGGGGGCTATTGAGGGTGAAGGTGAGGTGGAGGCTAGATCAAGGACCTCGTCTTGCTCAAGAGGACCAAATTGGTTCCCTCTAGGAACCCACAACTGCTCGGCATGCGCCTGAGGACCACTCTAAGTGTTAGGCTGTGGATGTGGCCCCTGTCGTCATCGATGACAAACCCTCTAGAGCCCTAGGCTCAGAGAGTGTCTTTGCCTGTGTGCTCTTTGCATCTGCCTACTGTTGCTGGCCAGCCCTTGAAGGCTGGGGCAGGGCCTGTGGTGTAGGTCGGGGCCTCCTCCATGGACAAGCCTTTGCAAGATGGCCCATCTGTCGGCAAATGAATCACTGATCTAGAAAGAAAAACTTGGAGGCCTTTCATTGTGCTTGAAACCATTTTGGAGCATAGGCTTGTCTTTTTTATATAGATATAAGATCGCAAGTCTCTCTGTTTCTTTTCTTCACATAGATTTGTTGCAGCTCTGTGTGTTTGTGTGTAAAACGTGGAAAGATATAACATATTGGCTAGTGAATGTGTGAACTCAATTACTTGATTAACTCTTTCAGTTTGACCATCAGTTTGAGGATGATAAGCACTACTAAAACATTACTAGGTTCCAATAGCTTGAAACAATGATACCCAAAACTTTGAAGTAAACTTGGCATCACGATCGTTGACAATCTTCTTGGGTAAATCATGAATTTTGAAAACCTCCTTCACAAACAGACGAGAAATATCTGAAGCTGTAAAGGTTGTCTTGACTGGGATTTAAGTGAGCCACTTTAGTAAGTAAGTCGACTATGACCATGATTGAATCATAGCCAGCTTGAACAAAAGGAAACCCAGTGATAAAGTCCATGCTAATACATTCCCATTTCATTTGGGGAATATCTAAAGGATGTAATTTACCTGGAATCTTTAGTCTCTCTATCTTAATCCTTTGACAAGACAAACACTGCTTGACATAGCGAAGGACATCACCCTTCATTCCTTGCCAATAGTAACTTCTGCGAATTGCATTGATGGTTTTGGCATAACCTGGATGTCCTGAAGTTGGGCCATCATGTGCTTCATATAGGATAGCATTCCTTAGGGTAGAATCCTTAGGTATGGATAGTCGATTCCTATAGTAAATTTTCCCATCTTGTAAGGAGTAATGTAGAGGTTTAGGCTGATTTGATGATACCCTCTCTTCACGTAGGATACTAGCAAGCATCTGGTAATCTGCATCTCTGACAGCAACATCTGACACCTTGTCTAAAATAGGGTTGTTAGCCATGGAAATTGCCCCCAAAAAAGATTTACGGCTTAGGGCATCTGCCACAACATTATCCTTGCCTGGTCTAAATTTAATATCAAAATCAAATTCGTGCATGAGCTCTATTCATCTCCTCTATCTCATGTTAACCAAATGGTCACGTTTTGTAATACTTCTAATGTGTTACAGGCTCAATGGGAGTTCCAAGCTGTAAAGAATAGGTCAGTTAATGTGCCTAAGTTGCAGATTCAGTAAGTGGTGGAGCCCTAAGGGCCTTGGGCACCCGGACATTGCATATTTTTATCCTAGGTACATAAGGTAGTGTGTAAAAGAATTTAGGGTTCTCAAGCTCATTCACTGAGAGAACTCTTTGGTGAGAGCTCTTGAGGTGTGTGGCTATGGAGTCCTCGAGATTCTCCTTGCTCTTGAGACTTGATTAACACTAATCAATGATTCATTCTCTTTCACTATGCCTCTCTCATGCTTCTTATGATTACCTATGATGCTTAGATTAACTAGATCTTAACTAATTAGTGGTTAATCCCTCTCTAATCTTGTGTGATTGCCCTTTTTTTCTTGTGTGTGCATGTAGGTTTGATTGGAATGTGGTGCTCAATAGATCTATGTGTGTGTGCTTGCGATTAGTGTGTTGCATGATAGGATTAGTGTTGTGTGCGTCTTGCAATTGTAGTGTGTGTGATCGGGTTGATTAGAGGTGAAGAGAAGTGGATATGGAGATCGCCCTTCATTGCGGCTTAGTCCTCCATAGGCCGAGAAGCTCACCTCGTAGAGTTAACCATTTGTGCTGCCACAATTAGCTCACTAACCGTGTGAGTGTTTCCATGCCCTAGCCGGGTAGCTCATCCCTTCGGATTCATAATTTTGTTGGTCCTTGGAGCTATTGCAATGATGGAAACCCCCAACATTTGACACCACTGCCAGGGACGATGGCCTACGCTAGTGTAATTGTGGCATAATCGAATGCGTTCCCTCACTAATTTCACTTGTGTGTTTATGTTTTTGTGGATTTTTAATGTGTGTGTGCATGAAGCAATGTATTCATAATTCCCTAATGTGTCACCATATCTTGCCAATTATGTGTTTACACACTCTAATTTCATACTAACCCCTTGATAATTTGACTAATTTTTGCTAATTTACTAATTTGCTATGAAGGATTGGAGCATTCGACCATTCAATTGATCTTCAATGGAAAGGTAATTCAGGTGGTATTTTCAACCTCTCTAGAATCTAAGGATGTGTAGAATTGTGTAGAAATCCCACCATGATGCAATATAATGTTATGCTATGTTGATGTTATGGATTGAAAATTTTGCGATTATTCATTTTCACGCCGTCGTAATGCCAAAATTTTTAAGAATTGGTGGCACATGAATTTGACAAGTTTCATGCTAATTGGTGAATGTATGTTGCTAATTGGATGCCTAATTGAGTTAATTGCATGCTTGGATGGTCAATTTCAAGTGTGTGTGTACTCTAATTGAGTGTGTGTATGCTTAATTTTAGGCGTGTGTGCACTATTTTACCCATGTTTGTACACCTAGAAATCAATGTGTATGTTATGATTTATCAATTGTGAGGATGATCGATTTGTGTTGTGCTAATGTCCAACTAATGATTTGTGAAGTCACATTGCAAATCCGACAAGTTTGACCCTTTTGTGTGCGCACCTAAAGATTGGTAAAAACTGCCAATTTTTTTGTGTGTGTGTGCCTAAAAAGTGTTTTAATTTGCATGATTGATTCAATGTTTTGATTGCATAATTGACGTGTGTAATGATTAATTTCTGAATTTTTGTTCTCAAAACAGAGATTTACACACTCTAATTGCGTCAATTTTTTACCTAATTTTGTTGGTTTAATTGCTTAGTCTTGATTTTATTGATGAAGTTAATTGGCAATTGAATTCATGTGATTTTGGAAATTTTAATTGGTTGCACTATTCCCCAATGTGTGGAGAATTTTTAGAAAAATTTTGGGATAATTTTGTAAATTTTTGGTAATTTTTTGCTAATTTTTGCATTAATCTTTTGTAGATTCCATAAAAAATTGATATTTTGCGATCTTTACGAGCTATTTTCTGTGTGCATATTTAGGGCATCATTTTTTTGCATTTGTGCTCTCCGTGGTCAAGTTTTGAGTGTTTAGCTATTTCTGGGGGCCAGGTGGATAATTTTGTCCAAATTGGCGTTCTCGAAAAAATTGCTACTTTTGGTGTGTTTTTGCGGTCCTAAATGCTTGATTGTGAATGATGATGATTTTCTTAGATTCCTAGAATTTTTTGGACTTTTTTGGTGAGTGGCATAAAATGGTAACCATCCTTTTGCAACATTTTTCAGCCTACTCAATGTCCTCTTCCTCATATGTGTGTATATTTTTCTACGCTATTAAGTTATCTAGAGTAAATTCCCCCTCTTCGTTTAACCTTTGTGGCGATACATACATTGTACTCTTCCCAAGAATGTCACCTTAGTCATATATTTATATTACCACCCTTTTCTTTTTTGCTTTGTAAATAGAATTAAGCATACAATAACCAACTATATACCCCCAAACTCTCTTAACTCTTGTAAATTAGTAGTAGAAAAATAATATATCCATCTTCCATCCCATATAGATAAATTACCATGGAAAATCAACTCTCCACTTGTCTTTACCAAAGATTATGGTCCATCTCTACAAGTCTTCTATGTCCCCTACATAGGTGGCCCAATATCTCTTAAGAATATACATATAGTTTTTCTCATTTCAAAAAGACTCAAATTGTATATTCTTTTCACAAGAAAATAATATTGGGCCCTCCTCTATTTTTTAAAGCATCATACCCTTTTGAAAAAGCATGATTCTCCTTGGATGCATACAAGCAAAGGGCCCATACAAGAAGACTTGGAAGCAAAAGGTTCCCTAGCCTAGTGTGGACCTTCCAAACCAAATTCCTTGGTGCATGGGCGTGAAGAATAGTCCAAATTCATATCAAACATGTTGAGAAGGTCAAATTTGCCTTTTGAAGCATGTCATTCCGAGCTACAGGTAAAAAGTTATGGTCAAAATAGTGTAAATCTGTCAGATTCGCATCAAAAAGGAACTGTAAATAAGATCTCAAGAGGGTGAGATCTTATTTTGCCCCTACTCATCTTCTAGAAGAGCAATGAGTGTTCAAGGTCACTTGCATGTGAGGGGACCAACCTAAAGATGCTGTCTAAATGCCAAGACAGACAAGTTGAGATACCCCGCAGGAGCCACCCGTAGGGCCTCATGGTGGGGCCCACCTACATTATGCACCCCTATGGAGCCTTCACAGTCTAAAATGATATTTTTGGTGAATAAATAGTCCATTTTATGTCCAATATTCAATGAGTGGTCAAAGGACACTTAATTAGGGCTAATCACTCACCCTAATTAAGTGTAGCATAATCCCACTCCTACACAACTATAAATAGCCCCCCTTGGAGAGACTCAAAGACACACACCTATATTTTCAACTTCATGTTGTTCTTGATCAATAGTAGAGAAAACCCCAACTCTCCCTCTTTCACATCCTCCCTCCTAACCCTCCTCTTTGGAGGAAGTGCAACTCTATCCTCCACTCTTTCTATTCTACAATCTCTTACTCCATCAACCCAATAAATCATTTGTAGCACCTCAATAACTTGTAAATACATCATGAACTCTCTCATGGTTATGTTAATGATCATTAAATCATCTTCAAAATATTCAAGTGTCGCAATTCGTGATGGTTAGCCAGCGTCTGTCTTCCCCTTAAAAGGTGTGCGAGAAATCAAGTAAGTGTTCTATTCTCAATTTACCATTGGTTTGTTTCTCCACACTTATTCAATCGGTCTAAAGAAATTTCTCACTCCAACTCTCTTTTGCTTCATTACATATGCATGTGGCTACCTCTCATGGTGATTTTATTTGTGTCACGGCATTGCATAGATGGAGATGAGCTCTCTATGCAAAGTGTGTTAGTTCGATGTAGGTGATTCTCTTGTGTGTTTGAGAGGCAAGTCTTGTGCGCATGATTTTTTGATGAGTGCTTGAGAGAGGAGGAGTTTGGATGTATCATGGGTATTCTTATGGGGAGAAGGTGAATGCTATTCCACAAATTGCATATTTCATTTGATGCACGACATTGGGTTGCATAATCGTTGATGGTGTCAAGTGTCCAAAGCGTATATAGAGTAAGGGGTTTTCAAAGTGTGTTGCTTGAGTGGGTGAGTGCAAGTGTTATTTTGATTGGTTTCCTTCTCCACTCCCAAAAGAAGGTGGTGCCCTAAGTAGTGTGCGTACCTTTTTACGAACATTTTGTGAGGGTAGGCCCATTGGTTTGGGTTTAGAGGCCCCATTTTCAAAAAGCTCGCCCTAATAAAGTGGTGCCCCCCTGGAGAAACATATTTCCAAGTTACCTTCAATTTTTTAGTGATGAACAATGGACTTCCCATCTATCCATTTCGTTTTGCACAACACATTAGAGTAAATGTTCACATAGATAGAAAAGTCTTTTTCCAGCAACATATTGTTTTTATGTTTGGTGCAGAAAGACTTAGAGAAATACTGGCATCACCCAATACAATCATACTTCCAATCATCAATTATGAAACTTCTTTTGATGTTCACATGTTCATTTTGTTTTAAAGGCAGGAACAAGGAGTGGTGAAGGGGTGCTCAAGGGCCATATGAAGGAACGAGGTCTTCAAACCAACAACGAGGAGTAGCACATGAATCACGATCAAAAGAATGAACCTTTTAGGCCTATTGCTCGGCAATCCATTCATATAATCATTGCAACTAAGTTTAGGTTTTAATCTATCATAAGGAGGATATTTGGATCCACTCGCCTCAATGAAATCAATGCTTCAATTAATTCATTTATTCTACCTATGATAAAGTACGAATTAACAATGGATGTGTACATCTTCATTTTAATGTAATCCGATTTATAATGTCAACAATCTTGTGCGGCTCGTAAGAGATTTTTTTTTTAAAAAAAATTCTAAACAAAATGTCAAGTTCTTTTCCCACGTTTTATGCAAGAAGTGGGGAAGATGCGCAAGAGTTTCTTGACAACTTGGAGATGGCACATCTCATATCCGGGAGAGATGAAGAGGAAGTAAAGCTACGAGCCTTCCCGTTGGTTCTAAAAGCAGAAGCTAAAGCATGGTATGAGACCTTGCAACCCCAAATCAAGTGCAACTGGGAGAGACTGTGAGCAAGCTTCCTCTCCAAGTTCGGGCAAGGTGATACTTCTGAAGGACTATGGAAATGTCTTATTGGACATAAGCATGTATCACTTGAAGACTATCCCTCTTATGAAGCAACCTTTGTCAATCTATGGGGTAGGTGGGAGGCTACATTAGAAAATCATGGTGGTGCACCTAACTTTCTAAAAAGAGAGAGATTCATGGTTGGCTTGTATCCACTTTTAAAGGGTAAAGTAGAACTAAAATTCCCATCCACCTTCGAAGAAGCACGTGAGGTAGCCATCATCAATTTTAGAAAACTACACTTCCAAGCACATAGAGCAAGGGGTTTGAGTGAAGTGAGTGAGAGGGAGTCTTCACAAACTCTTGCACAATCTTCACAAATAGGAGATAACTCTCAACAAGAGGTTTTACAAAGGTTAACTCAACAGCTTTAGAACCTCACTCTGAATCTAGTACAGGGCCTACCTCAACAACGACAACCAAGAGAAGGGAATCGCAATCAACGAAGACGAGCTCAAGAGTTGCGATGTTGGAATTGCAATGAAATGGGACATGGAATATACAATTGTCCACATCCAAGGCGACTTCCGGGAGACATATATCCCCCTAGACTGCCTCCTCTCACTGTGCAGCAAGAACTAGCTCAAGGCCCACAAATCCTTCGTCGAACACCACCACCAACAAATATACCTCCTGTCCCACATGAGGAGGAATAAAGAGGATTCAACATCATCAAGCTAGAAGAGGTAATAGATGAGAATACTCTAAACTTTGATGTTATGACGGCAGAAAAACGCACAAGAGCACATGATAAGGATGAAGACATGAGAAGTGAAGGAACAAATTCAGCCAGAAGGGACAAGAAGAAGAAGTCAAAGATGGAAGAAGCTAAAAGTAGCAGGAAGAAAAGATCAAGGCAAAGGGAAATTGGTATCAACGACTTCCCATTGGGAAAGGAGCTAGAGACCTACAACATCCTGGAGGATTTACAAACCCAAAAGCCAAACATTTCATGGCCTCGACTTCTACACCTATCAGCCAAAGTAAGAAGGCAATGGCCAAAGTTGGTAAGTACAAGAATTCCAAAGAACAAAGAAAATCTTTCCATTAAGGTTGTGGCCTCAAAGCTACAAAAAGATGTGGAACCCATTGTGGATGCTTACATAAGGGGTAAAAAGGTGTCTAATGTATATGTTGATGGTGGAGCTCAAATGTGTGTGATCACGGAAAAATCAATGAGCAGGTTAGGGCTTGAAATTACAAAGTCCTCTAATTGTCAAGCTAGGCTAGCCAACAACTCAAGTGTGAAGTGTTTGGGGATCATTGAAAATGTAAAAGTCTCTGTATGTAACATAGATGCACGAGTGGATATGTATGTCATGCCAGCTGAGGGGGAGGGCTATCCCATCATCCTAGGGAGGCCTTGGCTCATTGCTGTGGTTGTTTGATTCTTCAGAAGGGTCACCCGGTGGTGTATGATTAGCGAGAAGGAAAGCAACTAGCTATCACTATGAAACCACGGCATATGAAGAGAGCGAGGAGGAGAGTCCTTACTCAAGTGATGAGGAAGCATCAACAGTGCATCAACCAGTGAAGATGAGTCTTCTTTTGAGGTAATGGGAATTGTATTTAACGCCAACACCCAAGATGTTTCCGTAGAAGAAAAGCCAACAGACAATCACACACGAGGGGATGAAAGATGCCACCACCTTGAAGAAGGATCTGAGAAGATGCTTGCAAAAGATCTTACTTGTGAGGAGAAGAGGTCCTACATCAATATGTTAATTAAGGAGGTATCCCAATTTGTTTATCACTGACTACTCACAAATAAGAGGTGTAGATGTAATAGAGCATCGAATTGAATTGAAACCAGGGACCAAACCCGTGGCTCAAAAGTTAAGTCAACTAGGATCTGTGCAACAAAAGGCTCTCCTACAAGAAGTGAATTGACTCTCAAAGGCTGGCTTCATCTATCCAGTATCCAACTCCGAATGGGTATCACCTATTGTAGTCACTCCCAAGAAGAATGGTAAGTGGAGGGTCTGTGTGGATTACAAACCCCTCAATGCTGCGACAAAGAGGGACCACTTCCCTCTCCCTTTCCAAGATGAAATTTTGAATGAAGTAGCAGGTCATGAATGCTACATTGTGTGTGATGGGTATTCAGGATATTTTCAAATTAGAATAGCAGAAGAGGAACAACCAAAAACCACCTTCATCACACCTTGGGGATGTTTTGCATTCAGAGTAATGCCTTTTGGGCTCACCAATGCTCCTAGCACCTTCATGAGATTCACAATATTTGTATTTCAACCATTCTTTGGAAAATATATAAGAGTCTTTATGGATGATTTATGTATTTATAGTTGTAGATCACTTCACTGCCAAAAGGTTGAAGAGGGGCTTAAGAGGCTCCATCAATTTGGGGGACAACTCAACCCAGAGAAGTGTCATATCGGTGAATCTTAGGTGGTTTTTCTAGGCCATGTGGTTTCTTCACAAGGAATTCAAGTGGATCCCTCTAAAGTAGAGGCCCTTTTGTCATTATCTCCACCAACAACAACTAAGGATCTAATGACCTTCAACCACAAAGTGAGGTACATGTCTCGCTTCATCCATCTCCTAGCAGAAGCCATCGCCCCTTTGCATAGGTTGGCAAACCGATCTACATTTGAATGGGGGAGGGAACATGCAAAATGTTTTGAGGAAGTGAAGGGCATTCTTAGCTCTCTCCCAATCCTAATGCCACCAGATCCAAAGGAGACCTACTATGTCACTCCAAGTGTAGGTTTCAAAGCAATTGGTATTGTTTTGATGCAAAAAGATCCTAAAACATCATACATGAGGCCGATCTATTTTGCAAGCAAGGTGATGACTCCGGCCGAGAAGGGATACACTAAAATGGAGAAAGTGGTCTTTGCAATCTTGTTTGCGGTAAGGAAGTTTCGATCGATCTTCTTCTTGTGCCATTTGTTTTTCTCACCTTAGAGCACAATCTACCATATGTAGTACAACACATGAGCCTCTCATCTAGAATAGCAAAGTGGGTGCTTGAACTCCAAGAATTTGAATAAACTTTCCTTGTAGAAGATAGCACAAGAGCAGGACTTGCAGACATTCTCACCTACAAAGTGAGAGAAAGGGAAGTTTCACGACTACAAAGAGAGGAAGGCTCAAAACAGTTCAAAGTGAAGGAGATTGATAATGCCCATACTTTATGCTTTGACTGAGCTTATCAACGCCAACAAGACAAAGCAGCAGGGGGGATCATCATTTTGAACCCACAAAAGGAGTTAATGGTTAGAAAAGGTATCACTCTACCCAATGTTCACTCTAACAATGAGGCTGAGTATGCTGCTCTAACCCTTGGGTTAGAGAATGCAAAGAATTAGGCATACAAAGACTTATTATAAAAGGTGATTCTTTGCTAGTGGTCAGGCAAATCCAAGGGACTTGGAGGTGCAAGAATCGTACATTGTTTGAGTGGCTTAGTAGTGTAAGAGCTTTGATGAAGGGTAAAGCAACATAGGTACAACACATTGTGAGAACTCATAACAAGGAAGCAGACTTACTCGCAAATGAAAAGCTTCAAATGGAGGTAGGAGGTGTGAAACTATATGAACCCAAATATCAAGGTCAAGAGGAGCTAAAAGACATTATTTTCTTTCTACAAGCAGGTGAGTGTCCCAAACACTTAGACAAGGTATATCACAAAGGAAAAGATTTGGTCTTGAGGAGAGTACCAGGTGCGCAAGAGATAGAGAAAATTCTTCTTTCATGTCATGATGATGTTTGTGGTGGTCACTTTTCTCAAGATATTACAAGTAGGAAGATTTTACAAGCAGGGTTTATTTGGCCGAGTTTACATAGTGATGCCCAATATTGGTGTAAGGCATGTAAGCAATGCCAAATTGTTGGGGATAGACGACTAACATATGAGCCTCGAGTCCCAATAATATCTTATGGCCCTTTTGAAAAGTGGGGTGTGGATGCAATAGGTCCCCTACCTCGTACTTCTACAGGGAAGGTTTTCATCATCATGGGTGTTGACTACATGACACGATGGGCGGAAGCAACAAGCACAACCCGAATCACAGCTGAAGAGGTATCAAAGTTTATTTTTGATCATATTTGTAGTAGGTTTAGAGCACCCCTAGAAATATTATCAAATCGAGGCCCGGGTTTTAGGGATGACCTTCTGAATGATCTCTTGAGGAGGTTAAAAGTGAAACACCTGCATTCCACACCCTACTATCCTCAATGCAATGGATTGGTGGAAAAAGTGAATGGAATGATATGTAGGATCATTTCTAAGCAGGTTGTGGACCGGCCTAATGATTGGGATCGCCATTTGACGGTTGCTCTTTGGGCGTATAGGACATCTTTCAAGGTATCTACCCAATTCACCCCTTTTCATCTAGTTTATGGACAGGAGGCACTTCTCTCCATTGAGGTAGAGCTCTCAAGCTTGCGCATTCTTGCAAGAGTGGAAAAAAAACCAAAAGAGGTTCTACGTGAAAGGATCTTAAATCTCCAACGACTTGAGCTAGATAGAGAAGAGTCCATTGATCACTACATCACCAAAGCGACAAGCCAAAGGAACAAAATCAACAAGAAGCTCAAGGGGAAAGGATTGAAGGAAGGTATGTTGTTCTTCGCTATGATAACCGACTTGATACTCGACTTGACAAAAAGTTTTTGCAAAGATAGGAGGGACCTTTCATGATAAAAACAAAGTTTGGGAATGGTAGTTATAGATTAGCAGATTTATAAGGAAAACTCCACAAGACCAGAGTCAATGGATGGAGATTAAAGCCCTACTTTCAACGTATCAATCCGTTGATAGGAATTCATCTACCTACATCGTCTAAGCTCCAAATTGGCATGGCTCCCTTTGGCTTGGCAAATGCTCCACCTATTTTTAAAGCTTTGATGTGCAAAGAAGAACCAGCCTTGGAATCTGAACATACCCAAGGCAACCCTTCCATCTCCGGTTTATGGGATTGAGGTAATGAAAAGCAGGTCTAATGGAGTAAAAGAGTGCATGTCGCTCCTCCTATTGAAAAAAAAAAAGGAAAAGGAAAAAGAAAAGGAAGAAGAGAAAGAAGCAACACCGTCCGCCTAAAGATATGAATATCTCTAGGCTTCGGGGAGGACTAATATGAGTGGCATAAAATGGTAACCATCTTTTTGAAACATTTTTGAGCCTACTCAACGTCCTCTTCCTCATATGTGTATATATTTTTCTACGCTATTAAGTTATCTAGAGTAACTCCCCCTCTTTGTTTAACTTTTGTGGCGACACATACATTGTACTCTTCCCAAAAATGTCACCTTAGTCATATATTTATATTACCACCCTTTTCTTTTTTGCTTTGTAAATAAAATTAAGCACACAATAACCAACTATCTACCCCAAACTTTCTTACCTCTTGTAAATTAGCAGTATAAAAATAATATATCCATCTTTCATCCCATATAGATAAATTACCATGGAAAATCAACTCTCCACTTGTCTTTACCAAAGATTATGGTCCATCTCTACAAGTCTTCTATGTCCCCTACATAGGTGGCCCAATATCTCTTAAGAATACACATATAGTTTTTCTCATTTCAAAAAGACTCAAATTGTATATTCTTTTCACAAGAAAATAATATTGGGCCCTCCTCTATTTTTTAAAGCATCATACCCTTTTGAAAAAGCATGATTCTCCTTGGATGCATACAAGCAAAGGGCCCATACAAGAAGACTTGGAAGCAAAAGGTTCCCTAGCCTAGTGTGGACCTTCCAAACCAAATTCCTTGGTGCATGGGCGTGAAGAATAGTCCAAATTCATATCAAACATGTTGAGAAGGTCAAATTTGCCTTTTGAAGCATGTCATTCCGAGCTACAGGTAAAAAGTTATGGTCAAAATAGTGTAAATCTGTCAGATTCGCAGCAAAAAGGAACTGTAAATCAAGTAAATCAAGAGGGTGAGATCTTATTTTGCCCCTACTCATCTTCTAGAAGAGCAATGAGTGTTCAAGGTCACTTGCATGTGATGGGACCAACCTAAAGATGCTGTCTAAATGCCAAGACAGACAAGTTGAGATACCCCGCAGGAGCCACCCGTAGGGCCTCATGGTGGGGTCCACCTACATTATGCACCCCTATGGAGCCTCCACGGTCTAAAATGATATTTTTGGTGAATAAATAGTCCATTTTATGTCCAATATTCAATGAGTGGTCAAAGGACACTTAATTAGGGCTAATCACTCACCCTAATTAAGTGTAGCATAATCCCACTCCTACACAACTATAAATAGCCCCCCTTGGAGAGACTCAAAGACACACACCTATATTTTCAACTTCATGTTGTTCTTGATCAATAGTAGAGAAAACCCCAACTCTCCCTCTTTCACATCCTCCCTCCTAACCCTCCTCTTTGGAGGAAGTGCAACTCTATCCTCCACTCTTTCTATTCTACAATCTCTTACTCCATCAACCCAATAAATCATTTGTAGCACCTCAATAACTTGTAAATACATCATGAACTCTCTCATGGTTATGTTAATGATCATTAAATCATCTTCAAAACATTCAAGTGTCACAATTCGTGATGGTTAGCCAGCGTCTATCTTCCCCTTAAAAGGTGTGCGAGAAATCAAGTAAGTGTTCTATTCTCAATTTACCATTGGTTTGTTTCTCCACACTTATTCAATCGGTCTAAAGAAATTTCTCACTCCAACTCTCTTTTGCTTCATTACATATGCATGTGGCTACCTCTCATGGTGATTTTATTTGTGTCATGGCATTGCATAGATGGAGATAAGCTCTCTATGCAAAGTGTGCTAGTTCGATGTAGGTGATTCTCTTGTGTGTTTGAGAGGCAAGTCTTGTGCGCATGATTTTTTGATGAGTGCTTGAGAGAGGAGGAGTTTGGATGTATCATGGGTATTCTTATGGAGAGAAGGTGAATGCTATTCCACAAATTGCATATTTCATTTGATGCATGGCATTGGGTTGCATAATCGTTGATGGTGTCAAGTGTCCAAAGTGTATATAGAGTAAGGGGTTTTCAAAGTGTGTTGCTTGAGTGGGTGAGTGCAAGTGTTATTTTGATTGGTTTCCTTCTCCACTCCCAAAAGAAGGTGGTGCCCCAAGTAGTGTGCGTACCTCTTTACGAACATTTTGTGAGGGTAGGCCCATTGGTTTAGGTTTAGAGGCCTCATTTTCAAAAAGCTCGCCCTCACTGGCAAATTTGGGATTTTTGGCTAATTTTCGGCCTATTGTTGGCATTTCTAGACGATTGGAAATTGAAAAATAAAAACATTGATAAAAAACCGGGTTCGCGCCTTTGATTCCGTGCCTTGTGGTGCATAAAACTCCTCATTGGATAGACCTTCACGGTCTCTTGGGACAGTTTCCTACGATGTTAAAAAAATCTTCTTCTTTCGGTCACTTGCACTCGTTCCGCGTGAACACCCCTCACCCTCTCTCTCTTCTCTAACTTCCCCTCTCTCCAGTGTTAGAAAGAAACCGGGGTACAGTGTATTTTAACCGGCTGAAATTCTAAAATTCCGGTTAGATTTTGAGCTTTCCTTGAAGAAAACCGGGCGATTACCACAAGTTTTAGTGCACTTACCGACAAAAGCTTCAAATTTTGAACTAAAAACCGGGATAATTTCAAGTTGGCCCTTATTTTCTTCGGTTAGGAAAAGTACAGCGCCGGACCTCCCTCTCTGTCTCCCCCTTTATCTCTCTCTCTCTCTCTTGTCTTGTTGTGAGAACACACACACACACACACACACTCTCATGGGACAACCCCTTTTTCCTCTTTGTCTCACTCTCCCTACTCTCTCTCTGCACTCACTTCCTCTCTTTGTCCCACTCTCCCTACTCTCTCTCTATACTCACTTCCTGTCCCTCTCTCTCTTCCCCTTTATCTCTCTCTCTCTCTCTCTCTCTCTCTCTCTCTCTCTCTCTCTCTCTCTCTCTCTCTCTCTCTCTCTCTCTCTCTCTCTCTCTCTCTCTCACGTCGCTCCTCGTGCTCTGTCCTTGACAACAACCCCACTGCTCGGATCCCCCGCTCCTGCTCTGCTGCCCCTACACCCGCACGCTCAAAGTCCTACCGCCTTCAAGGCTGCTGCAATCAACGTGCATCAATAGGCCGCCATCACCAGAAGTCAACCCCGTAGGCGGTAATTATACAGGTAAGAGGGTAAGTAGTAATTTCTTATTTTTTATTTTTAAATTTATTTGTTTATTTGTTGTGCATTAAAAAAAACACACACACACACACACATTTAAATTTTAAATTTTATTTTTAAATTTATTTGTTGTGCATTAAAAAAAACACACACATTTAAATTTTTTAAAAAAATAAAAAATAAAAACTTAAAAAACTCATAAAAAGGAATTAAAAATTTTAAAAAAAGGACTAATAAAAATTCACAAAAAAGGAAATAAAAATAAGAAAAAATTTAGAAAAAACATTGAAAAACTCACAAAAATTTAAAAGCTCATAAAAAAATCAAAAAAGTTTTAAAAAATCAGAAAAAAATAGAAAAAAAACATAGAAAATCCACAAGAAAATAAAAAACACATAGAAAAATAATAAAAATTCTAAAAGTTCATAGAAAAATCACAACAATAGTAAAAAAATTCAAAAAGGTAACAGAAAATTCACAAAAAAATCCAAAATTGTCAGGGAAAAAAAAGCAAATATTTTTTTATATAAAATCTTCAAAGAAATCACAAAAAAATTAGAAAATTACCAAAATATTCATTTACTCAAAACTTCCCAAAAAAATAATAAAAAGACTACAAAAATTAGAAAATTCAAAATTTTCCAAATAAATAGAAAAAAAAAAGAAATTTATAGAAACTGCTGGAAGTACCAGAAAGTGCCAGAAATAGTTTTAAAAAATCAGAAATTCACAAACCCCAAAAGCGAATCAGATCAAATGAGCCAAAAGACCAACTCAGAGCCGATTGAGCGGCAGTCAAATTTCAAAAAATTATGCATGCTATAAATTGGCTACTGCAAGTGTAGCAGTGCAAATTAGATTCCAATCGGACGAACAGGGGTACAACTTGCATATGATTGTAGATTAGGGTAGTACAAGCAGTAAAATTTTTGCTAATCGATACCTAAATCTGCTAGGAGATTGTTTTTTCAAACCAGCTTGACATGGACTCAAATCGAGCCAAGACTTCAAGTACAACAGAGCAAGAAGGTAGCAGTAGAAACTTTTGCACAAGTGCAACAGAGCAAGAAGGTAGCAATAGCAACTTCTGCACAAGTGCAACAGAGCAGATTTTACAGCTTTATGGCTACAATGGAGATAAAGTCTTATACATACATTGAAAAGGCCATAGATATCTAATGAGCAGTAAAAGCAACACAGGAGTCAAGATCCTGTTGATCAGAGTAAAGCCAGATTCAGAGAACTTCTAGATGTTCACAGACTTCAGTGGAGCCAGGTATTGCAAGCTTAAAGATGAAGTGCAAATAGAAGTGCAAAAAATCAACCCAAGTGTTTATCTAGAAATCTGCACAAGCCAGTGCAATCAGGGTCATTGTACATGGATTACAGTGGTCAGATATATAGTCGTGAGCCAGAGATGAAAGATCCAATAGATCAACTAGTAGAAGCCAGTCTAATTGGAGAAACAAGCCAAAGATGGTACAAAGGTCAAGATGGAGCAGTCTATAGCTTGACGTTTATTGTTTTAAAAGAAGATGCCGACTACTTGGCCAACATAGAAGCAGCAACTTCTCAGCTAGAGCTTGACGTGACAGAACCAAATGAAATACCACCAGTCATGGCGTATTGCTCAGATTGTGGACGAAAGAGTGGACATTTTTTTGAAGATTGTCCAAGAAATCTAGACAACAGGGACATATCAACTTCCAAGCAAGGTACAGAGCAAATTGGAAATGCGAATCTCGATGTAAGTGCATTCAACTCATCACTTTTAATGCAATTGGATGATTCTGCATTACCATTAGAAGCACCAGTAAAAACACTGCAAATTCAAAATCAAAAAGATGCACAGATACCTGAAAAGCTTGAAATTGATTCTTTGAACAACAAATTCTTACATGGATTTAGTAAAAGTGCCGAGATATCACCAAAGGTTGAAAAACCTGTTAAATTTCCAAATGATTTTGCATCCACTGACACAAGTGTGCAATCATTCATGAGTCTAAGGGACACATCAAACAGAATGATGTTAGCTTTGTATGGCACCCATAATTCATATGCACACACTATCTAGACCAAAAAGGGAAACTGTACAAAAAGGATCAACATGTGCTTGAACGGCCCACATACCAGCTCATAGAAGTGCCTCTAGTGATAGATCAGAAAGGATGGTTCATTTCAGAGGAAAGAATCTATTATAGCCCGTCCTCTTCATAGCTGAAGGATATTACCCGAGTGAAGCCAGAAATCTGTTTAGAGCCAAACTCTCCTCCATCGGAAATCAAGCTTCGATGTTGTGACCAAATGAGAAAAAATACTTTGACCAAAATAGTCGTAGATATAGACGAGAGTCTAGCATCTATGATGCATTGGGTCCTGAAACCACAGAAGCTCAAATCATAGCAGACCCATGGGATAGACAATATGAGGGAAAAGATAATGCTATCTATAGCTTGACTTGGGGAATAATTTGTCATGTTTCACGGAGATACATAGGAAACTATGCAGAAGGTTTACAGATGCCAAACATAAAAAATGATACCCAAAGCGTACCTTCACAGTCCCATAAGGTGAGACTAAACCAGAGCCAAACAATTTTGAACTCCTACAATGAAGGAGGCTATAGTGATCACCATAGGAAGGGGGGAGCTATAAATCCATCAAGCTCAGCTTATGTACCAGGAAATGCTACACCAGTTAAAAGGTCCAAAGCCTCCAGCAAACCCCTTCAAGACAGAAACCATTGAAAGATCGTATGGTTGTTGGAAGTTTCCAAGTGACCCAGATTCCCTCAGAATTTGCAGACAAATGACTCCATGAAGATCATCAAGGACAGAAGTTTCAGCTCATCTCCACAAATCAAAGTCAAAATCCAACAACTTCAATAGTGTTCAAATAGTTACATGTGACCAAAAGCTCACATATGCATATCGAGATGCACAAATATCAACAAGATCATGACCTTGTACAAACCCATACGGATGGCCCGAGTGAAGTCAAAGACTATCCGAAGATGATGCAAAGCCTCAAGCTGCTAGAACATGTGATATAAAAGACAAATTCAATGAAAGATAAAGTTCAAAAGGCTACACAAAGGTCACCACCAAAATCTCCTCCAAAGAGATAGATTGTGCGAGGAAGTACAATGGATCTTTTAAGGTCAAAGGTTACTCAGATGCAGGTGGACAATGCTCAACAATTCCAGACAAAAACTTCAATATACAATGGAAGCACGTGATCAAAGAAAAGAAAATGCAGATAAAGTTCAACCAAAGGGTGTTTCCATAGCAAAAGAAGTCAATTCAGATACAAATCTTGAGAAGATCAAGTGCAACATTGTTGGTGAACACGAAGAAAAGCTGTCAAGAGAAGTCAAGCTATATTTCCAACTAGACAAGAACCTCGTGTCTTTTTGCACTTGGAAAAGATGTGGACGACCACAGCTGGAAGATGCTTCTAAATTTGTGAGCATATCTGGAAACAAACGAGCAGAATGCCGGAGAATCATCTCCACCACCACTGAAGTAAGTTCACAGATCATCATAGTTCAATTTCATGTGATCACAGCAAAGGATATGCCAGACGACATCATAATGGGGAATGCCAATGGCCAAGAAGAGGTTAACATACAGAATTCAAACATGACGGAGTCATCACAGACAACAAAGAATGAAGATCAAGACTGGTCACCCACGGACGACAGCAAAAGGTCCTCAAGCACAGTTACAATGCAGATTGATATCAAAGCAGATCTCATTGAAAGCATATCTCATTGAATATGGTTCATCTCCATCGAACAAAAATGCAAAAGAACTTGAAGAAAATCAAGAAATAGCAAGTGCAGATCAAACAAAGCAAAAAGCAACCACGGAAGCTATTGAGCAAATAATATCATCAAAGCCATAAGTAAAGAAGAATGAGGGTGCAAACAATCAAGAAGAAATAGGAAGTCCAAAGATCAATCAGACAGTGCCAGTTGAAACAACTGAAGAAAGTCAGATTGGAAAACAAAGTCTCAAGCTACCCTCCATAGAGGCACATTTAGATCAAGATGAGACCATGGCAAAAGCAAGACATAAATCTTCAGTATAACCAACAATGAAATAGTTGTAATTCTCAGCAGTACAAAAGGAACAAGTGTCAGATATAATGCTCTATTGGATAAAGAAGCAAAGTACAATATAGTCGCAGACAACATTCAGAGTATTCTAGAGATTACTTAGGGCAAGCCAGGTAATAGAGAAATCATGGATACGGCTATAGGTCAAGAAGAAATGGTTGATATCCTTAGCATCCAAAATCATGAAGAGCAAGTAAAGTTTAAGGTGAAGCCCGTAAAAGACGTGCATGCAGATGTAATTATTGGATATCAGTGGCTAGACCAACACAAGGCCTACAAAGAGGATAAAATGCTAATACTTTCTTTTTCAAGAGGTAACCATCAACATTTATAGGTACCATTAATGTTAGATTCAGAGTTGCAAAAGTCACAAGAATCAAAGACAAATCTTGTCATTAAAGGTAAAGCTAAAGTGGAACTTCCACCAATTAGCAAAGAAGGTATGACATCATATGCCTCTACATTGAACAACCTTCATGGATCAGCTTTTTCAAGCAAGTCAAGCTTTCAAAACTTCAATTCAACTGCTGACCCAACTAAAACCTCTAAGGAGACACCCAGAAAATCAAAGGTATATCAGCCACAGTACTCAAGAATTCAAAGGGAGGTCAAGAAAGTGTTCATTCAGAGCAGTTTAGTCATAGTCAATAATCCAGTTGGGAATAAAGACAAGAAATCAACAGAGAAAGACAAACACATGGGATGGGTAGCATCATAATGGAGTTTAAAAGAATAGGAGTACTATGGAGGTAACAAACAAATATGGGTACCAAAACCACATGTTAGAGCATATGAAGTAACTTCAAGTCCCTCCCAAGTAAGAAGGACCACAAGTTATCAACCTAAGAAGCACGTATACAACAAAACAACATCAAAAGATGCTAAATTTAGCCACAGCTCACAAGAGGATACAGAACAAAGACGAATCTCAAAGAATGTTCCTCTTGGACAAGGATTTTACACAGGTTATACAAAGATTTGGCTACCAGCCAAATCAAAAGCCAATTGCAACTACACCAGGCCTTCATGAAGATCTCAAGAGCTCAACAAGACCTAGGTCTCAACAAAGTCAACAAAGGAGATAACAAAGGTCATCAAGAGATTTGGATTCCTAAATCTTCCAATGCTCCTAGCTAAAAGCCAAATGTCAACGATCAACAAAGGCCTACAACATCAAAGACTTTTTACAACAGGCCTAATTGGAGAATCAAACATATAATGGAGTCTTCACAGTCAAAGAAGGACAACCCAACCAATCCAAATGCAGATTCGAAGATGATAAAACAAGTATGGAAAATGAAACCTTCAATGCCGACTTGATCCTTCACTAATCCTGTTTTTTAGGATTCAAGATTACTATTAACTGAATAAATGTCTGTAGTAAGCATAAGAATGTAAAAAGTCAAGTCGCCAGGGTGCAAAAAACACTCTTTGGTATAGTCCGCTGCTGCTGAGCCATAAAATGAGCAAAGCATTAGTCCCAAAGCTTCAAGTAATATTAAACTATGTGCTAAGAGTCGTAGTTATTAGGGTTACACTCAAGCTGGAAGAGTTGAGCATATCTATGTCATTTCGCTCATGCTGGATGAGATGAGCATAAGAGTCGAAGTCTATTAACTTACAATTGGTGGAGTGTCGTAGAGTCCAACACTCACGCACAGTGCAAAGTGAGATGAGAGCACATATCCTCGTCAATGAAAACCATTCTTAAAGGGGTGCCAGCTTGCACAGCTATGTCGTATGCTCTTATAGCTACACCATCTTTCAAAAGAACCCCTCAAAATCTTTCTTGCACAACATATTGTTTTCCATGCATTTTTGTGTATGCATAAATAGGATGTTCTATCATTGGACATATGCATTAGACACTCTTTTTACTTCCACCCATGCACCTTGAGTGGACTACAATAGGCAAACCAATGTTACATCATGCTACCCTCTCATATTTGCTGTCCTTTTTAATTCCATATCTATCAGCAAATAATAACTTGAGTACTTTATTAATATTTCCAATGCTAATAAGTACTCCAATAATGCACGTATCCCAAAGGCACTTTTTTCCCATTGGGTTTTTTCCCTTTGGTCATCCAGGTATTAGACCCTAATTTAGGACCTCATCATTCTACTTCCCTTGTACATATTTTTCATAAATAAACAGTAGCTTCATCATTATGCTATTACAACGGACAAATGCAACATCATCTCTCACAAAACAGACATATTTGGACCACTGAAGATGCTGCAGCAAATTGAACCTCATCAACAAATCCAACAACAAATGAAGACGATCAGCCATCGACAACCAATAAAAACCTTCTATAGCCTCCATGGACACTTTTCAACAGTGCCCCAGGATGGGCACTAAAATCGGAAGAGGGGAATGTTAACAGAGTTAACATTAGTTAGTTAACAGAAGCTGCTAAAGACTAAGCCTTACGGATGCACATCAAAGATCAACAGGAAGAAGCAGTAAAGATTGGAGTAACATATTTTTTACGTTTTTCCAAAATGGTCACGTATTGTAAATTCTCAATTTATTTCAAGCCATTGTAATATTTCTAATGTCTTACGAGCTCAATGGGAGTTCCAAGCTGTAAACAATATGTTAGTTACTATGCCTAGTGATAGCCGTTTTTTGGCTCTCCGTAATTGCCATAGTGAGTTACCTCACCCTACCAAAATCACCTAAACATTGTGGCTATTCTTACCTTTTCATTGTACATAGGCGTGCATGAGTTAGGGGTCTTTTCCCATATCTTCTTAAAACCCTCAGCTAGCTAGTCATTGGGTTAGTTGAGCCAAAAAAATAAATAAAATCAAAAAAATAAAATATATTATGGCCCATTTGTGTGTATTTATTTCATTGTACATAGGGCCTAGATATAGGAAATTTTCATAATTATTTTGGTATTTATTTAAATATTTCCTCCTAGGTGTGCGTTATTTTCCTATATATGCTATGTACATTTAATCACCATTACCATAATATTTTTACCTATGTATTCTATAAAAAATCATTCCATACAAGCTTCTCTCATTTTTGGGCAAGAATCCACTCCAAGGAAAAACTTCAAAAATACCTTTGACCATCAGTCATTGCCTTTTACTAAATTCCTATTTCCTAGAGGTATTTTTCTTATCTCTTGTAAATACATATACTTCAATAAAAACAAATGAGGGTCCCCTCATTTGATTCCTTATATTTCCATATATCTCTTTTTTCCATTTTATATTTATATATAGCTGACACTATTCTAGATTCCATAAACTGTTTATATATACTAGCTTGTTTTTCCCCATCTTATCCATGTATTATATTTTTCATAATCCACAACCATGCATATTTTCAAACCCCTAAGAATCAATTAGGTCATGCTCTCATGCAAGGAGGGGCTCACCTTTGGAGCCATATGCAAATTCAACAAAAGGGGGGCCACTGAAGACTTTTTCATGAAGAAAAACATGTATTTTGGTGGGATTTTTTATATCCATTTTCCACTCCGAATTTGAAGCGGTGGTCAAAAGAGAAAATGTGGATCAAGAGCTATATAATCACCTAAAACATTTTGGTGATTTTTTGAGAAACCACCGGTGAGCTAGGATTTTTTGAGTGGACCCCAGTCTGCCCGCTTTTCTCACAAGTAGCCCATAGTCTTCTCTCACCTCTTTCCACACTTCTACACACACACACACACACACACTCATTCCTCTCAATCCCTCACTCAAACCTGCACCTTTTATGGTTTCTCTCACCTTCTTCACCATTAACCTCCCCTCTTACTTCCATAGCTCTCATATGAGCTCTACATGTACATACACCATCTCTATGCTTATCTCTATTACTTCCAAAGTACAATTTCATCTTACCCCTTCTCTATATACATAAAATTCAGCATGTAAACCATGCTTAACCTCTGCAAATTGAGATATCTCATCAACGGAATTGCCATTTTCATCGTGATAATCAGCCTTGGCGGCGGCGGCGTAAAGAAGAGAAGACGAAGAAGATGATCGATAGTCATTTTCGGAGCATACACAAGTAAGTATTTCTTCAAGCTTGACCATCACAAGTATTTCCTCACTTCATTCAAGCATCTTACTTCAACCATCCACCTCATTCTACCCATTGTAAATGTAACATTAACTTTTTAGTGATTACTAACACTAACCACTAACATACTAACACAAAATAGCCATTGACCTAACCATAAAAGACACCTCACCTCAAGATAGGTGCATAGTAAAACTCTCTCTCTCTCTCTCTCTCTCTCTCTCTCTCTCCCCTTCCTGAAAACTCTACTTTCACCCTTATCTAGCATCAATAATGCTCTCTTTTGAGCCCACATCCACGACTCAAGCAGACAAAGAAGGCCTGCAATGGTTTGATATTTAGAAAAAATCATAATTCTGATTTGGTAGCTTGTAAATTAGGATTTTCAATAATCTTAATGAGGGGTCTCCAACATATAATAGGCCTCTCCTTCTTGTAAAACAACCTGGAATATCTCACATAGCACCCCAACACTCTATGCGTGAGGAGAGACTTAGGTGTAGCAACCACTTTGTGAGCTTCACTCTTGGTGTGAGAAAAGCTTTCATGCTACACATTGCAAGTGAGAGAGCGTGAGTTCAAAATCTCAAAACCACTATTGTATATGTTCCTCCATCATCAATGAATTGAGGTTTGGTGCATCAAAGGCGTGATTCGACGTTCAAGTTTTCGTCCTTCCACTTGTGCGGTATGGTTTAGTGAATTCAAGGTGACTTGTGTATTTTGAGTTTCTATCATTTGATCTTGTTTTAGTGTGTTTTTCATTGCCAATTTTGTGTCCATTGTAAGAGGGTATTGCGGTGAGAGGTTCCCACACCCTGAGATAGTGTGAGTGTGTTGGCAATGTTTAGCATTCACTAAGCATTGAGTTAGTTTTGTACAAGATCTATGATAGCATCATAACGAACCATCTCCATTTGCAAGTCACAAATAAGGTATTATGCAAGATCCATTTCTCTCTCTCTTCCTTTTTCTCTAGCTCTCTCTGGTCCATTTTGTGTGTGTCTTGGTGTGAGGTTGCTTGTGTGTGTTTTGTGGTGCATCTTCTTGGTTGTGACCAAATATCTCTTGCATCCTAGTTTGCATACCATAACTAGGTGGTGCCCCTATCTTGTTTGGGTTTTGGCTGTGGGTTTATTGTGGTGTTGAGCTTGTGGTTGCCCCAGCCCCAATTGAGCAGCATGTTGGTGCCCCCACGGAGGACGGCTTGTATCTTTTTGTGTAGGTTAAACCTTTAGCATAGTCAAGTAGTTTGCATGAATCACGAGAATTTGTATGATCCTTTCATTCCCATTGAAGGAAAAAGGTACACATACTTGTTAGTACTAAGTTGCAATTTCAACGTGTAATTCGTAGAATTTTAGGTCCTCTTAGGTTGTCGAGATAAACGCTTCAGTAAATCCTTTTATTTTGCCTCTCATTAGGTACGACCTTAATTTGGACCTCTATATTTTTGTTTTGTTTTAAGCATTAGGTCATGCATAGACAATGGATAATGGCCCACGAATAGAGGTTTTTCCCTTCCATTTCACTCCACACATCAGAATAAACATTGCAATTAGTAGAAAATTCCATTTTCAACAAAGTGGTGTTCATGTTTGGTGCCCAAAGAGTAGGAGAAATTCTTGCGTCACCAAACCATGTCATCGTGCCTCTTATTGATTATCATAGGTCATTTGATGTGAATATTTTTATTTTGTTGTAGAATAGATTGCAATTTAGAAAATATTATTCTGTAAATCTTTTTTAAGAAAGAAAAAACAAAAACGTGTTGTCACTTTGAAACTGATTCAATGGAGGCCCAATTCCAAATGTCTAGATATCCTGTTTTCTTTGGAGAGCCTAAAGAGGACGCATAATTATTTTTAGCAAATTTCAAGATGTCTTGTCGTATCAAGAGGATAGTAACTGATCAAGAACGTGTAGAGATGTTTGAGGTGGTCCTTAGAAAAGATGATGGCACTTGGTTTGACTCTTTGCCTGAGGAAGTTAAAGGGAATTACACAGAAGTTCTGAATCATTTCAAGAGATACTTCTTTGATCCTCAAAACACTTAAAAGCTATGGCAATACATTGTTTCTCACAAACAAAAAGACTTAGATGACTACTACATGTATAAACAAGAGTTTCTACGTCTTTGGGCTGTATGGGTGAGAATGTTGCTAACCTTGGTGATGGTGCAGAGTTCCTAAAGAAGGAGAGGTCGTAGCCGGTCTCTTTCCCACACTCAAGATAAAAGTTAAGGCGGGTGCACCTGCTACCTTTGACGCAGCTAAAACTATGGCTGTTGAGAAGTATAGGAAACTCAAGTGTCTCAGAGGAGAGGTTCCAATAGAGGGTCCTAGAACTAAAGGAAAATTGCAAGCATCAACATTCAGAGAGATTCAGAAGGTAATAGCAGAGGTAATTGAAAATTTAAATGAATCCTTAAGTAACTTGTCAATTCACCTCGCACAAGCTGTAGGTCCAAAGGGACAAGCAAAGAAGTCAGAAGAGCAAGATCCACCACATGACCTACGAGAGTATTGTAATGTTGGAATTGCGGGGAGAGTGTGGACATGGGATGTATAATTGTCTTTGGCCCCGTGGGGAGCTAGAGAGACCTAACTTGAATTACCCAGTGATGAATGCAGGTGAAGGAACTAGTCAACAACCATGGATTCTACAATGGTTTACAAGTTGAAACGCAAGCTAGATGGTGAGATTGATTGCTATACGGCTCAACTTGTTGCAAAGGGTTGTGCACAACAAGAAGGCATAGATTATGAAGAGGCTAAATTTCTCCCATGTGTATGACTACTGTGCATTTTCTATATGCATTGGCAACTCATTTTGGTTGGGATGTACATCAGTCAAACATTGCTACTACTTTCTTGAATGATGACATATTTGAGGAAGTTTACGTAATGCAGCCTCGTGGTTTTGTCATTAAAGGGCAGGAAGATAACGTGTGCAAATGTAAAAAATCTTTGTATGGGTCGAAGCAATCTCCTCATGCTTGGTATGAGAAGGAAGACACTCATTTGTCAAAGGAGGCTTCCATAACAGTCCAAAAGAAATCACATTGTATGTAAAGTGTGACGGTGATCTACTTCTCATTGTGGTTCTCTATGTGGATGATTTGTTGATCACTGGACCAAATGAGAGACATATTACTGAATTCAAGTCTGATTGAATGCTACTTTCAAGATGAAAGATATGGGGATGTTGCATCATTACTTGGGTTTATAATTTAAGCAGTGTGATGGTGGTATTTCCTTCTGTCAGACGAGTTACATAGAAACATTGCTATGTATGTTTGGACTTGAGGATTGCAAACCTATTGCCACCATCAGGGACTTTTTGGACTCTTAAA
The DNA here is from genome assembly GCF_014529385.1 of Adiantum capillus-veneris. NCBI lineage: Eukaryota > Viridiplantae > Streptophyta > Polypodiopsida > Polypodiales > Pteridaceae > Adiantum > Adiantum capillus-veneris. The sequence continues at coordinate 121,612,441 of NC_140936.1, read as the reverse complement.
TGGACCCTATAAGGACTTTGACTTTCTTCCTCTTGTCCAAAAATGGGTGCACGGTAAAACTTTTACAAATGAATCCAAAACTTGTTGGACATTTTGGGTTTAGAATGTACTCATCAAGTTCTATACATTGATATATAGCATGCCATCAAATTCCTTATATTTTAGAAGATTCCATTTTTTTATGTGACAACTCCGTCTTATAAATGGAATCTCTCCTCACATTTCAACTTAAGTGGGGAGGCCATAATTTCTACAAATCAACTCCAAATTTTTTGTAGTTTGGGAATTTAGAACCTACTTTCTAAGATCTTTCCAATGATATGTTGGTTGATAGGGTTTTGACAAAGGGTTTATGTACTTCACCGGGTTGCCCACTTTGGACAAGAGATGCAAAGTCAAACCTCCTGAGAGTCTAAATTTTCCTAATATCCCATGGAAACAGGTTTGAAATTGAATCTTCATGATGCTAGGATCCTGCCGATGTCACTCTTTACCAAACTACTGTTGGCTACCTTACCTACGTACACAACACGAGGTGAGATATTCAATTTGCAGTTTCATAGGTTAGCAGATTCATGCATAGCCCAGGGTCTAAGCATTGCCAAGCTGTCGGGAGTATTTTTTGCTACTTGAGTGGCACTTTACATCTTGGCTTGTTTTACCCCAAGATGGGGGGATCGTTTTGCCACCAGTTATACATGCTTTTTTGGACTCAAATTGGGATGGTTGTTTTGACACACTAGTGGCCACCATGAGTGGTTTTTGTTTCGTGCTCGACATTTCATGCATATCATGGTTGAGCAAGAAAAAAACTACTCTGTCCACTTCTAGTTGTGAGACTGAGTACAAGGCAGTCTTCACAACTACGGTTGAGTGTGTATGGCTCAGACGCCTTATGGTGGCTGATTTGGGTGTTGGACAGGACACTACCAACACTATCTACATTGACAACCAGAGCACATTGGTAGTTGCAAGGAACCCAGTTTTTCATGCTGGTACAAAGCACATTGAGGTGCATCAACCACTATGCCAGGCAGAGGCTCTTAGCAAGAGAGATCTATTGGAATTAGGGTTGCAAGAAAACACACAGAGCTTGGAGAAGACAAAGGAAGCTCAAGGCACACAACAAAGAGTGAATTACTTAGTGTGCAATGGAAAGATAAGTTAGCCTTAGAGTGATGGATGTATATACATTGCACGGGGAGAAAAATCTCCTAGTGAGGGAAAAATGCCCCAACATTCCTAAGTGTGTTCACACACATCACTACCACATGTATATGGTAAAAAATCCCCCCTGGGAGTGATGCGGTGAATGAGAGCTGGCACATAGAGTATAGGGAAGTGCCATGCCCTAAGGACATGATTAATCCACAAAGGGGAGTAAGCCCAAAGTTTTGAGAAAAGATTCAAAGTTCTCATGAGACAATTCCTTTGTAAAAATATATGTAAGGTTGTCCTGTGTTGGCACATAAGACAAATTGATCTCTCTTGCTGAGAGCCTCTCCCTAACATAGTGGTAATGCACCTCAATGTGCTTTGTGCGAGCATGAAAAGTAGGTTTCTCACAACTACCAATGCGCTTTGGCTATCAACGTAGCTAGTGTTGGTAGTGTCATTTGAAAGTGAATAGGGTATAGGAGGGCCTCTTTATTTGGCATTTTAAGGGAATGCTTAAGCCAAGTTTGACCAAGCCTAAAAGAGAGGGCAAAAAGGCCTATGCTAAGATTTTTGAAAAAGCCATTTCCATATTTTGAATTTGAAAATAGTTTATTTAGTAACCCAAAAGAGAGGGGGGTAAATGAATTTTCAAATATCCTTTTCCCACCCCTCTTCTCTCTCTAACATATAAAACACTCTCTCCTCTCACTTAGAACTCATTAAAGGAGGCACTTTTTAGCCCCCCTGCAAGAGAAGCAGATTTTTCACATTCTCTCATTGCATTCTCTCTCTAAAATGTGACCCAACTTTCTCTCTCTCTCTTTCCCCCCTTTTCTCTCGTGTCACTTTCTCTTCCAATCATTAAGGAACATGCTTGGTTGTCTCTTTCTGAAAAAGTGCAGATCCTCCAAGGTTGCAGATCTGTCCTCTCTCGCATTCTCTCTCCCTTTATTCTCTCTCTCTCTCTCTCTCTCTCTCTCTCTCTCTCTCTCTCTCTCTCTCTCTCTCTCTCTCTCTCCCCCTTCATGCTTCTCCCACTCTAGTTCCAGCCGAGTGCAATGAAAAACTCCATTACCTATGTGTACTGCAGTATTTCTCTCTCTACAGTCATGATCAACAATTTGAATTCAAAGAAGATTGAGCTGCATTCCCTCTCTTTCTTCCCTCCACAACATAATCTTTTTCTCTTAACTCTGAGCACTCTCCACTTCTTTCCTCCATAGCCACCTTCACTTGCTTATAGCAGTCACCATTACACATTCTCACTAATTTGCTTGATTGACTAACACAATGTCATTCAATCCCCTACCTCTGCAAGACATTACTAACAAATCAAAATGATATCGATTAAACGTTGATTTAAAGCAGGAGTATACAACTATGCGACTTGGCACATCTAATCCCAATGTTGGAGACCAGCTACGTAACCATGGATGCAGGACAATCATCTTATGGGTTGATGGCCATATTTACCTCAGCAATCCAATGACCAATGCATCACTGACTTTCCAAAATGTCATTGAGCTACTTCGATTTATTGGAGATGGGAGAGATGGAATATTTGGCTATTGCTGGAGATTAAATTCAGCTTTTTTCAATGAAAGGGAAGCAAGAAAACATCTTTGTGCTACCTATTCTTCATTGCAAGAGAAGTACATGAAAGAGATTCAGCAAGTTAGAGAGAAATCCAATGAGAAGATGAAGCAGCTTAATGATGAGATGTCAAAGCTTATTACTAAGGCAGAGCATCAAAAAATGGAGCAAGAGTGTCATCTAGAAAATTATGTTTAGCTACAACACACTGCACGTAATATGGGCCGGTGAATCAATCATCTCACACACATTCCATTGGGCTATCCCATTCGCAAGCGCAAGAGACATGCGATGTCTATGCTATCTTCAAGCAGTGGAGCTCGAAAGAAACGTATCCGTCAAAATCGGTAGAAATACAAATACAAGCTTCTAATTTCGTACATTTTTTGTAGGTTGCTATAATATTATTTCAATATGTAGGAACTTGGCTCGGACGATGATAGGAATCAAGTCCAATGCTGAAACAATCGGACATACTTTGCTACAACATATCATCAAACCAAAGGAGTTGGTGGAGCTATTGGATGATCCATCCAATGCTGGCATTGCTAAAGTTTTACGCCAAAAGTATTTCAGTGAGCTGAAGAACATTGTTTCACCTCAAGAGATGATGGAGGTGTGTGATAACACAGGAATAAGTTTCAAGGCCTACAAAGCTTTGTATAGGCTTGTCACACTAGGTCACAGAGAAAAAGGTTTTTTAGGTTACTGCCAATGCCTTACAGTGTTAGCGTCGCAAAAAGGTGCACCAATAATGATATTGCAAGCTTGTTGGGTGGATTTCAATATGTGGAGGATGTCCTACCACTAGAAACAAACAAATCTTTTCGTTAACGAGTTCAATAATGTCTATGTGACTTGTTGAAGCTCTAAGAATCAATGATCAAATTTTATGGGTTGACATAGGAAGAGTGTGATGGAAAAGTTATATTTGTGATGAATCTTGATGAGTGCCAGATTGTCAAAGGTCAACGGCTCGAAAGGGTAAGCATTACGCTTATGAACAGAGCCTTGGTGGGCGTTGATGTAGAGCTAAATGCCAACCAGAAGGGAAACACCTTTGGAATACCACACATTTTATTGTATGTCCACTTTCATGGTAAGCCAATAGAAGTATGTCTCTACTTCTTGAAGATTAGGTTGAATGCCTCTATGCACCACATAGGGAGGAGCATGGGATTCATACATGACTTTCTCACGAAGGGAGTGGGCAACACATAGCCTATTTCCATGGAGAAGATAACCATCCTGCAAGGTGAATGGTTCCTCTTTCTTCCCCAAAGCAAGGGCTGACATTATATCTTTGAAGTCAGGGTCAATAGAATACTCATCTATCATGGAAGATAAATCATTGTGAGCTGCTATAGACACCTCATTTGACTTTTAGTCGTCGTGAAAGTGCATCGGCCACTTGATTGTGCTTACCAGCAACGTCAGCAATATAATATAAAATTGCGAAAGAAAATTTTTCCACCTCATTTGTTTGTCGAAAATCTTGGTTTGCGTCATGAAGTACTTGAGACTTTGGTGGTCTGTTCGTAAGAGAATGGAGCCCCCAATAAATAGTGCTTCCATGTGTCTAGGGCATGTAGAATAGCTAAAAGCTCTTTCTCATAAATTCCCGACCTATTCATCTGTATTGAACCTTCGGCTCTCATATGCTATGGCATGCCCTTCCTGAAGCAAGACTGCTCCAAGGCAATCACCACAAGCATCACATTTGACCTCAAATGGGAGAGATCCAGAAGCATGAGGACTGGTTGAGAGGTAAGCTTCTCTTTGAGCTTGTCAAAAGCTTTTTTCTCCTTAGTAGTCCATGAGTACTTAACGTTCTTCTTTGTTATGTAATGGTCCTGCTATTTGAGATGATTTTGCTATGAAGTGTCTATAGTATGCACACATTCCAATAAAACTTCTTAGCTCATGTAGATTCCTTGGATTAGCCCATGCTTTTATTACCTCTAGCTTTGATGGATCCATACGGATACCATCTTGAGAGATAATATGACCTAAGTATTGAATCTCTTGAAGGAAAATTTCGCTTTTCTTTTGGTTGAGAAAAAGCTTGTTCTCCCTCAATGCTTGAAAAATCACTTAGAGATGTTGCTTGTGTTCCTCCAAGGACTTGGAGTAGATGATGATATCATCAAAGAACACTCTAATGAACTTGCGATAGGGTCTAAATATTTTCTCTATTAAACGATTGAATGTGGCTGGTGCATTGGTCAAGCCAAAAGGCATGACTAGATATTCATAAAGACCAAACGTTGAACGAAATGTGGTCTTTAGGATATCTTCATCCACTATCCTTATTTGATGATAGCCATTTTTAAGTTCAATCCTACTGAAGTAGGTAGAGCCTTGTAGCTTATCAAATAGACCTTCTATCCGAGGCATAGGAAATATGTTTTTGATAGTGATATGGTTTAGTACTCGATAGTCCACACACATATGGTATGTACCATTTCTTTTGCACTAAAAGTATTGGAGAACAAAAGGGAGAGGAGATAGGCCTCACCATCCCTTTGTCTACCAATTCTTGTACTTTCCTCATGATCTTCTCTTGTTGAGCTTGGGAAACTCGATAAGGAGGCTTGTTAGGCGGTGAGATTCCTGGTAGGAGCTCAATTCGATGGTCAACATCCCCTCGTTTTGGAGGTAAGTCCATAGGAATATCATCGATGAAAACATCTTGGAATCCATTTAGAAAAGTAGACAAGTCTAACTCTGCTTGATTCATATCATTTTCATTTGATAAACCATTAGCATCATTAGTGGATTCTTTGACAAAAATCATGTACGCATAAATTGAGCTTTTCATTGACTTATCAAAAGCTGGTGAATTTACAAGTGGTATAGTACGACCAGACTCATTAGCATCTATATACGTGTTCTTTCCCTTGTAGGTGAAGTAGATTCTCCTTTTAGGGAACTTCATGTTGCCAGCCATGCGATTAAACCATGGAGCCCCTAGGATAGCATCCTCATGTTGGAGAGGATAGATGAAAAAGTCTTCTTTGTCGACATAGCTTTGTCCATGAAGCCTCAACTTCCCAGTCAATGGAGTAACGGAGGCTTGCTGTCCCTTGAAGGTTGTGTTAGCTGTTACAATATCTCCCATCTTGAAAGCTTGAATCATGAATCTAAGTATGTAGAATTGCTAAGAGTTCCTTTTCATATATGCCTACAGCTTGCTCAACAGGGTCCAGCCTTCGACTTTCATAGGCTATGGCATGCCCTTCTTGGAGAAAAACAGCTCCAAGGCAATCAATACAAGCATGGCATTAGACCTCAAATGGCTTTGAGAGGTCCGACAGTTTAAGCACAGGTTGAGAGATAAGCTTCTCTTTAAGCTTTTCAAAAGCATTGTTCTCCTTGGTGGACCATATATACCTAACATTTTTCTTGGTTAGGTCATGTAATGATCCTGCGATTTGTGAGAACTTTTCTATGAAGCGTCTATAGTATGCACACATACGTATAAAGCTTCTTAGTTCATGCAGATTCCTTGGATTAGGCCATCCTTTTATCACCTCTAGCTTTGATAAATCCATTTGGATGCCATCTTGAGAGATAATGTGACCTAAATATTGAATCTCTTGTAAGAAAAATTCACTTTTTTTCTATTAATATAAAGTTTATTCTCTCATAAAACTTGAAATATTACCTGGGGGTGTTGTTTGTGTTCGTCTAATGAATTAGAGGAGATTATTATATCATCAAAGAACACTCCAGTAAAGGTTCGGTGACACCTGAATAGCTTCTCCATCATCAAGCGGTTAAATTTGGCTGGTGCATTGGTCAAGCCAAAAGGCATGACAATATACTTGTAAAGACCAAACATAGTGCGAAATAAGGTCTTTAGTGCAAGGTCTTGATCAACTATCCTTATTTGATGGTAGCCACTTTTTAGGTCAATCCTACTGAAGTAGGTCGATCCCTGTAGCTTATCAAATAGGTCTTCTACCCATGGAACGGAAAACCTATTCTTGATAGTGATCCTATTCTTGATAGGCCTAAGAACCTTCTTGTCCAAATTTGAGCCGATCATTTTTCATTTGGAACAAGCTTTGGATAAAGTGAACCTTTCTTTTCCCGAGCCCTGCTTGGGTAGGTGATCGTCTACCAAGAAGAGAGAGCGGGCAAACCAAAGATTGGTGTCCTCTCCAGGTGATCTCTCTCTCTCTCTCTCTCTCTCTCTCTCTCTCTCTCTCTCTCTCTCTCTCTCTCTTTCCTATTGGTGTTCTTCGCATTTGTTTTTCATGATGTTCAATTTTCGCGCTGCACGGGTTTAGTCCCCCCCCCCCCCCCCCCTTCCCAAAAAAAAAACTCTTGTGTCTCACTTAGTCCTGTGGCTAAACTCCTTAGTATAGTTTTTTTATAAACTCAAGCTAGGCATGCGGACCTTTAAAAGTAGATGTCCAAGTCTCCAAGAGATTGTATTAGCTCTTATGACTTGTTGTGGATACAGCTCTCTTGGGGTGCTATCGTGTGCCTCAATTGACCTTCACTTCCTTTACGTCTCTCTAATTTTGCCATCTTTTACGGTATGTTCACGCTTACATTTTTATTTATCTACTTATTAGTGGGACTCTCGTTGCCTTCGATGATGGTGCTGGCTACGACACCAACAATAGAAAGCTTATTAGCGCCCCCCCCCCCCAAAAAAAAAAAAACCCTTTAAGGGAGCCATAGCTTCAAGGGCCCTTCACCTCCCTAAAATCTGGCATTGTTGACAGTCGGTGGGTGGCCTTGCAAAAGGGAGCCATCAACAACCTGTTCAAAATGTGCTTTGAGCCTATGGGGGATGGTTAAGGTAACCCCCAACGAAGTCCCCGTTCATCTAAGGTAAACGATGTATGTTGCTCCGCTGCACACGCATGCTATGGGGTTGAAGAGCCATCAACAACCTGTTCAAAATGTGCTTTGAGCCTATGGGGGATGGTTAAGGTAACCCCCAACTAGGTCCCCGTTCATCTAAGGTAAACGATGTATGTTGCTCCGCTGCACACGCATGCTATGGGGTTGAAGGGCCCTCCTCTTTCTCCTTTAAAGTGCATATGGGGGAGCCCTCTTATTGAATCTCTCTGCTATCAACTAAAATGATGGTGTGATAGTAAGAAGAATTACAATTGAATCAACCCAAACCCCCCGCGCCCGCCCCCCCCCCCCCCCCCCCCCCCCCCCCCCCCTTCTCTCTCTCTCTCTCTCTCTCTCTCTCTCTCTCTCTCTCTCTCCATGCACATTGTGACTCACTTTGAGCTGACAATACATCATAAAAAGCATTGCAAGCATGATAATTTGGACGGCAAAGGCAGTGCAAGCCTAGAGCTTTCTCATGCTTCGCATTAGCTCATTTAGGAGACTCAATTTAGAGGAAAACTCCCACTCCACGCACTCTAAAAACGGGAGAAAAATATTTTCTCTATCACTATTTAGCATATTTTACAATTAGTGTCATTCAAGAGATGATGTGCTAGATAGGAAGCTTCTCAGTGACTCCTTGTGCTTTTGAAAGATCCCCCCATGGAAGTGTGGTGCAAGGGTATTTTTTCCTCATGCCAGTAAGTTGGTCATCAATCATAGTAAATTGGAGTGCTACATGCATGACATTTATGGATAATCACCCTTCTTGCATCCTTTGCAAACAATGAAAAGCTCTCTCGATAGTTCTTGTTGGCCATATCTTCACATAAGTGGATCCAAGAGACTATATTTGGAGAGAAGCCTTTATTCCATATCCCTTGACCAACATCAATACATCGAGGATGGTTGCTTCTCAGAAAACCCTAGAGACATTCGTCCCCATGACTTAATAATAAGCTTCTGAATAGGCCTTGGAGACATTGGTCCCCATCACTTAATAGGTGGGTTCTCAATAGGCCTTGGAGACTGGCTTCCCAATAGGCCTTGGAGACATCCCCATCACTTACTTAGCACAACACACCCATAGTTGTGCCATCATTACCATGCACCATGGTCCCTCAGTCATCCTCTTTGACTCTAGGGCATTGCAAATTGCAAGCACTCATGTGGTAGTCATGCATATTTGTAGGCACGCCATGTTTGCTTCACTTGACGCCAAGTTTGGTGGTGGTTCCGAAAGTGTAGGACCCTTGCTTACCAAATATCAACATCTAAACCCAATTGCTTTGCAAGTTATGTAAGCCAATGCTGCTAGCACATCACCTTATGTTAGTCATTGATGGTCTCTCTCTCTCTCTCTCTCTCTCTCTCTCTCTCTCTCTCTCTCTCTCTCTCTCTCTCTCTCTCTCTCTCTCTTCACACACAAAATTTGACATTTACCCCCAAAGGTAAATTTGAGGTGAGGAAAGTTACAAAATTTAGATCTAAATTTTGAATTGAAGTACAAATTTAGAAAAATGTATTGTAATTTTTTTTTGCAAATAGTCATTTACAACTTAAAAAATATCAATCTATAGTTTTCTTGAGTGCCACGATTGGACGCTTGGGCTGGACCAATGACACGAAAGTCTTTGCGTTGGAGGAGGAAGGGGAAAAAGAAAAATATGACTCAATTGCATTGCAGAACGTAGCTGAAGGGCTCCAGCTAGAGAGAGAGAGAGAGAGCTCTGGACGGAATGCAACACTCCAGAAGCAGCTGATGGCAGAGAAGGTTCAAGTGGCACAATAGGAGTGTAGGGAGGTAAAGGGACAACATGGAAGGAAGTGAGAACGGCCCTTGTGGGGATGAGTGATTAACCCCCCCCCCCCCCACAAATCCCCCCCCTCTTTGCAGTGAGTGGACTCCCACATTCCAAGGGAGGTGGTGATCGCGAAGTATCTCCCCTCCCCCAAGTCAAGGGAGATCCCAGGAGAGACACAACATACTGCGTGCGCGCGCGCGCACACACACACACACACACAGAGAGAGAGAGAGAGAGAGAGAGAGAGAGAGAGAGAGAGAGAGAGAGAGAGAGGCATTGGCATCTAGAAAGAAAAACTTGGAGGCCTTCCATTGTGCTTGCAACCATTTTGAAGCATAGGCTTGTCTTTTTTATATAGATATAAGATAAGATCGTAAGTCTCTCTATTTTTTTTTTCACATAGATTTGTTGCAGCTGTGTGTGTGTGTGTGTGTGTGTGTGTGTAAAACGTGGAAAGATATAACATATTGGCTAATTAATGTGTGAACATGCTTAAAAATTAGAAACTGGTGGAAGCAATTTGAAGCATAGGCTTGTCTTTTTTATATAGATATAAGATAAGATCGCAAGTCTCTCTATTTCTTTTTTTCACATAGATTTGTTGCAGCTGTGTGTGTGTGTGTGTAAAACGTGGAAAGATATAACATATTGGCTAGTTAATGTGTGAACATGCTTAAAAATTAGAAAATGGTGGAAGCAATTCTGGGGGAAGAAAGAATGGTTGGGCAACGAATCGGAAGTTTTCCACTTGGGGTGTATTTGCCATTGGTTTCCTTAGTGTCCCTTGGAGCCAATGGGGATTGCAAGCTCTCTCTCTCTCTCTCTCTCTCTCTCTCTCTCTCTCTCTCTCTCTCTCTCTCGCGCGTTGTTGCAAATGCGCCAGATGTAGGAGGAGAGGCAGGCCTACTTAGAAAACATTGATGGCCAGTTGATCCCTTGTCATTTCTAACTAATTATATATTTCCAAGAGTCCTGCCTTGAAGGTGTTGAGGTTCAAGGAGGAGTTTTAGGTGGAGGTGGCCAATATAGAGAGAGTTTACTTCCTATCTTTAACGAAAAACCCTAGCATCAGAGAAGCTGATATAGTCTATACTCAACGTCGTAGACCTGTCTTCTACATGTGTGTTCCTTCTGACCTCGGTGTCCATCTACTGTATGAGCAGAAGCCAAATGGGGCTTAAGAGAGCATGGAGGATGATGACTCGGGCAAGGCAAGAGCGCCAATTGTGGTGTAGTAGGTGAAGTCAAGGCAAATTGGTGGGTTCAAGTAGCCCCTCTCAAGTCTCGCACCAACCATGCAAATGGCATGGAGATTGGAATGCGCTCTCAGTGCACCCTGCCCCGCATCTCCATGCCAATACAAAAAATCTCAACTCCTAATTCATTGTATACCCTCTCAGGACCCGCATCTCAAGGCCTTTTAGTGCTCAAAATTCCATTTCTGCAAGGTGGGTTGGAGTAATGGACAAGGTAGAGAAGGAAAGAGGCCATGTCGGCAAGTATTTGCAACCCTATGGATCAATCCTCTCTTTTTTATATTTTAATATAATATATAGATTCTTTTCGTAAATCTTATCATGTGTTATCATATGTCGCACCCACCTGTCGGCACAATTTTTGATCAAATTTTTTATGGGAATCTAGATAGATGCGCCTGGGTTAAGAGAAGTAAAAGGGATTGGAGGGGTGTCTGCTTTGAACAAGCCTTGGGAAATTCGAGGCGAACCCAATCATTCTCTTTGAATGGATATCTTTCTATGCTTGTCAGCAACACCCTTATGCATTTGTAGTTCGATGGATATAGCTTCTTTGATCTCAACTAACAAATCATGTAACTCCCAACTGTGTTCATCTAGAGCAAAGATCTTCCTATGTGTCTTCAAAATTGTAGGGATTTTTAAGCTTCATTTTATCACCTCAAAAGTTGTCTTACTAGGAGAAGTATGGATAGTGTTAGTGTACACATACTCTACACTCTACAAGTGATAAATATTTCTCCTATGGATTGGGTTGATCTACTTTTGTAACATAGGCTTTTAGTATATCTAGCACAATGGATTTAACAATCTCACTCTAGTCATCCATTTGAGGGTGATATGCCAAAGAGAAGTTAAACTTTGTACCCAAGTTTCAAAATAACTTCCTCCAAAAACTACTTGTCATATATCTACTCTACTCAATGAGCACACCTACTACCTAGTTGGTCTACTTCACTTTTCATTATGTGGAATCTTTTTACAAGATGCTTTAAGTCTTCACCCACTCTTCGTTTCAAAAGCCACAACAAAACCACTTTTTCTATCACTTTTCAATAATCACATTTGAACCCATCACGTTGAATGTCCAAGGGTCAAGCTAAACCACTCTACTCAATGAGCACACCTACTACCTAGTTGATTTACTCCACTTTTCATTATGTGGAATGTTTTCACAAGATGCTTTAAGTCTTCACCCACTCTTCATTTCAAAAGCCACAACAAAACCACTTTTTCTATCACTTTTCAATAATCACATTTGAACCCATCACGTTGAATGTCCAAGGGTCAAGCTAAACCACTAGGCTACAAGTCTATGATGGTGTGTAAGGTGGTTTTATTTATAAAAAACTGTTGGAATTAGGGTTGCAAGGAAATGCACACAGCTTGGAGAAGATGAAGGAAGCTTAAGACACACAACAGAGAGTATATTACTTAGAGTGAAATGGAAAGATAGATAGCCCTAGAATGAATGGGCATATAAACAATGCACGAGGGGAAAAACGTCCTAGAGAAGGGAAAAAATGCCCCAACAGTCCTAAGCATGTTCACACACATCACTACCATATCTATATGGTAACAAAAACAAAAAATTGATGCCCCCCCCCCCCCCCCCACCCCCCCAAAACCCCCAGCGCCATGAAGATGGCCAAAGGAAAAAACGATTAATAGAAAGCGTATGAAGCAAGCTGAGACGCACACCAAATCGCAATTAATAGCACCAAATCAAACAGTTAGTATCTTAAGTTCGACAAAAGCGACTGTGAGGGAGTGAGCCCAAGAAGATCAGACTCCGAGACCACTTGCAGATCAAAAACCCAAAAGTCAAAGCCCACATGATTCTTACGATGCACCACACCAAAGAAAACTCTAGCAGCAGAGTCTCCGTCTGTTGCAAACCCTAGAAGCAACTTTGGTAGCCGCCCATGACTGCTAGTAATCTCCCATCAGTCAAGTTGTGTCTCCGGATGATTTTTATGGTATGAGGGTGGATCCCTTTATCAATCGATGTACGAGGTGATTCTTTGGATGGTGGTTTTTAGACGCCATGGCTCAGGTGGAGCATGGCCTTCATTGTAACTTTTTGTTTTCGATTAATATATCGATATACTCACTATTATGAGTTTGGTTTATAAAAAAAACATCCATACATACATAACAAATAAATAGGTACACACACACACACACACAAATGTGTGTGTGTGTGTATATGTGTGTGTGTGTGTGTGTGTGTGTGTGAGAGAGAGAGAGAGAGAGAGAGAGAGAGAGAGAGAAGATGTAAAGTAGAGAGAAGGGAGGAGCTAGAGAGGGAGAGGTAGAGGTAGAGAGAGAAATAAAATTAAAGATAGAGAGAGATAGAGAGGAGGACAAATTAGAGAGAGAGAGAGAGAGAGAGAGAGAGAGAGAGAGAGAGAGAGAAGAGAAGGGAGATTAAAGAGAGGAGGTAAAGAGATTAGAGAGAGAGGAGGTAAAGAGAGAAAGAGGAGAGGTAGAGAAAAATAAAGGAGTTGAGAGAGAGAGAGAGAGAGAGAGAGAGAGAGAGTAGGGAAGTAGAGATAAAGAGAGGAGGTAGAGAGATAGAGTTAATAGACCGAGAAAGAGTAGTGAGAGAGACAGCTAGAGTGCTCAAAGTAAGAAAGAGGGAAAGTAGAGAAAGGAGATAGAGAGATAAAGAGAATCTAGAGAGAGAGAGAGACAAAGAAATTAGAGAGAGAGGAAGTAGAATATACATAGAGGAGATAGATAAAGAGAGAAGCTATAGAGAGAAACTTTTATCATCTATAGAGGTCAAATATGACCTACGTAACCAAAAATAAATAAATTATGTGGTGCATATGGAGCTAATAAGTGACCCTTAATGCTCAAGAATGGTGGAATTGAGCATCACAATAGAGAGTCTTGGGGAGGTCACTATGTGTTAATTTTGTATATCACATGCGTTCAAGGACTAATTCTAAAACTCCTTATCTATGAATCTTTCACAAAAAAAAACCCCTTTTTCTATTCAATTTGTTATTTTTTTTCCAATTCCATTTTATGATACCATTTTGTATGTGAAAAAGTAAGAAAAAATAAAATTCAATAACCCTTTCTGTTGCAATCATGTGATAGTCACTTAGCTATTCACTGCGCCCCTCCCCCCCCCCCCCCCCCCCCCCCCCGAGAGTAGAGAATCCACCTATTGATTGGGAGAGAAATGTGTGTGGGAGAGATCATGACTGAAAATATGGAAAGAAGACAAAAACGAGAGAGAAAGAAAGAAGTTAGAGAGAGAGAGAGAGAGCACATAGAGAGATTTTAGAGCTAAGCTAGAGGGAGAGCATGAGAGAGAGAGAGAGAGAGAGAGAGAGGGGTGAAATCATGAATAGGTGGAAAGCTATATATGTGATATAATTAAATAGCATAGCATGACATTGGGGGTGTGGTCAATGGTGCCATATTTCAGACGTCCAAATTTATATTCTAAAAAACGTTATACTGAAAAATTCAGCCTTCACACACCCACTTTGTTTCATGAGTAGTTGGCAGTTTCAAACACCGTGCCCCCCCCCCCCGACCCCCCGCCTCTCTCTCTCTCGCGTGCTCAAGGTCTACTGTGCTTAGAGCTTCTACTGTGCAAGCTTGGCTGCTTCAAGGACAATTGCAGTAACCGCCCTCTTCTCTTCGAGGTATGTATCTCCCATTGAACATGTACACTCTCTACTGCTTGAGCACGCGCGCCCTACTTGGGATCATTTAGCTACATTAAGCTACATTTGGAGCTGCATGAGTGCCACACCTTGCTCATTTGCAACAAGAGGCGAGCAAAACCTAATGTTGCTACTGGATGCATGAGAGGATATAGACTCCCGAGGTAATTTGCTAGTCCACAAGCTGCATGCAATCTTGGGGCAAATCCCATAGCACATCACCTTGAATTCCCTGCTTACAAGAGCAGGCCCATGAAGTTCTTGTTTCTTTTTAGCAGGGATGATACGCGATGGCACACCACATCTCATGAGTTCATTGGATGATGTGCAGGTATATTACTTGAGATTGCATCATGGCACCTTCCTCAAAGCATCTGATTCAAGCAAGCAGCAGTCTAGTTAGGAACATCGAACCACCTCTTCATACGAAGTTTTGTCGTCTTGCCGAGGAATTTCATATGGAGCGTGGATTGCCATTGGAGGGAGTTGATCCACATAGCTTGACAGGAAACAATGACATCTCTGAGGAGGACTAGGAAGCTATCTTTATATGTCCAAAGCCTGTTCCGGGTAGCCAGAAGAAAGTGAAGGCATACCATACTCGGTCGGAGTTCTTACAAAAGCTTGTGTGGAGACACTCGGATGTCTACCAGGAGGGTCCCTTCATGTATGAAGTAGGGACTCAATTTGCAAAGGCATTTGCATTGGAAAACTGCAGTGAATCTGGAAAACATCAAATTTCTTGGGCTATCTTTGCAGAGAGGGCAATGAGAGCCTCAGAAGAAAGACACAACTTGCAAAACAAGATCAAGAGGTGGGAAGAGCAGATGAGTGGTAGAGGGAGAGGTTCCAAAACCACTGCTACCTCTACCAGATCATCATTGAAAACAGAAGGTACATATGTACCATTGTCAAGCGTGCCTACAGGAGGATGCCAGGTACAATTGGCAGAGGTGGATAGCAAGGCACTTGCAAAAATGAAGAATATTGTAGAGGGCAGATTGCAAGACTATAAGTCAAGACTTAAGGGTGCAAAGAAGCAGGTAGAGGATCAAGTGAGAGAATTGCATAGGGCTGAGGGTGCTCAAAGCTCAAACACTTTGGCCATAAAGTTGCAAACGGAGATTGATTGCGTGCAAGACCCTGTAGCTCGACAATGCCTGATTGATTTGATTGGATAGTTCTCAAGTACTACTAGAGAGAACGTTGCTGAATTAGAAGCCAATGTGGCTAAAGCAAAGGTGCATACCCTCCTACATGTGCTTCACTTTGTTTTGGAGTATGTGGTTCACTTCCATGTGGTTATGTGGTTAGAGTGTCATGGATTTTATGGTTATGTACTGTATGAGCATATTCTATTTTTGCTATGTGCTATATAGCACAAAATATGTGTTATATGGTCACAACATAGCCATCATCTTCATGGAGTGGGTGGTTATATGCTATGTGCTATGTGCTATATGGTCACAACATAGCCATCATCTTCATGGAGTCGGCGGTTATATGCTATGTGTGGTTATGTGCTATGTGCTTTATAGTTCAATCTAGGTGCAGCATGTTCACAATAGTACCCTCATCTATTTGGAATGTGTGTGATTCTATGCTATGTTCTCTGTGTGGTTATGTGCTATGTGATACATAGCACAATGGACATGTGTAATATGTGCTATATAGCATACTTGTATGCTATATGCTCATAGTATAGCCCTGAAGTGTGTGTTAAATATTGATATGTGCTACATAGCACAATCTTTTTATGTGCTCTGTGCTAAATAGCACATTTTGTGTGTTATATGTTCCCAATATAGCCCTGGAGTGTGTGGAATAGTGAATTGTGCTATATAGCACAATCTCTATTTTTGGTATGTGCTACATAGCACAATATTTGTGCTATATGCTATGTCTCATATAGCCCACTGCATATCATATACCCAACAAGCTTGTGCTATATAGCATATAGAGAAAATGTTTCGTCTATATCTGGTATTTTAAAAAGTCTCTCTGCTATGATCTACAGTGCTACTATATGTAGCACTTATAGCACATTATACTTGGACTGTGCTATGTGCTATATAGCACAGTGCATAACATATACCACATCAAGCTTTTGTTTATAGCATATAGAGTAAGTGCTTGTCTTATATGTGGTATTGCAAATAAGGGATAAGATTCACGCTACATGTTCTTTTCAGCAATCTGCTTTTGTTGGGTTATTGAGACTTAAATGAGATGTGTTGTCTTCTTTGTTTCACAGGCACTACTTGCAGAAGTAGAGACCAACATAGCACAGGAATCAGAGAACTTTAAATTTTGTGTTACCATGGAGAGGACTTCTCAACGTGGGAGCAAGTTTGATGAAGCCTTTTCCTCCTGTGGATTTTAAGCAGAGCATTAGCGAGGTGGCACTTAATGGGTTCTACCATTGTGTAGGATTTGGATTCCCGTTTGATGCTAGAAGCTTGGATGTATTCTCCCTGCCTTGCACCCATGTGTACCATATGCTATGCTTCAAGCATGTATGTAGGGACTATGGCTATTGTGTTGCACTAGATTGCAAGATGTTTGTTCCCCCTAGAGCTAAGCATATGACTGGTCTGAAGGTGAAGAGTGAGATGAAAGAATCAAGTGCAGGTAGTCATTGTGTCAATTATTTACTACTACTATTGCAGGCCCACTTTCCATTGGTAGTTTAAACTCTTGCATTTAATGAAATCATTTGCAGGTACAAACATCCCAGCAGAGACCTGTATACAAGAATCATTGAGGACATAAATAGAGAGAGTCTCTACGCAGGCCACTGGTAGGTACCAAAATCAGTATTTATGTGTGTATTTTGGGATACTCCAAGTGAGACTTTGTAAATAGCTTGCTTTGTAGAACAATCATCGCATGCTTGCTCCAACAGGACAATGCATTCCAAAAGGAAGAATGGCCTGATTACCCCAGGGATGCAGCAAGGCCTTGAAGCGGAGTCTACCCGAGGGATGCAGCCAGCCCTTTGAAGCAGAGTCTGCCGTAGGGATGCAATACGTGGAGTAGTTGAAGACATCTTGATGGCAAAGTCTTCTGCAGTCAAATCACCTAGGCAACAAATAACTCCAAGAAGGCTGTTGCGTTCTCCGTTGAGTGCCAAAGAATCACCAAGTGTGGACACTAGAGATGAAGCATCAGATGAGGCAGTTGTCGATGCGCTAAAAGCAACACCCCCTCCAGCACGGAAGAAGCCAACACCAAAGCGCAAGAAATCGACTCCCAAGAACTTAGGTGGAAGTCCCACAATGGATATACCTCTTGATTCATTTAGGAAGAGAAAGAAACCAAATGCAAAGCAATGAGTGTGTTTTTGTTGTAACTTCATGCAATTAGAAGATGTCTTTAGAAGGCATGTGCAATCCATTTCACCCCTATTGTATCCATGCACATTGATGAATCAAGTGTTGGAATTTGTTAATGACATGTCTCTTAATTCTTTGCATCTAGTAGTTGCAAACTATTTGATTTATTTTCTGTACATGTTTAGTAATATGCTTCTACTTTCTCTTATCGTAGATAATCAAGAAGCTGAAAAAAGAGGAACTTGCATGAGACGCACTCGCTCTTCAGGGTTTCTAGATGAGGGGTCTATAGGTTCACTGGCTCAGTCTTATCCTGTGAAGAATCCAAGAAGGGGTGCTACATCTTCCAGGGGGGTTACAGGCAAAAAAAAAGTGTTTTTTGATACAGTTGAGGGGTCTATAGGTTCACTGGCTCAGTCTTATCCTGTGAAGAATCCAAGAGGGGGTGCTACAGCTTCCAGGGGGGTTACAGGAAAAAAAAAAGAGTCTTTTGATAAAGTTGATCCCTGCACACCTACTAGTACTGTTGAATTTGTTCCAAATGTGCCTAATGCAGTTGATGTGCAGGTTGTGCATGATAATGTGCATACAGATGTTGATCGTGCTAAACTTGAAAAGGGTACATTACCCACCCCCACCACATTTGAATCTAGCACAGATGCCATTGATGATGCTATGGTAGTTGATGCCTGCACAGATGCCATTGTTGATGCTACGCTAGTTGATGCCTGCACAAATGACATTGTGGTTGCTATGGAAGTTGATGCTCGCACAGATTCTGTTGCTGATGGCAATGTTAATGATGGTGGAACAAAAAGTATTGTTCATGCTGTCATAGATTCCCTTCTTGATGCAGTTGTGGCTATGGGTACAGATGCCTTTATTGAATCTGGCACAGATGCCATTGATGATGCTACCACAGTTGATGCCTGCACAAATGCCATTGTTGATGCTATGGTAGTTGATGCCTGCACAAATGACATTGTGGATGCTATGGAAGTTGATGCTAGCAAAGATGCTGCTGCTGATGGCAATGTTAATGATGGTGGAGCAGAAAGTATTGTTCATGCTGTCATAGATGCCCTTCTTGATGTAGTTGTGCCTATGGGTACAGATGCCACTATTGAATCTGGCACAGATGCCATTGATGATGCTACCACAATTGATGCCTGCACAGATGCCATTGCTGATGCTATGGTAGTTGACTCCTGCACAAATGACATTGTGGATGCTATGGAAGTTGATGCTAGCACAGATGCTACTGCTGATGGCAATGTTAATGATGGTGGAATAGAAAGTATTGTTCATGTTGTCATAGATGCCCTTCTTGATGCAGTTGTGACTATAGGTACAGATGCCACTGTTGAGGATACCAGAGGCATGGGTGAGGAGGTCCTCATTGAGAGAGAAGCTGGAACACGTGAGGTAGTGGGTGCAAGTGATGTCATAGCCCAAGCTGAGGTGGTTTGTCCAAGTGATGCAGCTGATGACATTGTTAAGGTAGAGGAGGCAAAGGGTACAGATGCCGCTGTTGAAGATATGGGAGGCTTGGGTGAGGAGGAACTCACTAAGAGAGTACCTGGAATAGGCTCAACAGTGGGTAACGGTGATGTCGCGGCTTTTGCCAACACAGCTGAGGCATACGACAGAGCAGTTCAATCGAGAGAGGCAATGGGAGAAGTTCTCGTGGCTGCTACAGACATGAAAGAGACAAATACACATAATACAACTGAGGCATGTATAGAGCAAAACAATGAGGCAGGGAAAGGCACAGAGGTGCCCACTGACAGAGTAGCTCAATCGGGAGAGGCAATGGGAGAACATTTCATGGCTGTTGTGGACACGAAAGAGGCAGTTGCACATGATACAACTGAGTCTCGTACAGATCCCACTGTTGGGAATACCAAAGGTAAAAGTCCAGAGGTCCCTATGGGTCGAGTGGCTGCTACAGATACAAATGAGGCAGGTACAAATAATGCTGATAAAGAGGCCAAAAATGGACATGAATATGAGAGGCAAGAGAGGCCGTGTCTTGTGGTAATGCCAATACAGATTTTTGCACTGCCTCCTGCGTCTTTTGAGGACAAGAAGAGAAGGGACAATTTATGCATCATACTGGATGTGAATGGGCTTCTCATAAGGAGTTATAAGGTCGCCTTCTACAAAGGAATAGCGAGAAGTAGTACTCATGATTGGGCAAGATCAAGGTATCAGGTAGTCATTGGGCCAAATGCTACAGGAAAGATGCAATTTGAATATGTGGTCAGGCCCAATGCATCAATCTTTTTGCATGCACTCTTGCAAAGAGCACAAGTTGCACTATGGAGCTGCATGACCCAGGACAATCTAGCACTTGCTTTGAGTGCATGCTTTCCTAGGCTGAACAAACAGCATTTCCTCGATATTACTGGTCAAGAGGGGTGTAGAGAGGCGAGCTTCAATCTAAATGAAGTTCCTGGGATCCCTCCATGTAGAGATAACGCAAAGCCCATATTTTTCAAGTGTTTGAAATAATTTTGGAAGCACCATCCTAAGTTCACCATCCTAAGTCCATCCTAAGTTCAACTCTGATAATACACTGGTGGTGGATGACACACTCTACAAGTGTATGCTCAACCCTCCTGGGACTTGGGTCTGTTCTGCTTCATTTGAACCAGCAGATATTTGTCAGTCCCCAATTTACCTGGTTAGCACATTGTTCCCTTGGTTAGTCAAGTGGACAGTCTCACCCAGCCCTACTGCTTATGCAAAGATGAACCAATTTGAAAATTCTTCGGACATAGTGTCTGCTCGTGTCATCAACCACTATAGAAGTCAACGAGAAGTATGTAGGGAAGGTTGATTGTGGTTATAGAATCATGTATACAACATTTCGCACATTGAATGTACTTGCGATTACTATACAAAAAACTGACCTGTTCAAAGTTCTCTAAACTTAATGATTTAATGATGTAATTTTATTTTGCTGATATGATGTTGTCATACTGTGATAGAGTCCTGCTACATGGCACACATAATAGCATAGACAGGACCATCGGGCTATTATTACACATAGTTATGCTATATAGCACTCATACTGCAAGAAATACTATGACATAATAGCATAGATAGGGAGATTGGCCTCTTATTACACACACTTACGCTATATGGCACACATAGTGCTCTCAATATGTAATATATCTCTTTCACATACCACACATCATATCATAGACAGGAACATTGTGCTATGTGATACACACACTTTTACTGTATAGCACACATGTTGCTATCTTACTACAATAGAGTCCTTTTATAGCATAGCAGGGACATTGGACTATTATTACACACACTTGTACAATATAGCACACATAATAGCCTAGGTAGAGACAATGGACTATCTTGACACATTACTTGGCTACATATCACATATAGTAGCATGTACACAACTCCATAACACCCAATGGGTAGCTATTCATAAGAGTGAGATGATTGTAAGAATGAGACATGTTTACCTGAGATTCATCAAGAAAGTGAATGGGATGCTCTTGATAATGTTTTCTTCCCAATCGTTTCCGACAAATATCTTGGCTAACTTTTTTCAAGGTGCAACATGTTCACAATAGTAACCTCATTATCTTAAATGTGTGTGATTCTATGCTATGTGCTCTGTGTGGTTGTGTGCTATGTGATACATAGCACAATGGACATGCGTAAGGAGATACTAAATGGTGAAGGCTATATAGAACATAATATAAGCCTGTTAAATAGGTATCATGCTGCTTCATAGGGCATGGCATTGTAAATGGTTTCATGTAGTTCCGGAGATAAATAATATGTCTTTGAGGTAGCATCTACCAAAGGTGTAACATTTAATGGCCTAAAATCTTATTTGTAGCGGAAATTAGCATGAACATAGTGGGCATTTCATTAGAATAGATTCCTAATGATAATTACAAGAGTGCTTGGGTGGAGAGAGCAACAAAAAGCATAACACCTAGTTAGATAGCATCGACAATACTTTCAAAAGAGAGAGCAATTAAACTATTGACAACAGTTGAGGACCGGATTTGCATGGAGCCGGTCCCCCCTCCAAAAGGCTTTGTATTATGGTTTCTCCCATCAAGAGAGACATTGTACAATACAATTCTTTGTGTTCCTTCAAGACTAGCTAGTGCAATGAAGATGGAAGCTTCATACACCAAGCAAAACACTTAATCAAACACAACTTGAATTATCCCCGTTCTCAGACCTAAGACCTCACACACCTTCGAAGATGGTGAGAGCTAGCAGGGTATGAGAGTAGATTGAGAGGAAAAAAGAAGTATCTTACGAGAAAGAAGTACATCTCCTCACATAATCACTCATATTAGCATAGCTTAGCTTAGTAATTAGCTTGGTAGAGAAGATGAGCATGCATTGAAGCTTGGCTCTTGGTTGGATTTGCATCCACATGCCAAGAGAGTGTTGATGTAGGCTTCTATCTCACAAGCTTGGAGTAGGTGATGAGCTCTCCATTAAAGCTTGGGAGGAGATAGAGTTTTTTCCTTCACACATGGTCAAGTGTGAGAGTGTGTGTGTGTATGCCAAGCAAAAATCAGCCCCCTCTCTCTCTTGGGCGAGCCCTAGCTGCTAAGTTAGGCTGGCTTTTGCCTCATTGGACCTCCCCAGGTCAAGCCAATAGGAATTAAGCAGCATAAGTGATAGCCTTCTGACATGTGTCCCCCTTTCCCCTTTTGTGAGAGCTTTAGATAATTAAATAATTAAACTAAACTCTCATTGGACCCCTTTGCCTCCTGGCCAATAGGAATCAGGCAAGCCATGGGGCTTCTGAATGCTCATTGGACCCCTTGGGAGACTGCCCAATAGTCTTCTAGGACACTTAATTCTTATTGGTTTCTTTTATTAAATGTTTTTAAATTAATTAAACTAGATTTACTCTAGCTTAATTCTCATTGGTCCACTTCAAGGGTCTTCCAATAGGAATTGGGCACACCTTGTGGGCATCTGGCCTAGGGAGCTGACATGTGTCCCTCATTCCCTTTGTGTAAAGGGAGCCTGTGTGTGTGTGTGTGGTTTTCTCTCTCATCCCCTAGCTTTGGGGCTCGCCCCCTCCCATGTAGGGATGCAGAAAGACTTTTTGGGCACCACACTAAGCATCCAATTTTCCCTAAGGTTGACCTTTGGACACAACCTTTGAATTTTGGAACCTTAGCATTTTGGAAGTCTTAATGGGCTGAACCTTAGGGTCTTTTTAGCCCGTTGTTTCACATGGCTCTTTTGCAGATGGCCCCCCCTTTGGATCCCTATTTTCCCTCCTTTGGATCCCTACTGTGGCCGGTCTGCTAACTTAACCAATATTCTAGCTTTTTCTCCCTTGGCACTTCCCCACATTAAATGATCAGTTTAATATGAGAAAATCATTTAGGAGAATTAGATATTGATTATTATGACATTACCTCTCTCTTGAAATCATAGTCGTCCTCGACTATGGTATAGAGAAGATAAAGCATATACATGAGTCCTTTTCTTAGCGGGTAGAGGATCCCTATGTTACCCTACGACATCATTCCATAATGGATGACTAGTCCATTTGGCGCTTGAGAGCCTAAGGCTGCCGCAAGCATGTCTGCACATTAGTCCTATCAGTCTTCCATAGTAGAGTGACAAGCTCTACTTGGTGTTTGGGAGACGTCGTCCCCACAAACTTGATCTAAGCATGCATACTACTTCATTTTTGTGCACAAATCAAGAAAAAGAGAGTCTTATAAGACAAAAATTTTTGTTCATTTTTAACATTTTGTACATTTGCTTACTCTTGGGAAGCATTGTAAGCATTGACAAGGTTTAGGTTATCCTTTAATTGTATGCCTTGCATCCATCTAGCATCTTCAAAAGGATAATTCTTAAACTTAATAAGATATCGTCTGATAGTCTTACCGCCTCTTAATACCTTGTCTTCATGTCGGAGAATGGACTCGGGCTGCAGCACCTCGTCGTGGTCCTCGATCTCCGGTGGGTCTTCAATAGTTGGTTCTTGAGGTGGCTCTCCTTTGTAAGGCTTTAAAAGGCTCACATGAAAAGCATTGTGTATGAGCCAATGATTGGGCAACTTAAGTTGATAGGCCATCTCATTGATTGGCCTAAGAATCTGGAAGGGACCATAGTACCTTTTTGCTAGTTTAGCATAGTACTTTTGGTGGCCCGTAGGATTCTTGCCCGTCGTGTGCCTTAATCGAGCCTTGGGAAACTTTAACAAGACCCAATCGTTTTCTTTAAAGGCTTGGGCTCTTCTGTGCTTGTCAGCAGCAGCCTTTTGCCTTTGCTGTGAGATAGAGATAGCATCCTTAATCTTTTGGAAAGATTCTTGTAGGTCTCGGCTATACTCATCTGCAGCGAAGATCTTCCCATGTACCTTAAGTAGCAAGGGACTTTTTGATCTTCCCTCAATTACCTCGAAAGGTGCTTTTCCTGTAGAAGTATGCACAGTGTTATTGTAAGCATACTCTACTAAGGGTAAGTACTTCTCCCATTGGGATCTTTGATCTACTTCCGTTACATAGGCTTTTAGTAGATCGAGAATAGTTAGGTTAGCTATTTCACTTTGGCCATCCGTTTGTGGATGATAGGCCGAAGAGAAGTTTAGCCTTGTTCCTAAATTCTCAAAGAGACCCTTCCAGAAATTACTGGTCATTCTAGGATCTCTATCCGACACTATGGACATTGGCAAGCCATGGTACTTGAAAATTTGTGAAATGAAGAGGGTTGCCATTTGATGGGCTTTGATAGTCTTTTTGACAGGTATAAAATGAGCTTGTTTACTGAACCTGTCTACTATCGTCCATATTCCCGTATTCCCATGGATAGACTTAGGCAATCCAAAGATAAAATCCATGGATATGCTCTCCCACGGTGAATTAGGAATTGGCAAGGGTTGAAGCAATCCAAGTTGCTTCCCTCTATCAAATTTTGTCTTTTGACATACCACACATTTGGAAACATACTCATGTATGTTCACTTTCATGGTAGGCCAATAGAAATATGTTTCAATTCCCTTTAGGGTAGACTGAATCCCTCTATGCCCCGCATATGGAGGAGCATGAGATTCATACATTACTTTCTCACGTAGTGAGTTAGTAACGCATAGTCTATTGCCATAGAGAAGATAACCATCTTGTAAAATAAATGGTTCTTCTTTCTTCCCTAATGCAAGGGCTGAAATCACATCTCTAAAATCGGGATCAATAGCATACTCATCTATCATTGAAGATAGATCATTGTGAGTTGCTATGGAAACCGCATTCACTCTCGGTCGTCTTGAGAGTGCATCGGCTACTTGATTATGCTTGCCAGCAATGTGAGCAATATGAAAATGAAATTGCGAAAGGAAATTTGCCCACCTCATTTGTTTGTCGGAGAGCTTGGTCTGCGTCATGAAGTACTTAAGACTTTGGTGATCCGTTCGCAGAATGAAAGGAGTCCCCAATAAATAGTGCTTCCATGAGTCTAAGGCATGTAGAACTGCAAGGAGTTCTTTTTCGTATATGCCTAGAGCTTGCTCAACAGGGTCGAGCCTTCGACTCTCATAGCCTATGGCGTGCCCTTCTTGGAGCAAAACAGCCCCAAGGCAATCACCACAAGCATCACATTGGACCTCAAATGGTTTTGAGAGATCCGGTAGTGTAAGCACAGGTTGAGAGATAAGCTTTTCTTTAAGCTTTTCGAAAGCATTGTTCTCCTTAGCAGACCACGTATACCTAACATTTTTCTTTGTTAGGTCATGTAATGGTCCCGCAATTTGTGAGAACTTTTCTATGAAGCGTCTATAGTATGCACACATACCTATAAAGCTTCTTAGTTCATGAAGATTCCTTGGTTTAGGCCATCCTTTTATTACCTCTAACTTGGATGGATCCATTTGGATTCCATCTTGAGAGATAATGTGACCTAAATATTGAGTCTCTTGCAAGAAAAATTCACTTTTCTTTCGATTAAAATAAAGTTTATTCTCTCTTAAAACTTGAAATATTACCTGGAGGTGTTGCTTGTGTTCCTCTAATGAATTAGAGTAGATGATAATATCATCAAAGAACACTCCAGTGAAGGTTCGATGAGGTCTGAACAGCTTCTCCATCAAGCGGTTAAATGTGGCTGGTGCATTAGTCAAGCCAAAAGGCATGACAATGTATTCGTAAAGACCAAATGTAGTACGAAATGCGGTCTTTACAATGTCTTGATCAACTATCCTTATTTGATGATAGCCACTTTTTAGGTCAATCCTACTGAAGTAGGTCGATCCTTGTAGCTTATCAAATAGGTCTTCTACCCGTGGAACGGGAAACCTATTTTTGATAGTGATCCTATTTAGTGCTCTATAGTCGACACACATACGATATGTGTCGTCTTTCTTTTGCACTAATAGCACAGGTGAGCAAAATGGAGATGAGCTAGGCCTAACCATGCCCTTCTCAATTAACTCATGCACTTGCCGCATAATCTCCTCTTGTTGAGCTTGAGAAACTCTATAAGGAGGTTTGTTAGGCGGTGAACTGCCTGGAAGAAGTTCAATTGCATGGTCGTCATTACCTCGTTTAGGAGGTAGCTCACAAGGGATGTCGTCAATAAAGACATCTTGAAACCCCTTGAGAAAATTGGATAACTCTAATTCCTTTTGGTTGCTTTTATTTTCTTTTGCTAAAGCATTAGGTTCATTTTGAGAATCTTTAACAAAAATCATGTACACGGAAATAGAGCTCTTTATTGACTTGTTGAAAGCTGGTGTATGTACAATGGGGATGGTGTTACCCATCTCCCTAGCATCTATATACATGTCCTTTTCCCTGAACTTAAAGGAGATTCTCCTTTCAGGAAATTTAACATGGGCAGCCAGACGGTCAAACCATGGTGCCCCTAGGATTACATCCTCATGCTTGAGAGGAGAGATAAAGAAATCCTCTTTGTCCACATAGCCTTGGACATGAAGCCTCAATTTCCCAATTAGGGGAGTGACTGAAGCTTCTTGCCCCTTGAAGGCACTGTCTGCGGGTAGGATATCTCCCATCTCGTAGGATTGTATGCCTAGCTTGGTGGCTAACTCCATAGATATGAAATTGTGAGTAGAACCAGGGTCAAAGAGAATAAAAGCATCATGTTCTCTTACCTTTCCCCAAGCATGGCATAGAGGAGATCCTTTGTGGTGAGTTTGATGAATCTCCTCCTCTTGGATTTCAACCAAAGAAGCTCTAGGAGGATCTTGGCGGTTGTTCTTTTGGGGACAAGCGCGGTACGCATGCCCTTGTTCGCCGCACTTGAAACACCGGTTATCTTTACGATAACGCTCAAGCTCTTCAGGAGAGAGTTTATTCTTTCCTTTGTAAACTCCCTTCTCTTTAGCTTTGTTGGAATTGCCCTTAGGAGACTTTTGGACATTGTCCTTCCCCTTAGGCTCATTGTAACCTTTGTTTTCCGGGGGCTTATTATTTCTTTTACCCCCCGTTTGGAAATTGATTCGCGAGGCCACCATAGTATGGTGTATTACCGCCGATATGGTACGTGGCCTTTGGGAGTTGACATACTCCGCCATTTCTTCGGTTAAGCCCGCACAAAATTGTTGCTTTTGCTCTCCAAAATCCAACTTTTTGAAGACAGTGGCTTTGAGTTGTAGGTCCCAAAACTTGTCTACATATTTGTGGATGGATTCATTGGGAGAGAGCTTTAAGCTTCGCCATTCGGTGAGTACTTTGTCTTTGGCATCGGTGGCCAAAAACTGCTTCATAATGGAAGCTCTTAAAGCCTTCCATGTTCGTGGAGCTTCACCGTTGGCTCGTAGGCTAGACCACCATTGTCTGGCGGACTTTTGAAAGTGCATAGCTACATGGCGTAGCTTAGAGGACTCCGTGAAGCCCTCATCTCCAAACGCCGCATCGAATTGCTGGATAAAGGCCAAAACTTTGTCTGTAGCACCAAAGGTACCATCATAGGTAAGGAAAGAGATGCTCTTCCCTCCCTCTTTGAATTTCTTCAGCTTGGACGACCTCTTCCATGCGGCATAGGATTTCCTATGGCCTCTTCTTTTTGATGGTTCAAAAGTTGCACCATCACTTTC
This sequence comes from Adiantum capillus-veneris, assembly GCF_014529385.1. Lineage (NCBI taxonomy): Eukaryota > Viridiplantae > Streptophyta > Polypodiopsida > Polypodiales > Pteridaceae > Adiantum > Adiantum capillus-veneris. The sequence continues at coordinate 121,584,661 of NC_140936.1, read as the reverse complement.
TTCAGAAGATGAAGAATTTGAAGAAGGTGGAGAAGAGGGTGACCTCTTTCTCGCCTTTTTCTTGTCTTGATCTTTGTCGTCTTCACCATAGCTTTCATAAGAGGAAGAGGATAAAGAAGATGGAGAAGAGGGTGTCCTCTTTCTCGCCTTTTTCTTCTCTTGCTTTTTATCATCCCTCTTTGAATTATGGCGTGGAGAAGAGTGTGATGGTCTTCTCCGCTTTGGTGGTGATGGAGAGCGTTTAGCCCGCCGTCTTCGTGGAGCCATCTCCGCCGAGGTGGCGGGAGACTCGCTTCTTTCTCGTTCCTTCGGTGGAGGCTCTTGAGTTCTCCTTTGGGAAGGAGATGCATCATCAAGAAGTAAGTTCTTGAGCCCTTCATATGGATTCTCTTCTTCTTCCCGAATCGGAGAGAGACCTCTTTTGGTAGTCTCGCAAGGAGGCTTCCTAGGTGTTCTCTCGTCATGGTGATGAGCTTGGAGAATCCCGTGAGCACGGAGCTGCCGTTGCACTTCACTTTGGAGAGATGGATTGCCCATGGCTTGTTGAAGCCTAGAAACAAGATAATTAACAAGCATTGAAGCATCATTAGTAGCTTGCTCATGAGCAAAATCAAAGTTATCAACATTAATTTCACTCTCTTTAATATTGTCAGCCATTCTAACAATTTTTAGGTGTAAACTTTTTAGGTGTACTTTGGCACTTCAAGCCCTAGTTGCTACTCCTCTTTACCCCTTTAGAAAAAGCACTCAAGCTACTGTACCCGCGGCTCGAATACCATTAATTGCAAGGAATAGAAGAGAGGGTCTTTCGACACCAAAACAGCACCGGCTCCTGTCAAGCTTCTAATAGCTCAATAGTGGTTAAGCCGTAGGCAAGCCCCGTAGGACTCCACTATTAAGACCATAGCTCTCGACGGTGATGCCCCGTTAACTGCACAAAGGCAGGCGCACTGCAAGGCTGAAAAATCCCTATTCTACTTACTCACAGGCAATTAATAATACCAACCATTTGTAGCTAGCTTGAGGACCTCCCTTCTGGAGCAAGAAAAGAGAAACCTTGAGCTCTGATACCAATGTAACATTTAATGGCCTAAAATCTTATTTGTAGCGGAAATTAGCATGAACATAGTGGGCATTTCATTAGAATAGATTCCTAATGATAATTACAAGAGTGCTTGGGTGGAGAGAGCAACAAAAAGCATAACACCTAGTTAGATAGCATCGACAATACTTTCAAAAGAGAGAGCAATTAAACTATTGACAACAGTTGAGGACCGGATTTGCATGGAGCCGGTCCCCCCTCCAAAAGGCTTTGTATTATGGTTTCTCCCATCAAGAGAGACATTGTACAATACAATTCTTTGTGTTCCTTCAAGACTAGCTAGTGCAATGAAGATGGAAGCTTCATACACCAAGCAAAACACTTAATCAAACACAACTTGAATTATCCCCGTTCTCAGACCCAAGACCTCACACACCTTCGAAGATGGTGAGAGCTAGCAGGGTATGAGAGTAGATTGAGAGGAAAAAAGAAGTATCTTACGAGAAAGAAGTACATCTCCTCACATAATCACTCATATTAGCATAGCTTAGCTTAGTAATTAGCTTGGTAGAGAAGATGAGCATGCATTGAAGCTTGGCTCTTGGTTGGATTTGCATCCACATGCCAAGAGAGTGTTGATGTAGGCTTCTATCTCACAAGCTTGGAGTAGGTGATGAGCTCTCCATTAAAGCTTGGGAGGAGATAGAGTGTTTTTCCTTCACACATGGTCAAGTGTGAGAGTGTGTGTGTGTATGCCAAGCAAAAATCAGCCCCCTCTCTCTCTTGGGCGAGCCCTAGCTGCTAAGTTAGGCTGGCTTTTGCCTCATTGGACCTCCCCAGGTCAAGCCAATAGGAATTAAGCAGCATAAGTGATAGCCTTCTGACATGTGTCCCCCTTTCCCCTTTTGTGAGAGCTTTAGATAATTAAATAATTAAACTAAACTCTCATTGGACCCCTTTGCCTCCTGGCCAATAGGAATCAGGCAAGCCATGGGGCTTCTGAATGCTCATTGGACCCCTTGGGAGACTGCCCAATAGTCTTCTAGGACACTTAATTCTTATTGGTTTCTTTTATTAAATGTTTTTAAATTAATTAAACTAGATTTACTCTAGCTTAATTCTCATTGGTCCACTTCAAGGGTCTTCCAATAGGAATTGGGCACACCTTGTGGGCATCTGGCCTAGGGAGCTGACATGTGTCCCTCATTCCCTTTGTGTAAAGGGAGCCTGTGTGTGTGTGTGTGGTTTTCTCTCTCATCCCCTAGCTTTGGGGCTTGCCCCCTCCCATGTAGGGATGCAGAAAGACTTTTTGGGCACCACACTAAGCATCCAATTTTCCCTAAGGTTGACCTTTGGACACAACCTTTGAATTTTGGAACCTTAGCATTTTGGAAGTCTTAATGGGCTGAACCTTAGGGTCTTTTTAGCCCGTTGTTTCACATGGCTCTTTTGCAGATGGCCCCCCCTTTGGATCCCTATTTTCCCTCCTTTGGATCCCTACTGTGGCCGGTCTGCTAACTTAACCAATATTCTAGCTTTTTCTCCCTTGGCACTTCCCCACATTAAATGATCAGTTTAATATGAGAAAATCATTTAGGAGAATTAGATATTGATTATTATGACAAGGTATGTCAAACTTGATTGCCCGAACAAGGTGAGAGTACAGGTTAGTAACTCCCCTATCATCAAGTAGAGTGTAGTGATTTGGGTCCCCCTCTTGTTGTTGATAATAACACCCTGTGACAACATAAGTGTTTTTATCACATTTGTTTTTCCACTTATCTCTTAAGATGCAATCTGTCATCCATTTTCTCTTTGTACATCTCAAAAGAAATAACTCTACACCTTCTGCATTGCTAGCATCTGCATTGACTGCAAAGTTTTCACCTTCAATGAGATACTCACTCAGCATATCCTGGGATCCCTCAAACATTGCAGCTTCATCTTCTGGTACCTCAATCTCTTTTGCTACCTCAGAGAGTGGTTTCAATGCCTTATGTGTCCACTTGCCTGCATATGATTTGATGGAACAAGTCCTCCAATGGCCCTTCATGCAAGCATCACAAAAACAAGAAAGCCGCCTGGTCCTTAATTGAGTAGGATCATGACGACAAAAGCCTGAAATGCAATGGAGTGATCGAGATCCTGGTACTCTCTCACAACCCCATAGATTAGACATGTCCACTTTTGTCTCTTTTACTAGCGAAAATTTCCTGTTTATAGTAGGACCTGCTTTAGTGGATTGTGCATAAGAGCTACATGCAACATTGGACATTGTTCTCGTCAAAAATGCAACCACATCTGCAGCTTTGCCTAAGAACAACTCCATTACTCTTGAGTTGTTCATGTGTAAGGGCTCTCTTTATCACAGCACCAGCGCCATCATGCTCCCCCTTGCCATGGCCACAGCCAAAAAAATTCCATGTCATCTCTGTACCTGTTAGTTGGTAATATCTAACAACAAAGTAAAATGGCCTTGCAGCCTTGAATGCGAGGTTGCACCATCTGACCACACCCAGTGCTTCTTGAAATTCATCCCCTGGTCTTTAAGCCACTGATCACAAAGAAGAAAACAATGCTTGACAAATAGCATATCATGTTGCCTATCATTTGAGATGTAGAAATGCATATGCTTGATAATACTGTCATCTTCGTTGTCACGCATGTACGTTATGTGAACAAGGATGGTGCATTGACCTGTATGCCAATGCATGGATTGTACTTCATTTTGCTCTTGAACGAGTAATTTTCAGCAAAGCCTACTACAGATATAATGGTATCTGAAGGAAACACCTTCAAAAATTCTCTATATTGATGTGCCTGCCATCTGTAAGTGAAATTGTGCTTGATGAAGATTCTGATGTCGTCTTTTATCCTCCCTGTCAGCTCACTTAAAGCCACCTGTTTCAGTGACAACATCTTTCTCTTACTTAGACCATGCTTAGTTTGAACTTTAATGTCCTCGAAGACTTGTAGTGGAACTGTCTTTGTCATCTCTGCAAGTTCTCGTGGACAAAGGCTGAGCTTATCCACACCACAGTTTTTGCATTGGCCCATCAAGTAGGTGTGTTTATGAAACATATCCCCCTCAGACTTTGTACATACGCATGATTCCCACAACTTCGTGATCCCTGAAAACGAGTTCTCAACAGCAAGACATTCTGCATTCACCCCATCTGATTTGCAAACATTGCATTTACATGTACATGACCTCCCATGAAAACCAAAAGCAGATGAGCGCATAACATTAAACGCATCTTTGAGATACATCAGTTTGATATGATAAACACAATAGCAAGTATTTCGATCTTTCAACTTTCACACGAACCAAGGCTTCAGCTTCTCAAAGGACCTTTGCCCAATTGTCACATGTGGGTGGCTATCTTTAAACTTCAAGAAATACTCTGTCTACTTGAAAAAAAAATGCATTAGAATTACATTTTGCTATATATCACACATAATAGCATAGCTATAGATGCATTGGTTTAAATATATATATCTATGCTACATAGCACAGATAATAGCATAGATAGATAACTCAGCTTTCATTACATGCTCAATTTTATTATATAACACATAATAGCATAGATAGGGATTTTTAGCTGTTATTACACACACATCACACACGTCTACTATATAGCATGCATAGTGCTCTCATATTATAACACAGTTCTTCTACATAACACACAAAAGAGCATAGACATGGATATTGTGCTATTATTACACATATCACACTCTGCATAGCACACATAATAGCATAGACATGGATACCATGCTACTATTCCACTAACATCTGCTATGTAGCACACATAGTGCTCTCATAATATTATAAAATCTGATAGCGCACATAATACCATAGATAGGTATATTGTGCTATTATACACACATGTCTGCTTTATAGCATACATGATGTTGTCATACTCTGATAGAGTCCTGCTACATGGCACACATAACAGCATAGACAGGACCATCGGGCTATTATTACACATAGTTATGCTATATAGCACTCATACTGCAAGAAATACTATGACATAATAGCATAGATAGGGACATTGGCCTCTTATTACACACGCTAACGCTATATGGCACACATAGTGCTCTCAATATGTAATATAGCTCTTTCACATACCACACATCATATCATAGACAAGAACATTGTGCTATTCTTACACACACTTTTACTGTATAGCACACATGTTGCTATCTTACTACAATAGAGTCCTTTTACATGGCACACTTATAGCATAGACAGGGACATTGGGCTACACTTGTGCAATATAGCACACATAATAGCGTAGGTAGAGACAATGGACTATCTTGACACATTACTTGGCTACATATCACATATAGTAGGATGTACACAACTCCATAACACCCAATGGGTAGCTATTCACAAGAGTGAGATGTTTCACTTGAGAGTTATTCATTATAAGAATGAGACATGTTTACCTGAGATTCATCAAGTAAGTGTATGGGATGCTCTTGATAATGTTTTCTACCCAATCGTTTCTGACAAATATCTTTCTTGTTTGGAGACACCCTACTGTGCTCTATCCAAAATGTAATAATTGTCTGCTTCAATTCCTCCGATAAGGACCCAGCATTTCCAGACTTCCTTTTGCATAAGTTGAACCTCAGCGTACTTGACATAGGATCGCTGTCAAGTCTACCCAAAGATGAATATAAATTCCTTGGATGAACATTTAATAACTTTGCCACTTTATGTAGAGTAACACCTCTACCTTGGCTCCCATTATCATGCAACAATCCATTCACCAGCATGCTGAATGTGCTTCATTTTAAAAACATCTCCTCAGGTAATTTTGGAATCTTTAATTCCTGTAAGGAGACCTTGAGTGCAGAAATATGGCCATTTGTAGGAAGATACAAATCTTCTCAGAATGGCAAGATTCTATCATCATTGAAAACACCTTGCAGAATTGCATTCTTATCTTCTTTCCCGTAACTATGCAACTGTCTCACAATGTGCTGAACAATATTCTAAATAGTATGTTGCTTCTTGTATTCCTTTGTGTGTACATCGACGTCCTCCCTATGACAATCTTCCGCTCCAATGTTAATGCTTGGCTGTACTTTCTTTCTTGCATGACATCGCTTTCTGTACTCACGTTTAGCCTGTGCTTCATAATTCCTCACTGCAATAATTTGATCCTCATTTAGACAAGCCTTTCTCTTGGAGTGCACCTGCGTATGAATGGTTTCTATTCCATGTGCCTCATCATAAAATCCATCGTCCACCATCCTGGAACAGTCTGCAGTAGTTTGAAATGAATGAAGTTGTACAAAAGTTCCTGATTGTAAGAGTGAACTGAAATCCATTTGTGCTGCATTGTTGAGTTCAAGAAGCTCCATTGCTGCTTGTGAGGAGGTATGAGCTGGAACCAAAGCGAGAGGAAGGGAGTCTCCATCATCCATATTCTGAACAGGAGAGTAGGAGAGTAGGAGAGAGAGAGAGAGATGGAGATGGTCATTGGAGGCCATCTGAGAGAGAGAGAGAGAGAGAGAGAGAGAGAGAAAGGGAGAGAGAGGGAGATGTCCACGCGTGCTAACCGCTCCATGTCTTTCAATCCGAGTAGTGGAGTCGTGAAGTCAGTTATCTTACCTATATTCTTTTAAAAATTATTGACTTAAAAGCCCAGCTATGGTACCATCCATAGCATCATACTTGGTGCCCATGGACACCAAGTATTTAGACACCATTCTATGCTTTCACACACACACACACACACACACACACAGCACATAGAGAGATTTTAGAGGGATAAAGAGATAATCTAGATAGAGATTTTAGAGAGATAAAGAGATAAGCTATAGGGAATGAAAGGAGTTAGAGAGAGAGAGAGAGATAAATATACAAATAAAGGAGATAGACACGCTAGTTTACAGTGTTTTGCTTACAACATAATCAAAATCAATGAAGTTGTGCTTTGTAACCTCCTTGAGAAAGAGTATGCAAGGCTAATGGTTGTGACACCCGAAGTTGTTGCAACTTCCTCCGCTCCTAGCCAACCGCTCCTAACCAAGATAATACCTACGGTTGTGTATTAGTGCGTTGTATGTGTGTTGTGTCTATAAAGGATCAATTGTTATGGCCTTGCATGTACATGAAAGTGCATGTGGTCCCCACATGAGTCTCTATATGTAACTCAAATTACTTAATAGAATATGTATTTTTAACTTGGGTGTAGTGGTGTCATAGAGACAAAGAGAGAGGGAAAGGGAAAGGGGGGGGGGGAGAGAGAGAGAGAGAGAGAGAGAGAGAGAGAGAGAGAGAGAGAGAGAGAGAGAGAGAGAGAGAGAGAGAGGAATCTTTTTTGGAATCTAAAGAGGATAATCTTTATTAGAATCTTTTCACCAGATTTCAAAAAGGGACTCATCAAAAAATGCTCACCAAAAAACATCCCCCTTCTAGAATATCTATCTGACACTATGCTTGTAGGTAAGCCATAACACGTGAGATATTTGAGAGATAAAGAGATTAGCCACATGATATGCATTGATGGTTTTCTTCACATGTATAAAGTGAGATTGCTTACTAAACCTATAGCTATGGTCTATATTCATGTATTCTCATGAATAGACTTTAGTAGACCAAATATAAATAGACTTTAGCACTACAAAGATAAAATAGACTTTTAGTAGACCAACGATAAAACCCATGGCTATACTAATAGCGATGGCGATAGTGATAGTGTGTGACTATGCAAGGTAGGAGGGTCTTGTTGCTACAGGATGTTGTGTTGGTTGTGAGTGTGTGAAGGTACTTGTTGGATTCCTAAAATCTTCCCAACACTTTCAACACAAATTTGATTAATCAAATCAAAACAAATTTAGCAAAAATGATTGATTGAATAATCAAAACATATAAAGAGAGCAACATAAACAAGAATCAAAACACAAGACACCATACTAGGTACCAACCATACCTCTCAATCAAGAAATTGAGTATTTGCCTTATGTCTCCTTATTCATCTCATAGAGAATGAATTACAATAGTATAAATATATGAAAGATAAGAGAACAAGAGCTACGCACTCAAGAGAGTGCCATGATTAAGAGAGAAAATTAGCATAAAAGAGGGCAAAAGTGTATTTTTTGTAGATTTTCTCTGATGGAGATTTTGATGGCTCCGTTGGCATCGAAAGGGGGGTAAAACATTAGGTCATCATGCATCCATCCAAAAATTGAAGTGGTTGCTTTTCACTTAATCTCTAAGAATAGTAAGTAAAGGAGAGTTCTATTTACATTACTTCTTTTCAATAGTATTTGAGAATAAAACATAAGCAAAATTGATACAATGCCCAAAAGTAGTAAATGACAAAAATCATCCCCAATAGGGAAGCAACTGTCCTCAGTTACGAAAAATAGAAAAAACTACTAATCTTCAAAATTTGTGTAAAGTCAACGTAGATCTCTACACGATATATATTGGATCAAGCAAAGCACTCAGAGGAAACTTTCCACTGCTCATCATAATATCCTGAAAAGAGAAAACCAAAAAGGTAAGTGCAATCCACATTTCCAAATATCTATGAAACTGAAAGAGATCTTTGATAGCGGGTCCTCTAACAAAGACAAAAAGATCATGACAACAATGAAAAGCAATCACCTTTTACATTGTTCAAAGGGAAAAACCTCAGTCAAGTATTGCTCTAAATGATGTAATGAATAGCTATCAAAGGGCAAAGCTCACGTATCAAATACCATAGACTAACAATCAAAGGGCGAAACTCAGCATCAAATTACCACTCAATGAATAGTGAGGAAAACATTTCCCCGATGGTCGTAAGTGTGTTCACACACATCACTACCACATGTATGGTAACAAATCCCCATTGGGAATGATGCGGTGAGCGAGAGCTGGTACCTAGAGTATAGGGAAGTGCCATGTCCTAAGGAAATGGTCAGTCCACAAAGGGGAGTAAACCCGAAGCTTTGCAGAAAGCTTCAAAATTCTCACGAGAAAATGGCTTTGTGAAAAGATCTGCAAGGTTCTCCTGTGTTGACACATAAGCCAAGCTGATCGTGTACCATATACATGTCGTAGTGATGTGTATGAACACACTTAGGACTGTCGGGGCCATTTTCCCTCACTAGGAGGATTTTTCTCCTGTGCATTGTATATATGCCCATCACTCTAAGGATAACTTATCTTTCCATTTCACACTAAGTAATACACTCTCTATTGTGTGCCTTAAGCTTCCTTCATCTTCTCCAAGATTTGTGTGTTTTCTTGCAACCCTAGTTCCAACAATTGGTATCAGAGAAAGTTGCGTCCTCTCGAGCTTAGTTGCTAGTAGTTCCAGCACACGCCTGCTCACTTTCTCCAATTTATGTGAGCTTTGGATAGCGTTCGCAGGTTGACAAATATTTTGCAAAAGCTCGTAGAGCTTAATCTGCTTAGATTTATGATTTGGGCTCATTTCGGCCTCCATTTCCACTACAAGCAGTATTGTGTAGGCTATTTCATCATTTTGTGCAAAAATTTTGTTAGTGTCATTTTTCGCATAACAGGTCCCTTACGTTATTCTAGGGTTTGTGCTATATAGCACATGTTGTTCCCGCTTGGTTTCTCCTGTTTTTGGGTAGTTTTCACATCGGGTGCAACATTACCATGTCTGACACAACAACATAGATGTGCTCAAGATGTTTGGTGCAGAGGACATATTGGATGGGGACAATTACCCTATGTGGGCTTATATGATGCAACATGTTCTTGTGTCAAAAGGCATTTGGAACATTGTGTGGGGCATTGATGTACATCTTGGTTCTAAGGATACAGGCAATGTGGAGGATGTTGTAGGTCTTGCTGTAAGGATTGTTGATGTTAGAGTTGTTTTGCATACGGCTAAGCATGCTCGCTAGGATGTAAAAGATGTGCAGGCTCATGCACTGATTGTGTTGTCTGTGAAGTGCACTATTACTCCCCACATTCATTCAGCAAGATCTGCAGAACAAGCTTGGGATATTCTATCGGGTCTTTATGCAAGTCTCAATGAGAAAAAATTCAATTGTAGATCAAGATACATAGAGTTCCTTGAGTTACGAACTCATTGCTACTGCCCGCACCCCCCCTTGCCATCACAGATCCCCCCCCCTTCGCGTCATCGCTCCCCTCCCCTCCCACCCCGCGCATACCCCCTGCTTTCCTCCTGCCTGGCTGCCCTGGAGCGCTCTGCCCAGCCCACTGCCTCACCCCACTGCCCTCCTGCTACCATCGCCTGTCCCTCCCGCTGCCCTAAAACCTGTCTGCTACCTACCTAGCCCCACCCACCACCCTATCCGTTGCCCGCCCAGCATCCCCCGCCGCCGCCCAATCCCTTTATCTGTTTTTTTTGCCCCGCCCACCTACATTTTCTTCTTAGCCTTTCTTGCTTGTCAGCCTACGCTAGCTTTCTTGGCGTGCTTGGTCCAGTGGGATCTTCCCCCCTCATCGACTTTTCTCTATAGTAGCAGTAATCACGGATGGAGGCTCAAGCTCTACCACAGAGGAACTCAGCAATGAAGTCCCCTCGCCCGATCCCGCTGAGCCCACCATTCGACTTGCTCTTTCACTGACAGAGCAAGAAAGCCTCGCCACAGAGGTGGAGCACCTCCAGGAAACCTCCAGCATCTGCAAGATTCTCGACACTAGACCTAGCAGAGAAGAGCTATGTGAACTTCTCCAGGCCCGCCTTCTGGTAGAGGTGGGCAAGATCTTGGACGTCAGTTCCTTGAACGCAGTTACTATCAGATAGAGTTGAGACTTTTGAGATGGCATCGAAGGTCATCGTAATGAGTCCCCTAACCATCCGAGAAATTAGAGCCCACTTTTGACAGTGGAGACATGGTTTTGACCAAGCTTCAGATGTTCTGATAGAGGAGGCATACCTTCCCATCTCTGTCTGCTTTCCTAGTTTGATGAGGGAGTGGAGTACCTACCACTTTTGTCCAGGATAGGCTCAGTGATTGGGACTGTCCTGGGCACACCTCGCACGGCATCCTCCGTAGCTTCCAAGGCGGCCGGCATTCCCTCAGTTCGCATTCTGAGAGACACCCACACTCTCCCCAAGGTCATCCTACTTCCTCGAGTGATTGGGGGTTGGTCCATATGTCGGCAAGTGTGGGTGAAGACTTAAAGCATCTTGTAAAAAGATTCCACATAATGAAAAGTGGAGTAGACCAACTAGGTAGTAGGTGTGCTCATTGAGTAGAGTAGGTATATGACAAGTAGCTTTTGGAGGAAGTTATTTTGAAACTTGGGTACAAAGTTAAACTTCTCTTTGGCTTATCACCCTCAAATGGATGGCTAGAGTGAGATTGTTCAATCTATTGTGCTAGATATACTAAAAGCCTATATTACAAAAGTAGATCAACCCAATCCATGGGAGAAATATTTATCACTTGTAGAGTATGTGTACACTAACACTATCCATACTTCTCCTAGTAAGACAACTTTTGAGGTAATAAAATGAAGCTTAAAAATCCCTACAATTTTGAAGACACACAGGAAGATCTTTGCTCTAGATGAACATAGTTGGGAGTTACATGATTTGTTAGTTGAGATCAAAGAAGCTATATCCATCGAACTACAAATGCATAAGGGTGTTGCTGACAAGCATAGAAAGATATCCATTCAAAGAGAATGATTGGGTTCACCTCGAATTTCCCAAGTCTTGTTCAAAGTAGACACCCTCCAATCCCTTTTGCTTCTCTTAACCCAAGCGCATCTATCTAGATTCCCATAAAAAAATTGATCCAAAATTGTGCCAACAAGTAGGTGCTACATATGATAACACATGATAAGATTTACTAAGAGAATCTATATAGTATATTAAAATATTAAAAAGAGAGGATTGAGGCTCCATATGGCTGCAAATACTTGCTGACATGACCTCTTTCCTTCTGTAGCTTCTCCATTACTCCAACCCACCTCGTGGAAATGGAATTTTGAGCACTAAAAGGCCTTGAGATGCGGGTCCTGAGAGGGTATACAATGAATTAGGAGTTGAGATTTGTTGTATTGGCATGGAGATGCAGGGCAGGGTGCACTGAGAGCGCATTCCAATCTCCATGCCATTTGCATGGTGGTGCAAGACTTGAGAGGGGCTACTTGAACCCACCAATTTGCCTTGACTTCACCTACTACACCACAATTGGCGCTCTTGCCTTGCTCCAGTCATCATCCTCCATGCTTTCTTAAGCCCCATGTGGCTTCTGCTCATAGAGTAGCCAAACATGGTGAAGCCGAGATGGGCACCGAGGTCAAAAGGAACACACATGTAGAAGACAGGTCTACGATGTTGAGTACAGACTATGTCAGCTTCGCTGATGCTAGAGTTTTTCATTAAAGATAGGAAGTAAACTCTCTCTTTATTGGCCACCTCCACCTACAACTCCTCCCTGAACCTCAACACCTGCAAGGCAGGACTCTTGGAAATATATAATTAGTTAGAAATTACAAGGGATCAACTCGCCATCAATGTTTTCTAAGTAGGCCTGCCTCTCCTCCTACATCTGGCGCATCTGCAACAATGCGCGCGCGCGCGCGCGCGAGAGAGAGAGAGAGAGAGAGAGAGAGAGAGAGAGAGAGAGAGAGAGAGAGAGAGAGAGAGAGAGAGAGAGAGAGAGAGAGAGAGAGAGAGAGAGAGAGAGAGAGAGAGAGAGAGAGAGAGAGAGAGAGAGAGAGAGAGAGAGAGAGAGAGAGAGAGAGAGAGAGAGAGAGAGAGAGAGAGAGCTTTCAACTCCCCATTGGCTCCGAGGGCCACTAAGGAAACCAATGGCAAATACACCCCCAGTGGAAAACTTCCCATACGTTGCCCAACCATTCTTTCTTCCCCTAGAATTGCTTCCACCATTTTCTAATTTAACGTGAAAAATGTGTAACTCCAATCTTTACTGCTTCTTCCTATTGATATTTAATTTACATCAATAAGGCTTCAGTCTTTAGCAGCTTCTGTTAATTGATGTTGACTCAATTAACATTAAGGGGATATTGAAGTTAAATACATTGTGCCATATACCTTGCTTGCATAGGTAGTATCCTGAACCACATAGATTGTCCCCTGTGGTTTGCAAAGATGCTATACATGCAATATGTTCTAAATGAGGCAGTGAAATTTAGCAGAAGGGACCCCAACAAGCCCATAATGGATATCAACAGTGAGACAATTGAAATATTACAAGAAGAGTTGAGATATGTATTGGCCGGTTTGGCTATGCAAACACATGACATTATGGAGGAGTTGCAGATGTATCTACGTACCTCCACATAGACGACAAGGACCTATACACAAGTAAGTCTAAAGATTTACATAGAGACACCAGCTCCTTAGGCATGAGCTCTATGAAATGGTGGAGCGGTGCCGATAGGAAACAATCATGAGCATGATCGAGCATCCCAACACATTTCCACCACCTCCAGTTTACACAGAAGGATCTTGCCTAGTTTGTGTCCACTTCCCCCATTGCTAGAGTGGTCACCATAAACATGATGAACAAGAACAAGTGCCATATATGCAAGGCTCCCATTGATGAGCTTGTGTGTTCAATATTCAGAATGGAGAAATACTATGAACGTTTAGCGGCATCCATTGCGAGAGAGAGAGAGAGAGAGAGAGAGAGAGAGAGAGAGAGAGAGAGAGAGAGAGAGAGAAGAGAGAGAGAGAGAGAGAGAGAGAGAGAGAGAGAGAGAGAGAGAGAGAAGCTATTTTTGACAACTTAAATTTATCTTTGTAGATTCCACAACTAGATTGAAAAGTGTGGAACATGCCTTCTAAGCTTGCAGTGACTTTTTGAATCATTGTATGTTTACTCTTGTTTACAAAACTTTTGGTTGCAAAAGAGTATCATTGTGTATAATATGTTTTGCAGGCTATGAGTAACAAAACAAGTTGATAAAGTGTGTTGTGAATGTTTTGATAAACATTAAAGAAATAGTTTTCATTAATGAAAAATCCAAAAATTACAATGATTTAAGTGATGTTTTCAAATTCATAAATGGTCAAAAGCCATTAATTGTGTATATCCAACATGGGGGTCCTAGCTAGTATTAGTATCCTAAATGCACTTAAAATACAGTGGTCATAGACAATAAAACAATAGCTGACAATGGTGATAGTAGACAATGGTGGTAAACATGATTTGTCACTTAACCTTGTAAATGTACTTAAACTCTACTCGTGATAGACTTTAAAGCAACAGATCCAGCTTACACAATGGTTAAAGTGATGTTTACAAAGTCATTAACTAATCCAAGTGATGTTTTCAAAGTTATATATGTTCAAAAGGCATTAATTGTGTATATCCAATACGGTGGTCCTATTGTACTTAAACTCCATTGGTTATAGACATTAAAGCAGTAGTTGATAGTGGTGATAGAGAAAAGTGGTAAACATGACTTGTCACTTAACGTTATAAGTGCACTTAAACTTTGATGGTGATAGACTTTAAAGCAACAAATCCAACTGACATATTGGTTCAAGTGATGTTTGAAAAGTCATTAAAACTGATCCAAGTAATGTTTTCAAAAACATAAATGATCAAAAGCCATTAATTGTGTACATCCAACATGGTGGTCCTATTATACTTAAATTCAGTGGTGATAGTAGACAATAAATCAGTAGTTGATAGTGGTGATAGATAATGATAGTAAACATGACTTGGCACTTAAACAAGTACTTAAACTCTGATGGTGATAGACTTTGAAGCAACAGGTCCAACTTACACAATGGTTCCCATGGCCCATAATTTACAAACAAAGATTTAACATGGCTTTTCACTTGTCCTTGTGTAAGGACTTAGAACTTGTTCTGCACCCCACCATAATGTTAGCCTACAATGAGATCTATGTTTACATCACTGCTCCAGAATAGTCTTCTTTGTCTTGCAGGAGGACAATCATCTTCCTCAATATTTTCATCCAATTTAAACAATGTACATCTACCAAGCTCATGAAATTATAACTCTTTGGCCGTCACCTCTTCCCTTGCCTCTTGTTCATCTTCACTATGTCTTGTTCATACTCTTCTAATTGAATCTTGTTGAGGAGCCTATGATTGAATTACAAGTATACCAATCTCTTGGCACAATTTATGAATAGTTGAGTGCACATAGTTGTAGATGCTCCAATTTCACTCAGAGCTTGAGTTGGCAACACATTGTGCAAGCACTGTAACAGCCAATTTTAGTAATGTAAGTGTTGAAGCACCATCATGAGCCACCACCTCCATGCTAGCTGTTCCAATGAAAGGTTCTGAATAAACTTAAAACTAAAAATATTGTTCTTTAACCTAAACTTTGTCAGGTCAAAGATAGCTTGTCTTAGTTGTCTGCATTGTTGTAGAAATTATTGACCACGTCATAAAAGTCTCCAATCACCTCTTCATCCAATTCATCACAGTCTATGTTCCAATACTTTGGATCAAGCAAGAAAGCAACATTAAGAAATGGATTGTGTGCATTGACTTATCAAGCATGCATATACTTATTTAAGATATCCCTTTTAGCTTTATTGAAGCATGCTTTCCAAGGCTTTATCAAACTAGATGTAGGCTTTGAAGGAGAGTTCAAACTCTCTCAAACATTATACCAGCCCATGTACACCTTCCCTATATTAGGTAGCTTAAGTTAAAACGACCACAATGATATCATCACAAGCCTCATTACCAAGTATGTATCATCAATGTCAGACCAAAAGTATATGTCATCAATAAGGGCTTTCAAGGACCTCACCTTTGTTTTCACTCTTTCCCGTTTCTCAGCTTTTTGCTCATAGAAAGAAGCACACACAATGTCTCTAAAACAACATTTTTGTTTTGTAGCAGACTTTTTGCAGTGTAGAAGTTAATGCAAAACCTTGTTTCACACGGTATCTTCAGCATTGTGAACACACATTTCTGATACATGTCCATCATATGGTGTCTCTTCAAGATGAATTTCACCATCTTTGTTGATTTGTCTATAATGCTTTTTAAACAATTAGTGTCATCATTTTTATATCAATCTTGCAACACAAGATTCAAGTTGTGCGCATTGTAACCAAACATGTGCAAGATAGGGAAGTGCTCCTCCAAGAGGCGAGCAGTTGCTCTACAATTTTCTACATTGTCCATGATCACTTGTACTACGTTGGGGCTCCTACTTGATGAACCGTTTGTGTTATGATATCATCTATGTGGATTCCTGGCTTAATCTCACTTGAGCTATCCATTGCTTTGATTAAGGACTCCCCTTCAGGATTGAATAGCATCACATTAATTAATGGCCTATGTTGAACGTTTAACCATTCGTCTCACTGATTATAGTGCATCCTATTTGATCAATTAATTTCAAGATCGACCTATCAACTTCCTTTTGCATTTATCCAGCAATGTTGTGCTCATCTGATGATATGATGGAGGGAGAAAACTAGCAACATACTCACCAATCTTATTCCATGCATGCTTCCATGGCTCTTGTGTGACCATTGAGATAAAACCACCTGTAAAATAGATAGCTTGTGCAAGAGTAAATTGCATCTCTTCAAGAGAAGTTGATCGAAAGATCTGCTCAAGACTTAATTGCCTCACTCTATGCATTTTAAACTACTACTCATGCAACCCATCTTGGGTGCTGGCTGTGTGTGTGTGTGCGTGTGTGTGCACACGCACACGTGCGTGTGTGTAGTAGCTGGCATAGAGGGTGCATCACTATTTTGTATGATTTGGTAACTCTCTCAAGCATTTCATAGCATTCTCATGGCCTATGCCATTACATCTACATCCATTTTCCCTATTACTTGTTCCATCCCTTGACCCAAGAAAGTGATCCCTAATACAAGGTGCACCTCTTGATTTTTCTTTGCCACATGATTACAGTGCCAATCTATAAATGATCTAACATTCTCTGCAAATTGACACTCAGTCTGTGGCACCTTACCACCAGCCTTTCACTTACCTTTATTTGGAAGCTCTGTTGTTTGAGCCTTCACCACCAGCGGATGAGCGACTAGAACTAGCTACATTGACATTTTGGGAGCAATCGTTAGCATCCATGATAAGTTCACAAGTCACCTATGCATACATACAATCACAAAAATGTTAGGTTTTCTAAAAATTGAATTTAATTAAACATTTGGATAATAAGATACAATAATGTACATGCAAAAACAAACAAAAAATTGTGTAAAATTGATGTAGGGATGAGGAGCACTCCATCATTAGTATCCATGATAAGTTCACAAGACACCTATGCATACATACAATCACAAAAATGTTAGGTTTTTTAAAAATTGAATTTAATTAAACATTTGGATAATAAGATACAATAATATACATGCAAAAACAAACAAAAATAGTGTGAAATTGATGTAGTGACTAGGAGTGCTCCATTTCAACAATAGAAATGAACCCCAAGCACTTGCACCTCCTCAAACCTTCACGAGAATGCTCCCTACCCAAAAAACATTGGGTGGATAGACACCTAAGGTAGGTAATTGATCATAAAATACAAGTATGCCGATGTAGTGATGAGGAGCGCTCCATTTTAAAAATAGAAATGAGCTCCAAGCACGTGCATCACCTAAACCTTCCATGAGAATTCTTCATACCCAAAAAAAATCCAGGCAGATAGACACCCAGGGGAGGTAACTAAACATTAAAAAAACTACGCTGATGTAGTGAGAAGCACTCCATTCCAACAATAGAAATGAGCCCCAGACACTTGCACCACCTAAAACCTTCACAAAGATGCTCCCTATCCAAACTTGTTTTGAGGTGAATACACACCCAGGGGAGGTTACTAAATGTAAAAAAAAAGTACAATGGTGTAGTGATGAGAAACACTCCATTCCAAATGAGATTGATCCAAGCACTTGTACCACGTAAACCCTTCACGAGGATGTTCTTTACCCAAACCTGTTTCCAGGCAGATAGACACACAAAGGAGGTAACTATTCATCAATTTTGGTAAATAAAAGGATCAAAGCTACTTGATAAAGATAAATCCTAATGGATAAAGCAAAATGGCTAAGGCTATGTGAGAAGTGGGTGCTAACAAATTTGTGGGAGGTGGGCCCTTGGAATAGTATTCTAGGATTTACGTACACAAGCCTGCATTATGCCAATATGGACTCTTGGCTTGATCATGCTACTCTTCTCACCCAACGAAATAGCTACCTTCATGGCTAGAAATGAAGGTGATAACTTTTCAATGACTATTGGATCATGTGCCATTAAGAATGAAATTAAAACAAAACAAAGAAGAAGGAATTTTCCCCCAAGGGTCTAAGAAGATTTTTACAACAAGGATTCGTCTAACACTAAAAGCTCTGAGAAAGCTTTGTAAAGATGTGGATTCGGCAAGTCCTAGGGCCTGGGATATTTTTGTCAAGAATATTCAAAAACTGATCAAAATTGAATCCCCTAGAAGGAAGAAAGACCACGAGTAGTGCCTGAAGGTGCTTGTGAGCAAAGTAGAGCTATTAACGGTTTTGAAAAAAATCATGATCAGCTTCTAAAGCTAAGCATAAAAATTGGCTAGAAGCTAAGTGCGAATTGTCCAAACCACTACTCGAGGAGGTGAGAAAGGCCATAAATTTATCTAGAGAATCCTTCCTCTTGCCGATGAGCGAGTGGACCGGGCCCCAATTTCTCTTGACTTTTATAGGGCCCTCAATGTTAGGGCCAATTTGGATGAAAAAGGGTTGTGTAAGGATCTAAAAAGGGGCAACCTAAAAAATACCATGAATATCTTACCAAAACTATTCAACATGGGTACTCATTGGATAGAGATCATCAAGCGCCACCCATGGACCATTTGAGCACTAAATTTGGAATTCATATGCAAAAGTTATGGTTAAAATAGTACAAAATATTCCAAAAGCAAGTGAAGGAGATCTTGACACATGTACAAAAGTGCCATACTTTTGGAAATGTGGCTCCTTCTTGACCCTTAGATCAAGAATAGAGAAACCCTAAATAGCCCTTATTTCATCCAAATTGACCCTTATAAGTGAAGAGAAATGGGGGCCTGGTCCACTCACTCACAAATGGGGAAGGAAATTATATTATGACCCAGATCAAATGGCCCATTTGATGCTTAATCACCTACATCATGCCAACCTGAGCCCCACTTCTCGGAGGTTGGTGAAGCGAGAGCTACTCTTCTTTGAAGGGTTAAAAAAATAGTTTCCCTTTGAGAAACCAACTTGTTGTGGAGAGGGTGTTCACTAACAAGGAACGCTCTCTAGCATTGCAAGCTTTGGGTAACGAGCAGTCCCTTGGTTTGGACAATTTGACTACCCAGTTTTGAAAATAATTATGGGACGATCTCAAGTGGCATAGAGAGAGTAGAAAGCACTCTCTTTAACCAGAGGTGATTGGAGATCATATTTATCTAAATAGTATGCATGATCAAATGGTGACTAATATCCTTAATTATCCCTTAATCTCCAGTATAAACCTTTTTATTTATTTTTAAGTTATTCTATATTCTTACCTAAATTACTCTTATAAAAGTAATGCCATAAATCAAAGGCAACTAAGTAATGGAATTGTTTTTGGAACTAACCTTATTTTCCAAAAGAGGAATTATAATTTCTTCAAAAGAAATGCTCTTGATCTTGCACAAATTATATGTGTAAATGTTTTAGTGCCATACTAAGTTAATATATAATTTTCAAAAGGAAGTTGAGTTTTGAAGGGTAAGTTTATCATAATCAAATAGGTTTTCTTTGAGAAATAAGATTCCCATTCCAAATAAGGTCATCCCTCCCTTCCCTCTCGCCAATTGGAAAATCCCAAAATTTTAAGTCTCTCCTAGCTTTGTGATTAATCCTCTCCACAGAAGTAAGAGGTAATCATAAACTCTAACTTGAGAAGAATTTGTTGATAATTTATATTCCATTGCATGAGCATTTTGCACGACACTAGTATTCCATCTTAGAACACTTTCTATCTAAAGCTCATCTCTTATAATAACAGGCTTGATCTTGCACAATCAATTAAAGAAAGTTTTAGACTATTTGTCTTAGAAATCACAAGATGATGCATTCTAAATGTTAGTGCTTAGTACTCATGGTACACATTTAAGCAAAGGTCATTTTGTAGAGTATATGCATTGTTCATTTCAAGTTTGTCTATTTTCAAATTTGTTTTGCAACTACGAAGAAGGGAGAAGTAAGGGGATAGCTTCACGGAAGTGATGACTGTGTTGCTTAAACATAAAACTCCCATCGCTTCCATAGAGATGCCCCGTGGATGACAAATAGTGCAAAGAAAACAAATGGGAATCACCCAAGACGGGATTAACTTGAAACTTACATCAAGACAAAATCTTAAACTCCCAAGAGACTTGTTGTATTTCTTAAGGCCTTGTTTGAGTAAACAATAAAAAGAAAAAGGAACTTAGGGATTATAACTCAAGGAAATCACTCTAAGTTTCAACTAGGATTAAAAATTTAATGAGAAGATTTGACTTGGACAGCCCTAGCATAACATAGACGATTTAAGTGTGAACTTTGTCTTACATGTTTGGAAAAGGCTGGCGTAGGTGTTCACCTGTGGGAAGCAACATGGGATGGTCCATTTTAGCTCTGACTAATAATCATTGGTCTATGTTTTGAGCTCGGGTTCATTCAATGCCTTAGAAATGAGATTGGATGGGAGCGGGTGGTGAGACCCACGAATGCATCTGGAAATCGGCCTAGTCCAGGTAGGCCTCATGCCGATGAGAAAAGAAGGAAGGAAAATGGATCCATGAAGGGATCAAATAAAGACGGAGGATGTGATTTAATTAAGGAACTCTTCTAATTGTTTGGTAAAAAGGAACCTTAGAAAGGCTAGGAACATAAATGGACTATCCTGCGATTATCCTCATCAGCTGGACCTTTGCTTTGGAGTAAATTATCTTTGAAGCCTTTCCCACATAAGATAAAGAAAAATAAGAATTTGAAACTGTATAAACTGTACATGGTGGAGGAGACAGGATACCCGAGTCTTGAGATGAAGATAGGGATATGCCTAGAGAAGTATATGTGATTGCTTGAAAAATAACTAGATAACTTTAACAATATTAAAGAAAAAAGGCAGTAAAATATTCTATACAAAAAAAAGGTGGAAACAACCTAATAAATGCACACTTACAAGGGTTTGCATGCTGCTTTCAAATTCTTGAAATGTATTCTTGGTTTCTTGTATCCGAGTACTCCCTTGGAAAGGTGCATTTACCAAATATTTCGGTGGGAGGGTGGATTTCGGAGGGTTAATTTGTTGGCCGGAAAGTTGAACACAATTTTCTAGTTTTCCATTAAGGTAAGTTAAGATCGGGGGAAAGGGATTCCGATTTACGGAGTGGGAATCAAACTTGGGAATGAGGGACTCTGGTAGTTACTAAATATACTCATCTTAGGGGAACACACAGACAACTATGCTCGATTATATACGGGAAAAAAGCGTTAGTGACTTTGAACCAAGGGTGAATTAGAGAAATCTCACCAATTGACCTTGGAAGGTAGAGTTCAAATTTAGCCTCTTAGAACCGATTGGAAAGTTGTGATGGTTAGGTATGATTTGGAGCTGAGTGGATTGTATTGGCATGTTTGAGGATTTTTCGGTACCTGATTTATATTTTTTTGGGACCAAAAATGGGAAAAGAACATCTAATAATGTCCAAACTTGCCAAAAAAATAATATTTTTAGCCATAAATTATCGAGAGGGGGGGGGGGGGGGGGGGGTGACATTCATGGTTCCATGACTTCCCTTAAGCTAGTGGCCCCCTCTAAGAAGAAGAGCAAGCTTCTCAACTTGATGTGGAGAGTGTTGCTATTGAGGAGCATGCTTTGTTACAATTGCTAAAGCCTGAATATGGCCCAAACAAGAGCTGCCTATAAGGTAGAATTGACATGCACTCCGGTCAAAATCATTTCAAAAGTGCCAACCAAAATGGAAATGTGATTAGTAGGTATAATTTGGAGGTGCATGATGTTAACCCTCACGGCTCACAGACACCCTATCACCTACGACGGATGTTGTAACCTACGACGAACGTTGTATTACTTACTTAGTAGAGTCAGGTACCGGGCTTGTCGGTCCAATAGGAAAAGGGTAAGAGTGATCGCCCATGAGAGGCGCACTGTAACTGGAACATTCAATGGATTAGTTGGCTAAGCATGGGCGCCCAAGTGTCAATGGAACAAACTCATATAAAAGTCAACTAAACCTAAAATTCACTCATTCTCTCATTTGTGCAATAGAAGAGTGCTCTTGCTCCATCTCCATCTTCTTCTTCTTCATCTCCTTGTGTGTCTGTATGCGTGAGAGAGAGAGAGAGTGTGTGTGTGCGATTGAGCATTGCGACGGCACGGCGGCGGTGAAGCGGTTGAGCGCGGTGTAGCAACGTCTCCCTCTTCTTCGTGGCAAGGAATCCTCCACGAGAGGAAGCGTAGAGCAGTGAGTGACACACCAACTTCATCTTTGGACTTACTAGTTTAGGCTTGTTGTGTGCTTGGAGCCGTTTGTGGCTCGCACGCGATGTATCGGCAAGTTCCTTGCATTGACACATGCGACATACGCGCACATTTTTGGCACCGTTGCCAGGGAATGCCATACACTAAGCTTGAATGGCACTCTGTGGTTCTTTTGTGATGCAATTTCAATTGTAGGAAAGGTAAGTAAGGAGGGTGTGTGTGTTGAGAAGAAGGATTTTGTGTTATACTGTGTATTTTTTTTGTTAATGGAGTTTTCAAAGGTACTGTGTTTATTCTCTGTGTATTAAGGTTGTTAGTTTTCTTTGTTAATGGAGTTTTCAAAGGTACTCTGTTTATTCTCTGTGTATTAAGGTTGTTAGTTTTCTTTGTTAATGGAGTTTTCAAAGGTACTGTGTTTATTCTCTGTATATTAAGGTTGTTAGTTTTCTGTGTAATGTAATGTACAGTAAGTAGGAAGTAGATCTGTGAGAGCTAATAGAGTGTGTCAGTGTGTAACAGTAGGTGTATTAGTTGGAAGTAGGTAGGTAGAGTGTGTGTGTACTCTACCTTAATAAAAAAATCGATCATTCAAAAATATTTTAAAAACATAAAAAACACGAGTGAAAACGGACGCCTAAAAAAGTAAGCGGCTAACCTTCGAGGTTATTCGCCGACGTTTGTAGGGTGCTAAAGGCACATGCATCTACGCTCTGGTTGTGTGCTAGAGACGGAACAACTAGAGAGAATTTCGACTTACGCGAGTTCTCAATATCCACCTACTTTAGGTTTCGGGCCCTCGACGGGGACCCAAGGTAGTACAAACCAAGACCCAAACATAGCGGCTAGTGACTCTTCCTCTGACTACGACGTAATGGAGGGTTTCCCAATGCCTAATCTCGATAGCTCATCAATCCAAGACATGCATGCCATGGGCCCGCGGTCCGGGCCGAGAGCGTGCTTAGCCACCTAAAGGAAACCTTTAGTAGAGCCACTCGCTCCGAACATGGAGCTAATGATGTAAATGAGGGGGGTGGGGAAGTAAATTCTCCATTCATGACCAACGTAGACCCTATACCCCTAGAGAATGTGCACGTGAATACTTCATTCACTACACCTCCTGACTCTTCAGAGTTATTTCCCCCCGAGGTCATATTACCCGATGGTAGAAACCTTGCCGAAGTGCAAGAGGTTGAGCGATATATCCTTGCAGCGAGGGAAAAGAAAGTCGAGAGCTTACGTAAGGTGAAGCAATGAAGAGAGTTGAAAGCTAAAGCCCCTATGCCAATATCCTTGCTAAGAGAGCAATCGAGTGCTCCTGACTTAGCAACCGCTAAGGGCCAACCCCTAGAAAGCAACATTGCATCTAGCTCAAAGGACACCCCTAGCACCTCAATCCTAGATGGAGTGTTCCTAAATGAGAACTGGGAGTACGAACTACAAACGGAAACTCTGACCGACCTATACATAGGTCACACCTATCACATGGGTTGGTTAGATGTTCTACAATCCACAATGGGCGCTACTAGTGTGGAGGATCAACAACAAAGAGTTTGTTAGGTCATCCATAGGGTCATTGAGTTAGAGAGACAAAACAAGGGGATCAACAGGCCTTCAACGGGTCTCATGAGATTCTACAACCGACCTTATCCTAGAAGTAAGGCAGTACAAATAGCCAAGCTCACACAAAAATTTAGTGGAGACGGTGATGTGAGAAAGCATATCGAAGTGTTTGAACAAATATGCAATTCTCTAGGAGAACACAATGAGATTTAAGCCTAACCTTAAGTGGGAAGGCAAGGGATTGGTATAGAACCCTAAGGGTGCAAGAAAAAATGATTTACCCTACTTTTAGGATACTGTTCTTGAAAGAATACATACGAGAGGGAGTACTTTGGGGTGTAGCCTCTCAGCTCCAGAAAGCCCAATGAGAGGAAGGAGAGTTGGTGAGAGACTTTGTAAGTTGCTTGAAGCATTTGAATTCTCGTTGTAATCCAAATGAGCGCTTCAACAATAACCAATTGCTCGATAGATTCATTTGGGGATTACGACATGAGGATATCTACAATGGCCTAGTCATTAGAGGTATCACCACTTGGGAAGCAGTCACCACCAATGCGATCCAATTGGAGGATAATTTAATGATTCAAGGAGAAAGAGTGTCTGCTGAGACTAAATGGGTGAAAGCATGTTAATCTGTCATGATTTTTCATGTCTCGGACAATGCTAACTAGCACAATTTTGACATATGCTAACTAGTACAATAACTTGAGCTACATCTCCAAGATCTATGACATATGATATATCAATAGAAAGCACTTGAAACAAGGAATCCAAATGTACAACCTCCGACAAATTTTGATATTATTTGTAAAAAATTACCGGATGCCCAGCTTTTCAAAGATGTGCTAACTTGAAGCTGCTAACTAGCACAAAAAGCACGACAGGTTAACATGCTTTCACCCAAATCTATTAGCTCGCAAGCATTAGGGCATCAGGGCATCAACCAATGACCCTAAAGCCTATTGCTAAAGAGCCAAAGATATCTAAATGACTTTAGCAGATCTCACCAAGGCTATTCAAGAGAGTGTCTTAGAGACAATTGTGCTCCGCAAAACAATCATATGTATCCAAGAAGGGAGAAACAATGGTGCTCAGTATGCTATGGACCGCATAATACCAGTGAATTCCCTACTTTTAGAGTAAAATTCAATGGGAAATGCAATGCTTGTGGGAGGTATGGTCATCAAGCTAAGGATTGCATAGTATTTAAGCGCGCGATGGCCAATAGACCAACCTTATCATGGACAGACACACCTTGAGTGCTTGCATTGATGCCGGCCCCACCTCTTGAACAAACAGCACAACACATAGTCCCTAGGGCCCAAAATGTTGTTCAAACAACACCCTTAGTACCTCCAGTGCTAGGACCGCAACCACCACATCCAAGAATCACTTACTGTGAATCAAGTGGGTTGTGAGTCATCTATTGCTTTTTTGGAAGGCTATGACGAAGATATAGATCCTAATATTGCCTATGGGATGGATGTGCTTGAAGAAAGTCCACAATACTACATGGAGGACTATTGGGGACAAGTCAAACCTGTATATCAAGTAGCTGCTCTTGCAGCAAGAGGTCAAAATATCAAATACACTGCTAAGATACCACCTCTTCAATGCTATGAGTATGGAGGTCCACGTCGTGTAGCCGAGTGTCCTATTAGGCTACAAAAGAACGCCTCACTAATGCAAACCAATCAAGCGAGCACGTCTACAATGTCGATACTCATGTGTAATTGATGTGGCATAGATCATTTGATTGCCTAATGTCCAAATAATCCAAATGCACTCAAGATCACGCCATTAAACTTGATTGAAGTTATCGAGGAGCTATCACCAAGTACACCTGTGGTACCAGTAAACATACTCACACGATCGATGCTCCTAAAACAAATTATATTCTTGAGGAAAGAGACACGGCATCAATTGCGCAATCTCAAAAAAAGAAGAAAACACGAAGGAAGAGATCGCAAAAAGCAGCAAATTCAGACCCCAATTCAAAGACCAACATAGGGACTGGTGACGACCCCTTATATATGAATGACGCTGAAGAGGATTCTGATTCAGGAGAAACCATGGAGACCAAAACAACCACTAAGATAGAAACCAACAAGGAAGATCTTCATGAGCCACAATGGCCAGGATCCAAGAAGAAGATAGGAACTTATCCAAACCCTGCAGAGGAGATTGAGCGAGTCAAGCAATTAAGGAGTTTGGTAGAAGATATCCAATGGGATCTAGAACCATCACCTAGGCAGATCCAGATTACAGACACCGTGTTCCCTACGCAACAACAACCTCACCAAGTCCATAGACCCTTAGCCATACCTAGTGTCATCCAAGAAGAAAGTGACTTAAAGTCATGGGAAAGTGGGCGTACTCACTTCTTAATGGAAAGAATGTTTAAAGAGGGACTCCTATCGAAGAAATGGAGATCCCATCTTCCCCACGTCAAGGGACTCAAGGCCAAAAGGTGTCGTTAAACATTGCCAAATTGATGGATTTCATGTCTTCAGAAGTTAGAACCACCATCATGTCCAAACTATATAAAGACCCTGAGCTAGTCTCAGCTCTTCGAGCCTTCCTCAATGGAGAACTAAAGTTTGGGCTGCCACAACTTGCACAGATGGATGGAGCTGGGGAGATGCCAATAGAGGAGGAACACTTAGATCCACAACCCAACCTAGATGAGAACCTTGTTATAGAAATACCTGTTAACAAGTAGGGACAATACTTTGAGGGTGATGAATCCAATGCGACCATACCAATCACTACTAAGGGATTAACTATGAAGGGAATCCTTGATGGTGGCACTGGGGTTAGCATTGTGACTAAAAATTGTTGGGAAACTATGGGAAGACCTCACCTTGCGACCACAACCATAGTAGTGAAGTGGCAAATGGGTCTATTGTTAATCCTATTGGGATGCTAGAAGATCTCAAGATCAAGGTCTTTGGACATAAAATAAGGATTACCTTCATTGTTATGGATTTCTCCAAACACACTATGGCATCGGAGATGATATTAGGACGTCCTTTCATGAGGGAAGCAAAAATGGTGCATGACTGGTCTAAAAACCATGTCTACTTGCAGTTCCAAGATTCTTTCATTCGAGTGGATCTTGTGATGGGTCGAGCACATCCTCTAGGAAATAGTTTTATAATTGATCATAGATCTGACACCATAGTTCACTTGGCCCCATTGCAGTATTGGTACACGTGTAAAGCGGACACTGCTGTTGGGGAAGACTCTCCTTATATGGATGTACTACCTGGGATGACTGAGTCGGAAAATGTGGATTGGGTCCACCTAGCAGCAACCATAGACACTTGGGGAAATAGGGGGACGACTTGGGTAACACCTGAGGGGGATGAAATGCCACCACTCGTACCCTTAAATATGCTACAAGCAATGCATATAGCTTCTGGCAAGACTCATCCTCATATAACAAAGAAAACATACAAGTGGGTCCCTAAAGCTTCTTTAGCAACCATAGCTAGTACTAAAACATAGAAGCCTTGTAAGAAACGTCCCACTTGCCCCAAGAAATGTAAAGAAACGTAGCGTTCGATTCCTAAACGACTATTTGAAGCCCAAGGCTACTATGAGGGAAATGATCAAATCTGGGTGCCAAAATGTAAATCGTGTTCTTACCTATCACCTGACCCATGTGAGCCCAATCATGTAGCTCCAAAACAAATTGACGATCGTGGAAAGAAAAAAATCACAGAATGCTACACACCCGCTCCAAAGCTAGTTTGGGTATCGAAGAAAGAACGATTTGTTCCATCTAGCTCAAGAAGGGGGGAGTCCCATGAAGCTTCTAGCTCCTCATGTAATGCATCCATAAAGGTAAAAGATTCTCCACAGGCTCCACCTACAATAGTGGACCTCCATAAAGCTACAAAGGATTCCACACCTCCCAGTGTTCAAGAATCACCTGATGAACCACTTCAAGTTCGATCCTGGGAAAGTACCTTACCACCCTTGCAACTCGACAAGGCACCTAAGATAATAGAAAACTACTGGCAAAAATCCTCACCTATTTTTTTAAACTGGAACAATTGGTTTCAAAGGGTGAAAAGCTCATTTTAAACGGTATGATCTACCCAAGGAAGGGGGGAGTGTTTGCTTAAAGTCATCATTCACTTGCTTCCCTCTCAACCTTCCTCCCTGACCTCTCAAACTCCAAATCTAAGGGAATGTATATATAAAGCCTTATACTCACAAAAAAAAAAGAAAGAGCAAGAGCAATTAGCAAACGAGTATGCACAATAAAAGTCAAAACATTGACCAGACCTACACATGTCACATCATCCGGTATAGTGTTACAATAGGAGTGTTTCTGTTTTAGAGTTGAGTGATAAGTTCTTTCTTCCCAACACTGATGTGTCTCCTAGAGGTATTCTTTGTGTCTCCTAGTGTGTACAACAGCGTGTTGCTGTTTTTAGGATCTGGACCTTCATGGAATCTTTATCTCGACTCACTCTTCAAATCAAGTGCAATCATCAACACAAACAGGTGTTTCTTGTCCATTACCATTGCCCCTTATCTTCTTGCATCCATGTTTGTCTGCTTTAATTGTGATTGGTAGCATAATATTCAGTGCCTTTTTTTAGTATCAAACGTTAAATTCAATGTAATTTTTTGTCATAATCACTTGTCTAGGTTTAAAAATCAAGCAGTCCGACTAAGCTAGTTTGACCAAGCTAGGTGTTAGAGATCTTCTCTTAATACCATGGGGAATGCCTTCCTAATAATTAATGATTACTTAGGTTCTTAATCCGATTTAGGCAGCATTGTGTGAAATGTACTAGAGCTTTCTAGTGGGCTTAGTCCCTATTGACCTTTAGCTTAAGTATTATAAAGGGAGGTTACTAGTGTGATGAGCCTAGGGAGGTGTAACCGTGTTATATGACCCCCCAAAGTTACAAAATTAAAATGCTGAAAATGAACAAACAAAAAAAATCAAAGTGCCACAATGTAAAATCTTAAGCTGGAAGAGAAATCTTAGCTTGATTTGGTACTTCACTCACATGTATCGCCTATGGTACTAGAGCCCTAGAGGTTCCCAGTGTGGGCGCTTTTCCTTGAAAAGCAAAAAAAACAAGGCTTTGTATGGGTTGAAGCAATCTCCTCGTGCTTGGTATGAGAAAGCTGACACTCATTTGGTCAAACAAAGCTTTCGTAACAGTCCAACAGAAAGCACATTGTATGTAAAGCGTGAGGGTGATGTACTTCTCATTGTGGTTCTTTATGTTGATGATTTGGTGATCATTGCACCAAATGAGAGACATATTGCTGAATTTAAGGCTGATTTGAATGCTACTTTCAAGATGAAAGATTTGGGGCTGTTGCATCATTACTTGGGTATACAGTTTAAGCAATGTGATGGTGGTATTGCCTTGTGTCAGAAAAGTTACATAGAGACATTGCTATGTAAGTTTGTACTTGAGGATTGCAAACCTATTGCCACTCCCATGGAAACAGGTTTGAAGTTGAATCTACATGATGCTCGCGATCCTGCTGATGTCACTCTTTACCAAACTGCTGTTGGCTGCCTCATTTATGTATGCAACACGAGGCCGGATATTCAGTTTGCAGTCTCACAGGTCAGCAGATTTATGCATAGCCGAGGATCTAAGCATTGGCAGGCTGTCAAAAAAAAATTCCACTACCTTAGTGGCACTTTACATCTTGGCTTTTTTTATCCCAAGGGGGGATCATTGCTACCAGACTTACATGCTTTTTCGGACTTAGATTGGGTTGGTTGTTTTAACACGAGAGTGTCCACAAGTGGTTTTTGTTTCATGTTTGGCAGTTCATGTATATCATGGTTGAGCAAGAAGCAACCTCTACTGTGGCCACTTCAAATTGTGAGGTTGAGTACAAGGCAATCTTCACAGCTACGGTTGAGTGTGTATGGCTCAGACGCCTTATGGCTGATTTGGGTGTTGGATAGGACACTGCCAACACTATCTACACTGACAGTCAGAGCGCATTGGCAATTGCAAGGAATCCAGTTTTTCATGCTCGCACAAAGCACATTGAGGTGCATTACCACTATGTCAGGGAGAGGCTCTCAACAGGAGAGATCAGCGTAGCTTATGTGCCAACACAGGACAAACTTGCAGATCTTTTCACAAAGGCATTGTCTCGTGAGAAGCTTGAAGCTTTCGGCAAAGCTTTGGGCTTACTCCCCTTTGTGGACTGATCATGTCCTTAGGGCATGGCACTTCCCTTTACTCATGTGCCAGCTCTCGTTCACTGCATCACTCCCGGGGGGATTTGTCACCATATACATGTGGTAGTGATGTGTGTGAACACACTAGGACCGCCGGGGCATTTTTTCCCTCTTTAGGAGGTTTTTTCCCCCGTGCATTGTATATACGCCCATCACTCTAGGTCTATCTATATTTCCATTGCACACGAAGTAACACACTCTCTACTGTGTGCCTTGAGCTTCCTTCGTCTTCTCCAAGATGTGTGTGTTTCTCTGCAACCCTAATTCCAACAGTATAGCCTATACGGGTATTTGAAAATGTTATGTGTGAGCCTACTATTGATATAGATATACATGATGTACTTGACGTGGAAAGGTCTGAGAATGAGGAGGCTAGAGGTAAAATGGATGGTGCATACTTTACATGACAATAAATTGGATACACCTATGTCTAGTCAAATTTGTTCACTTTCTCTCCATGCATCTTATGCGACAGATTGTTATGATTCGGTTGTTTCTAGTTTATGTGATGAGGAGGAAACTCTTTCTTTTGATGAAGCACATAATTCCAAAAATTGGATGGCTACCATGCAATCATAATATGATGCACTTATAGAAAATGACATGTGGACTTTATGTGATTTTCCTTCTAGCAAAAAGGCCATTGGTACGAAGTGGGTTTACAAGTTGAAACATAAGCCGGATGGTGAGATTGATTGCTATAAGACTTGACATGTTGCAAAAGGTTATGCACAACGAAAAGTCATTCATTATGAAGAGACCTTTGCTCCCACTTGTTATATGACTACTATTTGTTTTTTATGCTTATAGGCACCTCATTTTGGATGGAATGTATTAGACATTGTTACTCCTTTCTTGAAGCATGGTATATTGAGGAAGATTATGTGACACAACCTCGCGGTTTGTCCAGAAATGACAAAAAAATAAGGTGTGTAAATGTAAGAAAGCTTTGAATCGATTGAAGCAGTCTCCTCATGCTTAGTATGAGAAATATGATACTCATATAGTTAAACAAGGCTTACATAACACTCCGGCTGAAATCACTTTGTATATCAAGCGTAAGGGTGATGTATTTCTCATCGTCGTTCTACTTTATTGATGATTTTCTAATTATTGGTGTGAATTCAATGCTTATTTAAATGCTACTTCCAAGATAAAAGTCTTGGAGCTTTTGCATCATTACTTCGGCATACATTTTAAAAAAGTGTGATGGAGGTAGTGCCTTGTGTCAAACAAGCTACATAGAGACATTACTTTGTAAGTTTGATCTTGAGGACTACAAACCTATTGCTACTCCAATGGACATGTTTAAAATTAAGTCTTCATGATGTGGGTGATCTTGCCGATGTCACTCTTTATCGGTGTATGCCTTATTTATGTATGCAATACGAGGCCAGATATTCAATTTGCATTCTCACAAGTCAGCAGATTTATGCATAGCCTACGGACTAAGCATTGCAGACTGTTAAGAGGATATTTTTCTACTTGAGTGGCACTTTATATCTTGGGTTGTTGTATTCAAAAGGGAGATCATTGCTGCTAGATTTGCATGCTTTTTTAGACTCAGATTTGGCTAGTTGTTATGACATCCGAGTGTCCACAATTGGTTTTTGTTTCATGCTTGACAGTTCATGCATGTCGTGACTAAGCAGGAAGCAACCTATTGTAGAGAATTCTAGTTGTGAAGTTGAGTAAAGGGTAGTCTTCACAGCTTATGATTGAGTGTGCATGGCTCAAATGCCTTATGGTTGATTTAGGTGTTGGACAGGACATTGCAAACATCATCTACATCGACAGTCAAAGCACATTGGCAGTTGCAAGGAACCTAATTATTCATGCTCGGAGAAATCACATTGAGGTGCCTTATCACTATGTCAGATAGAGACTCTTAGCAGGAGAGATCAACTAATCTTATGTGCTGACACAGGACAACCTTGCACATCTGTTCACAAAGGCATTGCCTCGTGAGAAGTTTGAAACTTTTTGCAAAGTGTTGGGCTTGCTTCCCT
The DNA here is from genome assembly GCF_014529385.1 of Adiantum capillus-veneris. NCBI lineage: Eukaryota > Viridiplantae > Streptophyta > Polypodiopsida > Polypodiales > Pteridaceae > Adiantum > Adiantum capillus-veneris. The sequence goes on along the minus strand of NC_140936.1, from coordinate 121,552,363 downwards.
TTGTGGGTTGATCATGTCCTCAAGGCATGTCACTTCCTTATACACTATGTGCCAGCTCTTATTCACTACATCACTCCCAGGGGATATTTATTACCATATATGTGGTAGTAATGTGTGTGAACAGATCACTATATATATGTTACCATATATGTGGTAGTGATGTGTGAACACATCACCATATATGTGTTACCATATATGTGGTAGTGATGTGTGTTAACACACTTAGGATCGTTGGGGCATTTTTTTCCTCTCTAGGAGGCTTTTCCCCTTGCATTGTTATACGCCCATGATTATAGGGCTAACTTGTTTTTCTATTGTGTGCTAAGCAATACACTCTCTATTTGTGTGCCTTGAGCTTCTTCAGTTTCTCTAAGATGTGCGTGCATCCTTGCAACCCTAATCCCAATAGGATAACTACTGTTTGCTTAAAGAGAAGGAGGGACTTGGTCTTCTCAACCTAGAACTCGTCACGACCAAGGTGGCTGCCAAATGGATCCACACTTGGACCAATCTACAAATTAGAAAAAACTTTATTCTTGTGCCCCTTTCCAACCTGTTGCATCCGTAGGATGTGGAAGGTTTGGAACTCTATCAAACTCTCTTGGATACCCTCTAAGGACTTTATGTTCAACCATTTATCTTTCTTCCTTGGTTATTTTCTGTTTGGATTTTTTGTAGACAAAGCTAAAAAGGGTATATGCAAGAAAGCACAGAGGTGCTTTGAAGAAGGTGTCAAATTTTAAGGGGATCTTATTGCCCAAGGAAGGTTGAAGACATCATACTCTCTCCAAGCTGATTTCTCGCTCTTTGTATGTGATGCCAATTGATGTTTGGAAAGGGCTAGAAAATGCATAGCCAATCTTAAGATACCATCCAAAGATGCTCAAGCAACTATCCAAATTTCACACAAGTCTTTAAACAATTTAAGCCTACGGGGGGAGTTGACGATAGCTTAAAGAAGAAGCTTAACAAAAAGTGAAAAATATGCAAAATCTCCAAACAGGGTTCTTACATGTTTAAGTACTTATGGGCATATCCCATTTCCAACAAGCATAGTAACTTGCTATGATTAATCATCCACTAGGGCATTTGGAGTGGTGACAAAGCTGCTAGAGCTGGCATCAACAATGGTTTGTGTGTCAAATGTAACTTCCTCTCCCTTTGTCAAGCCTCACTGATGCCAATGCACTACAAGAGGTTCTTCATATTAACGACGCTAGCAGTGCGACACTCAAATGTTTAAATCCACGATGTTTCTATGATTGTCGCTATACTATTTGTTATATAGCGACGCTTAAAGGCCACGATCATAGCGATGCTGAGACAGGGCTAAAAACTAAAACGAGAGCGTCAAAAACTCAAATCTCATATCTGAGTTTTGGTGATCTAGCAAAATAGGTAAACCCGCGCCTCTCTCTCTCTCTCTCTCTCTCTCTCTCTCTCTCTCTCTCTCCCCCCCCCCCCCCCACACACACACACACACACGAGGAGAGGAAGGAGAGCCAGGTATGCTCCTTCCCTCTCCTCCCTCTCATGTTCCCTTCCTCTCTCTCTCTCTCTCTCTCTCTCTCACACACACACACACACACACACACACACACACATTGTGTCTTTGAGAGAGAGAGAGAGAATGTACACATGTGCATTAAAAAAACACATACACACACATTGAATGTACAAAATATTACACAATGCATATACAAAGAATGCATACACACACACACACACACAGAGAGAGAGAGAGAGAGAGAGAGAGAGAGAGAGAGAGAGAGAGAGAGAGAGAGAGAGAGAGAGAGAGCGATAAAGTAAAGAGATAGAATGAGAGAGACAGAGATATATAAAGCAAAGAGAGAGAGAGAGAGAGAGAGAGAGAGAGAGAGAGAGAGAGAGATAAAAAAGTAGAGAAAATATGAAATGAAATGTTATATTAAGATTTCGGGTTAGGTTAGATTTAAAATTACATTTAAGATTAGGCTAGAATAAGATCTAAAATTAGGTTAAATTACATTTAACTTATATTTAAAATTTATGATAAATTTAAGGTTAGATTAAGACTTGAATTAGACTTAAGATTAGGTTAGATTACATTTAACTTAGATTTAAGATTAAGTTAGATTACATTTAGGTTTAGGTTAGATTTAAGTTTATGTTGAGTTTAAAATTAGATTAAATTTAGATTTACGTTAGATTAAAGATTAGGGCAAGATTTAAGATTAGCTAGGTTAAATTTAAGATTAGGTTAGATTTAGATTTAGGTTAGATTTTATGGCATGTCAATGAAGGGAGAGTTCCAGCTAAGCTCAAGGCTTTGTCCAAAGAGCAAACACTAGGTACACAACAATATGTATATTCCCATCAGAATTTGACACCTATTAACTCACCCACTAACCATGTTCAATTAGTGTAGGGAGGCATTGTAGCACGACCTAATCGCAACCCACAAAATTGTCAAATCATGGATCGGTAACGCAGCTAGGGCATGGAAGCAAGAGCCTAAGATGTATATACATTGAGGATTCAAGGGATCCTTCTACTCATCATAGAGAGAAGCCATGGAAAGGGATTCCTCTAATCAATAACACATTCCTACTTACTAATCACTTGCACACAATCATGTGGTTGAAATTAACCTCTCACATCAGTCACTCTATTCACAACTCTTAATCACACAACTACACAAGCATGTAATTAACATACCTACTCCTCATTAGTGTGTCCATTCCGGCACACACTAACCGCACACCTTGTAGAGAGAGATGAAGAGAAGGAAGGCATAGCCTCACACACCATGGCCAATGGTGTGGATAGAATAGATTAACTCAAAAAAGGTATTAGGAGATCTACCATCACACTAATACAATCTCACTCCACACAATCAAACAAAGAAGGATAATAAGGAAGAAAGTGTAATTGATTATTAGAAATCAAGAGCTACATGGGCATGGAAAGCCCATGAGCCTCATGACCATCCACTCTACAAAGAGGAGAACTCACCCAAGAATGACTTCTCATTCAACATAGGGCTCTTTTATAGCTTTGGGTCTCAAACCCTTCGCTCTCTAGCCTATACTTATACAACTTTGGAACTCCTAAATGAGCCCAAGGCCCTATACAATGAAAAGAAAATATTGTGCACTATAGCACATCCACAACTTGGTGCATAATTGATGTAGCCTGTGTTAGCCGCTGCTAACATTCTCCCCTTCATAATTTAGTGCATGTCCTCATGTGCCGGTGAAGCAAGACACGGTGACATGGTAGAAAGCAAGTCCATGGAAGAAATGTTGAGCTGCAAAACATAAGAACAAGTAATGAGCATCAAAGGCCATCAGGAATGAATAAAACATGAAGCACAAATGAACAATCATGCAAAGTGATTTTTTGCTTCTAAAAGATGGGTCAATCATAGTCAAAAACTAGACAACATAAAGCAAAAAAGATACCCAAACTATCGTGAAGATTAAACCACTTGAAATTTCAATTTTATGCATGAAACACAAGCAATCAATTATGACCGTAGGCAAATGCAAGTTCATAAACTTACTAGCCTAAAAACTATGTGAACAATCTTAATAAATTATTCAAGTCTATCATGTCTACTGGTTATAAAAAAGCTCCTAATCTATTAGTACATAGTCAAAGCTTTTTGAAGCTCATGGAAGTTTTGTTTTTGTCATTCATTGAAAAAAGTAAAGCACAATCACAAGGCTACCATCCCAAGGCAAGTTTAGGTTGTGACTCTTGGATCCTTGAACACTCAAAAAGGTGTTCCAAAAGTCTACTAGCCTACCAAAGCGACGGCTAACCCCTATCAGCCCAGGGCATTGGTTTAGGGCCTTGACCAAGCGATCCAAGGTGATTCCCCTCGCCTGCCAAGTGCCAATAAGGCGCTAGGCCTCACATAGACACAACATAACATAAAAATTTTGATTTTCATGTGTCTAGTAGCATTTTTGCTACTTTTTCTTGACACTCTTTTGCTTCATTGACTCATTTTTTTAGCACTTTTTTATTTTCTTCCAATTTGAGATTCTAATGGCAATTGGACTAAAAAGACTAAAGCCTAATCATAGCCCTAGGTCATGTTAAAAATGAATGGATTATTAAAACTATCACTAAGAGTCTAGGACTAATGAGAAATGAACCAAAATTAACCTAAGGTCAAAGCCAATTACCTATGATTAGCACACATAAAACCTAATTTTTTGATGAGTTAATTTTCACAAAGCAAGTGAAACTTTAGGATGCCTAGCTTTTGAACATGAAAGATCCATAGCTTAGAAGTAGATTCACTTAAGCTAAGCAAGAGAATGAAGAGATGAACAAAAGAGAAAAATCATGGAAGGAGTTACACCTATTCATGCTCTTTTGAGCATTCTTGAGCAAGCATTCCCTTTGTAGAGAAGTCTCCTGATCTTTTTTATTTACAAAAGAAGCTTTTTGAAGCTAAGTGTAAACACAAGCTACAAAAGCCAATTATTGAAAGCCAAACGCACACAAAAAACATTATTGAAAAACCTAAAGCTAGGGTCTGCATACCCGAATTTGCCAAAGGAAAAAAATCCAAGGGAAAAAAATGCCTTTGGCTATCCACGTGATGCTCTTTGATAGCAAATTTATGCATACACATCAAAATGAGAGAGAATGAGCTTCTACGTAAGCAAATTTTTCAATTTTTACCATCTCTCATGCATGATTCAAAAGTTTGATTAATTTCTAACTCAATGAATATATGCAAAAAACAAGCCAAAAGCTGAAAATAATGCAACTTTTAAATGAAATGAAGTGGCTCTCCAAAGCCAAATTTTACAATTTAAAACTTTTCAAAAAGTTGGCTAACAACTACCTCATGTGAAATTTTACATTTTTAGAGCAATTTATGAGCTAGAGATGACTGCAACTTGATGAAGGAAAATGAATGGCTCTCAATAGCCAAATTTTGTACTTTGAAAGTTCTCAAATAAGTTGTCTAAACACTAGCTCAAAATGAAACAAATGAACTTTTGACCAAGCTATGAGCTAGCATATATACAACTTTTAATCCAAATAATTGGACTAGTTCTAAGTAGCCAAATTTTGCAATATATTGCAATGATGACCCCTTCTTGGAACAATGAAAGCACACTCCTTCCACATCCCTTTAAAAACAACTCAAATCATTAGTGCTCTTAAGCATTTGAACATCCAATACAAGCACTAAAAGCATGCTCAATCGCAAGCCCAAACTTTTAATGCTCACTCTATGTAAGGTCTCTACCTGCCCTAGAAGAGGGTTACGTATGTAAAATTTTAAGTCTAAATATCAGTTTGACAAAAGATGATATTTTTAGCAGGTTTCAGTGATTAAATATCAGTTTTATGTTGTGATCCTTGTAGAACTTTTAATTCTGGTCAAATTCAATTTTTATGAAAAATTTTCAAAAATAGAAAGTTTTTGACCCCTGGCATGGTCTAGGGTCGACCGGCTCATCAAATTGTGCACCAACCCAGGTTTCCTTAAAAATAGGGTTCGAACATTGAAAGCTGCTATTTATGGCATGTTGGGGGTCCCATCGTTGCAATAGCTCCAATGACCAACAAAATTATCAATCCGGAGGGATGAGCTACCCGGCTAGGGCATGGAAACACTCACACGGTTAGTGAGCTAATCGTGGCAACACAAATGGTTAGGCTCTACGAGGTGAGCTTCTCAGCCTATGGAGGAGCGAAGCCGCGATGAAGGGAAATCTCCATATCTACTTCTCTTCACCTCTAATCAACCCAATCACACACACTACGATAGCGAGACGCACACAAAACTAATCCTATCATGCACCACACTAATCGCAAGCACACACACATAGATCTATCGAGCACCACACTCCAATCAAACCTACATGCACACACAAGCAAAAGAGGGCAATCACACAAGATTAGAGAGGGATTAACCACTAATTAGTTAAGATCTAGTTAATCTAAGTATCATAGGCAATCATAAGAAGTAATAAAGAGGCATAGTGAGAGAGAATGAATCATTGATTAGTGTTAATCAAGTCTCATGAGCAAGGAGAAGCTCAAGGACTCCATAGCCACACACCTCAAGAGCTCTCACCAAAGAGTGCTCTCAACAAATGACTTGAGAACTCTAATTTCTTTTACACACTGCCTTATATACTTAGGTTAAAAATATGCAATGTCTGGACGCCCAAGGCCTTTAGGGCTCACCACTTACTGAAACTGCAACCTAGGCACAGTAAGTGACCTATTCTTTACAACTTGGAACTGCCATTGAGCCCGTAACACATTAGATTACAATAGCTTGAAATAAATTGGGAATTTACAATACGTGACCATTTTGAAAAATCACGAAAAATGTGTAACTCCAATCTTTACTGTTTCTTTTCATTCATCCTCTTTGTGCATCCATACGTCTTCGGTCTTTAGCAACTGCTACTAACTCACGTTACTCAGTTAACATTCCCCCTTCCTATTTTAGTGCCCGTCCTCGGGCACTGTTGAAAAGTGTTTGTGGAGGCTGTGGAAGGTTTTTGATTGGTTGTTGATGGGCTGATTTTCTTCATTTTGTTGTTGAATTTGTTGATGAGGTTCACTTTGCTGCAGCATCATCATTGGTCCAAATATTTCTGATGTGAGAGATAATGTTGCATTTGCCCGTTGCAATAGCATAATGATGAGGCTAATGTTTATTTATGAAAAGTATGTACAAGAGAAGTAGAATGATGAGGTTCTGAATTAGGGTCTAATACCTGGATGACGAAAGGGAAAAAACCCATTGGGAAAAAAGTGCCTTTGGGATAAGCGCATTATTAGAGTACTTCTTAGCATGGGAAATATTAATAAAGTACTGAAGGGATTATTTGCTGATAGATATGGAATTAAAAAGGCAGCAAATATGAGAGGGTAGCATGATGGAACATTTGTTTCCTATTGTAGTCCACTCAAGGTGCACGGGTGGAAGAAAAAAAGAGTGTCTAATGCATATGTCCAATGATGGGACATCCTATTTATGCATACACAGATTTGCATGGGAAACAATATGCTGTGCAAGAAAGATTTTGAGGGGTTCTTCAGAAATATGGTGTAGCTATAAAAGCATTTGACATGGCTTTGCAAGCTGGCACCCCTTTAAGAATGGTTTTTGTTGATGAGGATATGTGCTCTCATCTCACTGTGCACTGCGCGTGAGTGTTGGACTCTACGACACTCCACCAATTGTAATTTAATAGACTTTGGCTCTTATGGTCATCTCATCCAGCATGAGCAACACAGCTTAGATATGCTCAACTCTTCCAGCTTGAGTGTAAGCCTAATAACTACGAATCTTAGCACAGAGTTTAATATGACTTGAATCTTGGGGACTAATGTTTTGCTCATTTTATGGCTCAACAACCCGACTCTGACTATGCCAAAGAGTGTTTTTTGCACCCTGGCGACTTGAATTTTTACATTCTTGAGCTTACTACAAACATTTTTTCAGGTAAAAGTAAGTTTGAATCCTCAAAAAGAGGATTAGTGAAGGACCAAGTTGGCATTGAAGGTTTTTTTTTCCATACCTGTTTTATCATCTTTGAATTTGCATTCTCATTGGTTGGGTTGTCCTTCTTTGACTGTGAAGACTCCATTATCTATATGATTCTCCAATTGAACCTGGTGTAAGAATTCTTTGATGTTGTTGTAGGCCTGTGTTGATCATTGAAATTTGACTTTTGACTAGGAGCATTGGAAGACTTAGGAATCCAAAACTTTTGATGACCTTTGTATCTCTTTTGTTGACTTTGTTGAGCTCTAGGTCCTGTTGAGCTCTTGAGATCTTCTTGCAAGTCTAGTGTAGTTGCAGTTGGCTTGTGGTTGATTGGTAGCCAAACCTTTGTATAGCTTGGGTAGAATCCTTGTCTAAGAGGAACATTCTTTGAGATCCCTCTTTGTTTTGTATCCTCTTGAGAGTTTTGGTTGACTTTAGCATCATTCGATGTTGTTTTGTTGTATACCTGCTTCTTAGGTACCCTAGAATACTATCGGGGTTGATACCTTGTGGGTTTTCTTTCCTGGGAGGGACTTGACATTACTTCATATGCCCTAACCTGCGGTGTTGGTACCCATATCTGTCTGTTACCTCCATAGTACTCCTATTCCTTTAAGCTCCATTGTGATGCTATCCATCCCATGTGTTTGTCTTCATGTGTTGATTTCCTGTCCTCAATCCAAATTGGATTATTGACTTTAACTAAATTGCTCGGAACAAACACTTGCTTGAATTTCCTTTGCTTTCTTGAGTACTTTGGCTGATATATCTTTGCTTTTTTGGGTGTCTCCTTAGAGGATTTAGTTCGGTTAGCACTTGAATTGAAGTTTTGAAAGATTGACTTGCTTGAAGAAGCTAATCCATGAGGGTTCTTTGATGTAGAGGCATATGTTGTCACAACTTCTTTGCTAGTTAGTGGAAGGTCCACTTTAGCTTTACCTTTGTCTGCAAGATTTGTCGATTCTTGTGACTTCTGCAACTCTAAATCTGGAAATTTTCGTTCTATTGAAGATCTTTGTCTAGATTTTTCCATGGTCTCAATTTGATCTAACTGTGTCTCTATGGAGGGTGGCTTTAGCATCATTCGATGTTGTTTTGTTGGTTTCTCTATGTTTTTCAATGTGACTTACATCAGCTGATTTAGCTGGCAATGAGTGATTGATCTTTGGACTTCCTATTGCTTCTTGGTTGTCTACAACCTCATTCTTCTTAACTTCTGGCTTTGGTGGCATCCTCTACTCAATAGCTATTGTGGTTACTCTTTGTTTTGTTTGATTTACACTTGTTGTTGCTTCATCTGCTTCTAGCTCTTCTGAAGTTCTGTTTGATGGAGATGAATCATTGTTAACCCTCACGGCTCACAGACACCCTATCACCTATGACGGACGTTGTATTATTTACTTGGTAGAGTCAGGTACCGGGCTTGTCGGTCCAATAGGAAAAGGGTAAGAGGATCGTCGATGAGAAGTGCACTCTAACTGGAACATTCAAGGGATTAGTTGGCTAAGCATGGTTGCCCAAGTGTGAAGGGGGCAAGCTCATATAAAAGTCAACTAAACCTAAAATTCACTCATTCTCTCATTTGTGCAATTGAAGAGTGCTCTTGCTCCATCTTCATCTCCTGTGTGTGTGTGTGTGTGTGTGTGTGTGTGTGTGTGTGTGTGTGTGTGTATGCGTGAGAGAAAGAGAGAGTGTGTGCGATCGAGCATTGTGGCGGCACGACGGCGGCGAGGCGATTGAGCGCGGTGTAGTGGCGTCTCCCTCTTCTTCGTGGCGAGGAATCCTCCATGATAGCAAGCGTAGAGCGGTGAGTGACACACCATTGCCATCTTTGAGTTTACTAGTTTAGGCTTGTTGTGTGCTTGGAGCCATTTGTGGCTCGCACACAGTGTATCGGCAAGTTCCTTGCATTGACATGTGTGACATACGCGCACATTTTTGGCGTCGTTGCAGGGGAATTCCGTACACTAAGCTTGAATGGCACTCTGTTCTTCTTTTGTGGTGCAATTTCAATTGTAGGAAAGGTAAGGAAGGAGGGTGTGTGTTTTGAGAAGAAGGATTTTGTGTTGCTACTGTGTATTTTTTTGTTAATGTAGTTTTCAAAGGTACTGTGTTTTTTTGTTAATGGAGTTTTCAAAGGTATTGTGTTTTCTCTCTGTGTAAGGTGTTAGTATTAAGGTTGTTAGTTCTGTGTAATATAAAGTACAGTAAGTAGGAAGTAGATCTGTGAGAGGTAATAGAGTGTGTTAGTGTGTAACAGTAGGTGTATTAGTTGGAAGTAGGTAGGTAGAGTGTGTGTGCATGCAGGCCGCAGCGACCTTATCCTTTTATAAAAATTAAAAATTAAAAAAATTAAAAAAAAATAAAGGTAGGACCGGGATCGGGAATATCTCCCAGACCCAAGCCCAAGTCACGCTCAGACTCGGACCTTAGTTGCCTTTTAAAATTACTAGTTTTAGCTTCACACGGAGCTAAAAATCGATTTTTTGAGGACCAGCAAAGCTTCAGGTGACCGAACGTTGTGTTGTAAAGCACACCGCGACCCTTTGAGTGATACTCTTGTTTTGAGCTATCACACACTTTAATCAACAAACCGATCCTTAAAAAAGATTAAAAATATTAAAAAACATTAAAAAAATGAGTAAAAATGGATGCCTAAAAAAGTAAGCGGTTAACCTTCAAGGTTATTCGCCGACGCTTGTAGGTTGTCAAAGGCACATGCATCTGCGCTGTGGTCATGTGCTAGAGACAGAGCAACTAGAGAGAATTTCGACTTACGCGAGTTCTCAATATCCACCTACCTTAGGTTTTGGGCCCTCGCCTGGGACCCAAGGTAGTACAAACCAAGACCCGAACATAGCGGCTAGTGACTCTTCCTCTGACTACGATGTCATGGAGGGTTTTCCAATGCCTAATCCCAATAGCTCAAGCCAAGACATGCATGCCATGGGCTCGCGGTCCAGGCAGAGCGTGGTTAGTCGCTTGAAGGAAACCTTTAGTAGAGCCACTCACTCCGAACATGGAGTTAATGATGTAAATGAGGAGGGTGGGGAAGTAAATTCTCCATTCATGACCAACATAGAGCCTATGCCCTTAGAGAATGTGCACATGAATACTTCAATCATTGCACCTCTTGAATCTTCAGAGCTATTCCCCTCCTAGGTCATATACCCGATGGTAAAAGCCTTGCCAAAGTGCAAGAGGTTGAGCGGTATATCCTTGCAACGAGGGGAAAGGAAGTCGAGAGCTTACGCAATGCAGAGCAACGAAGAGAGTTAAAAGTGAAAGCCCCTATGTCAATATCCTTGCTAAGAGAGAAACCAAGTGCTCTTGGCTTAGCAACCGCTAAGGGCCAACCCCTAGAAAGCAACATCGCAACTAGCTCAAAGGCCACCCCTAGCACCTCAATCATAGATGGAGCATTTTTAAATGAGAACTGGGAGTACGAACTACTAACGAAAACTCTGACCGACCTATACACAGGTCACACCTATCACGTGGGTTAGTTAGATGTCCTACAATCCACAATGGGCCGAACGTGGGTTAGTTAGATGTCCTACTTCAACAACAAAGAGTTTGTGAGGTCATCCACAGGGTCATTGAGTTAGAGAGACAGAACAAGGGGATCAACATGCCTTCAACGGGTCTCATGAGATTCTTGGATACAAGAAAGGCTAAACAACCGACCTTATTGCAAATAGAGAATCCCTCTGTAATTCCGATGGATCCTCCATATGTTGTTTCTCCAGGGGTCTCAGTGCAATCTGAGCCCACAAGTGATAGCTTCACCTTTCCAAGTCTAGCTCATCTTTTCCTTGATGACACCACGGCTACCATGCCTACCCCAATGATTAGCATGCCAAGAAACACGCTATGGACCTCATTTGTTAGTAAAGCACTGCTAGATGGTAGCTCAATGCCTGCAACAATATCTACAAGTGTGTACCAATCGTATACACCCATGGGTCATCGTAATCATGTAGCCCCTACCCCTCCCATTGTTTCAACAACCTATGCTCCACAACCACAACACCCAAGTTCTTATTTCCATGGGACTATACCGGCTAGCATTAGCATGTCACATCCGATGTCTGCTATGCCTAGGGCCACACATATGAACTTTGGGCCACCACATGGCACAACATCATACCAGTCTCTGGAGCGCTTTCATCCACGATGCCTACTCACTTAGGTAACTTGGCAACATTTTCTCAAGCTATTGGTCGATCTATTGCTGAGAATATACATAACACGCCTGATAGAGATCCTAGAAGTAAGGCAGTACAAATAGCCAAGCTCACACAAAAATTTAGTGGAGATGGGGATGTGAGAAAGCATATCAAAGTGTTTGAACAAATATGCGATTCTCTAGGAGAACACAATGACCTACATAAGAGCAATGCTTTAAGCCCAACCTTAAGTGGAAAGGCTGGGGATTGGTATAGAACCCTAAGCGTGGAAGAAAAAACAATTACCCTACTCTTAGGAGATTGTTCTTGAAAGAATACATACGAGAGGGAGTGCTTTGGGGTGTAGCCTCTCAGCTCCAAAAAGCCCAATGAGAGGAAGGAGAGTTGGTGAGAGACTTTATTAGTCGCTTGAAGCATTTGAATTCTCGTTGTAATCCAAATGAGTGCTTCAACAATAACCAATTGCTTGATAGATTCATTAGGGGATTACGACATGAGGATATCTACAATGGCCTAGTCATTAGAGGTATCACCACTTGGAAAGCAGTCACCACCAATGTGATCCAATTGGAGGATAATTTAATGATTTAAGGAGAAAGACTGTCTGTTGAGCCTAAATCTATTAGCTCGCAAGCATCAGGGCATCAGCCAATGACCCTAAAGCCTATTGCTAAGGAGCCAAAGATATGTGAGATGACTTTAGCAGATCTCACCAAGGCTATTCAAGAGAGTCTTAGATATAATCGTGCTCCGCAAAACAATCATATGTATCCAAGAAGGGAGAAACAATGGTTCTCAGTATGCTATGGACCTCATAGTACCAGTGAATGCCCTAAGTTTGGAGTAAAATTCAATGGGAATTGCAATGCCTGTGGGAGGTATGGTCATCAAGCTAAGGATTGCATAGTATTTAAGCGCGCGATGGCCAATAGACCAACCTTAGCATGGGTAGACACACCTCCAGTGCCTGCATTGATGCCGCCCCACCTCTTGAACAAACATCACAACACATGGTCCCTAGAGCCCAAAATGTTGTTCAAACAACACCCTTACCACCTCTAGTGCTAGGTTCGCAACCACCACATCTCGCAACCACCACATCCGAGAATCACTTTTGTGAATCAAGTGGGTTGTGAGTCATCTATTGCTTGTTTGGAAGGCTGTAAGGAAGATCTAGATCCTAATATTGCCAATGGGATGGATGTGCTTGAAGAAAGTCCACAATACTACATGGAGGAATATTGGGGACAAGTCAAACCTGTATATCAAGTAGCTGCTCTTGCAGCAAGAGGCCAAAATATCAATTACATTCCTAAGAGACCACCTCTTCAATGCTATGAGTGTGGAGGTCCACATTGTGTAGCCGAGTGTCCTATTAGGCTACAAAAGAACACCACACTAATGCAAACCAATCAAGAGAGCATGTCTACAATGCCAATACTCATGTGTAATCGATGTGGAATAGATCATTTGATTGCCCAATGTTGGCGGGTACGCCGCGACGGACGTCAGCACAGTGAGAACTCACCTAACAAGATTTGTCAGCTAAGGACGAGAGCTTGATCCGCAGGCACGTGGAAGCAAGCATAGGATGTCAACCTACACTCGACCGACTCTCGAGACTAATTCCTACAGAGGTCTCTACCCGATGTCTAAGCTACTTCCTACTTCCTACTTACTACAGAGGTCTCTACCCAATGTCTAAGCTATAGCCTTCAAGAGTGCATAAGAGGAGATTTCCTACAATGCTTTCAAGATCCAAATACCCATCAAACGTTCTCGAAACGCCACAGAACTTGAAGGAGACTCTATTAACACCAATACGTTGCTCTCCCTAAGGTCCATGAACCAAAATCCCAAACCTAAACACCTGGTGCCAAATAACGTAGGATGTGTGGTCGAAAATTGTAGGTCGTCATTTCTGAAAACTAAAGTACCTAATGTGTAGCTCTACTCAATTCGAATGTGTGGATATGCTGAAATGCGAAAACAGACAACATATGCTCACCAAATCACCAAATGTAGTTCGTGGGTCGAATTCGCAAAGCCAGACCGTTGGTGCAGCCAAAGTATGTCGACGCTAGAAGGTGGCATGGTCAGGTGTATACAGGCAAGGAGAAGCATGGCAAAGGGATGGTGCAGCTAGGAAGTTCATGGGATGACATGTAGCAGCGGAAGTGTATGCATGATGCGGCTTATAGGCCAAGGAAGACTACACAAGGGGCTAATTGGGGTAGCAGGTGAAAGAGATGCAAAGTGCAGTTTTGGGATCCAGGAATGAAGAGCTTGGAGTGATGAAGGAACAGGTCCAGACGGTTCATCAAACCGAGCTACAGAGCTCAAGTTATTGAAGGTTGAAGCTTTAATGGTTTGCAGATTCTTGCCGGATAGGGCAGCTGGGGACAGGTGGTCCAAGTGGAGCTTGAGGTATAGATGTGTACAGATCAATTCATGGAGCCTACCCGTCTTTTTGGATTGCGGATCAAAGCCACGGTTTGCAAGATATGGTCATTTGAAGTTTTTCCTGGGGCCGGGTCTGAGCCCACTTGGCCACATTGGAAAATGTGCCATCTGGCATCTTCTGGGCCTCGACAAAGTTCTAGAGTGGAGTGTACACCATACGGAGCTAGCAGGAAGTGATTGCATGCCAAACGGAGGTCAGAGCGAGGAGATATAGCCCTCGAAAAACTGGGAGCATTTGATCGGATCGGGTTGCAGATGTTTGTTTCCATTTTTGAAGGCCCTGATTCGCGCATGCCGAGAAGTCAAAGTGCAGGTACAGAGAGGGTGATTGTATCCGGGAAGATGGAGTTTCACCTGGGCTTTGCAGCTTGGCAATAGAAGGTGGGAGCACAGAATGGGAGCTTGGTAAAGGCAGGTCCTAAAAAAAGCAAAAAAGGCAGCTTTTGTTAAAAGCAATAATGGTGATTTATAGTTTTTTGAAGGCCTTGAGGTACAAGTTGTAGGGAGCTGCCACGTGGCGGTATTAAACCCATATGCGCAGGGAATAAGGCGGAGGCCACAGTATATAGGTGGAATAAGGCGGAGGCCACAATATATAGGTGGAAGCGTGGACTACTATGGGTATCCAAGAAGGGAGGGAGAGGGGAACTCTCTTGGGAGCAGCTATGGCGTCCGCGTTAGGTGCTGTTGTGGTGGCGCCGCAGGCGGAGGCGCCGGTGGTTTTGAGCGGCGTAGCCGGCTAGGCGGGGCGGCAGGTGGCGCCCGCGTTGTGTGAGGTTGATGATGACGAGGCGCCCGGCATGGGGTGTTCCCACGGCCCAGGGGGCCCTGAAATTTTAAAGAAGGAAGTAGGGGGCAATAGCGACATCGCTATTGCCTCCCCCCTCGTGTAAGGGAGAGGTCCCACAGCAGCATGCCAAGGAGAACTAGAAGGAGAGTCCGAGAGCAATCAAGTGGACAAAGCCAAATGCAAGGCCAAGAAAGGGGAAGTCCGGGCGGCCAAGATGGAAGGACCAAAGCCCAACGTGCACACCATGTAGATGTTTCCAAGCAAACTAGGCCAAGTGTTAGCAATGCCATAAAATACTAAAAGAAGCTCTAAGTGAAGGCCACGGCAAGAGAAACCCACCCTTTTTTCTTTTTTTTGGGACTCTTAGAGGTACCCCTATAAATGGTTGTAAATGTGAAAATTTAAGGGCTTTTTTTGCCTGTGTGAGTAAGTGAAAGCTTGAAGCTTGTGTGATGCCAAGCCTTCCATTGAAGCTGCATACATCGGTTGTACTACTCTCTATGCAAAAATACCACTCACTTACCCCAATCTCGTGTGTTGCTTCTCCCCATCCCCCTCCTTTTCTCTCGCTCTTCATGTATTGGTCATAGCTCGCAGAGGGTTTGTCGACAGGTGCTACTGAGAGGGCAAATCAGGAGTGTCTTGTGATTCGAAAGGGTGAGTTGAGAAGTGTGGGTGTTTGTTGTGTTGTGGGTGTTTTTTGCAAGGTGTGAGGTAGTTGTTTTGTATTCCAAAGCAGAGTTATTAGTGCAAATAAGCCAATTTGAAGGTGTTTTTTGAGAGGTTAGGGGTGTTGTGGAATCCTCGGGCTATAGAGAGGCAAATAGTTTGTGTGCTGGGTGTGTTCCTTATTCCCCCTCTCCATCTTCTGGTGCCCCCACGGAGGAGCAGCTGATGCTCGTTGGTGTTGATCAAAGGCGGTTATTTCCACCAAAGAGAGATGGCAGCACATAGTTATGGACCCATTTTTGCTAGAGAAGGAGATCCGGAGGAGTGGATGGCCGATTTCGAGTTGTATATGTTGTCACTGCATATGCCGGATGAAGCTAGCAAGATGCAAACGATCCCGTTCTTGATGCGGGGAAAAGCAAAGACATGGTTCTATGCGTTGGAGGGAGAGCCAAGAATTATGTGGCAAGACTTTCAAAAAGAGGTGTCTCCTATCGACATGGATGCAAGGTCGAAGAATTTGAAGCAGGACGTGAATGAGGAATCCAGCATCTTTCTTGCCCGCTTTGAAGAATGCTGGAGAGATTTTTCAGTGGCCATGCAGTTGGTCAATGGTGGTGAGTACTTTAAATTGGAACATTTTATGTCTTGTTTACATCCCAAAGTTCGTGAAAAGGTGGATTTCGAGGGCCCGGAGAATTACAACGGGGCAGTTGCTATTGCGCGGTCTAAAAGCCGTAAAATCAAGAAGAAGATCGAGCAAGGTGCATTGGGATATGAGGCAATGGTTCCCAATCCGACTTCGAGTCCGAGAGAAGAAGTTCAAGCGGAGAATCAGCCCAATCGAGGGGCTGCAACCGTTCCTCAACAATGGGTATGTACAGCTCAAGATTTCTCTGATCAAATGCAAAAGTTACGTTTAAGTGTTATGGAGAGAGGTCAAGCAAGGGCTGGAAGAGCCAGAGCTAGGCAATTGCCTGGCAGGTGCTACAATTCTTGTGAGGAGGGTCACTATGCTCCAGATTGCCCTCATCCACCAAGGGAAAGGGGCGGCATGTATCCTCTTTTCGGTCGAGGTCATGGTCAAACACAGTTTAATGGCCAAAGAGGGCAGCAAGAGGTTGAAAACGAGGCACAGGTGGCTCCATCAGGTAACGATGAAATGCCCTGGGTTAACATTATTGGTGTTGACAGGCAGGAGGTTGACATTATGGCCAACAAAAGAGTATGAGGTGAAAGAGAGACTGAGACGGAGCGTGAAACTAGAGCAAAGAAGGGGATAGGGAAGGTAAATGAAGGAAGAGAGCAGCCCGAGCCAAGCAGAAGGAAGTGAAGACGGAGAATTACCCAAAAGGATTTTCAATTGGGACGCGGAAATCCGGAGTATGATTTGGTAAGAGATGTTCAAAACCAGAAGGCAAACATCACTTTTGGGCAGCTGCTTGCTTTGAACCCTAAGTTAAGAAGGCAATGGTCAACAAGTGTCAGCACAAGGCTTCCTCGAGTGGGAGGAGAGGTACATACGGTGTAGAATCTAGCTGTGAAGGTGAGAAGTCCAACCGATGTGCTTCCGGTGGTGGACGTTTTGATCGAAAAGAAGAAACAGGTTCAAGCATACATCGATGGTGGTGCCCAACTGTGTTATTACGGAGTCGGCTATGAGGGATATTGGCATTAAAGATGTTGTCAGGTCCAATGTGCAAATGAGGATGGCTAATCATGCCAAGGCTCGTTGTTTGGGAGTGGCACAAGATGTGAAGGTAAAGGTTATGGGAATTGAATGCTTAATTGATTTTTTTGTTATGAAAGCAAGTGAGAATGCCTATCCAATTATATTGGGGAGGCCAGGGTTGTTGGCAATTGGGGCCAAACAAGATTGGGGGACCGGGGTGTTTACCTTGCCGAATCTGGAAAATGGCGGACAGATTGTGTTGGATCTAAAGACCAGGGAAAGTCATTTTCATCCCTCATCAGGTAGAGATAATCAAGATTTCAGTACCAGCTATGAGTACGAGATGGATTCTACTTATGATGAAGTGTCTACCAGTGTCGAAGAGGAGGAGAGTGATGAGGATTTATTAAAGCTCGATACAGATTTGTTCGGGGTCACAATAGACTCTACCACTACAAGGAGAGGTATGCAAGTTCCTGTTTGTAGTTTGCAAGCCAAAGAGATGGAAGATATGCTAGGTTCCGATTTAACAAAGCAGGAGAAAGAAGGCTACATGGGCCTGTGTGCATCTTACCCTAACTTATTTGCGATGGAGTATAAGGATCTGAGGGGAGCCAGAGGAGTGGAGCATCAGATTCTGCTTAAAGAAGGATACAGGCCAAAAGCACAGAAGCTCAGAAGGTTGGGGGATATTCAAAAGGAAGCCCTATGGCAGGAGATCAACAAGTTGCTCGAGGCAAGTATTATTTATCCGATAAAGGAGTCTGAGTGGGTTTCTCCTGTTGTCATTACCCCAAAGAAGAATGGAAAGTGGTGGGTATGTGTAGATTATAAGCCTTTGAATGTTGCAACCAAGCGGAACGATTACCCTTCGCCTTTTCAAGATGAAATTTTAAACCAGGTTGCCGGGCATGAGCGCTATTCTGTCATGGATGGGTTTTCAGGGTATTTTCAGATCGGTATTGCTTTGGAGGATCAGATGAAGAATAACTTCATTTCTCCATGGGGTTGCTTTGCTATCGTCGCGGGACTCCTTTTGGACTGGTGAATGCATATGCGACTTTTCAAGATTGGATGAATAAGGTGTTCGGGCCTTACTTGGGTAAGTTCATCAGAGTGTTTATGGATGATATTGGTTGCTATAGTTCCAAGGCAGAGCATTTGTCCAAGTTAAGGATGTGTTTTCAAAGGCTAGATGAAGAAGGAGGTCAATTGAATCCAAAGAAGTGCAAGCTAGCACAAGGCCATGTGGTGTCACAGAACGGGATTGAAGCAGATCCAAAGAAGGTGAAAGCATTGGTTCTTATGGAGCCTCCAACCACTGCAACAAAATTGGCTTCTTTCGTGCATAAGTTAAAGTATTTATCCCGCTTTTTTTGGATGTTGTCTCAATATGTCTACCCTCCTAATCATGAGGATGTTTTTTATATTGCTATGATGGTGGGAACGGTGGCTATTGGAGCAGTATTGCTACAAAAGGTAGGCAGAAGCTATAAGCCCATTTATTTCGAAAGCATGGTTATAAGTCCAAGTGAAGCTACTTATACGGAGGCAGAGCAGTGGGTTATGGCTTTGGTCTTTGCATGCAGGAAGTTTAAAGTATATTTGGTCGTTCGGAAGTTTTATGTATTGACTGCTAGCAATCTTTTGCCTGAAGTGGTGCTGCACTTGAAGCCAGGGAAGCGAATCATGAAGTGGGTGATCGAACTTCAAGAGTTTGGGTTTCAGTTCAAAGTGGATCACACTCGGCGGTCTCATTTGGCGGACATTTTGGTCAACAAGGAGGTTGAGTTGCCAATTTATCCAAGGGTGGTACAAGAGGAGGATAAGGAAGAACCTAATTTGGAAGAGGCCTTCACGATGTGGTTTGATGGTGCTTACAGACGAGTAACACAGAAAGCAGGTGGAGGTGTGATTATTCAAGATCCGCACGGCACGGTCATTTTTTCCAAAGCTTACGACTTGGAGGAGGTGCATACCAACAATGAAGCAGAATATCTTACCTTACACCTGGGACTCAAGCAGTGCATTGAATTTGGCATTTCGAGGTTGGTAATAAAGGGTGATGCTCTACTGGTTATCAAACAACTTTTGGGCCAATGGCAGGTAAAGAGGGATTCTCTCAAGAATTGGTTTTTTTCCATAAAGAAGCTGTTGAAGTTTTTTGAAGCAGTGCAGTTCAAACATGTGAGAAGAGAAAAAAACCAAGAAGCAGATCGTTTGGCTAGCAGTCGTGTTCAGACTCAAATGTCGAGTTTGTATGTGGGGCCAACCATTTATGCAGGTAGAGAGACTTTGAAGGATATTGATGATTTCTTGAATACAGGTCAATGTTCCAACGGGCTTTCCAAGCTACAAAAGAGGAGGGTTTCAAAAAGCTAAAAGGTTCACTCTGATTGGTGAAGATCTTATGGTGCACGATCGGGATAGGGTGCTACGACGTGTCCTCTACAAAGAGGAGATTGGCATGGTATTGGAGCAGTGCTATGAGGAAAGTGGTCATCAGGGTAAGAGTCAAGTTTTGTTTCGTATCTTAAGAAGTGGGTTCTGGTGGCCTCCTGTGGTGCGAGATGTGCATTATTGGTGCAAGACGTGCCATCAATGCCAAGTGATGGGTGGAAGACGACTGGTAGCCGAGCAATAGGGGGCTATCATCGCACATGATGCCTTTGAAAAATGGGGTTTAGATGCAATTGGTCCATTGCCCAAGTCAGTGAGTGGTCAGAAATATGTGGTAGTGGCAATAGACTACCTTACACGATGGGTCGAAGCTAAAGCAGTCAAAGAGGTAAATGTGCATATTGTTGCTCAGTTTGTATTCGATTGCATATGTTGTCGTTTTGGAGTGCCTTGGGTGCTTATATCAGATCAAGGATAGGGATTTAGAAGTAAGTTGGTGAGTGCTCTGGTGGACAAATTGGGGATTCAACACCGATTCTCATCTCCATACCACCCGCAATGCAATGGTTTGGTGGAGAGTGCGAATGGAAAGATAGTCAAGATGCTTACAAAGTATATATACTTGCAGGTTGAAGAGTGGGAGTCTAACCTTGATAAATGTTTGTGGGCTTACAGGACCTCTTTTAAGGTGGAAACTAATTTCACTCCTTACGAGTTGGTATATGGCAAGGAAGCGGTCCTGCCTGTGCATGTGCAGCTAGGGGTTCTCAAAGGTCTATGGCGCATTGATAAAACTCACCAAGATATTTTGCAGGATAGAATTACAAGTCTCGAAACTTTGAAGATGGATCATGAGGCAGCGGTGGATTTTTATGTGAAGCAACGAGAAACAAGGGTAGCAAAGTTCAACCAACATTTTCCAGCTAAGCAGATTGAGAAGGGCGATCTAGTGATGAAATACGAAAGTTATCTTGACTTCACATTTCAGAAGAAGTTGAAGAAAAAGTGGACGGGACCTTACAAGGTTCATCAGGTTTTTCCCAATGGTACATATGCACTAGTCAGGTTGGATGGTCGGTTTCTTAAACACAGGATAAATGGTCTTCGTCTCAAACTCTACTTTGAAAGGGAGTTAGTGCCAACGGTGCATCAGATTCTTATGAAGGGGGTGGGGCAACCCACTTGAAGGTTTGATAATGGGGTGCAATAAAACATTGTACATATGGTTTTATTTTTCTCATAGTGTGTGACAGGTTTTGCAGTTTATAGTGGAATAAACCTCTTTTGTGGTTGAGCATAAATGCTCAACAGGGGGGTGGGCAATGATGGTGCATCCAAAGTATGTTGACACTAGAAGGTGGCATGGGCAGGTGTATACAGGCAAGGAGAAGCATGGCAAAGGGATGGTGCAGCTAGGAAGTTCATGGGATGACAGGTAGCAGCGGAAGTGTATGCACGATGCGGCTTATAGGCCAAGGAAGACTACACAAGGGGCTAATTGGGGTAGCAGGTGAAAGAGATGCAAAGTGCAGTTTTGGGATCCAAGAATGAAGAGCTTGGAGTGATGAAGGAACAGGTCCAGACGGTTCATCAAACCGAGCTACAGAGCTCAAGTTATTGAAGGTTGAAGCTTTAATGGTTTGCAGATTCTTGCCGGACAGGGCAGCTGGGGACAGGTGGTCCAAGTGGAGCTTGAGGTATAGATGTGTACAGATCAATTCATGGAGCCTACCCGTCTTTTTGGATTGCGGATCAAAGCCACGGTTTGCAAGATATGGTCATTTGAAGTTTTTCCTGGGGTACCCACTTGGCCACATTGGAAAATGTGCCATCTGGCATCTTCTGGGCCTCGACAAAGTTCTAGAGTGGAGTGTACACCATAAGGAGCTAGCAGGAAGTGACTGCATGCCAAACGGAGGTCGGAGCGAGTAGATATAGCCGTCAAAAAACTGGGAGCATGTGACCGGATCGGGTTGCAGATGTTTGTTTCCATTTTTGAAGGCCCTGATTCGCGGATGCCGAGAAGTCAAAGTGCAGGTACAGAGAGGGTGATTGTATCCGGGAAGATGGAGTTTCACCCGGGCTTTGCAGCTTGGCAATAGAAGGTGGGAGCACAGAATGGGAGCTTGGTAAAGGCAGGTCCTAAAAAAAGGAAAAAAGGCAGCTTTTGTTAAAAGCAATAATGGTGATTTTTAGTTTTTTGAAGGCCTTGAGGTACAAGTTGTAGGGAGCTACCACGTGGCGGTATTAAACCCATATGCGCAGGGAATAAGGCGGAGGCCACACTATATAGGTGGAAGCATGGACTACAATGGGTATCCAAGAAGGGAGGGAGAGGGGAACTCTCTTGAAGGCAGCTATGGCGTCCGCGTTGGGCGTTGCTGTGGTGGCGCTCCAGGCGGAGGCGCCGGCGGATTTGAGCGGCATAGCCGGTGAGGCGGGGCGGCAGGTGGCGCCCGCGTTGTGTGAGGTCGATGATGACGTGGCGCCCGGCATGGGGTGTTCCCATGGCCCAGGGGCCCCTGAAATTTTAAAGAAGGAAGGAGGGGGCAATAGTGACATCGCTATTGCCTCCCCCCTCGTGTAAGGGAGAGGTCCCACAGTAGCATGCCAAGGAGAACTAGAAGGAGAGTCCGAGAGCAGTCAAGTGGACAAAGCCAAATGCAAGGCCAAGAAAGGGGAAGTCCGGGCGGCCAAGATGGAAGGACCAAAGCCCAATGTGCACACCATGTAAATGTTTCCAAAAGCAAACTAGGCCAAGTGTTAGCAATGCCATAAAATACTAAAAGAAGCTCTAAGTGAAGGCCACGGCAAGAGAAACCCACCCTTTTTTCTTTTTTTTGGGACTCTTAGAGGTACCCCTATAAATGGTTGTAAATGTGAAAATTTAAGGGCTTTTTTTGCCTGTGTGAGTAAGTGAAAGCTTGAAGCTTGTGTGATGCCAAACTTTCCATTGAAGCTGCATACATCTGTTGTACTACTCTCTATGCAATAATACCACTCACTTACCCCAATCTCGTGTGTTGCTTCTCCCCATCCCCCTCCTTTTCTCTCGCTCTTCATGTATTGGTCATAGCTCGCAGAGGGTTGCCTGCAACTCTTGCCTGCAGCTCGACAGGTGCTACCGAGAGGGCAAATTAGGAGTGTCTTGTGATTCGGAAGGGTGAGTTGAGCAATGTGGGTGTTTGTTGTGTTGTGGGTGTTTTTTGCAAGGTGTGAGGTAGTTGTTTTGTATTCCAAAGCAGAGTTGTTAGTGCAAATAAGCCAATTTGAAGGTGTTTTTTGAGAGGTTAGGGGTGCTGTGGAATCCCCGGGCTATAGAGAGGCAAATAGTTTGTGTGTTGGGTGTGTTCCTTATTCCCCCTCTCCATCTTCTGGTGCCCCGACGGAGGAGCAGCTGATTGCTCGTTGGTGTTGATCAAAGGCGGTTATTTCCACCAAAGAGAGATGGCAGCACATAGTTATGGACCCATTTTTGCTGGAGAAGGAGATCCGGAGGAGTGGATGGCCGATTTCGAGTTGTATATGTTGTCACTGCATATGCCGGATGAAGCTAGCAAGATGCAAACGATCCCGTTCTCGATGCGGGGAAAAGCAAAGACATGGTTCTATGCATTGGAGGGAGAGCCAAGAATTATGTGGCCAGCGTTGCGGACCCGTTTTCTGCAAGACTTTCAAAAAGAGGTGTCTCCTATCGACTTGGATGCAAGGTTGAAGAATTTGGAGCAGGACGTGAATGAGGAATCCAACATCTTTCTTGCCCGCTTTGAAGAATGCTGGAGAGATTTTTCAGTGGCCATGCAGTTGGTCAATGGTGGTGAGTACTTTAAATTGGAACATTTTATGTCTTGTTTACATCCCAAAGTTCGTGAAAAGGTGGATTTCGAGGGCCCGGAGAATTACAACGGGGCAGTTGCTATTGCGCGGTCTAAAAGCCGTAAAATCAAGAAGAAGATCGAGCAAGGTGCATTGGGATATGAGGCAATGGTTCCCAATCCGACTTCGAGTCCGAGAGAAGAAGTTCAAGCGGAGAATCAGCCCAATCCAGGGGCTGCAACCGTTCCTCAACAATGGGTATGTACAGTTCAAGATTTCTCTGATCAAATGCAATAGTTACGTTTAAGTGTTATGGAGAGAGGTCAAGCAAGGGCTGGAAGAGGCAGAGCTAGGCAATTGCCTGGCAGGTGCTACAATTCTGGTGAGGAGGGTCACTATGCTCCAGATTGCCCTCATCCACCAAGGGAAAGGGGCAGCATGTATCCTCTTTTTGGTCGAGGTCATGGTCAAACACAGTTTAATGGCCAAAGAGGGCAGCAAGAGGTTGAAAACGAGGCACGGGCGGCTCCATCAGGTAACGATGAAATGCCCAGGGTTAACATTATTGGTGTTGACAGGCAGGAGGTTGACATTATGGCCAACAAAAGAGTACAAGGTGAAAGAGAGACTGAGACGGAGCGTGAAACTAGAGCAAAGAAGGGGATAGGGAAGGTAAATGAAGGAAGAGAGCAGCCCGAGCCAAGCAGAAGGAAGTGAAGACGGAGAATTACCCAAAAGGATTTTCAATTGGGACGCGGAAATCCGGAGTATGATTTGGTAAGAGATGTTCAAAACCAGAAGGCAAACATCACTTTTGGGCAGCTGCTTGCTTTGAACCCTAAGTTAAGAAGGCAATGGTCAACAAGTGTCAGCACAAGGCTTCCTTGAGTGGGAGGAGAGGTACATACGGTGTAGAATCTAGCTGTGAAGGTGAGAAGTCCAACCGATGTGCTTCCGGTGGTGGACGTTTTGATCGAAAAGAAGAAACAGGTTCAAGCATACATCGATGGTGGTGCCCAACTGTGTTATTACGGAGTCGGCTATGAGGGATATTGGCATTAAAGATGTTGTCAGGTCCAATGTGCAAATGAGGATGGCTAATCATGCCAAGGCTCGTTGTTTGGGAGTGGCACAAGATGTGAAGGTAAAGGTTATGGGAATTGAATGCTTAATTGATTTTTTTGTTATGAAAGCAAGTGAGAATGCCTATCCAATTATATTGGGGAGGCCAGGGCTGTTGGCAATTGGGGCCAAACAAGATTGGGGGACCGGAGTGTTTACCTTGCCGGATCGGGAAAATGGCGGACAGATTGTGTTGGATCTAAAGACAAGGGAAAGTCATTTTCATCCCTCAGTAGGTAGAGATAATCAAGATTTCAGTACCAGCTATGAGTACGAGATGGAGTCTACTTATGATGAAGTGTCTACCAGTGTCGAAGAGGAGGAGAGTGATGAGGATTTATTAAACCTGGATAGAGATTTGTTCGGGGTCACAGTAGACTCTACCACTACAAGGAGAGGTATGCAAGTTCCTGTTTGTAGTTTGCAAGCCAAAGAGATGGAAGATATGCTACGTTCCGATTTAACAAAGCAGGAGAAAGAAGGCTACATGGGCCTATGTGCATCTTACCCTAACTTATTTGCGATGGAGTATAAGGATCTGAGGGGAGCTAGAGGAGTGGAGCATCAGATTCTGTTTAAAGAAGGATACAGGACAAAAGCACAGAAGCTCAGAAGGTTGGGGGATATTCAAAAGGAAGCCCTATGGCAGGAGATCAACAAGTTGCTCGAGGCAATTATTATTTATCCGGTAAAGGAGTCTGAGTGGGTTTCTTCTGTTGTCATTACCTCAAAGAAGAATGAAAAGTGGCCGGTACTTTGCCTTTTCAAGATGAAATTTTAAACCAGGTTGTCGGGCATGAGCGCTATTCTGTCATGGATGGGTTTTCAGGGTATTTTCAAATCGATATTTCTTTGGAGGACCAGAATACCTTCATTTCTCCATGGGGTTGCTTTGCCTATCGTCATAGGATTCCTTTTGGACTGGTGAATGCATATGCGACTTTTCAAGATTGGATGAACAAGGTGTTCGGACCTTACTTGGGTAAGTTCATCAGAGTGTTTATGGATGATATTGGTTGCTATAGTTCCAGGGCAGAGCATTTGTCCAAGTTAAGGCTGTGTTTTCAAAGGCTAGATGAAGAAGGAGGTCAATTGAATCCAAAGAAGTGCAAGCTAGCACAACCAAGGGTTCATTTTCTAGGCCATGTGGTGTCACAGAACGGGATTGAAGCAGATCCAGAGAAGGTGAAAGCATTGGTTCTTATGGAGCCTCCAACCAGTGCAACAAAATTGGCTTCTTTCGTGCATAAGTTAAAGTATTTATCCCGCTTTTTTTGGATGTTGTCTCAATATGTCTACCCTCATCAGAAAAGGGCTCAACACGTGCATGGATTTCAGTGGGATGAGGAAGCTCAAGAGGCCTTTGATAAAGTGAAGGGTATTCTATGTCAGTTACCTGCGGTGTGCCCTCCTAATCATGAGGATGTTTTTTATATTGCTATGACGGTGGGAACGGTGGCTATTGGAGCAATATTGCTACAAAAGGTAGGCAGAAGCTATAAGCCCATTTATTTCTAAAGCATGGTTATAAGTCCAAGTGAAGCTACTTATACGGAGGCAGAGCAGTGGGTTATGGCTTTGGTCTTTGCATGCAGGAAGTTTAAAGTATATTTGGTCGTTCGGAAGTTTTATGTATTGGGCGTTGTTGTGGTGGCGCTGCAGGCGGAGGCGCCGGCGGTTTTGAGCGGCGTAGCCGGCGAGGCGGGGCGGCAGGTGGCGCCCGTGTTGTGTGAGGTCAATGATGGTGTGGCGCCCGGCATGGGGTGTTCCCACGGCCCACGGGGCCCTGAAATTTTAAAGAAGGAAGTAGGGGGCAATAGCGACATCGCTATTGCCTCCCCCCCTCGTGTAAGGGAGAGGTCCCACAGCAGCATGCCAAGGAGAACTAGAAGGAGAGTCCGAGAGCAGTCAAGTGGACAAAGCCAAATGCAAGGCCAAGAAAGAGGAAGTCCGGGCGGCCAAGATGGAAGGACCAAAGCCCAATGTGCACACCATGTAAATGTTTCCAAAAGCAAACTAGGCCAAGTGTTAGCAATGCCATAAAATACTAAAAGAAGCTCTAAGTGAAGGCCACGGCAAGAGAAACCCACCCTTTTTTCTTTTTTTTGGGACTCTTAGAGGTACCCCTATAAATGGTTGTAAATGTGAAAATTTAAGGGCTTTTTTTGCCTGTGTGAGTAAGTGAAAGCTTGAAGCTTGTGTGATGCCAAGCCTTCCATTGAAGCTGCATACATCGGTTGTACTACTCTCTATGCAAAAATACCACTCACTTACCCCAATCTTGTGTGTTGCTTCTCCCCATCCCCCTCCTTTTCTCTCGCTCTTCATGTATTGGTCATAGCTCACAGAGGGTTTGCCTGCAGCCTGCAGCTCGTCGACAGGTGCTACTGAGAGGGCAAATTAGGAGTGTCTTGTGATTCGGAAGGGTGAGTTGAGCAGTGTGGGTGTTTGTTGTGTTGTGGGTGTTTTTTGCAAGGTGTGAGGTAGTTGTTTTGTATTCCAAAGCAGAGTTGTTAGTGCAAATAAGCCAATTTGAAGGTGTTTTTTGAGAGGTTAGGGGTGCTGTGGAATCCACGGGCTATAGAGAGGCAAATAGTTTGTGTGCTGATGTGTTCCTTATTCCCCCTCTCCACCGTACACCCCCAATGTAGGTATTGGTGCGTAGCTCTCGTCGAGGGCAACACGCTGCACTTCTCCGCACTCGATTCTGACCATCGGTGCACACGTAGCGTCAAGATAAAACTCTCACTCTCTCTCGTACACAGAGTACGCTCACTCACACAGACAAAACTTTTTAAAAATGACAAAGGTTTTTTTTATTAAGGTCAAAAGTGGTATAAATACCTTACAATCTCAACCCCTAATGTTCCAATTTAACCATCCACTCAATCTAAATGTCAAAAATGAGATACAATCTGAAAGCTTCTGCAAGCCCCACTATTTACAAAGGTAAAATGACAGTTTTTCTCAATTAAAGAATAATTACAAAAAATAATATCCTACCGAGCAATCATTCTCCGTTGGGTGTGTCTAGCCGCTAACACTCCCCCCCTCCTAGTTCATGTCGTCCCCGACATGGCAGTAGAGCTGCTTCTTTAGTGGAGGCTTTCATGCATCTTTAGAAGGGACTCATATCGCGCATGCTGAGCGAGTAATGTCGAGCCAAATATCTCTGTGTTGATGGTGAAGAAGCCTATATAGAAGGCTTCTTCAAAGGCCTGGAGGTGATAAGAAGGCAAAAACATAATTCTTTGATATAGTGCATGTATCACCTCGTGAGAAGGCTGAGCAGACAGATCGTATGCACATCTGTATGTGTCTTGGAAGAAAAAAATATTGTCTGTTGCATGTCCAGGTTTAAAGGTTTTGAAGACTGCCAGAAGGGTTTTACATATTTTTCTAAGCATGATGCAAGATGGTCAGGCGAGTCAGTGAAAAATTTAATGGCGCCCAATAGGGTTTTCACCATGTATTGCTCACTCATTCTCTCTCATGCCTTCAAGCCTGGCAGCTTCGGATAATTGAGCCATGTGGGTATGCTTCTCTGCAACAGCTCATGTGCTTTCCATGTCCGTATCCTTGGTAGAGGGTAAAATTTGAGGCTGTCTCTGATTCTTTTGGGCGCCTCTACCAAATGTATTAAATATTGTGGATATTTGGTGAGCCATGCCTTTCTCCACTTGGGCTGAGAATCCATGATCAGCTTGACTCCTTCTGGTTTGGAGATAGCGGCTTTGTATAATGGCACTATTGGCTCCTCTTTTATCCGTTTGTTGATTGTAGCAGCTTCATACTTTAGAAGAGGATATGGGAGAGAAGGTTGTAGCCATTCATGCCGAATGATATTGACATCTATCTTCTGAATGGTCATAGATTTAAACACTCTCTGCTCCCACTCCAATGCTTCTTTGGCCGTGTCTTTTATTGCCGCTTCTATTGCCTTCTGTAGCTTTTCTTCTTCTTCTTGTGTCAGATCCTGGGGTTCTTGTGATGGCCCCACAAGGATGTCCTCTTGCATGGTGGTGTCCACTAGATCTGACACATTTTCTATGCCGATGCCTTCCATTGATGCTGGCCTGGTGCTAAGATCCCTCGGCCAGCATCAGTCTTTGCCTCTTCTCTAGTGTCAACTCCTTTTGGAGTTCCTTCATTTGTTCTTCATACAAAGCATTTTCTGAAGTTGTGCCAGTCGAGCTAGCAGCTCTGACTCTGGCCGGAGATGCCCTTAGCCTTTGGATGGTCTGATCTTGCACTTTCATCTGATCTTTCAGCTCGATCACTTCATCCTGGCTTCCCTCATGTTCTATCTCGGCCTTTTCTTTGGCATTCCTCAAGGTTTCCACCTCTTTCGACTCATCAGCAAGTTGTAGAGTCAGATTGTCCCTCTCTCTCTCCACATCTGTCAGTGACTTGCTGATTTTCTTGTATTCCTCTTTTGCTCTTTGAAGCTTGTGTTCGGTTGCCTGATTCTATCGTTCCATCTCTTGGCATCTCTGTAACATCGCATCTAGATTGGCTTGCAGCTTTGTTTGTTTCTCTATGTTTTCTTGGCCCTGTTTTTGTAGTGAGTCCACTTCAGCTTTGATAAGAACTTCATTTCTTTTGAGATTATCAATCTCACTCTCAATGGCCATTGATCTTGCTCTAAGCACGGTTAGTTTTTGCATTACCACATCCCAATCATTGGTTGGTGGCTATACGTCCACTGATCTATGGCCATATCTTTCAACTCTACTAACCGAAGGCTCTGCATATGTTCCTTGGGTCTTGTGCTTGCCAACTCAAAGGCTACAATAGCTCCCTCTTCTCGAGAGTACTCAGCAGCTAGTAGATCAAGAATATTCTAAAGTTTCTTTCTTCTGGATCTGGCTACTCATCTGTCTCAGCTTCTGCCTTTTGCTCTTACTCCTTGTTCTTCTCTTGCTTGGAATCCTTTTGTTCATCAATTCTGTTTAGCTCCTCTTTTTGTTGGGTTTGTGGAGGGCTAAGAGGAGGTGGTGTTAGGAAATAAGACGTAGCTAAATAGATAATTGAGTAGATTACATAATGGAGAGAGACAGATTTATATACATGAGATTATAGAGTAGAGAGAGAGAGAGAGAGTACACACGATATACGTGGTTCACCCAATGTGGGCTACGTCTACGGGAAAGCAGCCACTCAATGGCTTTAGTACTTCAAAACAAGAAGTACTTTACAAAGGGATTATACCCTTAATGGAGCTCCCGCCTTGCTTCACTCTGACCACCTCACACTCACCTTGTTGCATCAACTTCACACTATGAAATGTGTGTAGAAATGGCCTCCTTTTATAGGCCAAAAGGGCTGCCCTCTCTTATGAGAGACAGCCATGTGTAGCCGCCCTTGTGCGAATAAGTCCAAATCGGACCCTCCAATCCGCCCATGTGTGGCCGCCCTTGAGAAGACAAGTCCGCTTTTGAATTCGGCCACTGGCCACCCGCCATTGACTTCCGACCACCGGCCACCGGCCATTGACTTCCGACCACCAGCCATCGGCCATTGACTACCAGCCACCGGCCAACCGACCGGTTGTTTTCCGACCACTTTCCGGCCACCGTCCGGCCATAATATTCCGGTGAAAAAGAATATTCCGGCGAAAAAAAGTCTCGGGGCCTCTGCCCCCGAGGCCTTTAAAGTTGCCACTGATTCTTGTCCGTGAAAATTTTGGTTTCCGGTGAGTGATTTTCCTTCACGCACAATGGCTTCTCCTCATAATGGGGGCCTTACAAATGTGCGCTTTTACCACAGAAAATTACAAGGTTAAATCAGGCTCCATACTTAACAGGTGGTGATGGGGGTGGGCTGGATTCCCGGCTTGACGGTGGAGTTGGTGGCTTCTTCTTGATGGTGGAGTTGGTGGCTTCTTCTTGAAATCCCAATTCGCCTTGGTTTTTCTCTCTCTTTCTTGGCCTTCCTGCTCTTCTAGCAGCTGCCGTCTCACTTCGTCCACTTCTTCTTCTGTAAATGGGATATTCGGGATATTCTCCGCCGTAGCATCTAAGATCTCAAAGTTTTTGATATAATCTTCGAACCGATCCTGGTGAACCCTTCAAGATGATCCTGACATGGCTTCAAGGGATGGCTTCCACAACTCGCTCAAATCCCCTTTGAGCGCTCTCTCGTCTTTGAAACTTTCCATCAGTCTTTCTGGCCGCGCCGCTTTCTGTGACTTGGTTTCCTTGATTGGCACTTGTAGATTTTATTTCTTTCCCTTCTTTGACTCTAGCGGCTCTTCTAGTACAGTCTCTAACTGGCACTTCAACCATGTGGCTACCCTGGGTGCTTTGGGAGGTTCTTCTTCTTTGTCTTCTTTCAGCTTTAGCCAATCATTTTGTGAGGGAGGTAGAGGCCAGTTTCCTTTGGCGTGCAATGCTCTATAGACAAATTTTGTTATCAGCTCACCAGGTACAATATAGGTGGGATTTTTGTTCCCCATCTTCACAAGATTGTCGTGGATGTAAGTAGCATAATTTATCTCTTTTGGTTTGCTGTTTTGCATTTCCCAGGTGAAAGTGGTGGCAATGGCTCCAGGTAGCATCCTGTATTTCTGTGGCCGCTTTGTAGACATGTGGAAGTATTGATTGTATAGTTGGCTCATGATAGCCACCTTCGGGTTTGCAATATCTTCAAATGTGTAGTTATTCTTCTTTTCTGAGTAAACCTTGACTTTATCTGACCTCTTTGTCACATTGTCTCCTTTGTTTGAGATGTCAAGTGCGCTACCACCACCTTCTCTATGATGACAATCATTGTATCAGGCTTGCCTTGCAGATCGGTGACTCGGGCCACTCCATCTTCTTTGATTGTGGTGACAAATTCCCACACTCTTTTAATATCAATCCCCGCAGGCAAAGCTTCAAAGTAGTTGTGGAGATCCAGCTTCTCCAAGTAATCCCCCATCTTGCTCCTGAAAAATTCATTGAGCTCTCGTGGTATCATGGGTAGCTCCACTGCATTTCCCTCAGGATCTTTGAATACTCCTTGGTAGATTCTCAGAGCATTCGTCTCTAGCATATCATCTTGAATCCATGTGCTTGTGGGCTTAAGGGTTCCCTCTGGGATCACAAAAGACTCCACTTCTTCTAAGTAGTCCTTTATAGTCATCCTCTTCTTCTTTGCAGGTGATTTTGCGGCTGCCATGGATCCTGTTGGACTCAGTAGTCCAAAGCTAGGTTTTTTACATATTAGCTGATAAACTGAGTTCTGGCTATCCAAATGACTTGAAAATTGAAAATAAAACTCAAAAGGAACTAGGGAAACTCTACATGTGCTCACAGTAGCTTTCTGGCTAAAAAATAATCATGTAGACATCCTACGCGTAGGATGTCTACCTTGTTTGTTTTTGGTGAAACTTGGCAGGCTTGTGGCCCTTGACCTGTGCAACATGGCTATGTAATTGGAATTGGGTTTGGGTATCAAAAAGTGCAATTTTGGTAGATTTAAACTTTTGGCTCACAAATTGGGTAGGATGTCCTCAACAGGTGGAAAATGATATTTAAATGAGTTGAAAGTTGATATATAGGCTTCTTATACCATGTTGATGGCTCCCATGAAGTCAGTTCTTGCACAGAAGGTCCAAATGACACTGGAGACATCCTACGCGTAGGATGTCTATTTTATCAAAATGACTTGAAATTGGTTCTGAGGGTAGCCCTTAGCATGTAGAGCATGGCCCTTCTCTTAGATTTTGATTTGGATAAGCATTGGTGTTGTTCAGAGCATGTGTAGTGTTTTTAGGCTCAAAAAGTGCATCTTGGAGATTTTGGGGGCCAAAGGTAATGGGAATGAAAACCATTCAAGAGGGAGTGAGAGGATTAATACCAAATTAGCCTTTAGCCCTACAATGGCTTGAAATTTGATGCATGGGCTTGTGAAGGTGTTATAAAGCCATCTGGAACTCAAAAATACCAACTGGAGGTCAAATAGGTCATCATTAGGCAAAATTTGGACTCACAAAGGGGCCCTTTAAGGAGTTTGACTTTACCTCTCTCTACCAAAACGGGCACATGGATAAATTTTTGTAAATAAACTCCAAAGTTGGTGGAGGTTTGACAGTTAGAATGTCCTCTTCAAGCTCCATCTACTGATATATAGCACGCCATGAGATTCCTCATATTTTAGAAGATTCTTTTTTTTATTCACCTATGATGTGACAACTCTATCGGAATCTAAGTGAATCAAAAAAAGAATCTTCTAAAATATGAGGAATCTCATGGTGTGCTATATATCAGTAGATAGAGCTTGAAGAGGACATTCTAACTGTCAAACCTCCGCCAACTTTAGAGTTTATTTGCAAAAATTTATCCATGCACCCGTTTTGGTAGAGAGAGGTAAAGTCAAACTCCTTAAAGGGCCCCTTTGTGAGTCCAAATTTTGCCTAATGTTAGACATCCTACGCATAGGATGTCTATTTCATCAATTTTCACGTCTGACCCCACAGTTAGCTTGGCAATGTGCTCATGAGTATATTGTGCAAGTTTCATGTGATTTGGACTAGTTTTGGTAGGTCTAGAACCCATTATTGCCTCTATTCTCTGACTTTCCATTTTCTGATGCGTATGAGGTCAACTTTTGTCCAAATGTGATGAAACTTGGTGACTAGCATGTACAAGCTATTCAGAAGCTGTATGTGAGATGAGATGTTGAGTTTGGTTCCCAGATATGGCCTTGAGACATCCTACGCGTAGGATGTCTCCTGATGAAATTTATATGAGAAGTGCTACTGGTGCCTGCCCTGAGTCCCCCCTGAGTCCCTTTTAAGCCCTATTTCAACAAAAAAGTCAAATAGATAGATAGAAACTCCCTGTTTGGCTTTCACAGCCTCTGAGCCGTTTTCTGACTCTTGGAGTGCTTTTCGGCGATGAAATTTCTTGATGTTAGTTTCCATAGCTTCCAGGTTCCTTGGGGATCCTTGCCATATGGTTTTTTTTTACCTTGGCTTCACCGGAGCTCCGTTTGGCAATTTTTCGCTCTGGAAGTGCCCGTGGTTGCGTTTACATGTCATCGATGACTTGTGGTGGTCTACCACCATAGGACTTGGTTGTTGATAGTTTAGGAAAGCCGCTCGTGAAGTTTGGTGGCAAACGGACATGCGGTTTGGCCGTGAGAGCTGAAGCTTAGTGCCTCTTCGAGTCACCTTATGGCCATGTGGGCTATATAGCCTTGAAGAGCATGTCAAGATGCTCCTACCCATGAGTTTTGGTAGCATTTGGGCGTCTTTCCACCGATTTACCATTTGGTGGGCTCTTGCAGGGCTCTATAAGTTAGGGTTTTTCCCAATGGTTTTCCGCCGCCTTTGGGCATCCAAGAGTGGTCTCCTATGCTAGGGTAAGCCATCGATAAATCCTTATTGCTTTTGGGTTAGCCGTTAGGTGGTCACCTCTACTTGTAGGTCTCTACTGCCCGTTTCCGGTGTGAACCCTACGCTAGTTTTCGTGACAAAACATCAAACATACGCGAAAAGCTCAAGGTGGTGAGCCTACCTCTCATGTCTGGAGCCTGTCGGGTGGTCGTGCATGTCGTAGAAGCCGCTGGAAGTCCAGTTCGCTCTAGGTGGCAAGAGCTCTCTCTCAAGAAGGCAATAGTAGAAATGAGCTTTAAATGAAGTGAAAAAATCTTATAATGGGGGTCCCCGAACCACTTTCCATGAAATTTGACATTTGTTCCCAACTTCTTGCGAAATGCGGTTTAGGCTTGAAAAATTCTTGATTTAGACTCCATTTGCCCAGTTCCCGAGAAATTTGACGTTTCGGTCAGAATCTGGCCAAAACACGCTTTCCGCTCCATTCACATAATTGCACCCCCATTGTACCATAGGTTTTCCTATAGTCACTGATTATCCCCATATTTTTTGTTTCTCATTACGACCGTAGTTCACCTACTTTTTGTATTTTTGAAGTTTTTCTGCAGATAATTAGTAAAATTAAAAAGAAAATAGAAAATTAATCCCAGAAAATCTCCAAAAATCATAATAACTCAAAAACATCACCGCAAAACACTATCTACACTCACATGCAATTTTTATGGCCGGATTTGTCCGTTTTACCAATATTTTGCCCGAACAATGGCTATTTTTACCTATATACACACACCTAGGGGCTTGATTTGGTGTTTGGCCCCATATACTTGTAGATTCATGTTGTATAAGGGCATATGTACTTAGGTTAGTTTAGAAAATTTTGCAATCAAACGACAACCCTCTAAAAATAGTCAAAAAACATGCCCCTTTTTTGCTCTTTTTTCCATTGGGTCCGCATTTGAGAATGCCTCCCCCCCTCCTAGTTGGAGTCCTCCCGGACGAAAAGGTATTGCCCTGATGTATGTGCCATGCATGGGTTAAAAATTGTGCTAATGCTTGACCATGTAATGTGGCCCTATATGATGCATACTGGGTCAATGCATGAAAAAATCAATGTTGTGCAAGAGGAGGAAATAAGCAAGATGCTTATTGGCATTCGACGTCAAGGTTTCCTGTTTGTTGTTGATTTGGTTGGCGCATTTTCTTTGCAAGTAAAAGTTTTAACTCTACAGCTCTCTGTTTGATCGTCTTTCTTACAAAAGTCGCTTGGTTTGCCACTACTGTCGATATGGCCATGGTTGTCTCCTTGGAGAGAATTGTCATGGCAGAATTGGCCATAGTCTTTGTCTCTTTTGCCTTCCATTTGTAGCTTTGTTTTGGAGGTTTTTGGAGGTTTATGGCCACATTCGTGGTTTTCATTGTTGTGCTGCTGATCTGCATCCACAGAGATCTTTTTGTCGGTTTCATATGTAGTGTGTGTCTGCATGCCGATGTTGCTTCTACTGAAGGGAGTTCATATTGCTTTGGTTTCAGGATCCAAATGCATTTAAGTTGTTATTGAGCATTCTCTTTGGGATCCATATCTTTTTTATCCCCTTGTTTGTTGGTTGAAATGTGTTCTCGTGTTGTCTTCTTTGGTTGTATTGTGGTTTGTATGCCATGTCACCTCTATCCTTCCACACCCATACTTTTTTTTCACGTGTAGCTAACCTTGATCTTTGCACTGCTGTCTCTGTTGTTTTATGTTTGGAGTGAACATGGTTGGCAGTTCCCAGTTTGGTTGCCATGGGTATAGTGTTGTTCTTTAGTGGCACCCATCCTTTTGGCTCTTTATCTAGTGATCGTGTTGCTGCCATCTGGTTCTTTCGGGGTTGTTGAGCAAAGGCTACCACCTGTTGTTCTTGTGCATGCTGAATTTTGATATCTGCACATTATACTCTTTTTGCCAAGGTTGTCCCAACAACATGGGGTGTAGTGTGCTTTCATCCTCAACCACATAAAACTTGTGTGGGTAAATATATTGATGTATTTGTACATGCAATATAGTCCAGCCCAATGTTTTTAGCGAATGTGATGTACTACTTTCTAGCACTTGTGGAGTAGGATATAGTTGATCTTTGGTCTTGAGCTGTTTGTATAATTTGTAAGAGATCAGATTTTCTTGATCTCCAGAATCAAGCAAGGCCGTCAATTCAACTTGATTGCTACCCACTTTGACTACAATTATTGGCTCCACTGTGTCTTCACCAAAATTCTTTAGTCGAATAGCATTTATTCGCAACGGTGATCCACATTGTTGTTGTTGTCGTAGAAGTCGTCTTTTTGCAATGCGTTCTTTT
Source organism: Adiantum capillus-veneris (assembly GCF_014529385.1). Lineage (NCBI taxonomy): Eukaryota > Viridiplantae > Streptophyta > Polypodiopsida > Polypodiales > Pteridaceae > Adiantum > Adiantum capillus-veneris. The sequence goes on along the minus strand of NC_140936.1, from coordinate 121,516,061 downwards.
GCTTATGCTTGGGCCTCTTCTCGTACCCTCTGTTTCTCTTTCATCCGTTCTTTTTCTTGATGGATTTGTTGAAGCATATCCTGTGTTAGTGGTAAATGATATTTTTTTAATCGACAACCACTAATCCAATTTGGCATTTATTCTCCTGCTAATGTAGCAAGTTTGCCAGCTCCACTTTGTGATAAGTCACTAATCACAAAGGGTCTCATCCTTCGCTTTTTAAGTTTCTTGGCATGTTGCTTTAAGGTATAAACAAGTACATAATCAACTGTTTTGAACTCTTTCGTGCGCACATGCTTGTCAAAAAACTCTTTTTGTCTTCTCTTTTTAGCATAGATCAAAGCTACAGCTCTCAATCGGACTATCTCACAAAATGGGCGGAAGCCAAGGCAACACAAAAGAAGATGCAAGAACCATTGCACAATTAAATTAAATTAAAGTCGCGAGCCTCCAGCTCTATAGCCCTTTTCTGCCTTTTTCTTATGTTTTCAAGAAATGTCCTTGTTGTTAAGAAATCAATGATATATTGACTCCATGCAGGTGCAATGTTTACTTGAAACAATGTCGCGTGATCCACCGGCCATTTGGCACTACATATAGTACAATTGTTAGCATAATCATGTGTGTCAGCATACATAGGGAGACGGTCCGAGGCGGGCAACAAGAAAGGCGACCTCTAAACACCCCTCAAGGCTCCCATGCTGCTCAATTGGGACTGGGGCAACCACAAGCACAACAAAACAACAAATCCACATCCAAACCCAAACAAGATAGGGGCATCACCTAGTTATGGTATGCGAACTAGGACGCAAGAGAGATTTTGGTACAACCAAGAAGATGCACGCACCACACAACACACACAAGCAACCTCACACCAAGACACACACAAAATGGACCAGAGAGAGCTAGAGCAAAGGGAAGAGAGAGAGAGAAAAGGATCTTGCGTAATACCTTATTTGTGACTTGCAAATGGAGATAGTTCATTATGATGCTATCGTAGAACTTGTATAAAAGATCACTCTATGCTTAGTCATTGCTAAACATTACCAAAACACACACACACTGTCTTAGGGTGTGGGAGACCTCTCACAACAATACCCTCTTACAATGGAAACAAAATTGGCAATGAAAAACACACTAAAACACTTTCTAAAATCAAGATCAACCGATAGAAACTCAAAATACACAAGTCACCTTGAATTCATCAAACCGTATTGCACTAATGGAAGGACGAAGATTTGATCGTCGAATCACGCCTTTGATGCACCAAACCTCAATTTATTGATGATGAAGGAGCATATACAATAGTGGTTTTGAGATTTGTGGAACTCACGCTCTCTCACCTGCAATGTGTAGCTCGAAGGCTTCTCTCACACCAAGAGTGAAGCTCACAAGTGGTTGGTACACCTAAGTCTCTCCTCACGCATAGAGTGTTGGGGTGCTATGTGAGATGTTGGAGGTTATTTTACAAGAAGGAGAGGAGCCTATTTATAGGTTGGAGAACCCTCATTAAGATTATTGGAAATCCTAATTTACAAGCTAACAAATCAGGATTATGATTTTTTTGAATATCAAAACATTGCGGGCCTTCTTTGTCTGCTTGAGTCATGGATGTGGGCTCAAAAGAGAGCATTATTGATGGTAGATAAGGTGAAAGTAAAGTTTTAAGTAAGGAGAGAGAGAGAGAGAGTTACTTTGTACATGTCTTGAGGTGAGGTGTCTTTTATGGTTAGGTCAATACTATTTTGTGTTAGTATGTTAGTGGTTAGTGTTAGTAATCACTAGAAAGTTAATGAAATATTTACAATGGGTAGAATGGGGTGGATGGTTGAATGAAGTGAGAAAATCCTTGTGATGGTGAAGCTTGAAGAAGTTTTGGACTTACTTGTGTAGGTTCTCAAAATGACTATCAATCTTCTTCTTCGTCTTCCCTTCTTTACGCCACCGCCGCCAAGGTTGATTATCGTGATGAAAATGGTAATTCCGTTGATGAGATCTCTTGATTTGCAGAGGTTAAGCATGGTACACATGCTGAATTTATGTATATATATAAGGAGTAAGATGGAACTGTACTTTGGAGATAATAGAGAGAGGCATAGAGATGGTGTATGTACATGGAGAGCTCATATGAGAGCTATGGAAGTAAGAGGGGAGGTTAATGGTGAAGAAGGTGAGAGAAACCATTGAAGGTGTAGGTTTGAGTGAGGGATTGAGAGGAATGTGTGTGTGTAGAAGTGTGGAAAGAGGTGAGAGAAGACTATGGGCTACTTGTGAGAAAAGTGGGCAGACTGGGGTCCACTCAAAAAATCATAGCTCACCGTTGGTAGCTCCAAAAATCATGAAAACATTTGAGATGATTATTCAAAGCGTGGGCTACATTTTCTCTTTTGACCACTGCTCCAAATTTGGAGTGGAGATGGGTGCCAAAATTCTCACCAAAAAGCCTGTTTTTATGCATGCAAAGCCTTTTAGTGGCCCCCTCCTTTGTTGAATTTGTACAATGCATCCAAGAGTGAGCCCCTTGTTTGTCATATCATAATACAAAGCATCCAAGTTGCCCTTGACCCATGCATGGAGGAGGATTATTGGTGAATAAAGAAATATATACATGGTGGGACTAGTGTATGGACTATTCATGGATTTTAGCTCAATGAGCACATGGTGTTAGAATAATGAGTAAAAATAATAATAAAAATATGGAAGAATTATGGACATGGAAAGATATTGGAATCATATGATATGGTCCCTCTTTGTATTATTTTGGGTGAAAGAGGAAAAGGTATGCAAGTAAATAATATAATAAACGTGACCAATGAGTAGGAATCAATTTTTTGTTTTCACAAGGGTGAGGGTGAAAATGTGGGAGTGATTTGTATAAAGGAAAAATATGAGGTTAGAGTATGTACATATTGGCAAAAAATATACTTATGGTGCAAGAGGATGAAAGAAGGTAAATTTAATAAAACACACACCTAGGTATAAATATTTAAATAAATATCAAAATAATTATAAAAATCCCTATATTTAGGCCACATATATAATGAAATAATTACACACAAATGGGCCATAATATGTATTATTTTTTTTATTTTTTTACTCAATTAGCCCAGTGACTAGCTAATTTAGGGTTTTTAAGAAAATATGGAAAAAGTCCCCTAACTCACACACGCCTATATACAGTGAAACGGTAGGGATAGCCATAGTGTTTGGGTGAATTTTGTAGGGTGAGGTAGCTCACTATGATAATTTTGAATAGCCAAAAAACGGCTATCATTAGCCCTCCCCCAGGATGATGGTATATTCATGTACCATCATAGAGCATCTTTTCCAAAGAGAGTGCTTCAGAGTCCTTGACGAGATCTTCATTGTTTGGGCCCTCAGAATTTTGGCTAGAGTTACACTCATGCTTCATTGTTTGGGCCCTCAGAATTTTGGCTAGAGTTACACTCATGCTTCATGTAACAATACTTACATGAGACAGCGGCCTCTTGACAGATCTTTGGTAGATCCTTTGGTAGAAGGCGACTCAAATAGGGATTCAAGCGATACCCGTTTACCTTCCTGGAGTGTTCTTTACCATTCAAGTCCATAAGCTGATAGTAACTTGAATTGAAAGCCTTCTTGACTATGTATGGCCCTTGCCATATAGTTTCAAACTTGGCATCAAAACGATTGTCAAGTCGATTGTCATACCTTAGCACAAGCTCTCCTTCCTTGATGCCTTTGTCCTTCAGTTTCTTGTCGAGCTTTTCTTTCACTTGTGTGGCTTTCCTCTTGTAGCACTCGTAAGCTGCTTCTCTTTTCCACTCAAGCTCTACTAATGTAAGAAGTCGATCCATCCATACCTCTTGATCATCTTGTGCACCTTTTCCATGAAGCCGCATTGTTGGAATGTTAAGCTCGATAGGGTGTAAAGCCTCTTGACCATATACCAAGTGAAATGGTGTGAACTCCGTGGCTTCCCTATATGTGGTTCGATATGCCCACAAGGCACCATCCAAGAAGTCATCCCATAATTTTGTCTTGTTTTGCACCATCTTTCTAATGATTCCTGCAATGACACCATTAGCCTTCTCCACCAAACCATTTGATTGTGGGTAGTATGGAGTGCTATGACGATGTAGAATGTGAAGCTCTTCACAAACTTCTGTGAGTAAACCCTTCTTGAACCCTGGACCATTATCCAAAACAATCTCTAGAGGTGTGCCAAATCTACAACAAATATTAGTGTAGACAAACCTGCTCACTGTTTTCCCATTTACCCTTGCCACACTTTGAGCCTCTACCCACCTAGTCATGTAGTCCACAGCCACTAGAATGTAGAGTTTACCATTCTTTGTTCTAGGCAGAGGACCCATAGCATCAATGCCCCATTTTTCAAAGGGTCCATTTGTAAGCACTATTTGCCTCGGGCCATGCACCAACCTTCTATTTCCATTTATCTGACAATTGTGACAGCTTTTACACCAATGTTGAACATCCACATGCAAACTTGGCCAAACATACCCCGCAAGCAAAATCTTCTTCACAGTTAATTCTTGGGCAAAATGACCACCACATGCCTCTTCATGCAAACCTTTTAGAATGGCTGGAATTTCCTCGATAGTTGGTACTCTTCTGCACACTTGATCCTTCCCTCTTTGATAGAGGGAGCCTTCTAGGAAGAGATAGAAACTTGCCTTCTTCATGAGTCTCCTTTTCTGATCTTTAGTGAAGTCTTGTGGAAACTCACCTTCCAAAATGTAGCCAATAATGGTAGCCAATGACTGCAACCCTTGGTATCTCGGTTGCTTGACAACTGCTGCCACCATGATGACCTGCACTTATTTCTCAACACATGTAACTGCTTGTTGTGCAAGTAAATCGGCGTCTTCATTTTGTTTCCTCGGAATATGATATAGTTTCACTTCTTCAAACTGATTAAACATCCTACGAATGGCATGAACCTTTGTCCTTAAGCTTTCATTCTTGCATGCCCAAATGCCTAAAATCTGTTTAACAATGAGAAGTGCATCTCCCTTTACCATGAGACGTTGTATACCTTGGCCAATGCACATCTTCAAACCATGAAGTAGTGTGTCGTATTCTGCTTCATTGTTGCTAGCTGAACCTGGTAGATTGACCTTCTCTTTCATGACCACCTCTCCACTTGGGTTGAGCAATACTAACCCTCCCCTTGCTTTTCCTATGACTCGTCTAAAAGCTCCATCAAAGAACAAGGTAAAAGCATTAGGAATACTTTTAGGTGGTGGCAATGGTAGGGTCTTTACTTCAGGCACCTTAATCACCTTCTCATGTACCCTATAAGTAAGGATCCTTGCCAATTGTGCACGCACACTATCTTCTAACTTGAAAGAGTTTTGGAACTCTTGCAATTCCATAATCCACTTTGAGATCCTAGTGCTAAGATTCATTTGAGATGACACCCAAGGAAAAAAAATTTCTACAGTGAGAATTACAAAAGGTTTTGGTAGCAAGTAGGATCTAAACTTTCTCACCGCAAACATGAGAGAAAGCATCATGAGTTCTGCTTCTGTGTAGCGTGTCTCCAAGGTATTCATGACCCTACTAGCAAAGTAGATGGGTCGCATCCTGGTACTGTGGGGATCTTGTTGTAGCAACACAGCACCAATTGTTTCCCTTCCAACACTAGAGCTAACAAAGAATGTGTACTCCCAACAAGGAGGCATGAGTGTTGGTAGCTCTGAAAAAATGACTTTGATGTTACAAAAATACTCTTCAAGCTCATCAGACCATGCAAATTCTACTTGTTGTGTCAACTTTTGCAAAGGATGAAACAACTCCGAGGCTAAGTGAATGAAGCGTGACATATACTTCACCTTCTGAATGAAAAGAGATGACCTCCTTAAGACTCTTCGGTGATGGGAGCTCAATAAGATCCTTTGCCTTTGAAGGATCCACCTCAATGCCTTTATAGGAAACCTTGTGACCGAGCAAGATCACTTCATCCTCACCTATGTGGCACTTGTCGGGGTTGAGTTGACCTCCCATGTCGTAGAGCTTCTTTAAACCTTCTTCTACCCTTTGTAGATGCAATGATTTTGAGCTATAAATGTAGAAATCATCAATGAACACCCTAATTGACTTTCCAAAGAATGCTTGAAACACCATGTTCATGAAACGTTGGAATGTTGCAGGAGCATTTGTCAGACCAAATGGCATGACTCTAAAAGCATAACAACCCCAAGGAGTGATAAAGGTTGTTTTCAATTGATCTTCCAATGCGATACCTATTTGAAAGTAGCCTGAGTAGCCATCACACATAGTGTACTTCTCATGACCAGCTTAGCCTGAGTTGCCATCACACACAGTGTACTTCTCATGACCAGCTACCTCATTTAGTATCTCATCCTGAAATGGGAGGGGAAAGTGATCTCTTTTTGTTGCCTCATTGAGTGGACGGTAATCCACACACACCCTCCACTTTTCGTTTTTCTTAGGAGTGACAACAACGGGAGAGACCCACTCTGAATTCTCCACTGGATAAATGAAACCTGCTGCTAGAAGCTTTCTTACCTCCTTGAGTAGAGCCTGCTCCTTGATGACTCCTAGTCTTCGTAGCTTTTGAGCCTTAGGTGTGGCCTCTGGCTTCAACTCCTGGCTTCAACTCAATCTTGTGTTGAACAACATCCACTCCACGCACATCGGTGTAGTCCTTAGCAAAAATCCTAGGAAATTTCGTTAGCACACATTTGAACTCCTCTCTTTCATACTTCGTAAGTGTTGTAGATAGCATACCTTCTAGCATTCTTTCATCTTCCACTTTTTGGTTCTCTTGGGAACCTACCTCCTCCAAACCTTGACAAGAGGTCTCTTGGTTGGTTGGCTTAAACCTTACCCCCATGACTTCGATGGAAAACTCCTCTTCAGTAATGCTACCGCTACTTTCTTCTTCTGAAGTGTTATTGGTCCAATCTTCTTCCGTCTCACTTTGAGATGATTCTTCATGGAGCTCCTCTTGCCGTTGCTCCTTCATGTCAAAGAAAACCTTCTTATGATTGTCGTTCCTGCAAATTAATTTTCCACACTCCCAATCCTGCAAAGCTTGCATTTTCATTAGCCATGGTCTTCCTAGGATAAATGGATAACCACTTCCCTTGGTCGACATAACATAAAAATCCACCGCCTTCTTAATACCAAAGGCCTCTACAAAGACATTTTTACAAATGCCTACACACCTAGCCTTGCTATTGTTTGCCATCTTGACTTTAATTTCATGTGTCTCATGGATGTGCATGCCTAGTTTTTGCATGAGTCCTTCAGTCATGATGCAAATTTGTGCACCCCCATCCAATAGACCTTTCCTAACCAATCTCCCTTTTATGTAACAATCTAGCACAGGTGTAATGTCCTCATTCATTTCAGCTTGTGCAATTTTTACAACAGGCACACTCTCTTTGACCTTTCTCCTAGTGCTAACTGCCCTTGTTAAATCCCTCCAAACTTGTGGACATAATGCAAGAAATTGAGGCCATGAGATATCAGGACCCTTACCTCTCATGTCTTCCAACAAGTTGTATGGAGCAATACCATGTCCAAGAGGGAAGTCTTGGAGGTTGATACGACGTCGCGTCCTCTTGATTTCCTTGGTCTCCTTTGCCTTCTTTTCTCGTCCATGGACGTAACTCCTTCTTTCTCCTTACCTTTTCCTCGGCCACGCTTAATGCCATTTGCTTCCAAGTCAACCTCATTGGAATTTGTCACCTCTACCACATGCACATTTGGGTCTGGCAAAGGCGGAACTCCTTCCACTCCTCATGGAGGTGGTCTTGCTCCATTTGGCCTTTGTAGAAGCCGTGGTTGTTGACTAGTTCCTTCACCTACATTCATCACTAGGTAGTTCAAGTTAGGTCTCCCTGGCTCCCCACGGGGCCAAGGACAATTATACATCCCATGTCCAGACTCTCCGCAATTCCAACATTGCAAGACTCTCCTATGTCGTGGTGGATCTCGCTCTTCTGACTTCTTTGCTTGTCCCTTTGGACCTACAGCTTGTGCAAGGTGAATTGACAGGCTGCTTAAGGATTCATTTAACTTATCAATCACTTCCGCCGTTACCTCAGGAAGCTCCCTAGATGTTGATGTTTGTGACTTACCTTTGGGTTTCAGACCTTCTATTGGAACCTCTCCCCTTAAGCACTTGAGTTTCTATATTTCTCAGAAGCCTTAGTTTCAGCTGCATCAAAGGTAGCAAGTGCACCCGCTTCAACTTTTACCTTAAGGTCAGAACCGGCTATGAACCTCTCCTTCTTTAGGAACTCTGCACCATCACCAGGGTTAGCAACATTTCTCACCCATACAGCCCAAAGACGTAGAAACTCTTGCTTGTACAAGTAGTAGTCATCTAAGTCTTTTTGCTTATGAGAAACAATGTCTTGCCATAGCTTTTGAGTGTTTTGGGGATCAAAGAAGTATCTCTTGAAATGATTGACAACTTTCGTGTAATTTCATTTAACTTCCTCAGGCAAAGAGTCAAACCAAGTGCTAGCATCTTTCCTAAGGACTACCTCAAACATTTCTACACGTTCTTGATCAGTTACTATCCTCTTGATACGACAAGACATCTTGAAATTTGCCAAAAATAATTTTGCATCCTCTCCAGGCTCTCCAAAGAAAAGAGGATATCCAGACATTTGGCGTTGGTTCTCCATTGAATTGATTTCAAAGTGACGTGTTTTTGTTTTTTCTTTCTTTAAAAGATCTACACAATAATATTCTCTAAATTGCAATCTATTCTACAACAAAATAAAAAAATTCACATCAAATGACCTATGATAATCAATGAGAGGTAGGATGACAGGGTTTGGTGACGCGAGAATTTCTCCTACTCTTTGGGCACCAAACATGAACACCATACGTTGTTGAAAATGGATTTTTCTACTAATTGCAATGATTACTCTAATGTGTGGAGTGAAATGGAAGGGGAAAACCTCTATTCCTGGGCCATTATCCATGGTCTATGCATGACCTAATTCTTAAAACAAAACAAAAATAAAGACGTCCAAACTAAGGTCGTACCTAATAAGAGGCAAAATAAGGATTTACTGAAGCGTTTATCTCAGCCAACCTACAAGGGCCCAAAATTCTACGAATTACTCGTTGAAATTGTAACTTAGTACTAACAATTATGTGCACATTTTGCCTTGCAATGGGAATAAAAGGATCATACAAATTCTTATGATTCATACAAGCTACTTGATTATGCTAAAGGTTGAGCCTACACAAAACATACACAAGCCGTCCTCCGTGGGGGCACCAAAATTGAGGCGGTCCGGGGCGAGCAACAAGAAAGGCGACCTCTAAACACCCCTCAAGGCTCCCGTGCTGCTCAATTGGGGCTGGGGCAACCACAAGCACAACAAAACAACAAACCCACAGCCAAACCCAAACAAGATAGGGGCACCACCTAGTTATGGTATGCGAACTAGGACGCAAGAGAGATTTTGGTACAACCAAGAAGATGCACCACACAACACACACAAGCAACCTCACACCAAGACACACACAAAATGGACCAGAGAGAACTAGAGCAAAGGGAAGAGAGAGAGAAAAGGATCTTCCGTAATACCTTATTTGTGACTTGCAAATGGAGATGGTTCGTTATGATGCTATCATAGAACTTGTACAAAAAATCACTCTATGCTTAGTGATTGCTAAACATTGCCAAAACACACACACACTGTCTTAGGGTGTGGGAGACCTCTCACCACAATACTCTCTTACAATGGAAACAAAATTGGCAATGAAAAACACCCTTTGAGTGAGGGATTGAGAGGAATGTGTGTGTGTAGAAGTGTGGAAAGAGGTGAGAGAAGACTATGGGCTACTTGTGAGAAAAGTGGGCAGACTGGGGTCCACTCAAAAAATCATAGCTCACCGTTGGTAGCTCCAAAAATCATGAAAACATTTGAGATGATTATTCAAAGCGTGGGCTACATTTTCTCTTTTGACCACCGCTCCAAATTTGGAGTGGAGATGGGTGCCAAAATTCTCACCAAAAAGCCTGTTTTTATGCATGCAAAGCCTTTTAGTGGCCCCCTCCTTTGTTGAATTTGTACAATGCATCCAAGAGTGAGCCCCTCGTTTGTCATATCATAATACAAAGCATCCAAGTTGCCCTTGACCCATGCATGGAGGAGGATTATTGGTGAATAAAGAAATATATACATGGTGGGACTAGTGTATGAACTATTCATGGATTTTAGCTCAATGAGCACATGGTGTTAGAATAATGAGTAAAAATAATAATAAAAATATGGAAGAATTATGGATATGGAAAGATATTGGAATCATATGATATGGTCCCTCTTTGTATTATTTTGGGTGAAAGAGGAAAAGGTATGCAAGTAAATAATATAATAAACGTGACCAATGAGTAGGAATCAATTTTTTTTTTCACAAGGGTGAGGGTGAAAATGTGGGAGTGATTTGTATAAAGGAAAAATATGAGGTTAGAGTATGTAGATAGTGGCAAAAAATATACTTATGGTGCAAGAGGATGAAAGAAGGTAAATTTAATAAAACACACACCTAGGTATAAATATTTAAATAAATATCAAAATAATTATAAAAATACCTATATTTAGGCCACATATATAATGAAATATTTACACACAAATGGGCCATAATATTTATTTATTTTTATTTTTTTACTCAACTAGCCTAGTGACTAGCTAATTTAGGGTTTTTAAGAAAATATGGGAAAAGTCCCCTAACTCACACACGCCTATATACAGTGAAATGGTAGGGATAGCCATAGTGTTTGGGTGAATTTTGTAGGGTGAGGTAGCTCACTATGATAATTTATAATAGCCGAAAAACGACTATCAATAGTTAGCCGATAAACCCCTAATTGTTTCAGTCTTTGGTGTGTTTTCATTGTTGAACAATGAAATGAACAATTCTGGATATGTGCTTCTTCAAGATAACACTTGAATTCCTCAAGATTTATACATAATCGTAGAATTTGGTCCGAGCCTAAATGATACAGTCGTCCTGCAATCAGCTGGAAGTTTTTTGTTTGTCAAATTGTTTACTGTTTGGATCTGTCTTCCTTGTTATCAAATCTATCTCCAAAGGAAAGAATGCTAACATTTTCCTGAGACCCTTTGGGTATCATTTCAATATTGAAAAGATAAGCATCAGGTACGTCATCGTCTACTCCTTCAGGAGCTTTCCCATTTTGCAACCTTGAAAGATGATCCGTCCGTAGATGAGTTTTACCCTTTTTGAACACGACTGTAAAATCAAATTCTAGCAATATAATAATCCAACGTACAATTCGTCCAGTATTGCATGGTTTATTTACTAGATGTAAAAGAGCTTCATGATCTCTGAAGAATACAAATTTGTTTGCGAGAAAATAATACCAAAATTTATTTACAGCATAAATCATTCCTAACCCCTCTGTTTCAGTGGTTGTGTAGTTTTTTTCTGCACTATTTAGCTGTCTGCTCGCATAACAAACTAGGAAATCCATTGTTCCATCTCCAGGTTGAGCCAGAATACTCCCAATTGCATATGCAGATGCATCAATGTGAACATGGAATATCTTTTTCCAATCTGGTGCTTTAAGTACAGGTGCTGATACAAGGTTTTCCTTAAGCTCTTGGAATGAAGTTTCACACTCCTCAGTCCAATCGAAACTGACTAATAAGCGATACAGAGGTTGTGCAATGATTGCATACATATATATGAATCTTCGATAATATCCTCAGTGTCCCATGAAGGATTGTACTTGTTTGGCATTAGTAGGCTTGGGCAAGTCTACTATGACTCTGATTTTGTCTAGGTCAGTGGTTATGCCATTTCTTGAAACAATATGTCCTAAGATGCGGCCTTGCCTAACCTTAAAAATGCACTTTTTTGGGTTAAGACAGATTCGATATGTTCTGCACTTCTCAAATACCTTTTGTAAATGGTCAATATGTTCTTCTCGTAGAAGAGAGTGGACGCAAAGATCATCCATATATATTTCTAAGAATATTTTCAGATATTCTTTGAACGCATGAGTCATTAACCTTTGGAAGGTAGCTGGGACATTGGTTAAGCCAAAAGGCATAACTCTATACGCATATATTTCCCATTCTGTGGCAAACGCTATTTTGTGTTGATCCTCTATTGCACAGTGCTAGTTGGTTATACCCTGAAAACTTATCTAGAAAGGAATAAGCCTTTGAGCTTGGGCTCGTGTCACTGCCTGAATAGGTACTACTGTCTCGTTTTCTGACCCTCCACGGGAAGGCACTGCTTCCAACATGTTCAAGGTCGTTTTTGCTCCTTTGCTCGGGTTCTTAGGGCAATCAGGAATCAAATGAGTAATTCCGCACTCGGTGCAATATGCGTTGACTCTAATGATTTCATCATGAGGACAGTCTCTTAGCCAATGGTCTCCACCACACTTGTAGCAGGGTCCCTTAGGCTGTTGAGGTACTCCTTAAGCTCCTCTTTGTTGGTATGCATGTCTCTGCCCGCCCATGCCTCCGTTGGCTATGAACAACAATGGTCATTCATCCAAGCTATATCTTCCTTCTCCTGCTGCCTGTGCAGTTGTTGGTGGTCCTGCACTTCCCATCATGCTCCAAGGTTATGGCGTTGGGGGTTCTTCCGGTGGATAATAGACAGGATTTTCCGCATATCCATTGGAATCTTTGTAATAAGCATGCATAGGCACCAAATCCTTCTCTTCTGGTTCGTTTACGGTTGGTGTGTATCTTATGCCGCACCTACAGGTCCTGGTAGGTTTCCTGCTTAATACCTAGGCATCGGTGGAAGTTGAGGAGATGCTACCTGAGCCTGGGGAGCATACGGTTGTTCTCTCACATATCCCTTGTTATAATAACATTCCTCCGTCACATGGTTTGTCTATTTTTGTTCAATAGCAGACCACTTTGGCTGTTTAGCCTAAGGTTTTGCATACAGGTTAATCTTTTTTAGCACTTCTTCTACAAGTTTCTCCTGGCTTACACCTATTTTTTCTTTTAGTGTTGTCTTAGCGGAGTTGCTTCCACTTTGTTGTGAGGATGAATCGTCATCAAGATCCTTGAATTCAACCTCCTTGTAGACCGCACAATTGTCTACAAGGTAAAGAGCTTCCTTAGTTAACTCATTTAACTTCGTGCTCCTCTTCATATGTAAGTCCTTCTGGAGATCTGCATTCCATAGTCCTTGAATAAATATCAGCATAAGTCTGGACTGAGTTGGCAATTCTTCCACAGGGCAGAACTTAAGATATCTTTTTAGTCGTAGGGCTTCCTTTCGCACAGACTCCCCTTCTTTTTGTTTGAATTTATAGATTTGTGAGACTGTATTATGAGCTATCCCCCTTTGTGAGAATTCCTCAATAAACTCATCAAACACCTCCTCCATAGACTCAAAGTCTCTACGCTCCACAGATTCAAATCAAGTAGCAGCATCCTCCTCTAGGGTCAGTCCAAATCCTGCAAATTGGGTAGGGAAGTCTAACACCTCTTCAACTCTAATTACACGCACAAAGGCTACTACATGATCCCTAGGATCTCTGTTTCCCGTGTATTTCTTGTTTACCCATTTTTGCACCTGAGAAGGTCTAATTCTACGATGGTCTACAAATCTCATCATTGGTTCTCCTCGTCCCAATCGATATACCTCCTTTGGCCTTTGGTAGTGGGAGGGTTCCTCTCCCATAGGTGCTCCTAAGCCATGATTTCTGACGGTTTTTGCAAGAGATGGTTCATCTCTTCGAACTCGTTCTATGGGTTGTCTTACAGGCCTTGGTTTTTTGGCTTACTCTCGCCTTGATACCCTGAATAGAGTGGTGGTTCTTGTAAATCCCTTAGACCTCGTGCGGCTCGATAACCATCTCAATTTTGTTCTTGTTCTAATGTCGCACTTTGACAAATCCATGCCCTCAATGATGGTTGGGTTGCTTTTTGGTTCTATTAGTTGAACGTCTGTTGTCGGTTAGAATGTGAGGTCGTGTCGTACTCTTCTGAAAATGGATTTGTCGATTTGCTAGGGGTGTAGGTGACCCTTGGCACTTCTTCGGGGGCATATCTTGATGTCTCTGGAACTGTTTCCTTTTCTACCTCCTCTGGGAGAATACGTTTGTATTCTCGCCCGTACCTATCAACAAAAATGATATCCTTCCTCGTAGCAATTTCATAAGAGAATAAGTAAAGAACCTTGTCTTTGTTTAATTCGTTTGGTTAGGGTTCTTTGCATCGAAATAAAGAGACTACTCCCTCGCTCTCGTGCTTGTAAATTCCCACATTCACATTATAAGTAGAAACTCTGGTTTTTTACTTATCATACATAAAAAGAGCTCCAGGGCGAGCTCCAGGGCGACCAATGTTTGGAGGTGGTTCTTGAGTTTTCGAAACCATTTTTCCTTTTGCCACGTTATCTCCATATCTATTGTAATCCTCAGGGTTACTGACTATCAGATAGTGGTTCCCCTTTTCGTCTCGGAATCTATCTCCATCATCATAGAATCGAATTATATCCAGTCTCTGAACAGGTCTTTCTTCAATACAAATACACTTGCGTCCTCGATAGTCAGAATAAACTAGGGCTCCCCTCGAGTTTGTTCCTTCTAAGAAGATTATAGTGAACTTGGTATCGTTCAAAGGATTTTGGGAGGTGCTTCCTCCTAGCATTGGTCTCTCATCGGAGAAACCTCCTGGTTGTTGACTACCCATCATGAAGAAGGACTTATCGGCGGATGAAGTGTCAGTATCACTACCCTCCTCAATGATCGGTGCTAGTGGATCTAGCCTTGCTTGAGTTACCCTCTCCTCGGTGGACACTAAGCTACCCTGATCACCTGTCACCTTTTGATCTCTAAGAATGTGTCTTCCTGATCTTAGGTTCATCAAACTTACAAATACAATTTATCACAAATCCAACCACGCACCTGGCAAACGATCAGTTTCCGCACAACTTCTTGCTTTTCCGCTGAATATACCTGTACACAAGCATTTAAGTTCGGCAATCGAATCAAAGCATTTAACAGCTAGAGGTGGTCTTAGTAATGATTGGTATAACTGGAGGGTTAACCTCAACTACTACTGTATTTTATACACTTCAAATGTTCTTGATTAGGTCTGCTAATCTGGAACTGTACTTCTCTCGAATGTTGGTCAATTTACAGGGAAAGTCTTAATTCCGTCTTTGCTCCGGCAAAAGGTCAAACAAGGTCCAATTTCACTTCTAAAAGAAGTTCTGGAACTCTTAAGTCAATTGGAACATCACTCTATGTCCTTATCCTGTCGAGCAATCATTCTCCGTTGGGTGTATCCAGCCGCTAACACCCAATGTCCAAATAATCCAAATGCACCAAAGATCACGCCATTAAACTTGATTGAAGTTACCGACGATCCATCACAAAGTACACCTGTGGTACCAGTAAGCGTAATCACACGATAGATGCTCCAAAAACAAAACTATATCCTTGAGGAAAGAGACACAGCATCAATTGCCCAATCTCAAAAAAAGGAGAAAACACGAAGGAAGAGATCGCAAAAAGCAGCGAAGTCAGACCCCAGTTCAAAGACCAACATAAGGACTGGTGACGACCCCGTATATATGAACGACGTTGAAGAGGATTCTGATTCAGGTGAAACCATGGAGACCAAAATGACCACTAAGATAGAAACCAACAAGGAAGATCTTCATGAACCACAATGGCCAGGATCCAAAAGAAGATAGGAACTTACCCAAACCCTACAGAGGAGATCGAACGAGTCAAGCAATTAAGGAGTTTGGTAGAAGATACCCAAAGGGATCTAGAACCAGCACCTAGGCAGATCCAGATTACAGACGTCGTGTTCCCTACGCAACAACAACCTCACCAAGTCCATAGACCCTTAGCCATACCTAGTGTCATCCAAGAAGAAAGTGCCTTAAAATCATGGGAAAGTGGGCGTACTCACTTCTTGATAGAAAGAATGTTTACAGATGGACTACTTGATCCTATTGAAGAAATGGAGATCCCATCTTCCCCACGTCAAGGGACTGAAGTCCAAAAGGTGCCGTTAAATATTGCCAAATTGATGGATTTCATATCTTCAGAAGTTAGAACCACCATCATGTCCAAACTATATAAAGGCCCTGAGCTAGTCTCAGCTCTTTGAGCCTTCCTCAATGGAGAACTAAAGTTTGGGCTACCACAATTTGCACACATGGAGGGAGCTGGGGAGATGTCGATAGAGGAGGAACACTTAGATCCACAACCCAACCTAGATGAGAACCTTGTTATAGAAATACATGTTAACAAGTTGGGACAATACTTTGAGGGTGATGAATCCAATGCGACCATACCAATCACTACTAAGGGATTAACTGTGAAGGGAATCCTTGATGGTGGCACTGGGGTTAGCATTGTGACTAAAAATTGCTGGGAAACTATGGGAAGACCTCACCTTGAGACCACAACCATAGTAGTGAAGATGGCCAATGGTTCTATTGTTAAACCTATTGGGATGCTAGAAGATGTCAAGATCAAGGTCTTTGGACATAAAATAAGGATCACCTTTATTGTTATGGATTTCTCAAAAATGGCATCGGAGATGATCTTAGGACGTCCTTTCATGAGGGAAGCAAAAATGGTTTGTGACTGGTCTAAAAACTAGGTCTACTTGCAGTTCCAAGATTCTGTCATTCGAGTGGATCTTGTGACTGGTCGAGCACATCCTCTAGGAAACAAGTTTATAATTGATCATAGATCTGACACCACAGTTCACTCAGCCCCATTACAGTATTGTTACACGTGTAAAGCGGACACTGATGTTGGAGAAGATTCTCCTTATATGGATGTACTACTTGGGATGACTGAGTTGGACAATGTGGATTGGGTCCACCTAGCAGCAACCATAGACACTTGGGGAAATAGGGGGACGACCTGGGTAACACTTGAGGGGGATGAAATGCCACCACTTGTACCCTTAAATATGCTAGAAGCAATGCATATAGCTTCTGATAACCTACAAGATGAAGGTTTTACTGGCATTGGAACCAGTAGCGCCTCACAAGACTATAGCCCACATGATTTGGGGTCAGAATCATCAATTGAAATTGACTCTGAGGATAAAGAATCTGAGTTAAATCTTAATGCAAATGTGGGGACAAACCATTCAAGGGCCAGTGGTACCCTAGATGAAAATCTATCCAAGGGAGCAGAAGACACAAGAAGTGATTCATCTAGTGACTATTCTCACTAGAGATCGGCCGTAATCGAGAATTAAACAAGAAGAGTAAGAGATATAAGAGGCGACGATATCGAGCAAATATGCGTGCTAGAATAAATGAAAAGAAATCTATCGCAGAATGGCTTAATTATATAGGGGCATGTGATGCTCATCGAATGTTGGTAGATCAGTGGGGTGAATACCTTCAAAGCATTATGTGGTGTAGTCCACAACCCATTGACATCGCACAACTAGAGGCTACAGAGAAGCCAAAGTTGAGATGTAATGTAAGGAGACGACAAAATCGAGACTTAGCTCAACAACAAAAGGAATCGGAAGTGAAATCAGAGTCCACAAAACAACAGGACCCCACAAACTTACACCCTACACCTGAACATTTCAAATGCTATACCACGGAGGAACGTAAGGTTGTGTATACAAAGGCTCAAAGAAAACCTATCGATGGGAGCAATGGAGTCTGTGACGGTCCAGCGATAGTTAAGGAAATAGAGTTAGCAGACCCAAGAGAAGAGTCTAAACCTGTTTTCATTGCCCAAGATCTCACGGAGACTGAGGAGTGTGTACTTAAAGAACTTCTCAAGGAATTCAGGGATATATTTGCCTGGACATATCATGATATGAAAGGTGTTCCACCTTCCGTGGTGCAACACACAATCCCCATGAATAGCATGGCTAAACCAGTTTAGCAACGACCCTACCCAATGAATCCTAAATATGCAAAAATCGTTCAAGAAGAGATTGAAAAGCTTGTGGAATGCGGTTTCATATACCCTATTGAGCATTCAAAATGGGTGTCTCCAATATTGATTGTGCCAAAGAAGAATGCGAAACTCACAGTGTGAGTGGATCTCAAGAAGGTCAATGCCGCTGATGGAGCAAAAGATGTCGTGCGCACACTCACACACCCAAACAACTCAACACAACACAAGGAATTTACTTGAATTCCTCACCTCACTCACTACCACTCAAAAGCTCCCTAAAAACTCTACCCACAAGCTCAATTCAAACTCCAAACGCCTCGACCTACAAGCCCTTGCCTGCCCGTAGACACTACAAGGTGAGTCGAAGTGATCAACACTTGAAATCACGCTTGATGGTGACCAAAATATTGTTGAAGATGATGAAACAGGAAACAGAAGAAAGACAGCAACTCAGAGTAGGAAGAAGATGGAGAAGGAGAAGACACAGAGCTTGTGTACGAGATCTCTGTAGTCTCTCTCTGTATTGGAATAATAATAATGTGTACAAACTCAGAGCTACAAAGCTTATATGAAACCCTAAGAGATAAGGTGTCCTTTCACACCGGATGTCCAGGGGGAAAAACCCAGTGGGAGAAAAGTGCCCCTGGTGAAGCGCGTATACACACTAACACTACTACATGTCTACAAATCCCCCCTGTAGTGATAGTGTGAATCCGTACAAGGTAGCAGATCATCATGTGTATGAGAGTAAGCCCAAAGCTTTTCGGAAAGCTTCAAACTTTTCTCGTGATAACGCCTTCGTAAATAGATCTGCAATGTTATCCTGTGTAGGACAGTAAGTTAGTGTGATCTCCCCTGCATGTAGCCTTTCCCTGACATAGTGGTAGTGAACCTCTATGTGCTTTGTTCTTGCATGAAATACTGGATTCCTTGCAACTGCCATAGCACTCTGACTGTCAGTGAAAATGGTAGTGGGTGCCTGTTGACACTCACAAAGATCTGCCAATAACCTGCGTATCCATACACAATCAACTGTTGCCGTGAAAGCTGCCCTGTACTCAGCTTCACAAGTTGATGTAGCCACTGTGGGTTGCTTCTTGCTTAGCCAAGATATACATGCATTTCCCAAGAAAAAACAATTGCCACTTGTGGAATGCCGTGTGTCAAAATCACCAGCCCAATCTGAATCGCTGTAACCAAGAAGCTGCATAGAACTGTGCTTTCCATACATATCCCCCCTTGGAAAGAACATGGCAAGATTAGGGGTACCTGAAAGGTAACGAAGTATGCGCTTCACAGCTTGCCAATGATGCATACCTGGGCTGTGCATAAATCTGCTTGCTTGTGAAACCCCAAATTGAATGTCTGGACGAGTGTTGCCTGCCAAATATATCAAGCAACCAACCGCTGCTGCATAAGTATGTACATCAAAAGGTTCTCCAGCATCGTGCATGCTCAACTTTGATCCAGTTTCTACGGGTGTAGAGATTGGCTTACAATTTTGCATACCAAACTTGTCCAAAATTTTATGCAAATATTTTGCCTGCAACATGTATATGCCATCCTCTGATTGCACAAACTGAATACCCAAGTAATAATGTAGCAAACCAAGATCAGACATCTCAAAGGTTTTTCTCAAAGCATCTTTAAACGCTTCAATTTCATCTGCATTATTGCCTGTAAGAAGCATATCATCCACATAAAGTGTTAGCATAATGAGAACTCCATCTCTCTTTTTGACATACAAAGTACTTTCTGTTGGACTATTCTGAAATCCCTGGCCAATCAAATAAGTATGTATCTTCTCATACCATGCTCTTGGAGCCTGTTTGAGACCATACAAAGCTTTACGCAATCTACATACCTTTTGCTCTTGACCTTTTACAACAAAACCACTTGGTTGACTTACATAAACTTCTTCCTGCAAATCACCATTCAAAAAAGCAGTTTTGATATCCAACTGATGCACTTTCCAACCATGATGAGCAGCAATTGCAACTAGTGATCTAACTGTGGACGCACGAGAAGTAGGAGCAAAGGTTTCATCATAATCTATGCCTTTCTGTTGCGCATAGCCTTTTGCCACAAGCCTTGCTTTGTACCTGTCAACAGTACCATCTTGTTTCCTTTTTACCTTAAAAACCCACTTTGTACCAATAGGCTTTTTACCTGTAGGCAAGTCCACTAGATCCCATGTATGATTCTTATGAATAGAATCAATTTCTTGCTGCATAGCATCTTTCCACTGAACACACTCTAAAGCTTGTTCAAATGAATCAGGCTCATCTGCATCACAAAGAGTGCTAAAGCAAGCCAAATCTACTTGCTCTCTGCCAAAAGTAGTACCAGCACGTGTTTTCCGTGGCAACGGTGCATCCAACTTGCTATCCTGCAAAGTTTTCTGAACCCATTTAGGCAAGGTTCTTTCTTCCCTGAGAACTTCTTGCTCTTCACGCACAATTTCCTCTACATCATGAGGTGTCACATGCTGATCAAAAGATTGATCAAGATTATCAACCTGTTGTGAATCTTGATTTTCCACAAAAGAAGGAAGCAAACCTTCAAATACATCATGTGTTTGCATATGAGGTACATCAAAAGCAACCATAGGTTGAGCAGTAGTTTCTACAAAAATTACATCACGACTTTCAAAAATCTTGTTTGTAGCAGGATTGTAAAGTCTATAACCTTTACTTCCACTACTGTACCCCACAAATATACATTTGATTGCCTTATCATCAAGCTTCCCATGTAACTGCTGAGGGATGTGAGCATAAGCAAGACAACCAAAAACACGAAGATAACTGACTGAAGGTTTTTTGTCATACCAAGCTTCATATGCAGTAATGGTCTTCAAGGCACGAGTAGGACACCTGTTCAAAACATGTGCTGCACAAGCAACTGCCTCCATCCATAGCTTATGAGGCAAACTCTTAGCCTTGAGCATACATCTAGCTGTCTCCATTAAAGACCTGTTCTTCCTTTCTGCAACACCATTCTGTTGTGGTGTGTATGGCATAGTGCATTGGTGTTTAATGCCTTTCTTTCCCAAAAAATCCTTAAATGCACCTGACATGTATTCACCTCCTCGATCGGTACGAAGAGTCTGTACTTTGCAACCTGTTTCATTTTCAACCATGGCGACATAATGTTGAAAAACTGCAAACACATCTGACTTTGCTTTGAGTGGATACACCCAACAAAACCTGGAAAAGTCATCAATGAAGGTCACAAAATAAAGGCTGTTTCCCAAAGATGGCGTCCTCATAGGACCACATACATCACTGTGTACAAGCTGCAACTTTCGTGTCGCTCTAACTGAACCATCCTGCGAAAATGCAAATCTGTGCATCTTTCCAAGAACGCAACCTTCACATACATGTCTTGGTGGCATCTCCAATAAAGACAAATCATGCACCATATTATGACGTTGTAAAGTCATCAAACTACCATAACCAACATGCCCAAATCTAGCATGCCACAACTCAGCATCCTGCATGGCCTGAGTCTTTGTTTCTGCAATACATACCTGAATCTGCTTTTCATAACGATCTAGCACAAATAGTCCATTGTCCAGCGTACCTGTAGTGATAAGAGAATAACCATTCTCTCGATCTCGTACAACACATCTGTCATCCTCAAAAATGACCCGAAGACCATTTTTTGCAAGAGAGGATACAGACAACAAATTCTTCTTGATCCCTGGAACATATAAGACATCTGGCAAGCATAAATCTGAACCATCTGAAATGGTAATCAAAATATTACCAACGCCTTTGATTGGATAAGAAGCATTATTTGCACATGTCACCTTCTTTCCTGCTGGAGCTGCATCCAATGAACAAAACAAATCCTTCCTTGAAGTAAGATGCCTGGATGCACCACTATCAAAGTACCAAATCATTTGTGTCTTGTCAACACTGTAAGCAGAAAAATTTGAACATACTACAAAAGCATAAGAATCCTGCACAAAGTTTGCAGACTCTTCTTTAGCTGTAGAAGAATCACCAGAAGCTGAAACAACCAAACTTGACTCTTTCTTCTTTTCTTTAGCAATTCGCTTTTTACACTCACTAATGTAGTGACCAGGTTTCTTGCAGTAGTGACATTTACCTTTCTTCTTGGACTTGTCGGAATCACCTTTAGACTTCTCTGAAGATTGTCCTGCACTAGACTTGGAGTGATGAGCACTCTCTTTACCCCTGTTTTTGTTCTGTACAACAAGAGCATGATCCATACCATCCACCTGTAAAGACTTGTTCTTACGTGATTGATCCTCCTGCAATAGCAAAGCCACTAACTCTTCAAAATGAAGAGGGTCAGGATTAGCTCGCAAAGACAGAGTCAAAGAAGTCTGAAAAGTCAAATAAGATGGTGGTAGTGAATTGAGTGTTTTGGAAACCAAGTCCTTCTCTGGAATCACTTCATCAATGCTAAGCAATTGCTCTTTAAGATCCCTTATTTTTGTAAGATGCTCGACAATATCGTCACCTTCGTCCATCTGTATTTTGTCAAGTTGTTTCTTCAAAAACTCTATTCTGGCAGCGTTTCTTCCTCCAAACATAGCTTGCAGAGTGTTCCAAGCATTCTCAGAAGTTCTGCAAGATCTGATATGTGGTGTGATTGTCCTCTTTATGGTTAAGGCAATCACAGCCATAGCCTGTGCATCTTTAGTATCCCATCTCTTTTGCTCTGGAGTGACTTGTGAGGGTCCTGCACCAACAGCTGCACCACGACCAGGCGTGGCAGGTGCAATGCTACCTGGACGAACTTCATCTCCAGATACATAATCCCACAATCCTTTACCAAGCAAAACATTTTTGGCCATAAAAGACCAAAGAGAATAGTTGGTACCATCCAATTTGTCTTCGGATGTAAACGCACCAAAAATCTCTTTCTCTGTAGATTGAGCCATACTATAGATGCACACAAGAGAGCAAAAGAACCTCCAAGAGATTCACAAATCTCCTCTCCAATCCAAGCAAAACTCTACACAAAATCTCAGCACAAAGCTAAGACAAGCTGCTTCCCAAAAGAACTGTTTACCTGAAGAAAATCTGTCAAAAAGCACACCCTCTTGATCTAAACGCCTCCGAAAAGTAACTTCTGCTACGCTGCTCAGAACAAAATTCTGAGGGCTCGAACGGCTTCGAAAGGGGGGTAAAACTCCAGGTCGCCTGCTCAGAGTACTCCCGGAACGTCGAGGATGCTCCCACGAACAAATTTTCCGAAAACTGCCTGAAAACTGCGATTGCGCGCGCGGACGCGAAAACGCAAGTAGAGGCTCTGGAAATCACCTCGCTCTGATACCAATTGTTGAAGATGATGAAACAGGAAACAGAAGAAAGACAGCAACTCAGAGTAGGAAGAAGATGGAGAAGGAGAAGACACAGAGCTTGTGTACGAGATCTCTGTAGTCTCTCTCTGTATTGGAATAATAATAATGTGTACAAACTCAGAGCTACAAAGCTTATATGAAACCCTAAGAGATAAGGTGTCCTTTCACACCGGATGTCCAGGGGGAAAAACCCAGTGGGAGAAAAGTGCCCCTGGTGAAGCGCGTATACACACTAACACTACTACATGTCTACAAATGCTCTGATACCAATTGTTGAAGATGATGAAACAGGAAACAGAAGAAAGACAGCAACTCAGAGTAGGAAGAAGATGGAGAAGGAGAAGACACAGAGCTTGTGTACGAGATCTCTGTAGTCTCTCTCTGTATTGGAATAATAATAATGTGTACAAACTCAGAGCTACAAAGCTTATATGAAACCCTAAGAGATAAGGTGTCCTTTCACACCGGATGTCCAGGGGGAAAAACCCAGTGGGAGAAAAGTGCCCCTGGTGAAGCGCGTATACACACTAACACTACTACATGTCTACAAATATACAAGAAAAACCATCAAAAAACCAAAAACTCCAGCCACAAAAGGCCACTCTCAAACCATTGCAAAAGTTTCACCAAACTCCACTCTGTTGGACTCTTTGGAGTAGCGCCAACCCTAATGGCACCGATACAAGGTCACATAGTCTTGCAGAAAGCCGCACCTTCTTCCCTCAATTCCTTGCACACACACATCCATGGAAACCTCAGAACTTCCATAGACTCTCCCAAGTGCAAAATTGAAGAGAGAAAGCTCTCATTCACTCCTCCACACACTCGAAAACAGGACGGGAACGCAACGGGACTGCACTAGACCACCTGTAGGAACCCTGCTTCCTCCCACACACAGAGGGGTCAAAGTGTTGATATTGCTCTTCAAAATTACTCCCTCAGCTGGAACCATCACGGCACCGTGAGTGATGTGGCAATTTGAAGCCATTTCACACCTTTTTTGGCCCAATTTTGGCCAGTTTTGACCCCCGGAGGACATTTTTCGCAGGAAAACCCCCAAACGGACTCCAAAATTCACCAAATTTCACACGCTTGATCCTCGATACCCAAAGCACATTTCCACATCCCCACATTCCACTTTTGACCACTTCTAGGGCGATGCACGTATCGCCGCAGATCAGGCGCCGCAAATAGACAGTTACCACATGTGTCAAACTTCTCAAGCGGGATGAGAGTACCCACACTTGTCACTTGCATTATTTACATTCTAGAAAGCTCAAAAACATTATCTAGAACCAAAATAAGCCACCTAAAACCATATCCAAGGCCCCGATATCCTATACGGGCATGTACATGTGTTCGACTGCTAGCGCACGAACCTGACTATTCACAATGTGTACACGTTGCATCTTTTTTTGAACTTGAAACCACTTTGCAAAGCTCCCAAATGCATGTATTTACATATTTTTGTACATATGACCATGCATATAAACGCTACTTTGTACACGTCAAAAGCGGTCTATCATCATTGCCCACCCTCTAGGTAGAGCATTTATGCTCAACCAAGAGACTATTTGCATCTGGGACCATATCTCTCGCAAAATATTTCTTCAACTGATACCCATTTATTCTGTAGTGCAAACGTTCACCAGACATTTTTTCCAACTCATAGGTGCCATTAGGAAATATATGCTTCACTCTGTATGGACCCAACCATTTGTACCTCAACTTCTTTTGAAAAGTAAAATCCAAGCGAGAATCATACTTCATCACCAGATCCCCCTCTTTGATTTCTTTCTTTGGCAGCCTCTTATTCATTTTCTCCATCCTTGTCTCTGCTTGTTGAAGATAATAATCACTGGCTTTCTCTCTATTCATTCGCAACAACTCTAGAGAAAGAATTCTTTCTTGCAGCTTGTCACTATGCTCACCTTGCATTCTGCACAACAACTTCAAGGCATCCAACTGCACTTGTATGGACATAAGAGCTTCTTTTCCATAAACAATTTCATATGGTGTAAACTGTGTTGACACTCTATACGCGGTTCTATAAGACCACAAGCACTTTTCCAAGTCCAAGTCCCACTCTTTAGGATGCTCTCTAGCATACTTTGATAGCATCCTTACAATTTGCCCATTGCAGTTCTCAACCAACCCATTGCATTGTGGGTAGTAAGGAGAAGAATGCCTATGTTGAATTTTCAATTTATCCATGAGAGCAGCAACAAGTTTTCCCCTAAACCCTGGTCCACGATCAGAAATAATAACCATAGGAGCTCCAAACCTGCAACACACCTGTTCATATAAAAAAGAGGCCACTCTTCCTGCTGTTACATCTTTCACTACTCTTGCCTCCACCCATTTTGTCAAATAGTCCACAGCCACAAGGATATACCTTTTACCATTGTTGGCCTTGGCATTGGACCTACAGCATCTACTCCCCATTTGCAAATGCATCAAAGAAATTATAGCTTTCTGAGGCTCAGCCAAAAGCTTCCGATTTGCAAACACTTGCATTCATGACATGACTTCCACCAAAAATAAGCATCTCTCTTCATAGGGCCAACAGTAACCTGCTCTCAAAACACGAAAGACAACCTGATCCTTGCCTTGATGGCCTGTTTCTTCATGGCAGTGCTCCAAAATCAAGCCTATCTCTTCTTTGTACGGCACTTTTCTCAAATGCTATCCTTGCCATAAAGCATGAGATCCTCACCTATTAATGTGTAGTTTCTTGCTTTTGCAACTATTCTCTTACGCCGAACCTTTGACATGCCCTCTAGACATTGCCCTTTACCAAGAAATACTTCTACATCTTGCAATGATTCCCTTCCTGCATACAAGGCTTCCTTGACCTTTAAAGGAGCTACCAAGGCATCCAACTTGTCCCTAGCCAACTCATCAGCTTCTTATCTGCTCACTCGAGGAACATGCTTAAGCTGTATCTTCTCAAACTCATACAAAAGCTTCTTGATGCCATAGAACCACTTCTTTAAATTGTCTTTCTAAACATTCCACAAACCAAGCAACTGATTCATGACTAGCAATGCATCCCCTTTTGCAATGACCCTCTTCAGTCCAAACTCAACACACTGCTTCAACCCAAGGAAAAGCATGAGGTACTCGGCCTCATTGTTACTTTCAGCTTCATCAAGATTGTAAGCTCTAGAAAAGATTACATCGCCTTTTGGGTTCTTAATGACTACCCCACCACTTTCCTTTTGAAGAACTTTCCTGTATGCACCATCAAACATCAATGTATACGCATCTGTAATATCTACTTCCTCTTCATGATCATCCTTGTCAACCCTTGGGTAAGATGGAAGCTCGCCCCCCTTAAGTACCACCATGTCTGCCAAGTGAGCTTTAACAAAATGATCCACTTTAAACTCAAACTCATACTCTTGAAGCTCCAAAGTCCACTTTAAGATGCGCTTACTAGGCTTCAAATGTTGTACTACATCCGGCAAAAGATTCGATGTGGTGAGCACATAGAACTTTTGGGGCAACAAATAGGTTTTAAACCTTTGACATGCAAGAACCAAGGCAAATACCCACTGTTCCATTTTCGTATAGGAGAACTTGCTTACATTCTTCATCTTGCTATCAAAATAAACTGGCTTGAAGTTCCTTCCTTGCTTTTGTAAGAGAACCGACCCAAAATCTACTAACCCCACACTAATAGATACATAGAAAATCGACTGCAAGTCGGAAGGACTCACTGTTGGTAAAGCACACAATACCTCCTTGATGCCATCAAAAGCCCGTTGCATGTCTGCATTCCATTCAAACCCTTGAACTCTTTGACTCAATTTCTGGAGAGGATACACATACTGACATAGCATCCAGAAAAAACGTGACAAGTACCTGAGCTTATGCACAAATGATGCCAAATCCTTTGTGTTGCTCGGTGGATCCATAAGCAATAAAGCCTTAACTTTCTCTGGGTCAGCTTCTATTCCATTTTGCGAAACCACATGTCCTAGCAAATGGACTCTGGAATGAGCAAACTTACACTTCTTTGGGTTGAGTTGCCCACCCTCTTATTGAAGCCTTTCAAAACTCAACCTCAACTTCTCCAAATGTGTGACCCTTGAGCTATAACACCCAATGTCATCCATGAAAACACGAATGAACTTACCCAAGTAGGGACAAAACACTCTATTCATCCATCCGTGGAAGGTAGCATATGCATTAACCAGCCCAAAAGGCATTCTTTTGTAGGCAAAACAACCCCAAGGAGTAATGAAGGTCGTCTTCAATCGATCTTCAATTGCTATCAAGATCTGAAAGTAGCCAGAAAACCCATCCATGATTGAGTAACGTTCATGACCTGCAACCTGATTGAGGATTTCATCTAGAAAGGATAGTGGGTAATGATTCCTTTTTGTGGCAGCATTCAAAGGTTTGAAATCAACACATATCCTAAATCTTCCGTTCTTCTTAGGCACAATAACAACTGGAGAGACCCATTCGGACTCCTCCACTCGAAAGATGAAATCTGCTTCCAAAAGCTTCGTCACCTCTTCATGAAGTGCCTTCTCATGAATGACCCCCAACCTCCTAAGCTTTTGAACCTTTGTCTTGGCACCTTCTTTTAGATTGATCTTATGCTCGACTCCTTTAGCTCCTTGCAACTCTGTATATTCAGTGGCAAATAGCTTTGGAAACTCTGTAAACATGTCTTCATACTCCTTTTTTCTGTTTCTATCAAGTCCTCTCCTAGCATGCTCCTTACATTCACTTTGGCAGGCTCTACAATTGCTTTTGGACTATCCTTCTCCTCCTTGACCTTCACATCATGCATCGATGCTTCCTTTTCAACACTTATCCCAAAAAGATCAAGACATAATTGCATCAAGCCTTCCTCTACACTTTCTTCTGATGATGTAGACGAAGCATCACTATCGTATGATGTGGTTTCCGTCGAATCCGTATCTTGCATCTCTACTAGGGGCTATGTACAGCTCTCATGTGTCTTCATGTTGTAGACAATGGTACTTCCTTTCTCTTTGTCGGGGATGGTGATCAAGCCCGTGCCCCAATCCTGCTTAGCACCAAGGGTTATAAGCCATGGCCTCCCTAAAATGATTGGATACGCATTCTCACCTGCTTGCATCATGTAGCAATCAACCAAGCACTCAATCCCCAAGTCTTTTATCTTCACATCTTCAGCTATTCCAAGACACCTTGCCTTTTTGTGGTTGGCCATCCTCATACGGATCGAAGCATTCACTGACATCTTAACGCCTGCTTCCTTCATGATAGCCTCGGTCATGACACACACCTGGGCACCACCATCCACATATGCTTGCACTTCCGTCTTCTTTCCCAGCATAGCTTCAACTATTAGCACCATATCCATTGGGTGACCAACCCTCAAAGATGACACCATGCTTTGACGCTTTTCCTTCTTGGAAGGAAGCCGCATACTCACACACTTGGTCCACTGCCTCCTCAATTTAGCATTCAAAGCCACCAACTGACCAAAAGATATATTTGCCTTTTGATTTCATATGTCGTCGACAATATCATAGTCTTCAACACCTTGGCCAAGGAGGTAGTCCTTTGGACCAATTTTCCTTCTTCGTCGCCTCTTGCTACTTTATGGTTTGTCTTCTACCTTAGCCTTTCCTTTCCTTGCTCTTGTTTCCCTCTCTTCTTCTGTCTCTTTCTCCCTATCATGCCTAGCTCTCTTATTGGCCAAAACATCCACATCTTGATGCTCAAGGGTAATGATGTTGATAGCCCTACCTTCTCCATTTGCAGGCAACGGTTGCGGTTGTTGTTGCGGCGGCGGTGCTTCTAGTGCCCGTTCTTGATTATTTTCTTCTATTCTTCCTCGACCACGTCCATATAGGGGGTATATCCCTCCTCTCTCTCTTGGTGGTTCAGGACAATCAGGGCCGTAATGACCCTCTTCATCACAATTGTAGCATCTTCCTTGCAGCCTTCGTCCCCTGCCTCTCCCAGCTGGCCACTCCTCTCTTTGGTTCCTATTCATTATGTTAATTCATTCCTGCAACTGACCAGCAAGATCATGCAAAACCCGGGCCGTAACGGGATCAGGACCTTGAACCACTCGCTCCACTCTATCATCCGTTGTCATGGGGACCATTGGTTGCACCACAACTGGCTTAGCGTGTGTCAGGCCTTGCTCCCACCTCCTCTTGATCTTCTTGCTCTTGGCCTCGGCAATTTCCACAGCTCTTTCAAATGTAGCATGCTCATCTTGATCGACCTTCTCCCTTACACTTGGATGGAGACAATCCATAAACTAACGCACTTTAAAGAAATCCCCTGGAGGTACTTGGGATGTTGCTTCTAATTGAACCCAAAGCCCTTTGAAGTGTTGCAAAAATTCTTTAAAGTTAGCATGAACATCTTGCTACAAACCTCTCAATTTTGTCGCCGCTTCTGTTGCGGTTAGTTTCTTCCCAAACCTGTCAAAAATTGCCAGCTTCACCTGTTCCCATGTTTGCTTTTTGTCTTCCTCTAAACCTTCAAACCACTCCCGAGCTTCTCCTTTGAGCGCAAGAGGAAATACATGAAGCTTGGCTTCGTCATTCACAATGTGCATACCAGGCGTATGCCATTAGAAGTCCGCAATCCAGTCCTTCACATCCTCCTTCCCTGTAAACACTGGCCGACTATACGCCATCCCTTTGAAGTTTCTTCTCCCTTACGTGAGTAATTCCACAAGATTTGAAGTCTTTCACCTCAACCAAACCACCACTTTTCTTCAATGAAGCTCTAACTTCACAGCAAAACCGCTTCACCTGGGTGCACAACCGGCAAATTTCCGCTCCCCAGCGGGATCGCCAAAGGATGATGGAGCAAAAGATGTCGTGCGCACACTCACACACCCAGACAACTCAACACAACACAAGGAATTTACTTGAATTCCTCACCTCACTCACTACCACTCAAAATCTCCCTAAAAACTCTACCCACAAGCTCAATTCAAACTCCAAACGCCTCGACCTACAAGCCCTTGCCTGCCCGTAGACACTACAAGGTGAGTCGAGGTGATCAACACTTGAAATCACGCTTGATGGTGACCAAAATATACAAGAAAAACCATCAAAAAACCAAAAACTCCAGCCACAAAAGGCCACTCTCAAACCATTGCAAAAGTTTCACCAAACTCCACTCTGTTGGACCCTTTGGAGTAGCGCCAACCCTAATGGCACCGATACAGGGTCACATAGTCTTGCAGAAAGCCGCACCTTCTTCCCTAAATTCCTTGCACACACACATCCATGGAAACCTCAGAACTTCCATAGACTCTCCCAAGTGCAAAATTGAAGAGATAAAGCTCTCATTCACTCCTCCACACACTCGAAAACAGGACGGGAACGCAACGGGACTGCACTAGACCACCTGTAGGAACCCTGCTTCCTCCCACACACAGAGGGGTCAAAGTGTTGATATTGCTCTTCAAAAGTACCCCCTCAGCTGGAACCATCACGGCACCGTGAGTGATGTGGCAATTTGAAGCCATTTCACACCTTTTTTGACCTTTTTTGGCCAGTTTTGACCCCCGGAGGGCATTTTTCGCAGGAAAACCCCCAAACGGACTCCAAAATTCACCAAATTTTGCACGCTTGATCCTCGATACCCAAAGCACATTTCCACATCCCCACATTCCACTTTTGACCACTTCTAGGGCGATGCACGCATCACCGCAGATCAGGCGCCGCAAATAGACAGTTACCACATGTGTCAAACTTCTCCAGCGGGATGAGAGTACCCACACTTGTCACTTGCATTATTTACATTCTAGAAAGCTCAAAAACATTATCTAGAACCAAAATAAGCCACCTAAAACCATATCCAAGGCCCCGATACCCTATACGAGCATGTACATGTGTTCCACTGCTAGCGCACGAACCTGACTATTCACAATGTGTACACATTGCATCTTTTTTTGAACTTGAAACCACTTTGCAAAGATCCCAAATGCATGTATTTACATCTTTTTGTACATATGACCATGCATATAAACGCTACTTTGTACACGTCAAAAGCGGTCTATCACGCCACTAGGAGGGACCATTACCCCTTGCCATATTCAAAACATGTGCTTGAAAGAGTTGCAGGGAAGGAAGCTTATAGCTATTTAGATGGGTACTCTGGCTACAATCAAATCACACTTGCACTGGAGGACCAAGCTAAAATAGCCTTTAAAACCGAATTTGGAGTGTTCGCATTTCGTGTTATGGCTTTTGGCTTAACCAATGCCCCTGCTACCTTTCAAAGATTAATAAACACTGCTTTTAGAGAATATTTGAGGGAGTTTTGTGAAGCTTTCTTAGATGACCTTTGTGTTTATTCCTCTTGGAAAGAATGTCTGTCATGCTTACAAAAAGTGTTTGAGAAGTGTAGATTGTATCGCATCTCCTTAAACCCTTTCAAATGCCAATTTTGGGTTAAACATGGAGTCATTTTAGGGCATATAGTGTCCAAAAATGGGATTTCCATAGATGAGAGCAAAATTAAATCCATTGCTGAATTGCCACCACCTACAAACTATAAAGGCGTTCAAAGGTTCATAGGCCATGTTGGTTATTACCGACGGTTTATTTTAAACTTTGCCGAGATAGCTCGTCCTTTGTACAAGCTTCTTATTGAGTTCCAATGGACTGCGGAGTGTGACTATGCTTATGAGTCATTGAAAAAGACCTTGACTAGCACTCCTATTCTATGAGTGCACGATTGGAATGTAATTTTTCATGTGCATATTGATGCATCGAACTTTGCTATTGGGTGTGTTCTAGCTCAACCAAGAGAACATAAATTGGACTACCCCATTAGCTTTGCAAGTCGTCAATTGAATGATGCGGAGAGAAACTACACCACTACAGAGCGAGAAGGTTTAGGTATGATTTATGCAGTGAATAAATTTCGCTACTATCTTCTGGCCAACAAGTTTGTGTTCTATATTGATCATCAAGCCTTGTTGTATCTAGTAAATAAACCTTATTCCACGGGAAGAATTACACGACGGTTGTTAATTCTTCTTGAGTTTGATTTTACTGTTGTGGTGAGACCTGGTAAAAGACATGTCATGGCAGATCATTTGTCTCGCATACCCAATGGTGAAGCCCCTACTGGAATCGATGATGAGTTGCCCGATACTTCTCTATTCCTAGTCGAAACCATACCTGAATGGAGTGAGAAGATTGTGAACTTTCTAGTTAATGGTTTTCTACCCAAAGAGCTTCGTACAGACATAGCTCGAAAACTGTTAAAATAATGTGAACCTTACTCTCTCATTGCAGGAACTCTCTACAGGCTAGTGAAGGATGATATTCTTAGACGTTGTGCCCGTGAGGATGAGTATTTATACATACTGCAAGAAGCCCACATGGATATAGCCGGAGGACATTTCTCAGGGGAACTAACAACCAGAAAGGTGTTGCAATCAGGCTATTGGTGGCCAACCTTATTTAAGGATTCATCACTTTTTGCAAAAGGATGTGATGAATGCCAATGTTACAAGATCACACAACGAAAGGACAGGATGTCCTTACATCCTGTTAAAGTGACTCAACCATTTGAAACACACAGATTGGGATTTAAAGCTTACATCAGCTCTATGGGCTTATCGTATCGCATAAAGTTGCCATTAACTGCACACCGTTTAAGATGGTGTATGGCCAAGAAGCGGTTATGCCATGGGAGTTTGTCGTTCCTAGTCTTCGAGTAGCTTCTCAAGAAGATTGGGATGGTAACCCCTTAGTTGAGCGATTATATATCCTTGAAAGGCTAGATGAAGAGAGGCAATTAGTTGTGCCAAATGCACCTGTGGAGAAAGATAGGAGGAAGAACAAAGATATCAATGTTGGTGATAAAGTCCTTATGTATGGAGTGCGTAACGAAAAGAAAAAGTTGAAATATGTGTGGAGACTCTTGATGGAGTTGAAACCATTGGATTCCTCAATGGGAGCAAATTTAAAAGATACTATGATCCTTTAAGCCAAGAGAATCTACATGCCATCCATACAAAAAAGGCATCCAAGGCACAAACAGAATTGAAGAAGATACAACTTAGCTCAAGTGGAGGCTAAGGAGCGACAACAACGCATAAGGCAAAAGCGAGAGGCTAACCTTGGAGTCACACATACATTCCACGTTGAAACCGACAAGGATTGGTTGGACTCTGACACACCTCTACGATACCCTATTG
Source organism: Adiantum capillus-veneris (assembly GCF_014529385.1). Taxonomy (NCBI): domain Eukaryota; kingdom Viridiplantae; phylum Streptophyta; class Polypodiopsida; order Polypodiales; family Pteridaceae; genus Adiantum; species Adiantum capillus-veneris. The sequence goes on along the minus strand of NC_140936.1, from coordinate 121,482,623 downwards.
AGCTAAACAACACCTATGGAAAAGTGCTATATAACGCCTTATTGGACACTGGTGCTAAATATAATCTGCTATCATATGGGGTGTGGTTTCAGTTAGGGAAGCCACCTCTATCTGAGAGTATTATCCAAGTCAAGGGTGTCAACGAGAAAAAAACTTCCGTTTTTGGAATCTGGCACACTTATGTCAGTTATGACAATGGGGTTGTAGCTCAAGACTTTTTGGTCATGCCTATTGAAACTATGGAGGTCATATAAATCTAGGACACACGTGGATGATAGCCACAAAATGCGCTATTGTTTGGGGTACAGGGGATGTCACAACACAGAAACCAACTCTTAGCCCTGCCACTCAAGCCATACTCCAAAACATTGCATGTCCAAGAGGTTGAACCGTATGTCCCCATAGCCCAAGTCTCTAGAGCTTCAACTGATGTAGTTGAAATAAAGCTTGAGACACAAAAGACCCATCCCAATATAACAAAGAAAACATACAAGTGGGTCCCTAAAGCTTCTTTAGCAACCATAGCCAGTGCTAAAAGACAGGAGCTTAGTAAGAGACGTCCCATTCTCCCCAAGAAATATAAAAAAATGTTGCGTTGGATTCCTAAAAAAATATTGGAATCCCAAGGCTACTATGAAGGAAATGATCAAATCTGGGTGCCAAAACGTAAACTGTGCTCTTACTTGTCACCAGGCCCATGTGAGCTCAATCGTGTGGCTCCAAAACAAATTGAAGATCGCGGAAAGAAAAAAATCACAGAATGTTACACACCTACTCCCGAGCTAGTTTGGGTATCAAAGAAAGAACGATTTGTTCCACCTAGCTCAAGGACATCAAAATCAAATGAAGCTTCTTGCTCTTCGTGTAGTTCCTATACGGAAATAAAAGCTTCAACACAACCTCCACCTACCATTGTACATATCCATACAAGCAAGAAAGAGTTTGCACCTCGTGTTGTAACTTCACCACCTACAACAATGTTGCAAATAAATCATGGGAGAGTACCTTACCACCCTTGCAACTAGATGAACGCATAGGGTGGTCAAAAACTATTGGTTAAAGCCTTCACCCATAACAGTTTGGAATAATTGGTTTCAAAAGGTGATGACATCATTCCAAAAGGTATGATCTACCCAAGGAAGGGGAGAGTGTTTGCTAACATCCATCATTCACTTGCTTCCCCCTCAACCTTCCTCCCTGACCTCTTAATCTCCAATCTTAGGGAATGTATATATAAAGCCTTATACTCACAAAAACAAGATAAAAAAGTAAAAGAGCATGAGCCATAACACAAAATCATAAAAACACATTATGCACAAGAACACGACCCTTGTAATATTTGCACTCTCACCATCTATTTACATGTACAGATATGGCTAGTACGCTAGAGTCATCCACTCCTGCCTTGGGTGAGAGATACCCTCGTTACTTTTCACAAATTTTCCACATGGTCTTTCCGGTGCTTGCATGTGAATGGGATTGGGTAGGTACGCTAGCATGTGAGAGAAATTTCGAGGAGTTAGAATGACTGATACGTCTCTTGACCACGACGGACCCATACTTAGTAGAGAGTGTTTCTCCCATTGCACAAGCCTACCCTTTTGACCAAGATGACTATAGGTGTCTAGTGACCTTCTTAGTAAACATGGGTACCTATGATGAAGAAGAAGATTTACATGAGTACATGAATGGCACATATGGTCTCATGGATGATGAATTTGTTTATCTCGACGAAGAGGATAGGGGTTTAGCCTTAAATCTCTACAATATCCTATTCCCTTGACTCTCTAGGGGAAGTGCAAATAATTAGGTTAGGGTTCCTTATGTTTTTTTAAATTGTGTTCAATAAGTGTTGGTACCTTTTCCCAATGATGTGCCTCCTAGACGTATTCTTTGTGTTTCCTAGTGTGTACAAGAGCGTGTTGATGTTGTTAGGATTTGGACCTTCATGGAATCTTAATCTCGACTCACTCTTCAAATCAAGTGCATTTATCAACGCAAACAGGTGTTTCTTGTCCATTAGCATTGCCTCTTATCTTTTTGCATCCATGTTTGTCTGCTTTAATTGTGATTGGTAGCATAATATTCGACACATTTGTTTAGTACCAAACATTAAATTCAATGTAATTTTTTTGTCATAATCACTTGTCTAGGTCTAAAAATCAAGCATTCCGACTAAGCTAGTTTGACCAAGCTAGGTGTTAGAGATCTTCTCTTAATACCATGGAGAATGCCTTCCTAATTATCAATGGTTACTTAGGTTCTTAATCCGATTTACGCAGCATTGTGTGAAAATGTACTAGGGCTTTCTAGTGGGCTTAGTCCCTATTGACCTTTAGCTTAAGTATTATAAAGGGAGTTTACTAGCGTGATGAGCCTGGGGAGGTGTAACAGTGTTATATGACCCGCCAAAAGTTTCAAAATTAGAATGCTGAAAACGAACAAACAAAAACAAATCAAAGTGGCACAATGTAAAATCTTAAGCTCGAAGAGAAATCTCAGCTTGATTTGGTACTTCACTCACATGTATCGCCTATGGTACTAGAGCCCTAGAGGTTCCCAGTGTGGGCGCTTTTCCTTAAAAAGCAAAAAACCCAAGGCATACAAAATAAGCACACACATCAAAATTGAATCACTGTGACAAGACTTTGGGGGGTCAAAGAAAAGGTAATTACTCAGGCGATGATTTCATGAGGAGTTCCTTTTGTTGTAGCTTAACTACAAGGTCTTCTAGGTATAGCCTCTAGTCAACCCTCGAACATGAAATACTTGGCTCTCGCGATTAAACAACTTAATTGACCAAAGAAAATTAAGAAGCTTACCCATGGTATTAATAGTCAATCTTTAGTGCCTTTCGATCGTTAAATTAGTGACCCTAGACTTGTTTAGTTTTTGACCTTCATAACTGTTTATGCGTTGGATTATATTGCAATTTAATGTTTATTTGCTGACAAATGGTTTAAATTTTTATTACCAATCAATTTGTCTACAACTGCATATGTTTTTAATTGTATATGAGAATGCAATTACTGTGCCAATGTTGTTTGATTTTGCAGTGACTGAGGAAGGCTAAGGACGTTCATCTCAAATGCTCTTCCACCTTGACGAACGAGCTTCAACTCAATAGCTTTCGAGGACGAAATCTACACATCAGGAAGGCGTCCATGTTAACCCTCAGGACTCACATACACCCTCTCACCCACGACGGACGTTGTATTATTTACTTGGTAGAGTCAGGTACCGGGCTTGTCGATCCAATAGAAAAAGGGTAAGAGTGATCGCCGATGAGAGGTGCACTCTAACTAGAACATTCAAGGGATTAGTTGGCTAAGCATGGGCATCCAAGTGTGAATAGGACAAGCTCATATAAAAGTCAACTAAACCTAAAATTCACTCATTCTCTCATTTGTGCAATTGAAGAGTGCTCTTGCTCCATCTCCATCTTCTTCTTCTTCATCTCCTTGTGTGTGTGTGTGTGTGTGTGTGTGTGTGTGTGTTGTTTGTGTGTGTGTGTGTTGTGTGTGTGTGTGTGTGTGTGTGTGTGTGATGTGTGTGTGTAGCGTGAGAGAGAGAGAGTGTGTGTGTGCGATCGAGCATTGCGGCGGCATGACGGCGGCGAGGCGGTTGAGCGTGGCGTAGCGGCGTCTCCCTCTTCTTCGTGGCGAGGAATCCTCCATGACAGCAAGCGTAGAGCGGTGAGTGACACACCATCACCATCTTGGAGCTTACTAGTTTGGTCTTGTTGTGTGCTTGGAGCCATTTGTGGCTCGCACACAGTGTATCGGCAAGTTACTTGCATTGACACGTGCGACATACGCACACAATCATCTTCAATATGCTTTGCTTTGGCATCAGTCTCCATTTTAATTGTGCTTGAGGACTTTGTACCGTCGTCCACGGGTGACCAGTCTTGATCTCCATTCTTTGTTGTCTTTGATGACTCCATCATGTTTGAATTCTATATCTCTGACATCTTCTGGGCCATTGGCATTCCTATTATGATGTTGTCTGGCATATCCTTTGTCGTGATCACATGAAATTGAGCTATGATGATTTGTGAACTTACTTCAATGGTAGTGGAGATGATTCCCCAGCATTCTGCTCGTTTTTTTCCTGATATGTCAATGAATTCAGAAGCATCTTCTAGTGTGTGTTGGCCACATCTTTTCCAAGTTCGAAAAGACATGAGGTTCTTGTCTCAAATCTATCTTTACTTCTCTTCTTTTGACAGCTTTTCTTCGTTCACCAACAATGTTGCACTTGATTTTCTCAATCTTTGTCTGAATTGACTGCTTTTGTTATGGAATGTCCCTTTGGCTGAACTTTATTCATTTTCTTTGCTTGACCACCTCTTCAATTGATGTTGACTTCATTGGCTGTGATACTGTCCTTTTTTTTTGCAATTGATGATCATTGTCCACCTACATCTAAGTAACTCTTGATCTTAGAAGATCCACTGTACTTTCTGGTAGAATCTATCTCTTCGGAGGAGATTTTGGTGGTGACCTTTGTATAGCTTTTGACTTTATTCTATTTCTATTGACTGTTTTGTGCCACCTGTTCTGGAAGCTTGAGGCTTTGCATCACCTTCAGATAGTCTTTGACTTCAGTCGGGCCATCCATAGGGGTTTGTACAAGGTCATGACCTTGTTGATATTCATTACCATGTGCATCTTGATATGCATATGTGAGCTTGATCACATGTAACTGTTTGAACACTATTGGATTTGTCGGCTTTTGACTTTGATTTGTGGAGATCAGCTGAAACTTCTATCCTTGATGATCTTCATAGAAGCATTTATCTGCAGATTCTGATGGAATCTGGGTCAATTGGAAACTTCCAACAACCATATGATCTTTCAATGGTTTCTGCTTGGAAGAGGTATGTTGGCTAGAAGCTCTAGGGTTTCTACTTGGTGTAGCATTTCTTGGCACATAAATTGAGCTTGATGGCTTTACAGCTTCCCCCTTCCTAGGGTGATCACTATAGCCTGCTTCAATGTAAGAATTCAAAATTGATTGACTCTTATTTAGACTCACCTTTTGGGACTGTGAAGGTACACTTTGGATAGCATTGTTGATGTTTGGCATCTGCAAACCTTCTACATAGTTTCCTATGTATCTTTGTGAAACATGACAAATGATTCCCCAAGTGAAGCTATAGATAGCATTATCTTTGCCTTGATATTGTCTATCCCATGGGTCTCCTATGATATGAGCTTTTGTGGTTTCAAGACCCAATGCATCATAGCTGCTAGACTCCCGTCTATATCTACGACTGTTTTGATCAAAGTATATGTTCGTTTGGTCACAACATCGAAGCTTGATTTCCGATGGAGGAGGGTTTGGCTCTGAACAAATTTTTGAGTTCACTCGAGTAATATCCTTCAGCTCTAGAGAGGATGGGCTATAATAGATTCTTTCCTCTATAATGAACCATCCTTTCTGATCTATCACTAGACTCACTTCTATGAGCTGGTATGTGGTCCGTTCAAACACAGGTTGATCCTTTTTGTACATTTTCCCTTTTTGCTCTACATAGTGTGCATATGAATTATGGGTGCCATACAACGCTAATGTCATTCTGTTTGATGTGTCCCTTAGACTCGTGAATGATTGCACACTTGTGTCAGTGTATGCAAAATTATTTGCAAATTTAATATTCTTTTCAACCTTTGGTGATATCTCGACACCTTTACTAAATTCATGCAAGAATTTGTTGTTCAAAGAATCAATTGTAAGCTTTTCACGTGCATCCTTATGCTGATTTTGAATTTGCAATGTTTTTAATGGTGCTTCTAATGATAATGCAGAATTATCTGATTGCATTAAAAGTGACGAGTTAAATGCACTTACATCGAGATTCTCATTTCCAACTTGCTCTGTACCTTGCTTGTTGGCAGTTGATGTATCCCTGTTGTCTGCATTTCTTCGACAATCTTCAGCAAAATGTCCACCTTTTCTTCCACAATCTGAGCAATATGCCATGACTGGTGGTATTTCATCTGGCTCTATCACGTCAAGCTCATGCTAAGAAGTTTCTGCTTCTATGCTTGCCAAGTTGTTAGCATCTTCTTTTAAAACACTGAGCATCAAGCTGTAGATTGCTCCATCTTGACCTTTGTACCGTCTTTGGCTCGGTTCTCCAATTAGACTGGCTTCAATGGTTGATGTGTTGGATCTTGCAATTCTGGCTCTCGACTGTAGATTTGACCACTGTAATCCATGTACAATGACCCTGATTGCATATGCACTAAATGGATGCTTTGTGGACTTGTGCTGATTTTTGGATAACCATTTGGGTCAATTCTTTGCACTTCTATCGGCACTTCATCTTTAAGCTTGCAATACCTGGGTCCACTAAAGTTTGTGAACATCTGGGAGTTATCTAAATCTGGCTTCACTCTGATCAGTAGGATCTTGGCTCCTGTGCTGCTTTTACTGCTCATAAGATATCTATGGCCGTCTGTATGTATACAAGACTTTATCTCTATTGTAGCCATATAGCTGTAAAATCTAGTCTTGTGAAGTTGTACATGTGTTGGCACTGCTACTTGCTTGCTCTGCTCTACATGAACTCTCGGCTTGATTTAAGTCCATGTTGGCTGAATTTACAAAAACTGTCTCTTGGCAGATTTTGGTATCAATTAGCAAAATTTCTGCTCGTACTATCCTAATCTGCAATCGTATGCGAGTTGTGCTCCTGTTTGTCCAATTGGAAGCTAATTTGCAGCGCAATTGCTTGCACTTGCCAATTTCGGTTTACACAATGACTTTTAGTCCCTGGCGTCGTTTGTCTGAACTGTGGGAACAATATCCAGATCTGTGCTAGAACTGTGATGACCTCGGCTCGAATGATCACCAAAACTGTTTTCGCACTTCTCGATTTTTGTTTCTACTGATTTTCTGTTGTTTCTGGCTTTTTCGTTGTTTGCTCGGTGTCAGATTTTCCCCGTGTTTCTATATTTTCTTTTTTTGGGATTTTTTGGCACTTTTTGGCTTTTTCAGGCTCTAAAATCGATCGCTCTGTCAAAGTCGTAGCCAAATGTAGATCTAGTAACCAAATCGAGCTCTAATCGTGCGTCAGTGTGCTAAGAATAGCCAAAAGCGGCCAAATCGAGATCTTGCATGTAAACACGCTCTAACTAGCTAAATCTGGTCAATATCAAGGCCAAAAAGAATCTCTATCGCAAGTCGAGGTCAAATATGGTCAATCATAAGACTCTGCGGTCAAATCAAGCCAGAATGCAATATTGCGCGTGAAACAGCTCTAAAACGTGTAATCTAGAAAATCGTAGACCCACAAAATCCGTGTCAAACAAGGTCTATGTGTGTGATCTGACTTGAATATGCTAAAAACGGTTCAAATCGACAAAATCGGATAATTTCGAAAGAAATCTGACTCTCGAAGCTCTAAATACGTCTATTCGTGCTTAAATGCGTGTGAAGGGGATGTGTACGGATGTTTGATGCATGTGCAATGCAATGAAGAGAAACAAGACAAACAAGACAAAGAAAAGCAAAAAAAAAAAAAAATGTTTTTTGAGTTTTTGTTTTTTATTTTTTTTTTTTTGGTCTCTATTGTACACTAGAGAGAAAAGTGTGTTTGTGAGTTTGTTTGTTTGTGACATTGTGAGTTTGTGTGTTGACTTTCTTGTCTTTTCTTCTTTTGTTTGTTTTGTGTGTGTGTGTGTGTGTGTGTGTAAGGGTTGGGTCACACAAGGTCAAGGAAGAAAAAGAAGAGAAGTATTTTATGCGCCGTAAGGCACGGTACCGAAGCCCGAAACCCGCTTCCTTTTATTTATTTTTTATTTTTTATTTTTTATTTTCAAATTTTCAAGAAATACCAAACATACCAAAAATAGGCCGAAATAGCAAAACTCCAAAAATCGTCAGAAAATCCCTAAATTTGTCAAAAAAGTCCAAAAATTTCTAGGAATCTTAGAAAATCATCTTCATTCACAACAGAGCATTTCTGACACGCAAAAGCACACCGAATATAGCAGATTTTACCGTAAACGCAACTTTGACAAAATTATCCACAAGGCCCCCGGAAATAGTAAAACGCTCAAAACTCGACCACAGAGGGCACAAATGGGAACAAAATAATATCGTAAATATGCACACACAAAATAGCTCGTAAAGATCGCAAAATCAATTTCTATGGAATTATCCAAAAATTAATACCAAAAATTACCAAAAATTATCCGAAAAATATCCAAAAAAATTTCTACAAATTGTTCACACGTTGTCAAATGGTGCATCCAAATAAAATTGCACAAATCACATCAATTCAATTGCCAACAATTTTATCAATAAAATCAAAACTAGGGAATTAAACCGGCAAAACTACCGACAAAAATAGGTCAAAAATTGACGCAATTAGATTGTGTAAATCCCTGTTTTGAGCAAAAAAAATGCAGCATTTCATCATTACACACATCATCTATGCAATCAAAACATTGAATTAACCATGTAAATTACACACTTTTTAGGCACACACACACACTAAAAAAATTGGAAGTTTTTGCCAATCTTTAAGTGCACACACAAAAGGGTGAAATTTATCGAATTTGCAATATGACTTCACAAATCAATAGTTTGGCATGTGCACAATACATATCAATCATCACAATTCACAAATCATAACGCACACATTGATTTCTAGGTGCTCAAACATAGGCAAAATAGTGCACACCCACCTAAAATTAGCATACACACACTCAATTAGAGTGCGCACACACTTGATTTTAGTGCACACACACCTAAAATTGACCATCTAAACATGTAATCAACTTAATTAGGCACCCAATTAGCAATCCACAATCATCAATTAGCAATTGAAACTTGTCAAATCATACACCGCCAATTCTTAAAAATTTCGGCATTACGACGGCGTGAAAACGGAAAATCGCAAAATTCTCAATCCATAACATCAACATTGCATTGCATCAACATAGCATAGCATACATTGCATCTTGGTGGGATATCTACACAATTATACACATCTCTAGATTCTAGGGAGGTTGAGAATACCACTTTAATTACCTTTTCGTTGAAGATCAGTTGGATGGTCGATTGCTCCAATCCTTCATAGCACATTAGTAAATTAGCAAAAATAAGTCAAATTAGCAAAGGGTTAGTGAGAAATTAGTGTGTGTAAACACACAATTGGCAAGATATGGTCACACATTAGGAAATTATGAACACAATGCTTCATGCACACACATTCAAAATCCAAAAAAACATAAACACACAAGCGAAATTAGTAGTTAAATTAGTGAGGGAACGCATTCGTTTATGCCACAATTACACTAGCGTAGGCCATCGGCCCCAGCAACGACGCCAAATGTTGGGGGTCACATCGTTGCAATAGCTCCAATGACCAACAAAATTATCAATCCGGAGGGATGAGCCACCCTGCTAGGGCATGGAAACATTCACACGGTTAGTGAGCTAATCGTGGCAACACAAATGGTTAACTCTACGAGGTGAGCTTCTCGGCCTATGGAGGAGCGAAGCCGCAAAGGGAAATCTCCATATCCACTTCTCTTCACCTCTAATCAACCCAATCACACACACTACGATTGCAAGACGCACACAACACTAATCCTATCATGCAACACATTAATCGCAAGCACACAAATAGATCTATTGAGCACCACACTCCAATCAAACCTACATGCACACACAAGAAAAAGAGGGCAATCACACAAGATTAGAGAGGGATTAACCACTAATTAGTTAAGATCTAGTTAATCTAAGCATCATAAACAATCATAAGAAGTAGGAGAGAGGCATCGTGAGAGAGAATGAATCATTGATTAGTGTTAATCAAGTCTCATGAGCAAGGAGAAGCTCAAGGACTCCATAGCTACACACCTCAAGAGCTCTCACCAAAGAGTGCTCTCAACAAATGACTTGAGAACCCTAATTTCTAATTCACACACTGCCTTATATACCTAGGTTAAAAATATGCAATGTCCGAGCGCCCAAGGCCTTTAGGGCTCACCACTTACTGAATCTGCAACCTAGGCACACTAAGTGACCTATTCTTTACAACTTGGAACTCCCATTGAGCCCGTAACACATAAGAAATATTATAATGGCTTGAAATAAATTGGGAATTTACAATTCGTGACCATTTTGGGAAAACATGAAAAATATGTAACTCCAATCTTTACTGCTTCTTTGCATTCATCCTCGATGTGCATCCATACATCTTCAGTCTTTAGGAGCTTCTGTTAACTGACGTTGACTTAGTTAACATGGCAGGTAGTCGTATCTGTTACCTCCAGGTCTATCTTGAGTTACCAAGTTTCAGAATTAAATTTGAGTTAGTATAGATCAAGTTAGCCTAAGGCTAGCGTTTCTTAAGGTATGTGTATGGCATGTATGAGGATGTGCATGCATGGGTATGCATGGTCATGAGTATGCATGGGCATGTAATATGAGAACCCTAGGAGCTAGAGACCTTGATCCTCCACCCAACCGCCCATACTTATAGGCTCTTAGCCCTAGGATCCCTTGTCCACACTGCTAGCTGGCCCGTGGCCGGGGTCCGTGGCCGGGGTCCGTGACCCCTTTTAAGGTAGGGCCCTGCCCGTAGGACCCGTGTCCTGACATTACTACTCCCCCTTTGGAAGAGTTTTCGTCCTCGAAAACACAAGTGGTGGTATCTGCATAAGAACACTAATGTTTTCTATCGTGGCATCCCTCAGGGATCCAACGGTTTGTTGAATCGAAACCTGGTTTATTGGGAGGTTCGATGAAATCAAGAATAACATCTTGATTTTCCACATTGTTGTCCCTGTACAACCGTCTTGGTTAACCGGCCCGTAACCAACAATATGAGAAGACTCCATTTAAAACTCACTTGAGTATGTTAAACGAGTTATCATAACGAAGAGGTGTCTAAATGTATACCCAAGTTTCAGACTTTCTGGAGGTACTTGAATGTGCAATATAACCTCAGCTCATCTTTCCATGAAAGTACTTGAATGTGCAATATAACCTCAGCTCATCTTTCCATGAAAGTACTATGCTGACATACTCATCAGCAGCAACCAAGTCCTTGACTTGCTATGGTTTCTTGCCATTAGCCAACCGCATCAAAACTGATGATTAAGGTTGATAACTTGAGAATAACAGGTAGAGACTAAAACTAGCCGTAACATGCCTTGCATCATATGAAGCAAACTCCAAACTAGAAAGGTAACCGATCCAGTTGTTCCACTTCTTGCTAACGTATGCACTTAGCATATCCTTTAGCGTGATTTAACGTATGCACTTTGCATATCCTTTAGTACTAAATAGAATGCTTGTAAACTGCCCATCCTACGCGGGATGAATAGCAGTAGTAAGAGTGAGGTGCTTTCCCCCAACCACTTACAGAAAGTCGCCCATGACTGACAACAAACTATGACTCAATCATTGAGTATCCAGCCATATACTCGATATGGAATGGAGACAACCAACTAGGTTGAAAGCAGATTGGAGTTTCAAGCAGCCAATCACAAACACCCATACTCAGCCATCGCGTTGTATGGCAGGGTGTAAACTCATACGAAGTCTGCAAGAGAGATTGCACTGGCAGTGCAAAAAATTGCAGAAACAATAATGTCCATGAAGTTGCATGCCGCTCCGAATAAATTGGTGTTAAACACTAGGGCCCATAACACCTAGTGTGCATGTATTTAACACAAACATATCGAACCGCAATTCCATGACGAGACTTTGGACCATAACAGAATGTGACAACCCGGTCACCTCTAGGTACCAACCATGAGACATTCTCATGGACATAGCATACTTAGCTATATGTAGAAACAACCCTTCGTTAAGGTGGTTTCATAGCACTTGTAATCGTAACAAGTTTGTACGTAGTACTCGACAATTTCTGGCCACTGAAATTGCTCGAGATACTGTGTTCTCAAAATGGTCGAATCCATGGATGTGACCAGCACCTAGGGACTTCGTCGCAACACATTGTTAGATAGTTGGCGCCAGTGTCAGTCCCAGAGACTCATATTCGCCACGTGTGGAATATGTCTCAAACAAGGATATCAAGAAAAGAGACATCCATCAAGTACGAGCTGGTACTTGTGTGTGGAGGTAACTACAAACACTCTGCGACAAGAGTGAGAGGGACCCTCATTATCATGCTCCACACTGGCTAAACTGAACTCCTTAAGTTCCTAGACCATGTTGTATCCCATGTGACAACATGTGCCAAATCGAACCCTACACTAGGTTCGTAACAGCAAAATGTATTTTGGACGCTACGGTCCAAAATACCCTTTTCCAACATGCCCTTGACATGGCTTTGAAACATTCAAGCGTATTTATATGACTTGCACTGGAAACCGTGGGCGTTGCCTGCGCAATCCGACCCCTTTGGTTAACATCTATGTAGTCAAACCCCTTGGTAAGACCCTCTGTAGAAACTGCTCAACCAGCAGGCAACGATAACCAACATAGTTAACCGTGTACATACTGATTGGAATCAACTCGAAAAGTTGAATGCGTCCGCTACAGTGTGGTAGATTGCGGAATGCTTTCCTTGAAAGTTTAACTAGGAGAGATCAAAAACTGTGATCCTCAATGCCTATGGGGTGATTTAGCAGTCACCCTCCGGGTCGTACCCCAAACAATATGTCCATAGACACTGCGTAGTGCTATAGAAAGAGCAAGAAATCCACACAAGTGAACTGCCTAGATCTTGTGGACAGCCATGTTGTCTCAACTGATTGCTACATCTATACCTCCTTGTAGAGATCAACTACTGTGAGTTGAAGATTTTTAAAAAACTCAACTTGAGTGTCGCACTGAAAACATGTAGTGCAAAAATGACACTGTATACATCCTGAATGAGAAGACCGTTGCTTGTCCATTAACCTCGATGTATACTTCCCTGGGTAGATCTGTTCACTCTTGAAAACAATCACCCAAAGAATGCCAATAGTTGGGTCTTACCCTTGGCCGACAATGGCTCTTAGCCTGTGTGGCTCATAGCCCTTGTGCAAATTAGTACTCAATGGACGAACCGATGAAGACTAATTTGAGTAGCATCTTAGCCACGTGCTAGCTAAGAGTTAGAGCAGCTTGGCTCAGGTGAACTTACAAGCAAAACACGTATCAAAAGCTTCTTAGAAAATTTTCATTATTCCCTTAAAGAGAGAGAATGAGAGAGAAGAAGAGCATGCTGGGCTGTGGAACTTTCCTTGAACGACTATGACGTGTATAGTTGATTGCCATGCTCGTGTGCATCTTATGCCTAATGTGTAGCGTATCCTATAAGCATGCAACAAGTTTCTGCTATGACTCTCTCATTGAGAGAGTTGACAGAAAAACACAACCACATCTTGATCTCCTGCCTTACAAGGTTGTGATTGTATGAAAATGACTTAGCATTGGCACTTTGCCTGTGAAATAAGTCCTAGATTTAGGTGCCTTTTAGTGTTGGTGGGTGTTGATAGCAACCAGCCATCAGGTTCAACAATCCATCACTTAGTCTGTCCTTGACAGAGTTGCGAGTGTGATAGAGGAAGCATAATGCATGAAGTGGTGGAATCCATGCTATTTGCTTAGCATGCCTTGCATGCGAAAACGTAAGCCCTTGGCTACTATGACGGTCTCAAGCGTGAGAACCAAAACCATAAGTGCCTTGCACAGAATAAACTGGTAGGGATTCTGTGAGCTGACAGTCTCTATTTTGCCATCTCCCCAAACTTGTGTTCCAAAGCCCTTGATTCCAAATCAATGGCAGTATCTCGGCACAAGGGAGAAACCGTGCTTCATGTAAAATTGCCAAAGCACTTTGCTTTGCACAATGACAGTAAATCAGAAAAACTTAAACTTGGCTAACCTGGTAGTTGTTGCTGCAACCAGTCATCATGAAATTCCAAAGGAAAAGCTCGCGTAAAGGTGGCTCGTAGCCAAATCTGCCGTGCGAGAGGGAGTTGTCGCGTATTCTCGTACGCCCTCTTGTATCATGTACACCATGAAAGATCCTTCAAGCATAGTGTCAAATCCCTCCCAAGTTTGTATGCTCATAGCCTATACCAAACGTGAGCAGTTGCGATGCAAGATGCGTAAATTGAAGCCTTGCTTCACATCAATTGAAGCCTTGCTGATAGCCAACTAAAGCAGTTGTTGACATACAGATATCAGGACAAAAAGAGGCGACCTTGTCGAGTGAGTTCAACTGAAATTAGCTAGTAATGTGTGGCAAACGTCCTCTGTCCGCTTCCGGACACAGTGACAAGGAGTTGGCCATGCCGAACCCCCCACAAATTGAAGCCTTGCTTCACAAACACGCTGTTGTGCTCATAGCCAACGTATGTTCCTGCCATGATATAGCTATCATGGCAACAACGAATCAACCGTGTCGAAAATGACATCGTATGGAGAATCATGAAAGTACCATATGTAACTTGATTGCAATTTCAAGGTGTACCTGGAATTCCGAATACCATTGCGTGGTAAGTATTCTTCGCCGTCTGCTAGAAGCCGCGATAAGGAGCCAGCCCTGCGGAGCACATTGGGTCCCTTTATGTCAACGAGCAACAGGTTGTGCCAATCTCCTTGAGATTCTAGACCTTGGCATTGCCATAGCAAGCAATCACATCCGAATCAAAAATGTAAAATAACTGCATACCTCATGAATTGCGTGACGACTTGGAGTACCATGGTGTCAATCTCTGGCAGCTTGCATGAACACGCATACCAAGATATGGCGTGCCTTGACCTCTTGCTTCCATGTCGTCATCACTTACCCGCACAATATTTCTGTCATTGGGCATGTTGTGGATTCCCCTTTCAAGCATGAGGAAAGGTAACATTCCCCTTTCAAGCATGAGGAAAGGTATACTTCGATTCCCCTTGTGTAGTGCAAATACGACCTTGTCGTATCCATACGAATGTTCACTGCTGAAGCTCGAGCCATGCTCGAGTCCCTCAATCAACGCATCGAAGTTCCTCGAGGCAATCAACATGATCGTCTATGCCGAGCCATGAGGGGATCTGACAATCTAGGGTCGAACATCCTGTTGTCCATCTCAGATCCTGGACATGTCCTTGTGTGCTTCCATAGCCTCTCATGTCTGCCCTTGGCTGCATGTCACAAGTATGGTGGCCTTTGTGAATTGACACCATGGCCACTGCTTCCTTTAAGAGCTGCACTTATGTATGCTGCTCGTCCGCTTCGCCGTGGAGCGCAGCCCTTAGGAGAGAAGGGCCCTAAAGGTTTTTCCCTTGGGCGCCCAAGGCTGCCCAAGTCAGCCAAGCCACAAAATGTTAAAAAAATAAATTAAATAAATAAACCAGCAAAACCTGTTGGCCATGGCGGCAACGCAGGCAACTGTGCAGGGGAGAAATCCCATCGCGCTGGCCTGCACGGGTTTTGTTGGGGCTCACAGCAGGGACGGGAGTTGCATAAGATGTCGGGGCGCACCCGCTAATTCCACCAGCGCACCATTTGGTGATGGCCGAAAATACGCCTTCCCCCAGCTTAGGGTTGACTCCCGCATCCTCTGAGCTCTGTCTATCCCGCCATAGGACTCCTCGACACAAGAGCTCCTTCATGTGGTCGCCTGTTCCTCGGTTGCTCCTCTTGCATAGCTTCCTTCACGGCCCAAACCCGTCGAGAGAGAGAGAGAGAGAGAGAGAGAGAGAGGAGAGAGGAGAGAGAGAGAGAGAGAGAGAGAGAGAGAGAGAGAGAGAGAGAGAGAGAGAGAGAGAGAGGAGAGAGAGAGAGAGAGAGAGAGAGAGAGGAGAGAGAGAGAGAGAGAGAGAGATTCCTCGGCTGCTCCTCTTGCATAGCTTCCTTCATGGCCCAAACCCGCCGAGAGAGAGAGAGAGAGAGAGAGAGAGAGAGACACAGAGAGAGAGAGAGAGAGAGACCATGCATGCCTCATGCAATCCTCCCCCACCTCCATGACTCCTCCCTCCCCCTGAGCTCTCATACCAATATGAGAACCCTAGGAGCTAGAGACCTTGATCCTCCACCCAACCGCCCATACTTATAGGCTCCTAGCCCTAGGATCCCCTGTCCACACTACTAGCTGGCCTGTGGCTGGGGCCTGTGGCTGGGGTCCGTGACCCCCCTTTAGGGTAGGGCCCTACCCGTAGGACCCGTGTCCTGACATGTAACCCCATCATGTATGGCCATGGGTCACGTGGATAGGTAGCCTTGTGCCAAGTGTTGGGTCAAGTATGGGAAGTGTTGGCATGGAGGCTAAGTATGCACTATAGAGGTGTATCACTTAATTTAAGTAAAAGGAGACACCTCTAGTGGTTAGTGAGAGGGTTGTGACACCTCTACTTGTCCTTTTGGCAAGAGGGGGCAAGCAAGGAAGGTATGGGCATGCCTTGGCCATCAAGCAACCCCCAGAAGCCTATATAAGGAGCATTCCCACCCAGTTTTACACACAATTTTCAAGTCAGTGCAAGGAAGTGTTGTTGCCAGATCATTCTTTTGTGAAGCCTTTCTACATCACATACCACACAAAGGAGGCCTTAGTTGAGGGTAATTTAATTATTTTTATGTTAATCCTATTGCTCCATAGTCTCTTTTCTCTAGAGGGTTCCTATCTCGAGCTTAATTCTGCTAGCTAGATATAGTGTTAAATAATCTATTCTCTATTATATGTGGGGTATTGTCAATGGTTTCCATCCATTGATTGTATTTCCATTGTTGGGTTAAGGAGCACCTTGCTCTTAAAGATAGATAATTTTCCTTTAATTAAGCATGAGTTTATGGATATAGTCATCATTGGTAGTTATGCATGTTGTGCATAAAGCTCTTCACCTATGATTCTCTAAGATATGGTGAGATTTTTGTGCATCCAAATTGAGGATTAATCAAGGAATTAAACCCTTGATTTTCCCATGAAATTAGGACATAATTATGAGACTTCTTGCATACAAAAAAAAGATGTACAAGTACGGTATTGTGTTGCTTTAGCAAATTGTGTATGAATCATCTATTATATTGGGTATTTTCATGGTTATAGTCTACCATTGTATGTTATAATGATTCATTTAATTAGTGCAGTAATCTTGATCTCATGTTGCATACGAAGGAAGTTTATGATAATCTTAGGATGAGGTATGAGTTATTAAGACATAATCATCTTGTGGCATTCTTGAGTTAGCTTGCATACTTGCAGTATGAAGGCTTGGCATTCTTGAGTTAGCTTGCATACTTGCAGTATGAAGGCTTGGCATTTAATCTAGCATTATGTGTAAAAGTAAGGTTATTCCTTGTCACGTTTTCTCATTCGTTGTTGTGGGAATTACGCATAGTCTCTTGTTTCTCCAAAAGAACTAATCTTAGTATGAGATACGGCCCCAAGAGAACCCGGTTTGGTGGTGCTAACGACCACGAGGCGAGAACTAGCAACATGGTGAACAACGGTAAAGCACCTATGAGAGAAGAAAATCCGGCCATCTCAGGAGGCATCGAGGAGGAAGCTCATGAGGTTGGATAAATTTAATTTTTGTATTTACATAAACATTGCATTACGATAACTTAGCAATGTTTTAATTCCCCAAACTATGTTGGAAATCCAACTGAGACAATGGCATTGGTATCTTTTAAAGATTTTATTTAAATTTAAGTTGAAGTAAATAGGAAAGAAATGCTTTATGGAAAGACTGCTTGCAAGTAGGAAAGAATGGTTGGTAGGAAAAACTATCTCAAGCAAGTTTCATTCATTATTCCAATGTTGATTTAGTCTGAACCCCCTACTAATCACAGGACGGTAGCTCGCAAAGTTATCGCAGGAGTTAAATCCACGACTTGCTTTCTATGCAGTGGATATGTCCATGGCTTGCTTTCTATGCTGGGGATACATGATTTTTACCCGGAGAGTTACTCCATGAATTGGGTGGAATCATGGACTGGTTGTATGGGCGGCCAGTTGACAATGGGTTAACACTCGTTGGAGGTCCTCACGACTCCAGGACATTGGAATTTTTTAAGAAATATTGTTTATTGAGTATTTTTCCTAGGAAAGATATGTTTTGGTGCCGTGCCGATTCAGCAATGTTTGAAGGGCTGTCTTAACGAACTTGTGTCAAGGAAATATAAAAAAGAACCCTAAGTGTTGAACAACAATGTGTTAGTAATTAGGCCACACAAAACTCTGTGTGAGTGCGGGGTGGAAATTGGGGGCTTGGCTCAAGTTGGTGGTCCTGATTAGTCGGGAACTCTCTGCCCTGCGCAATAGAGAACGTCATTAGATAGCTCATTACGCTAGAGCCGAAGGAACTCGGTGTACATGCCTCTAAAAGTTATGGGAAAAAAGGCACTAACGTTACTTCTCCTCCTGGAAGATGAGAATAGGACCGATAGTATGAAATTACGCTTCCCCTGCGGGACGGATCTAGACTCCTTTTCACTAGTGGCTTGGACTCAATTCACAAAATGATGAGAGACCATCCACTGGTCTTCTTTTTCTTCTAAGCCAATTTTTTTGTTTTTTTCCGCATACGATCTAGCGACCGTCAAGTGTCCTCCAGTTCCATCTAGGTGAGACGGGGAGGGGGCCTCACAGCTGGTATCAGAGCCTAGGGTTCAGAGCCTAGGTTAGTTTGGAAAAAATTCGTATTGTCTGAAAATTTTAAAAACAAGAAAAATTGGTTAGCTAATCCAAGGCTTATACGTCGATATTTCAGGAAGATCCTGTGGTTGAATTTCGCAAGTTCCAAGTCTTCGAGCTTATTTATGAGAGAGCTTGTCGTTCTCCAAACTATCTTTTCCGACGAAGCGTGATGAAGCTACTGATGAAGGCTCACACTCCTCATTCGACTCGGATAGATAAAGGCTGGGAGCTCGAATGGAGCAATGAAGGTGGGACTTATTACATCAATGCTTGGAAGTTGGGATGTCTTACCACGGATTTAAAGAAACTACGCTGGGCTGAGGAACTAAGAGTGGTTCAGTTGTACTACTTCTTGGGTACAAACTCGAGAATCACTGTTCCCACTTATCCAGGAGGCATGGGGAAACCCCTGAACGAATGGGTATGGGATAAAGTGATGGAGATAATTCCATATCGAAGGATCAAAACTTTTTCTCAGAATACTCCTAAGAATTTGAATCTTGTAATTTACTTTCCGATTTCCAATGAGTATAAGAACTATTATACCAATCAGTTAGAAGATTGTAGAAATGTGACTACAAACATCCATTGTTTGTATCACCATATTCCAAGTCAGCCAACTATGCAGATTCTTTAGAGGCCGCAAAAATTTACAATAAATTAGGGTGAGATACCCTAAGCCTCTTTTGTAAGGCTATCCTTGTAAATATTCACTTTATGAATAAAGAACCAAATCTTTTGAATTGAGTATCTTGATCTTGTGTCTATTTTGAAGTTAAATCTTAAGCCGTGTGATCAGTCTTTAAATTTGTCAGTCTATCGATCTTATGAAATCATGTAGGTACCTTCTTCTGCTCTTTATACCGTGATTCAGGAGAACAAACTTCTTCTCAAGCAAGCGCAACCCCCCAACGTCAAAGGTGAAGGGGTCAACGTGGAATGAGATGCAGAGGTGTGGATCGAAGCCATGGAGGATTATTTTGAAGCTGCGGGAACTCACCCGCAGAATTAGACTATGCTTGCCATATTTCGACTTACCGGAGATGCCAAAATATGGTGGAAACAACATTGCCAAGACTTCGACATTGTTGGATCTTCTTAGTCATGGGAAGAGATTAAGATTGCAGTGACCAAACGCTACTTACCGCCAGCTCATAGGGCCATCAAAATGAACGAGTTTTTCTCACTCAAGAAACTATCCTTGACTGTAGAGGGATACTACTCCAAGTTCGTGACTTTGAAGAGATATACGCCCAAGATGACCTTGGAACAACAAGTGGCCAGGTTTTGACAAGGCCTCATAGAACCATGAACAGTAGATTGGAAGCTCTTAGACTGACAACATTGCAAGATGATTTGTTAAGAGCCAAGCCATTAGCTGCGGAAATCATGAGAGTTGCTTGGGGTAGAAGAAATTACTTAGCGAAGAGGGCCAGACCAAATAACTGGGATAACACACCGGCAAACCTTGCTTATCATGATCGTCCTATGGTAGCTACTTCAACCGCTACCGAATTTTCCAATGTGTGATGTTATGACTGCGAAGAGTACGGCCATTACAAGAACAGATGTCCCAAGAAGACTCGTGCATCTGGTGAAAATGCAGTACCTCTCAATGCCAACGGAAGAGGTCAACCGAAAAATCGTGGAGGACGAGGAAGAGGAGGCAGAGGACAAGGATGTGGTGCGGTTGCTAGGGCTAATGCTGTAGTTGGACAACCGATTGTAGGTGGTGAAGCAGATGAAAAGGCAGTGTTGCCTGCTGCCATAGATAATCCTGGTGCTCGTCTCAGCAGTTCATAGTAATTCAAGCTCCTAGAATGCGCCAAGGTGATAAAGTTGAATTCCTCATAAACTGTGGAAGTACGCATTCATTTCTATCTCCTAGATGCATGAGAACTTTAAAGCTAAACCAATATCCTGCAAATAGACTAGTAGTAGAACTAGCTAATGGGAAGGAAGTGTTATCTCAATATTCAGCAGGTTTGATAGATTTTGAATTAGGGGGTTATGCTACTTCGACGCAGTTTCGTACTTTACCTTTAGGAATTTATGACGGAATTTTAGGAATGGACTGGTTGAAAAAGAACCAAGCCCACATTCATTGTGCTCAGGGAAACTTTGCGTTCACAGATAACCTTGGGAATGAAGTTCTAGTTCAACGAAAAAATGGGATACCCAAGGCTCATTTAGTTAAAGCCAATAGACTTCTAAAGGGACTTAAGAAGGGACAACAGATTTACACTGTGAAGCTTAACAATATGGGTCAATCAGATTCAAACTTTCACCTAGAATGGTTGAAGGAATATGCCAATGTTTTCCCAGAAGACTTGGCCAATCTGCCACCGTATAGTGAAGTAGACCATGAAATAGAAACTATACCAAGATGTGAACCTGTTTCTAAGAGACCATACAAAATGTCGTTACCCGAAGCTATAGAACTTAAAGAACAGCTTAAGCAATTGATTGAGCAAGGATTCATTAGACCTAGTACTTCTCCTTGGGGTGCACCAGTTCTTTTTCAAAAGAAGAAGGATGGATCTTTGTGGCTATGCATAGATTATCGTGGACTTAACCAAGTGACTGTCAAGAACAAGTATCCAATACGGAGAATTGATGAATTGTTGGATAGACTCCATGGATCTAGGATCTTTTCAAAGATTGATCTTCGATCAGGATATTATCATATGAGAATCAAAGAATCAGACATACCGAAGACAGCTTTTAATACTAGGTATGGGCATTATGAATTCACAGTTATGTCCTTTGGTCTTACTAATGCACCTGCAAGCTTCAATCGAGTAATGCAGTATATCTTTAGACCTTACTTGGATGGCTTTGTCCTAGTCTTTTTTCAATGATATTTTGGTTTACTCTAAAGACGAAGCAGAGCATGAAGGACATGTCAGGAAAGTGTCGGAAATTCTACGTCAGCATCAGCTTTATGCTAAGGAAAGCAAGTGTACTTTCTAAACACCCCAAGTTAGTTATTTAGGTTTCATTATATCCGCCGATGGAATTTCAGTTGATCTCGAGAAGATCAAGGATATAGTGGATTGGCCTCAACCTTCTTCTGAAGTCATAGGATTTCTTGGAATTACAGGCTGGTATAGGATTTTTGTCAAGGATTACGCTCTTATTGCAGCACCTTTGACAGGACTTCTGAAGAAAGGGATGCGTATTGATTGGAAAGCGGAGCACAAAACTAGTTTTTCTTAGTTAAAGAGATATTTGGTGTCTGTTAAGGCGGTTACGCCGCTAGCGGAAGCTAAATAGCGAGAACTCAACCAACAACAGAATTTGTCAGACGAGGACGGAGCTTGACCCACAGGTGCATGGAAACAACTAGGTGGGTGTCAAATCACCTACTCGACCTTCTAATGACAATCACTACTAAGGAAATCAAATCTAAGTTCTAAAATACGCAAGTGACTGAAATCCGTACTACGAACGAATGCTATACGAAACAGGATCTAGAATCATTGAATCGATCTCAAACTCAAGGGGAAGTCTATACACTAGGTAAGAACAACACCCTAAAGACTTGAACTGCAAAATCAACCTATAACCACTCCGTGCGGTAAACGCGTATGAAGACAGGCCGAAAAATACAGGTGACCGAAACTTGACCCCGATGGTACCAATGTGTAGCTCTACTCGTTGTGGTTCTATAGATATGCTGCACGCTCTATTCCGACACACGAGTTGGAAGAAAAATCACACCGAAGCTCGTAGGAACTTACCACACATAGAAGCCGATAGCGCGCACTCTTGGTATCTGTGCGTAGCTCTCGCCGTTGCTAACACAATGGCGGTGTCGCTTCTTCAATGGTGGCTCCGTAGCTCGCGTAGCAAGAAGATAAGACTCTCTCTCTCTCTCACTCTCTCAGACACAGTCACGGCGCTCAAAACTCACTTTGATTAATAATTGAATCTCCTTAGGTTACAAAACTTTGGCTTATATACCTCAGCCTTGGAGGTGAGAACATCTCTAACTATTTACATCAACAAGTGAAATTACTCCGGGATTACAAGCTGGAAACTCAATTGAGTCCCGTTACTTAATGAATGGCTCAAATCAAAATTAATGTCGGAAAGACATTTATTACAATCAATGGTTTCAAAATGATGGGTGTGAGCAAAAATGTGGGTGTGATCCTCTGCTGGCTCAACACTCCCCCCCTCCGCGTTCATGTCGTCCCTGACATGACTTTTATAAAAGGCTTGGTCAATAGAGTCCTGTCGTCTTGAGCATCTGCAAATGTGATTCGTAGCGTAGGTTGCCGATGGTCAAGGTTGGGCCGAATATTTTGCTTTCGTGAGTGTAAAATCCGGTGTAGAAAGCTTCTTCGAATGTTTGCATGTGGAAGCTAGGCAAAAACATAATTCTTTGGTATAAGAGATGTAACACCTTTGGTGATGGCTGCAATGAAAGATCATACATCATATCCGTCACTGTGTCGGCCGTCGATAGTAGACTCGAGGTCGTGGCTTTGTCTGGCGCGAACACTTCAATGCATGCTAAGAGAGTCCTGCAGATTTTCTTTAGCATCTGACACGAAAGTTCAGGAGAGCCAGTAAAGAGTTTGATGGTGCCCGTTAGGGTTTTCACCATGTAGGCTTTACCTATTCTCTCTCCTTCCTTTGGTCCTGGCATCCTGGGATAATTAAGCCAATTTGGCTTCTTTTCTGCAATCCTGCCATGCTCTTTCCAGTTTCTGACTCTTGGCACCGGGCAGAAGGTTGCATCCTCCCGAATCTCCTTTGGAGCCTCTACCAAGTAGATGAGGTAGGCTGGGTATTTGTTCAGCCAACCTTTCCTCCATCTAGGTTGAGAATCTACAATCTTCTTTGATTGTTCATCCTTTGTGATGTCGCCTTCGTAAAGAGCGACATACTGCTCCTCCTCTATTCTCTTTTTCGTCTTTATCACTTCAAATTTCATTAGAGGGAAAGGCAGGCTGGGTTGCATCTACTCTTCATGGAGCACTTTTGTGTCTAAACCTTGAAGTCTAATGGAGATGAGGAGTCTCCTTTCCCATTCCATTTCTGCCTTGGCACTTTCCTCTGTTGACTTTTCTATTTGGTCCTGGAGCCTTTGTTCTTCTTCTTCAGAGATTCCTGAAGTCGAGGCCACTTCTTGAACTAGGGCTGGATCTTCAATTGTGGTTGCCTCTCCAGTTTCTGGTAGCTCTATGGCTGCTCCCCCTGCTTCTTCTTGTGGTGTCTCTGTTTCTCTTCTTTGTTGCTCTTGGAGGTCTTGGAGCTGTTTGCGGAGGGCCTCATTTTCTGTCCTTAGTGTTTGGTTTTCTGATGTGAGCCTCTCCTCTGCAGCCAATGATCCCTCCGCCATGTGCAATCTTTGCACTTGCTCTAACCTTAGCTCTCTTTGCAAACTTCTGACCTGATCTTCTAGAGCTGGTACGAGGGCTCCCTCTTGTTCTGTTCCTGCTCTGCTAGCTCTAGGGGTGGTCCTGAGTCTCGTGATTGTCCTTTCTTGAAGTTCGACTCTTTCCCTTAGCTCAATGAGCTCATCCTTGGCTGCCTCCAGCTCATCTTCTATTCGCTCCTTTGCTTCCTGTGAACTTGTTACCTCTCTTGAAGCTTCGGCTAGTTGGAGTATCAAGCCGTCTCTCTCGTTTTCTGCGTCGTAGAGTGATGCTTTATGACTTTCAGATTCAGTCATAGCATTCTCTAACTTCTTCTGCAACTCTGCTTCCTTTTGTTTTGCTGTCTCAATTGCTACTTCCTTTGCTCTGGATCTTTCTTTAATCTTGCTGAGCAGTTCATGCACCATGTGCATGTCTTTTTCATCTTCATCTGTCAACTTGACAGCTCTTTCTGCCACCACCTCCAATGGCTTCGGCTCTTCTAGTATGTTCTGTTCGTCCATTTTCTCTTCACTCTCCATTGTACCCTTTGTCTTTTCCTTCGTCCCTTTCCGATCATCTTGTTTTCGTAGGGATATCCCATAAAATGCCTCCAGGGCCTCTTCTTCACTGTATCCGATCGCTACCAGATCCTCATAATCACCTTTCTTTTGTTGAACTGGATCTATCTCCTTTTCCTTGGTCCCGGCCTCCGGCTTTTCCATAACTTCTGTTTCTATTTCTATTGTGGTCTCCTCCACAATAATTTCCGTCTTCTTCGGGCTTGGTACATCAGTAAAGGAGGGCTGATTGTCCTCAGTCATCTTGGCTTTCCCTTTGTTTGCTTGCCCATCTTTCTCTCGAAGTTCAGTAGACTCATCTACTTCCTTCTTCTCCTTTTCGTCCTTTTTCAGCTCAGCTTTTAAAAGCTGTAATTCCTCGTCAGTATAAGGCTCGACAGGTTGCTGCTCCAGTATGGCCTCCGACTCCTCATAAGCTCTAATATATTGATCATATTGATCAACATGTGGCCTGGCTGAGCTGGTTCCGACTTTAGTGGGGTCTGGCACCCACATTTCTTCAAAGTCCCCCTTTAAAGCTCTTTCCGCTCTGAACTGCTCCACCAGCCTTTCCATTCTTGCGGCTTTTTGACTTTTGGTTTGCTTGGGATCAGCCTTCTTCTTCGCTTTCTTCTTGAGCGGCTCGTCCACAGCCTCTTCAGGTTCTGAAACTATTTCTAGTTTTCGGCGTGCTCTTGTGGATGCCCTCTTGGATGCTTCTTGCTGTTCTTCCTCTTCATCGGCTTCTCTAAGCCACTCATTCTGGGAGGGAACCCGTGGCCCTTGACCCCTAGCTCCAATAGCTTCATAAGCTATTCTTGTTAGGATTTCTCCTCCTCCTATGTACTTTGGCTTCTGGTTGTGCATGGCGATTACTTGCTCGTGGATGTATTGAGCATAATTCACCTCTTTTGGCATGTTGCTCTTCAGTGCCCATGTGATGGTTCACAATGGCATGGGGTGGTGTAGTATACTTCTGCGGTCTTTTACTGCACACATGGAGAAACTGGTTGTATAATTGGCAAAGGGTTGCCGCTCGTTGATCTGCCATATGTCCGTAGGTTGCATTCTGTTTCTTGGACCCATAAACCTCTATAGCCTCCCTTCTTTCCCTGACAGAGCTCCCTTTGTTGTGCAGCTTCAATGCATCTGCAATGAGATGTGGAGTGATCTGTACCTCTACTTTCTCTCCATCTATTGCTGTCATGTGGCTTTCCCATCCTTCTGAATGGAGGTTGCCAACTCATACACTCTTCTTGTATCTACACCTGATGGTCTCGAGGTGAAGAATCTGTGCAAGTCTGCCCTTTCCAGGTACCTGCTGATGTTCTCTGACCTGCTATAATCCACTAATTCTCGTGGGATCATAGGTACATCGACCGCTTGCCCTTGAGGATCTCTGAAAGTCCCTTGGTAGATCTTTATACCCTCTTTTTCTAGTACTGCTTCTTCCTCCACCCAAGTCTTGGTTGGCTTGAGGGTTTCTGTTGGAATATCAAAAGGTTCTGCTTCTGCAAGAGCATCCTTGATGGTTGGTCTTTTTCTCTTAGTTGCCGATGACTTAGCGGAATCCATGGATCCTGTAACTCCAATTTCAGAAGTTAGCGTCTTTTTAGTACTGAAAGCCGAAATGAAGCTTTTAACTATTCAAATGACTTGAAAATTGAAACATGAGCTATTCAGGGCCTAAGGATGCAATGTAGGTGAAAAAATATGCAAACTGGGCTCAAAAACATGCTTGAGACATCATACGCGTATGATGTTTTTTGTGTCAGAATGACTTCATATTGGTTGTGCTTGAAGCTGATAGTGTATACATGAGTATCATATGCTTGGATTTGAGTTTGGATACCATTTGGTCAAGTGGCCAGTTTAGTCCAGATCAGGCTCTTGGCAAAATTTTGAAAGGGAATTGGATTTTATGATCCAAATTGGGTAAAACTTGGTGGATTACTTTCAAATGGCATGTAGAACACTTCTGTTTGGTGGTTGAAGCCCTGAGGTGCCAAAATCACATAGTGAGACATCATACGCGTATGATGTCTTTTAGTGTATTTTTGGACCAAATTTCTCTATAAGCTTGGATTTGGCTTTAAATAGGCTTATTCAGTGGATTTATGAAGTTTGGATAGATTTTGGGCTAAAAATGGCTCTGGAGACATCATACGCGTATGATGTCTTTTTCATCAATTTTGCATGGGATTGGTTCTGTGGACTCCCCATGTACTAGTGAAGGACTATATCTACTCAAATCTTGGTTTGGACTTGAGCATGTTGGATTTGGGCTAAAATAGGCTTTGGATGAAGGATTTTCCCTCAATTGGGCTAATGGGGTGATCCACTTGACCAAATGGTTCCAAACTTCATATGTAGCATGTATTAGATATATATAATGGATGTATGATGACAAATGAGCATTTTTGGCTCTGTAAGTGCAAATAGACATCATACGCGTATGATGTTTTTTATGTCAAAATAGTGCTTTTTGGTTCCAGATAGCTTGTATATGTGTTAATCCAACAATCCTACAAAGTTTCAATGAGTTTGGAGTTATTTTGACAAAATTAGGACCAAAAATCAATTTTATGGCCTACTTTGCGTTTTTTTTTTTTTTTGGTTTTCCTTGGGTTTTCTAACTCCAAATCTCATGATACTTGGTTCATAGGATGTGATTAACACGTGGAATGAGGCTATGCACTCAAATGTTGAAATGGATGTGAATTTCATGCTGTGAGACATCATACGCGTATGATGTCTTTTCCTGAAATGTTGGTCTTTTTGTGCAAAGAGTGCTTTGTGCTAGTGCCCTAAGCCCTGCTAACTAGTTTTCAACTTGAAAAGTCATAAGTTTAGCCAAAAAGCCCCCTTATAGGCATTTCAGTCTCCGAAGTCGTCTTTTTGCCTTGGAGTTGAATTTCTTCAACTTTTCTTCATGAGAGTTGCATTTCCAGCTCATTGGATATGTTGTGAAGCCATCCAGTTGGTTGGACTTGACTTTGGCTCCCCGTTCTCCATCTTTCTCCATTTGGTTGCCCGAAAGCGTCTTTTTCACCATCGGTAAGTGAATCAGCTTTCTTTTGGGTTTTGCTTGCAAACATAAGTCATCCATGTATATTTGAAGCTGCTTGTGAAGTTTCATTTCATTCGTCAATTTCAGTCGTTATGCCAAAATGACGCTTTGTGTGTCCGCAGCCGAATCGGTTGTTCCGACCTACTTTTGGTGGTCCAAACCTGGAGATACTCCATGGTTGCATTGCCCTCGATGTTGTTAAGCTTCCTGAGAAGTTTTGTGTCGTTCCGACAACTTTTTTCTGTTTGCCTCTTGCAGGCTCTGTTGACCTAGGGTTTTTCCAGTCGTTCTTTCTCGAGCTTTGAGTGTTAGAAACCCATCTCCTATACTAGGGTAACCCACCTCTAAGTTCTTGCAAGGTTTGGTTAGGCGGTTGTGCCCCTACCTAGCGTTCTTCCCCATTCCTCGTCTGCTCTTGTTTCTTGGTTTTGGTCAGTTTTCGCGACAAAAGTTAACGATAAGCATCAAAAGCTTATGGCAACGAGTCTACCTCTCATGTCTGGTGTCCTCTGAGCTCTCGTAGCAGTCGTAGAAGGCGGTAGAAGGTCGGATGCTCCTGTGTGCTCTTTGCTCTCTCCAAGAAGGTAATAGTGGAAATGAGCTTGAAAGTGAAGTGAAAAATACTTAACTTCGGACTTCCCGGATCACTTGTTACCAAATTTGACATGTGCTCCTATCTCGTCGTGAAATGCACTTTAGGATTTGAAATTTCTCAATTTGGACTCCATTTGACCTGTTTCTGGAGAAATCTGTCCACTTTGCCAAAATTCTGTCATTTCGGGCTTTCCGCAACTTTTTCAGAATTGTACCCAATTTTTATCCTGGGTTGCCCTTGTCATTAGGACCATCACCGTCTATTCTTTTCTTTTTTCCGATCTCATTTCACCTGCTTTTTTATTTTTCTTTTATTTTTATTAGAAAATCATAAAAAATAAAGGAAAATAGCAAATTGAAGCCAAAAAATTCCAAACATACACAATAAATAGCTGGTAACCCTGTGTATATGAATATACACTTCTTTGTGATTTCTGGACTTGGATTACCACTTTTTTCCACTTTTTAGCTCCAAAAACACTCTTATTTAGTGATATTTACACATCTAGAGACCCAAATTCATCATTTGATCTCTTCTTGTTGCAAAACAAGGTATATAAGGGCATAAATATTATCAATATCCGCAATCAAACATAAAAAATTGCAAACTCATGTAAGACACTGCCCTTATAATATAATTTTTGTTTTTCTTTGTTTTTTTCGCTTGTAGCTGCTTTGTAGCTCCTGTATACCTCCCCCCCCTCCTAGTCTGAGTCCTCCCGGACGACTATGAAGTGTCTGTGGGCGAAGCCTTGTAGTTGTTTTGGTCATAAATTCCCAATGTAATTGTAGAGCGACAATACAACATTCTTTCCAATAAAGCTGCTCTTTGTTTGATTGATGGATTGGTGGTCGGGTTTTGGGTTGGTTTTGGCAATTTGGTAGTAGAATCAGTAGATGGATTCTTCGTTACCTTGTTGTATTTTTTCACAATCCAAATCTGCTTCCGCTTTGCTTGTGCTTGCCACAAACTCTTTGCGACCCAAACCTGCTTTGTTCTGTGTGTTGATTTCCTTGGCTTGAAATACCTAGGAGTTTCCGTTGCTTGTACTGAAGGGAGTTCCTGTTTACAAATCTTTGGGATCCAAATTTGCTTGCTGTAGCTTTGTGCCGTCATGAACTTCTTTGGAATCCAGATCTGTTTCACTGTCCTTGATTGTCTAGAATCACTCTGTTGTCTGGTATTGAAGACTCTGTTTTCCACCTTTGTGTTCTTTGGCACAGCCTTTTTTGGTCTCCATACCAACTTTGACTCCGTTTTTTTCCAAGGTTGAGCTGTTATATTATTGCTTGTCTTCCTTATCCACTGTTGAGAATTCCTCGTCGAAGAGTAATCCGGTTGTATAGAAACTTTTGGTTGCCATTGCTTCTTCTTTTTCTCTGGTTGTTGTTTATCTTTGTCTTTGGATTCGTCCTTTGGAGTTGGCTCTTCTCCTTTGGTGACCTTAACTGATTGACTTTCACCTTCGTATTTGATAAGCACTGAATTAGAACTCCAGTCAATCATTGCATTATATTGCTTCTGCCATGGTTGTCCTAGCAATAATGGATGTTGTGTAGCTTGGTCTTCAACCACGTAAAACATATGAGGATACACATATTGGTTAATCTGTATATGTAAAACTATGCATCCGACAGTTTTGATTGAATTCTCAGAGTAACTCTTTAACTCTTGCTTGGCAGTTTGTAGTTTAGTGTCATTTGTCAATTGTCTATACAAACTGAGTGAAAGTAGGTTAGCTTGAGCTCCTGAATCCAATAGTGCTCTGGCTTTGATTTGGTTGGTTCCTACTTTGCATTCAATGATGGGTTCTTCTTGTCATTATCGATTTCTGTTATATTGACTGTGTTTATTCTTATTGCTCCTTCATTGCGCTGTTTCTGACGCAGTAGTCTTCTTTTCTCCATTCTTTCCTTCGCCTCGGCTTGCGCTTCCTCCACAATCTTTTTCTTTTTCTGGACACGCAGCTCTTCGTGATGTATTTTGAGAAGCATGTCTTGTGTTAGCGGCAACAGATACTTTTTCACTCTGCATCCACTAATCCAATTGGGCATTTCTTCTCCGTCTAATGTAGCAAGCTTGACGGCTCCACTTGGTGATAGATCTTTAATCACCAGAGGTCCCATCCCTCGCTTTTTAAGCTTCTTAGCATGTTGTTTCAGAGTGTAAACTAGGACATAGTCCCCAACCTTAAACTCTTTAGTCCGCACATGCTTATCAAAAAATTCTTTTTGTCGCCTTTTTTGAGCGTAGATGGAAGCTACTGCTTTTAGGCGAAGCTCGTCTAGCTTTTCCAGGTCATCTATTCTATCAGAGAGCTCGTGCCCTGTCCACTCTAGATCCTTAGCCACCCTTAAGGTTGAAATCAAGAATTCTATTGGCAAGATAGCATTTAGCCCAAAAACCATGTTATATGGGGTCGTTCCTATGGATGTTTTATACGCTACCCTATATGCCCATAATGTTGAATGTAACTTTTGGTCCCAGTCGGTTCTCGACTCAGATACAATCTTCGTAAGGACCGTGCATATGGTTTTGTTTGTTGCTTCAGCTTGTCCGTTTGCTTGTGGATGATACAGGGCTGATTTCCTATGGATTACCATGAATTCATCTAGAAGGATCTCTATCACTTCATTTATGAAATGTGTGCCTCGATCACTCACAATTTCTATTGGCAATCCATATCGTACAAAGACGTATTCATATAGAAATTGTGCCGTGGTCCTGGCATCTGCTTTTTGAGTTGCCTTTGCTTCGACCCACTTTGTTAGATAGTCTGTAGCCACAACGATGTATTGTGCATGAGTCTTATATGCAGGAGGCGAAATGGGTCCAACATAATCAATCCCCCATTTTGCAAAAGCTCTTGCCCCCATCATTGGTCTAAGCGGCATATCATCTCTTTTAAGTGGTACTTTGGTCCGCTGACAGTCATCACACCGTTTAACGTATTCCCCAGCGTCCATATGTAATGTTGGCCACCATATTCTTGCGGCTAAGACAAGTTTTGTTGTCTTATCACCTGAGAAATGGCCTCCACCTACTCCTCCATGAGCTTGCTCTAGGATTATCACATACTCAGACTCTGATGCGCAAATCCTAAGCTGGTTGTCTTTACCTCTCTTATAGAGTTGATCTCCTATTAAAGCGTAATCTCTAGCTTCTGTCTCTACAGATTTCTGACGAGCTTTTGACGTTCCTTCTGGGAAAGTTCTATTTGTGAGATATTCAACAATATACTGACTCCATTCTGGAGAAATCATTATCTGATATAATGTCGAATACTCTGCTGGCGGTTTTGATGAACATACAGTACATACAGTGACATATTCATGTACGCTTTCTTTCATTCCTAGCCAATAGACTCCCAATTGTAACAAATTTCTATATGTGTTCCTTCTTGAACAATGAAATGCACATTCCTGAACATGTGCTTCGCGCAGATATATACTATATTCCTCAGGATTGATGCATAGTCGTAAAACATGATCATTTCCCAATTGATACAACCTTCCTGCAATCAATTGAAGATTCTTGGATTGCTGAATAGCAATATGTTTTTGGTTGTATTCTCTTCTATCAAACTCTCCTCCATAGGTTAACAGGTTAACGACATTTTGAGACCACTTCGGTATCATTTCTATGTTGAACAAGTACGCGTATGGCATGTCGTCATCTACTCCTATAGGGTCTTCTCCATTCGTCAATCGCGAAAGATGATTTTACTTCACTTACAGGGGAAAGAATATGTATATAGACTCTAGTGAGCATGGCGCACTATTCCACTTGTAAATTCTCTTGCTTTTGATAAATCAATGACTCAGCTCGTATAGTCAAGAGTCTCTGATCCTAATGTTTCATCATTAAATGCTTACTTCCTCATCACTTGATAAGCTCTCCTCCTCGCTATCTGAAGTCGAATTCCAGTAAGATAATGAACCATCTCACTATTCTCCCGGTATTGCATGGTTTATTCACTAGGTAGAGCAAGGCTTGGTGATCCGTAAAAAACACAAACTTGTTGGCTAGAAGATAATGCCGAAATTTCTTCACAGCATATATCATTCCTAATCCTTCTCGCTCTGTTGTGGTGTAATTCTTCTCTGCATTGTTGAGCTGTCGACTGGCGTAACAGATAGGAAAATCCATGTTTCCTTCTTCTTCTGGCTGAGCCAGAATGCATCCTATTGCATATGCCGAAGCATCTATATGCACATGGAATATCTTCTCCCAATCTGGTGATTTCAAGACTGGAGCAGTAATGAGTGCCTCTTTCAATTTCTTGAACGATTCCTCACACTCCTCTGTCCATTCAAAGTTCACTATTAGCCTGTAAAGTGGTTGGCCTATTATAGCGTACATGTAAATGAATCGTCTATAATATCCGCAATGTCCCATAAAGCTCTGTACTTGTTTCGCATTGGTTGGTCTAGGCATATCCACTATAACTTTTATCTTCTCTAAATCCGTGGATATTCCGTTTTGTGAGACAATATGTCCCAGAATTCTGCCCTGTCGGACCATAAACACACATTTCTCAGGATTGAGACAAATGCGATATGTCCTACATTTCTCAAATACTTTTCTTAGGTGTTCTAGATGCTCATCTCTCAGTAGAGAATGTACACATAAGTCATCCATGTATATTTCTAGAAACAGCCTTAAGTATTCTTTGAAAGCATGCGTCATCAGCCTCTGGAAGGTTGCGGGAGCATTGGTTAGACCAAAAGGCATAACCCGATAAGCATAAATTCCCCACTCCGTTGCAAAAGCTGTTTTATGTTGATCTTCCAGTGCTATGGCTAGCTGGTTATATCCTGAAAAACCATCAAGAAAGAGTATGCTGTTTTCCCTGATACACGCTCTAGAACATGATCAGTTATCGGCAGGGGATAATTGTCCCTGATTGTTGCAGCATTCACTTTCTTTAAGTTGACACACACTCGGAGTTTTCCGTTCTTCTTAGGTACTACCACAATCGGAGATACCCAATCGGTGTGTTCAATCTCGTATATGAATTCAGCTTCCATTAGCTTATCTATCTCTTCCTTGATTCGCTTAGCAAACGTATCATTATATGTGTATGGTCTCTGTCTGCTAGGCTTTGCGTCTTGTTTCAGTGGGATTGTGTGTTGGCATATCGATGGGTCAACTCCCTTTAAGTCCTTATAAGACCATGCAAACACATCCTGTACTCTCTGAGAAGACTCAAAAGTCTCTCTTCCTCGCTCGGAGACAAATCTGTGGCTATGTACACCGGTCTAGGCGTCTCACCTGGAGCTGCTAAATCAACTTTTTTCATCCTCCGGTCCGTCATAAGATTCGTTCTCCCTTCTCTCTCGAATAGGTTGGGTTAATACCACCTTCCTATCCTCTATTGTGAATTTCCTGTAGTGAGAGGGAACATCCATGTTTTCCTTGATTTTGGCGTTTTCGTCCTCTCCACTCTCAATTTCTGTTGTCCAAACTTCTTTCAGAGTTTTCTTGAGCGCTCTCTGTACTTGTTTCTACATTTTGCGTTCTAACTTGGACTCCGTGTTCTCTGTTGCGCTTGTTCTTTTCTTTTGATTTTTCTGTTTCAGTTTTCGTTCCATTCTTTTGAACTTGATTTCTTGAGCCTCTTTTGTCTTTTCGTAAGCTCTTTTGATCACTGCCTCTCATTCTTCCAGAAATCTTGTCCTTAACACAATCTTCAGCCTTTACTAGCATTAGGAATTGATTTTTTCCTCTTATTCTAGGCATCGGATTGGTTCTAACCCCCTTTGTTTTTTTCTTTGCTCTATAGTGTTTCTGGCGTTGTTTAGTTTGGTTCGGAAAATCATAAAATCGGACATCCGTTATAGTTTCTTCGTTTCCGCTTGAATTGTCCGTTGACTCGTTGTCTGCTTCATTTCCCCACTCTGGATGATCGGGAATGTCGTGAAACACCTCTTCTTCATCTTCCTTTTCCAGTGTCGTTCTTTTCAGTTTCTTTTTCGAGTACAGTTCTCAACATGAAGTAGGAACCACGTCGTACCCGTCCTTGTCGCAAAATTTCGTTGTGGGACCATCCGGAATTGCACAAACATCTAGGGTTGCTAGAATGTGTGTCCATTCTAATGGTTCAAACGTGTCCTCTGGAAAGGGTTCTCCTATATAAGTTTCGTCTTCGATAGCCCTTTCTAAAACACATTCTTCTCGTTTCAGACTTCCACATTTCGAAGCTCCACACATCCATAACTCCTTGGGTTTACCTAACCAAGCTGGAAATTCGGATCCCGCCAAAGTAGCTGAATCAAACTCCTCTACCGGTGTTCGGTTCACATCTTTGTAGCTATGGTCTTTCAGGTTCACACGTGTAGTGGTTTCCATATTTCTCAGGTATATGTGATCGTAGCCCCAATCTGGACCATTTTCAACTGTCTCATGAATGGTCTTCCCAGTATGATATCATAGTTATTCTCCTTGCCAAAATCGACAATAGCAAAAGTATGTTCGTATTCAATGCCGCAAGAAGTCACTACAACTTTCTCTAATAACCCCATAGGTTTCTCCATGTGTCCATCTGCTAATTGGAGTTTCAACCTAGTCTTCCTTATTGCTGGTTTCCCCCATTTTTTCCAGATTTCTTTTGTAGCAATGGCTACCCCAGCTCCGCTGTCTAGTATTGCCATCGTGTTCACTCCTTGGAATTCAACTGGTAAGGTTGTATTCCCCTCTTCACCTTCGCAATACTCTCCGACCTTGTTTAAAGGGTACAGGCTTAGCGTTCTTTTGTGGTTTGCTCAGCTCTTGTATACCCTCTTGCAGTCTCGATGTTGGGTCTTTTATCCCAAATTTCTCCAAGCATTTTCCTACAGTGGTCCACATATGTGGTCTTAGCCTCAAAAGCTCAGCTAGAGTGATAGTGCATGTCACTGGTGTTGACAAGATCTCTATCAATCCTTGCGAGTCCATGACTTTTTCTGATGAGATTTTCGTGAGGGAAGTGCTCTAATCTCGGATTTTGCTTCATACTCTCCTAAGTATGAAGGTAAGGTTTTCAGTGAATGAGGTTTGCTCTCCATTGTTCTAACAGAGCCCCCATCTCCCCAGTAAGATTGCAGATCCAAGTCCACTTGAGATCCTGCCTCAAATTCCACTATGGGAGGATTCCTGATGTCCTTTTCCCAATTTGTCTGATTAGCTTGGCAACTTAGCTCGTTTGCAAAGTTTGCCTCTCTCACTTGTTTCCAAAATTCATTGTAATCCTCATCTCTTCCGTAAACCTCTGTATGACTGGATGAAAACTCTCTATCTCCTGATCGGTTGTGTTCAATACTATGCGGTCATCCTTGTGTGTATTTTCAGGCTTTTGTGCACTGGGAGTCTTTTCAGCTACCCGTGAAACGATAGTCTCTTGCTGAATTGGGTTTTCCGTTCCACAATTCATTGTTTCTTTTGGTGGTTCTAATAAGGCTTGTGCAGTCTCGATCATTCTCTGGCACATTTCAAGTCTCTGCTTTTCCAATTCCGCGTTTGGGTATGTCATCCACCTCTGTTCTTGTGTTTGGTTGTTCTTTAACCTAGCTTCGTAAGCTCTCATCAGTGCGTCCAATGGTTCGTGTACTTTGTCGACTAGCACTGATCCCCCTGAGCTTAAGCTCGTTGTTTCTTTGATACTCTTTTGTTTCGTTCTTTCCGGGCTCATCTCTCGTTTCCCGTTTTGACTCTCAAGTTTTTCTAATCTATCTTTAGTTTGCTTTAGTTCCTCAGCTAGAATAGCGTCTTCACGTTCTTTTCTCAACTTCATGCGTGCTTTTCTAGCTTTCCATGTTTTTTTCTGACTCCGCGGTCCTTGACTAACCACTTCAGTCGCTAACTTTCCATTCTCAGGTTCTCTAGTGGTTTTCTTAGCTTGAGCTCTAGTAACAACTTGCGTTGGTATCAGAGTTTCATTTTCAGACCCACTGCTGGTAGGAATAGTTTCTAGCATATTCAATGTCGTCTTTTGCACTTTGTTTGGATTCTTTGAACAATCCTCAATGAAGTGAGTAACCCCACACTCAGTGCAATAAGCGTTAATTCTAATGATTTCCGTATGTGGGCAAACATTCATCAGATGGTCACCTCCACACTTGTAACAGGGTCCTAGTGCTGGTCTTGGTCCCATTTGATTCGTCCTTTGTGGATAGGATGGTCTTTGTCCTGTTAACCCTCCATGAGCTATGAACATCAATGTTCTTGCGTCCAAATTGTATCTCTCTTCATCAGAAGCACTTGTAACTGTTGGTGTTCCAACATTCCCAATCATGCCCCATGGTTCTGGTTGTTTGGGTTCTTCTGGTGGGTAATACACAGTTGGAGACATGTGTGCACCAGATTCTTCATAATAGGCTTGAACAGGCACTAAGGCTTGTTCTTCCTGATTCTCTAAGGTTGGTGCATATCTAATGCCCACTGGTCTTGCTCCTGGTAAAGGTGGTTGTTGTCCCAATACCGGTTGCGGTCTTTCTATCCCCATAGGTCCTGGTACATTTCCCGTTGGGTATCGAGGTACTGGATGTACCTGAGGTGGTGCTAATTGAGCAGGAGGTGCATACTGACGCTCCCTTACATACCCTTTGTTGTAATAGCACTCCTCTGTTGGATGATTTGTCCATTTTTGTTCAATAGCACACCATTTCAGTGTTTTTGCAATGGTTTTTGGTATGGTGCCATCCTTTTTAGAGCATCTTCTATCATTTGCTCTACATTTGGCATGGTTGTTGTTTGAACATTCTTTTTAGTGGTAGTCTCGCTCGCTACGGAGGAGAGCTACTGGATGCAAAATCTGTATCCGCTGACACCTCTCCATAAACCGTACAGTTATCCACTAAGTACAATGCCTCTCTCGTTACTTGCTCGAAACTTGTACAAGCTTTCAAGTGCAAGTCCTTCTTGAGAGTGTCGTTTCTCAGTCCCTCAATAAAGAGAACAGATAGTCTGTCATCTTGTGGTCGTTCACGTACTGGACATCTCTCAATGTATTGTTTGAAGCGAAGTGAAGCTTCCTTCACTTTTTCGTGTTCTCTCTGTTTAAAAGCATATATTTGTGAGACCGTATTGTGCTTAATCCCTCGTTTTGAGAATTCCTCAGCAAACTCTCTTAGCAAATGGTCAATGTCATGGAATCCCCCTATGTTCAGTGGTTGAAACCATGTCAATGCCGTACCTTCTAGAGTAAGACCAAATCCCTCGTATTGTGTATGGAAATCTGTTATCTGCTCAGCTCTTAAGACTTGCTTAAAGAGTGACACATGTGCATACGGATCTCCTGAACCACCATACTTCTTTGGCATACACTTGGCTACTTGAGATGGTCTCATACGTCTATGGTCTGCTACCAATCTCATTGCTCCTGTGTCCGGCTAAAGCTTTCTCTAGCATCATGGACTTCATGGGTTACCCTTGTCGGTTCCCCTGCCCTGAATCTACTACTAGGAGGTAAATGTGATGGTTCCGCTTCAAACCTTGGACCTGGAGTGGTATAGGTGGGGATTGGAACTGCACTACCTCGATTCGTCTCCATTGACTCTCTGGAATGTAATGATCCCATTGGTCCGAGCTTCGAGTCCCAAGGTTGACTGAAAGAGTCAGCAACCTGAGTTCTTTGTCCTCCTGTTGTCATTGAGTTTTGCACTCCAGTTGTTGGTGCTGGTCTATGTGAGCTAGAAGTAACATAATACTGATGTAGTGGTCCCCCAAAGTATGTATATCCTTCTAATTCTTTCTTGCCCATTGTTGAGTATTGCCTCCCATACTTGTCGTAAGCGGCAATTTTCACTTCCGATCCCTCTGTGTAGGTAAAGACATAAAGTCTTTTTTGTCTGTCAACTCTCCGGTGTAGGGTTCTTCACATCTATAATAGAGATCTTGCTCCCCATTATTATATTTGTATAGCCCCACATAGATGTTATCAGTGTTGATCCTTGTAGTTTCATTCTCTCTTCTTAACCTCGCATTAGGGAAGTTCATTATTGGTGCTTTCTCCTCGAGTTCTTCATCTATTTTGGCTTTGGTGCCCATCAATCCCCACTTGTCCACAATGTTAGGGTTTAGGACTACCAAGTACATGGTACCCTCGTCATCTAGATATCTATCTCCGCTATAGCTCACAGGCACTAAGTCCTTGAACTCACTAGGTCTTTCTTCTATCTTTACACAATAGCGGTCCATTCCATCTTTGTAGATCTTGGCACCTTGCTCATTGTCGTACTGGTATTTTATGAACAATAGCTTCATTGTGGCGGAAGGGTTTGATGATCCTGCTGCCATATTTTCTCTGTTGTTCCTGTTCGAGTGTTCCAAGTGTTCGGTGAAAATCTCGTAAGATCTCTCCGAAGAAGTATCAGAGACACTTCCTTCAAAGATCGGCTCTAATGGTTGCACCCAACTTTGGTTTACACTTCCCTCGGTTGATATGACACTTGCTTGTTTCCCCTTGTTTTGGTTGGTTATTCCGGAGATTCCTGCCCGATCTCAAATTCATCAATTCCCCTAAAGGACTGTAACTTTTCCGTCTCGGCAATTTGTTTTCCCCAAGTTTTTGTGGTCAGAATTGATCCAAACTGATTGATACTTGGTCAATTGTTTAATCTTGTCAGTTGGACAACTTCTGTTTCATCAAGTGAGAATTTTGTTGCAGTTATGCTGAAAAAGACATTATACGCGTATGATGTCTTTTTCACAGATTTTGACTATTTTGGTTATGCTCACTCTCAGTGGCCCCTTTATGCTCTGTTCA
Source organism: Adiantum capillus-veneris (assembly GCF_014529385.1). Classification (NCBI taxonomy): domain Eukaryota; kingdom Viridiplantae; phylum Streptophyta; class Polypodiopsida; order Polypodiales; family Pteridaceae; genus Adiantum; species Adiantum capillus-veneris. Next base: position 121,443,677 of record NC_140936.1, on the reverse strand, counting down.
CTCACAAAATTCAGTTTGAACTCTGTTTGAGCAAGTTATGGCTAATTTAGGCTTTTCTTGGCAATTTTCCGCTTTTGACTTGTTTTTGGGTCAATTGTGATCCAAAGGGATGAAACTTGAAATATAACCTCTAGACAGCTATTACAATGGATCTGTGTTGGCAAAGTATCAAAATATGTCCAAAATTAGGTCAAAAGACATCATACGCGTATGATGTCTTTTTCATCAATTTGGGTCCAAACTTGATATTTATGCTTTCTACAGTGTTTGTAACAATCTTGTCAGGTCAGATTTCAAAAATAAGCAGTGGAAGTGCCAAAAGACATTATACGCGTATGATGTCTTTTGTCCCAGATTTTGACTATTTTTGGTTTTAAGCCTTCTCCAATGTTTATAATTGAGTTTCAAGTGTTTTTGTCAGGTTTGAATGTAAAAACAAGATCTGAATCAAAATTTCTTATTCTTTGCGTTTCTTGGACTCCGACTTGTCTTTTTGGGTTTCTTTGAGTGTTAATGCTCTTGTTTTAAGTTGATCTTAGGGTAAAACCCCCCTTCTAAACACTCTGGCAATGTCAAATTTTCAATTTTAGTCTCTGTTTAGGTCCTAAGACATCATACGCGTATGATGTCTAAAGTTGCAGATTTCCAGTTTTTTCAGCACAGAACTCTTCCAATAGCTCTTTTAAGTGCTCAGCAACAATCAGTTACACAGAAAATTTTTCTGAACTTTGTTTATTGCATATTTCACTACCAAAGCGACTTTTAGTGATCTAACATGCAATCAAACACATCAAGCAAATAGAACACCAATTGATAGCTCTAGATCAGGATCAAATCAGGCCCTACCTAAGCTACTTCTAATCATAAAATGGATTTTTGGCAATTGAAAATATAAGAGATTTACTACCACACAAGGAGTAGCAAATGCTTTTTATGTCAACAACCACTTAAACACCATCAAAAACAATCTAATCTAAGCTAAACTAAAAATACTGTCAACACGGAAGACCCAGGAATACCCCACTTCCTAGTATCTCTCGAGACCTTCGGAGTCCACCACTCCTAGATCTTTTCTAACTAAAGTATACAAAGTAGTTTATACGACTCACCTCGTAGGATTAGTCTAAGGTCACCTACTTAGGGCTCTCGTCCCCGCAACGGCGCCAAATGTTAAGGTGGTTACGCCGCTAGCGGAAGCTAAATAGCGAGAACTCAACCAACAACAGAATTTGTCAGACGAGGACGGAGCTTGACCTGCAGGCGCATGGAAACAACTAGGTGGGTGTCAAATCACCTACTCGACCTTCTAATGACAATCACTACTAAGGAAATCAAATCTAAGTTCTAAAATACGCAAGTGACTGAAATCCGTACTACGAACGAATGCTATACGAAACAGGATCTAGAATCATTGAATCGATCTCAAACTCAAGGGGAAGTCTATACACTAGGTAAGAACAACACCCTAAAGACTTGAACTGCAAAATCAACCTATAACCACTCCGTGCGGTAAACGCGTATGAAGACAGGCCGAAAAATACAGGTGACCGAAACTTGACCCCGATGGTACTAATGTGTAGCTCTACTCGTTGTGGTTCTATAGATATGCTGCACGCTCTATTCCGACACACGAGTTGGAAGAAAACTCACACCGAAGCTCGTAGGAACTTACCACACATAGAAGCCGATAGCGCGCACTCTCTGGTATCTGTGCGTAGCTCTCGCCGTTGCTAACACAATGGCGGTGTCGCTTCTCAATGGCGGCTCCGTAGCTCGCGCCGTTGCTAACACAATGGCGGTGTCGCTTCTTCAATGGCGGCTCCGTAGCTCGCGTAGCAAGAAGATAAGACTCTCTCTCTCTCACTTGCTCAGACACAGTCACGGCGCTCAAAAACTCACTTTGATTAATAATTGAATCTCCTTATGTTACAAAACTTTGGCTTATATACCTCAGCCTTGGAGGTGAGAACATCTCTAACTATTTACATCAACAGGTGAAATTACTTCGGGATTACAAGCTGGAAACTCAATTGAGTCCCGTTACTTAATGAATGGCTCAAATCAAAATTAATGTCGGAAAGACATTTATTACAATCAATGGTTCAAAATGATGGGTGTGAGCAAAAATGTGGGTGTGATCCTCTGCTGGCTCAACAGTGTCTTCTCCTATTCTAAAGCTTCCAGATTTCAGGTAAGGATTTTTGAAGTTGTGATCGACGCCAGCAGTCTTGCCTTAGGAGGAGTTTAACTCAAGAAGGGAGACTAGTAGCTTTTACCTCTCGCAAGCTCAGAGATCATGAGAAGAACTACTTGACTCACGATCTAGAACTTCTCACTGTCATCCATGCATTGAAGTTATGGAGACATTATCTTTTCAGTCGCAAATTTTATCTAGTTACCAACCACAAGAGCTTAAAGTGGATCTTTACGCAACCCAACCTCAACATGAGACAAAGGAGGTGGATTGAACTTCTTCAAGAGTACGATTTTGATATCAAGTACCGATCTGGAAAAAGGACAATGTAGTTGAGGATGGACTCATCCATAAGTCTTTTCTCAATGCTATCTCTATACCCAATAATCCTATTCTAGAAAGAATTAGAGAAGCTTCTTCAAATGACCCAGAATATCAACGACTGTTAACACAGATTCAACAAGGCGAAGGACTGAAAGCAACTTCTAGACCGTGACGGACGCAAAGCACCCCGAACCCCGACAGCCTCTAAAATGACGGGGGCCAAATGGCGTGCCTCAAGACTGCCGCGGTAAACTGAACAGGGGGCACCACCTAGCTTTGAGCGGCTAGGATGCAAACCACGATGATATGAACACCGCAAAATTACACACCCGAGAGAGAGAGAAGAGAGAGAGAGAGAGAGAGAGAGAGAGAGGGAGAGAGAGAGAGAAATTTACAAATGATGAAAACCCTCGAGGGTGTGAGGGTGAATTATTTCTGCAATATTTACGAACTGAAGGCCATGGTGGTAGGAGAGGTAGAGAGAGGAGTGGTGCAACCTACTTGGTGCGTTCTCTAAAACGACTCGATGATTGTGAATACTTACTACCAAGAGCGTGCATACTTGTGTGCATCGACCATCGAGTCGAGATATGGATGTGGTTCCCTTCGCATGGTGCAATTCCCAAGGCAAACCCAACACACAAGCCCCCCTCCCCGTGATGGTGATAGTGTCAATCCTTTCCACTACACCTCTACCAAATGCTTGGCTCCTCATGAATTGGCCCCCCCCCCCCCCCCCCCATACTGATCTCTCAGTGCCAATTTATAGGTGTTGGCTGCTTGGATTATGGTAATCCCAGTGTGGTTAGGGTAAGCTTAATCGGGGAGACAAAGCAAGTGGTGGGCTCGGTGTGGTTGACCCTTACTTTGTTTTGGGAGGTTATTAAAAGATGGGAATCTCTAAGTGGGCCTTTGTGACCATCACCTAGAGAGAGGATATTACAAAAAAGTGGAAATTTACAATAGCTTGGGTGAAAACTGAAGATAATGATGAAAATAACCTATTTATTGGGATGGCGTCGTGGTTGTGTGCTGCCGGTGCATCAATGTCAGACAAAGCAAGTGTGGGGCCCGGTGTGGTTGACCCTTACTTTGTTTTTGGAGGTTATTAAAAGATGGGAATCTCTAAGTGGGCCTTTGTGACCATCACCTAGAGAGAGGATATTTACAAAAAAGTGGAAATTTACAATGGCTTGGGTGAAAACTGAAGATAATGATGAAAATAACCTATTTATTGGGATGGCGTCATGGTTGTGTGTTGCCGGCGAATGGTGCTTGCCGGTGCATCAATGTCGAGTGTACTTCTTTTTTTAGTCAGCCGGGCATGCCTTCGGCGCATTTTCTCTTTTTTTTTGTTGGCGGCGCGTGCATTTGGATCCTTCTTCTTTATTCATCGATGTCATAGTCATTTTCCCTTTGTATTTGTGGTGCGGTGCGTAAATGCGTGTGTGTGTGTGTGTATGTATTCGTGCATAAGGGCAGGTGTGTATGTATATGTATGTGTGTGCGCAAAAACGTGCGTGGGAAGGGGCTTTATATATATACAATATATATTTTTATTATTTTTTGTTTTTTTTTTTCGTTGATGGCGGACGGCCGGGCCCACCTGCCTTCTACTGCGCGAGGCGGATGGGGGGGGAAATGGTAGAGAGAGAGCGTGAGTGTGTGTGCAGTGTGTGTGTGTGTGTGTGTAGGAATGGTGTGTGTGTATTGTGTGTGTGTGTGTGTGTATGGTTTGCTGCGGTGCGTGAGCACCTGGGTGGGAGAGAGAGGGTGGTCCTGTTGTGGGCTCGTGCACAGCGCCAAGGGGGGGAGGTGATGGTGTATGTCTGTGTGTGTATGGAGAGAGAGAGAGAGAGAGAGAGAGAGAGAGAGAGAGAGAGAGAGAGAGAGAGAGAGAGAGAGAGAGAGAGAGAGAGTTCTACTACCGCGCCGCTGTCCGTGAGAAGGAGAGAGAGAGAGAGAGAGATATTTTCTGCGCGGCCTGAGCGCCCGAGATGGAGAGAGAGGGTGGTCCTGTTGTGCTGAGAGCGAGAGATTGTGAGGGAGAGGGAGGGATAGGGTATGTGGTAGAGAGTGTGTGGTGGATAAGGGAGAGAAAGGGAGATTTTCACGCCTTCACAGGCTCATGGGAGAGAGTGAGAGTGTGAGGGAATAGAGGGAGGAGGCCGTGCCTTGTGGGGCCGCCGGACAAGAAGGAAGGGGGGGGGGGGGGGGGGGGGGGGGGGGGGGGGGGGGTATACAGAAATGGATAATGACAAGAAGAACCCATCATTGAATGCAAAGTAGGAACCAACCAAATCAAAGCCAGAGCACTATTGGATTCAGGAGCTCAAGCTAACCTACTTTCACTCAGTTTGTATAGACAATTGACAAATGACACTAAACTACAAACTGCCAAGCAAGAGTTAAAGAGTTACTCTGAGAATTCAATCAAAACTGTCGGATGCACAGTTTTACATATACAGATTAACCAATATGTGTATCCTCATATGTTTTACGTGGTTGAAGACCAAGCTACACAACATCCATTATTGCTAGGACAACCATGGCAGAAGCAATATAATGCAATGATTGACTGGAGTTCTAAATCAGTGCTTATCAAATACGAAGGTGAAAGTCAATCAGTTAAGTTCACCAAAGGAGAAGAGCCAACTCCAAAGGACGAATCCAAAGACAAAGATAAACAACAACCAGAGAAAAAGAAGAAGCAATGGCAACCAAAAGTTTCTATACAACCGGATTACTCTTCGACGAGGAATTCTCAACAGTGGATAAGGAAGACAAGCAATAATATAACAGCTCAACCTTGGAAAAAACGGAGTCAAAGTTGGTATGGAGACCAAAAAAGGCTGTGCCAAAGAACACAAAGGTGGAAAACAGAGTCTTCAATACCAGACAACAGAGTGATTCCAGACAATCAAGGACAGTGAAACAGATCTGGATTCCAAAGAAGTTCATGACGGCACAAAGCTATAGCAAGCAAATTTGGATCCCAAAGATTTGTAAACAGGAACTCCATTCAGTACAATCACGGAAACTCCTAGGTATTTCAAGCGAGGAAATCAACACACAGAACAAAGCAGGTTTGGGTCGCAAAGAGTTTGTGGCAAGCACAAGCAAAGCGGAAGCAGATTTGGATTGTGAAAAAATACAACAAGGTAACGAAGAATCCATCTACTGATTCTACTACCAAATTGCCAAAACCAACCCAAAACCCGACCACCAATCCATCAATCAAACAAAGAGCAGCTTTATTGGAAAGAATGTTGTATTGTCGCTCTACAATTACATTGGGAACTTATGACCAAAACAACTACAATGCTTCGCCCACAGACACTTCATAGTCGTCCGGGAGGACTCAGACTAGGAGGGGGGGGAGGTATACAGGAGCTACAAAGCAGCTACAAGCGAAAAAACAAAGAAAAACAAAAATTATATTATAAGGGCAGTGTCTTACATGATTTTGCAATTTTTTATGTTTGATTGCGGATATTGATAATATTTATGCCCTTATATACCTTGTTTTGCAACAAGAAGAGATCAAATGATGAATTTGGGTCTCTAGATGTGTAAATATCACTAAATAAGAGTGTTTTTGGAGCTAAAAAGTGGAAAAAAGTGGTAATCCAAGTCCAGAAATCACAAAGAAGTGTATATTCATATACACAGGGTTACCAGCTATTTATTGTGTATGTTTGGAATTTTTTGGCTTCAATTTGCTATTTTCCTTTATTTTTTATGATCTTCCTAATAAAAATAAAAGAAAAATAAAAAAGCAGGTGAAATGAGATCGGAAAAAAGAAAAGAATAGACGGTGATGGTCCTAATGACAAGGGCAACCCAGGTAAAAATTGGGTACAATTCTGAAAAAGTTGCGGAAAGCCCGAAATGACAGAATTTTGGCAAAGTGGACAGATTTCTCAGAAACAGGTCAAACGGAGTCCAAATTGAGAAATTTCAAATCCTAAAGTGCATTTCACGACGAGATAGGAGCACATGTCAAATTTGGTAACAAGTGATCCGGGAAGTCCGAAGTTAAGTATTTTTCACTTCACTTTCAAGCTCATTTCCACTATTACCTTCTTGGAGAGAGCAAAGAGCACACAGGAGCATCCGACCTTCTACCGCCTTCTACGACTGCTACGAGAGCTCAGAGGACACCAGACATGAGAGGTAGACTCGTTGCCATAAGCTTTTGATGCTTATCGTTAACTTTTGTCGCGAAAACTGACCAAAACCAAGAAACAAGAGCAGACGAGGAATGGGGAGAACGCTAGGTAGGGGCACAACCGCCTAACCAAACCTTGCAAGAACTTAGAGGTGGGTTACCCTAGTATAGGAGATGGGTTTCTAACACTCAAAGCTCGAGAAAGAACGACTGGAAAAACCCTAGGTCAACAGAGCCTGCAAGAGGCAAACAGAAAAAAGTTGTCGGAACGACACAAAACTTCTCAGGAAGCTTAACAACATCGAGGGCAATGCAACCATGGAGTATCTCCAGGTTTGGACCACCAAAAGTAGGTCGGAACAACCGATTCGGCTGCGGACACACAAAGCGTCATTTTGGCATAACGACTGAAATTGACGAATGAAATGAAACTTCACAAGCAGCTTCAAATATACATGGATGACTTATGTTTGCAAGCAAAACCCAAAAGAAAGCTGATTCACTTACCGATGGTGAAAAAGACGCTTTCGGGCAACCAAATGGAGAAAGATGGAGAACGGGGAGCCAAAGTCAAGTCCAACCAAATGGATGGCTTCACAACATATCCAATGAGCTGGAAATGCAACTCTCAGAAGAAAAGTTGAAGAAATTCAACTCCAAGGCAAAAAGACGACTTCGGAGACTGAAATGCCTATAAGGGGGCTTTTTAGCTAAACTGATGACTTTTAAGTTGAAAACTAGTTAGCAGGGCTTAGGGCACTAGCACAAAGCATTCTTTGCACAAAAAGACCAACATTTCAAGAAAAGACATCATACGCGTATGATGTCTCACAGCATGAAATTCACACCATTTCAACATTTGAGTGCATAGCCTCATTCCACATGATAATCACATCCTATGAACCAAGTATCATGAGAATTGGAGTTAGAAAACCAAAGGAAAAAAAAAAAAAAAAAAAAAACGCAAAGTAGGCCATAAAATTGATTTTTGGTCCTAATTTTGTCAAAATAACTCCAAACTCATTGAAACTTTGTAGGATTGTTGATTAACACATATACAAGCTATCTGGAACCAAAAAGCACCATTTTGACACAAAAAGACATCATACGCGTATGATGTCTATTTGCACTTACAGAGCCAAAAATGCTCATTTGTCATCATACATCCATTATATATATCTAATACATGCTACATATGAAGTTTGGAACCATTTGGTCAAGTGGATCACCCCATTAGCCCAATTGAGGGAAAATCCTTCATCCAAAGCCTATTTTAGCCCAAATCCAACATACTCAAGTCCAAACCAAGATTTGAGTAGAAACAGTCCTTCACTAGTACATGGGGAGTCCACAGAACCAATCCCATGCAAAATTGATGAAAAAGACATCATACGCGTATGATGTCTCCAGAGCCATTTTTAGCCCAAAATCTATCCAAACTTCATAAATCCACTGAATAAGCCTATTTAAAGCCAAATCCAAGCTTATAGAGAAAATTTGGTCCAAAAATACACTAAAAGACATCATACGCGTATGATGTCTCACTATGTGATTTTGGCACCTCAGGGCTTCAACCACCAAACAGAAGTGTTCTACATGCCATTTGAAAGTAATCCACCAAGTTTTACCCAATTTGGATCATAAAATCCAATTCCCTTTCAAAATTTTGCCAAGAGCCTGATCTGGACTAAACTGGCCACTTGACCAAATGGTATCCAAACTCAAATCCAAGCATATGATACTCATGTATACACTATCAGCTACAAGCACAACCAATATGAAGTCATTCTGACACAAAAAACATCATACGCGTATGATGTCTCAAGCATGTTTTTGAGCCCAGTTTGCATATTTTTTCACCTACATTGCATCCTTAGGCCCTGAATAGCTCATGTTTCAATTTTCAAGTCATTTGAATAGTTAAAAGCTTCATTTCGGCTTTCAGTACTAAAAAGACGCTAACTTCTGAAATTGGAGTTACAGGATCCATGGATTCCGCTAAGTCATCGGCAACTAAGAGAAAAAGACCAACCATCAAGGATGCTCTTGCAGAAGCAGAACCTTTTGATATTCCAACAGAAACCCTCAAGCCAACCAAGACTTGGGTGGAGGAAGCAGTACTAGAAAAAGAGGGAATAAAGATCTACCAAGGGACTTTCAGAGATCCTCAAGGGCAAGCGGTCGATGTACCTATGATCCCACGAGAATTAGTGGATTATAGCAGGTCAGAGAACATCAGCAGGTACCTGGAAAGGGCAGACTTGCACAGATTCTTCACCTCGAGACCATCAGGTGTAGATACAAGAAGAGTGTATGAGTTGGCAACCTCCATTCAGAAGGATGGGAAAGCCACATTGACAGCAATAGATGGAGAGAAAGTAGAGGTACAGATCACTCCACATCTCATTGCAGATGCATTGAAGCTGCACAACAAAGGGAGCTCTGTCAGGGAACGAAGGGAGGCTATAGAGGTTTATGGGTCCAAGAAACAGAATGCAACCTACGGACATATGGCAGATCAACGAGCGGCAACCCTTTGCCAATTATACAACCAGTTTCTCCATGTGTGCAGTAAAAGACCGCAGAAGTATACTACACCACCCCATGCCATTGTGACAACCATCACATGGGCACTGAAGAGCAACATGCCAAAAGAGGTGAATTATGCTCAATACATCCACGAGCAAGTAATCGCCATGCACAACCAGAAGCCAAAGTACATAGGAGGAGGAGAAATCCTAACAAGAATAGCTTATGAAGCTATTGGAGCTAGGGGTCAAGGGCCACGGGTTCCCTCCCAGAATGAGTGGCTTAGAGAAGCCGATGAAGAGGAAGAACAGCAAGAAGCATCCAAGAGGGCATCCACAAGAGCACGCCGAAAACTAGAAATAGTTTCAGAACCTGAAGAGGCTGTGGACGAGCGCTCAAGAAGAAAGCGAAGAAGAAGGCTGATCCCAAGCAAACCAAAAGTCAAAAAGCCGCAAGAATGGAAAGGCTGGTGGAGCAGTTCAGAGGAAAGAGCTTAAAGGGGGACTTTGAAGAAATGTGGGTGCCAGACCCCACTAAAGTCGGAACCAGCTCAGCCAGGCCACATGTTGATCAATATGATCAATATATTAGAGCTTATGAGGAGTCGGAGGCCATACTGGAGCAGCAACCTGTCGAGCCTTATACTGACGAGGAATTACAGCTTTTAAAAGCTGAGCTGAAAAAGGACGAAAAGGGAGAAGAAGGAAGTAGATGAGTCTACTGAACTTCGAGAGAAAGATGGGCAAGCAAACAAAGGGAAAGCCAAGATGACTGAGGACAATCAGCCCTCCTTTACTGATGTACCAAGCCCGAAGAAGACGGAAATTATTGTGGAGGAGACCACAATAGAAATAGAAACAGAAGTTATGGAAAAGCCGGAGGCCGGGACCAAGGAAAAGGAGATAGATCCAGTTCAACAAAAGAAAGGTGATTATGAGGATCTGGTAGCGATCGGATACAGTGAAGAAGAGGCCCTGGAGGCATTTTATGGGATATCCCTACGAAAACAAGATGATCGGAAAGGGACGAAGGAAAAGACAAAGGGTACAATGGAGAGTGAAGAGAAAATGGACGAACAGAACATACTAGAAGAGCCGAAGCCATTGGAGGTGGTGGCAGAAAGAGCTGTCAAGTTGACAGATGAAGATGAAAAAGACATGCACATGGTGCATGAACTGCTCAGCAAGATTAAAGAAAGATCCAGAGCAAAGGAAGTAGCAATTGAGACAGCAAACAAAAGGAAGCAGAGTTGCAGAAGAGTTAGAGAATGCTATGACTGAATCTGAAAGTCATAAAGCATCACTCTACGACGCAGAAAACGAGAGAGACGGCTTGATACTCCAACTAGCCGAAGCTTCAAGAGAGGTAACAAGTTCACAGGAAGCAAAGGAGCGAATAGAAGATGAGCTGGAGGCAGCCAAGGATGAGCTCATTGAGCTAAGGGAAAGAGTCGAACTTCAAGAAAGGACAATCACGAGACTCAGGACCACCCCTAGAGCTAGCAGAGCAGGAACAGAACAAGAGGGAGCCCTCGTACCAGCTCTAGAAGATCAGGTCAGAAGTTTGCAAAGAGAGCTAAGGTTAGAGCAAGTGCAAAGATTGCACATGGCGGAGGGATCATTGGCTGCAGAGGAGAGGCTCACATCAGAAAACCAAACACTAAGGACAGAAAATGAGGCCCTCCGCAAACAGCTCCAAGACCTCAAGAGCAACAAAGAAGAGAAACAGAGACACCACAAGAAGAAGCAGGGGGAGCAGCCATAGAGCTACCAGAAACTGGAGAGGCAACCACAATTGAAGATCCAGCCCTAGTTCAAGAAGTGGCCTCGACTTCAGGAATCTCTGAAGAAGAAGAACAAAGGCTCCAGGACCAAATAGAAAAGTCAACAGAGGAAAGTGCCAAGGCGGAAATGGAATGGGAAAGGAGACTCCTCATCTCCATTAGACTTCAAGGTTTAGACACAAAAGTGCTCCATGAAGAGTGGATGCAACCCAGCCTGCCTTTCCCTTTATGAAATTTGAAGTGATAAAGACGAAAAAGAGAATAGAGGAGGAGCAGTATGTCGCTCTTTACGAAGGCGACATCACAAAGGATGAACAATCAAAGAAGATTGTAGATTCTCAACCTAGATGGAGGAAAGGTTGGCTGAACAAATACCCAGCCTACCTCATCTACTTGGTAGAGGCTCCAAAGGAGATTCGGGAGGATGCAACCTTCTGCCCGGTGCCAAGAGTCAGAAACTGGAAAGAGCATGGCAGGATTGCAGAAAAGAAGCCAAATTGGCTTAATTATCCCAGGGATGCCAGGACCAAAGGAAGGAGAGAGAATAGGTAAAGCCTACATGGTGAAAACCCTAACGGGCACCAAACTCTTTACTGGCTCTCCTGAACTTTCGTGTCAGATGCTAAAGAAAATCTGCAGGACTCTCTTAGCATGCATTGAAGTGTTCGCGCCAGACAAAGCCACGACCTCGAGTCTACTATCGACGGCCGACACAGTGACGGATATGATGTATGATCTTTCATTGCAGCCATCACCAAAGGTGTTACATCTCTTATACCAAAGAATTATGTTTTTGCCTAGCTTCCACATGCAAACATTCGAAGAAGCTTTCTACACCGGATTTTACACTCACGAAAGCAAAATATTCGGCCCAACCTTGACCATCGGCAACCTACGCTACGAATCACATTTGCAGATGCTCAAGACGACAGGACTCTATTGACCAAGCCATAAAAGTCATGTCAGGGACGACATGAACGCGGAGGGGGGGGAGTGTTGAGCCAGCAGAGGATCACACCCACATTTTTGCTCACACCCATCATTTTGTAACCATTGATTGTAATAAATGTCTTTCCGACATTAATTTTGATTTGAGCCATTCATTAAGTAACGGGACTCAATTGAGTTTCCAGCTTGTAATCCCGAAGTAATTTCACTTGTTGATGTAAATAGTTAGAGATGTTCTCACCTCCAAGGCTGAGGTATATAAGCCAAAGTTTTGTAACCTAAGGAGATTCAATTATTAATCAAAGTGAGTTTTGAGCGCCGTGACTGTGTCTGAGAGAGTGAGAGAGAGAGAGAGTCTTATCTTCTTGCTACGCGAGCTACGGAGCCACATTGAAGAAGCGACACCGCCATTGTGTTAGCAACGGCGAGAGCTACGCACAGATACCAAGAGTGCGCGCTATCGGCTTCTATGTGTGGTAAGTTCCTACGAGCTTCGTGTGTGATTTTTCTTCCAACTCGTGTGTCGGAATAGAGCGTGCAGCATATCTATAGAACCACAACGAGTAGAGCTACACATTGGTACCATCGGGTCAAGTTTCGGTCACCTGTATTTTTCGGCCTGTCTTCATACGCGTTTACCGCACGGAGTGGTTATAGGTTGATTTTGCAGTTCAAGTCTTTAGGGTGTTGTTCTTACCTAGTGTATAGACTTCCCCTTGAGTTTGAGATCGATTCAATGATTCTAGATCCTGTTTCGTATAGCATTCGTTCGTAGTACGGATTTCAGTCACTTGCGTATTTTAGAACTTAGATTTGATTTCCTTAGTAGTGATTGTCATTAGAAGGTCGAGTAGGTGATTTGACACCCACCTAGTTGTTTCCATGCCCTGTGGGTCAAGCTCCGTCCTCGTCTGACAAATTCTGTTGTTGGTTGAGTTCTCGCTATTTAGCTTCCGCTAGCGGCGTAACCGCCTTAACAGACACCAAATATCTCTTTAACTAAGAAAAACTAGTTTTGTGCTCCGCTTTCCAATCAATACGCATCCCTTTCTTCAGAAGTCCTTGTCAAAGGTGCTGCAATAAGAGCGTAATCCTTGACAAAAATCCTATACCAGCCTGTAATTCCAAGAAATCCTATGACTTCAGAAGAAGGTTGAGGCCAATCCACTATTTCCTTGATCTTCTCGAGATCAACTGAAATTCCATCGGCGGATATAATGAACCTAAATAACTAACTTGGGGTGTTAGAAAGTACACATTGCTTTCATTGATAAGTGATGCTGACGTAGAATTTCCGACACTTTCCTGACATGTCCTTCATGCTCTGCTTCGTCTTTAGAGTAAACCAAATATCATTGAAAAAAGACTAGGACAAAGCCATCCAAGTAAGGTCTAAAGATATACTGCATTACTCGATTGAAGCTTGCAGGTGCATTAGTAAGACCAAAGGACATAACTGTGAATTCATAATGCCCATACCTAGTATTAAAAGCTGTCTTCGGTATGTCTGATTCTTTGATTCTCATATGATAATATCCTGATCGAAGATCAATCTTTGAAAAGATCCTAGATCCATGGAGTCTATCCACAATTCATCAATTCTCCGTATTGGATACTTGTTCTTGACAGTCACTTGGTTAAGTCCACGATAATCTATGCATAGCCACAAAGATCCATCCTTCTTTCTTTTGAAAAAGAACTGGTGCACCCCAAGGAGAAGTACTAGGTCTAATGAATCCTTGCTCAATCAATTGCTTAAGCTGTTCTTTAGTTCTATAGCTTCGGGTAACGACATTTTGTATGGTCTCTTAGAAACAGGTTCACATCTTGGTATAGTTTCTATTTCATGGTCTACTTCACTATACGGTGGCAGATTGGCCAAGTCTTCTGGAAAACATTGGCATATTCCTTCAACCATTCTAGGTGAAAGTTTGAATCTGATTGACCCATATTGTTAAGCTTCACAGTGTAAATCTGTTGTCCCTTCTTAAGTCCCTTTAGAAGTCTATTGGCTTTAACTAAATGAGCCTTGGGTATCCCATTTTTTCGTTGAACTAGAACTTCATTCCCAAGGTTATTGTGAACGCAAAGTTTCCTGAGCACAATGATGTGGGCTTGGTTCTTTTTCAACCAGTCCATTCCTAAAATTCCGTCATAAATTCCTAAAGGTAAAGTACGAAACTGCGTCTCGAAGTAGCATAACCCCCTAATTCAAAATCTATCAAACTGCTGAATATTGAGATAACACTTCCTTCCCATTAGCTAGTTCTTTACTACTAGTCTATTTGCAGGATTTGGTTTAGCTTTAAAGTTCTCATGCATCTAGGAGATAGAAATGAATGCGTACTTCCACAGTTTATGAGGAATTCAACTTTATCACCTTGGCGCATTCTAGGAGCTTGAATTACTATGAACTGCTGAGACGAGCACCAGGATTATCTATGGCAGCAGGCAACACTGCCTTTTCATCTGCTTCACCACCTACAATCGGGTGTCCAACTACAGCATTAGCCCTAGCAACCGCACCACATCCTTGTCTCTGCCTCCTCTTCCTCGTCCTCCACGATTTTTCGGTTGCCTCTTCCGTTGGCATTGAGAGGTACTGCATTTTCACCAGATGCACGAGTCTTCTTGGGACATCTGTTCTTGTAATGGCCGTTACTCTCGCAGTCATAACATCACACATTGGAAATTCGGTAGCGTTTGAGTAGTAGCTACCATAGGACGATCATGATAAGCAAGGTTTGCCGGTGTGTTATCCCAGTTATTTGGTCTGGCACTCTTCGCTAAGTAATTTCTTCTACCAAGCAACTCATGATTTCCGCAGCTAATGGCTTGGCTCTTAACAAAATCATCTTGCAATGTTGTCAGTCTAAGAGCTTCCAATCTACTGTTCATGGTTCTATGAGGCCTTGTCAAAACCTGGCCACTTGTTTTTCCAAGGTCATCTTGGTTGGATATCTCTTCAAAGTCACGAACTTGGAGTGTATCCCTCTACAGTCAAGGATAGTTTCTTGAGTGAGAAAAACTCGTTCATTTTGATGCCCTATGAGCGGGCGGTAAAGTAGCGTTTGGTCACTGCAATCTTAATCTCTTCCCATGACTAAGAAGATCCAACAATGTCGAAGTCTTGGCAATGTTGTTTCCACCATATTTGGCATCTCCGTAAGTCGAAATATGGCAAGCATAGTCTAATTCTGCGGGTGAGTTCCGAAGCTTAAAATAATCCTCCATGGCTTCGATCCACACCTCTGCATCTCATTCCACGTTGACCCCTTACTTTGACGTTGGGGGGTTGCGCTTGCTTGAGAAGAAGTTTGTTTTTCCTGAATCACGTATAAAGAGAGAAGAAGGTACTACATGATTTCATAAGATGATAGACTGACAAATTTAAAGACTGATCAACGGCTTAGATTTAATTCCAAATAGACACAAGTTCAAGATACTCATATCAAAAGATTTGGTTTTTTTATGTATTATAAAGTGAATATACAAGGATAGCCTTACAAAAGAGGCTTTAGGGTATCTACCCTAATTGTATTGTAAATTTTTGCGGCCTCTAAAGAATCTGCATAGTTGGCTGACTTGGAATATGGTGATACAAACAATGGATGTTTGTAGTCACATTTCTACAATCTTCTAACTGATTGGTATAATAGTTCTTATACTCATTGGAAATCGAAAGTAAATTACAAGATTCAAATTCTTAGGAGTATTCTGAGAAAAAGTTTGATCCTTCGATATGGAATTATCTCCATCACTTTATCCCATACCCATTCGTTCAGGGGTTTTCCCCATGCCTCCTGGATAAGTGGGAACAGTGATTCTCGAGTTTGTACCCAAGAAGTAGTACAACTGAACCACTCTTAGTTCCTCAGCCCAGCGTAGTTTCTTTAAATCCGTGGTAAGACATCCCAACTTCCAAGCATTGATGTAATAAGTCCCACCTTCATTGCTCCATTCGAGCTCCCAGCCTTTATCTATCCGAGTCGAATGAGGAGTGTGAGCCTTCATCAGTAGCTTCATCACGCTTCGTCGGAAAAGATAGTTTGGAGAACGACAAGCTCTCTCATAAATAAGCTCGAAGACTTGGAACTTGCGAAATTCAACCACAGGATCTTCCTGAAATATCGACGTATAAGCCTTGGATTAGCTAACCAATTTTTCTTGTTTTTAAAATTTTCAGACAATACGAATTTTTTCCAAACTAACCTAGGCTCTGAACCCTAGGCTCTGATACCAGCTGTGAGGCCCCCTCCCCGTCTCACCTAGATGGAACTGGAGGAACACTTGACGGTCGCTAGATCGTATGCGAAAAAAACAAAAAAAATTGGCTTAGAAGAAAAAGAAGACCAGTGGATGGTCTCTCATCATTTTGTGAATTGAGTCCAAGCCACTAGTGAAAAGGTCTAGATCCGTCCCGCAGGGAAGCGTAATTTCATACTATCGGTCCTATTCTCATCTTCCAGGAGGAGAAGTAACGTTAGTGCCTTTTTTCCCATAACTTTTAGAGGCATGTACACCGAGTTCCTTCGGCTCTAGCGTAATGAGCTATCTAATGACGTTCTCTATTGCGCAGGGCAGAGAGTTCCCGACTAATCAGGACCACCAACTTGAGCCAAGCCCCCAATTTCCACCCCGCACTCACACAGAGTTTTGTGTGGCCTAATTACTAACACATTGTTGTTCAACACTTAGGGTTCTTTTTTATATTTCCTGACACAAGTTCGTTAAGACAGCCCTTCAAACATTGCTGAATCGGCACGGCACCAAAACATATCTTTCCTAGGAAAAATACTCAATAAACAATATTCTTAAAAAATTCCAATGTCCTGGAGTCGTGAGGACCTCCAACGAGTGTTAACCCGTTGTCAACTGGCCGCCCATACAACCAGTCCATGATTCCACCCAATTCATGGAGTAACTCTCCGGGTAAAAATCATGTATCCCCAGCATAGAAAGCAAGCCATGGACATATCCACTGCATAGAAAGCAAGTCGTGGATTTAACTCCTGCGATAACTTTGCGAGCTACCGTCCTGTGATTAGTAGGGGGTTCAGACTAAATCAACATTGGAACAATGAATGAAACTTGCTTGAGATAGTTTTTCCTACCAACCATTCTTTCCTACTTGCAAGCAGTCTTTCCATAAAGCATTTCTTTCCTATTTACTTCAACTTAAATTTAAATAAAATCTTTAAAAGATACCAATGCCATTGTCTCAGTTGGATTTCCAACATAGTTTGGGGAATTAAAACATTGCTAAGTTATCGTAATGCAATGTTTATGTAAATACAAAAATTAAATTTATCCAACCTCATGAGCTCCTCCTCGATGCCTCCTGAGATGGCCGATTTTCTTCTCTCATAGGTGCTTTACCGTTGTTCACCATGTTGCTAGTTCTCGCCTCGTGGTCGTTAGCACCACCAAACCGGGTTCTCTTGGGGCCGTATCTCATACTAAGATTAGTTCTTTGGAGAAACAAGAGACTATGCGTAATTCCCACAACAACGAATGAGAAAACGTGACAAGGAATAACCTTACTTTTACACATAATGCTAGATTAAATGCCAAGCCTTCATACTGCAAGTATGCAAGCTAACTCAAGAATGCCAAGCCTTCATACTGCAAGTATGCAAGCTAACTCAAGAATGCCACAAGATGATTATGTCTAATAACTCATACCTCATCCTAAGATTATCATAAACTTCCTTCGTATGCAACATGAGATCAAGATTACTGTACTAATTAAATGAATCATTATAACATACAATGGTAGACTATAACCATGAAAATACCCAATATAATAGATGATTCATACACAATTTGCTAAAGCAACACAATACCGTACTTGTACATCTTTTTTTTTGTATGCAAGAAGTCTCATAATTATGTCCTAATTTCATGGGAAAATCAAGGGTTTAATTCCTTGATTAATCCTCAATTTGGATGCACAAAAATCTCACCATATCTTAGAGAATCATAGGTGAAGAGCTTTATGCACAACATGCATAACTACCAATGATGACTATATCCATAAACTCATGCTTAATTAAAGAAAATTATCTATCTTTAAGAGCAGGTGCTCCTTAACCCAACAATGGAAATACAATCAATGGAAGGAAACCATTGACAATACCCCACATATAATAGAGAATAGATTATTTAACACTATATCTAGCTAGCAGAATTAAGCTCGAGATAGGAACCCTCTAGAGAAAAGAGACTATGGAGCAATAGGATTAACACAAAAAAATAATTAAATTACCCTCAACTAAGGCCTCCTTTGTGTGGTATGTGAGTAGAAAGGCTTCACAAAAGAATGATCTGGCAACAACACTTCCTTGCACTGACTTGAAAATTGTGTGTAAAACTGGGTGGGAATGCTCCTTATATAGGCTTCTGGGGGTTGCTTGATGGCCAAGGCATGCCCCACCTTCCTTGCTTGCCCCCTCTTGCCAAAAGGACAAGTAGAGGTGTCACAACCCTCTCACTAACCACTAGAGGTGTCCCTCTTTTACTTAATTAAGTGATACACCTCTATAGTGCATACTTAGCCTCCATGCCAACACTTCCCATACTTGACCCAACACTTGGCACAAGGCTACCTATCCACGTGACCCATGGCCATACATGATGGGGTTACATGTCAGGACACGGGTCCTACGGGTAGGGCCCTACCCTAAAGGGGGGTCACGGACCCCAGCCACAGGCCCCAGCCACAGGCCAGCTAGTAGTGTGGACAGGGGATCCTAGGGCTAGGAGCCTATAAGTATGGCGGTTGGGTGAGGATCAAGGTCTCTAGCTCCTAGGGTTCTCATATTGGTATGAGAGCTCAGGGGGAGGGAGGAGTCATGGAGGTGGGGGAGGATTGCATGAGGCATGCATGGTCTCTCTCTCTCTCTCTCTCTGTGTCTCTCTCTCTCTTCTCTCTCTCCTCTCTCTCTCTCGGCGGGTTTGGGCCATGAAGGAAGCTATGCAAGAGGAGCAGCCGAGAATCTCTCTCTCTCTCTCCTCTCTCTCTCTCTCTCCTCCTCTCTCTCTCCTCTCTCTCTCTCCTCTCTCTCTCTCTCTCTCTCTCTACTCTCTGCTCTCTCTCTCTCGACGGGTTTGGGCCGTGAAGGAAGCTATGCAAGAGGAGCAACCGAGGAACAGGCGACCACATGAAGGAGCTCTTGTGTCGAGGAGTCCTATGGCGGGATAGACAGAGCTCAGAGGATGCGGGAGTCAACCCTAAGCTGGGGGAAGGCGTATTTTCGGCCATCACCAAATGGTGCGCTGGTGGAATTAGCGGGTGCGCCCCGACATCTTATGCAACTCCCGTCCCTGCTGTGAGCCCCAACAAAACCCGTGCAGGCCAGCGCGATGGGATTTCTCCCCTGCACAGTTGCCTGCGTTGCCGCCATGGCCAACAGGTTTTGCTGGTTTATTTATTTAATTTATTTTTTTAACATTTTGTGGCTTGGCCGACTTGGGCAGCCTTGGGCGCCCAAGGGAAAAACCTTTAGGGCCCTTCTCTCCTAAGGGCTGCGCTCCACGGCGAAGCGGACGAGCAGCATACATAAGTGCAGCTCTTAAAGGAAGCAGTGGCCATGGTGTCAATTCACAAAGGCCACCATACTTGTGACATGCAGCCAAGGGCAGACATGCGAGGCTATGGAAGCACACAAGGACATGTCCAGGATCTGAGATGGACAACAGGATGTTCGACCCTAGATTGTCAGATCCCCTCATGGCTCGGCATAGACGATCATGTTGATTGCCTCGAGGAACTTCGATGCGTTGATTGAGGGACTCGAGCATGGCTCGAGCTTCAGCAGTGAACATTCGTATGGATACGACAAGGTCGTATTTGCACTACACAAGGGGAATCGAAGTATACCTTTCCTCATGCTTGAAAGGGGAATGTTACCTTTCCTCATGCTTGAAAGGGGAATCCACAACATGCCCGATGACAGAAACAATTGTGCGGGTAAGTGATGACGACATGGAAGCAAGAGGTCAAGGCACGCCATATCTTGGTATGCGTGTTCATGCAAGCTGCCAGAGATTGACACCATGGTACTCCAAGTCGTCACGCAATTCATGAGGTATGCAGTTATTTTACATTTTTGATTCGGATGTGATTGCTTGCTATGGCAATGCCAAGGTCTAGAATCTCAAGGAGATTGGCACAACCTGTTGCTCGTTGACATAAAGGGACCCAATGTGCTCCGCAGGGCTGGCTCCTTATCGCGGCTTCTAGCAGACGGCGAAGAATACTTACCACGCAATGGTATTCGGAATTCCAGGTACACCTTGCAATTGCAATCAAGTTACATATGGTACTTTCATGATTCTCCATATGATGTCATTTTCGACACGGTTGATTCGTTGTTGCCATGATAGCTATATCATGGCAGGAACATACGTTGGCTATGAGCACAACAGCGTGTTTGTGAAGCAAGGCTTCAATTTGTGGGGGGTTCGGCATGGCCAACTCCTTGTCACTGTGTCCGGAAGCGGACAGAGGACGTTTGCCACACATTACTAGCTAATTTCAGTTGAACTCACTCGACAAGGTCGCCTCTTTTTGTCCTGATATCTGTATGTCAACAACTGCTTTAGTTGGCTATCAGCAAGGCTTCAATTGATGTGAAGCAAGGCTTCAATTTACGCATCTTGCATCGCAACTGCTCACGTTTGGTATAGGCTATGAGCATACAAACTTGGGAGGGATTTGACACTATGCTTGAAGGATCTTTCATGGTGTACATGATACAAGAGGGCGTACGAGAATACGCGACAACTCCCTCTCGCACGGCAGATTTGGCTACGAGCCACCTTTACGCGAGCTTTTCCTTTGGAATTTCATGATGACTGGTTGCAGCAACAACTACCAGGTTAGCCAAGTTTAAGTTTTTCTGATTTACTGTCATTGTGCAAAGCAAAGTGCTTTGGCAATTTTACATGAAGCACGGTTTCTCCCTTGTGCCGAGATACTGCCATTGATTTGGAATCAAGGGCTTTGGAACACAAGTTTGGGGAGATGGCAAAATAGAGACTGTCAGCTCACAGAATCCCTACCAGTTTATTCTGTGCAAGGCACTTATGGTTTTGGTTCTCACGCTTGAGACCGTCATAGTAGCCAAGGGCTTACGTTTTCGCATGCAAGGCATGCTAAGCAAATAGCATGGATTCCACCACTTCATGCATTATGCTTCCTCTATCACACTCGCAACTCTGTCAAGGACAGACTAAGTGATGGATTGTTGAACCTGATGGCTGGTTGCTATCAACACCCACCAACACTAAAAGGCACCTAAATCTAGGACTTATTTCACAGGCAAAGTGCCAATGCTAAGTCATTTTCATACAATCACAACCTTGTAAGGCAGGAGATCAAGATGTGGTTGTGTTTTTCTGTCAACTCTCTCAATGAGAGAGTCATAGCAGAAACTTGTTGCATGCTTATAGGATACGCTACACATTAGGCATAAGATGCACACGAGCATGGCAATCAACTATACACGTCATAGTCGTTCAAGGAAAGTTCCACAGCCCAGCATGCTCTTCTTCTCTCTCATTCTCTCTCTTTAAGGGAATAATGAAAATTTTCTAAGAAGCTTTTGATACGTGTTTTGCTTGTAAGTTCACCTGAGCCAAGCTGCTCTAACTCTTAGCTAGCACGTGGCTAAGATGCTACTCAAATTAGTCTTCATCGGTTCGTCCATTGAGTACTAATTTGCACAAGGGCTATGAGCCACACAGGCTAAGAGCCATTGTCCGGCCAAGGGTAAGACCCAACTATTGGCATTCTTTGGGTGATTGTTTTCAAGAGTGAACAGATCTACCCAGGGAAGTATACATCGAGGTTAATGGACAAGCAACGGTCTTCTCATTCAGGATGTATACAGTGTCATTTTTGCACTACATGTTTTCAGTGCGACACTCAAGTTGAGTTTTTTAAAAATCTTCAACTCACAGTAGTTGATCTCTACAAGGAGGTATAGATGTAGCAATCAGTTGAGACAACATGGCTGTCCACAAGATCTAGGCAGTTCACTTGTGTGGATTTCTTGCTCTTTCTATAGCACTACGCAGTGTCTATGGACATATTGTTTGGGGTACGACCCGGAGGGTGACTGCTAAATCACCCCATAGGCATTGAGGATCACAGTTTTTGATCTCTCCTAGTTAAACTTTCAAGGAAAGCATTCCGCAATCTACCACACTGTAGCGGACGCATTCAACTTTTCGAGTTGATTCCAATCAGTATGTACACGGTTAACTATGTTGGTTATCGTTGCCTGCTGGTTGAGCAGTTTCTACAGAGGGTCTTACCAAGGGGTTTGACTACATAGATGTTAACCAAAGGGGTCGGATTGCGCAGGCAACGCCCACGGTTTCCAGTGCAAGTCATATAAATACGCTTGAATGTTTCAAAGCCATGTCAAGGGCATGTTGGAAAAGGGTATTTTGGACCGTAGCGTCCAAAATACATTTTGCTGTTACGAACCTAGTGTAGGGTTCGATTTGGCACATGTTGTCACATGGGGATAACATGGTCTAGGAACTTAAGGAGTTCAGTTTAGCCAGTGTGGAGCATGATAATGAGGGTCCCTCTCACTCTTGTCGCAGAGTGTTTGTAGTTACCTCCACACACAAGTACCAGCTCGTACTTGATGGATGTCTCTTTTCTTGATATCCTTGTTTGAGACATATTCCACACGTGGCGAATATGAGTCTCTGGGACTGACACTGGCGCCAACTATCTAACAATGTGTTGCGACGAAGTCCCTAGGTGCTGGTCACATCCATGGATTCGACCATTTTGAGAACACAGTATCTCGAGCAATTTCAGTGGCCAGAAATTGTCGAGTACTACGTACAAACTTGTTACGATTACAAGTGCTATGAAACCACCTTAACGAAGGGTTGTTTCTACATATAGCTAAGTATGCTATGTCCATGAGAATGTCTCATGGTTGGTACCTAGAGGTGACCGGGTTGTCACATTCTGTTATGGTCCAAAGTCTCGTCATGGAATTGCGGTTCGGATATGTTTGTGTTAAATACATGCACACTAGGTGTTATGGGCCCTAGTGTTTAACACCAATTTATTCGGAGCGGCATGCAACTTCATGGACATTATTGTTTCTGCAATTTTTTGCACTGCCAGTGCAATCTCTCTTGCAGACTTCGTATGAGTTTACACCCTGCCATACAACGCGATGGCTGAGTATGGGTGTTTGTGATTGGCTGCTTGAAACTCCAATCTGCTTTCAACCTAGTTGGTTGTCTCCATTCCATATCGAGTATATGGCTGGATACTCAATGATTGAGTCATAGTTTGTTGTCAGTCATGGGCGACTTTCTGTAAGTGGTTGGGGGAAAGCACCTCACTCTTACTACTGCTATTCATCCCGCGTAGGATGGGCAGTTTACAAGCATTCTATTTAGTACTAAAGGATATGCAAAGTGCATACGTTAAATCACGCTAAAGGATATGCTAAGTGCATACGTTAGCAAGAAGTGGAACAACTGGATCGGTTACCTTTCTAGTTTGGAGTTTGCTTCATATGATGCAAGGCATGTTACGGCTAGTTTTAGTCTCTACCTGTTATTCTCAAGTTATCAACCTTAATCATCAGTTTTGATGCGGTTGGCTAATGGCAAGAAACCATAGCAAGTCAAGGACTTGGTTGCTGCTGATGAGTATGTCAGCATAGTACTTTCATGGAAAGATGAGCTGAGGTTATATTGCACATTCAAGTACTTTCATGGAAAGATGAGCTGAGGTTATATTGCACATTCAAGTACCTCCAGAAAGTCTGAAACTTGGGTATACATTTAGACACCTCTTCGTTATGATAACTCGTTTAACATACTCAAGTGAGTTTTAAATGGAGTCTTCTCATATTGTTGGTTACGGGCCGGTTAACCAAGACGGTTGTACAGGGACAACAATGTGGAAAATCAAGATGTTATTCTTGATTTCATCGAACCTCCCAATAAACCAGGTTTCGATTCAACAAACCGTTGGATCCCTGAGGGATGCCACGATAGAAAACATTAGTGTTCTTATGCAGATACCACCACTTGTGTTTTCGAGGACGAAAACTCTTCCAAAGGGGGGAGTAATGTCAGGACACGGGTCCTACGGGCAGGGCCCTACCTTAAAAGGGGGTCACGGACCCCGGCCACGGACCCCGGCCACGGGCCAGCTAGCAGTGTGGACAAGGGATCCTAGGGCTAAGAGCCTATAAGTATGGGCGGTTGGGTGGAGGATCAAGGTCTCTAGCTCCTAGGGTTCTCATATTACATGCCCATGCATACTCATGACCATGCATACCCATGCATGCACATCCTCATACATGCCATACACATACCTTAAGAAACGCTAGCCTTAGGCTAACTTGATCTATACTAACTCAAATTTTAATTCTGAAACTTGGTAAACTCAAGATAGACATGGAGGTAACAGGATACGACTACCTGCCATGTTAACTAAGTCAACGTCAGTTAACAGAAGCTCCTAAAGACTGAAGATGTATGGATGCACATCGAGGATGAATGCAAAGAAGCAGTAAAGATTGGAGTTACATATTTTTCATGTTTTCCCAAAATGGTCACGAATTGTAAATTCCCAATTTATTTCAAGCCATTATAATATTTCTTATGTGTTACGGGCTCAATGGGAGTTCCAAGTTGTAAAGAATAGGTCACTTAGTGTGCCTAGGTTGCAGATTCAGTAAGTGGTGAGCCCTAAAGGCCTTGGGCGCTCGGACATTGCATATTTTTAACCTAGGTATATAAGGCAGTGTGTAAAAGAAATTAGGGTTCTCAAGTCATTTGTTGAGAGCACTCTTTGGTGAGAGCTCTTGAGGTGTGTAGCTATGGAGTCCTTGAGCTTCTCCTTGCTCATGAGACTTGATTAACACTAATCAATGATTCATTCTCTCTCACGATGCCTCTCTCCTACTTCTTATGATTGTTTATGATGCTTAGATTAACTAGATCTTAACTAATTAGTGGTTAATCCCTCTCTAATCTTGTGTGATTGCCCTCTTTTTCTTGTGTGTGCATGTAGGTTTGATTGGAGTGTGGTGCTCAATAGATCTATTTGTGTGCTTGCGATTAATGTGTTGCATGATAGGATTAGTGTTGTGTGCGTCTTGCAATCGTAGTGTGTGTGATTGGGTTGATTAGAGGTGAAGAGAAGTGGATATGGAGATTTCCCTTTGCGGCTTCGCTCCTCCATAGGCCGAGAAGCTCACCTCGTAGAGTTAACCATTTGTGTTGCCACGATTAGCTCACTAACCGTGTGAATGTTTCCATGCCCTAGCAGGGTGGCTCATCCCTCCGGATTGATAATTTTGTTGGTCATTGGAGCTATTGCAACGATGTGACCCCCAACATTTGGCGTCGTTGCTGGGGCCATGGCCTACGCTAGTGTAATTGTGGCATAAACGAATGCGTTCCCTCACTAATTTAACTACTAATTTCGCTTGTGTGTTTATGTTTTTTTGGATTTTGAATGTGTGTGCATGAAGCATTGTGTTCATAATTTCCTAATGTGTGACCATATCTTGCCAATTGTGTGTTTACACACACTAATTTCTCACTAACCCTTTGCTAATTTGACTTATTTTTGCTAATTTACTAATGTGCTATGAAGGATTGGAGCAATCGACCATCCAACTGATCTTCAACGAAAAGGTAATTAAAGTGGTATTCTCAACCTCCCTAGAATCTAGAGATGTGTATAATTGTGTAGATATCCCACCAAGATGCAATGTATGCTATGCTATGTTGATGCAATGCAATGTTGATGTTATGGATTGAGAATTTTGCGATTTTCCGTTTTCACGCCGTCGTAATGCCGAAATTTTTAAGAATTGGCGGTGTATGATTTGACAAGTTTCAATTGCTAATTGATGATTGTGGATTGCTAATTGGGTGCCTAATTAAGTTGATTACATGTTTAGATGGTCAATTTTAGGTGTGTGTGCACTAAAATCAAGTGTGTGCGCACTCTAATTGAGTGTGTGTATGCTAATTTTAGGTGGGTGTGCACTATTTTGCCTATGTTTGAGCACCTAGAAATCAATGTGTGCGTTATGATTTGTGAATTGTGATGATTGATATGTATTGTGCACATGCCAAACTATTGATTTGTGAAGTCATATTGCAAATTCGATAAATTTCACCCTTTTGTGTGTGCACTTAAAGATTGGCAAAAACTTCCAATTTTTTTAGTGTGTGTGTGTGCCTAAAAAGTGTGTAATTTACATGGTTAATTCAATGTTTTGATTGCATAGATGATGTGTGTAATGATGAAATGCTGCATTTTTTTTGCTCAAAACAGGGATTTACACAATCTAATTGCGTCAATTTTTGACCTATTTTTGTCGGTAGTTTTGCCGGTTTAATTCCCTAGTTTTGATTTTATTGATAAAATTGTTGGCAATTGAATTGATGTGATTTGTGCAATTTTATTTGGATGCACCATTTGACAACGTGTGA
The DNA here is from genome assembly GCF_014529385.1 of Adiantum capillus-veneris. Classification (NCBI taxonomy): domain Eukaryota; kingdom Viridiplantae; phylum Streptophyta; class Polypodiopsida; order Polypodiales; family Pteridaceae; genus Adiantum; species Adiantum capillus-veneris. The sequence goes on along the minus strand of NC_140936.1, from coordinate 121,417,220 downwards.
ACAATTTGTAGAAATTTTTTTGGATATTTTTCGGATAATTTTTGGTAATTTTTGGTATTAATTTTTGGATAATTCCATAGAAATTGATTTTGCGATCTTTACGAGCTATTTTGTGTGTGCATATTTACGATATTATTTTGTTCCCATTTGTGCCCTCTGTGGTCGAGTTTTGAGCGTTTTACTATTTCCGGGGGCCTTGTGGATAATTTTGTCAAAGTTGCGTTTACGGTAAAATCTGCTATATTCGGTGTGCTTTTGCGTGTCAGAAATGCTCTGTTGTGAATGAAGATGATTTTCTAAGATTCCTAGAAATTTTTGGACTTTTTTGACAAATTTAGGGATTTCTGACGATTTTTGGAGTTTTGCTATTTCGGCCTATTTTTGGTATGTTTGGTATTTCTTGAAAATTTGAAAATAAAAAATAAAAAATAAAAAATAAATAAAGGAAGCGGGTTTCGGGCTTCGGTACCGTGCCTTACGGCGCATAAAATACTTCTCTTCTTTTTCTTCCTTGACCTTGTGTGACCCAACCCTTACACACACACACACACACACACACAAAACAAACAAAAGAAGAAAAGACAAGAAAGTCAACACACAAACTCACAATGTCACAAACAAACAAACTCACAAACACACTTTTCTCTCTAGTGCACAATAGAGACCAAAAAAATAAAAAATAAAAAACAAAAACTCAAAAAACATTTTTTTTTTTTTTTGCTTTTCTTTGTCTTGTTTGTCTTGTTTCTCTTCATTGCATTGCACATGCATCAAACATCCGTACACATCCCCTTCACACGCATTTAAGCACGAATAGACGTATTTAGAGCTTCGAGAGTCAGATTTCTTCCGAAATTATCCGATTTTGTCGATTTGAACCGTTTTTAGCATATTCAAGTCAGATCACACACATAGACCTTGTTTGACACGGATTTTGTGGGTCTACGATTTTCTAGATTACACGTTTTAGAGCTGTTTCACGCGCAATATTGCATTCTGGCTTGATTTGACCGCAGAGTCTTACGATTGACCATATTTGACCTCGACTTGCGATAGAGATTCTTTTTGGCCTTGATATTGACCAGATTTAGCTAGTTAGAGCGTGTTTACATGCAAGATCTCGATTTGGCCGCTTTTGGCTATTCTTAGCACACTGACGCACGATTAGAGCTCGATTTGGTTACTAGATCTACATTTGGCTACGACTTTGACAGAGCGATCGATTTTAGAGCCAGAAAAAGCCAGAAAGTGCCAAAAAATCCCAAAAAAAGAAAATATAGAAACACGGGGAAAATCTGACACCGAGCAAACAACGAAAAAGCCAGAAACAACAGAAAATCAGTAGAAACAAAAATCGAGAAGTGCGAAAACAGTTTTGGTGATCATTCGAGCCGAGGTCATCACAGTTCTAGCACAGATCTGGATATTGTTCCCACAGTTCAGACAAACGACGCCAGGGACTAAAAGTCATTGTGTAAACCGAAATTGGCAAGTGCAAGCAATTGCGCTGCAAATTAGCTTCCAATTGGACAAACAGGAGCACAACTCGCATACGATTGCAGATTAGGATAGTACGAGCAGAAATTTTGCTAATTGATACCAAAATCTGCCAAGAGACAGTTTTTGTAAATTCAGCCAACATGGACTTAAATCAAGCCGAGAGTTCATGTAGAGCAGAGCAAGCAAGTAGCAGTGCCAACACATGTACAACTTCACAAGACTAGATTTTACAGCTATATGGCTACAATAGAGATAAAGTCTTGTATACATATACAGACGGCCATAGATATCTTATGAGCAGTAAAAGCAGCACAGGAGCCAAGATCCTACTGATCAGAGTGAAGCCAGATTTAGATAACTCCCAGATGTTCACAAACTTTAGTGGACCCAGGTATTGCAAGCTTAAAGATGAAGTGCCGATAGAAGTGCAAAGAATTGACCCAAATGGTTATCCAAAAATCAGCACAAGTCCACAAAGCATCCATTTAGTGCATATGCAATCAGGGTCATTGTACATGGATTACAGTGGTCAAATCTACAGTCGAGAGCCAGAATTGCAAGATCCAACACATCAACCAATTGAAGCCAGTCTAATTGGAGAACCGAGCCAAAGACGGTACAAAGGTCAAGATGGAGCAATCTACAGCTTGATGCTCAGTGTTTTAAAAGAAGATGCTAACAACTTGGCAAGCATAGAAGCAGAAACTTCTTAGCATGAGCTTGACGTGATAGAGCCAGATGAAATACCACCAGTCATGGCATATTGCTCAGATTGTGGAAGAAAAGGTGGACATTTTGCTGAAGATTGTCGAAGAAATGCAGACAACAGGGATACATCAACTGCCAACAAGCAAGGTACAGAGCAAGTTGGAAATGAGAATCTCGATGTAAGTGCATTTAACTCGTCACTTTTAATGCAATCAGATAATTCTGCATTATCATTAGAAGCACCATTAAAAACATTGCAAATTCAAAATCAGCATAAGGATGCACGTGAAAAGCTTACAATTGATTCTTTGAACAACAAATTCTTGCATGAATTTAGTAAAGGTGTCGAGATATCACCAAAGGTTGAAAAGAATATTAAATTTGCAAATAATTTTGCATACACTGACACAAGTGTGCAATCATTCACGAGTCTAAGGGACACATCAAACAGAATGACATTAGCGTTGTATGGCACCCATAATTCATATGCACACTATGTAGAGCAAAAAGGAAAATGTACAAAAGGATCAACCTGTGTTTGAACGGACCACATACCAGCTCATAGAAGTGAGTCTAGTGATAGATCAGAAAGGGATGGTTCATTATAGAGGAAAGAATCTATTAATAGCCCATCCTCTCTAGAGCTGAAGGATATTTTTACTCGAGTGAACTCAAAAATTTGTTCAGAGCCAAACCCTCCTCCATCGGAAATCAAGCTTCGATGTTGTGACCAAACGAACATATACTTTGATCAAAACAGTCGTAGATATAGACGGGAGTCTAGCAGCTATGATGCATTGGGTCTTGAAACCACAAAAGCTCATATCATAGGAGACCCATGGGATAGACAATATCAAGGCAAAGATAATGCTATCTATAGCTTCACTTGGGGAATCATTTGTCATGTTTCACAAAGATACATAGGAAACTATGTAGAAGGTTTGCAGATGCCAAACATCAACAATGCTATCCAAAGTGTACCTTCACAGTCCCAAAAGGTGAGTCTAAATAAGAGTCAATCAATTTTGAATTCTTACATTGAAGCAGGCTATAGTGATCACCCTAGGAAGGGGGAAGCTGTAAAGCCATCAAGCTCAATTTATGTGCCAAGAAATGCTACACCAAGTAGAAACCCTAGAGCTTCTAGCCAACATACCTCTTCCAAGCAGAAACCATTGAAAGATCATATGGTTGTTGGAAGTTTCCAATTGACCCAGATTCCATCAGAATCTGCAGATAAATGCTTCTATGAAGATCATCAAGGATAGAAGTTTCAGCTGATCTCCACAAATCAAAGTCAAAAGCCGACAAATCCAATAGTGTTCAAACAGTTACATGTGATCAAGCTCACATATGCATATCAAGATGCACATGGTAATGAATATCAACAAGGTCATGACCTTGTACAAACCCCTATGGATGGCCCGACTGAAGTCAAAGACTATCTGAAGGTGATGCAAAGCCTCAAGCTTCCAGAACAGGTGGCACAAAAGTCAAAGGCAATAGAAGCTAAAGTCAAGAAAGCTATACAAAGGTCACCACCAAAATCTCCTCCGAAGAGATAGATTCTACCAGAAAGTACAGTGGATCTTCTAAGATCAAGAGTTACTTAGATGTAGGTGGACAATGATCATCAATTGCAAAAAAAAAGTACAGTATCACAGCCAATGAAGTCAACATCAATTGAAGCAGGTGGTCAAGGCAAAGAAAATGTAGATAAAGTTCAGCCAAAGGACACTTCCATAACAAAAGCAGTCAATTCAGACAAAGATCCTGAGAAAATCAAGTGCAACATTGTTGGTGAAAACGAAGAAAAGCTGTCAAGAGAAGTAAAGATAGATTTGTAGTTAGACAAGAACCTCATGTCTTTTCGAACTTGGAAAAGATGTGGCCAACCACAACTAGAAGATGCTTCTGAATTCATTGACATATCAGGAAACAAATGAGCAGAATGCTGGGGAATCATCTCCACTACCATTGAAGTAAGTTCACAAATCATCATAGCTCAATTTCATGTGATCACGACAAAGGATATGCCAGACAACATCATAATAGGAATGCCAATGGCCCAGAAGATGTCAGAGATATAGAATTCAAACATGATGGAGTCATCAAAGACAACAAAGAATGGAGATCAAGACTGGTCACCCGTGGACGACGGTACAAAGTCCTCAAGCACAATTAAAATGGAGACTGATGCCAAAGCAAAGCATATTGAAGATGATTGTGTGCGTATGTCGCACGTGTCAATGCAAGTAACTTGCCGATACACTGTGTGCGAGCCACAAATGGCTCCAAGCACACAACAAGACCAAACTAGTAAGCTCCAAGATGGTGATGGTGTGTCACTCACCGCTCTACGCTTGCTGTCATGGAGGATTCCTCGCCACGAAGAAGAGGGAGACGCCGCTACGCCACGCTCAACCGCCTCGCCGCCGTCATGCCGCCGCAATGCTCGATCGCACACACACACTCTCTCTCTCTCTCACGCATACACACACACACACACACACACACACACACACACACACACACACACACACACACACACAAACAAACACACACACACACACACACACACACACACACAAGGAGATGAAGAAGAAGAAGATGGAGATGGAGCAAGAGCACTCTTCAATTGCACAAATGAGAGAATGAGTGAATTTTAGGTTTAGTTGACTTTTATATGAGCTTGTCCTATTCACACTTGGATGCCCATGCTTAGCCAACTAATCCCTTGAATGTTCTAGTTAGAGTGCACCTCTCATCGGCGATCACTCTTACCCTTTTTCTATTGGATCGACAAGCCCGGTACCTGACTCTACCAAGTAAATAATACAACGTCCGTCGTGGGTGAGAGGGTGTATGTGAGTCCTGAGGGTTAACATGGACGCCTTCCTGATGTAGATTTCGTCCTCGAAAGCTATTGAGTTGAAGCTCGTTCGTCAAGGTGGAAGAGCATTTGAGATGAACGTCCTTAGCCTTCCTCAGTCACTGCAAAATCAAACAACATTGGCACAGTAATTGCATTCTCATATACAATTAAAAACATATGCAGTTGTAGACAAATTGATTGGTAATAAAAATTTAAACCATTTGTCAGCAAATAAACATTAAATTGCAATATAATCCAACGCATAAACAGTTATGAAGGTCAAAAACTAAACAAGTCTAGGGTCACTAATTTAACGATCGAAAGGCACTAAAGATTGACTATTAATACCATGGGTAAGCTTCTTAATTTTCTTTGGTCAATTAAGTTGTTTAATCGCGAGAGCCAAGTATTTCATGTTCGAGGGTTGACTAGAGGCTATACCTAGAAGACCTTGTAGTTAAGCTACAACAAAAGGAACTCCTCATGAAATCATCGCCTGAGTAATTACCTTTTCTTTGACCCCCCAAAGTCTTGTCACAGTGATTCAATTTTGATGTGTGTGCTTATTTTGTATGCCTTGGGTTTTTTGCTTTTTAAGGAAAAGCGCCCACACTGGGAACCTCTAGGGCTCTAGTACCATAGGCGATACATGTGAGTGAAGTACCAAATCAAGCTGAGATTTCTCTTCGAGCTTAAGATTTTACATTGTGCCACTTTGATTTGTTTTTGTTTGTTCGTTTTCAGCATTTCTAATTTTGAAACTTTTGGCGGGTCATATAACACTGTTACACCTCCCCAGGCTCATCACGCTAGTAAACTCCCTTTATAATACTTAAGCTAAAGGTCAATAGGGACTAAGCCCACTAGAAAGCCCTAGTACATTTTCACACAATGCTGCGTAAATCGGATTAAGAACCTAAGTAACCATTGATAATTAGGAAGGCATTCTCCATGGTATTAAGAGAAGATCTCTAACACCTAGCTTGGTCAAACTAGCTTAGTCGGAATGCTTGATTTTTAGACCTAGACAAGTGATTATGACAAAAAAATTACATTGAATTTAATGTTTGGTACTAAACAAATGTGTCGAATATTATGCTACCAATCACAATTAAAGCAGACAAACATGGATGCAAAAAGATAAGAGGCAATGCTAATGGACAAGAAACACCTGTTTGCGTTGATAAATGCACTTGATTTGAAGAGTGAGTCGAGATTAAGATTCCATGAAGGTCCAAATCCTAACAACATCAACACGCTCTTGTACACACTAGGAAACACAAAGAATACGTCTAGGAGGCACATCATTGGGAAAAAGGTACCAACACTTATTGAACACAATTTAAAAAAACATAAGGAACCCTAACCTAATTATTTGCACTTCCCCTAGAGAGTCAAGGGAATAGGATATTGTAGAGATTTAAGGCTAAACCCCTATCCTCTTCGTCGAGATAAACAAATTCATCATCCATGAGACCATATGTGCCATTCATGTACTCATGTAAATCTTCTTCTTCATCATAGGTACCCATGTTTACTAAGAAGGTCACTAGACACCTATAGTCATCTTGGTCAAAAGGGTAGGCTTGTGCAATGGGAGAAACACTCTCTACTAAGTATGGGTCCGTCGTGGTCAAGAGACGTATCAGTCATTCTAACTCCTCGAAATTTCTCTCACATGCTAGCGTACCTACCCAATCCCATTCACATGCAAGCACCGGAAAGACCATGTGGAAAATTTGTGAAAAGTAACGAGGGTATCTCTCACCCAAGGCAGGAGTGGATGACTCTAGCGTACTAGCCATATCTGTACATGTAAATAGATGGTGAGAGTGCAAATATTACAAGGGTCGTGTTCTTGTGCATAATGTGTTTTTATGATTTTGTGTTATGGCTCATGCTCTTTTACTTTTTTATCTTGTTTTTGTGAGTATAAGGCTTTATATATACATTCCCTAAGATTGGAGATTAAGAGGTCAGGGAGGAAGGTTGAGGGGGAAGCAAGTGAATGATGGATGTTAGCAAACACTCTCCCCTTCCTTGGGTAGATCATACCTTTTGGAATGATGTCATCACCTTTTGAAACCAATTATTCCAAACTGTTATGGGTGAAGGCTTTAACCAATAGTTTTTGACCACCCTATGCGTTCATCTAGTTGCAAGGGTGGTAAGGTACTCTCCCATGATTTAATTTGCAACATTGTTGTAGGTGGTGAAGTTACAACACGAGGTGCAAACTCTTTCTTGCTTGTATGGATATGTACAATGGTAGGTGGAGGTTGTGTTGAAGCTTTTATTTCCGTATAGGAACTACACGAAGAGCAAGAAGCTTCATTTGATTTTGATGTCCTTGAGCTAGGTGGAACAAATCGTTCTTTCTTTGATACCCAAACTAGCTCGGGAGTAGGTGTGTAACATTCTGTGATTTTTTTCTTTCCGCGATCTTCAATTTGTTTTGGAGCCACACGATTGAGCTCACATGGGCCTGGTGACAAGTAAGAGCACAGTTTACGTTTTGGCACCCAGATTTGATCATTTCCTTCATAGTAGCCTTGGGATTCCAATATTTTTTTAGGAATCCAACGCAACATTTTTTTATTTCTTGGGGAGAATGGGACGTCTCTTACTAAGCTCCTGTCTTTTAGCACTGGCTATGGTTGCTAAAGAAGCTTTAGGGACCCACTTGTATGTTTTCTTTGTTATATTGGGATGGGTCTTTTGTGTCTCAAGCTTTATTTCAACTACATCAGTTGAAGCTCTAGAGACTTGGGCTATGGGGACATACGGTTCAACCTCTTGGACATGCAATGTTTTGGAGTATGGCTTGAGTGGCAGGGCTAAGAGTTGGTTTCTGTGTTGTGACATCCCCTGTACCCCAAACAATAGCGCATTTTGTGGCTATCATCCACGTGTGTCCTAGATTTATATGACCTCCATAGTTTCAATAGGCATGACCAAAAAGTCTTGAGCTACAACCCCATTGTCATAACTGACATAAGTGTGCCAGATTCCAAAAACGGAAGTTTTTTTCTCGTTGACACCCTTGACTTGGATAATACTCTCAGATAGAGGTGGCTTCCCTAACTGAAACCACACCCCATATGATAGCAGATTATATTTAGCACCAGTGTCCAATAAGGCGTTATATAGCACTTTTCCATAGGTGTTGTTTAGCTCAATAGGGTATCGTAGAGGTGTGTCAGAGTCCAACCAATCCTTGTCGGTTTCAACGTGGAATGTATGTGTGACTCCAAGGTTAGCCTCTCGCTTTTGCCTTATGCGTTGTTGTCGCTCCTTAGCCTCCACTTGAGCTAAGTTGTATCTTCTTCAATTCTGTTTGTGCCTTGGATGCCTTTTTTGTATGGATGGCATGTAGATTCTCTTGGCTTAAAGGATCATAGTATCTTTTAAATTTGCTCCCATTGAGGAATCCAATGGTTTCAACTCCATCAAGAGTCTCCACACATATTTCAACTTTTTCTTTTCGTTACGCACTCCATACATAAGGACTTTATCACCAACATTGATATCTTTGTTCTTCCTCCTATCTTTCTCCACAAGTGCATTTGGCACAACTAATTGCCTCTCTTCATCTAGCCTTTCAAGGATATATAATCGCTCAACTAAGGGGTTACCATCCCAATCTTCTTGAGAAGCTACTCGAAGACTAGGAACGACAAACTCCCATGGCATAACCGCTTCTTGGCCATACACCATCTTAAACGGTGTGCAGTTAATGGCAACTTTTACGATACGATAAGCCCATAGAGCTGATGTAAGCTTTAAATCCCAATCTGTGTGTTTCAAATGGTTGAGTCACTTTAATAGGATGTAAGGACATCCTGTCCTTTCGTTGTGTGATCTTGTAACATTGGCATTCATCACATCCTTTTGCAAAAAGTGATGAATCCTTAAATAAGGTTGGCCACCAATAGCTTGATTGCAACACCTTCTGGTTGTTAGTTCCCCTGAGAAATGTCCTCCGGCTATACCCATGTGGGCTTCTTTCAGTATGTATAAATACTCATCCTCACGGGCACAACGTCTAAGAATATCATCCTTCACTAGCCTGTAGAGAGTTCCTGCAATGAGAGAGTAAGGTTCACATTATTTTAACAGTTTTCGAGCTATGTCTGTACGAAGCTCTTTGGGTAGAAAACCATTAACTAGAAAGTTCACAATCTTCTCACTCCATTCAGGTATGGTTTCGACTAGGAATAGAGAAGTATCGGGCAACTCATCATCGATTCCAGTAGGGGCTTCACCATTGGGTATGCGAGACAAATGATCGCCATGACATGTCTTTTACCAGGTCTCACCACAACAGTAAAATCAAACTCAAGAAGAATTAACAACCATCGTGTAATTCTTCCCGTGGAATAAGGTTTATTTACTAGATACAACAAGGCTTGATGATCAATATAGAACACAAACTTGTTGGCCAGAAGATAGTAGCGAAATTTATTCACTGCATAAATCATACCTAAACCTTCTCGCTCTGTAGTGGTGTAGTTTCTCTCCGCATCATTCAATTGACGACTTGCAAAGCTAATGGGGTAGTCCAATTTATGTTCTCTTGGTTGAGCTAGAACACACCCAATAGCAAAGTTCGATGCATCAATATGCACATGAAAAATTACATTCCAATCGTGCACTCATAGAATAGGAGTGCTAGTCAAGGTCTTTTTCAATGACTCATAAGCATAGTCACACTCCGCAGTCCATTGGAACTCAATAAGAAGCTTGTACAAAGGACGAGCTATCTCGGCAAAGTTTAAAATAAACCGTCGGTAATAACCAACATGGCCTATGAACCTTTGAACGCCTTTATAGTTTGTAGGTGGTGGCAATTCAGCAATGGATTTAATTTTGCTCTCATCTATGGAAATCCCATTTTTGGACACTATATGCCCTAAAATGACTCCATGTTTAACCCAAAATTGGCATTTGAAAGGGTTTAAGGAGATGCGATACAATCTACACTTCTCAAACACTTTTTGTAAGCATGACAGACATTCTTTCCAAGAGGAATAAACACAAAGGTCATCTAAGAAAGCTTCACAAAACCTCCCTCAAATATTCTCTAAAAGCAGTGTTTATTAATCTTTGAAAGGTAGCAGGGGCATTGGTTAAGCCAAAGCCATAACACGAAATGCGAACACTCCAAATTCGGTTTTAAAGGCTATTTTAGCTGGTCCTCCAGTGCAAGTGTGATTTGATTGTAGCCAGAGTACCCATCTAAATAGCTATAAGCTTCCTTCCCTGCAACTCTTTCAAGCACATGTTTTGAATATGGCAAGGGGTAATGGTCCCTCCTAGTGGCGATGATAGACCGCTTTTGACGTGTACAAAGTAGCGTTTATATGCATGGTCATATGTACAAAAAGATGTAAATACATGCATTTGGGATCTTTGCAAAGTGGTTTCAAGTTCAAAAAAAGATGCAATGTGTACACATTGTGAATAGTCAGGTTCGTGCGCTAGCAGTGGAACACATGTACATGCTCGTATAGGGTATCGGGGCCTTGGATATGGTTTTAGGTGGCTTATTTTGGTTCTAGATAATGTTTTTGAGCTTTCTAGAATGTAAATAATGCAAGTGACAAGTGTGGGTACTCTCATCCCGCTGGAGAAGTTTGACACATGTGGTAACTGTCTATTTGCGGCGCCTGATCTGCGGTGATGCGTGCATCGCCCTAGAAGTGGTCAAAAGTGGAATGTGGGGATGTAGAAATGTGCTTTGGGTATCGAGGATCAAGCGTGCAAAATTTGGTGAATTTTGGAGTCCGTTTGGGGGTTTTCCTGCGAAAAATGCCCTCCGGGGGTCAAAACTGGTCAAAATAGGGCAAAAAAAGGTCAAAAAAGGGTGTGAAATGGCTTCAAATTGCCACATCACTCACGGTGCCGTGATGGTTCCAGCTGAGGGGATACTTTTGAAGAGCAATATCAACACTTTGACCCCTCTGTGTGTGGGAGGAAGCAGGGTTCCTACAGGTGGTCTAGTGCAGTCCCGTTGCGTTCCCGTCCTGTTTTCGAGTGTGTGGAGGAGTGAATGAGAGCTTTATCTCTTCAATTTTGCACTTGGGAGAGTCTATGGAAGTTCTGAGGTTTCCATGGATGTGTGTGTGCAAGGAATTTAGGGAAGAAGGTGCGGCTTTCTGCAAGACTATGTGACCCTGTATCGGTGCCATTAGGGTTGGCGCTACTCCAAAGGGTCCAACAGAGTGGAGTTTGGTGAAACTTTTGCAATGGTTTGAGAGTGGCCTTTTGTGGCTGGAGTTTTTGGTTTTTTGATGGTTTTTCTTGTATATTTTGGTCACCATCAAGTGTGATTTCAAGTGTTGATCACCTCGACTCACCTTGTAGTGTCTACGGGCAGGCAAGGGCGTCGGTCGAGGCGTTTTGGGTAGAGTTAGTTGGGGAGTTGAGGATTAATTGATGTTGTGTGTGGTTTTTTGACATTTTTTTCTTATGTGTGAGGTAACAGAATTCAAGTAAATTGAGCTTAGTGTTAGACTTGAGTTGCTCTGGGTATGTGCCAGTGTGACGGACATCTTCTTGGATGACACTCCATCATCCTATTTCATTCAATGCCCCTCTGGTGGAGCGGAAGAGAAGTTAGACATTTGTTGTGACACCTTTGAAATGTGGTTGTGCAAAATTGAGAGGTTAGCAAAATTTTTGCAACAATCCTTTGGTTCAATTGTTATGAAGAAATTAAGATGTCTTGTATGTAGAGAAGAGTGTTTGGAATTGATGTGAAAGACTTCAAATCATTGTGGAATGTACATGCATAAAGAGAGAAGCAACATTTCAAAGATTTGCCATATCAGTCTTCAAAATTGCATAATGACTCACAGAAGAGAGACAAGATTTAGGAGGGAGAAGATGTATGATGTGAAGAGTGGGACTGAAGGATATACCCCTGTATGGACAAATCGAGATAGAAGAAATCAAACCACAGTGACCGATGCAACAACGTGCCTGAATGACGTAAACCAGCAAACCATTATCCCACTTGTATTGCCCTCAAATGAGAGAGACTCAAAGAAGAAGGAAACAGAGAAGAATTTAATGAAGACCCAGAAACAAGTACAAAAAGAAACAAGGCAGAACATGGAATAAAATAGATGAGAGCTGAGAATTTTTGACAGGTTGTAGAAACAAAACTACCTAACGAAAGGTGAATGGCGCTAACAAATATTAAGAAGATAAGAAGCAAGATTTGTCATGAAGAGATGTTGCAACAAAGATTGATAGTGAATTTTAGAAAGGCTTTTTCAAGTGAGCAAATACATAAAGCATCCTAAGGATGAACCTTCAACAATCAAGAGAAATTATCCTAAAGATTCATGAGCCGCAGGAGCAGGATTGTCCAATCCAGTTATAAGTGCTAAGCACAAGGTTGTCTGCAAATCATGTCACCACATTAAGATCTGTAATCCCATGAAAGAGATGGAGTCGCAAATACGATAAGATGAGTCAGGATACATTTTGAAGAGCATGCTGGTGAGAAATTGTGAGGTCAAGAGCGAAAAGCAAAAAAGCCAAGGAGGAAGCAAGATGTGGAACACACTCCAAACACGCTTAAGCCAGAGTGGTGCAACCAAGGTGTCCAGCCAAAACAACAGGTGATAGAGTGGATCGAGTGGTGTCAAGGTCCTGATTCCGTGTTTCGGCTTCCGGTTCATTTGCATGATGCTGGTCAGTTTCATGGAATGAATTAACATAAAGAATTAATAAGGAACCAAGAGAAGATGGCCAGCTGGGAGGGGAGGCAGGGGACGAAGGCTCAAGGAAGATGCTACAATTGTGATGAAGAGGGTCATTACGCCCCTGATTGTCCTGAACCACCAAGAGAGAGAGGAGGGATATACCCCCTATATGGACGTGGTCGAGGAAGAATAGAAGAAAATAATCAAGAACGGGCACTAGAAGCACCGCCGCCGCAACAACAACCGCAACCGTTGCCTGCAAATGGAGAAGGTAGGGCTTTCAACATCATTACCCTTTGAGCATCAAGATGTGGATGTTATGGCCAATACGAGAGCTAGGATGATAGGGAGAAAGAGACAGAAGAAGAGAGGGAAACAAGAGCAAGGAAAGGAAAGGCTAAGGTAGAAGACAAACCAGAAAGTAGCAAGAGGCGACAAGAAGGAAAATTGGTCCAAAGGACTACCTCCTTGGCCAAGGTGTTGAAGACTATGATATTGCGACGACATATGAAATCAAAAGGCAAATATATCTTTTGGTCAGTTGGTGCTTTGAATGCTAAATTGAGGAGGCAGTGGACCAATGTGTTGAGTACGTGGCTTCCTTCCAAGAAGGAAAAGCGTCAAAGCATGGTGTCATCTTTGAGGGTTGGTCACCCAATGGATATGGTGCTAATAGTTGAAGCTATGCTGGGAAAGAAGACGGAAGTGCAAGCATATGTGGATGGTGGTGCCCAGGTGTGTGTCATGACCGAGGCTATCATGAAGGAAGCAGGCGTTAAGATGTCAGTGAATGCTTTGATCCATATGAGGATGGCCAACCACAAAAAGGCAAGGTGTCTTGGAATAGCTGAAGATGTGAAGATAAAAGACTTGGGGATTGAGTGCTTGGTTGATTGCTACATGATGCAAGCAGGTGAGAATGCGTATCCAATCATTTTAGGGAGGCCATTGATTATACCCTTGGTGCTAAGCAGGATTGGGGCACGGGCTTGATCACCATCCCCGACAAAGAGAAAGGAAGGACCATTGTCTACAACATGAAGACACATGAGAGCTGTACATAGCCCCTAGTAGAGATGCAAGATACGGATTCAACGGAAACCACATCATACGATAGTGATGCTTCGTCTACATCATCAGAAGAAAGTGTAGAGGAAGGCTTGATGCAATTATGTCTTGATCTTTTTGGGATAAGTGTTGAAAAGGAAGCATCGATGCATGATGTGAAGGTCAAGGAGGAGAAGGAGAGTCCAAAAGCAATTGTAGAGCCTGCCAAAGTGAATGTAAGGAGCATGCTAGGAGAGGACTTGATAGAAACAGAAAAAAGGAGTATGAAGACATGTTTACAGAGTTTCCAAAGCTATTTGCCACTGAATATACAGAGTTGCAAGGAGCTAAAGGAGTCGAGCATAAGATCAATCTAAAGAAGGTGCCAAGACAAAGGTTCAAAAGCTTAGGAGGTTGGGGGTCATTCATGAGAAGGCACTTCATGAAGAGGTGACGAAGCTTTTGGAAGCAGATTTCATCTTTCGAGTGGAGGAGTCCGAATGGTCTCTCCAGTTGTTATTGTGCCTAAGAAGAACGGAAGATTTAGGATATGTGTTGATTTCAAACCTTTGAATGCTGCCACAAAAAGGAATCATTACCCACTATCCTTTCTAGATGAAATCCTCAATCAGGTTGCAGGTCATGAATGTTACTCAATCATGGATGGGTTTTCTGGCTACTTTCAGATCTTGATAGCAATTGAAGATCGATTGAAGACGACCTTCATTACTCCTTGGGGTTGTTTTGCCTACAAAAGAATGCCTTTTGGGCTGGTTAATGCATATGCTACCTTCCACGGATGGATGAATAGAGTGTTTTGTCCCTACTTGGGTAAGTTCATTCGTGTTTTCATGGATGACATTGGGGTGTTATAGCTCAAGGGTCACACATTTGGAGAAGTTGAGGTTGAGTTTTGAAAGGCTTCAATAAGAGGGTGGGCAACTCAACCCAAAGAAGTGTAAGTTTGCTCATTCCAGAGTCCATTTGCTAGGACATGTGGTTTCGCAAAATGGAATAGAAGCTGACCCAGAGAAAGTTAAGGCTTTATTGCTTATGGATCCACCGAGCAACACAAAGGATTTGGCATCATTTGTGCATAAGCTCAGGTACTTGTCACGTTTTTTCTGGATGCTATGTCAGTATGTGTATCCTCTCCAGAAATTGAGTCAAAGAGTTCAAGGTTTGAATGGAATGCAGACATGCAACGGGCTTTTGATGGCATCAAGGAGGTATTGTGTGCTTTACCAACAGTGAGTCCTTCCGACTTGCAGTCGATTTTCTATGTATCTATTAGTGTGGGGTTAGTAGATTTTGGGTCGGTTCTCTTACAAAAGCAAGGAAGGAACTTCAAGCCAGTTTATTTTTGATAGCAAGATGAAGAATGTAAGCAAGTTCTCCTATACGAAATGGAACAGTGGGTATTTGCCTTGGTTCTTGCATGTCAAAGGTTTAAAACCTATTTGTTGCCCCAAAAGTTCTATGTGCTCACCACATCGAATCTTTTGCCGGATGTAGTACAACATTTGAAGCCTAGTAAGCGCATCTTAAAGTGGACTTTGGAGCTTCAAGAGTATGAGTTTGAGTTTAAAGTGGATCATTTTGTTAAAGCTCACTTGGCAGACATGGTGGTACTTAAGGGGGGCGAGCTTCCATCTTACCCAAGGGTTGACAAGGATGATCATGAAGAGGAAGTAGATATTACAGATGCGTATACATTGATGTTTGATGGTGCATACAGGAAAGTTCTTCAAAAGGAAAGTGGTGGGGTAGTCATTAAGAACCCAAAAGGCGATGTAATCTTTTCTAGAGCTTACAATCTTGATGAAGCTGAAAGTAACAATGAGGCCGAGTACCTCATGCTTTTCCTTGGGTTGAAGCAGTGTGTTGAGTTTGGACTGAAGAGGGTCATTGCAAAAGGGGATGCATTGCTAGTCATGAATCAGTTGCTTGGTTTGTGGAATGTTAAGAAAGACAATTTAAAGAAGTGGTTCTATGGCATCAAGAAGCTTTTGTATGAGTTTGAGAAGATACAGCTTAAGCATGTTCCTCGTGAGCAGAATAAAGAAGCTGATGAGATGGCTAGGGACAAGTTGGATGCCTTGGTAGCTCCTTTAAAGGTCAAGGAAGCCTTGTATGCAGGAAGGGAATCATTGCAAGATGTAGAAGTATTTCTTGGTAAAGGGCAATGTCTAGAGGGCATGTCAAAGGTTCGGCGTAAGAGAATAGTTGCAAAAGCAAGAAACTACACATTAATAGGTGAGGATGTCATGCTTTATGGCAAGGATAGCATTTTGAGAAAAGTGCCGTACAAAGAAGAGATAGGCTTGATTTTGGAGCACTGCCATGAAGAAACAGGCCATCAAGGCAAGGATCAGGTTGTCTTTCGTGTTTTGAGAGCAGGTTACTGTTGGCCCTCTATGATGAGAGATGCTTATTTTGGTGGAAGTCATGTCATGAATGCCAAGTGTTTGCAAATCGGAAGCTTTTGGCTGAGCCTCAGAAAGCTATAATGTCTTTTGATGCATTTGCAAAATGGGGAGTAGATGCTGTAGGTCCAATGCCAAGGACCAACAATGGTAAAAGGTATATCCTTGTGGCTGTGGACTATTTGACAAAATGGGTGGAGGCAAGAGTAGTGAAAGATGTAACAGCAGGAAGAGTGGCCTCTTTTTTATACGAACAGGTGTGTTGCAGGTTTGGAGCTCCTATGGTTATTATTTCTGATCGTGGACCAGGGTTTTAGGGGAAAACTTGTTGCTGCTCTCATGGATAAATTGAAAATTCAACATAGGCATTCTTCTCCTTACTACCCACAATGCAATGGGTTGGTTGAGAACTGCAATGGGCAAATTGTAAGGATGCTATCAAAGTATGCTAGAGAGCATCCTAAAGAGTGGGACTTGGACTTGGAAAAGTGCTTGTGGTCTTATAGAACCGCGTATAGAGTGTCAACACAGTTTACACCATATGAAATTGTTTATGGAAAAGAAGCTCTTATGTCCATACAAGTGCAGTTGGATGCCTTGAAGTTGTTGTGCAGAATGCAAGGTGAGCATAGTGACAAGTAGCTGCAAGAAAGAATTCTTTCTCTAGAGTTGTTGCGAATGAATAGAGAGAAAGCCAGTGATTATTATCTTCAACAAGCAGAGACAAGGATGGAGAAAATGAATAAGAGGCTGCCAAAGAAAGAAATCAAAGAGGGGGATCTGGTGATGAAGTATGATTCTCGCTTGGATTTTACTTTTCAAAAGAAGTTGAGGGACAAATGGTTGGGTCCATACAGAGTGAAGCATATATTTCCTAATGGCACCTATGAGTTGGAAAAAATGTCTGGTGAACGTTTGCACTACAAAATAAATGGGTATCAGTTGAAGAAATATTTTGCGAGAGATATGGTCCCAGATGCAAATAGTCTCTTAGTTGAGCATAAATGCTCTACCTAGAGGGTGGGCAATGATGATAGACCGCTTTTGACGTGTACAAAGTAGCGTTTATATGCATGGTCATATGTACAAAAAGATGTAAATACATGCATTTGGGATCTTTGCAAAGTGGTTTCAAGTTCAAAAAAAGATGCAATGTGTACACATTGTGAATAGTCAGGTTCGTGCGCTAGCAGTGGAACACATGTACATGCCCGTATAGGGTATCGGGGCCTTGGATATGGTTTTAGGTGGCTTATTTTGGTTCTAGATAATGTTTTTGAGCTTTCTAGAATGTAAATAATGCAAGTGACAAGTGTGGGTACTCTCATCCCGCTGGAGAAGTTTGACACATGTGGTAACTGTCTATTTGCGGCGCCTGATCTGCGGTGATACGTGCATCGCCCTAGAAGTGGTCAAAAGTGGAATGTGGGGATGTGGAAATGTGCTTTGGGTATCGAGGATCAAGCGTGCAAATTTGGTGAATTTTGGAGTCCGTTTGGGGGTTTTCCTGCGAAAAATGCCCTCCGGGGGTCAAAACTGGCCAAAATAGGGCCAAAAAAGGTCAAAAAAGGTGTGAAATGGCTTCAAATTGCCACATCACTCACGGTGCCGTGATGGTTCCAGCTGAGGGGGTACTTTTGAAGAGCAATATCAACACTTTGACCCCTCTGTGTGTGGGAGGAAGCAAGGTTCCTACAGGTGGTCTAGTGCAGTCCCGTTGCGTTCCTGTCCTGTTTTCGAGTGTGTGGAGGAGTGAATGAGAGCTTTCTCTCTTCAATTTTGCACTTGGGAGAGCCTATGGAAGTTCTGAGGTTTCCATGGATGTGTGTGTGCAAGGAATTGAGGGAAGAAGGTGCGGCTTTCTGCAAGACTATGTGACCTTGTATCGGTGCCATTAGGGTTGGCGCTACTCCAAAGAGTCTAACAGAGTGGAGTTTGGTGAAACTTTTGCAATGGTTTGAGAGTGGCCTTTTTTGGCTGGAGTTTTTGGTTTTTTGATGGTTTTTCTTGTATATTTGGTCACCATCAAGCGTGATTTCAAGTGTTGATCACTTCGACTCACCTTGTAGTGTCTACGGGCAGGCAAGGGCTTGTAGGTCGAGGCGTTTGGAGTTTGAATTGAGCTTGTGGGTAGAGTTTTTAGGGAGCTTTTGAGTGGTAGTGAGTGAGGTGAGGAATTCAAGTAAATTCCTTGTGTTGTGTTGAGTTGTCTGGGTGTGTGAGTGTGCGCACGACATCTTTTGCTCCATCAGCGGCATTGACCTTCTTGAGATCCACTCACACTGTGAGTTTCGCATTCTTCTTTGGCACAATCAATATTGGAGACACCCATTCTGAATGCTCAATAGGGTATATGAAACCGCATTCCACAAGCTTTTCAATCTCTTTTTGAACGATTTTTGCATATTTAGGATTCATTGGGTAGGGTCGTTGCTAAACTGGTTTAGCCATGCTATTCATGGGGATTGTGTGTTGCACCACGGAAGGTGGAACACCTTTCATATCATGATATGTCCAGGCAAATATATCCCTGAATTCCTTGAGAAGTTCTTTAAGTACACACTCCTCAGTCTCCGTGAGATCTTGGGCAATGAAAACAGGTTTAGACTCTTCTCTTGGGTCTGCTAACTCTATTTCCTTAACTATCGCTGGACCGTCACAGACTCCATTGCTCCCATCGATAGGTTTTCTTTGAGCCTTTGTATACACAACCTTACGTTCCTCCGTGGTATAGCATTTGAAATGTTCAGGTGTAGGGTGTAAGTTTGTGGGGTCCTGTTGTTTTGTGGACTCTGATTTCACTTCCGATTCCTTTTGTTGTTGAGCTAAGTCTCGATTTTGTCGTCTCCTTACATTACAGCTCAACTTTGGCTTCTCTGTAGCCTCTAGTTGTGCGATGTCAATGGGTTGTGGACTACACCACATAATGCTTTGAAGGTATTCACCCCACTGATCTACCAACATTCGATGAGCATCACATGCCCCTATATAATTAAGCCATTCTGTGATAGATTTCTTTTCATTTATTCTAGCACGCATATTTGCTCGATATCGTCGCCTCTTATATCTCTTACTCTTCTTGTTTAATTCTCGATTACGGCCGATCTCTAGTGAGAATAGTCACTAGATGAATCACTTCTTGTGTCTTCTGCTCCCTTGGATAGATTTTCATCTAGGGTACCACTGGCCCTTGAATGGTTTGTCCCCACATTTGCATTAAGATTTAACTCAGATTCTTTATCCTCAGAGTCAATTTCAATTGATGATTCTGACCCCAAATCATGTGGGCTATAGTCTTGTGAGGCGCTACTGGTTCCAATGCCAGTAAAACCTTCATCTTGTAGGTTATCAGAAGCTATATGCATTGCTTCTAGCATATTTAAGGGTACAAGTGGTGGCATTTCATCCCCCTCAAGTGTTACCCAGGTCGTCCCCCTATTTCCCCAAGTGTCTATGGTTGCTGCTAGGTGGACCCAATCCACATTGTCCAACTCAGTCATCCCAGGTAGTACATCCATATAAGGAGAATCTTCTCCAACATCAGTGTCCGCTTTACACGTGTAACAATACTGTAATGGGGCTGAGTGAACTGTGGTGTCAGATCTATGATCAATTATAAACTTGTTTCCTAGAGGATGTGCTCGACCAGTCACAAGATCCACTCGAATGACAGAATCTTGGAACTGCAAGTAGTCCTGATTTTTAGACCAGTCACAAACCATTTTTGCTTCCCTCATGAAAGGACGTCCTAAGATCATCTCCGATGCCATTTTTGAGAAATCCATAACAATAAAGGTGATCCTTATTTTATGTCCAAAGACCTTGATCTTGACATCTTCTAGCATCCCAATAGGTTTAACAATAGAACCATTGGCCATCTTCACACTACTATGGTTGTGGTCTCAAGGTGAGGTCTTCCCATAGTTTCCTAGCAATTTTTAGTCACAATGCTAACCCCAGTGCCACCATCAAGGATTCCCTTCACAGTTAATCCCTTAGTAGTGATTGGTATGGTCGCATTGGATTCATCACCCTCAAAGTATTGTCCCAACTTGTTAACAGGTATTTCTATAACAAGGTTCTCATCTAGGTTGGGTTGTGGATCTAAGTGTTCCTCCTCTATCGACATCTCCCCAGCTCCCTCCATGTGTGGAAATTGTGGTAGCCCAAACTTTAGTTCTCCATTGAGGAAGGCTCAAAGAGCTTAGACTAGCTCAGGGCCTTTATATAGTTTGGACATGATGGTGGTTCTAACTTCTGAAGATATGAAATCCATCAATTTGGCAATATTTAACGGCACCTTTTGGACTTCAGTCCCTTGACGTGGGGAAGATGGGATCTCCATTTCTTCAATAGGATCAAGTAGTCCATCTGTAAACATTCTTTCCATAAAGAAGTGAGTACGCCCACTTTCCCATGACTTTACGTCACTTTCTTCTTGGATGACACTAGGTATGGCTAAGGGTCTATGGACTTGGTGAGGTTGTTGTTGCGTAGGGAACACGGTTTCTGTAATCTGGATCTGCCTAGGTGCTGGTTCTAGATCCCTTTGGGTATCTTCTACCAAACTCCTTAATTGCTTGACTCGTTCGATCTCCTCTGTAGGGTTTGGGTAAGTTCCTATCTTCTTTTTGGATCCTGTACATTGTGGCTCATGAAGATCTTCCTTGTTGGTTTCTATCTTAGTAGTCATTTTGGTCTCCATGGTTTCACTTGAATCAGAATCCTCTTCAACATCCTTCATATATACAGGGTCGTCACCAGTCCCTATGTTGTTCTTTGAACTAGGGTCTGACTTCGCTGCTTTTTGCGATCTCTTCCTTTGTGTTTTCTTCTTTTTTTGAGATTGGGCAATTGATGTTGTGTCTCTTTCCTCAAGGATATAGTTTTGTTTTTGGAGCATCTATCGTGTGAGTACGCTTACTGGTACCACAGGTGTACTTTGTGATGGATCCTCGGTAACTTCAATCAAGTTTAATGGCGTGATCTTTGGTGCATTTGGATTATTTGGACATTGGGTGTTAGCGGCTGGATACACCCAACGGAGAATGATTGCTCGACAGGATAAGGACATAGAGTGATGTTCCCATTGACTTAAGAGTTCCAGAACTTCTTTTAGAAGTGAAATTGGACCTTGTTTGACCTTTTGCCGGAGCAAAGACGGAATTAAGACTTTCCCTGTAAATTGACCAACATTCGAGAGAAGTACAGTTCCAGATTAGCAGACCTAATCAGGAACATTTGAAGTGTATAAAATACAGTAGTAGTTGAGGTTAACCCTCCAGTTATACCAATCATTACTAAGACCACCTCTAGCTGTTAAATGCTTTGATTCGATTGCCGAACTTAAATGCTTGTGTACAGGTATATTCAGAGGCAAAGCAAGAAGTTGTGCGGAAACTGATCGTTCGCCAGGTGCGTGGTTGGATTTGTGATAAATTGTATTTGTAAGTTTGATGAACCTAAGATCAGGAAGACACATTCTTAGAGATCAAAAGGTGGCAGGTGATCAGGGTAGCTTAGTGTCCACCGAGGAGAGGGTAACTCAAGCAAGGCTAGATCCACTAGCACCGATCATTGAGGAGGGTAGTGATACCGACACTTCATCCGCCGATAAGTCCTTCTTCATGATGGGTAGTCAACAACCAGGAGGTTTCTCCGATGAGAGACCAATGCTAGGAGGAAGCACCTCCCAAAATCCTTTGAACGATACCAAGTTCACTATAATCTTCTTAGAAGGAACAAACTCGAGGGGAGCCCTAGTTTATTCTGACTATCGAGGACGCAAGTGTATTTGTATTGAAGAAAGACCTGTTCAGAGACTGGAGATAATTCGATTCTATGATGATGGAGATAGATTCCGAGACGAAAAGGGGAACCACTATCTGATAGTCAGTAACCCTGAGGATTACAATAGATATGGAGATAACGTGGCAAAAGGAAAAATGGTTTCGAAAACTCAAGAACCACCTCCAAACATTGGTCGCCCTGGAGCTCTTTTTATGTATGATAAGTAAAAAACCAGAGTTTCTACTTATAATGTGAATGTGGGAATTTACAAGCACGAGAGCGAGGGAGTACTCTCTTTATTTCGATGCAAAGAACCCTACCCAAACGAATTAAACAAAGACAAGGTTCTTTACTTATTCTCTTATGAAATTTCTACGAGGAAGGATATCATTTTTGTTGATAGGTACGGGCGAGAATACAAACGTATTCTCCCAGAGGAGGTAGAAAAGGAAACACTTCCAGAGACATCAAGATATGCCCCCGAAGAAGTGCCAAGGGTCACCTACACCCCTAGCAAATCGACAAATCCATTTTTAGAAGAGTATGACACGACCTCACATTCTAACCAACAACAGACGTTCAACTAATAGAACCAACAAGCAACCCAACCATCATTGAGGGCATGGATTTGACAAAGTGCGACATTAGAACAAGAACAAAATTGAGATGGTTATCGAGCTGCACGAGGTCTAAGGGATTTACAAGAACCACCACTCTATTCAGGGTATCAAGGCGAGAGTAAGCCAAAAAACCAAGGCCTGTAAGACAACCCATAGAACGAGTTCGAAGAGATGAACCATCTCTTGCAAAAACCGTCAGAAATCATGGCTTAGGAGCACCTATGGGAGAGGAACCCTCCCACTACCAAAGGCCAAAGGAGGTATATCGATTGGGACGAGGAGAACCAATGATGAGATTTGTAGACCATCGTAGAATTAGACCTTCTCAGGTGCAAAAATGGGTAAACAAGAAATACACGGGAAACAGAGATCCTAGGGATCATGTAGTAGCTTTTGTGCGTGTAATTAGAGTTGAAGAGGTGTTAGACTTCCCTACCCAATTTGCAGGATTTGGACTGACCCTAGAGGAGGATGCTGCTACTTGATTTGAATCTGTGGAGCGTAGAGACTTTGAGTCTATGGAGGAGGTGTTTGATGAGTTTATTGAGGAATTCTCACAAAGGGGGATAGCTCATAATACAGTCTCACAAATCTATAAATTCAAACAAAAAGAAGGGGAGTCTGTGCGAAAGGAAGCCCTACGACTAAAAAGATATCTTCAGTTCTGCCCTGTGGAAGAATTGCCAACTCAGTCCAGACTTATGCTGATATTTATTCAAGGACTATGGAATGCAGATCTCCAGAAGGACTTACATATGAAGAGGAGCACGACGTTAAATGAGTTAACTAAGGAAGCTCTTTACCTTGTAGACAATTGCGCGGTCTACAAGGAGGTTGAATTCAAGGATCTTGATGACGATTCATCCTCACAACAAAGTGGAAGCAACTCCGCTAAGACAACACCAAAAGCAAAAATAGGTGTAAGCCAGGAGAAACTTGTAGAAGAAGTGCTAAAAAAGATTAACCTGTATGCAAAACCTTAGGCTAAACAGCCAAAGTGGTCTGCTATTGAACAAAAATAGACAAACCATGTGACGGAGGAATGTTATTATAACAAGGGATATGTGAGAGAACAACCGTATGCTCCCAGGCTCAGGTAGCATCTCCTCAACTTCCACCGATGCCTAGGTATTAAGCAGGAGGAAACCTACCAGGACCTGTAGGTGCGGCATAAGATACACACCAACCGTAAACGAACCAGAAGAGAAGGATTTGGTGCCTATGCATGCTTATTACAAAGATTCCAATGGATATGCGGAAAATCCTGTCTATTATCCACCGGAAGAACCCCCAACGCCATAACCTTGGAGCATGATGGGAAGTGCAGGACCACCAACAGCTGCACAGGCAGCAGGAGAAGGAAGATATAGCTTGGATGAATGAACATTGTTGTTCATAGCCAACGGAGGCATGGGCGGACAGAGACATGCATACCAACAAAGAGGAGCTCAAGGAGTACCTCAACAGCCTAAGGGACCTATTCAGGCAGTGACACGAGCCCAAGCTCAAAGAATGACGAATGAACCCATAATTGAAGAGACAAACGCTGATGCCCCAAGTTTAGAAATGAAAAATTAGAGAAGCACTTGGAAAGCTAGAAAGGCGCATATGAAAGCCAGGAGAGAACGAGAGCAAACGGCTCTATCCAAGGAGTTAAAACACACAAAGGATAGATTATAGCTGTTACAGGATCTAACTAGTCTCAGCTCACACAGTGCGGCAACCATAGCACCCAAGGAAATAGCGGAACCCAAAAGTGCAGGATAAGGAGGATCATTGTTGGCAGAAAAGGTAAATGAGCAGCTAGACGCACTTCTAAAAGCATACGAAGCTAGACTCAAAAAGAACCAAACCCAAGAGCAAAGATGGATGAATTATCCATATACCGAAATAGAAAAATAGAGGTTGGAAATGTGTCGAAAGATGATTGAAACAACCCAATCCTTGATAGAAAACCCGCTTGGTAAACTTGCAAGTTGGCACGAAGTACCAGCTCCAACCCCTATCAAACCAACTTTAGAGAAATAAGTAGACATGAAGGAGGGACTCACGACTGCCTCTGAGTCTAGGAGAGAACCTATCACAGTGCCAAATACAACAGATGAGACAATTGATGGTATTTAGCTTAAAACATTGGTAGAAATGGGTAAGGATTGTAACGGTCTAGATGACCTCTGGAAGAAAATCCGTGATGCCAACGAAGATAACAGGGTGAGTTACCAACTGAATAGCAAGAGAAAGGAGAAAAATGAGATCTTACCTCCCATTGAATAATTTGATGCAAGATCACAATTGAACTTTGATATGCATTCACAAGGGGGAGACCAGGGATCAATTAGTTCGGGGCACAGCCAACCAGACTTGCTAAAAACTCTACCCTCTTACCTAGGGGAGTATGAAGCCAAGTCTGAGGTGAGAGCAATCCCATCTCAAAGACTTTATTCTAACATAATGATGGATTCACAAGGGTTGATTGAGTTATTGTCCACCCCTGTGGCATGCACAATCACTTTAGCCGAACTCCTAAGGCTACGGCCAAACATGTGGACCACCGTAGACAAATGTTTAGAAAAATTTGGAGTAAAAGACCCCACCTCGAAGCTTCAAGAAGGGATCAAAGAATTGGACAAGCCTCAACTAAACACTAGGCCAGTACCTTCAAACAAGGTTTGAGAATATTGCGAGGGAGAAGATGGAAATACCACACTAGTAGTAGAATTCCAAGGAGTAGTTTCCAAAGCTATTCTTGACAGTGGAGCAGGAGTCGCTATCGCCACCAAGGAAATCTGAAAAAAATGGGAAAAACCGGCTTTGAGAGCTATCAGAAAGAAATTGCAACTGGTAGATGGGTTAATGGAAAAGCCTCTAGGACTTTTAGAAAAGTAATTGTCACCTTGTGCGGAATAGAGTATGAGCATACATTTGCAATAGTCGATTTTAACAAAAAGAACAATTACAAGATCATCTTGGGAAGACCGTTCATGAGACAATTAAAGATGGTCCAGGATTGGGGTTACAACCACCTATACCTCAGACATGGCGAGACTACAACCAAAATACACCTAAAAGACCATAGTTACAAAGATGTGAACCAGACACCAGTGGAAGAGTTTGATTCAGCTACATTGGCAGGGTCCGAACTCCAAGCATGATTAGGGCAAAAAAAAAGAGATTTGGATGTGCGAAGCTTCACATTGTGGGAGCTTTAAAAGACAGGAATGCGTCTTACAAAGATCTATTGAGGACAAGAATTATATTCGGGAACCTTTTCCTAAAGATACCTTAGAACCTCTGGAATGGGAACACATACTAGCAACATTGGATGTTTATACCATTACAGATAGCCCAACAACAAAATTTTGCGATAAGAACGGCTATGATGTGCTATCCTATTACATGGTAAGCCTTATACCAGCAAAAGATGAGAATGTAGAACCACTAGAACAAGAAGAGTTTTATGACTCCTCTGAGCATCTGGAGGTAAATAACGACGCAGATAACGAGTGTTCAGACAGCTCAAGCGAGCGTGGGGAGAAAACAATGAATATCAAGTTTTATGATTTTGCCAATCAACACCCTAGACGCCAGGAATGATATAGAAAAAAAAGAGCAAAAAACAAAATTAGAGAGAACCTGATGCCCAAGATAAAAGATAAAACTCACTATCTAATGATTGTCAAAGCAGAGGATTGTGTAAAAGACCAAATATCATGAAGATTCTCAAAAGTTCGAAGGGAAGGAACGCAAGAGGAAATAAAATAGGTACGGAAGGCTAAAACAGAAACAAAATCAAAAAAATCTCAACAATCAAAACAAGAAAAAACAAAAGACCCAGAGTGGACCAAAATGGAGCGTAAAAAAAATACCAAGAAATACCAAGAACTAAAGGTTGTTACGAGAGGTATGGACTACTGAGGAAGAAAGTGATGGTAAGGAGGAGTCAGAAAAAGGAAACATGAATGTACCATCCCACTATCGAAAATTCACCATCTAGGACAGAAAAATCATAATGACACCACCAGTCAGGGAAAGAATAAACCAAGAATCTTAGGATGGGCTGAAAAATGCAAAACGGATAGACCTTGCTGCGCCAGGTGAAAAGCCTTAGCCGGCGGTCTATATAACAACTGATTTAGAGCCTGAGGAAGAAGAACTGCTAACACAACTTCTCAAGAAGTATAAAGATGTGTTTGCATGGTCCTACAAAGACCTCAAAGGAGTTGATCCATCGATATGCCAACATACAATTCCGTTGAAATCAAATGCCAAACCTAGCAAACAATGTCCTTACACATATAATGACACATTTTCTAAACGAATCAAAGAGGAGATTGACAAGTTGATGGATGCTGAATTCATCTATGAAATTGAACATACATATTGGGTGTCACCCATTGTGGTTGTCCCCAAAAAGAACGAAAAGCTGCGTGTGTGTGTGAACCTCAAAAAAGTAAATACAACCACCATAAGGGATAATTATCCCTTGCTGATCACAGAACATGTACTTGAGAGGATGGTTGGGAAACAGGCTTATTCCTTTCTAGATAAGTTTTCAGGGTATAACCAACTAGCACTGTGCAATAGAGGATCAACACAAAATAGCGTTTGCCACAGAATGGGAAATATATGCGTATAGAGTTATGCCTTTTGGCTTAACCAATGTCCCAGCTACCTTCCAAAGGTTAATGACTCATGCGTTCAAAGAATATCTGAAAATATTCTGAGAAATATATATGGATGATCTTTGCTTCCACTCTCTTCTACAAGAAGAACATATTGACCATTTACAAAAGGTATTTGAGAAGTGCAGAACATATCGAATCTGTCTTAACCCAAAAAAGTGCATTTTTAAGGTTAGGCAAGGCCGCATCTTAGGACATATTGTTTCAAGAAATGGCATAACCACTGACCTAGACAAAATCAGAGTCATAGTAGACTTGCCCAAGCCTACTAATGCCAAACAAGTACAATCCTTCATGGGACACTGCGGATATTATCGAAGATTCATATATATGTATGCAATCATTGCACAACCTCTGTATCGCTTATTAGTCAGTTTCGATTGGACTGAGGAGTATGAAACTTCATTCCAAGAGCTTAAGGAAAACCTTGTATCAGCACCTGTACTTAAAGCACCAGATTGGAAAAAGATATTCCATGTTCACATTGATGCATCTGCATATGCAATTGGGAGTATTCTGGCTCAACCTGGAGATGGAACAATGGATTTCCTAGTTTGTTATGCGAGCAGACAGCTAAATAGTGCAGAAAAAAACTACACAACCACTGAAACAGAGGGGTTAGGAATGATTTATGCTGTAAATAAATTTTGGTATTATTTGATCGCAAACAAATTTGTATTCTTCAGAGATCATGAAGCTCTTTTACATCTAGTAAATAAACCATGCAATACTGGACGAATTGTACGTTGGATTATTATATTGCTAGAATTTGATTTTACAGTCGTGTTCAAAAAGGGTAAAACTCATCTACGGACGGATCATCTTTCAAGGTTGCAAAATGGGAAAGCTCCTGAAGGAGTAGACGATGACGTACCTGATGCTTATCTTTTCAATATTGAAATGATACCCAAATGGTCTAAGGAAAATGTTAGCATTCTTTCCTTTGGAGATAGATTTGATAACAAGGAAGACAGATCCAAACAGTAAACAATTTGACAAACAAAAAACTTCCAGTTGATTGCAGGACGACTGTATCATCTAGGCTCGGACCAAATTCTACGATTATGTATAAATCTTGAGGAATTCAAGTGTTATCTTGAAGAAGCACATATCCAGGATTGTTCATTTCATTGTTCAACAATGAAAACACACCAAAGACTGAAACAATTAGGGGTTTATCGGCTAACTATTGATAGCCATTTTCCGGCTATTATAAATTATCATAGTGAGCTACCTCACCCTACAAAATTCACCCAAACACTATGGATATCCCTACCATTTCACTGTCTATAGGCGTGTGTGAGTTAGGGGACTTTTCCCATATTTTCTTAAAAACCCTAAATTAGCTAGTCACTGGGCTAGTTGAGTAAAAAAATAAAAATAAATAAATATTATGGCCCATTTGTGTGTAAATATTTCATTATATATGTGGCCTAAATATAGGTATTTTTATAATTATTTTGATATTTATTTAAATATTTATACCTAGGTGTGTGTTTTATTAAATTTACCTTCTTTCATCCTCTTGCACCATAAGTATATTTTTTGCCAATATCTACATACTCTAACCTCATATTTTTCCTTTCTACAAATCACTCCCACATTTTCACCCTCACCCTTGTGAAAAAAAAAATTGATTCCTACTCATTGGTCACGTTTATTATATTATTTACTTGCATACCTTTTCCTCTTTCACCCAAAATAATACAAAGAGGGACCATATCATATGATTCCAATATCTTTCCATATCCATAATTCTTCCATATTTTTATTATTATTTTTACTCATTATTCTAACACCATGTGCTCATTGAGCTAAAATCCATGAATAGTCCATACACTAGTCCCACCATGTATATATTTCTTTATTCACCAATAATCCTCCTCCATGCATGGGTCAAGGGCAACTTGGATGCTTTGTATTATGATATGACAAACGAGGGGCTCACTCTTGGATGCATTGTACAAATTCAACAAAGGAGGGGGCCACTAAAAGATTTTGCACGCATAAAAACAGGCTTTTTGGTGAGAATTTTGGCACCCATCTCCACTCCAAATTTGGAGCGGTGATCAAAAGAGAAAATGTAGCCAACGCTTTGAATAATCATCTCAAATGTTTTCATGATTTTTGGAGCTACCAACGGTGAGCTATGATTTTTTGAGTGGACCCCAGTCTGCCCACTTTTCTCACAAGTAGCCATAGTCTTCTCTCACCTCTTTCCACACTTCTACACACACACATTCCTCTCAATCCCTCACTCAAAGGGTGTTTTTCATTGCCAATTTTGTTTCCATTGTAAGAGAGTATTGTGGTGAGAGGTCTCCCACACCCTAAGACAGTGTGCGTGTGTTTTGGCAATGTTTAGCAATCACTAAGCATAGAGTGATTTTTTGTACAAGTTCTATGATAGCATCATAACGAACCATCTCCATTTGCAAGTCACAAATAAGGTATTATGCAAGATCCTTTTCTCTCTCTCTCTTCCCTTTGCTCTAGTTCTCTCTGGTCCATTTTGTGTGTGTCTTGGTGTGAGGTTGCTTGTGTGTGTTGTGTGGTGCATCTTCTTGGTTGTACCAAAATCTCTCTTGCGTCCTAGTTCGCATACCATAACTAGGTGGTGCCCCTATCTTGTTTGGGTTTGTTGGCTGTGGGTTTGTTGTTTTGTTGTGCTTGTGGTTGCCCCAGCCCCAATTGAGCAGCACGGGAGCCTTGAGGGGTGTTTAGAGGTCACCTTTCTTGTTGCTCGCCCCGGACCGCCTCAATTTTGGTGCCCCCACGGAGGACGGCTTGTGTATGTTTTGTGTAGGCTCAACCTTTAGCATAATCAAGTAGCTTGTATGAATCACAAGAATTTGTATGATCCTTTTATTCCCATTGCAAGGCAAAATGTGCTCATAATTGTTAGTACTAAGTTACAATTTCAACGAGTAATTCGTAGAATTTTGGGCCCTTGTAGGTTGGCTGAGATAAACGCTTCATTAAATCCTTATTTTGCCTCTTATTAGGAAAGACCTTAGTTTGGACGTCTTTATTTTTGTTTTGTTTTAAGAATTAGGTCATGCATAGACCATGGATAATGGCCCAGGAATAGAGGTTTTCCCCTTCCATTTCACTCCACACATTAGAGTAAACATTGCAATTAGTAGAAAAATCCATTTTCAACAACGTATGGTGTTCATGTTTGGTGCCCAAAGAGTAGGAGAAATTCTCGCGTCACCAAACCCTGTCATCCTACCTCTCATTGATTATCATAGGTCATTTGATGTGAATTTTTTATTTTGTTGTAGAATAGATTGCAATTTAGAGAATATTATTGTGTAGATCTTTTAAAGAAAGAAAAAACAAAAACACGTCACTTTGAAATCAATTCCATGGAGAACCAACGCCAAATGTCTGGATATCCTCTTTTCTTTGGAGAGCTTGGAGAGGATGCAAAATTTTTTTGGCAAATTTCAAGATGTCTTGTCGTATCAAGAGGATAGTAACTGATCAAGAACGTGTAGAAATGTTTGAGGTAGTCCTTAGGAAAGATGCTAGCACTTGGTTTGACTCTTTGCCTGAGGAAGTTAAAGGAAATTACACGAAAGTTGTCAATCATTTCAAGAGATACTTCTTTGATCCCCAAAACACTCAAAAGCTATGGCAAGACATTGTTTCTCATAAGCAAAAAGACTTAGATGACTACTACTTGTACAAGCAAGAGTTTCTACGTCTTTGGGCTGTATGGGTGAGAAATGTTGCTAACCCTCGTGATGGTGCAGAGTTCCTAAAGAAGGAGAGGTTCATAGCCGGACTCTTTTCTGACCTTAAGGTAAAAGTTGAAGCGGGTGCACCTGCTACCTTTGATGCAGCTGAAACTAAGGCTGCTGAGAAATATAGAAAACTCAAGTGCTTAAGGGAGAGGTTCCAATAGAAGGTCTGAAACCCAAAGGTAAGTCACAAACATCAACATCTAGGGAGCTTCCTGAGGTAACAGCGGAAGTGATTGATAAGTTAAATGAATCCTTAAGCAGCCTGTCAATTCACCTTGCACAAGCTGTAGGTCCAAAGGGACAAGCAAAGAAGTCAGAAGAGCGAGATCCACCACGACCTAGGAGAGTCTTGCAATGTTGGAATTGCGGAGAGTCTGGACATGGGATGTATAATTGTCCTTGGCCCCGTGGGGAGCCAGGGAGACCTAACTTGAACTACCTAGTGATGAATGCAGGTGAAGGAACTAGTCAACAACCACGGCTTCTACAAAGGCCAAATGGAGCAAGACCACCTCCATGAGGAGTGGAAGGAGTTCCGCCTTTGCCAGACCCAAATGTGCATGTGGTAGAGGTGACAAATTCCAATGAGGTTGACTTGGAAGCAAATGGCATTAAGCGTGGCCGAGGAAAAGGTAAGGAGAAAGAAGGAGTTACGTCCATGGACGAGAAAAGAAGGCAAAGGAGACCAAGGAAGTCAAGAGGACGCGACGTCGTATCAACCTCCAAGACTTCCCTCTTGGACATGGTATTGCTCCATACAACTTGTTGGAAGACATGAGAGGTAAGGGTCCTGATATCTCATGGCCTCAATTTCTTGCATTATGTCCACAAGTTCGGAGGGATTTAACAAGGGCAGTTAGCACTAGGAGAAAGGTCAAAGAGAGTGTGCCTGTTGTAAAAATTGCACAAGCTGAAATGAATGAGGACATTACACCTGTGCTAGATTGTTACATAAAAGGGATATTGGTTAGGAAAGGTCTATTGGATGGGGGTGCACAAATTTGCATCATGACTGAAGGACTCATGCAAAAACTAGGCATGCACATCCATGAGACAACTGAAATTAAAGTCAAGATGGCAAACAATAGCAAGGCTAGGTGTGTAGGCATTTGTAAAAATGTCTTTGTAGAGGCCTTTGGTATTAAGAAGGCGGTGGATTTTTACGTTATGTCGACCAAGGGAAGTGGTTATCCATTTATCCTAGGAAGACCATGGCTAATGAAAATGCAAGCTTTGCAGGATTGGGAGTGTGGAAAATTAATTTGCAGGAACGACAATCATAAGAAGGTTGTCTTTGACATGAAGGAGCAACGGCAAGAGGAGCTCCATGAAGAATCATCTCAAAGTGAGACGGAAGAAGATTGGACCAATAACACTTCAGAAGAAGAAAGTAGCGGTAGCATTACTGAAGAGGGAGTTTTCCATCGAAGTCATGGGGGTAAGGTTTAAGCCAACCAACCAAGAGACCTCTTGTCAAGGTTTGGAGGAGGTAGGTTCCCAAGAGAACCAAAAAGTGGAAGATGAAAGAATGCTAGAAGGTATGCTATCTACAACACTTACGAAGTATGAAAGAGAGGAGTTCAAATGTGTGCTAACGAAATTTCCTAGGATTTTTGCTAAGGACTACACCGATGTGCGTGGAGTGGATGTTGTTCAACACAAGATTGAGTTGAAGCCAGAGGCGAAGCCAGAGGCCACACCTAAGGCTCAAAAGCTACGAAGACTAGGAGTCATCAAGGAGCAGGCTCTACTCAAGGAGGTAAGAAAGCTTCTAGCAGCAGGTTTCATTTATCCAGTGGAGAATTCAGAGTGGGTCTCTCCCGTTGTTGTCACTCCTAAGAAAAACGAAAAGTGGAGGGTGTGTGTGGATTACCGTCCACTCAATGAGGCAACAAAAAGAGATCACTTTCCCCTCCCATTTCAGGATGAGATACTAAATGAGGTAGCTGGTCATGAGAAGTACACTGTGTGTGATGGCTACTCAGGCTAAGCTGGTCATGAGAAGTACACTATGTGTGATGGCTACTCAGGCTACTTTCAAATAGGTATCGCATTGGAAGATCAATTGAAAACAACCTTTATCACTCCTTGGGGTTGTTATGCTTTTAGAGTCATGCCATTTGGTCTGACAAATGCTCCTGCAACATTCCAACGTTTCATGAACATGGTGTTTCAAGCATTCTTTGGAAAGTCAATTAGGGTGTTCATTGATGATTTCTACATTTATAGCTCAAAATCATTGCATCTACAAAGGGTAGAAGAAGGTTTAAAGAAGCTCTACGACATGGGAGGTCAACTCAACCCCGACAAGTGCCACATAGGTGAGGATGAAGTGATCTTGCTCGGTCACAAGGTTTCCTATAAAGGCATTGAGGTGGATCCTTCAAAGGCAAAGGCTCTTATTGAGCTCCCATCACCGAAGAGTCTTAAGGAGGTCATCTCTTTCATTCAGAAGGTGAAGTATATGTCACGCTTCATTCACTTAGCCTCGGAGTTGTTTCATCCTTTGCAAAAGTTGACACAACAAGTAGAATTTGCATGGTCTGATGAGCTTGAAGAGTATTTTTGTAACATCAAAGTCATTTTTTCAGAGCTACCAACACTCATGCCTCCTTGTTGGGAGTACACATTCTTTGTTAGCTCTAGTGTTGGAAGGGAAACAATTGGTGCTGTGTTGCTACAACAAGATCCCCACAGTACCAGGATGCGACCCATCTACTTTGCTAGTAGGGTCATGAATACCTTGGAGACACGCTACACAGAAGCAGAACTCATGATGCTTTCTCTCATGTTTGCGGTGAGAAAGTTTAGATCCTACTTGCTACCAAAACCTTTTGTAATTCTCACTGTAGAAATTTTTTTTCCTTGGGTGTCATCTCAAATGAATCTTAGCACTAGGATCTCAAAGTGGATTATGGAATTGCAAGAGTTCCAAAACTCTTTCAAGTTAGAAGATAGTGTGCGTGCACAATTGGCAAGGATCCTTACTTATAGGGTACATGAGAAGGTGATTAAGGTGCCTGAAGTAAAGACCC
This sequence comes from Adiantum capillus-veneris, assembly GCF_014529385.1. NCBI lineage: Eukaryota > Viridiplantae > Streptophyta > Polypodiopsida > Polypodiales > Pteridaceae > Adiantum > Adiantum capillus-veneris. The sequence continues at coordinate 121,383,070 of NC_140936.1, read as the reverse complement.
TACCATTGCCACCACCTAAAAGTATTCCTAATGCTTTTACCTTGTTCTTTGATGGAGCTTTTAGACGAGTCATAGGAAAAGCAAGGGGAGGGTTAGTATTGCTCAACCCAAGTGGAGAGGTGGTCATGAAAGAGAAGGTCAATCTACCAGGTTCAGCTAGCAACAATGAAGCAGAATACGACACACTACTTCATGGTTTGAAGATGTGCATTGGCCAAGGTATACAACGTCTCATGGTAAAGGGAGATGCACTTCTCATTGTTAAACAGATTTTAGGCATTTGGGCATGCAAGAATGAAAGCTTAAGGACAAAGGTTCATGCCATTCGTAGGATGTTTAATCAGTTTGAAGAAGTGAAACTATATCATATTCCGAGGAAACAAAATGAAGACGCCGATTTACTTGCACAACAAGCATTTACATGTGTTGAGAAAGAAGTGCAGGTCATCATGGTGGCAGCAGTTGTCAAGCAACCGAGATACCAAGGGTTGCAGTCATTGGCTACCATTATTGGCTACATTTTGGAAGGCGAGTTTCCACAAGACTTCACTAAAGATCAGAAAAGGAGACTCATGAAGAAGGCAAGTTTCTATCTCTTCCTAGAAGGCTCCCTCTATCAAAGAGGGAAGGATCAAGTGTGCAGAAGAGTACCAACTATCGAGGAAATTCCAGCCATTCTAAAAGGTTTGCATGAAGAGGCATGTGGTGGTCATTTTGCCCAAGAATTAACTGTGAAGAAGATTTTGCTTGCGGGGTATGTTTGGCCAAGTTTGCATGTGGATGTTCAACATTGGTGTAAAAGCTGTCACAATTGTTAGATAAATGGAAATAGAAGGTTGGTGCATGGCCCGAGGCAAATAGTGCTTGCAAATGGACCCTTTGAAAAATGGGGCATTGATGCTATGGGTCCTCTGCCTAGAACAAAGAATGGTAAACTCTACATTCTAGTGGCTGTGGACTATATGACTAGGTGGGTAGAGGTTCAAAGTGTGGCAAGGGTAAATGGGAAAATAGTGAGCAGGTTTGTCTACACTAATATTTGTTGTAGATTTGGCACACCTCTAGAGATTGTTTTGGATAATGGACCAGGGTTCAAGAAGGGTTTACTCACAGAAGTTTGTGAAGAGCTTCACATTCTACATCGTCATAGCACTCCATACTACCCACAATCAAATGGTTTGGTGGAGAAGGCTAATGGTGTCATTGCAGGAATCATTAGAAAGATGGTGCAAAACAAGACAAAATTATGGGATGACTTCTTGGATGGTGCCTTGTGGGCATATCGAACCACATATAGGGAAGCCACGGAGTTCACACCATTTCACTTGGTCTATGGTCAAGAGGCTTTACACCCTATCGAGCTTAACATTCCAACAATGCGGCTTCATGGAAAAGGTGCACAAGATGATCAAGAGGTATGGATGGATCGACTTCTTACATTAGTAGAGCTTGAGTGGAAAAGAGAAGCAGCTTACGAGTGCTACAAGAGGAAAGCCACACAAGTGAAAGAAAAGCTCGACAAGAAACTGAAGGACAAAGGCATCAAGGAAGGAGAGCTTGTGCTAAGGTATGACAATCGACTTGACAATCGTTTTGATGCCAAGTTTGAAACTATATGGCAAGGGCCATACATAGTCAAGAAGGCTTTCAATTCAAGTTACTATCAGCTTATGGACTTGAATGGTAAAGAACACTCCAGGAAGGTAAACGGGTATCGCTTGAATCCCTATTTGAGTCGCCTTCTACCAAAGGATCTACCAAAGATCTGTCAAGAGGCCGCTGTCTCATGTAAGTATTGTTACATGAAGCATGAGTGTAACTCTAGCCAAAATTCTGAGGGCCCAAACAATGAAGCATGAGTGTAACTCTAGCCAAAATTCTGAGGGCCCAAACAATGAAGATCTCGTCAAGGACTCTGAAGCACTCTCTTTGGAAAAGATGCTCTATGATGGTACATGAATATACCATCATCCTGGGGGAGGGCTAATGATAGCCGTTTTTTGGCTATTCAAAATTATCATAGTGAGCTACCTCACCCTACAAAATTCACCCAAACACTATGGCTATCCCTACCGTTTCACTGTATATAGGCGTGTGTGAGTTAGGGTACTTTTTCCATATCTTCTTAAAAACCCTAAATTAGCTAGTCACTGGGCTAATTGAGTAAAAAAATAAAAAAAATAATACATATTATGGCCCATTTGTGTGTAATTATTTCATTATATATGTGGCCTAAATATAGGGATTTTTATAATTATTTTGATATTTATTTAAATATTTATACCTAGGTGTGTGTTTTATTAAATTTACCTTCTTTCATCCTCTTGCACCATAAGTATATTTTTTGCCAATATGTACATACTCTCACCTCATATTTTTCCTTTATACAAATCACTCCCACATTTTCACCCTCACCCTTGTGAAAACAAAAAATTGATTCCTACTCATTGGTCACGTTTATTATATTATTTACTTGCATACCTTTTCCTCGTTCACCCAAAATAATACAAAGAGGGACCATATCATATGATTCCAATATCTTTCCATATCCATAATTCTTCCATATTTTTATTATTATTTTTACTCATTATTCTAACACCATGTGCTCATTGAGCTAAAATCCATGAATAGTCCATACACTAGTCCCACCATGTATATATTTCTTTATTCACCAATAATCCTCCTCCATGCATGGGTCAAGGGCAACTTGGATGCTTTGTATTATGATATGACAAACGAGGGGCTCACTCTTGGATGCATTGTACAAATTCAACAAAGGAGGGGGCCACTAAAAGGCTTTGCATGCATAAAAACAGGCTTTTTGGTGAGAATTTTGGCACCCATCTCCACTCCAAATTTGGAGCGGTGGTCAAAAGAGAAAATGTAGCCCACGCTTTGAATAATCATCTCAAATGTTTTCATGATTTTTGGAGCTACCAACGGTGAGCTATGATTTTTTGAGTGGACCCCAGTCTGCCCACTTTTTTCACAAGTAGCCCATAGTCTTCTCTCACCTCTTTCCACACTTCTACACACACACATTCCTCTCAATCCCTCACTCAAACCTACACCTTCAATGGTTTCTCTCACCTTCTTCACCATTAACCTCCCCTCTTACTTCCATAGCTCTCATATGAGCTCTCCATGTACGTACACCATCTCTATGCCTCTCTCTATTATCTCCAAAGTACAGTTCCATCTTACTCCTTATATATATACATAAATTCAGCATGTGTACCATGCTTAACCTCTGCAAATCAAGAGATCTCATCAACGGAATTACCATTTTCATCACGATAATCAACCTTGGCGGCGGTGGCGTAAAGAAGGGAAGACGAAGAAGAAGATTGATAGTCATTTTGAGAACCTACACAAGTAAGTCCAAAACTTCTTCAAGCTTCACCATCACAAGGATTTTCTCACTTCATTCAACCATCCACCCCATTCTACCCATTGTAAATATTTCATTAACTTTCTAGTGATTACTAACACTAACCACTAACATACTAACACAAAATAGTATTGACCTAACCATAAAAGACACCTCACCTCAAGACATGTACAAAGTAACTCTCTCTCTCTCTCCTTACTTTAAACTTTACTTTCACCTTATCTACCATCAATAATGCTCTCTTTTGAGCCCACATCCATGACTCAAGAAGACAAAGAAGGCCCGCAATGTTTTGATATTCAAAAAAATCATAATCCTGATTTGTTAGCTTGTAAATTAGGATTTCCAATAATCTTAATGAGGGTTCTCCAACCTATAAATATGTTGAGATGTCGAGCTCTACACCTTGAGCTGGCATCCACTACGGGTCTTGGCCGCTTACGGCATTTACTCACTGGCGCGTTAGGTGACCGACACGGAGGATCTCTGCCAGTGATTCTACAGCTGGACTACACTTATAGTGCCAGCCTAGTACGCTTCTAGCAAGTTCACACTTAGTGACCGCATGTACATATGTGCTACTTTTCAGCTTTAGCACTTAGTCATTTTGTACTCTCTTTTCTGAGAAGAAGAAGAAGAAGCTTTCCATCTCTGTGTGCTTTGTGCTTGTCTTGTGTAGCTCTCTTGCATCCTCATTCTTTACATGGTATCAGAGCCTGGTGCAGGAAAGAGAGGCTAAGAGAGCAAGAGCATCACAATCCCTTCGTTCGCAATTCACAATCCCTTCGTTCGCACAAGTTTCTGAACAGGTCTCCAAAGTGCAGTATACAGAGATTTACTGTACAAGTACAGTGGTTGTGAAACGCTTGATTGTGGACACTCGTTGAGTGTAGAAAGCGTTACAGGAACCACGATAGCAGGTTCAACAGATTTGCAGGTTTTTGCAGATTGCAGCTATTTTGTCTTAGTGCTTCAAGATGTCTGATGGTTTCAGTCAGATTGTTACTGAGAAGCTTGAGAAAAATAACTACCCTGCATGGAAGTTCAGAATAACAAATGTCCTAAAAGGAAAAGGTTATTGGGACTATGTAGAAGGAGACAATGAAAAGGAACCAGAGATTCCCGAGGCAAATGCTACAGCAGAACAAAGGAAAGCTTTGAGGGACTGGCAACAAGGCCAGAGCAAAGTGATGTATTGGCTGTCTATGAGCATCACAGATGGCATGATGGGCTATCTACAGGATGCTGAAACCCCCGCCATTGCATGGAGAAACTTAGGCAGAGTGTTCGAGGTGAACACCAAGGCCAGGAAGCTTCAACTAAAGTCGGAGCTAAATTAGGTTAAGAGGAACAACCTCTCAATCAATGATTATGCCTTGAAGATCAAGAGTATCATTGAGGCTCTTGGATCTATTAAAGTCTCAGTGGAAGACGATGACATTGTCCGTGCATGCTTGGATGGTCTAGGAGATGAGTATGTACATTTTAGGTCTTCCATGAATACAAGAGACGACATCCCCGTGTTCCAAGATTTGATTTCTATGCTTATTCTTGAGGAGAAGAACCTTGACACATCTTCTTCTCATGGCAGAAATAATTCTGAACAGGCCTTCTATTCTAACTCCAACAGAGGGAGAGGTAGAGGTCGTGGTCGAGGCCCAAGGGGTTGCAGGGGCCAATTTCTGGAAGGTCAATCAAATCAAAACAATACAGGTGGCAGGGGAAACCAGTCTCAAGGCAGGGGGAGTCAAAGAGGTCGTGGTGCAGGATCAAGCAGGCAGCAACATACTCCAGATACTAGAGAATGTTGGACTTGTGGTGAAAGAGGTCACATGTCACGTGACTGTCCAAAGGGAAAAGCAAGTAGAAAGAGAGAACAGGGCAACTATGCATCTACTAGCAGAGATGCAGATGACAGCAAAAACGAGCGCATGTTTGTTATGCAACATGTAATGAATACAATGACTGCAGAGAATTCCACCCAAGATGATGTTTGGTATGTGGATTCAGGTGCCTCTAATCACATGACGTCTCGTGGAGAGTGGTTTAGAGATATGCGCAAACCAGATGTGTCAGGCTTTGTGCAGACAGGAGATGATACAGCTCACCCCATTGCTCATGTAGGGGACATACCTCTAAATACGAAGAGTGGGAAATCAAAGTACTTAGCAGATGTACTTCATGTCCCAAACATTACAAAGAATCTTGTTTCTGTTGGACAAATGGTTGAGCAGGGTTTGCAGGTTCGCTTCAATCCAAATGGCTGTTATGTAGAAGATTTCCAGAATGGCTGTAAGCTGATCACAGAGGGCAAATGTGTGGGCAGAATGTTTACGCTGAATGTAGACATGCCTGAGGTAAAAGCTGCATTATTTGCACAGGGCACAGGTGTTGTGGCTGATGTTGACATTTGGCACAAACGCATTGGCCATGTCAATGAGCAGAGATTGCGCAGCATGCAATCAAAACAGATTGTAAAAGGTTTGCCCAAATTCAAGGTGGATGGTATGCATAAAGTGTGTGCAGCATGCCAGTTTGGAAAACAGTCAAAGGGCTCATTTCCACATGAGCGCAATGTATGTAAAAAGCCACTTGAGGTGGTGCACACAGATGTTTGGGGTCCAATCGATACTTCAAGTATACATGGTTGCAGGTATTATGTCTCTTTCATTGATGACCATACAAGGAAAGTATGGGTCTACTTCATGCGTAACAAAAGTGAAGTGTTTGGTCACTTTCAAGACTTCAAAGTCATGATTGAGAAGGAGACAGATATGCAAATCAAGACATTGAGGTCAGATGGAGGGGGAGAGTACTTCTCCAATGATTTTTCAGATTTTCTGCAAATGCATGGTATACACAGGCAGTTTACATGCAGATATACTCCACAGCAGAATGGGGTCGCAGAAAGGAAAAACAGGCACATTGCAGAGGTTGCACGTGCATTGATGAATGAGAAGAACATGCCTCATCATTTCTGGGCTGAAGTTGTAAATACAGCTGTGTACATTATGAACAGGACACCTACAGCTGCGGTGCATGATGTAACACCTGAGGAAAAGTTTACAGGTACAAAACCTGATTTGGCACACTTGAAAGTGTTTGGCTGCATAGCTTACGTGCATGTACCAGATGAGTTGCGTAGGAAATTGGATCCTAAAGCAGAGAAATGTATTCTTGTGGGATATTCCCTTGAACAAAAGGGGTACAGATGCTACAATCCTACTACACGAGAATTACGAGTGAGCAGAGATGTAGTCTTTGATGAGATGAGCAGCTGGTACAGTAATGCACATGGCACTATTGGGGCTGATGTAAAAGATGATGTGGTTGTACAAAATGTGAGGCCACAGTCACAGGTTTTGAGTGGACCACAAGAGTCCTCTTCTCGTGGCTCTGTTGAGAAACCATGGAATGGTAGACTACGTACGCAGGTTACTCCACCAACAGGTACAGGGAATGTATCACGAAAAGGAAAGGAAAAGGTTGATGAACCTCCCTTTATGGTTGATGCATCATCAGGTTTTTCACATGTAGACATGGATTCAGATGGTTCTGAACAAAGTCTTGATGAGGAATTTGGAATTCCGGCTGTCAGGACACCTGGTGTAAGGAAAGTACAAGAAGATGCTAGAGGGCAAAGGAGTGACCCAAGACCGTGCAGATCTAATAGAGTCAGAAATCCAGTTCAGAAATTGACTTATGATGGGTATCTAGCGCATCACCAAGCCTACATGGCTAAGGTGATACAGGATGTGGAGCCCACATGTTTTGAGGATGCAGTTGGAAATGTGCATTGGGATGATGCAATGAATGAAGAGATGGCTGCATTGGAAGCAAATGACACATGGGAGTTGGTGCCATTGCCAAGTGGCAAGAAAGCTATTGGCTGTAAATGGGTGTATAAAACCAAGCATAAGGCTGATGGTAACATTGAGCGTCACAAGGCAAGGCTGGTCGCAAAGGGTTATGCACAGACGTATGGCATAGACTATGAGGAGACCTTTGCTCCAGTGGCAAAGATGACGGCAGTGAGAGCTGTCATAGCAGTGGCTGCATCTAGAGGATGGATTATGCATCAAATGGATGTAAAGAATGCCTTCTTGAATGGTGAGTTGCAAGAGGAAGTGTATATGGATCAGCCACCTGGTTATGTCGATCCAGGTTACCCAGATTATGTATGCAGACTTCTCAAAGCTTTGTATGGTTTGAAGCAGGGCTCTAGAGCATGGTATGACAGGATTGCCAAGTATCTTGTCAGTATTGGTTTTAGGAGAGCTCATGCTGATCATTCACTCTATGTACGTGAGAGTGATGTGGGGATTGTGGTCATTACCATATATGTAGATGACCTTATTATTGTTGGTGACAATGCTATGGAGATTGACCATGTGAAGGGTCTTCTCAAACAGGAGTTTGAAATGAAAGATTTAGGCGAGTTGCGCTACTTTCTTGGCATTGAAGTGATCAGGACTCCAGAGGGTGTATGGCTATCACAGAGACAGTATGCTTTGGACATGTTGTCAAAGTATGGTATGGCTGATTGTAAGCCAATTTCTATTCCCTTGGATGTGAATGCAAAGCTGAGTGCAGAGAAGGGTGATGTTGTTGAGGATGTCAACATGTACAGGAAGATTGTGGGTTGTCTAATCTACTTGACTATCACGAGGCCAGACTTGAGCTACACAGTAGGCTTGGAGAGTCAGTTCATGCAACTTCCGAGGAAGCCACATTTGGATGGAGTACGACGCACACTTAGGTATGTGCAAGGTACTCTTGACTACGCATTGTTCTATGTAGCAGATGCACCATTAGCATTGTATGGGTATACAGATGCAGATTGGGCAGGTAGCATTGTTGATAGGAGATCTACGAGTGGCTTCATGTTCTCTTTTGGGAGTGCTGTTGTTACTTGGAGCAGCAAAAAGCAGCCTACGGTTGCTTTATCGAGCACAGAGGCCGAGTACAGAGGTGCAGCAGTTGCGGCGTGCGAGGTAGCTTGGCTACGCACATTACTTGAGGACTTGGGAGTGCAGGTGGACCAGCAGATTTTCATCCATTGTGACAACCTTAGCAGCATGCAGTTGGCTAGGAACCCAGTGTTCCATGCCAGGACCAAACACATAGAGGTCCATTACCACTACGTTCGAGAGCGAGTGTTGGCGGGTGACATCGACTTGGCCTACATCAGCACAGAGGAGCAGATAGCGGATATCTTTACCAAGGCCCTCGGAGCCGAGAAGCTTCGACGTTTCTGGACTATGCTTGGACTCTGCGACATGCAGAGCTCGAGGGGGAGTGTTGAGATGTCGAGCTCTACACCTTGAGCTGGCATCCACTACGGGTCTTGGCCGCTTACGGCATTTACTCACTGGCGCGTTAGGTGACCGACACGGAGGATCTCTGCCAGTGATTCTACAGCTGGACTACACTTATAGTGCCAGCCTAGTACGCTTCTAGCGAGTTCACACTTAGTGACCGCATGTACATATGTGCTACTTTTCAGCTTTAGCACTTAGTCATTTTGTACTCTCTTTTCTGAGAAGAAGAAGAAGAAGCTTTCCATCTCTGTGTGCTTTGTGCTTGTCTTGTGTAGCTCTCTTGCATCCTCATTCTTTACAAAATAGGCTCCTCTCCTTCTTGTAAAATAACCTCCAACATCTCACATAGCACCCCAACACTCTATGCGTGAGGAGAGACTTAGGTGTACCAACCACTTGTGAGCTTCACTCTTGGTGTGAGAGAAGCCTTCGAGCTACACATTGCACGTGAGAGAGCGTGAGTTCCACAAATCTCAAAACCACTATTGTATATTCTCCTTCATCATCAATAAATTGAGGTTTGGTGCATCAAAGGCGTGATTCGACGATCAAATCTTCGTCCTTCCATTAGTGCAATACGGTTTGATGAATTCAAGGTGACTTGTGTATTTTGAGTTTCTATCGGTTGATCTTGATTTTAGAAAGTGTTTTAGTGTGTTTTTCATTGCCAATTTTGTTTCCATTGTAAGAGGGTATTATGGTGAGAGGTCTCCCACACCCTAAGACAGTGTGTGTGTGTTTTGGTAATGTTTAGCAATGACTAAGCATAGAGTGATTTTTTATACAAGTTCTACGATAGCATCATAATGAACCATCTCCATTTGCAAGTCACAAATAAGGTATTACGCAAGATCCTTTTCTCTCTCTCTCTCTTCCCTTTGCTCTAGCTCTCTCTGGTCCATTTTGTGTGTGTCTTGGTGTGAGGTTGCTTGTGTGTGTTGTGTGGTGCATCTTCTTGGTTGTACCAAAATCTCTCTTGCGTCCTAGTTTGCATACCATAACTAGGTGATGCCCCTATCTTGTTGGGTTTGGATGTGGATTTGTTGTTTTGTTGTGCTTGTGGTTGCCCCAGCCCCAATTGAGCAGCATGGGAGCCTTGAGGGGTGTTTAGAGGTCGCCTTTCTTGTTGCCCGCCTCGGACCGTCTCCCTATGTATGCTGACACACATGATTATGCTAACAATTGTACTATATGTAGTGCCAAATGGTCGGTGGATCACGCGACATTGTTTCAAGTAAACATTGCACCTGCATGGAGTCAATATATCATTGATTTCTTAACAACAAGGACATTTCTTGAAAACATAAGAAAAAGGCGGAAAAGGGCTATAGAGTTGGAGGCTCGCGACTTTAATTTAATTGGGAATAAACTCTATAAGCGAGGAAAGGACAATCAACTTAGAATCTGTGCAAGTGAAAGTGAATACCTGCTGATTCTAGAAAACGCACATGGAGGAATAAGTGGAGGCCATTTTTCAAGCGATAAGACGACAAAAATTATCTTAACCGCGGGAATATGGTGGCCTACATTGCATATGGATGCTGAGGAGTTTGTAAAGCGTTGTGACACATCTCACGGCACCAAGGTGCAGATAAAGAGAGATGAGATGCCACTACGGCCAATGATGGGAGCAAAGGCATTTGCAAAATGGGGCATCGATTTTGTGGGGCCTATTTCACCCCTTGCATATGGCACCCATACCCAATATATAATTGTGGCTACGGACTATCTCACAAAATGGGCGGAAGCCAAGGCAACACAAAAGAAGATGCAAGAACCATTGCACAATTTATGTATGAGAATGTCTTTGTACGATACAGATTACCAATAGAAATTGTCAGTGATCGAGGAACACATTTTCTTAATGAAGTCATTGAATATATGCTAGAAGAATTCATGGTCATACATAGAAAATCTGCTCCCTATCATCCACAGGCAAATGGACAAGCTGAGGCCACAAATAAAACACTATACACTGTTCTGACTAAAATTGTATCAGAGTGAAGGACAGACTGGGATGAGCAGTTACACTCAACACTATGGGCATACAGGGTAGCTTACAAAACATCAATCGGTGACACCGTACAACATGGTGTTTGGACTAAACGCTATATTACCCATAGAGTTTTTAATTCCAACTCTACGCGTAGCAAAACACTTAGAATGGATAGGGCATGAGCTCTCTTCAAGAATAGATGATTTGAAAAGCTATATGAACTCCGATTGAGAGCTGTAGCTTTGATCTATGCTAAAAAGAGAAGACAAAAAGAGTTTTTTGACAAGCATGTGCGCACGAAAGAGTTCAAAACAGATGATTATGTACTTGTTTATACCTTAAAGCAACATGCCAAGAAACTTAAAAAGCGAAGGATGAGACCCTTTGTGATTAGTGACTTATCACAAAGTGCAGCTGGCAAACTTGCTACATTAGCAGGAGAAGAAATGCCAAATTGGATTAGTGGTTGTCGATTAAAAAAATATCATTTACCACTAACACAGGATATGCTTCAACAAATCCATCAAGAAAAAGAACGGATGAAAGAGAAACAGAGGGTACGAGAAGAGGCCCAAGCATAAGCAAAAGAACGCATTGCAAAAAGATGACTTCTACGACAACAACAACAATGTGGATCACCGTTGCGAATAAATGCTATTCGACTAAAGAATTTTGGTGAAGACACAGTGGAGCCAATAATTGTAGTCAAAGTGGGTAGCAATCAAGTTGAATTGACGGCCTTGCTTGATTCTGGAGCTCAAGAAAATGTGATCTCTTACAAATTATACAAACAGCTCAAGACCAAAGATCAACTATATCCTACTCCACAAGTGCTAGAAAGTAGTACATCACATTCGCTAAAAACATTGGGCTGGACTATATTGCATATACAAATACATCAATATATTTACCCACACAAGTTTTATGTGGTTGAGGATGAAAGCACACTACACCCCATGTTGTTGGGACAACCTTGGCAAAAAGAGTATAATGTGCAGATATCAAAATTCAGCATGCACAAGAACAACAGGTGGTAGCCTTTGCTCAACAACCCCGAAAGAACCAGATGGCAGCAACACGATCACTAGATAAAGAGCCAAAAGGATGGGTGCCACTAAAGAACAACACTATACCCATGGCAACCAAACTGGGAACTGCCAACCATGTTCACTCCAAACATAAAACAACAGAGACAGTAGTGCAAAGATCAAGGTTAGCTACACGTGAAAAACAAGTATGGGTGTGGAAGGATAGAGGTGACATGGCATACAAACCACAATACAACCAAAGAAGACAACACGAGAACACATTTCAACCAACAAACAAGGGGATAAAAAAGATATGGATCCCAAAGAGAATGCTCAATAACAACTTAAATGCATTTGGATCCTGAAACCAAAGCAATACGAACTCCCTTCAGTAGAAGCAACATCGGCATGCAGACACACACTACATATGAAACCGACAAAAAGATCTCTGTGGATGCAGATCAGCAGCACAACAATGAAAACCACGAATGTGGCCATAAACCTCCAAAAACCTCCAAAACAAAGCTACAAATGGAAAGCAAAAGAGACAAAGACTATGGCCAATTCTGCCATGACAATTCTCTCCAAGGAGACAACCATGGCCATATCGACAGTAGTGGCAAACCAAGCGACTTTTGTAAGAAAGACGATCAAACAGAGAGCTGTAGAGTTAAAACTTTTACTTGCAAATAAAATGCGCCAACCAAATCAACAACAAACAGGAAACCTTGACGTCGAATGCCAATAAGCATCTTGCTTATTTCCTCCTCTTGCACAACATTGATTTTTTCATGCATTGACCCAGTATGCATCATATAGGGCCACATTACACGGTCAAGCATTAGCACAATTTTTAACCCATGCATGGCACATACATCAGGGCGATACCTTTTCGTCCGGGAGGACTCCAACTAGGAGGGGGGGAGGCATTCTCAAATGCGGACCCAATGGAAAAAAGAGCAAAAAAGGGGCATGTTTTTTGACTATTTTTAGAGGGTTGTCGTTTGATTGCAAAATTTTCTAAACTAACCTAAGTACATATGCCCTTATACAACATGAATCTACAAGTATATGGGGCCAAACACCAAATCAAGCCCCTAGGTGTGTGTGTATAGGTAAAAATAGCCATTTTTCGGGCAAAATATTGGTAAAACGGACAAATCCGGCCATAAAAATTGCATGTGAGTGTAGATAGTGTTTTGCGGTGATGTTTTTGAGTTATTATGATTTTTGGAGATTTTTTGGGATTAATTTGCTATTTTATTTTTAATTTTACTAATTATCTGCAGAAAAACTTCAAAAATACAAAAAGTAGGTGAACTACGGTCGTAATGAGAAACAAAAAATATGGGGATAATCAGTGACTATAGGACAACCTATGGTACAATGGGGGTGCAATTATGTGAATGGAGCGGAAAGCGTGTTTTGGCCAGATTCTGACCGAAACGTCAAATTTCTCGGGAACTGGGCAAATGGAGTCTAAATCAAGAATTTTTCGAGCCTAAACCGCATTTCGCAAGAAGTTGGGAACAAATGTCAAATTTCATGGAAAGTGGTTCGGGGACCCCCATTATAAGATTTTTTCACTTCATTTAAAGCTCATTTCTACTATTGCCTTCTTGAGAGAGAGCTCTTGCCACCTAGAGCGAACTGGACTTCCAGCTGCTTCTACGACATGCACGACCACCCGACAGGCTCCAGACATGAGAGGTAGGCTCACCACCTTGAGCTTTTCGCGTATGTTTGATGTTTTGTCACGAAAACTAGCGTAGGGTTCACACGGGAAACGGGCAGTAGAGACCTACAAGTAGAGGTGACCACCTAACGGCTAACCCAAAAGCAATAAGGATTTATCGATGGCTTACCCTAGCATAGGAGACCACTCTTGGATGCCCAAAGGCGGCGGAAAACCATTGGGAAAAACCCTAACTTATAGAGCCCTGCAAGAGCCCACCAAATGGTAAATCGGTGGAAAGACGCCCAAATGCTACCAAAACTCATGGGTAGGAGCATCTTGACATGCTCTTCAAGGCTATATAGCCCACATGGCCATAAGGTGACTCGAAGCGGCACTAAGCTTCAGCTCTCACGGCCAAACCGCATGTCCGTTTGCCACCAAACTTCACGAGCGGCTTTCCTAAACTATCAACAACCAAGTCCTATGGTGGTAGACCACCACAAGTCATCGATGACATGTAAACGCAACCACGGGCACTTCCAGAGCGAAAAATTGCCAAACGGAGCTCCGGTGAAGCCAAGGTAAAAAAAAACCATATGGCAAGGATCCCCAAGGAACCGGGAAGCTATGGAAACTAACATCAAGAAATTTCATCGCCGAAAAGCACTCCAAGAGTCAGAAAACGGCTCAGAGGCTGTGAAAGCCAAACAGGGAGTTTCTATCTATCTATTTGACTTTTTTGTTGAAATAGGGCTTAAAAGGGACTCAGGGGGGACTCAGGGCAGGCACCAGTAGCACTTCTCATATAAATTTCATCAGGAGACATCCTACGCGTAGGATGTCTCAAGGCCATATCTGGGAACCAAACTCAACATCTCATCTCACATACAGCTTCTGAATAGCTTGTACATGCTAGTCACCAACTTTCATCACATTTGGACAAAAGTTGACCTCATACGCATCAGAAAATGGAAAGTCAGAGAATAGAGGCAATAATGGGTCCTAGACCTACCAAAACTAGTCCAAATCACATGAAACTTGCACAATATACTTATGAGCACATTGCCAAGCTAACCGTGGGGTCAGACGTGAAAATTGATGAAATAGACATCCTATGCGTAGGATGTCTAACATTAGGCAAAATTTGGACTCACAAAGGGCCCTTTAAGGAGTTTGACTTTACCTCTCTCTACCAAAACGGGTGCATGGATAAATTTTTGCAAATAAACTCTAAAGTTGGCGGAGGTTTGACAGTTAGAATGTCCTCTTCAAGTTCTATCTACTGATATATAGCACATCATGAGATTCCTCATATTTTAGAAGATTCTTTTTTTGATTCACTTAGATTCCGACAGAGTTGTCACATCATACGTGAATAAAAAAAAGAATCTTCTAAAATATGAGGAATCTCATGGCGTGCTATATATCAGTAGATGGAGCTTGAAGAGGACATTCTAACCGTCAAACCTCCACCAACTTTGGAGTTTATTTACAAAAATTTATCCATGCGCCCGTTTTGGTAGAGAGAGGTAAAGTCAAACTCCTTAAAGGGCCCCTTTGTGAGTCCAAATTTGCCTAATGATGACCTATTTGACCTCCAGTTGGTATTTTTGAGTTCTAGATGGCTTTATAACACCTTCACAAGCCCATGCATCAAATTTCAAGCCATTGTAGGGCTAAAGGCTAATTTGGTATTAATCCTCTCACTCCCTCTTGAATGGTTTTCATTCCCATTACCTTTGGCCCCCAAAATCTCCAAGATGCACTTTTTGAGCCTAAAAACACTACACATGCTCTGAACAACACCAATGCTTATCCAAATCAAAATCTAAGAGAAGGGCCATGCTCTACATGCTAAGGGCTACCCTCAGAACCAATTTCAAGTCATTTTGATAAAATAGACATCCTACGCGTAGGATGTCTCCAGTGTCATTTGGACCTTCTGTGCAAGAACTGACTTCATGGGAGCCATCAACATGGTATAAGAAGCCTATATATCAACTTTCAACTCATTTAAATATCATTTTCCACCTGTTGAGGACATCCTACCCAATTTGTGAGCCAAAAGCTTAAATCTACCAAAATTGCACTTTTTGATACCCAAACCCAATTCCAATTACATAGCCATGTTGCACAGGTCAAGGGCCACAAGCCTGCCAAGTTTCACCAAAAACAGACAAGGTAGACATCCTACGCGTAGGATGTCTACATGATTATTTTTTAGCCAAAAAGCTACTGTGAGCACATGTAGAGTTTCCCTAGTTCCTTTTGAGTTTTATTTTCAATTTTCAAGTCATTTGGATAGTCAGAACTCAGTTTATCAGCTAATATGTAAAAAACCTAGCTTTGGACTACTGAGTCCAACAGGATCCATGGCAGCCGCAAAATCACCTGCAAAGAAGAAGAGGATGACTATAAAGGACTACTTAGAAGAAGTGGAGTCTTTTGTGATCCCAGAGGGAACCCTTAAGCCCACAAGCACATGGATTCAAGATGATATGCTAGAGACGAATGCTCTGAGAATCTACCAAGGAGTATTCAAAGATCCTGAGGGAAATGCAGTGGAGCTACCCATGATACCACGAGAGCTCAATG
This sequence comes from Adiantum capillus-veneris, assembly GCF_014529385.1. Taxonomy (NCBI): domain Eukaryota; kingdom Viridiplantae; phylum Streptophyta; class Polypodiopsida; order Polypodiales; family Pteridaceae; genus Adiantum; species Adiantum capillus-veneris. Next base: position 121,367,061 of record NC_140936.1, on the reverse strand, counting down.
AATTTGTCAGGAGCAAGATGGGGGATTACTTGGAGAAGCTGGATCTCCACAACTACTTTGAAGCTTTGCCTGCGGGATTGATATTAAAAGAGTGTGGGAATTTGTCACCACAATCAAAGAAGATGGAGTGGCCCGAGTCACCGATCTGCAAGGCAAGCCTGATACAATGATTGTCATCATAGAGAAGGTGGTGGTAGCGCACTTGACATCTCAAACGAAGGAGACAATGTGACAAAGAGGTCAGATAAAGTCAAGGTTTACTCGGAAAAGAAGAATAACTACACATTTGAAGATATTGCAAACCCGAAGGTGGCTATCATGAGCCAACTATACAATCAATACTTCCACATGTCTACAAAGCGGCCACAGAAATACAGGATGCTACCTGGAGCCATTGCCACCACTTTCACCTGGGAAATGCAAAACAGCAAACCAAAAGAGATAAATTATGCTGCTTACATCCACGACAATCTTGTGAAGATGGGGAACAAAAATCCCACCTATATTGTACCTGGTGAGCTGATAACAAAATTTGTCTATAGAGCATTGCACGCCAAAGGAAACTGGCCTCTACCTCCCTCATAAAATGATTGGCTAAAGCTGAAAGAAGACAAAGAAGAAGAACCTCCCAAAGCACCCAGGGTAGCCACATGGTTGAAGTGCCAGTTAGAGACTGTACTAGAAGAGCCGCTAGAGTCAAAGAAGGGAAAGAAATAAAATCTACAAGTGCCAATCAAGGAAACCAAGTCACAGAAAGCGGCGCGGCCAGAAAGACTGATGGAAAGTTTCAAAGCCGAGAGAGCACTCAAAGGGGATTTGAGCGAGTTGTGGAAGCCATCCCTTGAAGCCATGTCAGGATCATCTTGAAGGGTTCACCGGGATCGGTTCGAAGATTATATCAAAAACTTTGAGATCTTAGATGCTACGGCGGAGAATATCCCGAATATCCATTTACAGAAGAAGAAGTGGACGAAGTGAGACGGCAGCTGCTAGAAGAGCAGGAAGGCCAAGAAAGAGAGAGAAAAACCAAGGCGAATTGGGATTTCAAGAAGAAGCCACCAACTCCACCATCAAGAAGAAGCCACCAACTCCACCGTCAAGCCGGGAATCCAGCCCACCCCCATCACACCACCTGTTAAGTATGGAGCCTGATTTAACCTTGTAATTTTCTGTGGTAAAAGCGCACATTTGTAAGGCCCCCATTATGAGGAGAAGCCATTGTGCGTGAAGGAAAATCACTCACCGGACAAAATTTTCACGGACAAGAATCAGGGGCAACTTTAAAGGCCTCGGGGGCGGAGGCCCGAGACTTTTTTTCGCCGGAATATTATTTTTCATCGGAATATTATGGCGGATGGTGGCCGGAAAGTGGTTGGGAAAACAAACGGTTGGTTGGTTTGCCGGTGGTGGTAGTCAATGGCCGATGGACCGGTGGTCGGAAGTCAATGGCCGGTGGCCGGTGGTCGGAAGTCAATGGCGGGTGGCAGTGGCCGAATTTCAAAAGCGGACTTGTCTTCTCAAGGGCGGCCACACATGGGTGGATTGGAGGGTCCGATTTGGACTTATTCGCACAAGGGCGGCTACACATGGCTGTCTCTCATAAGAGAGGGCAGCCCTTTTGGCCTATAAAAGGAGGCCATTTCTACACACATTTCATAGTGTGAAGTTGATGCAACAAGGTGAGTGTGAGGTGGTGAGAGTGAAGCAAGGCGGGAGCTCCATTAAGGGTATAATCCCTTTGTAAAGTACTTCTTGTTTTGAAGTACTAAAGCCATTGAGTGGCTGCTTTCCCGTGGACGTAGCCCACATTGGGTGAACCACGTATATCGTGTGTACTCTCTCTCTCTCTCTCTCTACTCTATAATCTCATGTATATAAATCTGTCTCTCTCCATTATGTAATCTACTCAATTATCTATTTAGCTACGTCTTATTTCCTAACACCACCTCCTCTTAGCCCTCCACAAACCCAACAAAAAGAGGAGCTAAACAGAATTGATGAACAAAAGGATTCCAAGCAAGAGAAGAACAAGGAGTAAGAGCAAAAGGCAAAAGCTGAGACAGATGAGTAGCCAGATCCAGAAGAAAGAAACTTTAGAATATTCTTGATCTACTAGCTGCTGAGTACTCTCAAGAAGAGGAAGCTATTGTAGCCTTTGAGTTGGCAAGCACAAGACCCAAGGAACATATGCAGAGCCTTCGGTTAGTAGAGTTGAAAGATATGGCCATAGATCAGTGGACCTATAGCCACCAACCAATGATTGGGATGTGGTAATGCAAAAACTAACCGTGCTTAGAGCAAGATCAATGGCCATTGAGAGTGAGATTGATAATCTCAAAAGAAATGAAGTTCTTATCAAAGCTGAAGTGGACTCACTACAAAAACAGGGCCAAGAAAACATAGAGAAACAAACAAAGCTGCAAGCCAATCTGGATGCGATGTTACAGAGATGCCAAGAGATGGAACGATAGAATCAGGCAACCGAACACAAGCTTCAAAGAGCAAAAGAGGAATACAAGAAAATCAGCAAGTCACTGACAGATGTGGAGAGAGAGAGGGACAATCTGACTCTACAACTTGCTGATGAGTCGAAAGAGGTGGAAACCTTGAGGAATGCCAAAGAAAAGGCCGAGATAGAACATGAGGGAAGCCAGGATGAAGTGATCGAGCTGAAAGATCAGATGAAAGTGCAAGATCAGACCATCCAAAGGCTAAGGGCATCTCGGCCAGAGTCAGAGCTGCTAGCTCGACTGGCACAACTTCAGAAAATGCTTTGTATGAAGAACAAATGAAGGAACTCCAAAAGGAGTTGACACTAGAGAAGAGGCAAAGACTGATGCTGGCCGAGGGATCTTGCACCAGGGCCAGCCATGCAATGGAAGGCATCGGCATAGAAAATGTGTCAGATCTAGTGGACACTACCACCATGCAAGAGGACATCCTTGTGGGGCCATCACAAGAACCCCAGGATCTGACACAAGAAGAAGAAGAAAAACTACAGAAGGCACTAGAAGCGGCAATAAAAGACACGGCCAAAGAAGCATTGGAGTGGGAGCAGAGAGTGTTTAAATCTATGACCATTCAGAAGATAGATGTCAATATCATTCGGCATGAATGGCTACAACCTTCTCTCCCATATCCTCTTCTAAAGTATGAAGCTGCTACAATCAACAAACGGATAAAAGAGGAGCCAATAGTGCCATTATACAAAGCCGCTATCTCCAAACCAGAAGGAGTCAAGCTGATCATGGATTCTCAGCCCAAGTGGAGAAAGGCATGGCTCACCAAATATCCACAATATTTAATACATTTGGTAGAGGCGCCCAAAAGAATCATAGACAGCCTCAGTTTTTACCCTCTACCAAGGATACGGACATGGAAAGCACATGAGCTGTTGCAGAGAAGCATACCCACATGGCTCAATTATCCGAAGTTGCCAGGCTTGAAGGCATGAGAGAGAATGAGTGAGCAATACATGGTGAAAATCCTATTGGGCGCCATTAAATTTTTCACTGACTCGCCTGACCATCTTGCATCATGCTTAGAAAAATATGTAAAACCCTTCTGGCGGTCTTCAAAACCTTTAAACCTGGACATGCAACAGACAATATTTTTTTCTTCCAAGACACATACAGATGTGCATACGATCTGTCTGCTCAGCCTTCTCACGAGGTGATACATGCACTATATCAAAGAATTATGTTTTTGCCTTCTTATCACCTCCAGGCCTTTGAAGAAGCCTTCTATATAGGCTTCTTCACCATCAACACAGAGATATTTGGCTCGACATTACTCGCTCAGCATGCGCGATATGAGTCCCTTCTAAAGATGCATGAAAGCCTCCACTAAAGAAGCAGCTCTACTGCCATGTCGGGGACGACATGAACTAGGAGGGGGGGAGTGTTAGCGGCTAGACACACCCAACGGAGAATGATTGCTCGGTAGGATATTATTTTTTGTAATTATTCTTTAATTGAGAAAAACTGTCATTTTACCTTTGTAAATAGGGGGGCTTGCAGAAGCTTTCAGATTGTATCTCATTTTTGACATTTAGATTGAGTGGATGGTTAAATTGGAACATTAGGGGTTGAGATTGTAAGGTATTTATACCACTTTTGACCTTAATAAAAAAAACCTTTGTCATTTTTAAAAAGTTTTGTCTGTGTGAGTGAGCGTACTCTGTGTAAGAGAGAGAGTGAGAGTTTTATCTTGATGCTACGTGTGCACCGATGGTCAAAATCGAGTGCGGAGAAGTGCAGCGTGTTGCCCTCGATGAGAGCTACGCACCAATACCTACATTGGGGGTGTACGGTGGAGAGGGGGAATAAGGAACACATCAGCACACAAACTATTTGCCTCTCTATAGCCCGGGGATTCCACAGCACCCCTAACCTCTCAAAAAACACCTTCAAATTGGCTTATTTGCACTAACAACTCTGCTTTGGAATACAAAACAACTACCTCACACCTTGCAAAAAACACCCACAACACAACAAACACCCACACTGCTCAACTCACCCTTCCGAATCACAAGACACTCCTTATTTGCCCTCTCGGTAGCACCTGTCGACGAGCTGCAGGCTGCAGAGGCTGCAGGCAAACCCTCTGCGAGCTATGACCAATACATGAAGAGCGAGAGAAAAGGAGGGGGATGGGGAGAAGCAACACACAAGATTGGGGTAAGTGAGTGGTATTTTTGCATAGAGAGTAGTACAACCGATGTATGCAGCTTCAATGGAAGGCTTGGCATCACACAAGCTTCAAGCTTTCACTTACTCACACAGGCAAAAAAAGCCCTTAAATTTTCACATTTACAACCATTTATAGGGGTACCTCTAAGAGTCCCAAAAAAAAAAGAAAAAGGGTGGGTTTCTCTTGCCGTGGCCTTCACTTAGAGCTTCTTTTAGTATTTTATGGCATTGCTAACACTTGGCCTAGTTTGCTTTTGGAAACATTTACATGGTGTGCACATTGGGCTTTGGTCCGGGCTTTGGTCCTTCCATCTTGGCCGCCCGGACTTCCCCTTTCTTGGCCTTGCATTTGGCTTTGTCCACTTGATTGCTCTCGGACTCTCCTTCTAGTTCTCCTTGGCATGCTGCTGTGGGACCTCTCCCTTACACGAGGGGGGGAGGCAATAGCGATGTCGCTATTGCCCCCTACTTCCTTCTTTAAAATTTCAGGGCCCCCTGGGCCGTGGGAACACCCCATGCCGGGCGCCACACCATCATCGACCTCACACAACACGGGCGCCACCTGCCGCCCCGCCTCGCCGGCTACGCCGCTCAAAACCGCCGGCGCCTCCGCCTGCAGCGCCACCACAACAACGCCCAATACATAAAACTTCCGAACGACCAAATATACTTTAAACTTCCTGCATGCAAAGACCAAAGCCATAACCACTGCTCTGCCTCTGTATAAGTAGCTTCCCTTGGACTTATAACCATGCTTTAGAAATAAATGGGCTTATAGCTTCTGCCTACCTTTTGTAGCAATATTGCTCCAATAGCCACCGTTCCCACCGTCATAGCAATATAAAAAACATCCTCATGATTAGGAGGGCACACCGCAGGTAACTGACATAGAATACCCTTCACTTTATCAAAGGCCTCTTGAGCTTCCTCATCCCACTGAAATCCATTCACGTGTTGAGCCCTTTTCTGATGACGGTAGACATATTGAGACAACATCCAAAAAAAGCGGGATAAATACTTTAACTTATGCACGAAAGAAGCCAATTTTGTTGCACTGGTTGGAGGCTCCATAAGAACCAATGCTTTCACCTTCTCTGGATCTGCTTCAATCCCGTTCTGTGACACCACATGGCCTAGAAAATGAACCCTTGGTTGTGCTAGCTTGCACTTCTTTGGATTCAATTGACCTCCTTCTTCATCTAGCCTTTGAAAACACAGCCTTAACTTGGACAAATGCTCTGCCCTGGAACTATAGCAACCAATATCATCCATAAACACTCTGATGAACTTACCCAAGAAAGGTCCGAACACCTTGTTCATCCAATCTTGAAAAGTCGCATATGCATTCACCAGTCCAAAAGGAATCCTGTGACGATAGGCAAAGCAACCCCATGGAGAAATGAAGGTATTCTGGTCCTCCAAAGCAATATCGATCTGAAAATACCCTGAAAACCCATCCATGACAGAATAGCGCTCATGCCCGACAACCTGGTTTAAAATTCATCTTGAAAACGTGTTGAGCCCTTTTCTGATGAGGGTAGACATATTGAGACAACATCCAAAAAAAGCGGGATAAATACTTTAACTTATGCACGAAAGAAGCCAATTTTGTTGCACTGGTTGGAGGCTCCATAAGAACCAATGCTTTCACCTTCTCTGGATCTGCTTCAATCCCGTTCTGTGACACCACATGGCCTAGAAAATGAACCCTTGGTTGTGCTAGCTTGCACTTCTTTGGATTCAATTGACCTCCTTCTTCATCTAGCCTTTGAAAACACAGCCTTAACTTGGACAAATGCTCTGCCCTGGAACTATAGCAACCAATATCATCCATAAACACTCTGATGAACTTACCCAAGTAAGGTCCGAACACCTTGTTCATCCAATCTTGAAAAGTCGCATATGCATTCACCAGTCCAAAAGGAATCCTGTGACGATAGGCAAAGCAACCCCATGGAGAAATGAAGGTATTTTGGTCCTCCAAAGCAATATCTATCTGAAAATACCCTGAAAACCCATCCATGATAGAATAGCGCTCATGCCCGACAACCTGGTTTAAAATTTCATCTTGAAAAGGCAAAGTACCGGCCACTTTTCATTCTTCTTTGAGGTAATGACAACAGAAGAAACCCACTCAGACTCCTTTACCGGATAAATAATAATTGCCTCGAGCAACTTGTTGATCTCCTGCCATAGGGCTTCCTTTTGAATATCCCCCAACCTTCTGAGCTTCTGTGCTTTTGTCCTGTATCCTTCTTTAAGCAGAATTTGATGCTCCACTCCTCTAGCTCCCCTCAGATCCTTATACTCCATCGCAAATAAGTTAGGGTAAGATGCACATAGGCCCATGTAGCCTTCTTTCTCCTGCTTTGTTAAATCGGAACGTAGCATATCTTCCATCTCTTTGGCTTGCAAACAACAAACAGGAACTTGCATACCTCTCCTTGTAGTGGTAGAGTCTACTGTGACCCCGAACAAATCTCTATCCAGGTTTAATAAATCCTCATCACTCTCCTCCTCTTCGACACTGGTAGACACTTCATCATAAGTAGACTCCATCTCGTACTCATAGCTGGTACTGAAATCTTGATTATCTCTACCTGCTGAGGGATGAAAATGACTTTCCCTTGTCTTTAGATCCAACACAATCTGTCCGCCATTTTCTCGATCCGGCAAGGTAAACACTCCGGTCCCCCAATCTTGTTTGGCCCCAATTGCCAACAGCCCTGGCCTCCCCAATATAATTGGATAGGCATTCTCACTTGCTTTCATAACAAAAAAATCAATTAAGCATTCAATTCCCATAACCTTTACCTTCACATCTTGTGCCACTCCCAAACAACGAGCCTTGGCATGATTAGCCATCCTCATTTGCACATTGGACCTGACAACAGCTTTAATGCCAATATCCCTCATAGCCGACTCCGTAATAACACAGACTTGGGCACCACCATCGATGTATGCTTGAACCTGTTTCTTCTTTTCGATCAAAACATCCACCACCAGAAGCACATCGGTTGGACTTCTCACCTTCACAGCTAGATTCTACACCGTATGTACCTCTCCTCCCACTCGAGGAAGCCTTGTGCTGACACTGGTTGACCATTGCCTTCTTAACTTAGGGTGCAAAGCAAGCAGCTGCCCAAAAGTGATGTTAGCCTTCTGGTTTTGAACATCTCTTACCAAATCATACTCCGGATTTCCGCGTCCCAATTGAAAATCCTTTTGGGTAATTCTCCGTCTTCACCTCCTTCTGCTTGGCTCGGGATGCTCTCTTCCTTCATTTACCTTCTCTTTCCCCTTCTTTGCTCTAGTTTCACGCTCCGTCTCAGTCTCTCTTTCACCTTGTACTCTTTTGTTGGCCATAATGTCAACCTCCTGCCTGTCAACACCAATAATGTTAACCCTGGGCATTTCATCGTTACCTGATGGAGCCGCCCGTGCCTCGTTTTCAACCTCTTGCTGCCCTCTTTGGCCATTAAACTGTGTTTGACCATGACCTCGACCAAAAAGAGGATACATGCTGCCCCTTTCCCTTGGTGGATGAGGGCAATCTGGAGCATAGTGACCCTCCTCACCAGAATTGTAGCACCTGCCAGGCAATTGCCTAGCTCTGCCTCTTCGAGCCCTTGCTTGACCTCTCTCCATAACACTTAAACGTAACTATTGCATTTGATCAGAGAAATCTTGAACTGTACATACCCATTGTTGAGGAACGGTTGCAGCCCCTGGATTGGGCTGATTCTCCGCTTGAACTTCTTCTCTCGGACTCGAAGTCGGATTGGGAACCATTGCCTCATATCCCAATGCACCTTGCTCGATCTTCTTCTTGATTTTACGGATTTTAGACCGCGCAATAGCAACTGCCCCGTTGTAATTCTCCGGGCCCTCGAAATCCACCTTTTCACGAACTTTGGGATGTAAACAAGACATAAAATGTTTCAATTTAAAGTACTCACCACCATTGACCAACTGCATGGCCACTGAAAAATCTCTCCAGCATTCTTCAAAGAGGGCAAGAAAGATGTTGGATTCCTCATTCACATCCTACTCCAAATTCTTCAACCTTGCATCCAAGTTGATAGGAGACACCTCTTTTTGAAAGTCTTGCAGAAAACGGGTCCGCAACACTGGCCACATAATTCTTGGCTCTCCCTCCAACGCATAGAACCATGTCTTTGCTTTTCCCCGCATTAAGAACGGGATCGTTTGCATCTTGCTAGCTTCATCCGGCATATGCAGTGACAACATATACAACTCGAAATCGGCCATCCACTCCTCCGGATCTCCTTCTCCAGCAAAAATGGGTCCATAACTATGTGCTGCCATCTCTCTTTGGTGGAAATAACCGCCTTTGATCAACACCAACGAGCAATCAGCTGCTCCTCCGTCGGGGCACCAGAAGATGGAGAGGGGGAATAAGGAACACACCCAGCACACAAACTATTTGCCTCTCTATAGCCCGGGGATTCCACAACACCCCTAACCTCTCAAAAAACACCTTCAAATTGGCTTATTTGCACTAACAACTCTGCTTTGGAATACAAAACAACTACCTCACACCTTGCAAAAAACACCCACAACACAACAAACACCCAGATTGCTCAACTCACCCTTCCGAATCACAAGACACTCCTAATTTGCCCTCTCGGTAGCACCTGTCGACGAGCTGCAGGCAACCCTCTGCGAGCTATGACCAATACATGAAGAGCGAGAGAAAAGGAGGGGGATGGGGAGAAGCAACACACGAGATTGGGGTAAGTGAGTGGTATTATTGCATAGAGAGTAGTACAACGATGTATGCAGCTTCAATGGAAAGCTTGGCATCACACAAGCTTCAAGCTTTCACTTACTCACACAGGCAAAAAAAGCCCTTAAATTTTCACATTTACAACCATTTATAGGGGTACCTCTAAGAGTCCCAAAAAAAAGAAAAAAGGGTGGGTTTCTCTTGCCGTGGCCTTCACTTAGAGCTTCTTTTAGTATTTTATGGCATTGCTAACACTTGGCCTAGTTTGCTTTTGGAAACATTTACATGGTGTGCACATTGGGCTTTGGTCCGGGCTTTGTCCTTCCATCTTGGCCGCCCGGACTTCCCCTTTCTTGGCCTTGCATTTGGTTTTGTCCACTTGACTGCTCTCGGACTCTCCTTCTAGTTCTCCTTGGCATGCTGCTGTGGGACCTCTCCCTTACACGAGGGGGGAGGCAATAGCGATGTCACTATTGCCCCCTCCTTCCTTCTTTAAAAGTTCAGGGCCCCCTGGGCCGTGGGAACACCCCATGCCGGGCGCCACGTCATCATCGACCTCACACAACGCGGGCGCCACCTGCCGCCCCGCCTCGCCGGCTATGCCGCTCAAATCCGTCGGCGCCTCCGCCTGGAGCGCCACCACAGCAACGCCCAACGCGGACGCCATAGCTGCCTTCAAGAGAGTTCCCCTCTCCCTCCCTTCTTGGATACCCATAGTAGTCCACGCTTCCACCTATATACTGTGGCCTCTGCCTTATTCCCTGCGCATATGGGTTTAATACCGCCACGTGGTAGCTCCCTACAACTTGTACCTCAAGGCCTTCAAAAAACTAAAAATCACCATTATTGCTTTTAACAAAAGCTGCGTTTTTTCCTTTTTTTAGGACCTGCATTTACCAAGCTCCCATTCTGTGCTCCCACCTTCTATTGCCAAGCTGCAAAGCCCGGGTGAAACTCCATCTTCCCGGATACAATCACCCTCTCTGTACCTGCACTTTGACTTCTCGGCATCCGCGAATCAGGGCCTTCAAAAATGGAAACAAACATCTGCAACCCGATCCGGTCACATGCTCCCAGTTTTTTGACGGCTATATCTCCTCGCTCCGACCTCCGTTTGGCATGCAGTCACTTCTGCTAGCTCCGTATGGTGTACACTCCACTCTAGAACTTTGTCGAGGCCCAGAAGATGCCAGATGGCACATTTTCCAATGTGGCCAAGTGGGCTCAGACCCGGCCCAGGAAAAACTTCAAATGACCATATCTTGCAAACCATGGCTTTGATCCGTAATCCAAAAAGACGGGTAGGCTCCATGAATTGATCTGTACACATCTATACCTCAAGCTCCACTTGGACCACCTGTCCCCAGCTGCCCTGTCCGGCAAGAATCTGCAAACCATTAAAGCTTCATCCTTCAATAACTTGAGCTCTGTAGCTCGGTTTGATGAACCGTCTGGACCTGTTCCTTCATCACTCCAAGCTCTTCATTCTTGGATCCCAAAACTGCACTTTGCATCTCTTTCACCTGCTACCCCAATTAGCCCCTTGTGTAGTCTTCCTTGGCCTATAAGCCGCATCGTGCATACACTTCCGCTGCTACCTATCATCCCATGAACTTCCTAGCTGCACCATCCCTTTGCCATGCTTCTCCTTGCCTGTATACACCTGCCCATGCCACCTTCTAGTGTCAACATACTTTGGCTGCACCATCATTGCCCACCCCCCTGTTGAGCATTTATGCTCAACCACAAAAGAGGTTTATTCCACTATAAACTGCAAAACCTGTCACACACTATGAGAAAAATAAAACCATATGTACAATGTTTTATTGCACCCCATTATCAAACCTTCAAGTGGGTTGCCCCACCCCCTGCATAAGAATCTGATGCACCGTTGGCACTAACTCCCATTCAAAGTAGAGTTTGAGACGAAGACCATTTATCCTGTGTTTAAGAAACCGACCATCCAACCTGACTAGTGCATATGTACCATTGGGAAAAACCTGATGAACCTTGTAAGGTCCCGTCCACTTTTTCTTCAACTTCTTCTGAAAGGTGAAGTCAAGATAACTTTCGTATTTCATCACTAGATCGCCCTTCTCAATCTGCTTAGCTGGAAAATGTTGGTTGAACTTTGCTACCCTTGTTTCTCGTTGCTTCACATAAAAATCCGCCGCTGCCTCATGATCCATCTTCAAAGTTTCGAGACTTGTAATTCTATCCTGCAAAATATCTTGGTGAGTTTTATCAATGCGCCATAGACCTTTGAGAACCCCTAGCTGCACATGCACAGGCAGGACCGCTTCCTTGCCATATACCAACTCGTAAGGAGTGAAGTTAGTTTCCACCTTAAAAGAGGTCTTGTAAGCCCACAAACATTTATCAAGGTTAGACTCCCACTCTTCAACGTGCAAGTATATATACTTTGTAAGCATCTTGACTATCTTTCCATTCGCACTCTCCACCAAACCATTGCATTGCGGGTGGTATGGAGATGAGAATCGGTGTTGAATCCCCAATTTGTCCACCAGAGCACTCACCAACTTACTTCTAAATCCCTATCCTTGATCTGATATAAGCACCCAAGGCACTCCAAAACGACAACATATGCAATCGAATACAAACTGAGCAACAATATGCACATTTACCTCTTTGACTGCTTTAGCTTCGACCCATCGTGTAAGGTAGTCTATTGCCACTACCACATATTTCTGACCACTCACTGACTTGGGCAATGGACCAATTGCATCCAAACCCCATTTTTCAAAGGCATCATGTGCGATGATAGCCCCCTGTTGCTCGGCTACCAGTCGTCTTCCACCCATCACTTGGCATTGATGGCACGTCTTGCACCAATAATGCACATCTCGCACCACAGGAGGCCACCAGAACCCACTTCTTAAGATACGAAACAAAACTTGACTCTTACCCTGATGACCACTTTCCTCATAGCATTGCTCCAATACCATGCCAATCTCCTCTTTGTAGAGGACACGTCGTAGCACCCTATCCCGATCGTGCACCATAAGATCTTCACCAATCAGAGTGAACCTTTTAGCTTTTTGAACAACCCTCCTCTTTTGTAGCTTGGAAAGCCCGTTGGAACATTGACCTGTATTCAAGAAATCATCAATATCCTTCAAAGTCTCTCTACCTGCATAAATGGTTGGCCCCACATACAAACTCGACATTTGAGTCTGAACACGACTGCTAGCCAAACGATCTGCTTCTTGGTTTTTTTCTCTTCTCACATGTTTGAACTGCACTGCTTCAAAAAACTTCAACAGCTTCTTTATGGAAAAAAACCAATTCTTGAGAGAATCCCTCTTTACCTGCCATTGGCCCAAAAGTTGTTTGATAACCAGTAGAGCATCACCCTTTATTACCAACCTCGAAATGCCAAATTCAATGCACTGCTTGAGTCCCAGGTGTAAGGTAAGATATTCTGCTTCATTGTTGGTATGCACCTCCTCCAAGTCGTAAGCTTTAGAAAAATGACCGTGCCGTGCGGATCTTGAATAATCACACCTCCACCTGCTTTCTGTGTTACTCGTCTGTAAGCACCATCAAACCACATCGTGAAGGCCTCTTCCAAATTAGGTTCTTCCTTATCCTCCTCTTGTACCACCCTTGGATAAATTGGCAACTCAACCTCCTTGTTGACCAAAATGTCCGCCAAATGAGACCGCAGAGTGTGATCCACTTTGAACTGAAACCCAAACTCTTGAAGTTCGATCACCCACTTCATGATTCGCTTCCCTGGCTTCAAGTGCAGCACCACTTCAGGCAAAAGATTGTTAGCAGTCAATACATAAAACTTCCGAACGACCAAATATACTTTAAACTTCCTGCATGCAAAGACCAAAGCCATAACCCACTGCTTTGCCTCCGTATAAGTAGCTTCACTTGGACTTATAACCATGCTTTCGAAATAAATGGGCTTATAGCTTCTTCCTACCTTTTGTAGCAATACTGCTCCAATAGCCACCGTTCCCACCATCATAGCAATATAAAAAACATCCTCATGATTAGGAGGGTAGACATATTGAGACAACATCCAAAAAAAGCGGGATAAATACTTTAACTTATGCACGAAAGAAGCCAATTTTGTTGCACTGGTTGGAGGCTCCATAAGAACCAATGCTTTCACCTTCTTTGGATCTGCTTCAATCCCGTTTTGTGACACCACATGGCCTTGTGCTAGCTTGCACTTCTTTGGATTCAATTGACCTCCTTCTTCATCTAGCCTTTGAAAACACAGCCTTAACTTGGACAAATGCTCTGCCTTGGAACTATAGCAACCAATATCATCCATAAACACTCTGATGAGCTTACCCAAGTAAGGCCCGAACACCTTATTCATCCAATCTTGAAAAGTCGCATATGCATTCACCAGTCCAAAAGGAATCCCGCGACGATAGCAAAGCAACCCCATGGAGAAATGAAGTTATTCTTCAGCTGATCCTCCAAAGCAATACCGATCTGAAAATACCCTGAAAACCCATCCATGACAGAATAGCGCTCATGCCCGGCAACCTGGTTTAAAATTTCATCTTGAAAAGGCGAAGGGTAATCGTTCCTCTTGGTTGCAACATTCAAAGGCTTATAATCTACACATACCCACCACTTTCCATTCTTCTTTGGGGTAATGACAACAGGAGAAACCCACTCAGACTCCTTTACCGGATAAATAATACTTGCCTCGAGCAACTTGTTGATCTCCTGCCATAGGGCTTCCTTTTGAATATCCCCCAACCTTCTGAGCTTCTGTGCTTTTGGCCTGTATCCTTCTTTAAGCAGAATCTGATGCTCCACTCCTCTGGCTCCCCTCAGATCCTTATACTCCATCGCAAATAAGTTAGGGTAAGATGCACACAGGCCCATGTAGCCTTCTTTCTCCTGCTTTGTTAAATCGGTTGCTAGCATATCTTCCATCTCTTTGGCTTGCAAACTACAAACAGGAACTTGCATACCTCTCCTTGTAGTGGTAGAGTCTATTGTGACCCCGAACAAATCTGTATCCAGCTTTAATAAATCCTCATCACTCTCCTCCTCTTCGACACTGGTAGACACTTCATCATAAATAGAATCCATCTCGTACTCATAGCTGGTACTGAAATCTTGATTATCTCTACCTGATGAGGGATGAAAATGACTTTCCCTGGTCTTAAGATCCAACACAATCTGTCCGCCATTTTCCAGATTCGGCAAGGTAAACACCCCGGTCCCCCAATCTTGTTTGGCCCCAATTGCCAACAACCCTGGCCTCCCCAATATAATTGGATAGGCATTCTCACTTGCTTTCATAACAAAAAAATCAATTAAGCATTCAATTCCCATAACCTTTACCTTCACATCTTGTGCCACTCCCAAACAACGAGCCTTGGCATGATTAGCCATCCTCATTTGCACATTGGACCTGACAACATCTTTAATGCCAATATCCCTCATAGCCGACTCCGTAATAACACAGTTGGGCACCACCATCGATGTATGCTTGAACCTGTTTCTTCTTTTCGATCAAAACGTCCACCACCGGAAGCACATCGTTGGACTTCTCACCTTCACAGCTAGATTCTACACCGTATGTACCTCTCCTCCCACTCGAGGAAGCCTTGTGCTGACACTTGTTGACCATTGCCTTCTTAACTTAGGGTTCAAAGCAAGCAGCTGCCCAAAAGTGATGTTTGCCTTCTGGTTTTGAGCATCTCTTACCAAATCATACTCCGGATTTCCGCGTCCCAATTGAAAATTCTTTTGGGTAATTCTCCGTCTTCACTTCCTTCTGCTTGGCTCGGGCTGCTCTCTTCCTTCATTTACCTTCTCTATCCCCTTCTTTGCTCTAGTTTCACGCTCCATCTCAGTCTCTCTTTCACCTCATACTCTTTTGTTGGCCATAATGTCAACCTCCTGCCTGTCAACACCAATAATGTTAACCCTGGGCATTTCATCGTTACCTGATGGAGCCGCCTGTGCCTCGTTTTCAACCTCTTGCTGCCCTCTTTGGCCATTAAACTGTGTTGACCATGACCTCGACCGAAAAGAGGATACATGCCGCCCCTTTCCCTTGGTGGATGAGGGCAATCTGGAGCATAGTGACCCTCCTCACAAGAATTGTAGCACCTGCCAGGCAATTGCCTAGCTCTGGCTCTTCCAGCCCTTGCTTGACCTCTCTCCATAACACTTAAACGTAACTTTTGCATTTGATCAAAGAAATCTTGAACTGTACATACCCATTGTTGAGGAACGGTTGCAGCCCCTCGATTGGGCTGATTCTCCGCTTGAACTTCTTCTCTCGGACTCGAAGTCGGATTGGGAACCATTGCCTCATATCCCAATGCACCTTGCTCGATCTTCTTCTTGATTTTACGGCTTTTAGACCGCGCAATAGCAACTGCCCCGTTGTAATTCTCTGGGCCCTCGAAATCCACCTTTTCACGAACTTTGGGATGTAAACAAGACATAAAATGTTCCAATTTAAAGTACTCACCACCATTGACCAATTGCATGGCCACTGAAAAATCTCTCCAGCATTCTTCAAAGCGGGCAAGAAAGATGCTGGATTCCTCATTCACGTCCTGCTTCAAATTCTTCAACCTTGCATCCAAGTCGATAGGAGACACCTCTTTTTGAAAGTCTTGCAGAAAACGGGTCCGCAACGCTGGCCACATAATTCTTGGCTCTCCCTCCAACGCATAGAACCATGTCTTTGCTTTTCCCTGCATCAAGAACGGGATCGTTTGCATCTTGCTAGCTTCATCCGGCATATGCAGTGACAACATATACAACTCGAAATCGGCCATCCACTCCTCCGGATCTCCTTCTCCAGCAAAAATGGGTCCATAACTATGTGCTGCCATCTCTCTTTGGTGGAAATAACTGCCTTTGATCAACACCAACGAGCAATCAGCTGCTCCTCCGTGGGGGCACCAGAAGATGGAGAGGGGGAATAAGGAACACACCCAGCACACAAACTATTTGCCTCTCTTAGCCCGGGGATTCCACAACACCCTAACCTCTCAAAAACACCTTCAATTGGCTTATTTGCACTAACAACTCTGCTTTGAATACAAAACAACTACCTCACACCTTGCAAAAAACACCCACAACACAACAAACACCCACACTGCTCAACTCACCCTTTCGAATCACAAGACACTTCTGATTTGCCCTCTCGGTAGCACCTGTCGACAAACCCTCTACGAGCTATGACCAATACATGAAGAGCGAGAGAAAAGGAGGGGGATGGGGAGAAGCAACACACGAGATTGGGGTAAGTGAGTGGTATTTTTGCATAGAGAGTAGTACAACCGATGTATGCAGCTTCAATGGAAAGCTTGGCATCACACAAGCTTCAAGATTTCACTTACTCACACAGGCAAAAAAAGCCCTTAAATTTTCACATTTACAACCATTTATAGGGGTACCTCTAAGAGTCCCAAAAAAAAGAAAAAAGGGTGGGTTTCTCTTGCCGTGGCCTTCACTTAGAGCTTCTTTTAGTATTTTATGGCATTGCTAACACTTGGCCTAGTTTTCTTTTGGAAACATTTACATGGTGTGCACATTGGGCTTTGGTCCTTCCATCTTGGCCGCCCGGACTTCCCCTTTCTTGGCCTTGCATTTGGCTTTGTCCACTTGATTGCTCTCGGACTCTCCTTCTAGTTCTCCTTGGCATGCTGCTGCTGTGGGACCTCTCCCTACACGAGGGAGGGAGGCAATAGCGATGTCGCTATTGCCCCTACTTCCTTCTTTAAAATTCAGGGCCCCCTGGGCCGTGGGAACACCCCATGCCGGGCGCCTCGTCATCATCGACCTCACACAACGCGGGCGCCACCTGCCGCCCCGCCTAGCCGGCTACGCCGCTCAAAACCGCGGCGCGCCTCCGCCTGCGGCCCCACCACAACAGCACCCAACGCGGACGCCATAGCTGCTCCCAAGAGAGTTCCCCTCTCCCCCCTTCTTGATACCCATAGTAGTCCCATGCTTCCACCTATATATTGTGGCCTCCGCCTTATTCCACCTATATACTGTGGCCTCCCCTTATTCAGTGCGCATATGGGTTTAATACCGCCACGTGGCAGCTCCCTACAACTTGTACCTCAAGGCCTTCAAAAAACTATAAATCACCATTATTGCTTTTAACAAAAGCTGCCTTTTTGCTTTTTTTAGGACCTGCCTTTACCAGCTCCCATTCTGTGCTCCCACCTTCTATTGCCAAGCTGCAAAGCCTGGGTGAAACTCCATCTTCCCGGATACAATCACCCTCTCTGTACCTGCACTTTGATTCTCGTCATCCGCGAATCAGGGCCTTCAAAATGGAAACAAACATCTACAACCCGATCCAGTCAAATGCTCCCAGTTTTTCGAGGCTATATCTCCTCGCTCTAACCTCCGTTTGGCATGCAGTCACTTCCTGCTAGCTCCGTATGGTGTAAACTCCACTCTAGAACTTTGTCAAGGCCCAGAAGATTCCAGATGGCACATTTTCCAATGTGGCCAAGTGGGCTCAGACCCGGCCCCAGGAAAAACCTCAAATGACCATATCTTGCAAACCGTGGCTTGATCCGCAATCCGAAAGATGGGTAGGCTCCATGAATTGAGCTCTACACATCTATACCTCAAGCTCCACTTGGACCACCTGTCCCCAGTTGCCCTGTCCACAAGAAACTGCAAACCATTAAAGCTTCAACCTTCAATAACTTGAGCTCTGTAGCTCGGTTTGATGAACCGTCTGGACCTGTTCCTTTATCACTCCAAGCTCTTAATTCCTGGATCCCAAAACTGCACTTTGCATCTCTTTCACCTGCTACCCCAATTAGCCCCTTGTGTAGTCTTCCTTGGCCTATAAGCCCGCATCGTGCATACACTTCCGCTGCTACATGTCATCCCATGAACTTCCCTAGCTGCACCATCCCTTTGCCATGCTTCTCCTTGCCTGTATAACACCTGACCATGCCACCTCTAGCATCGACATACTTTGGCCGCACCAACGGTCTGGCTTTGCGAATTCGACCCACGAACTACATTGGTGATTCGGTGAGCATATTTTGTCTGTTTTCGCATTTCAGCATATCCACACATTTTGCATTGATTAGAGCTACACATTAGGCACTTTAGTTTTCAGAAATGACGACCTACAATTTTCGACCACACATCCTACGTTATTTGGCACCAGGTGTTTTAGGTTTGGGATTTTGGTTCATGGACCGTAGGGAGAGCAACGTATTGGGTTAATAGAGTCTCCTTCAAGTTCTGTGGCGTTTCGAGAACGTTTGATGGGTATTTGGCTCTTGAAAGCATTGTAGGAAATCTCCTCTTATGCACTCTTGAAGGCTATAGCTTAGACATTGGGTAGAGACCTCTGTATAAGTAGGAAGTAGGAAGTAGCTTAGACATCGGGTAGAGACCTCTGTAGGAATTTAGTCTCGAGAGTCGGTCGAGTGTAGGTTGACATCCTATGCTTGCTTCCACGCGCCTGCGGATCAAGCTTCGTCTTAGCTGACAAATCTTGTTAGGTGAGTTCTCATTGTGCTGACGTCCGTCGCGGCGTACCCGCCAACATTGGCAATCAAATGATCTATTCCACATCGATTACACATGAGTATTGGCATTGTAGACATGCTCCTCTTGATTGGTTTGCATTAGTGTGGTGTTCTTTTGTAGCCTAATAGGACACTTGGCTACACAATGTGGACCTCCACACTCATAGCATTGAAGAGGTGGTCTCTTAGGAATGTAATTGATATTTTGGCCTCTTGCTGCAAGAGCAGCTACTTGATATACAGGTTTGACTTGTCCCCAATATTCCTCCATGTAGTATTGTGGAATTTCTTCAAGCACATCCATCCCATAGGCAATATTAGGATCTAGATCTTCCTTACAGCCTTCCAAACAAAAATAGATGACTCACAACCCTACTTGATTCACAAAAGTGATTCTCTCGGATGTGTGGTTGCGATCCTAGCACTAGAGGTGGTAAGGGTGTTGTTTGAACAACATTTTGGGCTCTAGACCATGTGTTGTGATGTTTGTTCAAGAGGTGGGGTGGCATCAATGCACGCACTGGAGGTGTGTCTACCCATGCTAAGGGTTGGTCTATTGGCCATCGCGCGCTTAAATACTATGCAATCCTTAGCTTGATGACCATACCCCCACAGGCATTGCAATTCCCATTGAATTTTACTCCAAACTTAGGGCATTCACTGTACTATGAGGTCCATAGCATACTGAGCACCATTGTTTCTCCCTCTTGGATACATATGTTTTTGCGGAGCACGATTATATCTAAGACTCTCTTGAATAGCCTTGGTGAGATCTGCTAAAGTCATCTCAGATATCTTTGGCTCCTTAGCAATAGGCTTTAGGGTCATTGGCTGATGCCCTGATGCTTGCGAGCTAATAGATTTAGGCTCAACAGACACTCTTTCTCCTAAAATCATTAAATTATCCTCCAATTGATCACATTGGTGGTGACTGCTTTCCAAGTGGTGATACCTCTAATGACTAGCCATAGTAGATATCCTCATGTCGTAATCCCCTAATGAATCTATCAAGCAATTGGTTATTGTTGAAGCACTCATTTGGATTACAACGAGAATTCAAATGCTTCAAGCGACTAATAAAGTCTCTCACCAACTCTCCTTCCTCTCATTGGCTTTTTGGAGCTGAGAGCCTACACCCCAAAGCACTCCCTCTCGTATGTATTCTTTCAAGAACAATCTCCTAAGAGTAGGGTAATGTTTTTTTCTTCCACGCTTAGGGTTCTATACCAATCCCCAGCCTTTCCACTTAAGGTTAGGCTTAAAGCATTGCTCTTATGTAGGTCATTGTGTTCTCCTAGAGAATCGCATATTTGTTCTAAACACTTCGATATGCTTTCTCACATCCCCATCTCCACTAAATTTTTTGTGTGAGCTTGGCTATTGTACTGCCTTACTTCTAGGATCTCTATCAGGCGTGTTATGTATATTCTCAGCAATAGATCGACCAATAGCTTGAGCAAATGTTGCCAAGTTTACCTAAGTGAGTAGGCATCGTGGATGAAAGCGCTCCAGAGACTGGTATGATGTTGTGCCATGTGGTGGCCCAAAGTTCATATGTGTGGCCCTAGGCATAGCAGACATCGGATGTGACATGCTAATGCTAGCCGGTATAGTCCCATGGAAATAAGGACTTGGGTGTTTTGTGGTTGTGGAGCATAGGTTGTTGAAACAATGGGAGGGGTAGGGCTACATGATTACGATGACCCATGGTGTATACGATTGGTACAACACTTGTAGATATTGTTGCAGGCATTGAGCTACTATCTAGCAGTGCTTTACTAACAAATGAGGTCCATAGCGTGTTTCTTGGCATGCTAATCATTGGGGTAGGCATGGTAGCCGTGGTGTCATCAAGGAAAAGATGAGCTAGACTTGGAAAGGTGAAGCTATCACTTGTGGCTCAGATTGCACTGAGACCCCTGGAGAAACAACATATGGAGGATCCATCGAATTACAGAGGGATTCTCTATTTGCAATAAGGTCGGTTGTTTAGCCTTTCTTGTATCCAAGAATCTCATGAGACCCTTGAAGGCATGTTGATCCCTTGTTCTGTCTCTCTAACTCAATGACCCTGTGGATGACCTCACAAACTCTTTGTTGTTGAAGTAGGACATCTAACTAACCCCACGTTCGTTCGGCCACTGTGATTGTAGGACATCTAACTAACCCACGTGATAGGTGTGTACCTGTGTGTAGGTCGTCAGAGTTTCGTTAGTAGTTCGTACTCCTAGTTCTCATTTAAAAATGCTCCATCTATGATTGAGGTGCTAGGGTGGGCCTTGAGCTAGTTGCAATGTTGTTCTAGGGGTTGGCCCTTAGCGTTGCTAAGCCAAGAGCACTTGATTTGCTCTCTTAGCACAAGGATATTGACATAGGGGCTTTCACTTTTAACTCTCTTCGTTGCTCTGCATTGCGTAAGCTCTCGACTTCCTTTCCCCTCGTTGCAAGGATATACCGCTCAACCTCTTGCGCTTTGGCAAGGCTTTTACCATCGGGGTATATGACCTAGGAGGGGAATAGCTCTGAAGATTCAAGAGGTGCAATGAATGAAGTATTCATGTGCACATTCTCTAAGGGCATAGGCTCTATGTTGGTCATGAATGGAGAATTTACTTCCCCACCCCCTCCTCATTAATCATCATTAACTCCATGTTCGGAGGCGAGTGGCTCTACTAAAGGTTTCCTTCAAGCGACTAACCACGCTCTGCCTGGACCGCGAGCCCATGGCATGCATGTCTTGGCTTGAGCTATTGGGATTAGGCATTGGAAAACCCTCCATGACATCGTAGTCAGAGGAAGAGTCACTAGCCGCCTTGTTCGGGTCTTGGTTTGTACTACCTTGGGTCCCCGGCGAGGGCCAAAACCTAAGGTAGGTGGATATTGAGAACTCGCGTAAGTCAAAATTCTCTCTAGTTGCTCTGTCTCTAGCACATGACCAGAGCGCAGATCATGTGCCTTTGACAACCACAACTACAAGCGTCAGGACGAATAACCGTGAAGATTAACACGCTTACTTTTTTAGGCATCCATTTTCACTCATTTTTTATAATGTTTTTAAAGATTAAAAATATTAAAAAACATTAAAAAAATGAGTGAAAATGGATGCCTAAAAAAGTAAGCGGTTAATCTTCAAGGTTATTCGCCGACGCTTGTAGGTTGTCAAAGGCACATGCATCTGCGCTCTGGTCATGTGCTAGAGACAGAGCAACTAGAGAGAATTTTGACTTACGCGAGTTCTCAATATCCACCTACCTTAGGTTTTGGGCCCTCGCCGGGGACCCAAGGTAGTACAAACCAAGACCCGAACATAGCGGCTAGTGACTCTTCCTCTGACTACGATGTCATGGAGGGTTTTCCAATGCCTAATCCCAATAGCTCAAGCCAAGACATGCATGCCATGGGCTCGCGGTCCAGGCAGAGCGTGGTTAGTCGCTTGAAGGAAACCTTTAGTAGAGCCACTCGCTCCGAACATGGAGTTAATGATGTAAATGAGGAGGGTGGGGAAGTAAATTCTCCATTCATGACCAACATAGAGCCTATGCCCTTAGAGAATGTGCACATGAATACTTCATTCATTGCACCTCTTGAATCTTCAGAGCTATTCCCCTCCTAGGTCATATACCCGATGGTAAAAGCCTTGCCAAAGCGCAAGAGGTTGAGCGGTATATCCTTGCAACGAGGGGAAAGGAAGTCGAGAGCTTACGCAATGCAGAGCAACGAAGAGAGTTAAAAGTGAAAGCCCCTATGTCAATATCCTTGCTAAGAGAGCAATCAAGTGCTCTTGGCTTAGCAACCGCTAAGGGCCAACCCCTAGAAAGCAACATTGCAACTAGCTCAAAGGCCACCCCTAGCACCTCAATCATAGATGGAGCATTTTTAAATGAGAACTAGGAGTACGAACTACTAACGAAAACTCTGACCGACCTACACACAGGTCACACCTATCACGTGGGTTAGTTAGATGTCCTACAATCCACAGTGGGCCGAACGTGGGTTAGTTAGATGTCCTACTTCAACAACAAAGAGTTTGTGAGGTCATCCACAGGGTCATTGAGTTAGAGAGACAGAACAAGGGGATCAACATGCCTTCAACGGGTCTCATGAGATTCTTGGATACAAGAAAGGCTAAACAACCGACCTTATTGCAAATAGAGAATCCCTCTGTAATTCCGATGGATCCTCCATATGTTGTTTCTCCAGGGGTCTCAGTGCAATCTGAGCCCACAAGTGATAGCTTCACCTTTCCAAGTCTAGCTCATCTTTTCCTTGATGACACCACGGCTACCATGCCTACCCCAATGATTAGCATGCCAAGAAACACGCTATGGACCTCATTTGTTAGTAAAGCACTGCTAGATAGTAGCTCAATGCCTGCAACAATATCTACAAGTGTGTACCAATCGTATACACCCATGGGTCATCGTAATCATGTAGCCCCTACCCCTCCCATTGTTTCAACAACCTATGCTCCACAACCACAACACCCAAGTCCTTATTTCCATGGGACTATACCGGCTAGCATTAGCATGTCACATCCGATGTCTGCTATGCCTAGGGCCACACATATGAACTTTGGGCCACCACATGGCACAACATCATACCAGTCTCTGGAGCGCTTTCATCCACGATGCCTACTCACTTAGGTAACTTGGCAACATTTGCTCAAGCTATTGGTCGATCTATTGCTGAGAATATACATAACACGCCTGATAGAGATCCTAGAAGTAAGGCAGTACAAATAGCCAAGCTCACACAAAAATTTAGTGGAGATGGGGATGTGAGAAAGCATATCGAAGTGTTTGAACAAATATGCGATTCTCTAGGAGAACACAATGACCTACATAAGAGCAATGCTTTAAGCCTAACCTTAAGTGGAAAGGCTGGGGATTGGTATAGAACCCTAAGCGTGGAAGAAAAAACAATTACCCTACTCTTAGGAGATTGTTCTTGAAAGAATACATACGAGAGGGAGTGCTTTGGGGTGTAGCCTCTCAGCTCCAAAAAGCCCAATGAGAGGAAGGAGAGTTGGTGAGAGACTTTATTAGTCGCTTGAAGCATTTGAATTCTCGTTGTAATCCAAATGAGTGCTTCAACAATAACCAATTGCTTGATAGATTCATTAGGGGATTACGACATGAGGATATCTACTATGGCCTAGTCATTAGAGGTATCACCACTTGGAAAGCAGTCACCACCAATGTGATCCAATTGGAGGATAATTTAATGATTTAAGGAGAAAGAGTGTCTGTTGAGCCTAAATCTATTAGCTCGCAAGCATCAGGGCATCAGCCAATGACCCTAAAGCCTATTGCTAAGGAGCCAAAGATATCTGAGATGACTTTAGCAGATCTCACCAAGGCTATTCAAGAGAGTCTTAGATATAATCGTGCTCCGCAAAACAATCATATGTATCCAAGAAGGGAGAAACAATGGTGCTCAGTATGCTATGGACCTCATAGTACCAGTGAATGCCCTAAGTTTGGAGTAAAATTCAATGGGAATTGCAATGCCTGTGGGAGGTATGGTCATCAAGCTAAGGATTGCATAGTATTTAAGCGCGCGATGGCCAATAGACCAACCTTAGCATGGGTAGACACACCTCCAGTGCGTGCATTGATGCCACCCCACCTCTTGAACAAACATCACAACACATGGTCCCTAGAGCCCAAAATGTTGTTCAAACAACACCCTTACCACCTCTAGTGCTAGGATCGCAACCACCACATCCGAGAATCACTTTTGTGAATCAAGTGGGTTGTGAGTCATCTATTTCTTGTTTGGAAGGCTGTAAGGAAGATCTAGATCCTAATATTGCCTATGGGATGGATGTGCTTGAAGAAATTCCACAATACTACATGGAGGAATATTGGGGACAAGTCAAACCTGTATATCAAGTAGCTGCTCTTGCAGCAAGAGGCCAAAATATCAATTACATTCCTAAGAGACCACCTCTTCAATGCTATGAGTGTGGAGGTCCACATTGTGTAGCCAAGTGTCCTATTAGGCTACAAAAGAACACCACACTAATGCAAACCAATCAAGAGAGCATGTCTACAATGCCAATACTCATGTGTAATCGATGTGGAATAGATCATTTGATTGCCCAATGTTGGCGGGTACGCCGCGACGGACGTCAGCACAATGAGAACTCACCTAACAAGATTTGTCAGCTAAGGACGAAGCTTGATCCGCAGGCGCGTGGAAGCAAGCATAGGATGTCAACCTACACTCGACCGACTCTCGAGACTAATTCCTACAGAGGTCTCTACCCGATGTCTAAGCTACTTCCTACTTCCTACTTACTACAGAGGTCTCTACCCAATGTCTAAGCTATAGCCTTCAAGAGTGCATAAGAGGAGATTTCCTACAATGCTTTCAAGAGCCAAATACCCATCAAACGTTCTCGAAACGCCACAGAACTTGAAGGAGACTCTATTAACACCAATACGTTGCTCTCCCTACGGTCCATGAACCAAAATCCCAAACCTAAACACCTGGTGCCAAATAACGTAGGATGTGTGGTCGAAAATTGTAGGTCGTCATTTCTGAAAACTAAAGTGCCTAATGTGTAGCTCTACTCAATGCAAATGTGTGGATATGCTGAAATGCGAAAACAGACAACATATGCTCACCGAATCACCAAATGTAGTTCGTGGGTCGAATTCGCAAAGCCAGACCGTTGGTGCGGCCAAAGTATGTCGATGCTAGAAGGTGGCATGGTCAGGTGTATACAGGCAAGGAGAAGCATGGCAAAGGGATGGTGCAGCTAGGAAGTTCATGGGATGACATGTAGCAGCGGAAGTGTATGCACGATGCGGCTTATAGGCCAAGGAAGACTACACAAGGGGCTAATTGGGGTAGCAGGTGAAAGAGATGCAAAGTGCAGTTTTGGGATCCAGGAATTAAGAGCTTGGAGTGATAAAGGAACAGGTCCAGACGGTTCATCAAACCGAGCTACAGAGCTCAAGTTATTGAAGGTTGAAGCTTTAATGGTTTGCAGTTTCTTGTCGGACAGGGCAACTGGGGACAGGTGGTCCAAGTGGAGCTTGAGGTATAGATGTGTAGAGCTCAATTCATGGAGCCTACCCATCTTTTCGGATTGCGGATCAAAGCCACGGTTTGCAAGATATGGTCATTTGAGGTTTTTCCTGGGGCCGGGTCTGAGCCCACTTGGCCACATTGGAAAATGTGCCATCTGGAATCTTCTGGGCCTTGACAAAGTTCTAGAGTGGAGTTTACACCATACGGAGCTAGCAGGAAGTGACTGCATGCCAAACGGAGGTTAGAGCGAGGAGATATAGCCCTCGAAAAACTGGGAGCATTTGACTGGATCGGGTTGTAGATGTTTGTTTCCATTTTTGAAGGCCCTGATTCGCGGATGCCGAGAAGTCAAAGTGCAGGTACAGAGAGGGTGATTGTATCCGGGAAGATGGAGTTTCACCCAGGCTTTGCAGCTTGGCAATAGAAGGTGGGAGCACAGAATGGGAGCTTGGTAAAGGCAGGTCCTAAAAAAAGCAAAAAAGGCAGCTTTTGTTAAAAGCAATAATGGTGATTTATAGTTTTTTGAAGGCCTTGAGGTACAAGTTGTAGGGAGCTGCCACGTGGCGGTATTAAACCCATATGCGCACTGAATAAGGCGGAGGCCACAGTATATAGGTGGAATAAGGCGGAGGCCACAATATATAGGTGGAAGCATGGACTACTATGGGTATCCAAGAAGGGAGGGAGAGGGGAACTCTCTTGGGAGCAGCTATGGCGTCCGCGTTGGGTGCTGTTGTGGTGGCGCCGCAGGCGGAGGCGCCGGTGGTTTTGAGCGGCGTAGCCGGCTAGGCGGGGCGGCAGGTGGCGCCCGCGTTGTGTGAGGTTGATGATGACGAGGCGCCCGGCATGGGGTGTTCCCACGGCCCAGGGGGCCCTGAAATTTTAAAGAAGGAAGTAGGGGGCAATAGCGACATCGCTATTGCCTCCCCCCCTCGTGTAAGGGAGAGGTCCCACAGCAGCATGCCAAGGAGAACTAGAAGGAGAGTCCGAGAGCAATCAAGTGGACAAAGCCAAATGCAAGGCCAAGAAAGGGGAAGTCCGGGCGGCCAAGATGGAAGGACCAAAGCCCAACGTGCACACCATGTAGATGTTTCCAAGCAAACTAGGCCAAGTGTTAGCAATGCCATAAAATACTAAAAGAAGCTCTAAGTGAAGGCCACGGCAAGAGAAACCCACCCTTTTTTCTTTTTTTTGGGACTCTTAGAGGTACCCCTATAAATGGTTGTAAATGTGAAAATTTAAGGGCTTTTTTTGCCTGTGTGAGTAAGTGAAAGCTTGAAGCTTGTGTGATGCCAAGCCTTCCATTGAAGCTGCATACATCGGTTGTACTACTCTCTATGCAAAAATACCACTCACTTACCCCAATCTCGTGTGTTGCTTCTCCCCATCCCCCTCCTTTTCTCTCGCTCTTCATGTATTGGTCATAGCTCGCAGAGGGTTTGTCGACAGGTGCTACTGAGAGGGCAAATCAGGAGTGTCTTGTGATTCGAAAGGGTGAGTTGAGAAGTGTGGGTGTTTGTTGTGTTGTGGGTGTTTTTTGCAAGGTGTGAGGTAGTTGTTTTGTATTCCAAAGCAGAGTTATTAGTGCAAATAAGCCAATTTGAAGGTGTTTTTTGAGAGGTTAGGGGTGTTGTGGAATCCTCGGGCTATAGAGAGGCAAATAGTTTGTGTGCTGGGTGTGTTCCTTATTCCCCCTCTCCATCTTCTGGTGCCCCCACGGAGGAGCAGCTGATGCTCGTTGGTGTTGATCAAAGGCGGTTATTTCCACCAAAGAGAGATGGCAGCACATAGTTATGGACCCATTTTTGCTAGAGAAGGAGATCCGGAGGAGTGGATGGCCGATTTCGAGTTGTATATGTTGTCACTGCATATGCCGGATGAAGCTAGCAAGATGCAAACGATCCCGTTCTTGATGCGGGGAAAAGCAAAGACATGGTTCTATGCGTTGGAGGGAGAGCCAAGAATTATGTGGCCAGCGTTGCGGAGTTTTCTGCAAGACTTTCAAAAAGAGGTGTCTCCTATCGACATGGATGCAAGGTCGAAGAATTTGAAGCAGGACGTGAATGAGGAATCCAGCATCTTTCTTGCCCGCTTTGAAGAATGCTGGAGAGATTTTTCAGTGGCCATGCAGTTGGTCAATGGTGGTGAGTACTTTAAATTGGAACATTTTATGTCTTGTTTACATCCCAAAGTTCGTGAAAAGGTGGATTTCGAGGGCCCGGAGAATTACAACGGGGCAGTTGCTATTGCGCGGTCTAAAAGCCGTAAAATCAAGAAGAAGATCGAGCAAGGTGCATTGGGATATGAGGCAATGGTTCCCAATCCGACTTCGAGTCCGAGAGAAGAAGTTCAAGCGGAGAATCAGCCCAATCGAGGGGCTGCAACCGTTCCTCAACAATGGGTATGTACAGCTCAAGATTTCTTGATCAAATGCAAAAGTTACGTTTAAGTGTTATGGAGAGAGGTCAAGCAAGGGCTGGAAGAGCCAGAGCTAGGCAATTGCCTGGCAGGTGCTACAAT
Organism: Adiantum capillus-veneris; assembly: GCF_014529385.1. Classification (NCBI taxonomy): domain Eukaryota; kingdom Viridiplantae; phylum Streptophyta; class Polypodiopsida; order Polypodiales; family Pteridaceae; genus Adiantum; species Adiantum capillus-veneris. The sequence continues at coordinate 121,338,520 of NC_140936.1, read as the reverse complement.
TCTTGTGAGGAGGGTCACTATGCTCCAGATTGCCCTCATCCACCAAGGGAAAGGGGCGGCATGTATCCTCTTTTCGGTCGAGGTCATGGTCAAACACAGTTTAATGGCCAAAGAGGGCAGCAAGAGGTTGAAAACGAGGCACAGGTGGCTCCATCAGGTAACGATGAAATGCCCTGGGTTAACATTATTGGTGTTGACAGGCAGGAGGTTGACATTATGGCCAACAAAAGAGTATGAGGTGAAAGAGAGACTGAGACGGAGCGTGAAACTAGAGCAAAGAAGGGGATAGGGAAGGTAAATGAAGGAAGAGAGCAGCCCGAGCCAAGCAGAAGGAAGTGAAGACGGAGAATTACCCAAAAGAATTTTCAATTGGGACGCGGAAATCCGGAGTATGATTTGGTAAGAGATGTTCAAAACCAGAAGGCAAACATCACTTTTGGGCAGCTGCTTGCTTTGAACCCTAAGTTAAGAAGGCAATGGTCAACAAGTGTCAGCACAAGGCTTCCTCGAGTGGGAGGAGAGGTACATACGGTGTAGAATCTAGCTGTGAAGGTGAGAAGTCCAACGATGTGCTTCCGGTGGTGGACGTTTTGATCGAAAAGAAGAAACAGGTTCAAGCATACATCGATGGTGGTGCCCAACTGTGTTATTACGGAGTCGGCTATGAGGGATATTGGCATTAAAGATGTTGTCAGGTCCAATGTGCAAATGAGGATGGCTAATCATGCCAAGGCTCGTTGTTTGGGAGTGGCACAAGATGTGAAGGTAAAGGTTATGGGAATTGAATGCTTAATTGATTTTTTTGTTATGAAAGCAAGTGAGAATGCCTATCCAATTATATTGGGGAGGCCAGGGTTGTTGGCAATTGGGGCCAAACAAGATTGGGGGACCGGGGTGTTTACCTTGCCGAATCTGGAAAATGGCGGACAGATTGTGTTGGATCTTAAGACCAGGGAAAGTCATTTTCATCCCTCATCAGGTAGAGATAATCAAGATTTCAGTACCAGCTATGAGTACGAGATGGATTCTATTTATGATGAAGTGTCTACCAGTGTCGAAGAGGAGGAGAGTGATGAGGATTTATTAAAGCTGGATACAGATTTGTTCGGGGTCACAATAGACTCTACCACTACAAGGAGAGGTATGCAAGTTCCTGTTTGTAGTTTGCAAGCCAAAGAGATGGAAGATATGCTAGCAACCGATTTAACAAAGCAGGAGAAAGAAGGCTACATGGGCCTGTGTGCATCTTACCCTAACTTATTTGCGATGGAGTATAAGGATCTGAGGGGAGCCAGAGGAGTGGAGCATCAGATTCTGCTTAAAGAAGGATACAGGCCAAAAGCACAGAAGCTCAGAAGGTTGGGGGATATTCAAAAGGAAGCCCTATGGCAGGAGATCAACAAGTTGCTCGAGGCAAGTATTATTTATCCGATAAAGGAGTCTGAGTGGGTTTCTCCTGTTGTCATTACCCCAAAGAAGAATGGAAAGTGGTGGGTATGTGTAGATTATAAGCCTTTGAATGTTGCAACCAAGCGGAACGATTACCCTTCGCCTTTTCAAGATGAAATTTTAAACCAGGTTGCCGGGCATGAGCGCTATTCTGTCATGGATGGGTTTTCAGGGTATTTTCAGATCGGTATTGCTTTGGAGGATCAGATGAAGAATAACTTCATTTCTCCATGGGGTTGCTTTGCTATCGTCGCGGGATTCCTTTTGGACTGGTGAATGCATATGCGACTTTTCAAGATTGGATGAATAAGGTGTTCGGGCCTTACTTGGGTAAGTTCATCAGAGTGTTTATGGATGATATTGGTTGCTATAGTTCCAAGGCAGAGCATTTGTCCAAGTTAAGGCTGTGTTTTCAAAGGCTAGATGAAGAAGGAGGTCAATTGAATCCAAAGAAGTGCAAGCTAGCACAAGGCCATGTGGTGTCACAAAACGGGATTGAAGCAGATCCAAAGAAGGTGAAAGCATTGGTTCTTATGGAGCCTCCAACCAGTGCAACAAAATTGGCTTCTTTCGTGCATAAGTTAAAGTATTTATCCCGCTTTTTTTGGATGTTGTCTCAATATGTCTACCCTCCTAATCATGAGGATGTTTTTTATATTGCTATGATGGTGGGAACGGTGGCTATTGGAGCAGTATTGCTACAAAAGGTAGGAAGAAGCTATAAGCCCATTTATTTCGAAAGCATGGTTATAAGTCCAAGTGAAGCTACTTATACGGAGGCAAAGCAGTGGGTTATGGCTTTGGTCTTTGCATGCAGGAAGTTTAAAGTATATTTGGTCGTTCGGAAGTTTTATGTATTGACTGCTAACAATCTTTTGCCTGAAGTGGTGCTGCACTTGAAGCCAGGGAAGCGAATCATGAAGTGGGTGATCGAACTTCAAGAGTTTGGGTTTCAGTTCAAAGTGGATCACACTCGGCGGTCTCATTTGGCGGACATTTTGGTCAACAAGGAGGTTGAGTTGCCAATTTATCCAAGGGTGGTACAAGAGGAGGATAAGGAAGAACCTAATTTGGAAGAGGCCTTCACGATGTGGTTTGATGGTGCTTACAGACGAGTAACACAGAAAGCAGGTGGAGGTGTGATTATTCAAGATCCGCACGGCACGGTCATTTTTTCTAAAGCTTACGACTTGGAGGAGGTGCATACCAACAATGAAGCAGAATATCTTACCTTACACCTGGGACTCAAGCAGTGCATTGAATTTGGCATTTCGAGGTTGGTAATAAAGGGTGATGCTCTACTGGTTATCAAACAACTTTTGGGCCAATGGCAGGTAAAGAGGGATTCTCTCAAGAATTGGTTTTTTTCCATAAAGAAGCTGTTGAAGTTTTTTGAAGCAGTGCAGTTCAAACATGTGAGAAGAGAAAAAAACCAAGAAGCAGATCGTTTGGCTAGCAGTCGTGTTCAGACTCAAATGTCGAGTTTGTATGTGGGGCCAACCATTTATGCAGGTAGAGAGACTTTGAAGGATATTGATGATTTCTTGAATACAGGTCAATGTTCCAACGGGCTTTCCAAGCTACAAAAGAGGAGGGTTGTTCAAAAAGCTAAAAGGTTCACTCTGATTGGTGAAGATCTTATGGTGCACGATCGGGATAGGGTGCTACGACGTGTCCTCTACAAAGAGGAGATTGGCATGGTATTGGAGCAATGCTATGAGGAAAGTGGTCATCAGGGTAAGAGTCAAGTTTTGTTTCGTATCTTAAGAAGTGGGTTCTGGTGGCCTCCTGTGGTGCGAGATGTGCATTATTGGTGCAAGACGTGCCATCAATGCCAAGTGATGGGTGGAAGACGACTGGTAGCCGAGCAACAGGGGGCTATCATCGCACATGATGCCTTTGAAAAATGGGGTTTGGATGCAATTGGTCCATTGCCCAAGTCAGTGAGTGGTCAGAAATATGTGGTAGTGGCAATAGACTACCTTACACGATGGGTCGAAGCTAAAGCAGTCAAAGAGGTAAATGTGCATATTGTTGCTCAGTTTGTATTCGATTGCATATGTTGTCGTTTTGGAGTGCCTTGGGTGCTTATATCAGATCAAGGATAGGGATTTAGAAGTAAGTTGGTGAGTGCTCTGGTGGACAAATTGGGGATTCAACACCGATTCTCATCTCCATACCACCCGCAATGCAATGGTTTGGTGGAGAGTGCGAATGGAAAGATAGTCAAGATGCTTACAAAGTATATATACTTGCACGTTGAAGAGTGGGAGTCTAACCTTGATAAATGTTTGTGGGCTTACAAGACCTCTTTTAAGGTGGAAACTAACTTCACTCCTTACGAGTTGGTATATGGCAAGGAAGCGGTCCTGCCTGTGCATGTGCAGCTAGGGGTTCTCAAAGGTCTATGGCGCATTGATAAAACTCACCAAGATATTTTGCAGGATAGAATTACAAGTCTCGAAACTTTGAAGATGGATCATGAGGCAGCGGCGGATTTTTATGTGAAGCAACGAGAAACAAGGGTAGCAAAGTTCAACCAACATTTTCCAGCTAAGCAGATTGAGAAGGGCGATCTAGTGATGAAATACGAAAGTTATCTTGACTTCACCTTTCAGAAGAAGTTGAAGAAAAAGTGGACGGGACCTTACAAGGTTCATCAGGTTTTTCCCAATGGTACATATGCACTAGTCAGGTTGGATGGTCGGTTTCTTAAACACAGGATAAATGGTCTTCGTCTCAAACTCTACTTTGAATGGGAGTTAGTGCCAACGGTGCATCAGATTCTTATGCAGGGGGTGGGGCAACCCACTTGAAGGTTTGATAATGGGGTGCAATAAAACATTGTACATATGGTTTTATTTTTCTCATAGTGTGTGACAGGTTTTGCAGTTTATAGTGGAATAAACCTCTTTTGTGGTTGAGCATAAATGCTCAACAGGGGGGTGGGCAATGATGGTGCAGCCAAAGTATGTTGACACTAGAAGGTGGCATGGGCAGGTGTATACAGGCAAGGAGAAGCATGGCAAAGGGATGGTGCAGCTAGGAAGTTCATGGGATGATAGGTAGCAGCGGAAGTGTATGCACGATGCGGCTTATAGGCCAAGGAAGACTACACAAGGGGCTAATTGGGGTAGCAGGTGAAAGAGATGCAAAGTGCAGTTTTGGGATCCAAGAATGAAGAGCTTGGAGTGATGAAGGAACAGGTCCAGACGGTTCATCAAACCGAGCTACAGAGCTCAAGTTATTGAAGGATGAAGCTTTAATGGTTTGCAGATTCTTGCCGGACAGGGCAGCTGGGGACAGGTGGTCCAAGTGGAGCTTGAGGTATAGATGTGTACAGATCAATTCATGGAGCCTACCCGTCTTTTTGGATTACGGATCAAAGCCATGGTTTGCAAGATATGGTCATTTGAAGTTTTTCCTGGGGCCGGGTCTGAGCCCACTTGGCCACATTGGAAAATGTGCCATCTGGCATCTTCTGGGCCTCGACAAAGTTCTAGAGTGGAGTGTACACCATACGGAGCTAGCAAGAAGTGACTGCATGCCAAACGGAGGTCGGAGCGAGGAGATATAGCCGTCAAAAAACTGGGAGCATGTGACCGGATCGGGTTGCAGATGTTTGTTTCCATTTTTGAAGGCCCTGATTCGCGGATGCCGAGAAGTCAAAGTGCAGGTACAGAGAGGGTGATTGTATCCGGGAAGATGGAGTTTCACCCGGGCTTTGCAGCTTGGCAATAGAAGGTGGGAGCACAGAATGGGAGCTTGGTAAATGCAGGTCCTAAAAAAAGGAAAAAACGCAGCTTTTGTTAAAAGCAATAATGGTGATTTTTAGTTTTTTGAAGGCCTTGAGGTACAAGTTGTAGGGAGCTACCACGTGGCGGTATTAAACCCATATGCGCAGGGAATAAGGCAGAGGCCACAGTATATAGGTGGAAGCGTGGACTACTATGGGTATCCAAGAAGGGAGGGAGAGGGGAACTCTCTTGAAGGCAGCTATGGCGTCCGCGTTGGGCGTTGCTGTGGTGGCGCTCCAGGCGGAGGCGCCGACGGATTTGAGCGGCATAGCCGGCGAGGCGGGGCGGCAGGTGGCGCCCGCGTTGTGTGAGGTCGATGATGACGTGGCGCCCGGCATGGGGTGTTCCCACGGCCCAGGGGGCCCTGAACTTTTAAAGAAGGAAGGAGGGGGCAATAGTGACATCGCTATTGCCTCCCCCCTCGTGTAAGGGAGAGGTCCCACAGCAGCATGCCAAGGAGAACTAGAAGGAGAGTCCGAGAGCAGTCAAGTGGACAAAACCAAATGCAAGGCCAAGAAAGGGGAAGTCCGGGCGGCCAAGATGGAAGGACCAAAGCCCGGACCAAAGCCCAATGTGCACACCATGTAAATGTTTCCAAAAGCAAACTAGGCCAAGTGTTAGCAATGCCATAAAATACTAAAAGAAGCTCTAAGTGAAGGCCACGGCAAGAGAAACCCACCCTTTTTTCTTTTTTTTGGGACTCTTAGAGGTACCCCTATAAATGGTTGTAAATGTGAAAATTTAAGGGCTTTTTTTGCCTGTGTGAGTAAGTGAAAGCTTGAAGCTTGTGTGATGCCAAGCTTTCCATTGAAGCTGCATACATCGGTTGTACTACTCTCTATGCAATAATACCACTCACTTACCCCAATCTCGTGTGTTGCTTCTCCCCATCCCCCTCCTTTTCTCTCGCTCTTCATGTATTGGTCATAGCTCGCAGAGGGTTGCCTGCAGCTCGTCGACAGGTGCTACCGAGAGGGCAAATTAGGAGTGTCTTGTGATTCGGAAGGGTGAGTTGAGCAATCTGGGTGTTTGTTGTGTTGTGGGTGTTTTTTGCAAGGTGTGAGGTAGTTGTTTTGTATTCCAAAGCAGAGTTGTTAGTGCAAATAAGCCAATTTGAAGGTGTTTTTTGAGAGGTTAGGGGTGTTGTGGAATCCCCGGGCTATAGAGAGGCAAATAGTTTGTGTGCTGGGTGTGTTCCTTATTCCCCCTCTCCATCTTCTGGTGCCCCGACGGAGGAGCAGCTGATTGCTCGTTGGTGTTGATCAAAGGCGGTTATTTCCACCAAAGAGAGATGGCAGCACATAGTTATGGACCCATTTTTGCTGGAGAAGGAGATCCGGAGGAGTGGATGGCCGATTTCGAGTTGTATATGTTGTCACTGCATATGCCGGATGAAGCTAGCAAGATGCAAACGATCCCGTTCTTAATGCGGGGAAAAGCAAAGACATGGTTCTATGCGTTGGAGGGAGAGCCAAGAATTATGTGGCCAGTGTTGCGGACCCGTTTTCTGCAAGACTTTCAAAAAGAGGTGTCTCCTATCAACTTGGATGCAAGGTTGAAGAATTTGGAGTAGGATGTGAATGAGGAATCCAACATCTTTCTTGCCCTCTTTGAAGAATGCTGGAGAGATTTTTCAGTGGCCATGCAGTTGGTCAATGGTGGTGAGTACTTTAAATTGAAACATTTTATGTCTTGTTTACATCCCAAAGTTCGTGAAAAGGTGGATTTCGAGGGCCCGGAGAATTACAACGGGGCAGTTGCTATTGCGCGGTCTAAAATCCGTAAAATCAAGAAGAAGATCGAGCAAGGTGCATTGGGATATGAGGCAATGGTTCCCAATCCGACTTCGAGTCCGAGAGAAGAAGTTCAAGCGGAGAATCAGCCCAATCCAGGGGCTGCAACCGTTCCTCAACAATGGGTATGTACAGTTCAAGATTTCTCTGATCAAATGCAATAGTTACGTTTAAGTGTTATGGAGAGAGGTCAAGCAAGGGCTCGAAGAGGCAGAGCTAGGCAATTGCCTGGCAGGTGCTACAATTCTGGTGAGGAGGGTCACTATGCTCCAGATTGCCCTCATCCACCAAGGGAAAGGGGCAGCATGTATCCTCTTTTTGGTCGAGGTCATGGTCAAACACAGTTTAATGGCCAAAGAGGGCAGCAAGAGGTTGAAAACGAGGCACGGGCGGCTCCATCAGGTAACGATGAAATGCCCAGGGTTAACATTATTGGTGTTGACAGGCAGGAGGTTGACATTATGGCCAACAAAAGAGTACAAGGTGAAAGAGAGACTGAGACGGAGCGTGAAACTAGAGCAAAGAAGGGGAAAGAGAAGGTAAATGAAGGAAGAGAGCATCCCGAGCCAAGCAGAAGGAGGTGAAGACGGAGAATTACCCAAAAGGATTTTCAATTGGGACGCGGAAATCCGGAGTATGATTTGGTAAGAGATGTTCAAAACCAGAAGGCTAACATCACTTTTGGGCAGCTGCTTGCTTTGCACCCTAAGTTAAGAAGGCAATGGTCAACCAGTGTCAGCACAAGGCTTCCTCGAGTGGGAGGAGAGGTACATACGGTGTAGAATCTAGCTGTGAAGGTGAGAAGTCCAACCGATGTGCTTCTGGTGGTGGATGTTTTGATCGAAAAGAAGAAACAGGTTCAAGCATACATCGATGGTGGTGCCCAAGTCTGTGTTATTACGGAGTCGGCTATGAGGGATATTGGCATTAAAGCTGTTGTCAGGTCCAATGTGCAAATGAGGATGGCTAATCATGCCAAGGCTCGTTGTTTGGGAGTGGCACAAGATGTGAAGGTAAAGGTTATGGGAATTGAATGCTTAATTGATTTTTTTGTTATGAAAGCAAGTGAGAATGCCTATCCAATTATATTGGGGAGGCCAGGGCTGTTGGCAATTGGGGCCAAACAAGATTGGGGGACCGGAGTGTTTACCTTGCCGGATCGAGAAAATGGCGGACAGATTGTGTTGGATCTAAAGACAAGGGAAAGTCATTTTCATCCCTCAGCAGGTAGAGATAATCAAGATTTCAGTACCAGCTATGAGTACGAGATGGAGTCTACTTATGATGAAGTGTCTACCAGTGTCGAAGAGGAGGAGAGTGATGAGGATTTATTAAACCTGGATAGAGATTTGTTCGGGGTCACAGTAGACTCTACCACTACAAGGAGAGGTATGCAAGTTCCTGTTTGTTGTTTGCAAGCCAAAGAGATGGAAGATATGCTACGTTCCGATTTAACAAAGCAGGAGAAAGAAGGCTACATGGGCCTATGTGCATCTTACCCTAACTTATTTGCGATGGAGTATAAGGATCTGAGGGGAGCTAGAGGAGTGGAGCATCAAATTCTGCTTAAAGAAGGATACAGGACAAAAGCACAGAAGCTCAGAAGGTTGGGGGATATTCAAAAGGAAGCCCTATGGCAGGAGATCAACAAGTTGCTCGAGGCAATTATTATTTATCCGGTAAAGGAGTCTGAGTGGGTTTCTTCTGTTGTCATTACCTCAAAGAAGAATGAAAAGTGGCCGGTACTTTGCCTTTTCAAGATGAAATTTTAAACCAGGTTGTCGGGCATGAGCGCTATTCTATCATGGATGGGTTTTCAGGGTATTTTCAGATAGATATTGCTTTGGAGGACCAAAATACCTTCATTTCTCCATGGGGTTGCTTTGCCTATCGTCACAGGATTCCTTTTGGACTGGTGAATGCATATGCGACTTTTCAAGATTGGATGAACAAGGTGTTCGGACCTTACTTGGGTAAGTTCATCAGAGTGTTTATGGATGATATTGGTTGCTATAGTTCCAGGGCAGAGCATTTGTCCAAGTTAAGGCTGTGTTTTCAAAGGCTAGATGAAGAAGGAGGTCAATTGAATCCAAAGAAGTGCAAGCTAGCACAACCAAGGGTTCATTTTCTAGGCCATGTGGTGTCACAGAACGGGATTGAAGCAGATCCAGAGAAGGTGAAAGCATTGGTTCTTATGGAGCCTCCAACCAGTGCAACAAAATTGGCTTCTTTCGTGCATAAGTTAAAGTATTTATCCCGCTTTTTTTGGATGTTGTCTCAATATGTCTACCCTCATCAGAAAAGGGCTCAACACGTTTTCAAGATGAAATTTTAAACCAGGTTGTCGGGCATGAGCGCTATTCTGTCATGGATGGGTTTTCAGGGTATTTTCAGATCGATATTGCTTTGGAGGACCAGAATACCTTCATTTCTCCATGGGGTTGCTTTGCCTATCGTCACAGGATTCCTTTTGGACTGGTGAATGCATATGCGACTTTTCAAGATTGGATGAACAAGGTGTTCGGACCTTTCTTGGGTAAGTTCATCAGAGTGTTTATGGATGATATTGGTTGCTATAGTTCCAGGGCAGAGCATTTGTCCAAGTTAAGGCTGTGTTTTCAAAGGCTAGATGAAGAAGGAGGTCAATTGAATCCAAAGAAGTGCAAGCTAGCACAACCAAGGGTTCATTTTCTAGGCCATGTGGTGTCACAGAACGGGATTGAAGCAGATCCAGAGAAGGTGAAAGCATTGGTTCTTATGGAGCCTCCAACCAGTGCAACAAAATTGGCTTCTTTCGTGCATAAGTTAAAGTATTTATCCCGCTTTTTTTGGATGTTGTCTCAATATGTCTACCGTCATCAGAAAAGGGCTCAACACGTGAATGGATTTCAGTGGGATGAGGAAGCTCAAGAGGCCTTTGATAAAGTGAAGGGTATTCTATGTCAGTTACCTGCGGTGTGCCCTCCTAATCATGAGGATGTTTTTTATATTGCTATGACGGTGGGAACGGTGGCTATTGGAGCAATATTGCTACAAAAGGTAGGCAGAAGCTATAAGCCCATTTATTTCTAAAGCATGGTTATAAGTCCAAGGGAAGCTACTTATACAGAGGCAGAGCAGTGGGTTATGGCTTTGGTCTTTGCATGCAGGAAGTTTAAAGTATATTTGGTCGTTCGGAAGTTTTATGTATTGGGCGTTGTTGTGGTGGCGCTGCAGGCGGAGGCGCCGGCGGTTTTGAGCGGCGTAGCCGGCGAGGCGGGGCGGCAGGTGGCGCCCGTGTTGTGTGAGGTCGATGATGGTGTGGCGCCCGGCATGGGGTGTTCCCACGGCCCAGGGGGCCCTGAAATTTTAAAGAAGGAAGTAGGGGGCAATAGCGACATCGCTATTGCCTCCCCCCCTCGTGTAAGGGAGAGGTCCCACAGCAGCATGCCAAGGAGAACTAGAAGGAGAGTCCGAGAGCAATCAAGTGGACAAAGCCAAATGCAAGGCCAAGAAAGGGGAAGTCCGGGCGGCCAAGATGGAAGGACCAAAGCCCGGACCAAAGCCCAATGTGCACACCATGTAAATGTTTCCAAAAGCAAACTAGGCCAAGTGTTAGCAATGCCATAAAATACTAAAAGAAGCTCTAAGTGAAGGCCACGGCAAGAGAAACCCACCCTTTTTTCTTTTTTTTGGGACTCTTAGAGGTACCCCTATAAATGGTTGTAAATGTGAAAATTTAAGGGCTTTTTTTGCCTGTGTGAGTAAGTGAAAGCTTGAAGCTTGTGTGATGCCAAGCCTTCCATTGAAGCTGCATACATCGGTTGTACTACTCTCTATGCAAAAATACCACTCACTTACCCCAATCTTGTGTGTTGCTTCTCCCCATCCCCCTCCTTTTCTCTCGCTCTTCATGTATTGGTCATAGCTCGCAGAGGGTTTGCCTGCAGCCTCTGCAGCCTGCAGCTCGTCGACAGGTGCTACCGAGAGGGCAAATAAGGAGTGTCTTGTGATTCGGAAGGGTGAGTTGAGCAGTGTGGGTGTTTGTTGTGTTGTGGGTGTTTTTTGCAAGGTGTGAGGTAGTTGTTTTGTATTCCAAAGCAGAGTTGTTAGTGCAAATAAGCCAATTTGAAGGTGTTTTTTGAGAGGTTAGGGGTGCTGTGGAATCCCCGGGCTATAGAGAGGCAAATAGTTTGTGTGCTGATGTGTTCCTTATTCCCCCTCTCCACCGTACACCCCCAATGTAGGTATTGGTGCGTAGCTCTCATCGAGGGCAACACGCTGCACTTCTCCGCACTCGATTTTGACCATCGGTGCACACGTAGCATCAAGATAAAACTCTCACTCTCTCTCTTACACAGAGTACGCTCACTCACACAGACAAAACTTTTTAAAAATGACAAAGGTTTTTTTTATTAAGGTCAAAAGTGGTATAAATACCTTACAATCTCAACCCCTAATGTTCCAATTTAACCATCCACTCAATCTAAATGTCAAAAATGAGATACAATCTGAAAGCTTCTGCAAGCCCCCCTATTTACAAAGGTAAAATGACAGTTTTTCTCAATTAAAGAATAATTACAAAAAATAATATCCTACCGAGCAATCATTCTCCGTTGGGTGTGTCTAGCCGCTAACACTCCCCCCCTCCTAGTTCATGTCGTCCCCGACATGGCAGTAGAGCTGCTTCTTTAGTGGAGGCTTTCATGCATCTTTAGAAGGGACTCATATCGCGCATGCTGAGCGAGTAATGTCGAGCCAAATATCTCTGTGTTGATGGTGAAGAAGCCTATATAGAAGGCTTCTTCAAAGGCCTGGAGGTGATAAGAAGGCAAAAACATAATTCTTTGATATAGTGCATGTATCACCTCGTGAGAAGGCTGAGCAGACAGATCGTATGCACATCTGTATGTGTCTTGGAAGAAAAAAATATTGTCTGTTGCATGTCCAGGTTTAAAGGTTTTGAAGACCGCCAGAAGGGTTTTACATATTTTTCTAAGCATGATGCAAGATGGTCAGGCGAGTCAGTGAAAAATTTAATGGCGCCCAATAGGATTTTCACCATGTATTGCTCACTCATTCTCTCTCATGCCTTCAAGCCTGGCAACTTCGGATAATTGAGCCATGTGGGTATGCTTCTCTGCAACAGCTCATGTGCTTTCCATGTCCGTATCCTTGGTAGAGGGTAAAAACTGAGGCTGTCTATGATTCTTTTGGGCGCCTCTACCAAATGTATTAAATATTGTGGATATTTGGTGAGCCATGCCTTTCTCCACTTGGGCTGAGAATCCATGATCAGCTTGACTCCTTCTGGTTTGGAGATAGCGGCTTTGTATAATGGCACTATTGGCTCCTCTTTTATCCGTTTGTTGATTGTAGCAGCTTCATACTTTAGAAGAGGATATGGGAGAGAAGGTTGTAGCCATTCATGCCGAATGATATTGACATCTATCTTCTGAATGGTCATAGATTTAAACACTCTCTGCTCCCACTCCAATGCTTCTTTGGCCGTGTCTTTTATTGCCGCTTCTAGTGCCTTCTGTAGTTTTTCTTCTTCTTCTTGTGTCAGATCCTGGGGTTCTTGTGATGGCCCCACAAGGATGTCCTCTTGCATGGTGGTGTCCACTAGATCTGACACATTTTCTATGCCGATGCCTTCCATTGATGCTGGCCTGGTGCTAAGATCCCTCGGCCAGCATCAGTCTTTGCCTCTTCTCTAGTGTCAACTCCTTTTGGAGTTCCTTCATTTGTTCTTCATACAAAGCATTTTCTGAAGTTGTGCCAGTCGAGCTAGCAGCTCTGACTCTGGCCGGAGATGCCCTTAGCCTTTGGATGGTCTGATCTTGCACTTTCATCTGATCTTTCAGCTCGATCACTTCATCCTGGCTTCCCTCATGTTCTATCTCGGCCTTTTCTTTGGCATTCCTCAAGGTTTCCACCTCTTTCGACTCATCAGCAAGTTGTAGAGTCAGATTGTCCCTCTCTCTCTCCACATCTGTCAGTGACTTGCTGATTTTCTTGTATTCCTCTTTTGCTCTTTGAAGCTTGTGTTCGGTTGCCTGATTCTATCGTTCCATCTCTTGGCATCTCTGTAACATCGCATCCAGATTGGCTTGCAGCTTTGTTTGTTTCTCTATGTTTTCTTGGCCCTGTTTTTGTAGTGAGTCCACTTCAGCTTTGATAAGAACTTCATTTCTTTTGAGATTATCAATCTCACTCTCAATGGCCATTGATCTTGCTCTAAGCACGGTTAGTTTTTGCATTACCACATCCCAATCATTGGTTGGTGGCTATAGGTCCACTGATCTATGGCCATATCTTTCAACTCTACTAACCGAAGGCTCTGCATATGTTCCTTGGGTCTTGTGCTTGCCAACTCAAAGGCTACAATAGCTTCCTCTTCTTGAGAGTACTCAGCAGCTAGTAGATCAAGAATATTCTAAAGTTTCTTTCTTCTGGATCTGGCTACTCATCTGTCTCAGCTTTTGCCTTTTGCTCTTACTCCTTGTTCTTCTCTTGCTTGGAATCCTTTTGTTCATCAATTCTGTTTAGCTCCTCTTTTTGTTGGGTTTGTGGAGGGCTAAGAGGAGGTGGTGTTAGGAAATAAGACGTAGCTAAATAGATAATTGAGTAGATTACATAATGGAGAGAGACAGATTTATATACATGAGATTATAGAGTAGAGAGAGAGAGAGAGAGAGTACACACGATATACGTGGTTCACCCAATGTGGGCTACGTCCACGGGAAAGCAGCCACTCAATGGCTTTAGTACTTCAAAACAAGAAGTACTTTACAAAGGGATTATACCCTTAATGGAGCTCCCGCCTTGCTTCACTCTCACCACCTCACACTCACCTTGTTGCATCAACTTCACACTATGAAATGTGTGTAGAAATGGCCTCCTTTTATAGGCCAAAAGGGCTGCCCTCTCTTATGAGAGACAGCCATGTGTAGCCGCCCTTGTGCGAATAAGTCCAAATCGGACCCTCCAATCCACCCATGTGTGGCCGCCCTTGAGAAGACAAGTCCGCTTTTGAATTCGGCCACTGGCCACCCGCCATTGACTTCCGACCACCGGCCACCGGCCATTGACTTCCGACCACCGGCCATCGGCCATTGACTACCAGCCACCGGCCAACCAACCGGTTGTTTTCCAACCACTTTCCGGCCACCATCCGGCCATAATATTCCGATGAAAAATAATATTCCGGCGAAAAAAAGTCTCGGGGCCTCCGCCCCCGAGGCCTTTAAAGTTGCCCCTGATTCTTGTCCGTGAAAATTTTGTCCGGTGAGTGATTTTCCTTCACGCACAATGGCTTCTCCTCATAATGGGGGCCTTACAAATGTGCGCTTTTACCACAGAAAATTACAAGGTTAAATCAGGCTCCATACTTAACAGGTGGTGTGATGGGGGTGGGCTGGATTCCCGGCTTGACGGTGGAGTTGGTGGCTTCTTCTTGATGGTGGAGTTGGTGGCTTCTTCTTGAAATCCCAATTCGCCTTGGTTTTTCTCTCTCTTTCTTGGCCTTCCTGCTCTTCTAGCAGCTGCCGTCTCACTTCGTCCACTTCTTCTTCTGTAAATGGGATATTCGGGATATTCTCCGCCGTAGCATCTAAGATCTCAAAGTTTTTGATATAATCTTCGAACCGATCCCGGTGAACCCTTCAAGATGATCCTGACATGGCTTCAAGGGATGGCTTCCACAACTCGCTCAAATCCCCTTTGAGTGCTCTCTCGGCTTTGAAACTTTCCATCAGTCTTTCTGGCCGCGCCGCTTTCTGTGACTTGGTTTCCTTGATTGGCACTTGTAGATTTTATTTCTTTCCCTTCTTTGACTCTAGCGGCTCTTCTAGTACAGTCTCTAACTGGCACTTCAACCATGTGGCTACCCTGGGTGCTTTGGGAGGTTCTTCTTCTTTGTCTTCTTTCAGCTTTAGCCAATCATTTTATGAGGGAGGTAGAGGCCAGTTTCCTTTGGCGTGCAATGCTCTATAGACAAATTTTGTTATCAGCTCACCAGGTACAATATAGGTGGGATTTTTGTTCCCCATCTTCACAAGATTGTCGTGGATGTAAGCAGCATAATTTATCTCTTTTGGTTTGCTGTTTTGCATTTCCCAGGTGAAAGTGGTGGCAATGGCTCCAGGTAGCATCCTGTATTTCTGTGGCCGCTTTGTAGACATGTGGAAGTATTGATTGTATAGTTGGCTCATGATAGCCACCTTCGGGTTTGCAATATCTTCAAATGTGTAGTTATTCTTCTTTTCCGAGTAAACCTTGACTTTATCTGACCTCTTTGTCACATTGTCTCCTTCGTTTGAGATGTCAAGTGCGCTACCACCACCTTCTCTATGATGACAATCATTGTATCAGGCTTGCCTTGCAGATCGGTGACTCGGGCCACTCCATCTTCTTTGATTGTGGTGACAAATTCCCACACTCTTTTAATATCAATCCCCGCAGGCAAAGCTTCAAAGTAGTTGTGGAGATCCAGCTTCTCCAAGTAATCCCCCATCTTGCTCCTGACAAATTCATTGAGCTCTCGTGGTATCATGGGTAGCTCCACTGCATTTCCCTCAGGATCTTTGAATACTCCTTGGTAGATTCTCAGAGCATTCGTCTCTAGCATATCATCTTGAATCCATGTGCTTGTGGGCTTAAGGGTTCCCTCTGGGATCACAAAAGACTCCACTTCTTCTAAGTAGTCCTTTATAGTCATCCTCTTCTTCTTTGCAGGTGATTTTGCGGCTGCCATGGATCCTGTTGGACTCAGTAGTCCAAAGCTAGGTTTTTTACATATTAGCTGATAAACTGAGTTCTGACTATCCAAATGACTTGAAAATTGAAAATAAAACTCAAAAGGAACTAGGGAAACTCTACATGTGCTCACAGTAGCTTTTTGGCTAAAAAATAATCATGTAGACATCCTACGCGTAGGATGTCTACCTTGTCTGTTTTTGGTGAAACTTGGCAGGCTTGTGGCCCTTGACCTGTGCAACATGGCTATGTAATTGGAATTGGGTTTGGGTATCAAAAAGTGCAATTTTGGTAGATTTAAGCTTTTGGCTCACAAATTGGGTAGGATGTCCTCAACAGGTGGAAAATGATATTTAAATGAGTTGAAAGTTGATATATAGGCTTCTTATACCATGTTGATGGCTCCCATGAAGTCAGTTCTTGCACAGAAGGTCCAAATGACACTGGAGACATCCTACGCGTAGGATGTCTATTTTATCAAAATGACTTGAAATTGGTTCTGAGGGTAGCCCTTAGCATGTAGAGCATGGCCCTTCTCTTAGATTTTGATTTGGATAAGCATTGGTGTTGTTCAGAGCATGTGTAGTGTTTTTAGGCTCAAAAAGTGCATCTTGGAGATTTTGGGGGCCAAAGGTAATGGGAATGAAAACCATTCAAGAGGGAGTGAGAGGATTAATACCAAATTAGCCTTTAGCCCTACAATGGCTTGAAATTTGATGCATGGGCTTGTGAAGGTGTTATAAAGCCATCTAGAACTCAAAAATACCAACTGGAGGTCAAATAGGTCATCATTAGGCAAAATTTGGACTCACAAAGGGGCCCTTTAAGGAGTTTGACTTTACCTCTCTCTACCAAAACGGGCGCATGGATAAATTTTTGTAAATAAACTCCAAAGTTGGTGGAGGTTTGACGGTTAGAATGTCCTCTTCAAGCTCCATCTACTGATATATAGCACGCCATGAGATTCCTCATATTTTAGAAGATTCTTTTTTTTATTCACGTATGATGTGACAACTCTGTCGGAATCTAAGTGAATCAAAAAAAGAATCTTCTAAAATATGAGGAATCTCATGATGTGCTATATATCAGTAGATAGAACTTGAAGAGGACATTCTAACTGTCAAACCTCCGCCAACTTTAGAGTTTATTTGCAAAAATTTATCCATGCACCCGTTTTGGTAGAGAGAGGTAAAGTCAAACTCCTTAAAGGGCCCCTTTGTGAGTCCAAATTTTGCCTAATGTTAGACATCCTACGCATAGGATGTCTATTTCATCAATTTTCACGTCTGACCCCACGGTTAGCTTGGCAATGTGCTCATAAGTATATTGTGCAAGTTTCATGTGATTTGGACTAGTTTTGGTAGGTCTAGGACCCATTATTGCCTCTATTCTCTGACTTTCCATTTTCTGATGCGTATGAGGTCAACTTTTGTCCAAATGTGATGAAAGTTGGTGACTAGCATGTACAAGCTATTCAGAAGCTGTATGTGAGATGAGATGTTGAGTTTGGTTCCCAGATATGGCCTTGAGACATCCTACGCGTAGGATGTCTCCTGATGAAATTTATATGAGAAGTGCTACTGGTGCCTGCCCTGAGTCCCCCCTGAGTCCCTTTTAAGCCCTATTTCAACAAAAAAGTCAAATAGATAGATAGAAACTCCCTGTTTGGCTTTCACAGCCTCTGAGCCGTTTTCTGACTCTTGGAGTGCTTTTCGGCGATGAAATTTCTTGATGTTAGTTTCCATAGCTTCCCGGTTCCTTGGGGATCCTTGCCATATGGTTTTTTTTTACCTTGGCTTCACCGGAGCTCCGTTTGGCAATTTTTCGCTCTGGAAGTGCCCGTGGTTGCGTTTACATGTCATCGATGACTTGTGGTGGTCTACCACCATAGGACTTGGTTGTTGATAGTTTAGGAAAGCCGCTCGTGAAGTTTGGTGGCAAACGGACATGCGGTTTGGCCGTGAGAGCTGAAGCTTAGTGCCGCTTCGAGTCACCTTATGGCCATGTGGGCTATATAGCCTTGAAGAGCATGTCAAGATGCTCCTACCCATGAGTTTTGGTAGCATTTGGGCGTCTTTCCACCGATTTACCATTTGGTGGGCTCTTGCAGGGCTCTATAAGTTAGGGTTTTTCCCAATGGTTTTCCGCCGCCTTTGGGCATCCAAGAGTGGTCTCCTATGCTAGGGTAAGCCATCGATAAATCCTTATTGCTTTTGGGTTAGCCGTTAGGTGGTCACCTCTACTTGTAGGTCTCTACTGCCCGTTTCCCGTGTGAACCCTACGCTAGTTTTCGTGACAAAACATCAAACATACGCGAAAAGCTCAAGGTGGTGAGCCTACCTCTCATGTCTGGAGCCTGTCGGGTGGTCGTGCATGTCGTAGAAGCAGCTGGAAGTCCAGTTCGCTCTAGGTGGCAAGAGCTCTCTCTCAAGAAGGCAATAGTAGAAATGAGCTTTAAATGAAGTGAAAAAATCTTATAATGGGGGTCCCCGAACCACTTTCCATGAAATTTGACATTTGTTCCCAACTTCTTGCGAAATGCGGTTTAGGCTCGAAAAATTCTTGATTTAGACTCCATTTGCCCAGTTCCCGAGAAATTTGACGTTTCGGTCAGAATCTGGCCAAAACACGCTTTCCGCTCCATTCACATAATTGCACCCCCATTGTACCATAGGTTGTCCTATAGTCACTGATTATCCCCATATTTTTTGTTTCTCATTACGACCGTAGTTCACCTACTTTTTGTATTTTTGAAGTTTTTCTGCAGATAATTAGTAAAATTAAAAATAAAATAGCAAATTAATCCCAAAAAATCTCCAAAAATCATAATAACTCAAAAACATCACCGCAAAACACTATCTACACTCACATGCAATTTTTATGGCCGGATTTGTCCGTTTTACCAATATTTTGCCCGAAAAATGGCTATTTTTACCTATACACACACACCTAGGGGCTTGATTTGGTGTTTGGCCCCATATACTTGTAGATTCATGTTGTATAAGGGCATATGTACTTAGGTTAGTTTAGAAAATTTTGCAATCAAACGACAACCCTCTAAAAATAGTCAAAAAACATGCCCCTTTTTTGCTCTTTTTTCCATTGGGTCCGCATTTGAGAATGCCTCCCCCCCTCCTAGTTGGAGTCCTCCCGGACGAAAAGGTATCGCCCTGATGTATGTGCCATGCATGGGTTAAAAATTGTGCTAATGCTTGACCGTGTAATGTGGCCCTATATGATGCATACTGGGTCAATGCATGAAAAAATCAATGTTGTGCAAGAGGAGGAAATAAGCAAGATGCTTATTGGCATTCGACGTCAAGGTTTCCTGTTTGTTGTTGATTTGGTTGGCGCATTTTATTTGCAAGTAAAAGTTTTAACTCTACAGCTCTCTGTTTGATCGTCTTTCTTACAAAAGTCGCTTGGTTTGCCACTACTGTCGATATGGCCATGGTTGTCTCCTTGGAGAGAATTGTCATGGCAGAATTGGCCATAGTCTTTGTCTCTTTTGCTTTCCATTTGTAGCTTTGTTTTGGAGGTTTTTGGAGGTTTATGGCCACATTCGTGGTTTTCATTGTTGTGCTGCTGATCTGCATCCACAGAGATCTTTTTGTCGGTTTCATATGTAGTGTGTGTCTGCATGCCGATGTTGCTTCTACTGAAGGGAGTTCGTATTGCTTTGGTTTCAGGATCCAAATGCATTTAAGTTGTTATTGAGCATTCTCTTTGGGATCCATATCTTTTTTATCCCCTTGTTTGTTGGTTGAAATGTGTTCTCGTGTTGTCTTCTTTGGTTGTATTGTGGTTTGTATGCCATGTCACCTCTATCCTTCCACACCCATACTTGTTTTTCACGTGTAGCTAACCTTGATCTTTGCACTACTGTCTCTGTTGTTTTATGTTTGGAGTGAACATGGTTGGCAGTTCCCAGTTTGGTTGCCATGGGTATAGTGTTGTTCTTTAGTGGCACCCATCCTTTTGGCTCTTTATCTAGTGATCGTGTTGCTGCCATCTGGTTCTTTCGGGGTTGTTGAGCAAAGGCTACCACCTGTTGTTCTTGTGCATGCTGAATTTTGATATCTGCACATTATACTCTTTTTGCCAAGGTTGTCCCAACAACATGGGGTGTAGTGTGCTTTCATCCTCAACCACATAAAACTTGTGTGGGTAAATATATTGATGTATTTGTATATGCAATATAGTCCAGCCCAATGTTTTTAGCGAATGTGATGTACTACTTTCTAGCACTTGTGGAGTAGGATATAGTTGATCTTTGGTCTTGAGCTGTTTGTATAATTTGTAAGAGATCACATTTTCTTGAGCTCCAGAATCAAGCAAGGCCGTCAATTCAACTTGATTGCTACCCACTTTGACTACAATTATTGGCTCCACTGTGTCTTCACCAAAATTCTTTAGTCGAATAGCATTTATTCGCAACGGTGATCCACATTGTTGTTGTTGTCGTAGAAGTCATCTTTTTGCAATGCGTTCTTTTGCTTATGCTTGGGCCTCTTCTCGTACCCTCTGTTTCTCTTTCATCCGTTCTTTTTCTTGATGGATTTGTTGAAGCATATCCTGTGTTAGTGGTAAATGATATTTTTTTAATCGACAACCACTAATCCAATTTGGCATTTCTTCTCCTGCTAATGTAGCAAGTTTGCCAGCTGCACTTTGTGATAAGTCACTAATCACAAAGGGTCTCATCCTTCGCTTTTTAAGTTTCTTGGCATGTTGCTTTAAGGTATAAACAAGTACATAATCATCTGTTTTGAACTCTTTCGTGCGCACATGCTTGTCAAAAAACTCTTTTTGTCTTCTCTTTTTAGCATAGATCAAAGCTACAGCTCTCAATCGGAGTTCATATAGCTTTTCAAGATCATCTATTCTTGAAGAGAGCTCATGCCCTATCCATTCTAAGTGTTTTGCTACGCGTAGAGTTGGAATTAAAAACTCTATGGGTAATATAGCGTTTAGTCCAAACACCATGTTGTACGGTGTCACCGATTGATGTTTTGTAAGCTACCCTGTATGCCCATAGTGTTGAGTGTAACTGCTCATCCCAGTCTGTCCTTCACTCTGATACAATTTTAGTCAGAACAGTGTATAGTGTTTTATTTGTGGCCTCAGCTTGTCCATTTGCCTGTGGATGATAGGGAGCAGATTTTCTATGTATGACCATGAATTCTTCTAGCATATATTCAATGACTTCATTAAGAAAATGTGTTCCTCGATCACTGACAATTTCTATTGGTAATCTGTATCGTACAAAGACATTCTCATACATAAATTGTGCAATGGTTCTTGCATCTTCTTTTGTGTTGCCTTGGCTTCCGCCCATTTTGTGAGATAGTCCGTAGCCACAATTATATATTGGGTATGGGTGCCATATGCAAGGGGTGAAATAGGCCCCACAAAATCGATGCCCCATTTTGCAAATGCCTTTGCTCCCATCATTGGCCGTAGTGGCATCTCATCTCTCTTTATCTGCACCTTGGTGCCGTGAGATGTGTCACAACGCTTTACAAACTCCTCAGCATCCATATGCAATGTAGGCCACCATATTCCCGCGGTTAAGATAATTTTTGTCGTCTTATCGCTTGAAAAATGGCCTCCACTTATTCCTCCATGTGCGTTTTCTAGAATCAGCAGGTATTCACTTTCACTTGCACAGATTCTAAGTTGATTGTCCTTTCCTCGCTTATAGAGTTTATTCCCAATTAAATTAAAGTCGCGAGCCTCCAACTCTATAGCCCTTTTCCGCCTTTTTCTTATGTTTTCAAGAAATGTCCTTGTTGTTAAGAAATCAATGATATATTGACTCCATGCAGGTGCAATGTTTACTTGAAACAATGTCGCGTGATCCACCGACCATTTGGCACTACATATAGTACAATTGTTAGCATAATCATGTGTGTCAGCATACATAGGGAGACGGTCCGAGGCGGGCAACAAGAAAGGCGACCTCTAAACACCCCTCAAGGCTCCCATGCTGCTCAATTGGGGCTGGGGCAACCACAAGCACAACAAAACAACAAATCCACATCCAAACCCAACAAGATAGGGGCATCACCTAGTTATGGTATGCAAACTAGGACGCAAGAGAGATTTTGGTACAACCAAGAAGATGCACCACACAACACACACAAGCAACCTCACACCAAGACACACACAAAATGGACCAGAGAGAGCTAGAGCAAAGGGAAGAGAGAGAGAGAGAAAAGGATCTTGCGTAATACCTTATTTGTGACTTGCAAATGGAGATGGTTCATTATGATGCTATCGTAGAACTTGTATAAAAAATCACTCTATGCTTAGTCATTGCTAAACATTACCAAAACACACACACACTGTCTTAGGGTGTGGGAGACCTCTCACCATAATACCCTCTTACAATGGAAACAAAATTGGCAATGAAAAACACACTAAAACACTTTCTAAAATCAAGATCAACCGATAGAAACTCAAAATACACAAGTCACCTTGAATTCATCAAACCGTATTGCACTAATGGAAGGACGAAGATTTGATCGTCGAATCACGCCTTTGATGCACCAAACCTCAATTTATTGATGATGAAGGAGAATATACAATAGTGGTTTTGAGATTTGTGGAACTCACGCTCTCTCACGTGCAATGTGTAGCTCGAAGGCTTCTCTCACACCAAGAGTGAAGCTCACAAGTGGTTGGTACACCTAAGTCTCTCCTCACGCATAGAGTGTTGGGGTGCTATGTGAGATGTTGGAGGTTATTTTACAAGAAGGAGAGGAGCCTATTTTGTAAAGAATGAGGATGCAAGAGAGCTACACAAGACAAGCACAAAGCACACAGAGATGGAAAGCTTCTTCTTCTTCTTCTCAGAAAAGAGAGTACAAAATGACTAAGTGCTAAAGCTGAAAAGTAGCACATATGTACATGCGGTCACTAAGTGTGAACTCGCTAGAAGCGTACTAGGCTGGCACTATAAGTGTAGTCCAGCTGTAGAATCACTGGCAGAGATCCTCCGTGTCGGTCACCTAACGCGCCAGTGAGTAAATGCCGTAAGCGGCCAAGACCCGTAGTGGATGCCAGCTCAAGGTGTAGAGCTCGACATCTCAACACTCCCCCTCGAGCTCTGCATGTCGCAGAGTCCAAGCATAGTCCAGAAACGTCGAAGCTTCTCGGCTCCGAGGGCCTTGGTAAAGATATCCGCTATCTGCTCCTCTGTGCTGATGTAGGCCAAGTCGATGTCACCCGCCAACACTCGCTCTCGAACGTAGTGGTAATGGACCTCTATGTGTTTGGTCCTGGCATGGAACACTGGGTTCCTAGCCAACTGCATGCTGCTAAGGTTGTCACAATGGATGAAAATCTGCTGGTCCACCTGCACTCCCAAGTCCTCAAGTAATGTGCGTAGCCAAGCTACCTCGCACGCCGCAACTGCTGCACCTCTGTACTCGGCCTCTGTGCTCGATAAAGCAACCGTAGGCTGCTTTTTGCTGCTCCAAGTAACAACAGCACTCCCAAAAGAGAACATGAAGCCACTCGTAGATCTCCTATCAACAATGCTACCTGCCCAATCTGCATCTGTATACCCATACAATGCTAATGGTGCATCTGCTACATAGAACAATGCGTAGTCAAGAGTACCTTGCACATACCTAAGTGTGCGTCGTACTCCATCCAAATGTGGCTTCCTCGGAAGTTGCATGAACTGACTCTCCAAGCCTACTGTGTAGCTCAAGTCTGGCCTCGTGATAGTCAAGTAGATTAGACAACCCACAATCTTCCTGTACATGTTGACATCCTCAACAACATCACCCTTCTCTGCACTCAGCTTTGCATTCACATCCAAGGGAATAGAAATTGGCTTACAATCAGCCATACCATACTTTGACAACATGTCCAAAGCATACTGTCTCTGTGATAGCCATACACCCTCTGGAGTCCTGATCACTTCAATGCCAAGAAAGTAGCGCAACTCGCCTAAATCTTTCATTTCAAACTCCTGTTTGAGAAGACCCTTCACATGGTCAATCTCCATAGCATTGTCACCAACAATAATAAGGTCATCTACATATATGGTAATGACCACAATCCCCACATCACTCTCACGTACATAGAGTGAATGATCAGCATGAGCTCTCCTAAAACCAATACTGACAAGATACTTGGCAATCCTGTCATACCATGCTCTAGAGCCCTGCTTCAAACCATACAAAGCTTTGAGAAGTCTGCATACATAATCTGGGTAACCTGGATCGACATAACCAGGTGGCTGATCCATATACACTTCCTCTTGCAACTCACCATTCAAGAAGGCATTCTTTACATCCATTTGATGCATAATCCATCCTCTAGATGCAGCCACTGCTATGACAGCTCTCACTGCCGTCATCTTTGCCACTGGAGCAAAGGTCTCCTCATAGTCTATGCCATACGTCTGTGCATAACCCTTTGCGACCAGCCTTGCCTTGTGACGCTCAATGTTACCATCAGCCTTATGCTTGGTTTTATACACCCATTTACAGCCAATAGCTTTCTTGCCACTTGGCAATGGCACCAACTCCCATGTGTCATTTGCTTCCAATGCAGCCATCTCTTCATTCATTGCATCATCCCAATGCACATTTCCAACTGCATCCTCAAAACATGTGGGCTCCACATCCTGTATCACCTTAGCCATGTAGGCTTGGTGATGCGCTAGATACCCATCATAAGTCAATTTCTGAACTGGATTTCTGACTCTATTAGATCTGCACGGTCTTGGGTCACTCCTTTGCCCTCTAGCATCTTCTTGTACTTTCCTTACACCAGGTGTCCTGACAGCCGGAATTCCAAATTCCTCATCAAGACTTTGTTCAGAACCATCTGAATCCATGTCTACATGTGAAAAACCTGATGATGCATCAACCATAAAGGGAGGTTCATCAACCTTTTCCTTTCCTTTTCGTGATACATTCCCTGTACCTGTTGGTGGAGTAACCTGCGTACGTAGTCTACCATTCCATGGTTTCTCAACAGAGCCACGAGAAGAGGACTCTTGTGGTCCACTCAAAACCTGTGACTGTGGCCTCACATTTTGTACAACCACATCATCTTTTACATCAGCCCCAATAGTGCCATGTGCATTACTGTACCAGCTGCTCATCTCATCAAAGACTACATCTCTGCTCACTCGTAATTCTCGTGTAGTAGGATTGTAGCATCTGTACCCCTTTTGTTCAAGGGAATATCCCACAAGAATACATTTCTCTGCTTTAGGATCCAATTTCCTACGCAACTCATCTGGTACATGCACGTAAGCTATGCAGCCAAACACTTTCAAGTGTGCCAAATCAGGTTTTGTACCTGTAAACTTTTCCTCAGGTGTTACATCATGCACCGCAGCTGTAGGTGTCCTGTTCATAATGTACACAGCTGTATTTACAACTTCAGCCCAGAAATGATGAGGCATGTTCTTCTCATTCATCAATGCACGTGCAACCTCTGCAATGTGCCTGTTTTTCCTTTCTGCGACCCCATTCTGCTGTGGAGTATATCTGCATGTAAACTGCCTGTGTATACCATGCATTTGCAGAAAATCTGAAAAATCATTGGAGAAGTACTCTCCCCCTCCATCTGACCTCAATGTCTTGATTTGCATATCTGTCTCCTTCTCAATCATGACTTTGAAGTCTTGAAAGTGACCAAACACTTCACTTTTGTTACGCATGAAGTAGACCCATACTTTCCTTGTATGGTCATCAATGAAAGAGACATAATACCTGCAACCATGTATACTTGAAGTATCGATTGGACCCCAAACATCTGTGTGCACCACCTCAAGTGGCTTTTTACATACATTGCGCTCATGTGGAAATGAGCCCTTTGACTGTTTTCCAAACTGGCATGCTGCACACACTTTATGCATACCATCCACCTTGAATTTGGGCAAACCTTTTACAATCTGTTTTGATTGCATGCTGCGCAATCTCTGCTCATTGACATGGCCAATGCGTTTGTGCCAAATGTCAACATCAGCCACAACACCTGTGCCCTGTGCAAATAATGCAGCTTTTACCTCAGGCATGTCTACATTCAGCGTAAACATTCTGCCCACACATTTGCCCTCTGTGATCAGCTTACAGCCATTCTGGAAATCTTCTACATAACAGCCATTTGGATTGAAGCGAACCTGCAAACCCTGCTCAACCATTTGTCCAACAGAAACAAGATTCTTTGTAATGTTTGGGACATGAAGTACATCTGCTAAGTACTTTGATTTCCCACTCTTCGTATTTAGAGGTATGTCCCCTACATGAGCAATGGGGTGAGCTGTATCATCTCCTGTCTGCACAAAGCCTGACACATCTGGTTTGCGCATATCTCTAAACCACTCTCCACGAGACGTCATGTGATTAGAGGCACCTGAATCCACATACCAAACATCATCTTGGGTGGAATTCTCTGCAGTCATTGTATTCATTACATGTTGCATAACAAACATGCGCTCGTTTTTGCTGTCATCTGCATCTCTGCTAGTAGATGCATAGTTGCCCTGTTCTCTCTTTCTACTTGCTTTTCCCTTTGGACAGTCACGTGACATGTGACCTCTTTCACCACAAGTCCAACATTCTCTAGTATCTGGAGTATGTTGCTGCCTGCTTGATCCTGCACCACGACCTCTTTGACTCCCCCTGCCTTGAGACTGGTTTCCCCTGCCACCTGTATTGTTTTGATTTGATTGACCTTCCAGAAATTGGCCCCTGCAACCCCTTGGGCCTCGACCACGACCTCTACCTCTCCCTCTGTTGGAGTTAGAATAGAAGGCCTGTTCAGAATTATTTCTGCCATGAGAAGAAGATGTGTCAAGGTTCTTCTCCTCAAGAATAAGCATAGAAATCAAATCTTGGAACACGGGGATGTCGTCTCTTGTATTCATGGAAGACCTAAAATGTACATACTCATCTCCTAGACCATCCAAGCATGCACGGACAATGTCATCGTCTTCCACTGAGACTTTAATAGATCCAAGAGCCTCAATGATACTCTTGATCTTCAAGGCATAATCATTGATTGAGAGGTTGTTCCTCTTAACCTAATTTAGCTCCGACTTTAGTTGAAGCTTCCTGGCCTTGGTGTTCACCTCGAACACTCTGCCTAAGTTTCTCCATGCAATGGCGGGGGTTTCAGCATCCTGTAGATAGCCCATCATGCCATCTGTGATGCTCATAGACAGCCAATACATCACTTTGCTCTGGCCTTGTTGCCAGTCCCTCAAAGCTTTCCTTTGTTCTGCTGTAGCATTTGCCTCGGGAATCTCTGGTTCCTTTTCATTGTCTCCTTCTACATAGTCCCAATAACCTTTTCCTTTTAGGACATTTGTTATTCTGAACTTCCATGCAGGGTAGTTATTTTTCTCAAGCTTCTCAGTAACAATCTGACTGAAACCATCAGACATCTTGAAGCACTAAGACAAAATAGCTGCAATCTGCAAAAACCTGCAAATCTGTTGAACCTGCTATCGTGGTTCCTGTAACGCTTTCTACACTCAACGAGTGTCCACAATCAAGCGTTTCACAACCACTGTACTTGTACAGTAAATCTCTGTATACTGCACTTTGGAGACCTGTTCAGAAACTTGTGCGAACGAAGGGATTGTGAATTGCGAACGAAGGGATTGTGATGCTCTTGCTCTCTTAGCCTCTCTTTCCTGCACCAGGCTCTGATACCATGTAAAGAATGAGGATGCAAGAGAGCTACACAAGACAAGCACAAAGCACACAGAGATGGAAAGCTTCTTCTTCTTCTTCTCAGAAAAGAGAGTACAAAATGACTAAGTGCTAAAGCTGAAAAGTAGCACATATGTACATGCGGTCACTAAGTGTGAACTTGCTAGAAGCGTACTAGGCTGGCACTATAAGTGTAGTCCAGCTGTAGAATCACTGGCAGAGATCCTCCGTGTCGGTCACCTAACGCGCCAGTGAGTAAATGCCGTAAGCGGCCAAGACCCGTAGTGGATGCCAGCTCAAGGTGTAGAGCTCGACATCTCAACATATTTATAGGTTGGAGAACCCTCATTAAGATTATTGGAAATCCTAATTTACAAGCTAACAAATCAGGATTATGATTTTTTTGAATATCAAAACATTGCGGGCCTTCTTTGTCTTCTTGAGTCATGGATGTGGGCTCAAAAGAGAGCATTATTGATGGTAGATAAGGTGAAAGTAAAGTTTAAAGTAAGGAGAGAGAGAGAGAGTTACTTTGTACATGTCTTGAGGTGAGGTGTCTTTTATGGTTAGGTCAATACTATTTTGTGTTAGTATGTTAGTGGTTAGTGTTAGTAATCACTAGAAAGTTAATGAAATATTTACAATGGGTAGAATGGGGTGGATGGTTGAATGAAGTGAGAAAATCCTTGTGATGGTGAAGCTTGAAGAAGTTTTGGACTTACTTGTGTAGGTTCTCAAAATGACTATCAATCTTCTTCTTCGTCTTCCCTTCTTTACGCCACCGCCGCCAAGGTTGATTATCGTGATGAAAATGGTAATTCCGTTGATGAGATCTCTTGATTTGCAGAGGTTAAGCATGGTACACATGCTGAATTTATGTATATATATAAGGAGTAAGATGGAACTGTACTTTGGAGATAATAGAGAGAGGCATAGAGATGGTGTACGTACATGGAGAGCTCATATGAGAGCTATGGAAGTAAGAGGGGAGGTTAATGGTGAAGAAGGTGAGAGAAACCATTGAAGGTGTAGGTTTGAGTGAGGGATTGAGAGGAATGTGTGTGTGTAGAAGTGTGGAAAGAGGTGAGAGAAGACTATGGGCTACTTGTGAAAAAAGTGGGCAGACTGGGGTCCACTCAAAAAATCATAGCTCACCGTTGGTAGCTCCAAAAATCATGAAAACATTTGAGATGATTATTCAAAGCGTGGGCTACATTTTCTCTTTTGACCACCGCTCCAAATTTGGAGTGGAGATGGGTGCCAAAATTCTCACCAAAAAGCCTGTTTTTATGCATGCAAAGCCTTTTAGTGGCCCCCTCCTTTGTTGAATTTGTACAATGCATCCAAGAGTGAGCCCCTCGTTTGTCATATCATAATACAAAGCATCCAAGTTGCCCTTGACCCATGCATGGAGGAGGATTATTGGTGAATAAAGAAATATATACATGGTGGGACTAGTGTATGGACTATTCATGGATTTTAGCTCAATGAGCACATGGTGTTAGAATAATGAGTAAAAATAATAATAAAAATATGGAAGAATTATGGATATGGAAAGATATTGGAATCATATGATATGGTCCCTCTTTGTATTATTTTGGGTGAACGAGGAAAAGGTATGCAAGTAAATAATATAATAAACGTGACCAATGAGTAGGAATCAATTTTTTGTTTTCACAAGGGTGAGGGTGAAAATGTGGGAGTGATTTGTATAAAGGAAAAATATGAGGTGAGAGTATGTACATATTGGCAAAAAATATACTTATGGTGCAAGAGGATGAAAGAAGGTAAATTTAATAAAACACACACCTAGGTATAAATATTTAAATAAATATCAAAATAATTATAAAAATCCCTATATTTAGGCCACATATATAATGAAATAATTACACACAAATGGGCCATAATATGTATTATTTTTTTTATTTTTTTACTCAATTAGCCCAGTGACTAGCTAATTTAGGGTTTTTAAGAAGATATGGAAAAAGTACCCTAACTCACACACGCCTATATACAGTGAAACGGTAGGGATAGCCATAGTGTTTGGGTGAATTTTGTAGGGTGAGGTAGCTCACTATGATAATTTTGAATAGCCAAAAAACGGCTATCATTAGCCCTCCCCCAGGATGATGGTATATTCATGTACCATCATAGAGCATCTTTTCCAAAGAGAGTGCTTCAGAGTCCTTGACGAGATCTTCATTGTTTGGGCCCTCAGAATTTTGGCTAGAGTTACACTCATGCTTCATTGTTTGGGCCCTCAGAATTTTGGCTAGAGTTACACTCATGCTTCATGTAACAATACTTACATGAGACAGCGGCCTCTTGACAGATCTTTGGTAGATCCTTTGGTAGAAGGCGACTCAAATAGGGATTCAAGCGATACCCGTTTACCTTCCTGGAGTGTTCTTTACCATTCAAGTCCATAAGCTGATAGTAACTTGAATTGAAAGCCTTCTTGACTATGTATGGCCCTTGCCATATAGTTTCAAACTTGGCATCAAAACGATTGTCAAGTCGATTGTCATACCTTAGCACAAGCTCTCCTTCCTTGATGCCTTTGTCCTTCAGTTTCTTGTCGAGCTTTTCTTTCACTTGTGTGGCTTTCCTCTTGTAGCACTCGTAAGCTGCTTCTCTTTTCCACTCAAGCTCTACTAATGTAAGAAGTCGATCCATCCATACCTCTTGATCATCTTGTGCACCTTTTCCATGAAGCCGCATTGTTGGAATGTTAAGCTCGATAGGGTGTAAAGCCTCTTGACCATAGACCAAGTGAAATGGTGTGAACTCCGTGGCTTCCCTATATGTGGTTCGATATGCCCACAAGGCACCATCCAAGAAGTCATCCCATAATTTTGTCTTGTTTTGCACCATCTTTCTAATGATTCCTGCAATGACACCATTAGCCTTCTCCACCAAACCATTTGATTGTGGGTAGTATGGAGTGCTATGACGATGTAGAATGTGAAGCTCTTCACAAACTTCTGTGAGTAAACCCTTCTTGAACCCTGGTCCATTATCCAAAACAATCTCTAGAGGTGTGCCAAATCTACAACAAATATTAGTGTAGACAAACCTGCTCACTATTTTCCCATTTACCCTTGCCACACTTTGAACCTCTACCCACCTAGTCATATAGTCCACAGCCACTAGAATGTAGAGTTTACCATTCTTTGTTCTAGGCAGAGGACCCATAGCATCAATGCCCCATTTTTCAAAGGGTCCATTTGCAAGCACTATTTGCCTCGGGCCATGCACCAACCTTCTATTTCCATTTATCTAACAATTGTGACAGCTTTTACACCAATGTTGAACATCCACATGCAAACTTGGCCAAACATACCCCGCAAGCAAAATCTTCTTCACAGTTAATTCTTGGGCAAAATGACCACCACATGCCTCTTCATGCAAACCTTTTAGAATGGCTGGAATTTCCTCGATAGTTGGTACTCTTCTGCACACTTGATCCTTCCCTCTTTGATAGAGGGAGCCTTCTAGGAAGAGATAGAAACTTGCCTTCTTCATGAGTCTCCTTTTCTGATCTTTAGTGAAGTCTTGTGGAAACTCGCCTTCCAAAATGTAGCCAATAATGGTAGCCAATGACTGCAACCCTTGGTATCTCGGTTGCTTGACAACTGCTGCCACCATGATGACCTGCACTTCTTTCTCAACACATGTAAATGCTTGTTGTGCAAGTAAATCGGCGTCTTCATTTTGTTTCCTCGGAATATGATATAGTTTCACTTCTTCAAACTGATTAAACATCCTACGAATGGCATGAACCTTTGTCCTTAAGCTTTCATTCTTGCATGCCCAAATGCCTAAAATCTGTTTAACAATGAGAAGTGCATCTCCCTTTACCATGAGACGTTGTATACCTTGGCCAATGCACATCTTCAAACCATGAAGTAGTGTGTCGTATTCTGCTTCATTGTTGCTAGCTGAACCTGGTAGATTGACCTTCTCTTTCATGACCACCTCTCCACTTGGGTTGAGCAATACTAACCCTCCCCTTGCTTTTCCTATGACTCGTCTAAAAGCTCCATCAAAGAACAAGGTAAAAGCATTAGGAATACTTTTAGGTGGTGGCAATGGTAGGGTCTTTACTTCAGGCACCTTAATCACCTTCTCATGTACCCTATAAGTAAGGATCCTTGCCAATTGTGCACGCACACTATCTTCTAACTTGAAAGAGTTTTGGAACTCTTGCAATTCCATAATCCACTTTGAGATCCTAGTGCTAAGATTCATTTGAGATGACACCCAAGGAAAAAAAATTTCTACAGTGAGAATTACAAAAGGTTTTGGTAGCAAGTAGGATCTAAACTTTCTCACCGCAAACATGAGAGAAAGCATCATGAGTTCTGCTTCTGTGTAGCGTGTCTCCAAGGTATTCATGACCCTACTAGCAAAGTAGATGGGTCGCATCCTGGTACTGTGGGGATCTTGTTGTAGCAACACAGCACCAATTGTTTCCCTTCCAACACTAGAGCTAACAAAGAATGTGTACTCCCAACAAGGAGGCATGAGTGTTGGTAGCTCTGAAAAAATGACTTTGATGTTACAAAAATACTCTTCAAGCTCATCAGACCATGCAAATTCTACTTGTTGTGTCAACTTTTGCAAAGGATGAAACAACTCCGAGGCTAAGTGAATGAAGCGTGACATATACTTCACCTTCTGAATGAAAGAGATGACCTCCTTAAGACTCTTCGGTGATGGGAGCTCAATAAGAGCCTTTGCCTTTGAAGGATCCACCTCAATGCCTTTATAGGAAACCTTGTGACCGAGCAAGATCACTTCATCCTCACCTATGTGGCACTTGTCGGGGTTGAGTTGACCTCCCATGTCGTAGAGCTTCTTTAAACCTTCTTCTACCCTTTGTAGATGCAATGATTTTGAGCTATAAATGTAGAAATCATCAATGAACACCCTAATTGACTTTCCAAAGAATGCTTGAAACACCATGTTCATGAAACGTTGGAATGTTGCAGGAGCATTTGTCAGACCAAATGGCATGACTCTAAAAGCATAACAACCCCAAGGAGTGATAAAGGTTGTTTTCAATTGATCTTCCAATGCGATACCTATTTGAAAGTAGCCTGAGTAGCCATCACACATAGTGTACTTCTCATGACCAGCTTAGCCTGAGTAGCCATCACACACAGTGTACTTCTCATGACCAGCTACCTCATTTAGTATCTCATCCTGAAATGGGAGGGGAAAGTGATCTCTTTTTGTTGCCTCATTGAGTGGACGGTAATCCACACACACCCTCCACTTTTCGTTTTTCTTAGGAGTGACAACAACGGGAGAGACCCACTCTGAATTCTCCACTGGATAAATGAAACCTGCTGCTAGAAGCTTTCTTACCTCCTTGAGTAGAGCCTGCTCCTTGATGACTCCTAGTCTTCGTAGCTTTTGAGCCTTAGGTGTGGCCTCTGGCTTCGCCTCTGGCTTCAACTCAATCTTGTGTTGAACAACATCCACTCCACGCACATCGGTGTAGTCCTTAGCAAAAATCCTAGGAAATTTCGTTAGCACACATTTGAACTCCTCTCTTTCATACTTCGTAAGTGTTGTAGATAGCATACCTTCTAGCATTCTTTCATCTTCCACTTTTTGGTTCTCTTGGGAACCTACCTCCTCCAAACCTTGACAAGAGGTCTCTTGGTTGGTTGGCTTAAACCTTACCCCCATGACTTCGATGGAAAACTCCTCTTCAGTAATGCTACCGCTACTTTCTTCTTCTGAAGTGTTATTGGTCCAATCTTCTTCCGTCTCACTTTGAGATGATTCTTCATGGAGCTCCTCTTGCCGTTGCTCCTTCATGTCAAAGACAACCTTCTTATGATTGTCGTTCCTGCAAATTAATTTTCCACACTCCCAATCCTGCAAAGCTTGCATTTTCATTAGCCATGGTCTTCCTAGGATAAATGGATAACCACTTCCCTTGGTCGACATAACGTAAAAATCCACCGCCTTCTTAATACCAAAGGCCTCTACAAAGACATTTTTACAAATGCCTACACACCTAGCCTTGCTATTGTTTGCCATCTTGACTTTAATTTCAGTTGTCTCATGGATGTGCATGCCTAGTTTTTGCATGAGTCCTTCAGTCATGATGCAAATTTGTGCACCCCCATCCAATAGACCTTTCCTAACCAATATCCCTTTTATGTAACAATCTAGCACAGGTGTAATGTCCTCATTCATTTCAGCTTGTGCAATTTTTACAACAGGCACACTCTCTTTGACCTTTCTCCTAGTGCTAACTGCCCTTGTTAAATCCCTCCGAACTTGTGGACATAATGCAAGAAATTGAGGCCATGAGATATCAGGACCCTTACCTCTCATGTCTTCCAACAAGTTGTATGGAGCAATACCATGTCCAAGAGGGAAGTCTTGGAGGTTGATACGACGTCGCGTCCTCTTGACTTCCTTGGTCTCCTTTGCCTTCTTTTCTCGTCCATGGACGTAACTCCTTCTTTCTCCTTACCTTTTCCTCGGCCACGCTTAATGCCATTTGCTTCCAAGTCAACCTCATTGGAATTTGTCACCTCTACCACATGCACATTTGGGTCTGGCAAAGGCGGAACTCCTTCCACTCCTCATGGAGGTGGTCTTGCTCCATTTGGCCTTTGTAGAAGCCGTGGTTGTTGACTAGTTCCTTCACCTGCATTCATCACTAGGTAGTTCAAGTTAGGTCTCCCTGGCTCCCCACGGGGCCAAGGACAATTATACATCCCATGTCCAGACTCTCCGCAATTCCAACATTGCAAGACTCTCCTAGGTCGTGGTGGATCTCGCTCTTCTGACTTCTTTGCTTGTCCCTTTGGACCTACAGCTTGTGCAAGGTGAATTGACAGGCTGCTTAAGGATTCATTTAACTTATCAATCACTTCCGCTGTTACCTCAGGAAGCTCCCTAGATGTTGATGTTTGTGACTTACCTTTGGGTTTCAGACCTTCTATTGGAACCTCTCCCTTAAGCACTTGAGTTTTCTATATTTCTCAGCAGCCTTAGTTTCAGCTGCATCAAAGGTAGCAGGTGCACCCGCTTCAACTTTTACCTTAAGGTCAGAAAAGAGTCCGGCTATGAACCTCTCCTTCTTTAGGAACTCTGCACCATCACGAGGGTTAGCAACATTTCTCACCCATACAGCCCAAAGACGTAGAAACTCTTGCTTGTACAAGTAGTAGTCATCTAAGTCTTTTTGCTTATGAGAAACAATGTCTTGCCATAGCTTTTGAGTGTTTTGGGGATCAAAGAAGTATCTCTTGAAATGATTGACAACTTTCGTGTAATTTCCTTTAACTTCCTCAGGCAAAGAGTCAAACCAAGTGCTAGCATCTTTCCTAAGGACTACCTCAAACATTTCTACACGTTCTTGATCAGTTACTATCCTCTTGATACGACAAGACATCTTGAAATTTGCCAAAAATAATTTTGCATCCTCTCCAAGCTCTCCAAAGAAAAGAGGATATCCAGACATTTGGCGTTGGTTCTCCATGGAATTGATTTCAAAGTGACGTGTTTTTGTTTTTTCTTTCTTTAAAAGATCTACACAATAATATTCTCTAAATTGCAATCTATTCTACAACAAAATAAAAAAATTCACATCAAATGACCTATGATAATCAATGAGAGGTAGGATGACAGGGTTTGGTGACGCGAGAATTTCTCCTACTCTTTGGGCACCAAACATGAACACCATACGTTGTTGAAAATGGATTTTTCTACTAATTGCAATGTTTACTCTAATGTGTGGAGTGAAATGGAAGGGGAAAACCTCTATTCCTGGGCCATTATCCATGGTCTATGCATGACCTAATTCTTAAAACAAAACAAAAATAAAGACGTCCAAACTAAGGTCTTTCCTAATAAGAGGCAAAATAAGGATTTAATGAAGCGTTTATCTCAGCCAACCTACAAGGGCCCAAAATTCTACGAATTACTCGTTGAAATTGTAACTTAGTACTAACAATTATGAGCACATTTTGCCTTGCAATGGGAATAAAAGGATCATACAAATTCTTGTGATTCATACAAGCTACTTGATTATGCTAAAGGTTGAGCCTACACAAAACATACACAAGCCGTCCTCCGTGGGGGCACCAAAATTGAGGCGGTCCGGGGCGAGCAACAAGAAAGGTGACCTCTAAACACCCCTCAAGGCTCCCGTGCTGCTCAATTGGGGCTGGGGCAACCACAAGCACAACAAAACAACAAACCCACAGCCAACAAACCCAAACAAGATAGGGGCACCACCTAGTTATGGTATGCGAACTAGGACGCAAGAGAGATTTTGGTACAACCAAGAAGATGCACCACACAACACACACAAGCAACCTCACACCAAGACACACACAAAATGGACCAGAGAGAACTAGAGCAAAGGGAAGAGAGAGAGAGAAAAGGATCTTGCATAATACCTTATTTGTGACTTGCAAATGGAGATGGTTCGTTATGATGCTATCATAGAACTTGTACAAAAAATCACTCTATGCTTAGTGATTGCTAAACATTGCCAAAACACACGCACACTGTCTTAGGGTGTGGGAGACCTCTCACCACAATACTCTCTTACAATGGAAACAAAATTGGCAATGAAAAACACCCTTTGAGTGAGGGATTGAGAGGAATGTGTGTGTGTAGAAGTGTGGAAAGAGGTGAGAGAAGACTATGGGCTACTTGTGAGAAAAGTGGGCAGACTGGGGTCCACTCAAAAAATCATAGCTCACCGTTGGTAGCTCCAAAAATCATGAAAACATTTGAGATGATTATTCAAAGCGTTGGCTACATTTTCTCTTTTGATCACCGCTCCAAATTTGGAGTGGAGATGGGTGCCAAAATTCTCACCAAAAAGCCTGTTTTTATGCGTGCAAAATCTTTTAGTGGCCCCCTCCTTTGTTGAATTTGTACAATGCATCCAAGAGTGAGCCCCTCGTTTGTCATATCATAATACAAAGCATCCAAGTTGCCCTTGACCCATGCATGGAGGAGGATTATTGGTGAATAAAGAAATATATACATGGTGGGACTAGTGTATGGACTATTCATGGATTTTAGCTCAATGAGCACATGGTGTTAGAATAATGAGTAAAAATAATAATAAAAATATGGAAGAATTATGGATATGGAAAGATATTGGAATCATATGATATGGTCCCTCTTTGTATTATTTTGGGTGAAAGAGGAAAAGGTATGCAAGTAAATAATATAATAAACGTGACCAATGAGTAGGAATCAATTTTTTTTTTCACAAGGGTGAGGGTGAAAATGTGGGAGTGATTTGTAGAAAGGAAAAATATGAGGTTAGAGTATGTAGATATTGGCAAAAAATATACTTATGGTGCAAGAGGATGAAAGAAGGTAAATTTAATAAAACACACACCTAGGTATAAATATTTAAATAAATATCAAAATAATTATAAAAATACCTATATTTAGGCCACATATATAATGAAATATTTACACACAAATGGGCCATAATATTTATTTATTTTTATTTTTTTACTCAACTAGCCCAGTGACTAGCTAATTTAGGGTTTTTAAGAAAATATGGGAAAAGTCCCCTAACTCACACACGCCTATAGACAGTGAAATGGTAGGGATATCCATAGTGTTTGGGTGAATTTTGTAGGGTGAGGTAGCTCACTATGATAATTTATAATAGCCGGA
Organism: Adiantum capillus-veneris; assembly: GCF_014529385.1. Lineage (NCBI taxonomy): Eukaryota > Viridiplantae > Streptophyta > Polypodiopsida > Polypodiales > Pteridaceae > Adiantum > Adiantum capillus-veneris. The sequence continues at coordinate 121,301,368 of NC_140936.1, read as the reverse complement.
AAATGGCTATCAATAGTTAGCCGATAAACCCCTAATTGTTTCAGTCTTTGGTGTGTTTTCATTGTTGAACAATGAAATGAACAATCCTGGATATGTGCTTCTTCAAGATAACACTTGAATTCCTCAAGATTTATACATAATCGTAGAATTTGGTCCGAGCCTAGATGATACAGTCGTCCTGCAATCAACTGGAAGTTTTTTGTTTGTCAAATTGTTTACTGTTTGGATCTGTCTTCCTTGTTATCAAATCTATCTCCAAAGGAAAGAATGCTAACATTTTCCTTAGACCATTTGGGTATCATTTCAATATTGAAAAGATAAGCATCAGGTACGTCATCGTCTACTCCTTCAGGAGCTTTCCCATTTTGCAACCTTGAAAGATGATCCGTCCGTAGATGAGTTTTACCCTTTTTGAACACGACTGTAAAATCAAATTCTAGCAATATAATAATCCAACGTACAATTCGTCCAGTATTGCATGGTTTATTTACTAGATGTAAAAGAGCTTCATGATCTCTGAAGAATACAAATTTGTTTGCGATCAAATAATACCAAAATTTATTTACAGCATAAATCATTCCTAACCCCTCTGTTTCAGTGGTTGTGTAGTTTTTTTCTGCACTATTTAGCTGTCTGCTCGCATAACAAACTAGGAAATCCATTGTTCCATCTCCAGGTTGAGCCAGAATACTCCCAATTGCATATGCAGATGCATCAATGTGAACATGGAATATCTTTTTCCAATCTGGTGCTTTAAGTACAGGTGCTGATACAAGGTTTTCCTTAAGCTCTTGGAATGAAGTTTCATACTCCTCAGTCCAATCGAAACTGACTAATAAGCGATACAGAGGTTGTGCAATGATTGCATACATATATATGAATCTTCGATAATATCCGCAGTGTCCCATGAAGGATTGTACTTGTTTGGCATTAGTAGGCTTGGGCAAGTCTACTATGACTCTGATTTTGTCTAGGTCAGTGGTTATGCCATTTCTTGAAACAATATGTCCTAAGATGCGGCCTTGCCTAACCTTAAAAATGCACTTTTTTGGGTTAAGACAGATTCGATATGTTCTGCACTTCTCAAATACCTTTTGTAAATGGTCAATATGTTCTTCTTGTAGAAGAGAGTGGAAGCAAAGATCATCCATATATATTTCTCAGAATATTTTCAGATATTCTTTGAACGCATGAGTCATTAACCTTTGGAAGGTAGCTGGGACATTGGTTAAGCCAAAAGGCATAACTCTATACGCATATATTTCCCATTCTGTGGCAAACGCTATTTTGTGTTGATCCTCTATTGCACAGTGCTAGTTGGTTATACCCTGAAAACTTATCTAGAAAGGAATAAGCCTGTTTCCCAACCATCCTCTCAAGTACATGTTCTGTGATCAGCAAGGGATAATTATCCCTTATGGTGGTTGTATTTACTTTTTTGAGGTTCACACACACACGCAGCTTTTCGTTCTTTTTGGGGACAACCACAATGGGTGACACCCAATATGTATGTTCAATTTCATAGATGAATTCAGCATCCATCAACTTGTCAATCTCCTCTTTGATTCGTTTAGAAAATGTGTCATTATATGTGTAAGGACATTGTTTGCTAGGTTTGGCATTTGATTTCAACGGAATTGTATGTTGGCATATCGATGGATCAACTCCTTTGAGGTCTTTGTAGGACCATGCAAACACATCTTTATACTTCTTGAGAAGTTGTGTTAGCAGTTCTTCTTCCTCAGGCTCTAAATCAGTTGTTATATAGACCGCCGGCTAAGGCTTTTCACCTGGCGCAGCAAGGTCTATCCGTTTTGCATTTTTCAGCCCATCCTAAGATTCTTGGTTTATTCTTTCCCTGACTGGTGGTGTCATTATGATTTTTCTGTCCTAGATGGTGAATTTTCGATAGTGGGATGGTACATTCATGTTTCCTTTTTCTGACTCCTCCTTACCATCACTTTCTTCCTCAGTAGTCCATACCTCTCGTAACAACCGTTTTAGTTCTTGGTATTTCTTTTTACGCTCCATTTTGGTCCACTCTGGGTCTTTTGTTTTTTCTTGTTTTGATTGTTGAGATTTTTTTGATTTTGTTTCTGTTTTAGCCTTCCGTACCTATTTTATTTCCTCTTGCGTTCCTTCCCTTCGAACTTTTGAGAATCTTCATGATATTTGGTCTTTTACACAATCCTCTGCTTTGACAATCATTAGATAGTGAGTTTTATCTTTTATCTTGGGCATCAGGTTCTCTCTAATTTTGTTTTTTGCTCTTTTTTTTCTATATCATTCCTGGCGTCTAGGGTGTTGATTGGCAAAATCATAAAACTTGATATTCATTGTTTTCTCCCCACGCTCGCTTGAGCTGTCTGAACACTCGTTATCTGCGTCGTTATTTACCTCCAGATGCTCAGAGGAGTCATAAAACTCTTCTTGTTCTAGTGGTTCTACATTCTCATCTTTTGCTGGTATAAGGCTTACCATGTAATAGGATAGCACATCATAGCCGTTCTTATCGCAAAATTTTGTTGTTGGGCTATCTGTAATGGTATAAACATCCAATGTTGCTAGTATGTGTTCCCATTCCAGAGGTTCTAAGGTATCTTTAGGAAAAGGTTCCCGAATATAATTCTTGTCCTCAATAGATCTTTGTAAGACGCATTCCTGTCTTTTAAAGCTCCCACAATGTGAAGCTTCGCACATCCAAATCTCTTTTTTTTTGCCCTAATCATGCTTGGAGTTCGGACCCTGCCAATGTAGCTGAATCAAACTCTTCCACTGGTGTCTGGTTCACATCTTTGTAACTATGGTCTTTTAGGTGTATTTTGGTTGTAGTCTCGCCATGTCTGAGGTATAGGTGGTTGTAACCCCAATCCTGGACCATCTTTAATTGTCTCATGAACGGTCTTCCCAAGATGATCTTGTAATTGTTCTTTTTGTTAAAATCGACTATTGCAAATGTATGCTCATACTCTATTCCGCACAAGGTGACAATTACTTTTTCTAAAAGTCCTAGAGGCTTTTCCATTAACCCATCTACCAGTTGCAATTTCTTTCTGATAGCTCTCAAAGCCGGTTTTTCCCATTTTTTTCAGATTTCCTTGGTGGCGATAGCGACTCCTGCTCCACTGTCAAGAATAGCTTTGGAAACTACTCCTTGGAATTCTACTACTAGTGTGGTATTTCCATCTTCTCCCTCGCAATATTCTCAAACCTTGTTTGAAGGTACTGGCCTAGTGTTTAGTTGAGGCTTGTCCAATTCTTTGATCCCTTCTTGAAGCTTCGAGGTGGGGTCTTTTACTCCAAATTTTTCTAAACATTTGTCTACGGTGGTCCACATGTTTGGCCGTAGCCTTAGGAGTTCGGCTAAAGTGATTGTGCATGCCACAGGGGTGGACAATAACTCAATCAACCCTTGTGAATCCATCATTATGTTAGAATAAAGTCTTTGAGATGGGATTGCTCTCACCTCAGACTTGGCTTCATACTCCCCTAGGTAAGAGGGTAGAGTTTTTAGCAAGTCTGGTTGGCTGTGCCCCGAACTAATTGATCCCTGGTCTCCCCCTTGTGAATGCATATCAAAGTTCAATTGTGATCTTGCATCAAATTATTCAATGGGAGGTAAGATCTCATTTTTCTCCTTTCTCTTGCTATTCAGTTGGTAACTCACCCTGTTATCTTCGTTGGCATCACGGATTTTCTTCCAGAGGTCATCTAGACCGTTACAATCCTTACCCATTTCTACCAATGTTTTAAGCTAAATACCATCAATTGTCTCATCTGTTGTATTTGGCACTGTGATAGGTTCTCTCCTAGACTCAGAGGCAGTCGTGAGTCCCTCCTTCATGTCTACTTATTTCTCTAAAGTTGGTTTGATAGGGGTTGGAGCTGGTACTTCGTGCCAACTTGCAAGTTTACCAAGCGGGTTTTCTATCAAGGATTGGGTTGTTTCAATCATCTTTCGACACATTTCCAACCTCTATTTTTCTATTTCGGTATATGGATAATTCATCCATCTTTGCTCTTGGGTTTGGTTCTTTTTGAGTCTAGCTTCGTATGCTTTTAGAAGTGCGTCTAGCTGCTCATTTACCTTTTCTGCCAACAATGATCCTCCTTATCCTGCACTTTTGGGTTCCGCTATTTCCTTGGGTGCTATGGTTGCCGCACTGTGTGAGCTGAGACTAGTTAGATCCTGTAACAGCTATAATCTATCCTTTGTGTGTTTTAACTCCTTGGATAGAGCCGTTTGCTCTCGTTCTCTCCTGGCTTTCATATGCGCCTTTCTAGCTTTCCAAGTGCTTCTCTAATTTTTCATTTCTAAACTTGGGGCATCAGCGTTTGTCTCTTCAATTATGGGTTCATTCGTCATTCTTTGAGCTTGGGCTCGTGTCACTGCCTGAATAGGTCCCTTAGGCTGTTGAGGTACTCCTTGAGCTCCTCTTTGTTGGTATGCATGTCTCTGTCCGCCCATGCCTCCGTTGGCTATGAACAACAATGTTCATTCATCCAAGCTATATCTTCCTTCTCCTGCTGCCTGTGCAGCTGTTGGTGGTCCTGCACTTCCCATCATGCTCCAAGGTTATGGCGTTGGGGGTTCTTCCGGTGGATAATAGACAGGATTTTCCGCATATCCATTGGAATCTTTGTAATAAGCATGCATAGGCACCAAATCCTTCTCTTCTGGTTCGTTTACGGTTGGTGTGTATCTTATGCCGCACCTACAGGTCCTGGTAGGTTTCCTGCTTAATACCTAGGCATCGGTGGAAGTTGAGGAGATGCTACCTGAGCCTGGGGAGCATACGGTTGTTCTCTCACATATCCCTTGTTATAATAACATTCCTCCGTCACATGGTTTGTCTATTTTTGTTCAATAGCAGACCACTTTGGCTGTTTAGCCTAAGGTTTTGCATACAGGTTAATCTTTTTTAGCACTTCTTCTACAAGTTTCTCCTGGCTTACACCTATTTTTGCTTTTGGTGTTGTCTTAGCGGAGTTGCTTCCACTTTGTTGTGAGGATGAATCGTCATCAAGATCCTTGAATTCAACCTCCTTGTAGACCGCGCAATTGTCTACAAGGTAAAGAGCTTCCTTAGTTAACTCATTTAACGTCGTGCTCCTCTTCATATGTAAGTCCTTCTGGAGATCTGCATTCCATAGTCCTTGAATAAATATCAGCATAAGTCTGGACTGAGTTGGCAATTCTTCCACAGGGCAGAACTGAAGATATCTTTTTAGTCGTAGGGCTTCCTTTCGCACAGACTCCCCTTCTTTTTGTTTGAATTTATAGATTTGTGAGACTGTATTATGAGCTATCCCCCTTTGTGAGAATTCCTCAATAAACTCATCAAACACCTCCTCCATAGACTCAAAGTCTCTACGCTCCACAGATTCAAATCAAGTAGCAGCATCCTCCTCTAGGGTCAGTCCAAATCCTGCAAATTGGGTAGGGAAGTCTAACACCTCTTCAACTCTAATTACACGCACAAAAGCTACTACATGATCCCTAGGATCTCTGTTTCCCGTGTATTTCTTGTTTACCCATTTTTGCACCTGAGAAGGTCTAATTCTACGATGGTCTACAAATCTCATCATTGGTTCTCCTCGTCCCAATCGATATACCTCCTTTGGCCTTTGGTAGTGGGAGGGTTCCTCTCCCATAGGTGCTCCTAAGCCATGATTTCTGACGGTTTTTGCAAGAGATGGTTCATCTCTTCGAACTCGTTCTATGGGTTGTCTTACAGGCCTTGGTTTTTTGGCTTACTCTCGCCTTGATACCCTGAATAGAGTGGTGGTTCTTGTAAATCCCTTAGACCTCGTGCAGCTCGATAACCATCTCAATTTTGTTCTTGTTCTAATGTCGCACTTTGTCAAATCCATGCCCTCAATGATGGTTGGGTTGCTTGTTGGTTCTATTAGTTGAACGTCTGTTGTTGGTTAGAATGTGAGGTCGTGTCATACTCTTCTAAAAATGGATTTGTCGATTTGCTAGGGGTGTAGGTGACCCTTGGCACTTCTTCGGGGGCATATCTTGATGTCTCTGGAAGTGTTTCCTTTTCTACCTCCTCTGGGAGAATACGTTTGTATTCTCGCCCGTACCTATCAACAAAAATGATATCCTTCCTCGTAGAAATTTCATAAGAGAATAAGTAAAGAACCTTGTCTTTGTTTAATTCGTTTGGGTAGGGTTCTTTGCATCGAAATAAAGAGAGTACTCCCTCGCTCTCGTGCTTGTAAATTCCCACATTCACATTATAAGTAGAAACTCTGGTTTTTTACTTATCATACATAAAAAGAGCTCCAGGGCGACCAATGTTTGGAGGTGGTTCTTGAGTTTTCGAAACCATTTTTCCTTTTGCCACGTTATCTCCATATCTATTGTAATCCTCAGGGTTACTGACTATCAGATAGTGGTTCCCCTTTTCGTCTCGGAATCTATCTCCATCATCATAGAATCGAATTATCTCCAGTCTCTGAACAGGTCTTTCTTCAATACAAATACACTTGCGTCCTCGATAGTCAGAATAAACTAGGGCTCCCCTCGAGTTTGTTCCTTCTAAGAAGATTATAGTGAACTTGGTATCGTTCAAAGGATTTTGGGAGGTGCTTCCTCCTAGCATTGGTCTCTCATCGGAGAAACCTCCTGGTTGTTGACTACCCATCATGAAGAAGGACTTATCGGCGGATGAAGTGTCGGTATCACTACCCTCCTCAATGATCGGTGCTAGTGGATCTAGCCTTGCTTGAGTTACCCTCTCCTCGGTGGACACTAAGCTACCCTGATCACCTGCCACCTTTTGATCTCTAAGAATGTGTCTTCCTGATCTTAGGTTCATCAAACTTACAAATACAATTTATCACAAATCCAACCACGCACCTGGCGAACGATCAGTTTCCGCACAACTTCTTGCTTTGCCTCTGAATATACCTGTACACAAGCATTTAAGTTCGGCAATCGAATCAAAGCATTTAACAGCTAGAGGTGGTCTTAGTAATGATTGGTATAACTGGAGGGTTAACCTCAACTACTACTGTATTTTATACACTTCAAATGTTCCTGATTAGGTCTGCTAATCTGGAACTGTACTTCTCTCGAATGTTGGTCAATTTACAGGGAAAGTCTTAATTCCGTCTTTGCTCCGGCAAAAGGTCAAACAAGGTCCAATTTCACTTCTAAAAGAAGTTCTGGAACTCTTAAGTCAATGGGAACATCACTCTATGTCCTTATCCTGTCGAGCAATCATTCTCCGTTGGGTGTATCCAGCCGCTAACACCCAATGTCCAAATAATCCAAATGCACCAAAGATCACGCCATTAAACTTGATTGAAGTTACCGAGGATCCATCACAAAGTACACCTGTGGTACCAGTAAGCGTACTCACACGATAGATGCTCCAAAAACAAAACTATATCCTTGAGGAAAGAGACACAACATCAATTGCCCAATCTCAAAAAAAGGAGAAAACACGAAGGAAGAGATCGCAAAAAGCAGCGAAGTCAGACCCCAGTTCAAAGACCAACATAAGGACTGGTGACGACCCCGTATATATGAACGACGTTGAAGAGGATTCTGATTCAGGTGAAACCATGGAGACCAAAATGACCACTAAGATAGAAACCAACAAGGAAGATCTTCATGAACCACAATGGCCAGGATCCAAAAGAAGATAGGAACTTACCCAAACCCTACAGAGGAGATCGAACGAGTCAAGCAATTAAGGAGTTTGGTAGAAGATACCCAAAGGGATCTAGAACCAGCACCTAGGCAGATCCAGATTACAGACGCCGTGTTCCCTACGCAACAACAACCTCACCAAGTCCATAGACCCTTAGCCATACCTAGTGTCATCCAAGAAGAAAGTGCCTTAAAGTCATGGGAAAGTGGGCGTACTCACTTCTTTATGGAAAGAATGTTTACAGATGGACTACTTGATCCTATTGAAGAAATGGAGATCCCATCTTCCCCACGTCAAGGGACTGAAGTCCAAAAGGTGCCGTTAAATATTGCCAAATTGATGGATTTCATATCTTCAGAAGTTAGAACCACCATCATGTCCAAACTATATAAAGGCCCTGAGCTAGTCTAAGCTCTTTGAGCCTTCCTCAATGGAGAACTAAAGTTTGGGCTACCACAATTTCCACACATGGAGGGAGCTGGGGAGATGTCGATAGAGGAGGAACACTTAGATCCACAACCCAACCTAGATGAGAACCTTGTTATAGAAATACCTGTTAACAAGTTGGGACAATACTTTGAGGGTGATGAATCCAATGCGACCATACCAATCACTACTAAGGGATTAACTGTGAAGGGAATCCTTGATGGTGGCACTGGGGTTAGCATTGTGACTAAAAATTGCTAGGAAACTATGGGAAGACCTCACCTTGAGACCACAACCATAGTAGTGAAGATGGCCAATGGTTCTATTGTTAAACCTATTGGGATGCTAGAAGATGTCAAGATCAAGGTCTTTGGACATAAAATAAGGATCACCTTTATTGTTATGGATTTCTCAAAAATGGCATCGGAGATGATCTTAGGACGTCCTTTCATGAGGGAAGCAAAAATGGTTTGTGACTGGTCTAAAAATCAGGACTACTTGCAGTTCCAAGATTCTGTCATTCGAGTGGATCTTGTGACTGGTCGAGCACATCCTCTAGGAAACAAGTTTATAATTGATCATAGATCTGACACCACAGTTCACTCAGCCCCATTACAGTATTGTTACACGTGTAAAGCGGACACTGATGTTGGAGAAGATTCTCCTTATATGGATGTACTACCTGGGATGACTGAGTTGGACAATGTGGATTGGGTCCACCTAGCAGCAACCATAGACACTTGGGGAAATAGGGGGACGACCTGGGTAACACTTGAGGGGGATGAAATGCCACCACTTGTACCCTTAAATATGCTAGAAGCAATGCATATAGCTTCTGATAACCTACAAGATGAAGGTTTTACTGGCATTGGAACCAGTAGCGCCTCACAAGACTATAGCCCACATGATTTGGGGTCAGAATCATCAATTGAAATTGACTCTGAGGATAAAGAATCTGAGTTAAATCTTAATGCAAATGTGGGGACAAACCATTCAAGGGCCAGTGGTACCCTAGATGAAAATCTATCCAAGGGAGCAGAAGACACAAGAAGTGATTCATCTAGTGACTATTCTCACTAGAGATCGGCCGTAATCGAGAATTAAACAAGAAGAGTAAGAGATATAAGAGGCGACGATATCGAGCAAATATGCGTGCTAGAATAAATGAAAAGAAATCTATCACAGAATGGCTTAATTATATAGGGGCATGTGATGCTCATCGAATGTTGGTAGATCAGTGGGGTGAATACCTTCAAAGCATTATGTGGTGTAGTCCACAACCCATTGACATCGCACAACTAGAGGCTACAGAGAAGCCAAAGTTGAGCTGTAATGTAAGGAGACGACAAAATCGAGACTTAGCTCAACAACAAAAGGAATCGGAAGTGAAATCAGAGTCCACAAAACAACAGGACCCCACAAACTTACACCCTACACCTGAACATTTCAAATGCTATACCACGGAGGAACGTAAGGTTGTGTATACAAAGGCTCAAAGAAAACCTATCGATGGGAGCAATGGAGTCTGTGACGGTCCAGCGATAGTTAAGGAAATAGAGTTAGCAGACCCAAGAGAAGAGTCTAAACCTGTTTTCATTGCCCAAGATCTCACGGAGACTGAGGAGTGTGTACTTAAAGAACTTCTCAAGGAATTCAGGGATATATTTGCCTGGACATATCATGATATGAAAGGTGTTCCACCTTCCGTGGTGCAACACACAATCCCCATGAATAGCATGGCTAAACCAGTTTAGCAACGACCCTACCCAATGAATCCTAAATATGCAAAAATCGTTCAAAAAGAGATTGAAAAGCTTGTGGAATGCGGTTTCATATACCCTATTGAGCATTCAGAATGGGTGTCTCCAATATTGATTGTGCCAAAGAAGAATGCGAAACTCACAGTGTGAGTGGATCTCAAGAAGGTCAATGCCGCTGATGGAGCAAAAGATGTCGTGCGCACACTCACACACCCAGACAACTCAACACAACACAAGGAATTTACTTGAATTCCTCACCTCACTCACTACCACTCAAAAGCTCCCTAAAAACTCTACCCACAAGCTCAATTCAAACTCCAAACGCCTCGACCTACAAGCCCTTGCCTGCCCGTAGACACTACAAGGTGAGTCGAAGTGATCAACACTTGAAATCACGCTTGATGGTGACCAAAATATACAAGAAAAACCATCAAAAAACCAAAAACTCCAGCCAAAAAAGGCCACTCTCAAACCATTGCAAAAGTTTCACCAAACTCCACTCTGTTAGACTCTTTGGAGTAGCGCCAACCCTAATGGCACCGATACAAGGTCACATAGTCTTGCAGAAAGCCGCACCTTCTTCCCTCAATTCCTTGCACACACACATCCATGGAAACCTCAGAACTTCCATAGGCTCTCCCAAGTGCAAAATTGAAGAGAGAAAGCTCTCATTCACTCCTCCACACACTCGAAAACAGGACAGGAACGCAACGGGACTGCACTAGACCACCTGTAGGAACCTTGCTTCCTCCCACACACAGAGGGGTCAAAGTGTTGATATTGCTCTTCAAAAGTACCCCCTCAGCTGGAACCATCACGGCACCGTGAGTGATGTGGCAATTTGAAGCCATTTCACACCTTTTTTGACCTTTTTTGGCCCTATTTTGGCCAGTTTTGACCCCCGGAGGGCATTTTTCGCAGGAAAACCCCCAAACGGACTCCAAAATTCACCAAATTTTGCACGCTTGATCCTCGATACCCAAAGCACATTTCCACATCCCCACATTCCACTTTTGACCACTTCTAGGGCGATGCACGTATCACCGCAGATCAGGCGCCGCAAATAGACAGTTACCACATGTGTCAAACTTCTCCAGCGGGATGAGAGTACCCACACTTGTCACTTGCATTATTTACATTCTAGAAAGCTCAAAAACATTATCTAGAACCAAAATAAGCCACCTAAAACCATATCCAAGGCCCCGATACCCTATACGGGCATGTACATGTGTTCCACTGCTAGCGCACGAACCTGACTATTCACAATGTGTACACATTGCATCTTTTTTTGAACTTGAAACCACTTTGCAAAGATCCCAAATGCATGTATTTACATCTTTTTGTACATATGACCATGCATATAAACGCTACTTTGTACACGTCAAAAGCGGTCTATCATCATTGCCCACCCTCTAGGTAGAGCATTTATGCTCAACTAAGAGACTATTTGCATCTGGGACCATATCTCTCGCAAAATATTTCTTCAACTGATACCCATTTATTTTGTAGTGCAAACGTTCACCAGACATTTTTTCCAACTCATAGGTGCCATTAGGAAATATATGCTTCACTCTGTATGGACCCAACCATTTGTCCCTCAACTTCTTTTGAAAAGTAAAATCCAAGCGAGAATCATACTTCATCACCAGATCCCCCTCTTTGATTTCTTTCTTTGGCAGCCTCTTATTCATTTTCTCCATCCTTGTCTCTGCTTGTTGAAGATAATAATCACTGGCTTTCTCTCTATTCATTCGCAACAACTCTAGAGAAAGAATTCTTTCTTGCAGCTTGTCACTATGCTCACCTTGCATTCTGCACAACAACTTCAAGGCATCCAACTGCACTTGTATGGACATAAGAGCTTCTTTTCCATAAACAATTTCATATGGTGTAAACTGTGTTGACACTCTATACGCGGTTCTATAAGACCACAAGCACTTTTCCAAGTCCAAGTCCCACTCTTTAGGATGCTCTCTAGCATACTTTGATAGCATCCTTACAATTTGCCCATTGCAGTTCTCAACCAACCCATTGCATTGTGGGTAGTAAGGAGAAGAATGCCTATGTTGAATTTTCAATTTATCCATGAGAGCAGCAACAAGTTTTCCCCTAAACCCTGGTCCACGATCAGAAATAATAACCATAGGAGCTCCAAACCTGCAACACACCTGTTCGTATAAAAAAGAGGCCACTCTTCCTGCTGTTACATCTTTCACTACTCTTGCCTCCACCCATTTTGTCAAATAGTCCACAGCCACAAGGATATACCTTTTACCATTGTTGGTCCTTGGCATTGGACCTACAGCATCTACTCCCCATTTTGCAAATGCATCAAAAGACATTATAGCTTTCTGAGGCTCAGCCAAAAGCTTCCGATTTGCAAACACTTGGCATTCATGACATGACTTCCACCAAAAATAAGCATCTCTCATCATAGAGGGCCAACAGTAACCTGCTCTCAAAACACGAAAGACAACCTGATCCTTGCCTTGATGGCCTGTTTCTTCATGGCAGTGCTCCAAAATCAAGCCTATCTCTTCTTTGTACGGCACTTTTCTCAAAATGCTATCCTTGCCATAAAGCATGAGATCCTCACCTATTAATGTGTAGTTTCTTGCTTTTGCAACTATTCTCTTACGCCGAACCTTTGACATGCCCTCTAGACATTGCCCTTTACCAAGAAATACTTCTACATCTTGCAATGATTCCCTTCCTGCATACAAGGCTTCCTTGACCTTTAAAGGAGCTACCAAGGCATCCAACTTGTCCCTAGCCAACTCATCAGCTTCTTTATTCTGCTCACGAGGAACATGCTTAAGCTGTATCTTCTCAAACTCATACAAAAGCTTCTTGATGCCATAGAACCACTTCTTTAAATTGTCTTTCTTAACATTCCACAAACCAAGCAACTGATTCATGACTAGCAATGCATCCCCTTTTGCAATGACCCTCTTCAGTCCAAACTCAACACACTGCTTCAACCCAAGGAAAAGCATGAGGTACTCGGCCTCATTGTTACTTTCAGCTTCATCAAGATTGTAAGCTCTAGAAAAGATTACATCGCCTTTTGGGTTCTTAATGACTACCCCACCACTTTCCTTTTGAAGAACTTTCCTGTATGCACCATCAAACATCAATGTATACGCATCTGTAATATCTACTTCCTCTTCATGATCATCCTTGTCAACCCTTGGGTAAGATGGAAGCTCGCCCCCCTTAAGTACCACCATGTCTGCCAAGTGAGCTTTAACAAAATGATCCACTTTAAACTCAAACTCATACTCTTGAAGCTCCAAAGTCCACTTTAAGATGCGCTTACTAGGCTTCAAATGTTGTACTACATCCGGCAAAAGATTCGATGTGGTGAGCACATAGAACTTTTGGGGCAACAAATAGGTTTTAAACCTTTGACATGCAAGAACCAAGGCAAATACCCACTGTTCCATTTTCGTATAGGAGAACTTGCTTACATTCTTCATCTTGCTATCAAAATAAACTGGCTTGAAGTTCCTTCCTTGCTTTTGTAAGAGAACCGACCCAAAATCTACTAACCCCACACTAATAGATACATAGAAAATCGACTGCAAGTCGGAAGGACTCACTGTTGGTAAAGCACACAATACCTCCTTGATGCCATCAAAAGCCCGTTGCATGTCTGCATTCCATTCAAACCCTTGAACTCTTTGACTCAATTTCTGGAGAGGATACACATACTGACATAGCATCCAGAAAAAACGTGACAAGTACCTGAGCTTATGCACAAATGATGCCAAATCCTTTGTGTTGCTCGGTGGATCCATAAGCAATAAAGCCTTAACTTTCTCTGGGTCAGCTTCTATTCCATTTTGCGAAACCACATGTCCTAGCAAATGGACTCTGGAATGAGCAAACTTACACTTCTTTGGGTTGAGTTGCCCACCCTCTTATTGAAGCCTTTCAAAACTCAACCTCAACTTCTCCAAATGTGTGACCCTTGAGCTATAACACCCAATGTCATCCATGAAAACACGAATGAACTTACCCAAGTAGGGACAAAACACTCTATTCATCCATCCGTGGAAGGTAGCATATGCATTAACCAGCCCAAAAGGCATTCTTTTGTAGGCAAAACAACCCCAAGGAGTAATGAAGGTCGTCTTCAATCGATCTTCAATTGCTATCAAGATCTGAAAGTAGCCAGAAAACCCATCCATGATTGAGTAACGTTCATGACCTGCAACCTGATTGAGGATTTCATCTAGAAAGGATAGTGGGTAATGATTCCTTTTTGTGGCAGCATTCAAAGGTTTGAAATCAACACATATCCTAAATCTTCCGTTCTTCTTAGGCACAATAACAACTGGAGAGACCCATTCGGACTCCTCCACTCGAAAGATGAAATCTGCTTCCAAAAGCTTCGTCACCTCTTCATGAAGTGCCTTCTCATGAATGACCCCCAACCTCCTAAGCTTTTGAACCTTTGTCTTGGCACCTTCTTTTAGATTGATCTTATGCTCGACTCCTTTAGCTCCTTGCAACTCTGTATATTCAGTGGCAAATAGCTTTGGAAACTCTGTAAACATGTCTTCATACTCCTTTTTTCTGTTTCTATCAAGTCCTCTCCTAGCATGCTCCTTACATTCACTTTGGCAGGCTCTACAATTGCTTTTGGACTCTCCTTCTCCTCCTTGACCTTCACATCATGCATCGATGCTTCCTTTTCAACACTTATCCCAAAAAGATCAAGACATAATTGCATCAAGCCTTCCTCTACACTTTCTTCTGATGATGTAGACGAAGCATCACTATCGTATGATGTGGTTTCCGTTGAATCCGTATCTTGCATCTCTACTAGGGGCTATGTACAGCTCTCATGTGTCTTCATGTTGTAGACAATGGTCCTTCCTTTCTCTTTGTCGGGGATGGTGATCAAGCCCGTGCCCCAATCCTGCTTAGCACCAAGGGTTATAATCAATGGCCTCCCTAAAATGATTGGATACGCATTCTCACCTGCTTGCATCATGTAGCAATCAACCAAGCACTCAATCCCCAAGTCTTTTATCTTCACATCTTCAGCTATTCCAAGACACCTTGCCTTTTTGTGGTTGGCCATCCTCATATGGATCAAAGCATTCACTGACATCTTAACGCCTGCTTCCTTCATGATAGCCTCGGTCATGACACACACCTGGGCACCACCATCCACATATGCTTGCACTTCCGTCTTCTTTCCCAGCATAGCTTCAACTATTAGCACCATATCCATTGGGTGACCAACCCTCAAAGATGACACCATGCTTTGACGCTTTTCCTTCTTGGAAGGAAGCCACGTACTCACACACTTGGTCCACTGCCTCCTCAATTTAGCATTCAAAGCCACCAACTGACCAAAAGATATATTTGCCTTTTGATTTCATATGTCGTCGGCAATATCATAGTCTTCAACACCTTGGCCAAGGAGGTAGTCCTTTGGACCAATTTTCCTTCTTTGTCGCCTCTTGCTACTTTCTGGTTTGTCTTCTACCTTAGCCTTTCCTTTCCTTGCTCTTGTTTCCCTCTCTTCTTCTGTCTCTTTCTCCCTATCATGCCTAGCTCTCGTATTGGCCAAAACATCCACATCTTGATGCTCAAGGGTAATGATGTTGATAGCCCTACCTTCTCCATTTGCAGGCAACGGTTGCGGTTGTTGTTGCGGCGGCGGTGCTTCTAGTGCCCGTTCTTGATTATTTTCTTCTATTCTTCCTCGACCACGTCCATATAGGGGGTATATCCCTCCTCTCTCTCTTGGTGGTTCAGGACAATCAGGGGCGTAATGACCCTCTTCATCACAATTGTAGCATCTTCCTTGTAGCCTTCGTCCCCTGCCTCTCCCAGCTGGCCACTCCTCTCTTTGGTTCCTATTCATTATGTTAATTCATTCCTGCAACTGACCAGCAAGATCATGCAAAACCCGGGCTGTAACGGGATCAGGACCTTGAACCACTCGCTCCACTCTATCATCTGTTGTCACGGGGACCATTGGTTGCACCACAACTGGCTTAGCGTGTGTCAGGCCTTGCTCCCACCTCCTCTTGATCTTCTTGCTCTTGGCCTCGGCAATTTCCACAGCTCTTTCAAATGTAGCATGCTCATCTTGATCGACCTTCTCCCTTACACTTGGATGGAGACAATCCATAAACTAACGCACTTTAAAGAAATCCCCTGGAGGTACTTGGGATGTTGCCTCTAATTGAACCCAAAGCCCTTTGAAGTGTTGCAAAAATTCTTTAAAGTAAGCATGAACATCTTGCTGCAAACCTCTCAATTTTGTCGCCGCTTCTGTTGCGGTTAGTTTCTTCCCAAACCTGTCAAAAATTGCCAGCTTCACCTATTCCCATGTTTGCTTTTTGTCTTCCTCTAAACCTTCAAACCACTCTCGAGCTTCTCCTTTGAGCGCAAGAGGAAATACATGAAGCTTGGCTTCGTCATTCACAATGTGCATACCAGGCGTATGCCATTAGAAGTCCGCAATCCAGTCCTTCACATCCTCCTTCCCTGTAAACACTGGCCGACTATACGCCATCCCTTTGAAGTTGCTTCTCCCTTGCATGAGTAATTCCACAAGATTTGAAGTCTTTCACCTCAACCAAACCACCACTTTTCTTCAATGAAGCTCTAACTTCACAGCAAAACCGCTTCACCTGGGTGCACAACCGGCAAATTTCCGCTCCCCAGCGGGATCGCCAAAGGATGATGGAGCAAAAGATGTCGTGCGCACACTCACACACCCAGACAACTCAACACAACACAAGGAATTTACTTGAATTCCTCACCTCACTCACTACCACTCAAAATCTCCCTAAAAACTCTACCCACAAGCTCAATTCAAACTCCAAACGCCTCGACCGACAAGCCCTTGCCTGCCCGTAGACACTACAAGGTGAGTCGAGGTGATCAACACTTGAAATCACACTTGATGGTGACCAAAATATACAAGAAAAACCATCAAAAAACCAAAAACTCCAGCCACAAAAGGCCACTCTCAAACCATTGCAAAAGTTTCACCAAACTCCACTCTGTTGGACCCTTTGGAGTAGCGCCAACCCTAATGGCACCGATACAGGGTCACATAGTCTTGCAGAAAGCCGCACCTTCTTCCCTAAATTCCTTGCACACACACATCCATGGAAACCTCAGAACTTCCATAGACTCTCCCAAGTGCAAAATTGAAGAGATAAAGCTCTCATTCACTCCTCCACACACTCGAAAACAGGACGGGAACGCAACGGGACTGCACTAGACCACCTGTAGGAACCCTGCTTCCTCCCACACACAGAGGGGTCAAAGTGTTGATATTGCTCTTCAAAAGTATCCCCTCAGCTGGAACCATCACGGCACCGTGAGTGATGTGGCAATTTGAAGCCATTTCACACCTTTTTTGACCTTTTTTTGCCCTATTTTGACCAGTTTTGACCCCCGGAGGGCATTTTTCGCAGGAAAACCCCCAAACGGACTCCAAAATTCACCAAATTTTGCACGCTTGATCCTTGATACCCAAAGCACATTTCTACATCCCCACATTCCACTTTTGACCACTTCTAGGGCGATGCACGCATCACCGCAGATCAGGCGCCGCAAATAGACAGTTACCACATGTGTCAAACTTCTCCAGCGGGATGAGAGTACCCACACTTGTCACTTGCATTATTTACATTCTAGAAAGCTCAAAAACATTATCTAGAACCAAAATAAGCCACCTAAAACCATATCCAAGGCCCCGATACCCTATACGAGCATGTACATGTGTTCCACTGCTAGCGCACGAACCTGACTATTCACAATGTGTACACATTGCATCTTTTTTTGAACTTGAAACCACTTTGCAAAGATCCCAAATGCATGTATTTACATCTTTTTGTACATATGACCATGCATATAAACGCTACTTTGTACACGTCAAAAGCGGTCTATCATCGCCACTAGGAGGGACCATTACCCCTTGCCATATTCAAAACATGTGCTTGAAAGAGTTGCAGGGAAGGAAGCTTATAGCTATTTAGATGGGTACTCTGGCTACAATCAAATCACACTTGCACTGGAGGACCAAGCTAAAATAGCCTTTAAAACCGAATTTGGAGTGTTCGCATTTCGTGTTATGGCTTTTGGCTTAACCAATGCCCCTGCTACCTTTCAAAGATTAATAAACACTGCTTTTAGAGAATATTTGAGGGAGTTTTGTGAAGCTTTCTTAGATGACCTTTGTGTTTATTCCTCTTGGAAAGAATGTCTGTCATGCTTACAAAAAGTGTTTGAGAAGTGTAGATTGTATCGCATCTCCTTAAACCCTTTCAAATGCCAATTTTGGGTTAAACATGGAGTCATTTTAGGGCATATAGTGTCCAAAAATGGGATTTCCATAGATGAGAGCAAAATTAAATCCATTGCTGAATTGCCACCACCTACAAACTATAAAGGCGTTCAAAGGTTCATAGGCCATGTTGGTTATTACCGACGGTTTATTTTAAACTTTGCCGAGATAGCTCGTCCTTTGTACAAGCTTCTTATTGAGTTCCAATGGACTGCGGAGTGTGACTATGCTTATGAGTCATTGAAAAAGACCTTGACTAGCACTCCTATTCTATGAGTGCACGATTGGAATGTAATTTTTCATGTGCATATTGATGCATCGAACTTTGCTATTGGGTGTGTTCTAGCTCAACCAAGAGAACATAAATTGGACTACCCCATTAGCTTTGCAAGTCGTCAATTGAATGATGCGGAGAGAAACTACACCACTACAGAGCGAGAAGGTTTAGGTATGATTTATGCAGTGAATAAATTTCGCTACTATCTTCTGGCCAACAAGTTTGTGTTCTATATTGATCATCAAGCCTTGTTGTATCTAGTAAATAAACCTTATTCCACGGGAAGAATTACACGATGGTTGTTAATTCTTCTTGAGTTTGATTTTACTGTTGTGGTGAGACCTGGTAAAAGACATGTCATGGCGGATCATTTGTCTCGCATACCCAATGGTGAAGCCCCTACTGGAATCGATGATGAGTTGCCCGATACTTCTCTATTCCTAGTCGAAACCATACCTGAATGGAGTGAGAAGATTGTGAACTTTCTAGTTAATGGTTTTCTACCCAAAGAGCTTCGTACAGACATAGCTCGAAAACTGTTAAAATAATGTGAACCTTACTCTCTCATTGCAGGAACTCTCTACAGGCTAGTGAAGGATGATATTCTTAGACGTTGTGCCCGTGAGGATGAGTATTTATACATACTGAAAGAAGCCCACATGGGTATAGCCGGAGGACATTTCTCAGGGGAACTAACAACCAGAAAGGTGTTGCAATCAAGCTATTGGTGGCCAACCTTATTTAAGGATTCATCACTTTTTGCAAAAGGATGTGATGAATGCCAATGTTACAAGATCACACAACGAAAGGACAGGATGTCCTTACATCCTATTAAAGTGACTCAACCATTTGAAACACACAGATTGGGATTTAAAGCTTACATCAGCTCTATGGGCTTATCGTATTGCGTAAAGTTGCCATTAACTGCACACCGTTTAAGATGGTGTATGGCCAAGAAGCGGTTATGCCATGGGAGTTTGTCGTTCCTAGTCTTCGAGTAGCTTCTCAAGAAGATTGGGATGGTAACCCCTTAGTTGAGCGATTATATATCCTTGAAAGGCTAGATGAAGAGAGGCAATTAGTTGTGCCAAATGCACTTGTGGAGAAAGATAGGAGGAAGAACAAAGATATCAATGTTGGTGATAAAGTCCTTATGTATGGAGTGCGTAACGAAAAGAAAAAGTTGAAATATGTGTGGAGACTCTTGATGGAGTTGAAACCATTGGATTCCTCAATGGGAGCAAATTTAAAAGATACTATGATCCTTTAAGCCAAGAGAATCTACATGCCATCCATACAAAAAAGGCATCCAAGGCACAAACAGAATTGAAGAAGATACAACTTAGCTCAAGTGGAGGCTAAGGAGCGACAACAACGCATAAGGCAAAAGCGAGAGGCTAACCTTGGAGTCACACATACATTCCACGTTGAAACCGACAAGGATTGGTTGGACTCTGACACACCTCTACGATACCCTATTGAGCTAAACAGCACCTATGGAAAAGTGCTATATAACGCCTTATTGGACACTGGTGCTAAATATAATCTGCTATCATATGGGGTGTGGTTTCAGTTAGGGAAGCCACCTCTATCTGAGAGTATTATCCAAGTCAAGGGTGTCAACGAGAAAAAAACTTCCGTTTTTGGAATCTGGCACACTTATGTCAGTTATGACAATGGGGTTGTAGCTCAAGACTTTTTGGTCATGCCTATTGAAACTATGGAGGTCATATAAATCTAGGACACACGTGGATGATAGCCACAAAATGCGCTATTGTTTGGGGTACAGGGGATGTCACAACACAGAAACCAACTCTTAGCCCTGCCACTCAAGCCATACTCCAAAACATTGCATGTCCAAGAGGTTGAACCGTATGTCCCCATAGCCCAAGTCTCTAGAGCTTCAACTGATGTAGTTGAAATAAAGCTTGAGACACAAAAGACCCATCCCAATATAACAAAGAAAACATACAAGTGGGTCCCTAAAGCTTCTTTAGCAACCATAGCCAGTGCTAAAAGACAGGAGCTTAGTAAGAGACGTCCCATTCTCCCCAAGAAATATAAAAAAATGTTGCGTTGGATTCCTAAAAAAATATTGGAATCCCAAGGCTACTATGAAGGAAATGATCAAATCTGGGTGCCAAAACGTAAACTGTGCTCTTACTTGTCACCAGGCCCATGTGAGCTCAATCGTGTGGCTCCAAAACAAATTGAAGATCGCGGAAAGAAAAAAATCACATAATGTTACACACCTACTCCCGAGCTAGTTTGGGTATCAAAGAAAGAACGATTTGTTCCAGCTAGCTCAAGGACATCAAAATCAAATGAAGCTTCTTGCTCTTCGTGTAGTTCCTATACGGAAATAAAAGCTTCAACACAACCTCCACCTACCATTGTACATATCCATACAAGCAAGAAAGAGTTTGCACCTCGTGTTGTAACTTCACCACCTACAAAAATGTTGCAAATAAAATCATGGGAGAGTACCTTACCACCCTTGCAACTAGATGAACGCATAGGGTGGTAAAAAACTATTGGTTAAAGCCTTCACCCATAACAATTTGGAATAATTGGTTTCAAAAGGTGATGACATCATTCCAAAAGGTATGATCTACCCAAGGAAGGGGAGAGTGTTTGCTAACATCCATCATTCACTTGCTTCCCCCTCAACCTTCCTCCCTGACCTCTTAATCTCCAATCTTAGGGAATGTATATATAAAGCCTTATACTCACAAAAACAAGATAAAAAAGTAAAAGAGCATGAGCCATAACACAAAATCATAAAAACACATTATGCACAAGAACACGACCCTTGTAATATTTGCACTCTCACCATCTATTTGCATGTACAGATATGGCTAGTACGCTAGAGTCATCCACTCCTGCCTTGGGTGAGAGATACCCTCATTACTTTTCACAAATTTTCCAAATGGTCTTTCCGGTGCTTGCATGTGAATGGGATTGGGTAGGTACGCTAGCATGTGAGAGAAATTTCGAGGAGTTAGAATGACTGATACGTCTCTTGACCACGACGGACCCATACTTAGTAGAGAGTGTTTCTCCCATTGCACAAGCCTACCCTTTTGACCAAGATGACTATAGGTGTCTAGTGACCTTCTTAGTAAACATGGGTACCTATGATGAAGAAGAAGATTTACATGAGTACACGAATGGCACATATGGTCTCATGGATGATGACTTTGTTTATCTCGACGAAGAGGATAGGGGTTTAGCCTTAAATCTCTACAATATCCTATTCCCTTGACTCTCTAGGGGAAGTGCAAATAATTAGGTTAGGGTTCCTTATGTTTTTTTAAATTGTGTTCAATAAGTGTTGGTACCTTTTCCAATGATGTGCCTCCTAGACGTATTCTTTGTGTTTCCTAGTGTGTACAAGAGCGTGTTGATGTTGTTAGGATTTGGACCTTCATGGAATCTTAATCTCGACTCACTCTTCAAATCAAGTGCATTTAT
Source organism: Adiantum capillus-veneris (assembly GCF_014529385.1). Lineage (NCBI taxonomy): Eukaryota > Viridiplantae > Streptophyta > Polypodiopsida > Polypodiales > Pteridaceae > Adiantum > Adiantum capillus-veneris. Next base: position 121,279,435 of record NC_140936.1, on the reverse strand, counting down.
CAACGCAAACAGGTGTTTCTTGTCCATTAGCATTGCCTCTTATCTTTTTGCATCCATGTTTGTCTGCTTTAATTGTGATTGGTAGCATAATATTCGACACATTTGTTTAGTACCAAACATTAAATTCAATGTAATTTTTTTGTCATAATCACTTGTCTAGGTCTAAAAATCAAGCATTCCGACTAAGCTAGTTTGACCAAGCTAGGTGTTAGAGATCTTCTCTTAATACCATGGAGAATGCCTTCCTAATTATCAATGGTTACTTAGGTTCTTAATCCGATTTACGCAGCATTGTGTGAAAATGTACTAGGGCTTTCTAGTGGGCTTAGTCCCTATTGACCTTTAGCTTAAGTATTATAAAGGGAGTTTACTAGCGTGATGAGCCTGGGGAGGTGTAACAGTGTTATATGACCCGCCAAAAGTTTCAAAATTAAAATGCTGAAAACGAACAAACAAAAACAAATCAAAGTGGCACAATGTAAAATCTTAAGCTCGAAGAGAAATCTCAGCTTGATTTGGTACTTCACTCACATGTATCGCCTATGGTACTAGAGCCCTAGAGGTTCCCAGTGTGGGCGCTTTTCCTTAAAAAGCAAAAAACCCAAGGCATACAAAATAAGCACACACATCAAAATTGAATCACTGTGACAAGACTTTGGGGGGTCAAAGAAAAGGTAATTAGTCAGGCGATGATTTCATGAGGAGTTCCTTTTGTTGTAGCTTAACTACAAGGTCTTCTAGGTATAGCCTCTAGTCAAGCCTCGAACATGAAATACTTGGCTCTCGCGATTAAACAACTTAATTGACCAAAGAAAATTAAGAAGCTTACCCATGGTATTAATAGTCAATCTTTAGTGCCTTTCGACCGTTAAATTAGTGACCCTAGACTTGTTTAGTTTTTGACCTTCATAACTGTTTATGCGTTGGATTATATTGCAATTTAATGTTTATTTGCTGACAAATGGTTTAAATTTTTATTACCAATCAATTTGTCTACAACTGCATATGTTTTTAATTGTATATGAGAATGCAATTACTGTGCCAATGTTGTTTGATTTTGCAGTGACTGAGGAAGGCTAAGGACGTTCATCTCAAATGCTCTTCCACCTTGACGAACGAGCTTCAACTCAATAGCTTTCGAGGACGAAATCTACATCAGGAAGGCGTCCATGTTAACCCTCAGGACTCACATACACCCTCTCACCTACGACGGACGTTGTATTATTTACTTGGTAGAGTCAGGTACCGGGCTTGTCGATCCAATAGAAAAAGGGTAAGAGTGATCGCCGATGAGAGGTGCACTCTAACTAGAACATTCAAGGGATTAGTTGGCTAAGCATGGGCGTCCAAGTGTGAATAGGACAAGCTCATATAAAAGTCAACTAAACCTAAAATTCACTCATTCTCTCATTTGTGCAATTGAAGAGTGCTCTTGCTCCATCTCCATCTTCTTCTTCTTCATCTCCTTGTGTGTGTGTGTGTGTGTGTGTGTGTGTGTGTGTGTGTGTGTGTTGTTTGTGTGTGTGTGTGTGTGTGTGTGTGTGTGTATGCGTGAGAGAGAGAGAGAGAGAGTGTGTGTGTGCGATCGAGCATTGCGGCGGCATGACGGCGGCGAGGCGGTTGAGCGTGGCGTAGCGGCGTCTCCCTCTTCTTCGTGGCGAGGAATCCTCCATGACAGCAAGCGTAGAGCGGTGAGTGACACACCATCGCCATCTTGGAGCTTACTAGTTTGGTCTTGTTGTGTGCTTGGAGCCATTTGTGGCTCGCACACAGTGTATCGGCAAGTTACTTGCATTGACACGTGCGACATACGCACACAATCATCTTCAATATGCTTTGCTTTGGCATCAGTCTCCATTTTAATTGTGCTTGAGGACTTTGTACCGTCGTCCACGGGTGACCAGTCTTGATCTCCATTCTTTGTTGTCTTTGATGACTCCATCATGTTTGAATTCTATATCTCTGACATCTTCTGGGCCATTGGCATTCCTATTATGATGTTGTCTGGCATATCCTTTGTCGTGATCACATGAAATTGAGCTATGATGATTTGTGAACTTACTTCAATGGTAGTGGAGATGATTCCCCAGCATTCTGCTCGTTTGTTTCCTGATATGTCAATGAATTCAGAAGCATCTTCTAGTTGTGGTTGGCCACATCTTTTCCAAGTTCGAAAAGACATGAGGTTCTTGTCTAACTACAAATCTATCTTTACTTCTCTTGACAGCTTTTCTTCGTTTTCACCAACAATGTTGCACTTGATTTTCTCAAGATCTTTGTCTGAATTGACTGCTTTTGTTATGGAAGTGTCCTTTGGCTGAACTTTATCTACATTTTCTTTGCCTTGACCACCTGCTTCAATTGATGTTGACTTCATTGGCTGTGATACTGTCCTTTTTTTTTGCAATTGATGAGCATTGTCCACCTACATCTAAGTAACTCTTGATCTTAGAAGATCCACTGTACTTTCTGGTAGAATCTATCTCTTCGGAGGAGATTTTGGTGGTGACCTTTGTATAGCTTTCTTGACTTTAGCTTCTATTGCCTTTGACTTTTGTGCCACCTGTTCTGGAAGCTTGAGGCTTTGCATCACCTTCAGATAGTCTTTGACTTCAGTCGGGCCATCCATAGGGGTTTGTACAAGGTCATGACCTTGTTGATATTCATTACCATGTGCATCTTGATATGCATATGTGAGCTTGATCACATGTAACTGTTTGAACACTATTGGATTTGTCGGCTTTTGACTTTGATTTGTGGAGATCAGCTGAAACTTCTATCCTTGATGATCTTCATAGAAGCATTTATCTGCAGATTCTGATGGAATCTGGGTCAATTGGAAACTTCCAACAACCATATGATCTTTCAATGGTTTCTGCTTGGAAGAGGTCTGTTGGCTAGAAGCTCTAGGGTTTCTACTTGGTGTAGCATTTCTTGGCACATAAATTGAGCTTGATGGCTTTACAGGTCCCCCCTTCCTAGGGTGATCACTATAGCCTGCTTCAATGTAAGAATTCAAAATTGATTGGCTCTTATTTAGACTCACCTTTTGGGACTGTGAAGGTACACTTTGGATAGCATTGTTGATGTTTGGCATCTGCAAACCTTCTACATAGTTTCCTATGTATCTTTGTGAAACATGACAAATGATTCCCCAAGTGAAGCTATAGATAGAATTATCTTTGCCTTGATATTGTCTATCCCATGGGTCTCCTATGATATGAGCTTTTGTGGTTTCAGGACCCAATGCATCATAGCTGCTAGACTCCCGTCTATATCTACGACTGTTTTGATCAAAGTATATGTTCGTTTGGTCACAACATCGAAGCTTGATTTCCGATGGAGGAGGGTTTGGCTCTGAACAAATTTCTGAGTTCACTCGAGTAATATCCTTCAGCTCTAGAGAGGATGGGCTATAATAGATTCTTTCCTTTATAATGAACCATCCTTTCTGATCTATCACTAGACTCACTTCTATGAGCTGGTATGTGGTCCGTTCAAACACAGGTTGATCCTTTTTGTACATTTTCCCTTTTTGGTCTACATAGTGTGCATATGAATTATGGGTGCCATACAACGCTAATATCATTCTGTTTGATGTGTCCCTTAGACTCGTGAATGATTGCACACTTGTGTCAGTGTATGCAAAATTATTTGCAAATTTAATATTCTTTTCAACCTTTGGTGATATCTCGACACCTTTACTAAATTCATGCAAGAATTTGTTGTTCAAAGAATCAATTGTAAGCTTTTCAAGTGCATCCTTATGCTGATTTTGAATTTGCAATGTTTTTAATGGTGCTTCTAATGATAATGCAGAATTATCTGATTGCATTAAAAGTGATGAGTTAAATGCACTTACATCGAGATTCTCATTTCCAACTTGCTCTGTACCTTGCTTGTTGGCAGTTGATGTATCCCTGTTGTCTGGATTTCTTCGACAATCTTCAGCAAAATGTCCACCTTTTCTTCCACAATCTGAGCAATATGCCATGACTGGTGGTATTTCATCTGGCTCTATCACGTCAAGCTCTTGCTAAGAAGTTTCTGCTTCTATGCTTGCCAAGTTGTTAGCATCTTCTTTTAAAACACTGAGCATCAAGCTGTAGATTGCTCCATCTTGACCTTTGTACCGTCTTTGGCTCGGTTCTCCAATTAGACTGGCTTCAACTGGTTGATGTGTTGGATCTTGCAATTCTGGCTCTCGACTGTAGATTTGACCACTGTAATCCATGTACAATGACCCTGATTGCATATGCACTAAATGGATGCTTTGTGGACTTGTGCTGATTTTTGGATAACCATTTGGGTCAATTCTTTGCACTTCTATCGGCACTTCATCTTTAAGCTTGCAATACCTGGGTCCACTAAAGTTTGTGAACATCTGGGAGTTATCTAAATCTGGCTTCACTCTGATCAGTAGGATCTTGGCTCCTGTGCTGCTTTTACTGCTCATAAGATATCTATGGCCGTCTGTATATGTATACAAGACTTTATCTCTATTGTAGCCATATAGCTGTAAAATCTAGTCTTGTGAAGTTGTACATGTGTTGGCACTGCTACTTGCTTGCTCTGCTCTACATGAACTCTCGGCTTGATTTAAGTCCATGTTGGCTGAATTTACAAAAACTGTCTCTTGGCAGATTTTGGTATCAATTAGCAAAATTTCTGCTCGTACTATCCTAATCTGCAATCGTATGCGAGTTGTGCTCCTGTTTGTCCAATTGAAAGCTAATTTGCAGCGCAATTGCTTGCACTTGCCAATTTCGGTTTACACAATGACTTTTAGTCCCTGGCGTCGTTTGTCTGAACTGTGGGAACAATATCCAGATCTGTGCTAGAACTGTGATGACCTCGGCTCGAATGATCACCAAAACTGTTTTCGCACTTCTCGATTTTTGTTTCTACTGATTTTCTGTTGTTTCTGGCTTTTTCGTTGTTTGCTCGGTGTGAGATTTCCCCGGTGTTTCTATATTTTCTTTTTTTGGGATTTTTTGGCACTTTTTGGCTTTTTCAGGCTCTAAAATCGATCGCTCTGTCAAAGTCGTAGCCAAATGTAGATCTAGTAACCAAATCGAGCTCTAATCGTGCGTCAGTGTGCTAAGAATAGCCAAAAGCGGCCAAATCGAGATCTTGCATGTAAACACGCTCTAACTAGATAAATCTGGTCAATATCAAGGCCAAAAAGAATCTCTATCGCAAGTCGAGGTCAAATATGGTCAATCATAAGACTCTGCGGTCAAATCAAGCCAGAATGCAATATTGCGCGTGAAACAGCTCTAAAACGTGTAATCTAGAAAATCGTAGACCCAATTCAAAATCCGTGTCAAACAAGGTCTATGTGTGTGATCTGACTTGAATATGCTAAAAACGGTTCAAATTGACAAAATCGGATAATTTCGAAAGAAATCTGACTCTCGAAGCTCTAAATACGTCTATTCGTGCTTAAATGCGTGTGAAGGAGATGTGTACGGATGTTTGATGCACGTGCAATGCAATGAAGAGAAACAAGACAAAGAAAAGCAAAAAAAAAAAAAAAGTTTTTTGAGTTTTTGTTTTTTATTTTTTATTTTTTTGGTCTCTATTGTACACTAGAGAGAAAAGTGTGTTTGTGAGTTTGTTTGTTTGTGACATTGTGAGTTTGTGTGTTGACTTTCTTGTCTTTTCTTCTTTTGTTTGTTTTGTGTGTGTGTGTGTGTGTGTGTGTGTAAGGGTTGGGTCAGACAAGGTCAAGGAAGAAAAAGAAGAGAAGTATTTTATGCGCCGCAAGGCACGGTACCGAAGCCCGAAACCCGCTTCCTTTTATTTATTTTTTATTTTTTATTTTCAAATTTTCAAGAAATACCAAACATACCAAAAATAGGCCGAAATAGCAAAACTCCAAAAATCGTCAGAAAATCCCTAAATTTGTCAAAAAAGTCCAAAAATTTCTAGGAATCTTAGAAAATCATCTTCATTCACAACAGAGCATTTCTGACACGCAAAAGCACACCGAATATAGCAGATTTTACCATAAACGCAACTTTGACAAAATTATCCACAAGGCCCCCGGAAATAGTAAAACGCTCAAAACTCGTCCACAGAGGGCACAAATGGGAACAAAATAATATCGTAAATATGCACACACAAAATAGCTCGTAAAGATCGCAAAATCAATTTCTATGGAATTATCCAAAAATTAATACCAAAAATTACCAAAAATTATCCGAAAAATATCCAAAAAAATTTCTACAAATTGTTCACACGTTGGAAAATGGTGCATCCAAATAAAATTGCACAAATCACATCAATTCAATTGCCAACAATTTTATCAATAAAATCAAGACTAGGGAATTAAACCGGCAAAACTACCGACAAAAATAGGTCAAAAATTGACGCAATTAGATTGTGTAAATCCCTGTTTTGAGCAAAAAAAATGCAGCATTTCATCATTACACACATCATCTATGCAATCAAAACATTGAATTAACCATGTAAATTACACACCTTTTTAGGCACACACACACACTAAAAAAATTGGAAGTTTTTGCCAATCTTTAAGTGCACACACAAAAGGGTGAAATTTATCAAATTTGCAATATGACTTCACAAATCAATAGTTTGGCATGTGCACAATACATATCAATCATCACAATTCACAAATCATAACGCACACATTGATTTCTAGGTGCTCAAACATAGGCAAAATAGTGCACACCCACCTAAAATTAGCATACACACACTCAATTAGAGTGCGCACACACTTGATTTTAGTGCACACACACCTAAAATTGACCATCTAAACATGTAATCAACTTAATTAGGCACCCAATTAGCAATCCACAATCATCAATTAGCAATTGAAACTTGTCAAATCATACACCGCCAATTCTTAAAAATTTCGGCATTACGACGGCGTGAAAACGGAAAATCGCAAAATTCTCAATCCATAACATCAACATTGCATTGCATCAACATAGCATAGCATACATTGCATCTTGGTGGGATATCTACACAATTATACACATCTCTAGATTCTAGGGAGGTTGAGAATACCACTTTAATTACCTTTTCGTTGAAGATCAGTTGGATGGTCGATTGCTCCAATCCTTCATAGCACATTAGTAAATTAGCAAAAATAAGTCAAATTAGCAAAGGGTTAGTGAGAAATTAGTGTGTGTAAACACACAATTGGCAAGATATGGTCACACATTAGGAAATTATGAACACAATGCTTCATGCACACACATTCAAAATCCACAAAAACATAAACACACAAGCGAAATTAGTAGTGAAATTAGTGAGGGAACGCATTCGTTTATGCCACAATTACACTAGCGTAGGCCATGGGCCCCAGCAACGACGCCAAATGTTGGGGGTCACATTGTTGCAATAGCTCCAATGACCAACAAAATTATCAATCCGGAGGGATGAGCCACCCCGCTAGGGCATGGAAACATTCACACGGTTAGTGAGCTAATCGTGGCAACACAAATGGTTAACTCTACGAGGTGAGCTTCTCGGCCTATGGAGGAGCGAAGCCGCAAAGGGAAATCTCCATATCCACTTCTCTTCACCTCTAATCAACCCAATCACACACACTACGATTGCAAGACGCACACAACACTAATCCTATCATGCAACACATTAATCGCAAGCACACAAATAGATCTATTGAGCACCACACTCCAATCAAACCTACATGCACACACAAGAAAAAGAGGGCAATCACACAAGATTAGAGAGGGATTAACCACTAATTAGTTAAGATCTAGTTAATCTAAGCATCATAAACAATCATAAGAAGTAGGAGAGAGGCATCGTGAGAGAGAATGAATCATTGATTAGTGTTAATCAAGTCTCATGAGCAAGGAGAAGCTCAAGGACTCCATAGCTACACACCTCAAGAGCTCTCACCAAAGAGTGCTCTCAACAAATGACTTGAGAACCCTAATTTCTTTTACACACTGCCTTATATACCTAGGTTAAAAATATGCAATGTCCGAGCGCCCAAGGCCTTTAGGGCTCACCACTTACTGAATCTGCAACCTAGGCACACTAAGTGACCTATTCTTTACAACTTGGAACTCCCATTGAGCCCGTAACACATAAGAAATATTATAATGGCTTGAAATAAATTGGGAATTTACAATTCGTGACCATTTTGGGAAAACATGAAAAATATGTAACTCCAATCTTTACTGCTTCTTTGCATTCATCCTCGATGTGCATCCATACATCTTCAGTCTTTAGGAGCTTCTGTTAACTGACGTTGACTTAGTTAACATGGCAGGTAGTCGTATCTGTTACCTCCAGGTCTATCTTGAGTTAGCAAGTTTCAGAATTAAATTTGAGTTAGTATAGATCAAGTTAGCCTAAGGCTAGCGTTTCTTAAGGTATGTGTATGGCATGTATGAGGATGTGCATGCATGGGTATGCATGGTCATGAGTATGCATGGGCATGTAATATGAGAACCCTAGGAGCTAGAGACCTTGATCCTCCACCCAACCGCCCATACTTATAGGCTCTTAGCCCTAGGATCCCCTGTCCATACTGCTAGCTGGCCCGTGGCCGGGGTCCGTGACCCCCCTTTAAGGTAGGGCCCTGCCCGTAGGACCCGTGTCCTGACATTACTCCCCCCTTTGGAAGAGTTTTCGTCCTCGAAAACACAAGTGGTGGTATCTGCATAAGAACACTAATGTTTTCTATCGTGGCATCCCTCAGGGATCCAACGGTTTGTTGAATCGAAACCTGGTTTATTGGGAGGTTCGATGAAATCAAGAATAACATCTTGATTTTCCACATTGTTGTCCCTGTACAATCGTCTTGGTTAACCGGCCCGTAACCAACAATATGAGAAGACTCCATTTAAAACTCACTTGAGTATGTTAAACGAGTTCTCATAACGAAGAGGTGTCTAAATGTATACCCAAGTTTCAGACTTTCTGGAGGTACTTGAATGTGCAATATAACCTCAGCTCATCTTTCCATGAAAGTACTATGCTGACATACTCATCAGCAGCAACCAAGTCCTTGACTTGCTATGGTTTCTTGCCATTAGCCAACCGCATCAAAACTGATGATTAAGGTTGATAACTTGAGAATAACAGGTAGAGACTAAAACTAGCCGTAACATGCCTTGCATCATATGAAGCAAACTCCAAACTAGAAAGGTAACCAATCCAGTTGTTCCACTTCTTGCTAACGTATGCACTTAGCATATCCTTTAGCATGATTTAACGTATGCACTTTGCATATCCTTTAGTACTAAATAGAATGCTTGTAAACTGCCCATCCTACGCGGGATGAATAGCAGTAGTAAGAGTGAGGTGCTTTCCCCCAACCACTTACAGAAAGTCGCCCATGACTGACGACAAACTATGACTCAATCATTGAGTATCCAGCCATATACTCGATATGGAATGGAGACAACCAACTAGGTTGAAAGCAGATTGGAGTTTCAAGCAGCCAATCACAAACACCCATACTCAGCCATCGCGTTGTATGGCAGGGTGTAAACTCATACGAAGTCTGCAAGAGATATTGCACTGGCAGTGCAAAAAATTGCAGAAACAATAATGTCCATGAAGTTGCATGCCGCTCCGAATAAATTGGTGTTAAACACTAGGGCCCATAACACCTAGTGTGCATGTATTTAACACAAACATATTCGAACCGCAATTCCATGACGAGACTTTGGACCATAACAGAATGTGACAACCCGGTCACCTCTAGGTACCAACCATGAGACATTCTCATGGACATAGCATACTTAGCTATATGTAGAAACAACCCTCCGTTAAGGTGGTTTCATAGCACTTGTAATCATAATAAGTTTGTACGTAGTACTCGACAATTTCTGGCCACTGAAATTGCTCGAGATACTGTGTGCTCAAAATGGTCGAATCCATGGATGTGACCAGCACCTAGGGACTTCGTCGCAACACATTGTTAGATAGTTGGCGCCAGTGTCAGTCCCAGAGACTCATATTCGCCACGTGTGGAATATGTCTCAAACAAGGATATCAAGAAAAGAGACATCCATCAAGTACGAGCTGGTACTTGTGTGTGGAGGTAACTACAAACACTCTGCGACAAGAGTGAGAGGGACCCTCATTATCATGCTCCACACTGGCTAAACTGAACTCCTTGAGTTCCTAGACCATGTTGTATCCCATGTGACAACATGTGCCAAATCGAACCCTACACTAGGTTCATAACAGCAAAATGTATTTTGGACGCTACGGTCCAAAATACCCTTTTCCAACATGCCCTTGACATGGCTTTGAAACATTCAAGCGTATTTATACGACTTGCACTGGAAACCGTGGGCGTTGCCTGCGCAATCCGACCCCTTTGGTTAACATCTATGTAGTCAAACCCCTTGGTAAGACCCTCTGTAGAAACTGCTCAACCAGCAGGCAACGATAACCAACATAGTTAACCGTGTACATACTGATTGGAATCAACTCGAAAAGTTGAATGCGTCCGCTACAGTGTGGTAGATTGCGGAATGCTTTCCTTGAAAGTTTAACTAGGAGAGATCAAACTGTGATCCTCAATGCCTATGGGGTGATTTAGCAGTCACCCTCCGGGTCGTACCCCAAACAATATGTCCATAGACACTGCGTAGTGCTATAGAAAGAGCAAGAAATCCACACAAGTGAACTGCCTAGATCTTGTGGACAGCCATGTTGTCTCAACTGATTGCTGCATCTATCCCTCCTTGTAGAGATCAACTACTGTGAGTTGAAGATTTTTAAAAAACTCAAATTGAGTGTCGCAGTGAAAACATGTAGTGCAAAAATGACACTGTATACATCCTGAATGAGAAGACCGTTGCTTGTCCATTAACCTCGATGTATACTTCCCTGGGTAGATCTGTTCACTCTTGAAAACAATCACCCAAAGAATGCCAATAGTTGGGTCTTACCCTTGGCCTGACAATGGCTCTTAGCCTGTGTGGCTCATAGCCCTTGTGCAAATTAGTACTCAATGGACGAACCGATGAAGACTAATTTGAGTAGCATCTTAGCCACGTGCTAGCTAAGAGTTAGAGCAGCTTGGCTCAGGTGAACTTACAAGCAAAACACGTATCAAAAGCTTCTTAGAAAATTTTCATTATTCCCTTAAAGAGAGAGAATGAGAGAGAAGAAGAGCATGCTGGGCTGCGGAACTTTCCTTGAACGACTATGACGTGTATAGTTGATTGCCATGCTCGTGTGCATCTTATGCCTAATGTGTAGCGTATCCTATAAGCATGCAACAAGTTTCTGCTATGACTCTCTCATTGAGAAAGTTGACAGAAAAACACAACCACATCTTGATCTCCTGCCTTATAGGGTTGTGATTGTATGAAAATGACTTAGCATTGGCACTTTGCCTGTGAAATAAGTCCTAGATTTAGGTGCCTTTTAGTGTTGGTGGGTGTTGATAACAACCAGCCATCAGGTTCAACAATCCATCACTTAGTCTGTCCTTGACAGAGTTGCGAGTGTGATAGCGGAAGCATAATGCATGAAGTGGTGGAATCCATGCTATTTGCTTAGCATGCCTTGCATGCGAAAACGTAAGCCCTTGGCTACTATGACGGTCTCAAGCGTGAGAACCAAAACCATAAGTGCCTTGCACAGAATAAACTGGTAGGGATTCTGTGAGCTGACAGTCTCTATTTTGCCATCTCCCCAAACTTGTGTTCCAAAGCCCTTGATTCCAAATCAATGGCAGTATCTCGGCACAAGGGAGAAACCGTGCTTCATGTAAAATTGCCAAAGCACTTTGCTTTGCACAATGACAGTAAATCAGAAAAACTTAAACTTGGCTAACCTAGTAGTTGTTGCTGCAACCAGTCATCATGAAATTCCAAAGGAAAAGCTCGCGTAAAGGTGGCTCGTAGCCAAATCTGCCGTGCGAGAGAGAGTTGTCGCGTATTCTCGTACGCCCTCTTGTATCATGTACACCATGAAAGATCCTTCAAGCATAGTGTCAAATCCCTCCCAAGTTTGTATGCTCATAGCCTATACCAAACGTGAGCAGTTGCGATGCAAGATGCGTAAATTGAAGCCTTGCTTCACATCAATTGAAGCCTTGCTGATAGACAACTGAAGCAGTTGTTGACATACAGATATCAGGACAAAAAGAGGCGACCTTGTCGAGTGAGTTCAACTGAAATTAGCTAGTAATGTGTGGCAAACGTCCTCTGTCCGCTTCCGGACACAGTGACAAGGAGTTGGCCATGCCGAACCCCCCACAAATTGAAGCCTTGCTTCACAAACACGCTGTTGTGCTCATAGCCAACGTATGTTCCTGCCATGATATAGCTATCATGGCAACAACGAATCAACCGTGTCGAAAATGACATCGTATGGAGAATCATGAAAGTACCATATGTAACTTGATTGCAATTTCAAGGTGTACCTGGAATTCCGAATACCATTGCGTGGTAAGTATTCTTCGCCGTCTGCTAGAAGCCGCGATAAGGAGCCAGCCCTGCGGAGCACATTGGCTCCCTTTATGTCAACGAGCAACAGGTTGTGCCAATCTCCTTGAGATTCTAGACCTTGGCATTGCCATAGCAAGCAATCACATCCGAATCAAAAATGTAAAATAACTGCATACCTCATGAATTGCGTGACGACTTGGAGTACCATGGTGTCGATCTCTGGCAGCATGCATGAACACGCATACCAAGATATGGCGTGCCTTGACCTCTTGCTTCCATGTCGTCATCACTTACCCGCACAACTATTTCTGTCATTGGGCATGTTGTGGATTCCCCTTTCAAGCATGAGGAAAGGTAACATTCCCCTTTCAAGCATGAGGAAAGGTATACTTCGATTCCCCTTGTGTAGTGCAAATACGACCTTGTCGTATCCATACGAATGTTCACTGCTGAAGCTCGAGCCATGCTCGAGTCCCTCAATCAACGCATCGAAGTTCCTCGAGGCAATCAACATGATCGTCTATGCCGAGCCATGAGGGGATCTGACAATCTAGGGTCGAACATCCTGTTGTCCATCTCAGATCCTGGACATGTCCTTGTGTGCTTCCATAGCCTCTCATGTCTGCCCTTGGCTGCATGTCACAAGTATGGTGGCCTTTGTGAATTGACACCATGGCCACTGCTTCCTTTAAGAGCTGCACTTATGTATGCTGCTCGTCCGCTTCGCCGTGGAGCGCAGCCCTTAGGAGAGAAGGGCCCTAAGGGTTTTTCCCTTGGGCGCCCAAGGCTGCCCAAGTCAGCCAAGCCACAAAATGTTAAAAAAATAAATTAAATAAATAAACCAGCAAAACCTGTTGGCCATGGCGGCAACGCAGGCAACTGTGCAGGGGAGAAATCCCATCGCGCTGGCCTGCACGGGTTTTGTTGGGGCTCGCAGCAGGGACGGGAGTTGCATAAGATGTCGGGGCGCACCCGCTAATTCCACCAGCGCACCATTTGGTGATGGCCAAAAATACGCCTTCCCCCAGCTTAGGGTTGACTCCCGCATCCTCTGAGCTCTGTCTATCCCGCCATAGGACTCCTCGACACAAGAGCTCCTTCATGTGGTCGCCTGTTCCTCGGTTGCTCCTCTTGCATAGCTTCCTTCACGGCCCAAACCCGGCGAGAGAGAGAGAGAGAGAGAGAGAGAGAGAGAGAGAGAGAGAGAGAGAGAGAGAGAGAGAGAGAGAGAGAGAGAGAGAGAGAGAGAGAGAGAGAGAGAGAGAGAGAGAGAGAGAGATTCCTCGGCTGCTCCTCTTGCATAGCTTCCTTCATGGCCCAAACCCGCCGAGAGAGAGAGAGAGAGAGAGAGAGAGAGAGAGAGAGAGAGAGAGAGAGAGAGAGAGAGAGAGAGAGAGAGAGAGAGAGAGAGAGAGAGAGAGAGAGAGAGAGAGAGACACACACACACACACACACACAGAGAGAGAGAGAGAGAGAGAGAGAGAGAGAGAGAGAGAGAGAGAGAGAGAGAGAGAGAGAGAGAGAGAGAGAGAGAGAGACCATGCATGCCTCATGCAATCCTCCCCCACCTCCATGACTCCTCCCTCCCCCTGAGCTCTCATACCAATATGAGAACCCTAGGAGCTAGAGACCTTGATCCTCCACCCAACCGCCCATACTTATAGGCTCCTAGCCCTAGGATCCCCTGTCCACACTGCTAGCTGGCCTGTGGCTGGGGTCCGTGACCCCCCTTTAGGGTAGGGCCCTACCCGTAGGACCCATGTCCTGACATGTAACCCCATCATGTATGGCCATGGGTCACGTGGATAGGTAGCCTTGTGCCAAGTGTTGGGTCAAGTATGGGAAGTGTTGGCATGGAGGCTAAGTATGCACTATAGAGGTGTATCACTTAATTTAAGTAAAAGGAGACACCTCTAGTGGTTAGTGAGAGGGTTGTGACACCTCTACTTGTCCTTTTGGCAAGAGGGGGCAAGCAAGGAAGGTATGGGCATGCCTTGGCCATCAAGCAACCCCCAGAAGCCTATATAAGGAGCATTCCCACCCAGTTTTACACACAATTTTCAAGTCAGTGCAAGGAAGTGTTGTTGCCAGATCATTCTTTTGTGAAGCCTTTCTACATCACATACCACACAAAGGAGGCCTTAGTTGAGGGTAATTTAATTATTTTTATGTTAATCCTATTGCTCCATAGTCTCTTTTCTCTAGAGGGTTCCTATCTCGAGCTTAATTCTGCTAGCTAGATATAGTGTTAAATAATCTATTCTCTATTATATGTGGGGTATTGTCAATGGTTTCCATCCATTGATTGTATTTCCATTGTTGGGTTAAGGAGCACCTTGCTCTTAAAGATAGATAATTTTCCTTTAATTAAGCATGAGTTTATGGATATAGTCATCATTGGTAGTTATGCATGTTGTGCATAAAGCTCTTCACCTATGATTCTCTAAGATATGGTGAGATTTTTGTGCATCCAAATTGAGGATTAATCAAGGAATTAAACCCTTGATTTTCCCATGAAATTAGGACATAATTATGAGACTTCTTGCATACAAAAAAAAGATGTACAAGTACGGTATTGTGTTGCTTTAGCAAATTGTGTATGAATCATCTATTATATTGGGTATTTTCATGGTTATAGTCTACCATTGTATGTTATAATGATTCATTTAATTAGTGCAGTAATCTTGATCTCATGTTGCATACGAAGGAAGTTTATGATAATCTTAGGATGAGGTATGAGTTATTAAGACATAATCATCTTGTGGCATTCTTGAGTTAGCTTGCATACTTGCAGTATGAAGGCTTGGCATTCTTGAGTTAGCTTGCATACTTGCAGTATGAAGGCTTGGCATTTAATCTAGCATTATGTGTAAAAGTAAGGTTATTCCTTGTCACGTTTTCTCATTCGTTGTTGTGGGAATTACGCATAGTCTCTTGTTTCTCCAAAAGAACTAATCTTAGTATGAGATACGGCCCCAAGAGAACCCGGTTTGGTGGTGCTAACGACCACGAGGCGAGAACTAGCAACATGGTGAACAACGGTAAAGCACCTATGAGAGAAGAAAATCCGGCCATCTCAGGAGGCATCGAGGAGGAAGCTCATGAGGTTGGATAAATTTAATTTTTGTATTTACATAAACATTGCATTACGATAACTTAGCAATGTTTTAATTCCCCAAACTATGTTGGAAATCCAACTGAGACAATGGCATTGGTATCTTTTAAAGATTTTATTTAAATTTAAGTTGAAGTAAATAGGAAAGAAATGCTTTATGGAAAGACTGCTTGCAAGTAGGAAAGAATGGTTGGTAGGAAAAACTATCTCAAGCAAGTTTCATTCATTATTCCAATGTTGATTTAGTCTGAACCCCCTACTAATCACAGGACGGTAGCTCGCAAAGTTATCGCAGGAGTTAAATCCACGACTTGCTTTCTATGCAGTGGATATGTCCATGGCTTGCTTTCTATGCTGGGGATACATGATTTTTACCCGGAGAGTTACTCCATGAATTGGGTGGAATCATGGACTGGTTGTATGGGCGGCCAGTTGACAATGGGTTAACACTCGTTGGAGGTCCTCACGACTCCAGGACATTGGAATTTTTTAAGAAATATTGTTTATTGAGTATTTTTCCTAGGAAAGATATGTTTTGGTGCCGTGCCGATTCAGCAATGTTTGAAGGGCTGTCTTAACGAACTTGTGTCAAGGAAATATAAAAAAGAACCCTAAGTGTTGAACAACAATGTGTTAGTAATTAGGCCACACAAGACTCTGTGTGAGTGCGGGGTGGAAATTGGGGGCTTGGCTCAAGTTGGTGGTCCTGATTAGTCGGGAACTCTCTGCCCTGCGCAATAGAGAACGTCATTAGATAGCTCATTACGCTAGAGCCGAAGGAACTCGGTGTACATGCCTCTAAAAGTTATGGGAAAAAAGGCACTAACGTTACTTCTCCTCCTGGAAGATGAGAATAGGACCGATAGTATGAAATTACGCTTCCCCTGCGGGACGGATCTAGACTCCTTTTCACTAGTGGCTTGGACTCAATTCACAAAATGATGAGAGACCATCCACTGGTCTTCTTTTTCTTCTAAGCCAATTTTTTTGTTTTTTTCCGCATACGATCTAGCGACCGTCAAGTGTCCTCCAGTTCCGTCTAGGTGAGACGGGGAGGGGGCCTCACAGCTGGTATCAGAGCCTAGGGTTCAGAGCCTAGGTTAGTTTGGAAAAAATTCGTATTGTCTGAAAATTTTAAAAACAAGAAAAATTGGTTAGCTAATCCAAGGCTTATACGTCGATATTTCAGGAAGATCCTATGGTTGAATATCGCAAGTTCCAAGTCTTCGAGCTTATTTATGAGAGAGCTTGTCGTTCTCCAAACTATCTTTTCCGACGAAGCGTGATGAAGCTACTGATGAAGGCTCACACTCCTCATTCGACTCGGATAGATAAAGGCTGGGAGCTCGAATGGAGCAATGAAGGTGGGACTTATTACATCAATGCTTGGAAGTTGGGATGTCTTACCACGGATTTAAAGAAACTACGCTGGGCTGAGGAACTAAGAGTGGTTCAGTTGTACTACTTCTTGGGTACAAACTCGAGAATCACTGTTCCCACTTATCCAGGAGGCATGGGGAAACCCCTGAACGAATGGGTATGGGATAAAGTGATGGAGATAATTCCATATCGAAGGATCAAAACTTTTTCTCAGAATACTCCTAAGAATTTGAATCTTGTAATTTACTTTCCGATTTCCAATGAGTATAAGAACTATTATACCAATCAGTTAGAAGATTGTAGAAATGTGACTACAAACATCCATTGTTTGTATCACCATATTCCAAGTCAGCCAACTATGCAGATTCTTTAGAGGCCGCAAAAATTTACAATAAATTAGGGTGAGATACCCTAAGCCTCTTTTGTAAGGCTATCCTTGTAAATATTCACTTTATGAATAAAGAACCAAATCTTTTGAATTGAGTATCTTGATCTTGTGTCTATTTTGAAGTTAAATCTTAAGCCGTGTGATCAGTCTTTAAATTTGTCAGTCTATCGATCTTATGAAATCATGTAGGTACCTTCTTCTGCTCTTTATACCGTGATTCAGGAGAACAAACTTCTTCTCAAGCAAGCGCAACCCCCCAACGTCAAAGGTGAAGGGGTCAACGTGGAACGAGATGCAGAGGTGTGGATCAAATCCATGGAGGATTATTTTGAAGCTGCGGGAACTCACCCGCAGAATTAGACTATGCTTGCCATATTTTGACTTACCGGAGATGCCAAAATATGGTGGAAACAACATTGCCAAGACTTCGACATTGTTGGATCTTCTTAGTCATGGGAAGAGATTAAGACTGCAGTGACCAAACGCTACTTACCGCCAGCTCATAGGGCCATCAAAATGAACGAGTTTTTCTCACTCAAGAAACTATCCTTGACTGTAGAGGGATACTACTCCAAGTTCATGACTTTGAAGAGATATACGCCCAAGATGACCTTGGAACAACAAGTGGCCAGGTTTTGACAAGGCCTCATAGAACCATGAACAGTAGATTGGAAGCTCTTAGACTGACAACATTGCAAGATGATTTGTTAAGAGCCAAGCCATTAGCTGCGGAAATCATGAGAGTTGCTTGGGGTAGAAGAAATTACTTAGCGAAGAGGGCCAGACCAAATAACTGGGATAACACACCGGCAAACCTTGCTTATCATGATCGTCCTATGGTAGCTACTTCAACCGCTACCGAATTTTCCAATGTGTGATGTTATGACTGCGAAGAGTACGGCCATTACAAGAACAGATGTCCCAAGAAGACTCGTGCATCTGGTGAAAATGCAGTACCTCTCAATGCCAACGGAAGAGGTCAACCGAACAATTGTGGAGGACGAGGAAGAGGAGGCAGAGGACAAGGATGTGGTGCGGTTGCTAGGGCTAATGCTGTAGTTGGACAACCGATTGTAGGTGGTGAAGCAGATGAAAAGGCAGTGTTGCCTGCTGCCATAGATAATCCTGGTGCTCGTCTCAGCAGTTCATAGTAATTCAAGCTCCTAGAATGCGCCAAGGTGATAAAGTTGAATTCCTCATAAACTGTGGAAGTACGCATTCATTTCTATCTCCTAGATGCATGAGAACTTTAAAGCTAAACCAATATCCTGCAAATAGACTAGTAGTAGAACTAGCTAATGGGAAGGAAGTGTTATCTCAATATTCAGCAGGTTTGATAGATTTTGAATTAGGGGGTTATGCTACTTCGACGCAGTTTCGTACTTTACCTTTAGGAATTTATGACGGAATTTTAGGAATGGACTGGTTGAAAAAGAACCAAGCCCACATTCATTGTGCTCAGGGAAACTTTGCGTTCACAGATAACCTTGGGGATGAAGTTCTAGTTCAACGAAAAAATGGGATACCCAAGGCTCATTTAGTTAAAGCCAATAGACTTCTAAAGGGACTTAAGAAGGGACAACAGATTTACACTGTGAAGCTTAACAATATGGGTCAATCAGATTCAAACTTTCACCTAGAATGGTTGAAGGAATATGACAATGTTTTCCCAAAAGACTTGGCCAATCTGCCACCGTATCGTGAAGTAGACCATGAAATAGAAACTATACCAAGATGTGAACCTGTTTCTAAGAGACCATACAAAATGTCGTTACCCGAAGCTATAGAACTTAAAGAACAGCTTAAGCAATTGATTGAGCAAGGATTCATTAGACCTAGTACTTCTCCTTGGGGTGCACCAGTTCTTTTTCAAAAGAAGAAGGATGGATCTTTGTGGCTATGCATAGATTATCGTGGACTTAACCAAGTGACTGTCAAGAACAAGTATCCAATACGGAGAATTGATGAATTGTTGGATAGACTCCATGGATCTAGGATCTTTTCAAAGATTGATCTTCGATCAGGATATTATCATATGAGAATCAAAGAATCAGACATACCGAAGACAGCTTTTAATACTAGGTATGGGCATTATGAATTCACAGTTATGTCCTTTGGTCTTACTAATGCACCTGCAAGCTTCAATCGAGTAATGCAGTATATCTTTAGACCTTACTTGGATGGCTTTGTCCTAGTCTTTTTTCATGATATTTTGGTTTACTCTAAAGACGAAGCAGAGCATGAAGGACATGTCAGGAAAGTGTCGGAAATTCTACGTCAGCATCAGCTTTATGCTAAGGAAAGCAAGTGTACTTTCTGAACTCCCCAAGTTAGTTATTTAGGTTTCATTATATCCGCCGATGGAATTTCAGTTGATCTCGAGAAGATCAAGGATATAGTGGATTGGCCTCAACCTTCTTCTGAAGTCATAGGATTTCTTGGAATTACAGGCTCGTATAGGATTTTTGTCAAGGATTACGCTCTTATTGCAGCACCTTTGACAGGACTTCTGAAGAAAGGGATGCGTATTGATTGGAAAGCGGAGCACAAAACTAGTTTTTCTTAGTTAAAGAGATATTTGGTGTCTGTTAAGGCGGTTACGCCGCTAGCGGAAGCTAAATAGCGAGAACTCAACCAACAACAGAATTTGTCAGACGAGGACGGAGCTTGACCCGCAGGTGCATGGAAACAACTAGGTGGGTGTCAAATCACCTACTCGACCTTCTAATGACAATCACTACTAAGGAAATCAAATCTAAGTTCTAAAATACGCAAGTGACTGAAATCCGTACTACGAACGAATGCTATACGAAACAGGATCTAGAATCATTGAATCGATCTCAAACTCAAGGGGAAGTCTATACACTAGGTAAGAACAACACCCTAAAGACTTGAACTGCAAAATCAACCTATAACCACTCCGTGCGGTAAACGCGTATGAAGACAGGCCGAAAAATACAGGTGACCGAAACTTGACCCCGATGGTACCAATGTGTAGCTCTACTCGTTGTGGTTCTATAGATATGCTGCACGCTCTATTCCGACACACGAGTTGGAAGAAAAATCACACCGAAGCTCGTAGGAACTTACCACACATAGAAGCCGATAGCGCGCACTCTTGGTATCTGTGCGTAGCTCTCGCCGTTGCTAACACAATGGCGGTGTCGCTTCTCCAATGGCGGCTCCGTAGCTCGCGTAGCAAGAAGATAAGACTCTCTCTCTCTCACTCTCTCAGACACAGTCACGGCGCTCAAAACTCACTTTGATTAATAATTGAATCTCCTTAGGTTACAAAACTTTGGCTTATATACCTCAGCCTTGGAGGTGAGAACATCTCTAACTATTTACATCAACAGGTGAAATTACTTTGGGATTACAAGCTGGAAACTCAATTGAGTCCCGTTACTTAATGAATGGCTCAAATCAAAATTAATGTCGGAAAGACATTTATTACAATCAATGGTTTCAAAATGATGGGTGTGAGAAAAAATGTGGGTGTGATCCTCTGCTGGCTCAACACTCCCCCCCTCCGCGTTCATGTCGTCCCTGACATGACTTTTAGGCTTGGTCAATAGAGTCCTGTCGTCTTGAGCATCTGCAAATGTGATTCGTAGCGTAGGTTGCCGATGGTCAAGGTTGGGCCGAATATTTTGCTTTCGTGAGTGTAAAATCCGGTGTAGAAAGCTTCTTCGAATGTTTGCATGTGGAAGCTAGGCAAAAACATAATTCTTTGGTGTAAGAGATGTAACACCTTTGGTGATGGCTGCAATGAAAGATCATACATCATATCCGTCACTGTGTCGGCCGTCGATAGTAGACTCGAGGTCGTGGCTTTGTCTGGCGCGAACACTTCAATGCATGCTAAGAGAGTCCTGCAGATTTTCTTTAGCATCTGACACGAAAGGTCAGGAGAGCCAGTAAAGAGTTTGATGGTTCCCGTTAGGGTTTTCACCATGTAGGCTTTACCTATTCTCTCTCCTTCCTTTGGTCTCGGCATCCTGGGATAATTAAGCCAATTTGGCTTCTTTTCTGCAATCCTGCCATGCTCTTTCCAGTTTCTGACTCTTGGCACCGGGCAGAAGGTTGCATCCTCCCAAATCTCCTTTG
Source organism: Adiantum capillus-veneris (assembly GCF_014529385.1). Taxonomy (NCBI): domain Eukaryota; kingdom Viridiplantae; phylum Streptophyta; class Polypodiopsida; order Polypodiales; family Pteridaceae; genus Adiantum; species Adiantum capillus-veneris. The sequence goes on along the minus strand of NC_140936.1, from coordinate 121,258,023 downwards.
GAGCCTCTACCAAGTAGATGAGGTAGGCTGGGTATTTGTTCAGCCAACCTTTCCTCCATCTAGGTTGAGAATCTACAATCTTCTTTGATTGTTCATCCTTTGTGATGTCTCCTTCGTAAAGAGCGACATACTGCTCCTCCTCTATTCTCTTTTTCGTCTTTATCACTTCAAATTTCATCAGAGGGAAAGGCAGGCTGGGTTGCATCTACTCTTCATGGAGCACTTTTGTGTCTAAACCTTGAAGTCTAATGGAGATGAGGAGTCTCCTTTCCCATTCCATTTCTGCCTTGGCACTTTCCTCTGTTGACTTTTCTATTTGGTCCTAGAGCCTTTGTTCTTCTTCTTCAGAGATTCCTGAAGTCGAGGCCACTTCTTGAACTAGGGCTGGATCTTCAATTGTGGTTGCCTCTCCAGTTTCTGGTAGCTCTATGGCTGCTCCCCCTGCTTCTTCTTGTGGTGTCTCTGTTTCTCTTCTTTGTTGCTCTTGGAGGTCTTGGAGCTGTTTGCGGAGGGCCTCATTTTCTGTCCTTAGTGTTTGGTTTTCTGATGTGAGCCTCTCCTCTGCAGCCAATGATCCCTCCGCCATGTGCAATCTTTGCACTTGCTCTAACCTTAGCTCTCTTTGCAAACTTCTGACCTGATCTTCTAGAGCTGGTACGAGGGCTCCCTCTTGTTCTGTTCCTGCTCTGCTAGCTCTAGGGGTGGTCCTGAGTCTCGTGATTGTCCTTTCTTGAAGTTCAACTCTTTCCCTTAGCTCAATGAGCTCATCCTTGGCTGCCTCCAGCTCATCTTCTATTCGCTCCTTTGCTTCCTGTGAACTTGTTACCTCTCTTGAAGCTTCAGCTAGTTGGAGTATCAAGCCGTCTCTCTCGTTTTCTGCGTCGTAGAGTGATGCTTTATGACTTTCAGATTCAGTCATAGCATTCTCTAACTTCTTCTGCAACTCTGCTTCCTTTTGTTTTGCTGTCTCAATTGCTACTTCCTTTGCTCTGGATCTTTCTTTAATCTTGCTGAGCAGTTCATGCACCATGTGCATGTCTTTTTCATCTTCATCTGTCAACTTGACAGCTCTTTCTGCCACCACCTCCAATGGCTTCGGCTCTTCTAGTATGTTCTGTTCGTCCATTTTCTCTTCACTCTCCACTGTACCCTTTGTCTTTTCCTTCGTCCCTTTCCGATCATCTTGTTTTCGTAGGGATATCCCATAAACTGCCTCCAGGGCCTCTTCTTCACTGTATCCGATCGCTACCAGATCCTCATAATCATCTTTCTTTTGCTGAACTGGATCTATCTCCTTTTCCTTGGTCCCGGCCTCTGGCTTTTCCATAACTTCTGTTTCTATTTCTATTGTGGTCTCCTCCACAATAATTTCCGTCTTCTTCGGGCTTGGTACATCAGTAAAGGAGGGCTGATTGTTCTCAGTCATCTTGGCTTTCCCTTTGTTTGCTTGCCCGTCTTTCTCTCGAAGTTCAGTAGACTCATCTACTTCCTTCTTCTCCTTTTCGTCCTTTTTCAGCTCAGCTTTTAAAAGCTGTACTTCCTCGTCAGTATAAGGCTCGACAGGTTGCTGCTCCAGTATGGCCTCCGACTCCTCATAAGCTCTAATATATTGATCATATTGATCAACATGTGGCCTGGCTGAGCTGGTTCCGACTTTAGTGGGGTCTGGCACCCACATTTCTTCAAAGTCCCCCTTTAAAGCTCTTTCCGCTCTGAACTGCTCCACCTGCCTTTCCATTCTTGCGGCTTTTTGACTTTTGGTTTGCTTGGGATCAGCCTTCTTCTTCGCTTTCTTCTTGAGCGGCTCGTCCACAGCCTCTTCAGGTTCTGAAACTATTTCTAGTTTTCGGCGTGCTCTTGTGGACGCCCTCTTGGATGCTTCTTGCTGTTCTTCCTCTTCATCGGTGTTAACCCTCACGGCACACGGACACCTGATCACCTACGATGGACGTGTATTATGTATGATTTAGAGTCAGGTACCGGGCTTGTCGGACCAATAGGGAAAGGTAGAGTGATCGCCGATGAGAGGCGCACTTTAACTTGGACATTCAAGGGATTAGTTGGTTAAGCATGGGCGCCCAAGTGTGAATGGGGTGAGCTCCTATAAAAGCCAACTAAACCTAATTTTTACTCATTCTCTCATTTGTGCAATTGAAGAGTGCTCTTGCTCCATCTCCATCTTCTTCTTCTTCTTCACCTCCTTGTGTGTGTGTGTGTGAGAGAGAGAGAGAGGGAGAGTGTGTGTGCGATCGAGCATTACGAAGGCACGACGGCGGCGAAGCGGTTGAGCGCGGCACGACTGCAGCTTCTTCTTCATCGCGGCGAGGAATCCACCACGAAGGCGAGCGTAGAGCGGTGAGTGACACACCCTTTGTTTTCTTGAGCTTGCTAGTTTAGGCTTGTTGTGTGCTTGGAGCCGTTTGTGGCTCGCATACGGTGTATCGGCAAGTCCCTTGCTTCGACAGTGCGGCAAGGAGCGCACATTTTTGGCGCCGCTGCCGGGGATATGCCCTACACTAAGCTCGGTTAGCACTTTACGCTTCCTTGTGGTGCAATTTCTATCATAGGAAAGGCAGGGAAGGGGTGTGTGGAGATATCTGTTTTTTGTGTTTTCTGCAATTGCTGTCAAATTTCAATTTCTGCTATTGTCTGCGTTTTTCAATTTCTGCAATTTCAAGTTCGGCGTTTTCAATTTCTGTCAAGTTCTGCAATTTCTGCGTTTTTTTGCATTTTCTGTGCATTTTCTGCAATTTTTTTGCGTTTTTTCTGCAGTTTCTGCATTTTTTTTGCGTTTTTCCTGCATTTTGCGTTTTTCTGTCAGTTTTTTGCAATTTCTGCAGTTTCTGTTTTTTTGCGTTTTTTTAATTGCTGCGTTTTCTGCGTCAAAAAAAAAAATTTGGAAAAAAAAATTCTGAAAAAAAAAAAGAATTTGAAAAAAAAAAAAAAAAAAAACGGAAATAAAAAACGCGAGTGAGCGGGCGGCGAAATTTTTCGAAAATAAAAACGGACGGGTTGGTTTGTATAAAAGATAGATCGGGATCGGGATCATTTTCCCAAGCCCAAGCCCAAGCCCAAGCCCAGGCCTTAGTCCTCAGTCTTATGATATATACTAGACTCACTCTTATATATATACCCTACTCCCTCAAGAGAGAATGAGAGCATGTGGGACAAGTCCTCCACTCTCCTCCTTTCTCTTCCCACTTGCACCCTTAGACTTTCTAGTTTGGGCCTAGTTCCCTACTGGAAATTGACAGTTTTAGGGATTCCGAGGGCATAGAGTGACCAAACGGAGAGCTGTAAAGCACGGCACGACCCTCTGACCGATACGCTCGTTTCGAGCTATCACACGGCCCATTCCACGACACGCTCTAAAAATTCTAGCAAAAAAACAAACAAAAGACACGCTAAAAACTAGTCACAAGGCCTCCTAGAGCAGCTTTTTGACACCTTAGGGTATCAAAAGCACATGCACTTACGCTCTGGGCGGGTGCTAGAACACGAGCATATTGAGGGTGCCTCTGTTCATACGGACACCCATTACCCATCCACGATAAGCTCTAGACCCTCAGCGGGGACACAAGGTAGCACCACCCAAGACCCTAAAATAGCCGCTAGTGATTCCTCCTCCGACTCAGAAATCATGGAAGCATTCCCTACCCAAACCACTGAGAGAGAAGGCCATGCACCTCCCGAAGCTCCACAGCCTAGTACTAGTATGTTTAGCCGTTTCATGGAAACATTAGGTAGAGCTACTCGCTGAGGAACCTGATGCAAATGAAGCACACGAAGGGGGTGGGGAAGTGGACTCTCCTTTCACATCGCACGTGGACCCCACACCCCCAAAGAGTGTCCATGTGGATATCCTACCAACTTCTTACCAAGAAGGCCCTGTTGAGCTGCCTCCTTCAGAAGTTCCCTCTAGAGTACCGTTGGTGGCAAGTAAAACCACGGGGAGCAACATTGCTTCTACCTCACAAGAAACCGTTAACACGTCGACTCTAGAAGGATTGTTCATTAATGATCATTGGACATACGACCTCCACACTGAGGTGTTGACGGATCTACACTCTGGCCACGCCTACCATGTAGGATGGATAGAGATTGTACAATCCACCTCTAGTGCCACGAGCATCGAAGATCAACAGAAAATGATCTGTAATGTTATCCATGGCATTATTCAATTAGAAAGGCAAAACCGAGGGGTAAATATACTCTCAACTGGCCCCATGAGATTTCTGGATACGAGCAAGGCTCAACAGCCTACTCTATCTCAAATGGAGACTCCTCTAATGAGCCCCATGGACCCATCTTACGTCATTTCACCTGGGGTCTCTATGCAATCTGAGCCTCCGAGCGAAAACTTTAGCTTCCCTAACTTGGCTCAACCCTCTATTAAGGAAAACACAGTGCTCACTCCAGGGATAAGCCTGACAGAGAATGTACCGATGACATCTACGGTTAGCGCAGTGCCACTACCTAGTGTCGTAGTACCTAATATGGGGCCTCGACCATATGTGCCTCTAGCCCCTTATGCACACATGGCCCCCACACCTCCAATTGTACCACTTGCTTATGCTCCTCGAGTGCCGCTCCCTAGCTCTTATCCGAGTGGACCTATGCCCGGTTATGTTCCATATCCTGCATCATCCACACATATGCCAAGACCGGTACCCGTTCCTCTCCCACATATGATTCCAAGAGTACCTCCACCGGCCCTGCCTCCTCACATAGGTGACTTGGCAGCGTTTGCTCAAACCATAGGTCGATCTATCGCGGAAAATATGCGTCACGCATCTGATAGAGAGCCTAGAAGTAAGGCAGTACAAATTGCCAAACTCACGCAAAAATTCAATGGGGACGAAGATGCTAGAAAACACATTGAAGTGTTTGAACAAGTATGTGATTCCTTAGGGGAACGCAACGAACTACATAAGTGCAATGCCTTAAGCTTGACATTAAGTGGGAAGGCTGGAGATTGGTATAGGACCCTAAGGGTGGACGAGAAAACAATCTACCCTACCCTTCGAAGGTTGTTTCTAAAGGAGTACATACGAGAAGGTGTGCTTTGGGGTGTAGCATCTCAGCTACAGAAGGCCGAACGTAAGGAAGGAGAGTCAGTAAGGGACTTCATTAGTCGTCTAAAGCACTTAAACTCTCGCTGCCCTGTAAATGAGCGCTTCAACAATAACCAACTGCTTGATCGATTCATTCGAGGGTTGAGGAATGAAGGAATCTATAATGGACTAGTGATTAGAGGTATCACAACCTGGGAAGATGTCACTGCCAATGCAATCCAATTAGAGGACAACTTGATGATAGCAGGCATGAGGGTGTCTACTGACACGAGATCCACTAGCTCACAAGCCATTGAGTATGAACCCATGACTGCAAAGCCCATTGCCAATGAGCCAAAGGTATTTGAGACATTCTTGACAGACCTCACCAAGGCAATCCAAGAGTCTCTTAAGGATAATCGACCCCCTCAAAATAGTCACATGTATCCAAGAAGGGAGCAACAATGGTGTTCCATTTGCTTAGGTCCACATAGCACTAGTGAGTGCCCTACGTTTAGAGTAAAATTTAATGGAACTTGCAACGCATGTGGTAGGTATGGTCACCAAGCTAAGGATTGTTTAATGATCAAACGTATGATGGCAAATAGACCACCTGTAGCCTACACGGATGCGCCTCGAGCTCCTGTATTGATGCCTGCTCCACCTGTTGAGCAACTACCGCAACACATGGTCCCTAGATCTCAAAATGTTGTACAAGCTACACCGTTACCACCTCCTGTGCTAGGACCGCAGCCCCCGCATCCAAGAGTCGCCCCTATGAACCAAGTGGGTTGCGAGCCATCAAATGCTTATGCAGATGGTTGTGAGGAGGAAATAGACACTAGTATTGCCTACGGACTTGATACATTGGAAGAATGTCCTATATACTACATGGAAGATTGTTGGGGACAAGTCAAGCCGGTTTATCAAGCTGCTGCTCTCGCATCCAGAGGTCAAAATATCAACACCCAGGCTAGGAGGCCACCTCTTCAATGCTACGAGTGTGGTGGACCACATCGAGTAGCGGAGTGCCCTATTAGGCTGCAAAAGAATGCTGCACAGATGCAAGTGAATCAAGGGAGCACGTCTGCAATGCCAATACTCACATGTAATCGTTGTGGCATAGATCACTTGATTGCCCAATGCCCCTATAACCCAAATGCGCCTAAAATCACACCCCTGAATTTGGTCGAAATTGCTAGTGTGACATCACCAATACCACCCGTCGCACCTGCTTATGCGATTACACGGTCCATGCTTCAAGGGCCAGGACATATCCTCGAAGAGAGAGATACCGCGTCAATTATCCAAGCAAAGAAAAGGAAGACACGAAGGAAGAAGTCGCAGAATACGGAAAATTCAAAGCCAAGTTCCAAAACAAACATAGGAACAAGAGATGACCCCGTGTATATGAATGACCTCGAGGATGATTCAGATTCAGTCGAGACAATGGAGACTAGAACCAATACCACAAAGGGAAAGACCGACAAAGAAAACCGTAACATGGAACCAAATGAAAACCGAATGAGAGAAAACCATAAAGAGCCTCTGAAAACACCACAAGTGTTTCCAAATCCAATCCAAGACCCCCAAGATAAACCGCAGGGGCAAAAAGGGAAAAATCGTAAAAAGAAGATTGGGACGTATCCAAACCCAGTAGATGAGATTAAGCAGGTGAAACATCTAAGAGGTTTAGTGGAGGAGACTCAAAGGAAACTAGAACCAGAACCCATGCATATCAAAATTCATGACACAGTGTTTCCCACGCAAGTTCATCCACCCCACATGAACCATAGACCGTTAGCCATATCTAGTATCATCCAAGAAGGGAGTGAGGACAGGACATCAGAAAGTGAGCATACACCCTTCTTGTTGGAAAGGATGTTTAACGAAGGAATACCTGATCCCATTGAGGAATATGAGATTCCATCCTCACCAGTTCCTAGTCAAGGACCTACACCCTGCAAAACGCCAATGAATGTTGCCAAACTAGTGGACTTCATGTCTTCTGAGGTCCGAACCACGATCATAGCAAAGCTGTATGGAGATCCTGAGTTATTCCTTGCACTTCGAGCATTCCTTAACGGAGAGCTACGAACGGGATTACCGCAGTTTGCGCAACCAAATAGGCCTGACTCGATTATGATTGATGAGGAAAATCATGTGCAATCACTTGACTTAGATGGACACGAGTCTGTGATTGAGGTACCCATTAACGAATTAGGGCAGTATTTTGAAGGCGACGAGTCTAATGCGACCCTACCCATCACTACCAAGGGATTAACTATAAAGGGAATTCTTGATGGTGGTGCGGGAGTTAGCATCGTTACAAAAGATTGTTGGGAATCCATGGGAAAACCCCGCCTCAGTGTTACTAACATTGTGGTAAAGATGGCAAATGGTACCATAGCCAAACCTATGGGGATGCTCAAGGATCTTAAGATCAAAGTTCTAGGATACAAGGTGTGACATACGTTCATTGTAATGGATTTCTCTAAACACCTTATGTCATATGAAATGATTTTAGGACGACCATTCATGAGGGAAGCACAAATGGTTCACGATTGGTCTAAAAATCATGTCTATTTGCAATTCCAAGACTCTGTCCTTAGAGTGGATTTGGTGACTGGTAAGGTACACCCCTTAGGGAGTAAAACCATTATTGATCATCGCTCTGACACCACAGTTCACTCGGCCCCACTACAATATTGTTACACTTGTAAGAAGGATACAGACATTGGCCAAGATTCTCCTTATATGGATATCCTACCTGGGATGACTGAGTCGGACAATGTGGATTGGGTACACCTAGCTGCAACCATAGATACCTGGGGAAATAGAGGAACCACTTGGGTCACACCAGAGGGGGAAGAGGTACCACAAATTGCACCTCTGAACATGATAAGTGCCATACATGCATCTTCTAAGGGCAAGGCAATTGTGGACCAATCTGACAGTGACACTGATAGCTCAATAGAAGACTTTGACCAACACGACTTGGACACTGACTCCCAGAGTGAAACGGATTCTGAATCTCATGAATTAGAGAGTGGAGCAAGTTCACAGTCAAAACATTCGGAAGGATCGAGCACATCAACCGATGATAGCTCCTCCGAGAGTGAAGAGGACACCAACGAGGACTCCTTTAGTGAGCCAGATCTAAATGCAAATCAAAAGCAGGTCTCAAATAAGAAAAAGAAAAACCTTAAGAGGCGTCGATATCAAGCCAATGTACGTGCTAGGATAAACAAGAAGAGATCCTCAGCAGAATGGCTCAGTTATATAGGAGCATGCGATGCTCATCGAAAATTGGTAGACAATTGGGGTGAATATCTCCAAAATGTTATGTGGTGTAGACCACGACCCCATGACATAGCCCAATTAGAGATCATAGACAAGCCAAAGTTGAGCCGCACTGCAAGGAGGCGTCAAAACCAAGAGTTAGCTCGACAACACAAGAAAGCAGAAATGGAAGCACAAACCAACGCACAACCAGAATCCACAGACTTGCATCCTGCACCAGAACATTTCAAATCTTACACCACAGGGGAAGCAAAGGTTGTGTACACAAAAGCCCAAAGAATACCTATCGATGGGAATAATGGAATCTATGATGGTCCGGCAATAGTTAAAGAAATAGAATTAGCTGACCCCGGTGAAGAATCAAAACCTGTTTTTATTGCCCAAGACCTCACAGAAGTTGAAGAGGCGGTCCTCAAAGAGCTTCTCAAGGAATTCAAGGACGTATTCGCTTGGACATACCATGATATGAAAGGTGTTCCGCCTTCTGTGGTCCAACATACAATCCCTATGATTAGCACTGCGAAGCCCGTACAACAAAGACCCTACCCGATGAATCCTAAGTACGCAAAGATCATTCAAGAAGAACTAGAAAAGCTTATCAAATGTGGGTTCATATATCCTATTGAACACTCTGAATGGGTGTCGCCAATAGTTATCGTGCCAAAAAAGAATGGGAAACTCAGGGTGTGCGTGGACCTCAAAAAAGTTAATGCAGCTACTAGAAGAGACCATTACCCCCTACCATATTCCGAACATGTACTCGAAAGAGTTGCAGGCAAGGAAGCTTATAGCTTTCTAGATGGGTACTCAGGCTACAACCAAATCACGATAGCGCTAGAGGACCAAGCTAAAACTGCCTTCATCACAGAATTTGGCGTGTTTGCATTTCGTGTGATGGCTTTTGGCTTAACAAATGCCCCTGCTACATTCCAACGATTAATAAACACTGCTTTTAAAGAATATTTGAGAGAGTTTTGTGAAGCTTTCTTAGACGACCTTTGTGTTTACTCTTCTTGGAAAGAACATCTATCATGTTTGCGGAAGGTGTTTGAAAAATGTAGGTTATATCGTATCTCATTGAACCCGTTCAAATGCCAATTTTGGGTCAAGCATGGAGTTATTTTAGGGCATATAGTATCCAAGAATGGTATCTCAACCGATGAGAGCAAAATTAAAGTGATTCTAGAGTTACCACCACCAACCAATTACAAGGGAGTTCAAAGGTTCATGGGACACGTGGGTTATTATCGACGGTTTATTTTATTTTTCGCTGAGATAGCACGTCCTTTGTACAAGCTTCTCATTGAATTTAAATGGACTGAAGAGTGTGACCAGGCCTATGAACAATTGAAGAAAACACTAGCAAGTGCTCCGATTTTAAGGACACCTAACTGGGATGTCATTTTCCATGTGCATATTGATGCATCAAACTTTGCTATTGGGTGTGTTCTCACTCAACCAGGAGAACATAAATTGGACTATCCCATTAGCTTTGCAAGCCGTCAATTGAACGATGCTGAAAGGAACTACACCACTACAGAGCGAGAAGGTTTGGCAATGGTTTATGCAGTAAAGAAATTTCGCTACTACCTTCTGGCAAACAAGTTTGTATTTTATGTGGATCATCAAGCGTTGCTGTATCTGGTAAACAAGCCATGCTCCACAGGAAGAATCACACGATGGTTGTTAATTCTTCTTGAGTTTGATTTCACGATTGTAGTGAGACCCGGTAAAAGGCACGTCATGGCTGATCATTTGTCTCGCATACCCAATGGTGAAGCCCCTACAGGAGTTGATGATGAATTACCCGATACTTCCCTATTCATAGTTGAGACTATGCCTGAATGGAGTGAGAACATTGTTAACTTTTTAGTTAATGGTTTTCCACCCAAGGAACTTCGTAAGGATATCGCTCGAAGGCTAGTAAAAGAATGTGAACCCTATTGTTTGATTGCCGGAACCCTGTATAGATTAGGCAAGGACGATATTCTTAGGCGTTGTGCCCGCGAGGATGAATATTTGTATATCTTGCAAGAAGCACATATGGGCATAGCAGGAGGACATTTTTCAGGGGACCTGACTGCTAGAAAGGTGCTGCAATCAGGCTATTGGTGGCCAACTTTATTTAAGGATGCATCACTTTTTACAAAAGGGTGTGATGAGTGCCAACGTTACAAGACCACACAGCGCAAGGACAGAATGCCCTTACATCCTATTAAAGTAACCCAACCATTTGAAAAATGGGGCTTAGACTTTGTAGGTCCAATTAGTCCCGCAGCTCGCAACACTCAATCTCGATATATTCTAGTTGCTACGGACTATGTAACAAAGTGGGCTGAAGCTAAGGCTTCACAAAAAGCTGACGCGAGGACAACAGCTAAGTTTCTTTTTGAGAACATTATCACAAGATTTGGTTGCCCTTTTGAAATTGTTAGTGATAATGGTACCCATTTTATAAATGAGGTAATAAGAGAGCTTACCACGACCTTTATGATATCCCACCATAAGTCTACACCTTATTACCCGCAAGCTAATGGACAAGCCGAGAGCACCAACAAGACTCTAATCTCTATTTTAACCAAGACGGTAGAAGCTCATCGCACTGATTGGGATTTGAAGTTGACATCTGCTCTATGGGCTTATCGTACTGCTTATAAAGTGGCTATTAATTGTACGCCATTCAAAATGGTATACGGCCAAGAAGCGGTTATGCCTTGGGAGTTTGTCATTCCTAGTCTTAGGGTAGCTTCGCAAGAAGGATGGAATGGTAACCCCTTAACCGAGCGTTTGTTTATCTTAGAAAAACTAGACGAAGAGAGACAGTTGGCTGTGCAAAATGCTCTTGTGGAAAAGGATAGGAGAAAGAAGTGGTTTGATCGCCATGTGAAGGACAAGGATATCAAAGTTGGTGATAAAGTCCTTATGTATGGAGTACGTAAAGAGAAGAAAAAGTTGAAATATGCTGGTAAAGGACCATATAGAGTATGTGAAATTACCCCACAAGGTACCCTTCGTGTGGAAACTCTTGATGGAGTTGAAACCATTGGATTCCTCAATGGGAGTAAATTCAAAAGATATTATGATCCTTTAAGCCAAGAAGAACTACGGGCCATTCATCAAAAGAAGGCCGCCAAAGCACAAACCGAGTTAAACAAGATACAAGCTCAAGCTGAGGCTAAGGAGCGACAACAACGTATAAGACAAAAACGAGAGGCTAACCTTGGGGTCACAAATGCATTCCACGTGGAAATCGAAGAGGATGGGTTGGACTCTGACACACCTCTACGATACCCCATTGAGTTAAATAGTGCCTATGGAAAAGTGCTATATAACGCCTTATTGGACACGGGTGCTAAATACAATCTGCTATCCTATGGGGTGTGGTGTCAGTTAGGGAAGCCACCTCTATCTGAGAGTATTATCCAAGTCAAGGGTGTCAACAAGAAAAAAACTACGGTTTTTGGAATCTGGCACACTTCTGTCAGTTATGACAATGGGGTGGTAGCTCAAGACTTTTTGGTCATGCCTACTGGAACTATGGAGGGTAATATAAACCTAGGCCGCACGTGGATGATAGCCACCAAATGCACTATTGATTGGGGGACTGGGGGTGTTACAACGCAAAAACCAACTCTTAGCCCTACCACTCAAGCCATAGTCCCTGAGATATTGCCCAAGGAAATAAAACCCAAGACATTGCATGTCCAGGAGGTTGAACCATACGTCCCCATAGCCCAACTCTCTAGAGCTTCAACTAATGTAGTTGAAAGAAAGCTTGAGACACACAAGAACCATCCTAATATAACAGAGCAAACATACAATTGGGTCCCTAAAACCTCTGTAGTGAGCATGGTTGATGCAAAAAAACAGAAGCCTAGTAAGAACCGTACCACTCACTCCAAGAAATGTAAAGAAACGCTGCGTTGGATTCCTAAACGACTATTGGAAGCCCAAGGATACTATGAAGGAAATGATCAAATCTGGGTGCCCAAACGTAAAGTGTACTCTTACCTGTCACCTGGCCCATGTAAACCCAATCCTGTGGCTCCACAACAAATTGAAAATCGCGGAAAGGAAAAAGTCATGGAATGTTACACACCCGTTCTAGAGCTAGTTTGGGTACCAAAGAAAGAACGATTTGTTCCACCTAGCTCAGGAACAGGGAAATCAAATGAAGCTTCTTGCTCTTCATGTAGTTCCTATATGCAAATAGAAGCTTCGACACAACCTCCACCTACCACTGTACATATCCATCCAAGCACGAAAGAGTTTGCACCTTCCGGGGTAAGTTCACCACCTACAACGACGTTGCAAATAAAATCCTGGGAGAGTACCTTACCACCCTTACAACTTGACGAGGCACCTAGGGTAATAGAAAACTACTGGCAAAAATCCTCACCTATTACCAACTGGAACAATTGGTTTCAAAGGGTGACAAGCTCATTTCAAACGGTATGATCTACCCAAGGAAGGGGGGAGTGTGTGTGGACATCCATCATTCACTTGCTTCCCTCTCAACCTTTTTCCCTGACCTCTTAATCTCCGATCTTAGGGAATGTATATATATAGCCTTATACTCACAAAAAAAAGAAAAATAGTAAAGAGCAAGAGCGCCTAGCAATGAGAGAGCACCCTATCAGATCTTACATATAAGTCCAAATTCACCGTGTCAAGTCAAGCAACACACAAAAACAACTCTTATGTTTTAAAGGCCTAACCAAATCTATCTGTCTTGTCAGAAATGGCTACTTCACCAGAGGCATGCACTTCTATTTTTGATGAAAGGTACCCCTTGTCTTTTCAACAAGTGTTCTACGTATGCTACCCTATACTTTCTTGCGAATGGGATTTGATAGAGAGCCTTGCATGTGAGAGAAATTTTGAGGAGTTAGAATGGCTGATACGTCTATGGCTAACTAGTGATCCCTACCCAGTGGCGAATGTGTCTCCAATGGCACATGCTTATTCTTTTGCACAAGATGAGTATCCACGCATCACGAGGTTCTTGATTAGCATGCTTGCAGAGGATGATGAAGAGGAACTAATAGAGACCGAGGAAGACTATGGCCTCACGGACAACGATTTTATTTATCTAGATGATGAGGATAGAGGCCTAGCCTTAGGGTGGCCACCCGGTTTATATAATATCCTCTTTCCTTGATTCTAAAAGGGGTGACAGATAGGTAGGTTAGGGGTCTAGATTGTGTTTTGAGTTTTTTTTTTAGGAGTTTTAATTTTTCCCACTGATGTGCCTCCTGGAGGTATTCCTTTTGTTTCCTAGTGTGTACAGGAGCGTGTTGCTATTGATAGGATTTGGACCTTCATGGAACCTTTCTCTCGTTCACACTTCATATCAAGCGCGACCATCAACACAAACAGGTGTTTCTTGTCCATTAGCATTGCCCTTATCTTTTTTGCATCCATGTTTGTCTGCTTTGATTGTGATTGGTAGCATACTATTCAGCGCATCGGCTTAGTAACCAACATTTAATTCAATGCAATCTTTTGTCATAATCACTTGTTTAGGTGTAAAAATCAAGCAGTCCGACTAAGCTAGTTTGACCAAGCTAGGTATTAGAAATCTTCTCTTAATACCATGGGGAATGCCTTCCTAATAATCAATGGTTACTTAGGTTCTTAATCCGATTTAGGCAGCATTGTATGAAATGTACTAGGGCTTTCTAGTGGGCTTAACCCTAGTGACCTTTAGCTTAAGTATTATAAAGGGAGTTTACTAATGTGATGAGCCTGGGGAGTGTAACAATGTTATATGACCCCCCAAAGTTACAAAATTAAAATGATGAAAATGAACAAACAAAAAATCAAAGTGCCACAATGTAAAATTTTAAGCTGGAAGAGAAATCTCAGCTTGATTTGGTACTTCACTCACATGTATTGCCTATGGTACTAGAGCCCTAGAGGTTCCCAGTGTGGGCGCTTTTCCTTGAAAAGCAAAAAACCCAAGGTATACAAAATAAGCACCCACTTCAAAATTGAATCAGTGTGAAAAGACCTTGGGGGGTCAAAGAAAAAGTAATCAGCCAGGCGATGATTTCATGAGAAATTCCTTTTATGGTAGCTTAACTACAAGGTTTTCTAGATATAGCCTCTAGTCAGCCCTTGAACATGAATACTTGGCTCTCGCGATTAAACAACTTAATTGACCACAAAAAATTAAGAAGCTTACCCATGGTATTAATATTCGATCTCTAGTGCTTTTCGACCGTCAAATTAGTGACCCCAGACTTGTTTAATTTTTTGCCTTTACATCTGTTTATGCATTTGATTACATTGCAATTTAATGTTCATTGCTAACAAATTGTTTGAAATTCTTTGACCAATCAATTTTTCTACCTAAAACTGCATATGCTTTTTAAGAGAATGCAATTACTGTGCCAATGTTGTTTGATTTTGCAGTGACTGAAGAAGGCTAAGGACATTCATCTCAAATGCTCTTCCACCTCGACGAACCAGCTTCAACTCAATAGCTTCCGAGGACGGAATCTACATCAGGAAGGGGGGCATGTTAACCCTCACGGCACACGGACACCTGATCACCTACGATGGACGTGTATTATGTATGATTTAGAGTCAGGTACCGGGCTTGTCGGACCAATAGGGAAAGGTAGAGTGATCGCCGATGAGAGGCGCACTTTAACTTGGACATTCAAGGGATTAGTTGGTTAAGCATGGGCGCCCAAGTGTGAATGGGGTGAGCTCCTATAAAAGCCAACTAAACCTAATTTTTACTCATTCTCTCATTTGTGCAATTGAAGAGTGCTCTTGCTCCATCTCCATCTTCTTCTTCTTCTTCACCTCCTTGTGTGTGTGTGTGTGAGAGAGAGAGAGAGGGAGAGTGTGTGTGCGATCGAGCATTACGAAGGCACGACGGCGGCGAAGCGGTTGAGCGCGGCACGACTGCAGCTTCTTCTTCATCGCGGCGAGGAATCCACCACGAAGGCGAGCGTAGAGCGGTGAGTGACACACCCTTTGTTTTCTTGAGCTTGCTAGTTTAGGCTTGTTGTGTGCTTGGAGCCGTTTGTGGCTCGCATACGGTGTATCGGCAAGTCCCTTGCTTCGACAGTGCGGCAAGGAGCGCACAATCGGCTTCTCTAAGCCACTCATTCTGGGAGGGAACCCGTGGCCCTTGATCCCTAGCTCCAATAGCTTCATAAGCTATTCTTGTTAGGATTTCTCCTCCTCCTATGTACTTTGGCTTCTGGTTGTGCATGGCGATTACTTGCTCGTGGATGTATTGAGCATAATTCACCTCTTTTGGCATGTTGCTCTTCAGTGCCCATGTGATGGTTGTCGCAATGGCATGGGGTGGTGTAGTATACTTCTGCGGTCTTTTACTGCACACATGGAGAAACTAGTTGTATAATTGGCAAAGGGTTGCCGCTCGTTGATCTGCCATATGTCCGTAGGTTGCATTCTGTTTCTTGGACCCATAAACCTCTATAGCCTCCCTTCGTTCCCTGGCAGAGCTCCCTTTGTTGTGCAGCTTCAATGCATCTGCAATGAGCTGTGGAGTGATCTGTACCTCTACTTTCTCTCCATCTATTGCTGTCAATGTGGCTTTCCCATCCTTCTGAATGGAGGTTGCCAACTCATACACTCTTCTTGTATCTACACCTGATGGTCTCGAGGTGAAGAATCTGTGCAAGTCTGCCCTTTCCAGGTACCTGCTGATGTTCTCTGACCTGCTATAATCCACTAATTCTCGTGGGATCATAGGTACATCGACCGCTTGCCCTTGAGGATCTCTGAAAGTCCCTTGGTAGATCTTTATACCCTCTTTTTCTAGTACTGCTTCCTCCACCCAAGTCTTGGTTGGCTTGAGGGTTTCTGTTGGAATATCAAAAGGTTCTGCTTCTGCAAGAGCATCCTTGATGGTTGGTCTTTTTCTCTTAGTTGCCGATGACTTAGCGGAATCCATGGATCCTGTAACTCCAATTTCAGAAGTTAGCGTCTTTTTAGTACTGAAAGCCGAAATGAAGCTTTTAACTATTCAAATGACTTGAAAATTGAAACATGAGCTATTCAGGGCCTAAGGATGCAATGTAGGTGAAAAAATATGCAAACTGGGCTCAAAAACATGCTTGAGACATCATACGCGTATGATGTTTTTTGTGTCAGAATGACTTCATATTGGTTGTGCTTGAAGCTGATAGTGTATACATGAGTATCATATGCTTGGATTTGAGTTTGGATACCATTTGGTCAAGTTTTGGCCAGTTTAGTCCAGATCAGGCTCTTGGCAAAATTTTGAAAGGGAATTGGATTTTATGATCCAAATTGGGTAAAACTTGGTGGATTACTTTCAAATGGCATGTAGAACACTTCTGTTTGGTGGTTGAAGCCCTGAGGTGCCAAAATCACATAGTGAGACATCATACGCGTATGATGTCTTTTAGTGTATTTTTGGACCAAATTTCTCTATAAGCTTGGATTTGGCTTTAAATAGGCTTATTCAGTGGATTTATGAAGTTTGGATAGATTTTGGGCTAAAAATGGCTCTGGAGACATCATACGCGTATGATGTCTTTTTCATCAATTTTGCATGGGATTGGTTCTGTGGACTCCCCATGTACTAGTGAAGGACTATATCTACTCAAATCTTGGTTTGGACTTGAGTATGTTGGATTTGGGCTAAAATAGGCTTTGGATGAAGGATTTTCCCTCAATTGGGCTAATGGGGTGATCCACTTGACCAAATGGTTCCAAACTTCATATGTAGCATGTATTAGATATATATAATGGATGTATGATGACAAATGAGCATTTTTGGCTCTGTAAGTGCAAATAGACATCATACGCGTATGATGTTTTTTATGTCAAAATAGTGCTTTTTGGTTCCAGATAGGTTGTATATGTGTTAACCAACAATCCTACAAAGTTTCAATGAGTTTGGAGTTATTTTGACAAAATTAGGACCAAAAATCAATTTTATGGCCTACTTTGCGTTTTTTTTTTTGGTTTTCTTTGGGTTTTCTAACTCCAAATCTCATGATACTTGGTTCATAGGATGTGATTATCACGTGGAATGAGGCTATGCACTCAAATGTTGAAATGGGTGTGAATTTCATGCTGTGAGACATCATACGCGTATGATGTCTTTTCCTGAAATGTTGGTCTTTTTGTGCAAAGAGTGCTTTGTGCTAGTGCCCTAAGCCCTGCTAACTAGTTTTCAACTTGAAAAGTCATAAGTTTAGCCAAAAAGCCCCCTTATAGGCATTTCAGTCTCCGAAGTCGTCTTTTTGCCTTGGAGTTGAATTTCTTCAACTTTTCTTCTTGAGAGTTGCATTTCCAGCTCATTGGATATGTTGTGAAGCCATCCAGTTGGTTGGACTTGACTTTGGCTCCCCGTTCTCCATCTTTCTCCATTTGGTTGCCCGAAAGTGTCTTTTTCACCATCGGTAAGTGAATCAGCTTTCTTTTGGGTTTTGCTTGCAAACATAAGTCATCCATGTATATTTGAAGCTGCTTGTGAAGTTTCATTTCATTCGTCAATTTCAGTCGTTATGCCAAAATGACGCTTTGTATGTCCGCAGCCGAATCGGTTGTTCCAACCTACTTTTGGTGGTCCAAACCTGGAGATACTCCATGGTTGCATTGCCCTCGATGTTGTTAAGCTTCCTGAGAAGTTTTGTGTCGTTCCGACAACTTTTTTCTGTTTGCCTCTTGCAGGCTCTGTTGACCTAGGGTTTTTCCAGTCGTTCTTTCTCGAGCTTTGAGTGTTAGAAACCCATCTCCTATACTAGGGTAACCCACCTCTAAGTTCTTGCAAGGTTTGGTTAGGCGGTTGTGCCCCTACCTAGCGTTCTTCCCCATTCCCCGTCTGCTCTTGTTTCTTGGTTTTGGTCAGTTTTCGCGACAAAAGTTAACGATAAGCATCAAAAGCTTATGGAAACGAGTCTACCTCTCATGTCTGGTGTCCTCTGAGCTCTCGTAGCAGTCGTAGAAGGCGGTAGAAGGTCGGATGCTCCTGTGTGCTCTTTGCTCTCTCCAAGAAGGTAATAGTGGAAATGAGCTTGAAAGTGAAGTGAAAAATACTTAACTTCGGACTTCCCGGATCACTTGTTACCAAATTTGACATGTGCTCCTATCTCGTCGTGAAATGCACTTTAGGATTTGAAATTTCTCAATTTGGACTCCATTTGACCTGTTTCTGAGAAATCTGTCCACTTTGCCAAAATTCTGTCATTTCGGGCTTTCCGCAACTTTTTCAGAATTGTACCCAATTTTTATCCTGGGTTGCCCTTGTCATTAGGACCATCACCGTCTATTCTTTTCTTTTTTCCGATCTCATTTCACCTGCTTTTTTATTTTTCTTTTATTTTTATTAGGAAGATCATAAAAAATAAAGGAAAATAGCAAATTGAAGCCAAAAAATTCCAAACATACACAATAAATAGCTGGTAACCCTGTGTATATGAATATACACTTCTTTGTGATTTCTGGACTTGGATTACCACTTTTTTCCACTTTTTAGTTCCAAAAACACTCTTATTTAGTGATATTTACACATCTAGAGACCCAAATTCATCATTTGATCTCTTCTTGTTGCAAAACAAGGTATATAAGGGCATAAATATTATCAATATCCGCAATCAAACATAAAAAATTGCAAACTCATGTAAGACACTGCCCTTGTAATATAATTTTTGTTTTTCTTTGTTTTTTTCGCTTGTAGCTGCTTTGTAGCTCCTGTATACCTCCCCCCCCTCCTAGTCTGAGTCCTCCCGGACGACTATGAAGTGTCTGTGGGCGAAGCCTTGTAGTTGTTTTGGTCATAAATTCCCAATGTAATTGTAGAGCGACGATACAACATTCTTTCCAATAAAGCTGCTCTTTGTTTGATTGATGGATTGGTGGTCGGGTTTTGGGTTGGTTTTGGCAATTTGGTAGTAGAATCAGTAGATGGATTCTTCGTTACCTTGTTGTATTTTTTCACAATCCAAATCTGCTTCCGCTTTGCTTGTGCTTGCCACAAACTCTTTGCGACCCAAACCTGCTTTGTTCTGTGTGTTGATTTCCTTGGCTTGAAATACCTAGGAGTTTCCGTGGCTTGTACTGAATGGAGTTCCTGTTTACAAATCTTTGGGATCCAAATTTGCTTGCTGTAGCTTTGTGCCGTCATGAACTTCTTTGGAATCTAGATCTGTTTCACTGTCCTTGATTGTCTAGAATCACTCCGTTGTCTGGTATTGAAGACTCTGTTTTCCACCTTTGTGTTCTTTGGCACAGCCTTTTTTGGTCTCCATACCAACTTTGACTCCGTTTTTTTCCAAGGTTGAGCTGTTATATTATTGCTTGTCTTCCTTATCCACTGTTGAGAATTCCTCGTCGAAGAGTAATCCGGTTGTATAGAAACTTTTGGTTGCCATTGCTTCTTCTTTTTCTCTGGTTGTTGTTTATCTTTGTCTTTGGATTCGTCCTTTGGAGTTGGCTCTTCTCCTTTGGTGACCTTAACTGATTGACTTTCACCTTCGTATTTGATAAGCACTGAATTAGAACTCCAGTCAATCATTGCATTATATTGCTTCTGCCATGGTTGTCCTAGCAATAATGGATGTTGTGTAGCTTGGTCTTCAACCACGTAAAACATATGAGGATACACATATTGGTTAATCTGTATATGTAAAACTATGCATCCGACAGTTTTGATTGAATTCTCAGAGTAACTCTTTAACTCTTGCTTGGCAGTTTGTAGTTTAGTGTCATTTGTCAATTGTCTATACAAACTGAGTGAAAGTAGGTTAGCTTGAGCTCCTGAATCCAATAGTGCTCTGGCTTTGATTTGGTTGGTTCCTACTTTGCATTCAATGATGGGTTCTTCTTTGTCATTATCCATTTCTGTTATACTGACTGCGTTTATTCGTATTGCTCTTTCATTGTGTTGTTTCTGACGCAGTAGTCTTCTTTTCTCCATTCTTTTCTTCGCCTCGTCGGCTTGCGCTTCCTCTACAATCTTTTTCTTTTTTTGGACACGCAGCTTTTCTTGATGTATTTTGAGAAGCATGTCTTGTGTTAGCGGCAACAGATACTTTTTCACTCTGCATCCACTAATCCAATTGGGCATTTCTTCTCCGTCTAATGTAGCAAGCTTGACGGCCCCACTTGGTGATAGATCTTTAATCACCAGAGGTCCCATCCCTCGCTTTTTAAGCTTCTTAGCATGCTGTTTCAGAGTGTAAACTAGGACATAGTCCCCAACTTTAAACTCTTTAGTCCGCACATGCTTATCAAAAAATTCCTTTTGTCGCCTTTTTTGAGCGTAGATGGAAGCTACTGCTTTTAGGCGAAGCTCGTCTAGCTTTTCCAGGTCATCTATTCTATCAGAGAGCTCGTGCCCTGTCCACTCTAGATCCTTAGCCACCCTTAAGGTTGAAATCAAGAATTCTATTGGCAAGATAGCATTTAGCCCAAAAACCATGTTATATGGGGTCGTTCCTATGGATGTTTTATACGCTACCCTATATGCCCATAATGTTGAATGTAACTTTTGGTCCCAGTCGGTTCTCGACTCAGATACAATCTTCGTAAGGATCGTGCATATGGTTTTGTTTGTTGCTTCAGCTTGTCCGTTTGCTTGTGGATGATACGGGGCTGATTTCCTATGGATTACCATGAATTCATCTAGAAGGATCTCTATCACTTCATTTATGAAATGTGTGCCTCGATCACTCACAATTTCTATTGGCAATCCATATCGTACAAAGACGTATTCATATAGAAATTGTGTCGTGGTCCTGGCATCTACTTTTTGAGTTGCCTTTGCTTCGACCCACTTTGTTAGATAGTCTGTAGCCACAACGATGTATTGTGCATGAGTCTTATATGCAGGAGGTGAAATGGGTCCAACATAATCAATCCCCCATTTTGCAAAAGCTCTTGCCCCCATCATTGGTCTAAGTGGCATATCATCTCTTTTAAGTGGTACTTTGGTCCGCTGACAGTCATCACACCGTTTAACGTATTCCTCAGCGTCCATATGTAATGTTGGCCACCATATTCCTGCAGCTAAGACTAGTTTTGCTATCTTATCACCTGAGAAATGGCCTCCACCTACTCCTCCATGAGCTTGCTCTAGGACCATCACATACTCAGACTCTGATGCGCAAATCCTAAGCTGGTTGTCTTTACCTCTCTTATAGAGTTGATCTCCTATGAAAGTGTAATCTCTAGCTTCTGTCTCTACAGATTTCTGACGAGCTTTTGACGTTCCTTCTGGGAAAGTTCTATTTGTGAGATATTCAACAATATACTGACTCCATTCCGGAGAAATCATTATCTGATATAATGTCGAATACTCTGCTGGCGGTCTTGATGAACATACAGTACATACAGTGACATATTCATGTACGCTTTCTTTCATTCCTGGCCAATAGACTCCCAATTGTAACAAATTTCTATATGTGTTCCTTCTTGAACAATGAAATGCACATTCCTGAACATGTGCTTCGCGCAGATATATACTATATTCCTCAGGATTGATGCATAGTCGTAAAACATGATCATTTCCCAATTGATACAACCTTCCTGCAATCAATTGAAGATTCTTGGATTGCTGAATAGCAATATGTTTCTGGTTGTATTCTCTTCTATCAAACTCTCCTCCATAGGTTAACAGGTTAACGACATTTTGAGACCACTTCGGTATCATTTCTATGTTGAACAAGTACGCGTCTGGCATGTCGTCATCTACTCCTATAGGGTCTTCTCCATTCGTCAATCGTGAAAGATGATCAGCTCTAAGATGTGTTTTTCCTTTCTTTACTACTACCGTGAAGTCGAATTCCAGTAAGATAATGAACCATCTCACTATTCTCCCGGTATTGCATGGTTTATTCACTAGGTAGAGCAAGGCTTGGTGATCCGTAAAAAACACAAACTTGTTGGCTAGAAGATAATGCCGAAATTTCTTCACAGCATATATCATTCCTAATCCTTCTCGCTCTGTTGTGGTGTAATTATTCTCTGCATTGTTGAGCTGTCGGCTGGCGTAACAGATAGGAAAATCCATGTTTCCTTCTTCTGGCTGAGCCAGAATGCATCCTATTGCATATGCCGAAGCATCTATATGCACATGGAATATCTTCTTCCAATCTGGTGATTTCAAGACTGGAGCAGTAATGAGTGCCTCTTTCAATTTCTTGAACGATTCCTCACACTCCTCTGTCCATTCAAAGTTCACTATTAGCCTGTAAAGTGGTTGGCCTATTATAGCGTACATGTAAATGAATCGTCTATAATATCCGCAATGTCCCATAAAGCTCTGTACTTGTTTCGCATTGGTTGGTCTAGGCATATCCACTATAACTTTTATCTTCTCTAAATCCGTGGATATTCCGTTTTGTGAGACAATATGTCCCAGAATTCTGCCCTGTCGGACCATAAACACACATTTCTCAGGATTGAGACAAATGCGATATGTCCTACATTTCTCAAATACTTTTCTTAGGTGTTCTAGATGCTCATCTCTCAAAAGAGAATGTACACATAAGTCATCCATGTATATTTCTAGAAACAGCCTTAAGTATTCTTTGAAAGCATGCGTCATCAGCCTCTGGAAGGTTGCGGGAGCATTGGTTAGACCAAAAGGCATAATCCGATAAGCATAAATTCCCCACTCCGTTGCAAAAGCTGTTTTATGTTGATCTTCCAGTGCTATGGCTAGCTGGTTATACCCTGAAAAACCATCAAGAAAAGAGTATGTTGTTTTCCCTGATACACGCTCTAGAACATGATCAGTTATCGGCAGGGGATAATTGTCCCTGATTGTTGTAGCATTCACTTTCTTTAAGTTGACACACACTCAGAGTTTTCCGTTCTTCTTAGGTACTACCACAATCGGAGATACCCAATCGGTGTGTTCAATCTCGTATATGAATTCAGCTTCCATTAGCTTATCTATCTCTTCCTTGATTCGCTTAGCAAACGTATCATTATACGTGTATGGTCTCTGTCTGCTAGGCTTTGTGTCTTGTTTTAGTGGGATTGTGTGTTGACATATCGATGGGTCAACTCCCTTTAAGTCCTTATAAGACCATGCAAACACATCCCTGTACTCTCTGAGAAGACTCAAAAGTCTCTCTTCCTCGCTTGGAGACAAATCTGTGGCTATGTACACCGGTCTAGGCGTCTCACCTGGAGCTGCTAAATCAACTTTTTTTGCATCCTCCGGTCCGTCATAAGATTCGTTCTCCCTTCTCTCTCGAATAGGTTGGGTTAATACCACCTTCCTATCCTCAATTGTGAATTTCCTGTAGTGAGAGGGAACATCCATGTTTTCCTTGATTTTGGCGTTTTCGTCCTCTCCACTCTCAATTTCTGTTGTCCAAACTTCTTTCAAAGTTTTCTTGAGCTCTCTGTACTTGTTTCTACGTTCTAACTTGGACTCTGCGTGTTCTCTGTTGCGCTTGTTCTTTTCTGATTTTTCTGTTTCAGTTTTCGTTCCATTCTTTTGAACTTGATTTCTTGAGCCTCTTTTGTCTTTTCTTAAGCTCTTTTGATCGTTGCCTCTCATTCTTCTAGAAACCTTGTCCTTAACACAATCTTCAGCCTTTACTAGCATTAGGAATTGATTTTTTCCTCTTATTCTAGGCATCGGATTGGTTCTAACCCCTTTTGTTTTTTTCTTTGCTCTATAGTGTTTCTGGCGTTGTTTAGTTTGGTTCGGAAAATCATAAAATCGGACATCCGTTATAGTTTCTTCGTTTCCGCTTGAATTGTCCGTTGACTCGTTGTCTGCTTCATTTCCCCACTCTGGATGATTGGGAATGTCATGAAACACCTCTTCTTCATCTTCTTTTTCCAGTGTCTCGTTCTTTTCAGTTTCTTTTTCGAGTACAGTTCTCAACATGAAGTAAGGAACCACATCGTACCCATCCTTATCGCAAAATTGCGTTGTGGGACCATCCGGAATTGCACAAACATCTAGGGTTGCTAGAATGTGTGTCCATTCTAATGGTTCAAACGTGTCCTCTGGAAAGGGTTCTCTTATATAAGTTTCATCTTCGATAGCCCTTTCTAAAACACATTCTTCTCGTTTCAGACTTCCACATTTCGAAGCTCCACACATCCATAACTCCTTGGGTTTACCTAACCAAGCTGGAAATTCGGATCCCGCCAAAGTAGCTGAATCAAACTCCTCTACCGGTGTTCGCTTCACATCTTTGTAGCTATGGTCTTTCAGGTTCACACGTGTAGTGGTTCCATATTTCTCAGGTATATGTGATCGTAGCCCCAATCCTGGACCATTTTCAACTGTCTCATGAATGGTCTTCCCAGTATGATATCATAGTTATTCTCCTTGCCAAAATCGACAATAGCAAAAGTATGTTCGTATTCAATGCCGCAAGATGTCACTACAACTTTCTCTAATAGCCCCATAGGTTTCTCCATGTGTCCATCTGCTAATTGGAGTTTCAACCTGGTCTTCCTTATTGCTGGTTTCCCCCATTTTTTCCAGATTTCTTTTGTAGCAATGGCTACCCCAGCTCCGCTGTCTAGTATTGCCATTGTCTTCACTCCTTGGAATTCAACTGGTAAGGTTGTATTCCCCTCTTCACCTTCGCAATACTCTCCGACCTTGTTTAAGGGTACAGGCTTAGCGTTCTTTTGTGGTTTGCTCAGCTCTTGTATGCCCTCTTGCAGTCTCGATGTTGGGTCTTTTATCCCAAATTTCTCCAAGCATTTTCCTACAGTGGTCCACATATGTGGTCTTAGCCTCAAAAGCTCAGCTAAAGTGATAGTGCATGTCACTGGTGTTGACAAGATCTCTATCAATCCTTGTGAGTCCATGACTTTTTCTGATGAGATTTTCCGTGAGGGAAGTGCTCTAATCTCGGATTTTGCTTCATACTCTCCTAAGTATGAAGGTAAGGTTTTCAGTGAATGAGGTTTGCTCTCCATTGTTCTAACAGAGCCCCCATCTCCCCAGTAAGATTGCAGATCCAAGTCCACTTGAGATCCTGTCTCAAATTCCACAATGGGAGGATTTCTGATGTCCTTTTCCCAATTTGTCTGATTAGCTTGGCAACTTAGCTCGTTTGCAAAGTTTGCCTCTCTCACTTGTTTCCAAAATTCATTGTAATCATCATCTCTTCCGTAAGACCTCTGTATGACTGGATGAAAACTCTCGACCTCCTGATCGGTTGTGTTCAACACTATGCGGTCATCCTTGTGTGTATTTTCAGGCTTTTGTGCACTGGGAGTCTTTTCAGCTACCCGTGAAACGATAGTCTCTTGCTGAATTGGGTTTTCCGTTCCACAATTCATTGTTTCTCTTGGTGGTTATAATAAAGCTTGTGCAGTCTTGATCATTCTCTGGCACATTTCAAGTCTCTGCTTTTCCAATTCCGCGTTTGGGTATGTCATCCACCTCTGTTCTTGTGTTTGGTTGTTCTTTAACCTAGCTTCGTAAGCTCTCATCAGTGCGTCCAATGGTTCGTGTACTTTGTCAACTAGCATTGATCCCCCTGAGCTTAAGCTCGTTGTTTCTTTGATACTCTTTTGTTTTGTTCTTTCCGGGCTCATCTCTCGTTTCCCGTTTTGACTCTCAAGTTTTTCTAATCTATCTTTCGTTCGCTTTAGTTCTTCAACTAAAATAGCGTCTTCACGTTCTCTTCTCAACTTCATGCGTGCTTTTCTAGCTTTCCATGTGTTTTTCTGACTCCGAGGTCCTGGACTAACCACTTCAGTCTCTAACTTTCCATTCTCAGGTTCTCTAGTGGTTTTCTTAGCTTGAGCTCTAGTAACAACTTGCGTTGGTATCAGAGTTTCATTTTCAGACCCACTGCTGGTAGGAATCGTTTCTAACATATTCAATGTCATTTTTTGCACTTTGTTTGGATTCTTTGAACAATCCTCAATGAAGTGAGTAACCCCACACTCAGTGCAATAAGCGTTAATTCTAATGATTTCCGTATGTGGGCAAACATTCATCAGATGGTCACCTCCACACTTATAACAGGGTCCTAGTGCTAGTCTTGGTCCCATTTGATTCGTCCTTTGTGGATAGGATGGTCTTTGTCTTGTTAACCCTCCATGAGCTATGAACATCAATGTTCTTGCGTCCAAATTGTATCTCTCTTCATCAGAAGCACTTATAACTGTTTGTGTTCCAACATTCCCTATCATGCCCCATGGTTCTGGTTGTTTGGGTTCTTCTGGTGGGTAATACACAGTTGGAGACATGTGTGCACCAGATTCTTCATAATAGGCTTGAACAGGCACTAGGGCTTGTTCTTCCTGATTCTCTAAGGTTGGTGCATATCTCATGCCCACTGGTCTTGCTCCTGGTAAAGGTGGTTGTTGTCCCAATACCGGTTGCGGTCTTTCTATCCCCATAGGTCCTTGTACATTTCCCGTTGGGTATCGAGGTACTGGATGTACCTGAGGTGGTGCTAATTGAGCAGGAGGTGCATACTGACGCTCCCTTACATAACCTTTGTTGTAATAGCACTCCTCTGTTGGATGATTTGTCCATTTTTGCTCAATCGCACACCATTTCAGTGGTTTTGGCAATGGTTTTTGGTATGGTGCCATCCTTTTTAGAGCATCTTCTATCATTTGCTCTACATTTGGCATGGTTGTTGTTTGAACATTCTTTTTAGTGGTAGTCTCGCTCGCTACGGAGGAGGAGCTACTAGGTGCAAAATCTGTATCCGCTGACACCTCTCCATAAACCGTACAGTTATCCACTAAGTACAATGCCTCTCTCGTTACTTGCTCGAAACTTGTACAAGCTTTCAAGTGCAAGTCCTTCTTGAGAGTGTCGTTTCTCAGTCCCTCAATAAAGAGAATAGATAGTCTGTCATCTTGTGGTCGCTCACGTACTGGACATCTCTCAATGTATTGTTTGAAGCGAAGTGAAGCTTCCTTCACTTTTTCGTGTTCTCTCTGTTTAAAAGCATATATTTGTGAGACCGTATTGTGCTTAATCCCTCGTTTCGAGAATTCCTCAGCAAACTCTCTTAGCAAATGGTCAATGTCCTGGAATCCCCCTATGTTCAGTGGTTGAAACCATGTCAATGCCGTACCTTCTAGAGTAAGACCAAATCCCTCGTATTGTGTGGAAAAGAGAAGCAGCATACGAGTGCTACAAGAGGAAAGCTACGCAGGCGAAGGAGAAGCTTGACAAGAAACTAAAGGACAAAGGCATCAATGAAGGAGATCTGGTGCTAAGGTATGACAATCGACTCGATAATCGTTTTGATGCCAAGTTTGAAACTAGATGGCAAGGGCCATACATAGTCAAGAAGGCTTTCAATTCAAGTTACTATCAGCTTATGGACTTGAATGGTAAAGAGCACTCCAGGAAAGTAAACGGGTATCGCTTGAAGCCCTATTTGAGTCGCCTTCTACCAAAGGATCTACCAAAGATCTGTCCAAAGGCCGCTGTCTCGTGTAAGTATTGCTACATGAAGCATGAGTGTAACTCCAGCCAAAATTCTGAGGGGCCAAACAATAAAGATCTCGTCAAGGACTCTGAAGCACTCTCTTTGGAAAAGATGCTCTATGATGGTACATGAATATACCATCATCCAGGGGGAGGGCTAATGATAGCCGTTTTTCGGCTCTTTGTAATTGCCACAATGAGTTACCTCACCCTACCAAAATCACCCAAACACTGTGGCTATCCCTACCATTTCACTGTACATAGGCGTGCGTGAGTCACGGGACTTTTCCCATATCTTCTTCAAAAACCCTCAATTAGCTAGTCATTGGGCTAGTTGAGCCAAAAAAATAAAAATAAATAATAAAAATAAAAAATATAAGTATATTATGGCCCATGCATATGTAAATAGTTCTTTGTATATAGGGCCTAAATAAAAGATTTTTTCATAATTATTTTGGTATTTATTTAAATATTTCTACCTAGGTGTGTGTTATTTATGCTCTGTACATTGCCTCACCATTACCACAATTTTTTCTTACCATTTTTCATACTCTTTATTCCATATAGAAATATTTTCATGTAAGCTTCTCTTATATTTTGTGTAACTCCATCCCAACAAAAATCCAAAAAAACTAGTTCTATTTATGTGTATATTTTTCTCACTATTGTGATTTTTTCCTTCCTACATATATTCTCTATTACTCTCATAAATTAGACCACCAAAAATATTCATCTTTTTATGGTAGACTTGTAATGAGAGAGATTTATTTTGACCCCTTTATATTTTTCCACCTATATTATTTATATTTGACATGTACATATTTTTTAGACCCCTCAATATTTGATTTTCTTAGTTGTACTATTCACTTATATCCTAATCTCAACAATATCTTCAATTATAGACCTACCAAATAAGGTCAAGGGTAGGTGGCATGCATACATGCACTATGGAAGGCTCACTCTTGGAGGTATTCAAAAGAATCATCCAAAGAAGGACCCCACAAAGACCTTGTGCAGTGGAAAAACACGGTCGGTTTTGCTGAATTTTTAAAGCTCACTTGCTCTCCGAATTTGAAAAGGTGATACAAACAAAAGTTGTAGCTTGTGGGCTGAACTTTTGCCTCAAATTTTTTCATATTTTTTTGAGCTACGAGCTGTGAGCTATGATTTTTTTAGTGGACCTCAGTTTTCCCATGCTATGCAGCCACACTCTCTCTTCCACTTTATCATTTTCCTCTTTCACACACACTTCTCCACTCATCATCCCCACCTCTCTGCACCCTACTCACCTTCTCTTCAACCTTGAAGAATAAGAGAAACCATGGTAAACTCACACCTCCCACACCCAATTCCATTCCAAAATTGACCACCTAGTCTCATTTTTCCTCCTCCAAATTACCCATATCTATCAAAAAAACCACAAAATTCAACCTTTTCTTACCTCTTAAGAGTTTTCTTCCTTATTTGTATCCTACATGGATACTCCCATTGTAAATATCCAATTCCATTTGTAAATTAATACTAACTCTACTAACACTAACCCACTATGAAAAGTCCTATCACCTCCATTTCTCTCCTCTCTCTTTCCCCACCAACTTCTTGATAATTCCAAGCAAAAGAAATTAGATAAATTGCTGAAAATCTAACCCAACCATGGTTAGAGGAGTAAACTTAGCCTTCAAAATTGCTATAAAAGGAGGGTGTAGCTAGCACAAAAGGGAGAGCCATAAGCAAGAGCACTATGCTATAGCTTGAGAAGCCAAGCTCAACCTCTCTAGAAGGAGCTCTTGAGTGGAAGCTCATTGTCTTATGCATGTGCATGTGTTGTAATAGGGGATTAGCAAGGGAACTCTATGCCATTGTAAGAGAGAGAGTGATCATTCAATTGAGAGTAGGAAATCTATCATTTCTCCTACTAGTGTAAGCCCAACATTTGCTGAATCAAGGAGGGAGGATTTGGACTAAGCTTGGATATTTTGTCTCCCTTCCAACGTGAAGTAATGGACAACAATGATGCGTAAGTGTCTTGGTGTTTTTTGTTAAGTTCTTGATAGCTTGTTCTCTGGTGTTGTCATCAACCTAGCCATAAATCCCACATACTGTAAGAGGGCGACAGGGTGGAGAGGACTCCCCTGGCTTTAAGACAGTGATTGGGGTGGCTTTTCTTGTGATGTGTTGTGGTGAAATTTACGCAAGCTATGTTGAACAAATACTAATTTCACTTTGATTTGTCATGACAGATTTGTAAGAAGGTATTAATGCAACAAGCACCCCCTCCCCCTTTCTCTCTCTTTCTTAAATATATAGTTGTGTTTGCTTGATCATTGCCGATACGTTTCAAAGCAGCCCGAGCACTATCTCTCTCTCTCTCTCTCTCTCTCTCTCTCTCTCTCTCTCTCTCTCGTGTTTTAGGGTGTGAGAGTATTCCATTGGTGTTAGGGTTAGTGTAAATTCCTTGCTTGTTTGTGGGTTGCTCTAACGATTCTCCTCTTTTGCGTCCTAGTTCGCTCTTAAACTAGGTGGTGCCCCTTGTGTAGTTGGGATTTGGCTGTGGGTTTGTTGTTTTGGTTTGTGTTGTGTTGTGCCCCAGCCCCATTGAGTAGCACGGGAGCCTTGAAGGGTGTCTAGAGGTTTCTCTTCTTGTTGCCCGCCCCGGACCGCCTCAAATTGGTGCCCCCACGGAGGACAGGCTTGTGTATGTTTTGTGAAGGCTCAACCTTTAGCATAATCAAGTAGCTTGCATGAATCATGAGAATTTGTATGATCCCTTCATTCCCATTGCAAGGCAAAAGGTACACATAATTGTTATTACTAAGTTGCAATTTCAACGTGTCATTCGTAGAATTTTAGGTCCTCTTAGGTTGGCCGAGATAAACGCTTCAGTAAATCCTTTTATTTTGCCTCTCATTAGGTACGACCTTAGTTTGGACGTCTATATTTTTGTTTTGTTTTAAGCATTAGGACATGCATAGGCCATGGATAATGGCCCAAGAATAGAGGTTTTTCCCTTTCATTTTACTCCACACATTAGAATATTTAACGTTGCAATTAGTAGAAAGATCCATTTTCAACAACGAATTGTGTTCTTGTTTGGTGCCCAAAGAGCAGGAGAAATTCTTGCATCACCAAACCCTGTCATTCTACCTCTCATCAACTACCACACTTCTTTTGATGTACATGTGTTCATTTTATTTTAAAATGAAGTGCAGCCCGGCAAAATAGTGTGTATGTTTGTTTTTTCTTTGTCCAAGTTGTTACAAGAAACAAAAAAACGATCATTTGTTCTAACTGGGAATGTGTGTGCAGTGAAAGTTCAATCCTTAGAGATCTAGCTCTATTACCAATTGAGTTGCAGGAGCAAGTAGTAAGGCGTCTCCCTCATAACAAGAGGGTGGTGAAGTTAAGACGGAAGGTCCTACGCGTGGATTCCATTTTCCTCTTGTTGTTGGGTACTAAGGAAGACCGCGCATTCATCCAACTAGTGTGTGCCCTAAGATTGGTAAATAGAGTGAAATTTGGCGTTTGGCGAGTGCATTTCACCATTGAGGAAGACTCTTCAGGAAACTTGCGGCCAGAGTTCACGCTTCATAGACTCACATTTGGTGAATTTTTCCCTCATTTGCGTCTTATTAATAGTCTTCCTTTCGCTTTCAACAAAGGAGATAGGGAGCTATTTAGAGCTTGTCTTAATAAAGAGAGCATAGAGAAGATTGCAAATTTGTATAAATTCTCATCCTTCTCTACTTTCTATGACACTTTGTTCATAGAGACATTGTAAATCTCTTTATGCTTTTGAATGATTTAACCATAATCATAAGGAGTTTTTGTCCAGGAATTTTGTAGCACAAGTGGAGTCTTTAAATCTTGCAAACTTGATTGGACTTGATGAGGATGTTCTTTATGAAATTGTGAGAAGGTTGCCTCACTCCGATTGTGTGGAACTCGAAGGAAAGGAGCTCCTAGTCAATTGCTACTTTCTCACGGCCTTCGACGAGCATGAAGATCTAGTTTTTATACAAACTGCTTGTGCGTTGGGAATTGTAGAGCAAGTGCAATTTATCACTTGGGACGTGGTTGCTCTTTTGGATCCAGAAAATGAAGTTCTAGAGATTTCTGTTTATCGCCTTAGCTTTGAAGAATTTCAACCCTTCTTAGAGCTCATCAATAGTCTACCTTTTTGTTTTGATCAAACAAATCGAGACCTTATTGAAGCTTGGATAGCTGAAGAAGAAAACCTAGAGTGGTATTTTCTCACTTCTTCATTTGCAGGCAAGTGGTTCTAAATCTCTATTGTATCCCTTATTGTAACTCGTGTTGTAATCTTTCATAATAATGGAGAGCCAACGCCAAATGTCTGGATATCCTCTTTTCTTTGGAGAGCCTGGAGAGGATGCAGAATTATTTTTAGCAAATTTCAAGATGTCTTGCCGTATCAAGAGGATAGTAACCGATCAAGAACGTGTAGAAATGTTTGAGGTGGTCCTTAGGAAAGATGCTAGTACTTGGTTTGACTCTTTGCCTGAGGAAGTTAAGGGGAATTACACAGAAGTGTTGAATCGTTTTAAGAGATACTTCTTTGATCCCCAAAACACTCAAAAACTATGGCAAGACATTGTTTCTCATAAGCAAAAAGACTTAGATGACTACTACTTGTACAAGCAAGAGTTGCTACGTCTTTGGGCTCTATGGATACGAAATGTTGGTAACCCTGGTGATGGTGCAGAATTTTTAAAGAAGGAGAGGTTCATAGCCGGACTCTTTCCTGACCTTAAGGTAAAAGTTGAGGCGGGTGCACCTGCTACTTTTGATGCAGCGGAAACTAGGGCTGCTGAGAAGTATAGGAAACTCAAGTGCTTAAGGGAAGAGGTTCCAATAGAAGTTCTTAGACCCAAAGGTAAGTCACAAGCATCAACATCTAGGGAGCTTCCTGATGTAACGGCTGAAGTGATTGAGAAGCTAAATGAATCTTTAAGCAGCCTGTCAATTCACCTTGCACAAGCTGTAGGTCCAAAGGGACAAGCAAAGAAGTCAGAAGAGAGAGAGCCACGAACTAGGAGAGTCTTGCAATGTTGGAATTGCGGAGAGTCTGGACATGGGATGTATAATTGTCCTTGGCCCCGTGGAGAGCCAGGGAGACCTAACTTGAATTACCCAGTGATGAATGCAGGAGAAGGAGCTGGTCAACAACCAAGGCTTCTACAAAGGCCAAATGGACCAAGACCACCTCCACAAGGGGTAGAAGGAGTTCCACCTTTGCCAGATCCAAATGTGCATGTGGTAGAGGTGACAAATTCAAATGAGTTTGACATGGAAGCCAATGGCATTAAGCGTGGCCGAGGAAAAGGTAAAGAGAAAGAGGGTGTCCCATCACAGAGTGACCATGGACAAGGCAAGAAGGCAAAGGAGACCAAGGAAGCTAAGAGGACTCGACGTCGTATCAATCTCCAAGACTTCCCTCTTGGACATGGTATGGCTCCATACAACCTGTTGGAAGACATGCGAGGTAAGGGTCCTGATATCTCATGGCCTCAGTTTCTTGCATTATGCCCACAAGTTAGGAGGGATTTAACAAAGGCAGTTAGCACTAGGAGAAAGGTAAAAGAGAGTTTTCCTATTGTAAAAATTGCACATGCTGAAATGAACGAGGATATTACAGTTGTGCTAGATTGTTACATAAAAGGAAGATTGGTTAGGAAAGGTCTAGTGGATGGGGGTGCACAAATTTGCATCATGACAGAAGGGCTCATGCAAAGACTAGGCATGCACATCCATGAGACACCTGAAATCAAAGTGAAAATGGCAAACAATAGCAAGGCTAGGTGCGTAGGCATTTGTAAAAATGTTTTTGTGGAGGCCTTTGGCATTAAGAAGGCAGTGGATTTTTATGTTATGTCGACCAAGGGAAGTGGTTATCCATTTATCCTAGGAAGACCATGGCTAATGAAAATGCGAGCTTTGCAGGATTGGGAGAGTGGAAAGCTAATTTGCAGGAATGACAATCACAAGAAGGTTGTCTTTGACATGAAGGAGCAACGCCAAGAGGAGCTCCATGAAGAATCATCTCGAAGTGAGACGGAAGAAGATTGGACTGAAAACACTTCAGAAGAAGAAAGTAGCGGCAGCATTACTGAAGAGGAGTCCTCCATTGAAGTCATGGGGGTAAGGTTTAAGCCAAACAACCAGGAGACCTCTTCTCGAGGTTTGGAAGAGGTAGGTTCCCAAGAGAACCAAAAGGTGGAAGATGAAGGAATGTTAGAAGGTATGTTGTCTACAACACTTACAAAGAATGAAAGAGAGGAGTTCAAATGTGTGCTAAGGAAATTTCCGAAGCTTTTTGATAAAGACTACACCGATGTGCGTGGAGTAGATGTTGTTCAACACAAGATTGAGTTGAAGCCAGAGGCCACACCTAAGGCTCAAAAGCTACGAAGGCTAGGAGTCATTAAGGAGCAGGCTCTACTCAAGGAGGTAAGGAAGCTTCTAGCAGCAGGTTTCATTTATCCAGTGGAGAATTCAGAGTGGGTCTCTCCCGTTGTTGTCACTCCTAAGAAAAACGCTTCATGAACATGGTGTTTCAAGCATTCTTTGGAAAGTCCATTAGGGTTTTTATTGATGATTTTAGCATTTATAGCTCAAAATCATTGCATCTACAAAGGGTAGAAGAAGGTTTAAAGAAGCTCTATGACATGGGAGGTCAACTCAACCCCGACAAGTGTCACATAGCTGAGGATGAAGTGATCTTGCTTGGTCACAAGGTTTCCTATAAAGGCATTGAGGTGGATCCTTCAAAGGCAAAGGCTCTTATTGAGCTACCATCACCCAAGAGTCTTAAGGAGGTCATCTCTTTCATTCAGAAGGTGAAGTATATGTCACGCTTCATTCACTTAGCCTCGGATTTGCTTCATCCTTTGCAAAAGTTAACACAACAAGTAGAATTTGCATGGTCTGATGAGATTGAAGAGTATTGTTGTAACATTAAAGTCATTTTGTCAGAGCTACCAACACTCATGCCTCCTTGTTGGGAGTACACATTCTTTGTTAGCTCTAGTATTGGAAGGGAAACAATTGGTGCTTTGTTGCTACAACAAGATCCCCACAGTACAAGGATGCGACCCATCTACTTTGCTAGTAGGGTCATGAATGCTTTGGAGAGAGATTACACAGAAGCAGAACTCATGATGCTTTCTCTCATGTTTGCGGTGAGAAAGTTTAGATCCTACCTGCTACCAAAACCTTTTGTAATTCTCACTGCAGAAAATTTGTTCCCTTGGGTGTCATCTCAAATGAATCTTAGTACTAGGATCTCAAAGTGGATTATGGAGTTGCAAGAGTTTCAATACTCTTTCAAGGTAGAAGATAGTGTGCGTGCACAATTGGCAGGGATTCTCACTTATAGGGTGCACGAAAAGGAGATTAAGGTGCCTGAAGTAAAGACCCTACCATTGCCACCACCAAAAAGTATTCCTAATGCTTTTACCTTGTTCTTTGATGGAGCTTTTCGTCGAGCCACAAGAAAAGCAGGAGGAGGGCTAGTGTTGCTCAACCCAAGTGGAGAGGTGGTCATGAAAGAGAAGTTCAATCTACCAAGTTCAGCTAGTAACAATGAAGCAGAATATGACGCTCTACTTCATGGTTTGAAGATGTGCATTGGCCAAGGGATACAACGTCTCATGGTAAAAGGAGATGCACTTCTCATTGTTAAACAGATTTTAGGCATTTGGGCATGCAAGAATGAAAGCTTAAGGACAAAATTTCATGCCATTCGTAGGCTATTTAATCAATTTGAGGAGGTGCAATTATATCATATTCCTAGGAAACAAAATGAAGATGCTGATTTACTTGCACAACAAGCCGTTGCATGTGTAAATAAAGAAGCGCAGGTCATCATGGTGGCAGCAACCGTCAAGCAACCGAGATACTAGGGATTGGAGTCATTGACTCCCATTATTAGCTACATTTTGGAGGGCGAGTTTCCACAAGACTTCACGAAGTCTCAGAAGAGGAGACTCATGAAGAAGGCAAGCGTATATCTCTTCCGAGAAGGCTCCCTCTATCAAAGAGGGAGGGATCAAGTATGCAGAAGAGTACCAACTATTGAGGAAATTCCAGCCATTCTAAAAGGTTTGCATGAAGAAGCATGTGGTGGTCATTTTGCCCAAGAATTAACTGTGAAGAAGATTTTGCTTGCGGGGTATGTTTGGCCAAGTCTGCATGTGGATGTCCAACATTGGTGTAAAAGTTGTCACAATTGTCAGGTAAATGGGAATAGAAGATTGGTTTATGGTCCAAGGCAAATCATGCTTGCAAATGGACCGTTTGAAAAGTGGGGCATTGATGCTATGGGTCCTCTGCCTATGACAAAAAATGGTAAACTCTACATTCTAGTGGCTGTAGACTATATGACTAGGTGGGTGGAAGCACAAAGTGTGGCAAAGGTAAATGAGAAGACAGTGAGCAAATTCGTCTACACTCACATTTGTTGTAGATTTGGCACACCTTTGGAGATTGTTTCTGATAATGGTCCAGGGTTTAGAAAGGGATTGCTCACAGAAGTGTGGCAAAGGTAAATGAGAAGACAGTGAGCAAATTCGTCTACACTCACATTTGTTGTAGATTTGGCACACCTTTGGAGATTGTTTCTGATAATGGTCCAGGGTTTAGAAAGGGATTGCTCACAGAAGTCTGTGAAGAACTTCACATTCTACATCGTCACAGTACACCCTACTATCCCCAATCAAATGGTTTGGTAGAAAAAGCTAATGGTGTCATTGCAGGCATCATTAGAAAGATGGTGAAAAACAAGACAAAGTTGTGGGATGACTTCTTGTATGGTGCCTTGTGGGCGTATCGAACCACATATAGGGAAGCCACGGAGTTCACACCATTTCACTTGGTCTATGGTCAAGAGGCTTTACAGCCAATTGAACTAAACATTCCAACAATGCGACTTCATGACAAAGCAGCACAAGATGATCAAGAAGCATGGATGGATCGACTTCTTACCTTAGCTGAGCTTGAGTGGAAAAGAGAAGCAGCATACGAGTGCTACAAGAGGAAAGCTACGCAGGTGAAGGAGAAGCTTGACAAGAAACTAAAGGACAAAGGCATCAATGAAGGAGATCTGGTGCTAAGGTATGACAATCGACTCGATAATCGTTTTGATGCCAAGTTTGAAACTAGATGGCAAGGGCCATACATAGTCAAGAAGGCTTTCAATTCAAGTTACTATCAGCTTATGGACTTGAATGGTAAAGAGCACTCCAGGAAAGTAAACGGGTATCGCTTGAAGCCCTATTTGAGTCGCCTTCTACCAAAGGATCTACCAAAGATCTGTCCAAAGGCCGCTGTCTCATGTAAGTATTGCTACATGAAGCATGAGTGTAACTCCAACCAAAATTCTGAGGGGCCAAACAATAAAGATCTCGTCAAGGACTCTGAAGCACTCTCTTTGGAAAAGATGCTCTATGATGGTACATGAATATACCATCATCCAGGGGGAGGGCTAATGATAGCCGTTTTTCGGCTCTTTGTAATTGCCACAATGAGTTACCTCACCCTACCAAAATCACCCAAACACTGTGGCTATCCCTACCATTTCACTGTACATAGGCGTGCGTGAGTCACGGGACTTTTCCCATATCTTCTTCAAAAACCCTCAATTAGCTAGTCATTGGGCTAGTTGAGCCAAAAAAATAAAAATAAATAATAAAAATAAAAAATATAAGTATATTATGGCCCATGCATATGTAAATATTTCTTTGTATATAGGGCCTAAATAAAAGATTTTTTCATAATTATTTTGGTATTTATTTAAATATTTCTACTTAGGTGTGTGTTATTTATGCTCTGTACATTGCCTCACCATTACCACAATTTTTTCTTACCATTTTTCATACTCTTTATTCCATATAGAAATATTTTCATGTAAGCTTCTCTTATATTTTGTGTAACTCCATCCCAACAAAAATCCAAAAAAACTAGTTCTATTTATGTGTATATTTTTCTCACTATTGTGATTTTTTCCTTCCTACATATATTCTCTATTACTCTCATAAATTAGACCACCAAAAATATTCATCTTTTTATGGTAGACTTATAATGAGAGAGATTTATTTTGACCCCTTTATATTTTTCCACCTATATTATTTATATTTGACATGTACATATTTTTTAGACCCCTCAATATTTGATTTTCTTAGTTGTACTATTCACTTATATCCTAATCTCAACAATATCTTCAATTATAGACCTACCAAATAAGGTCAAGGGTAGGTGGCATGCATACATGCACTATGGAAGGCTCACTCTTGGAGGTATTCAAAAGAATCATCCAAAGAAGGACCCCACAAAGACCTTGTGCAGTGGAAAAAAACGGTCGGTTTTGCTGAATTTTTAAAGCTCACTTGCTCTCCGAATTTGAAAAGGTGATACAAACAAAAGCTGTAGCTTGTGGGCTGAACTTTTGCCTCAAATTTTTTCATATTTTTTTGAGCTACGAGCTGTGAGCTATGATTTTTTTAGTGGACCTCAGTTTTCCCATGCTATGCAGCCACACTCTCTCTTCCACTTTATCATTTTCCTCTTTCACACACACTTCTCCACTCATCATCCCCACCTCTCTGCACCCTACTCACCTTCTCTTCAACCTTGAAGAATAAGAGAAACCATGGTAAACTCACACCTCCCACACCCAATTCCATTCCAAAATTGACCACCTAGTCTCATTTTTCCTCCTCCGAATTACCCATATCTATCAAAAAAACCACAAAATTCAGCCTCTTCTCTTAAAAGACAGCATCATGGTGGTTGATTACTCAGCTTCAATTACCTTGTCTCTCAAGGAAGGTCAAGAATGGAGAAAAAATGTACCGTCAAAGCTAGTGGACCGTCAACAAGCGTCAAAATCGGCTCTACTCAAGACACTTGGAGCATCAACCTTGTAAGAAATCCACCTTTTCTTACCTCTTAAGAGTTTTCTTCCTTATTTGTATCCTACATGGATACTCCCATTGTAAATATCCAATTCCATTTGTAAATTAATACTAACTCTACTAACACTAACCCACTATGAAAAGTCCTATCACCTCCATTTCTCTCCTCTCTCTTTCCCCACCAACTTCTTGATAATTCCAAGCAAAAGAAATTAGATAAATTGCTGAAAATCTAACCCAACCATGGTTAGAGGAGTAAACTTAGCCTTCAAAATTGCTATAAAAGGAGGGTGTAGCTAGCACAAAAGGGAGAGCCATAAGCAAGAGCACTATGCTATAGCTTGAGAAGCCAAGCTCAACCTCTCTAGAAGGAGCTCTTGAGTGGAAGCTCATTGTCTTATGCATGTGCATGTGTTGTAATAGGGGATTAGCAAGGGAACTCTATGCCATTGTAAGAGAGAGAGTGATCATTCAATTGAGAGTAGGAAATCTATCATTTCTCCTACTAGTGTAAGCCCAACATTTGCTGAATCAAGGAGGGAGGATTTGGACTAAGCTTGGATATTTTGTCTCCCTTCCAACGTGAAGTAATGGACAACAATGATGCGTAAGTGTCTTGGTGTTTTTTGTTAAGTTCTTGATAGCTTGTTCTCTGGTGTTGTCATCAACCTAGCCATAAATCCCACATACTGTAAGAGGGCGACAGGGTGGAGAGGACTCCCCTGGCTTTAAGACAGTGATTGGGGTGGCTTTTCTTGTGATGTGTTGTGGTGAAATTTACGCAAGCTATGTTGAACAAATACTAATTTCACTTTGATTTGTCATGACAGATTTGTAAGAAGGTATTAATGCAACAAGCACCCCCTCCCCCTTTCTCTCTCTTTCTTAAATATATAGTTGTGTTTGCTTGATCATTGCCGATACGTTTCAAAGCAGCCCGAGCACTATCTCTCTCTCTCTCTCTCTCTCTCTCTCTCTCTCTCTCTCTCTCGTGTTTTAGGGTGTGAGAGTATTCCATTGGTGTTAGGGTTAGTGTAAATTCCTTGCTTGTTTGTGGGTTGCTCTAACGATTCTCCTCTTTTGCGTCCTAGTTCGCTCTTAAACTAGGTGGTGCCCCTTGTGTAGTTGGGATTTGGCTGTGGGTTTGTTGTTTTGGTTTGTGTTGTGTTGTGCCCCAGCCCCATTGAGTAGCACGGGAGCCTTGAAGGGTGTCTAGAGGTTTCTCTTCTTGTTGCCCGCCCCGGACCGCCTCAAATTGGTGCCCCCACGGAGGACAGGCTTGTGTATGTTTTGTGAAGGCTCAACCTTTAGCATAATCAAGTAGCTTGCATGAATCATGAGAATTTGTATGATCCCTTCATTCCCATTGCAAGGCAAAAGGTACACATAATTGTTATTACTAAGTTGCAATTTCAACGTGTCATTCGTAGAATTTTAGGTCCTCTTAGGTTGGCCGAGATAAACGCTTCAGTAAATCCTTTTATTTTGCCTCTCATTAGGTACGACCTTAGTTTGGACGTCTATATTTTTGTTTTGTTTTAAGCATTAGGACATGCATAGGCCATGGATAATGGCCCAAGAATAGAGGTTTTTCCCTTTCATTTTACTCCACACATTAGAATATTTAACGTTGCAATTAGTAGAAAGATCCATTTTCAACAACGAATTGTGTTCTTGTTTGGTGCCCAAAGAGCAGGAGAAATTCTTGCATCACCAAACCCTGTCATTCTACCTCTCATCAACTACCACACTTCTTTTGATGTACATGTGTTCATTTTATTTTAAAATGAAGTGCAGCCCGGCAAAATAGTGTGTATGTTTGTTTTTTCTTTGTCCAAGTTGTTACAAGAAACAAAAAAACGATCATTTGTTCTAACTGGGAATGTGTGTGCAGTGAAAGTTCAATCCTTAGAGATCTAGCTCTATTACCAATTGAGTTGCAGGAGCAAGTAGTAAGGCGTCTCCCTCATAACAAGAGGGTGGTGAAGTTAAGACGGAAGGTCCTACGCGTGGATTCCATTTTCCTCTTGTTGTTGGGTACTAAGGAAGACCGCGCATTCATCCAACTAGTGTGTGCCCTAAGATTGGTAAATAGAGTGAAATAAGCGTTAATTCTAATGATTTCCGTATGTGGGCAAACATTCATCAGATGGTCACCTCCACACTTATAACAGGGTCCTAGTGCTAGTCTTGGTCCCATTTGATTCGTCCTTTGTGGATAGGATGGTCTTTGTCTTGTTAACCCTCCATGAGCTATGAACATCAATGTTCTTGCGTCCAAATTGTATCTCTCTTCATCAGAAGCACTTATAACTGTTTGTGTTCCAACATTCCCTATCATGCCCCATGGTTCTGGTTGTTTGGGTTCTTCTGGTGGGTAATACACAGTTGGAGACATGTGTGCACCAGATTCTTCATAATAGGCTTGAACAGGCACTAGGGCTTGTTCTTCCTGATTCTCTAAGGTTGGTGCATATCTCATGCCCACTGGTCTTGCTCCTGGTAAAGGTGGTTGTTGTCCCAATACCGGTTGCGGTCTTTCTATCCCCATAGGTCCTTGTACATTTCCCGTTGGGTATCGAGGTACTGGATGTACCTGAGGTGGTGCTAATTGAGCAGGAGGTGCATACTGACGCTCCCTTACATAACCTTTGTTGTAATAGCACTCCTCTGTTGGATGATTTGTCCATTTTTGCTCAATCGCACACCATTTCAGTGGTTTTGGCAATGGTTTTTGGTATGGTGCCATCCTTTTTAGAGCATCTTCTATCATTTGCTCTACATTTGGCATGGTTGTTGTTTGAACATTCTTTTTAGTGGTAGTCTCGCTCGCTACGGAGGAGGAGCTACTAGGTGCAAAATCTGTATCCGCTGACACCTCTCCATAAACCGTACAGTTATCCACTAAGTACAATGCCTCTCTCGTTACTTGCTCGAAACTTGTACAAGCTTTCAAGTGCAAGTCCTTCT
The DNA here is from genome assembly GCF_014529385.1 of Adiantum capillus-veneris. Classification (NCBI taxonomy): domain Eukaryota; kingdom Viridiplantae; phylum Streptophyta; class Polypodiopsida; order Polypodiales; family Pteridaceae; genus Adiantum; species Adiantum capillus-veneris. Next base: position 121,216,357 of record NC_140936.1, on the reverse strand, counting down.
TGAGAGTGTCGTTTCTCAGTCCCTCAATAAAGAGAATAGATAGTCTGTCATCTTGTGGTCGCTCACGTACTGGACATCTCTCAATGTATTGTTTGAAGCGAAGTGAAGCTTCCTTCACTTTTTCGTGTTCTCTCTGTTTAAAAGCATATATTTGTGAGACCGTATTGTGCTTAATCCCTCGTTTCGAGAATTCCTCAGCAAACTCTCTTAGCAAATGGTCAATGTCCTGGAATCCCCCTATGTTCAGTGGTTGAAACCATGTCAATGCCGTACCTTCTAGAGTAAGACCAAATCCCTCGTATTGAGTGGAAAAGAGAAGCAGCATACGAGTGCTACAAGAGGAAAGCTACGCAGGCGAAGGAGAAGCTTGACAAGAAACTAAAGGACAAAGGCATCAATGAAGGAGATCTGGTGCTAAGGTATGACAATCGACTCGATAATCGTTTTGATGCCAAGTTTGAAACTAGATGGCAAGGGCCATACATAGTCAAGAAGGCTTTCAATTCAAGTTACTATCAGCTTATGGACTTGAATGGTAAAGAGCACTCCAGGAAAGTAAACGGGTATCGCTTGAAGCCCTATTTGAGTCGCCTTCTACCAAAGGATCTACCAAAGATCTGTCCAAAGGCCGCTGTCTCGTGTAAGTATTGCTACATGAAGCATGAGTGTAACTCCAGCCAAAATTCTGAGGGGCCAAACAATAAAGATCTCGTCAAGGACTCTGAAGCACTCTCTTTGGAAAAGATGCTCTATGATGGTACATGAATATACCATCATCCAGGGGGAGGGCTAATGATAGCCGTTTTTCGGCTCTTTGTAATTGCCACAATGAGTTACCTCACCCTACCAAAATCACCCAAACACTGTGGCTATCCCTACCATTTCACTGTACATAGGCGTGCGTGAGTCACGGGACTTTTCCCATATCTTCTTCAAAAACCCTCAATTAGCTAGTCATTGGGCTAGTTGAGCCAAAAAAATAAAAATAAATAATAAAAATAAAAAATATAAGTATATTATGGCCCATGCATATGTAAATATTTCTTTGTATATAGGGCCTAAATAAAAGATTTTTTCATAATTTTTTTGGATTTATTTAAATATTTCTACCTAGGTGTGTGTTATTTATGCTCTGTACATTGCCTCACCATTACCACAATTTTTTCTTACCATTTTTCATACTCTTTATTCCATATAGAAATATTTTCATGTAAGCTTCTCTTATATTTTGTGTAACTCCATCCCAACAAAAATCCAAAAAAACTAGTTCTATTTATGTGTATATTTTTTTCACTATTGTGATTTTTTCCTTCCTACATATATTCTCTATTACTCTCATAAATTAGACCACGAAAAATATTCATCTTTTTATGGTAGACTTATAATGAGAGAGATTTATTTTGACCCCTTTATATTTTTCCACCTATATTATTTATATTTGACATGTACATATTTTTTAGACCCCTCAATATTTGATTTTCTTAGTTGTACTATTCACTTATATCCTAATCTCAACAATATCTTCAATTATAGACCTACCAAATAAGGTCAAGGGTAGGTGGCATGCATACATGCACTATGGAGGGCTCACTCTTGGAGGTATTCAAAAGAATCATCCAAAAAAGGACCCCACAAAGACCTTGTGCAGTGGAAAAAAACGGTCGGTTTTGCTGAATTTTTAAAGTTCACTTGCTCTCCGAATTTGAAAAGGTGATACAAACAAAAGTTGTAGCTCGTGGGCTGAACTTTTGCCTCAAATTTTTTCATATTTTTGTGAGCTACGAGCTGTGAGCTATGATTTTTTTAGTGGACCTCAGTTTTCCCATGCTATGCAGCCACACTCTCTCTTCCACTTTATCATTTTCCTCTTTCACACACACTTCTCCACTCATCATCCCCACCTCTCTGCACCCTACTCACCTTCTCTTCAACCTTGAAGAATAAGAGAAACCATGGTAAACTCACACCTCCCACACCCAATTCCATTCCAAAATTGACCACCTAGTCTCATTTTTCCTCCTCCAAATTACCCATATCTATCAAAAAAACCACAAAATTCAGCCTCTTCTCTTAAAAGACAGCATCATGGTGGTTGATTACTCAGCTTCAATTACCTTGTCTCTCAAGGAAGGTCAAGAATGGAGAAAAAATGTACCGTCAAAGCTAGTGGACCGTCAACAAGCGTCAAAATCGGCTCTACTCAAGACACTTGGAGCATCAACCTTGTAAGAAATCCACCTTTTCTTACCTCTTAAGAGTTTTTCTTCCTTATTTGTATCCTACATGGATACTCCCATTGTAAATATCCAATTCCATTTGTAAATTAATACTAACTCTACTAACACTAACCCACTATGAAAAGTCCTATCACCTCCATTTCTCTCCTCTCTCTTTCCCCACCAACTTCTTGATAATTCCAAGCAAAAGAAATTAGATAAATTGCTGAAAATCTAACCCAACCATGGTTAGAGGAGTAACCCTAGCCTTCAAAATTGCTATAAAAGGAGGGTGTAGCTAGCACAAAAGGGAGAGCCATAAGCAAGAGCACTATGCTATAGCTTGAGAAGCCAAACTCAACCTCTCTAGAAGGAGCTCTTGAGTGGAAGCTCATTGTCTTATGCATGTGCATGTGTTGTAATAGGGGATTAGCAAGGGAACTCTATGCCATTGTAAGAGAGAGAGTGATCATTCAATTGAGAGTAGGAAATCTATCATTTCTCCTACTAGTGTAAGCCCAACATTTGCTGAATCAAGGAGGGAGGATTTGGACTAAGCTTGGATATTTTGTCTCCCTTCCAACGTGAAGTAATGGACAACAATGATGCGTAAGTGTCTTGGTGTTTTTTGTTAAGTTCTTGATAGCTTGTTCTCTGGTGTTGTCATCAACCTAGCCATAAATCCCACATACTGTAAGAGGGCGACAGGGTGGAGAGGACTCCCCTGGCTTTAAGACAGTGATTGGGGTGGCTTTTCTTGTGATGTGTTGTGGTGAAATTTACGCAAGCTATGTTGAACAAATACTAATTTCACTTTGATTTGTCATGACAGATTTATAAGAAGGTATTAATGCAACAAGCACCCCCTCCCCCTTTCTCTCTCTTTCTTAAATATATAGTTGTGTTTGCTTGATCATTGCCGATACGTTTCAAAGCAGCCCGCGCACTATCTCTCTCTCTCTCTCTCTCTCTCTCTCTCTCTCTCTCTCTCTCTCTCTCTCTCTCTCTCTCTCGTGTTTTAGGGTGTGAGAGTATTCCATTGGTGTTAGGGTTAGTGTAAATTCCTTGCTTGTTTGTGGGTTGCTCTAACGATTCTCCTCTTTTGCGTCCTAGTTCGCTCTTAAACTAGGTGGTGCCCCTTGTGTAGTTGGGATTTGGCTGTGGGTTTGTTGTTTTGGTTTGTGTTGTGTTGTGCCCCAGCCCCATTGAGCAGCACGGGAGCCTTGAAGGGTGTCTAGAGGCCACTCTTCTTGTTGCCCGCCCCGGACCGCCTCACTACTAGGAGGTAGATGTGACGGTTCCGCTTCAAACCTTGGACCTGGAGTGGTATAGGTGGGGATTGGAACTGCACTACCTCGATTCGTCTCCATTGACTCTCTGGAATGTAATGATCCCATTGGTCCGAGCTTCGAGTCCCAAGGTTGACTGAAAGAGTCAGCAACCTGAGTTCTTTGTCCTCCTGTTGTCCTTGAGTTTTGCACTCCAGTTGTTGGTGCTGGTCTATGTGAGCTAGAAGTAACATAATACTGATGTAGTGGTCCCCCAAAGTATGTATATCCTTCTAATTCTCTCTTGCCCATTGTTGATTATTGCCTCCCATACTTGTCGTAAGCGGCAATTTTCACTTCTGATCCCTCTGTGTAGGTAAAGACATAGAGTCTTTTTTTGTCTGTCAACTCTCCGGTGTAGGGTTCTTCACATCTATAAGAGAGATCTTGCTCCCCATTATTATATTTGTATAGCCCCACATAGATGTTATCAGTGTTGATCCTTGTAGTTTCATTCTCTCTTCTTAACCTCGCATTAGGGAAGTTCATTATTGGTGCTTTCTCCTCGAGTTCTTCATCTATTTTGGCTTTGGTGCCCATCAATCCCCACTGGTCCACAATGTTAGGGTTTAGGACTACCAAGTACATGGTACCCTCGTCATCTAGATATCTATCTCCGCTATAGCTCACAGGCACTAAGTCCTTGAACTCACTAGGTCTTTCTTCTATCTTTACACAATAGCGGTCCATTCCATCTTTGTAGATCTTTGCACCTTGCTCATTGTCGTACTGGTATTTTATGAACAATAGCTTCATGGTGGCAGAAGGGTTTGATGATCCTGCTGCCATATTTTTTCTGTTGTTCCTGTTCGAGTGTTCCACGTGTTCGGTGAAAATCTCGTAAGACCTCTCCGAAGAAGTATCAGAGACACTTCCTTCAAAGATCGGTTCTAATGGTTTCACCCAACTTTGGTTTACACTTCCCTCGGTTGATATGACACTTGCTGGTTCCCCTTGTTTTGGTTGGTTATTCCGGAGATTCCTGCCCGATCTCAAATTCATCAATTCCCCTAAAGGACTGTAACTTTTCCGTCTCGGCAATTTGTTTTCCCCAAGTTTTTGTGGTCAGAATTGATCCAAACTGATTGATACTTGGTCAACTGTTTAATCTTGTCAGTTGGACAACTTCTGTTTCATCAAGTGAGAATTTTGTCGCAGTTATGCTGAAAAAGACATTATACGCGTATGATGTATTTTTTCATAGATTTTGACTATTTTGGTTATGCTCACTCTCAGTGACCCCTTTATGCTCTGTTCACTTACAAAATTCAGTTTGAACTCTGTTTGAGCAAGTTATGGCTAATTTAGGCTTTTCTTGGAAATTTTCCGCTTTTGACTTATTTTTTGGGTCAATTGTGATCCAACTGGGATGAAACTTGAAATATAGCCTCTAGATAGCTATTACAATGGATCTGTGTTGGCAAAGTATCAAAATATGTCCAAAATTAGGTAAAAGACATCATACGCGTATGATGTCTTTTTCATCAATTTGGGTCCAAACTTGATATTTATGCTTTCTACAGTGTTTGTAACAATCTTGTCAGGTCAGATTTCAAAAATAAGCAGTGGAAGTGCCAAAAGACATTATACGCGTATGATGTCTTTTGTCCCAGATTTTGACTATTTTTGGTTTTAAGCCTTCTCCAATGTTTATAATCGAGTTTCAAGTGTTTTTGTCAGGTTTGAATGTAAAAACAAGATCTGAATCAAAATTTCTTGTTCTTTGCGTTTTTTTGCTCTCTGACTTGGTCTTTTGGGTTTCTGAGAGTGTTAAAGCCCTTGTTTCAAGTTGATCTTAGGGTAAAACCCCCCTTCTAAACACTCTGGCAATGTCAAATTTTCAATTTTAGTCTCTGTTTAGGTCCTAAGACATCATACGCGTATGATGTCTAAAGTTGCAGATTTCCAGTTTTTCAGCACAGAACTCTTCCAATAGCTCTTTTAAGTGCTCAGCAACAATCAGTTACACAGAAAATTTTTCTGAACTTTGTTTATTGCATATTTCACTACCAAAGCGACTTTTTCAGTGATCTAACATGCAATCAAACACATCAAGCAAATAGAACACCAATTGATAGCTCTAGATCAGGATCAAATCAGGCCCTACCTAGGCTACTTCTAATCATAAAATGGATTTTTTGCAATTGAAAATATAAAGAGATTTACTACCACACAAGGAGTAGCAAATGCTTTTTATGTCAACAACCACTTAAACACCATCAAAAACAATCTAATCTAAGCTAAACTAAAAATACTGTCAACACGGAAGACCCAAGAATACCCCACTTCCTAGTATCTCTCGAGACCTTCGGAGTCCACCACTCCTAGATCTTTTCTAACTAAAGTATACAAAGTAGTTTATATGACTCACCTCGTAGGATTAGTCTAAGGTCACCTACTTAGGGCTCTCGTCCCCGGCAACGGCGCCAAATGTTAAGGCGGTTACGCCGCCAACGGAAGCTAAATAGCGAGAACTCAACCAACAACAGAATTTGTCAGACGAGGACGGAGCTTGACCTGCAGGCGCATGGAAACAACTAGGTGGGTGTCAAATCACCTACTCGACCTTCTAATGACAATCACTACTAAGGAAATCAAATCTAAGTTCTAAAATACGCAAGTGACTGAAATCCGTACTACGAACGAATGCTATACGAAACAGGATCTAGAATCATTGAATCGATCTCAAACTCAAGGGGAAGTCTATACACTAGGTAAGAACAACACCCTAAAGACTTGAACTGCAAAATCAACCTATAACCACTCCGTGCGGTAAACGCGTATAAAGACAGGCCGAAAAATACAGGTGACCGAAACTTGACCCCGATGGTACCAATGTGTAGCTCTACTCGTTGTGGTTCTATAGATATGCTGCACGCTCTATTCCGACACACGAGTTGGAAGAAAAATCACACCGAAGCTCGTAGGAACTTACCACACATAGAAGCCGATAGCGCGCACTCTTGGTATCTGTGCGTAGCTCTCGCCGTTGCTAACACAATGGCGGTGTCGCTTCTCCAATGGCGGCTCCGTAGCTCGCGTAGCAAGAAGATAAGACTCTCTCTCTCTCACTCTCTCAGACACAGTCACGGCGCTCAAAACTCACTTTGATTAATAATTGAATCTCCTTAGGTTACAAAACTTTGGCTTATATACCTCAGCCTTGGAGGTGAGAACATCTCTAACTATTTACATCAACAGGTGAAATTACTTCGGGATTACAAGCTGGAAACTCAATTGAGTCCCGTTACTTAATGAATGGCTCAAATCAAAATTAATGTCGGAAAGACATTTATTACAATCAATGGTTTCAAAATGATGGGTGTGAGCAAAAATGTGGGTGTGATCCTCTGCTGGCTCAACAGTGTCTTCTCCTATTCTAAAGCTTCCAGATTTCAGGTAAGGATTTTGAAGTTGTGATCGACGCCAGCAGTCTTGCCTTAGGAGGAGTTCTTACTCAAGAAGGGAGACTAGTAGCTTTTACCTCTCGCAAGCTCAGAGATCATGAGAAGAACTACTTGACTCACGATCTAGAACTTCTCACTGTCATCCATGCATTGAAGCTATGGAGACATTATCTTTTCAGTCGCAAATTTTATCTAGTTACCAACCACAAGAGCTTAAAGTGGATCTTTACGCAACCCAACCTCAACATGAGACAAAGGAGGTGGATTGAACTTCTTCAAGAGTACGATTTTGATATCAAGTACCGATCTGGGAAAAAGGACAATGTAGTTGAGGATGGACTCATCCATAAGTCTTTTCTCAATGCTATCTCTATACCCAATAATCCTATTCTAGAAAGAATTAGAGAAGCTTCTTCAAATGACCCAGAATATCAACGACTGTTAACACAGATTCAACAAGGCGAAGGACTGAAAGCAACTTCTAGACCGGTGACAGACGCAAAGCAGACCCCGAACCCTGATTGCCTCTAAAATGACGGGGGCCAAATGGCGTGCCTCGAGACTGCCACGGTAAACTGAACAGGGGGCACCACCTAGCTTTGAGCGGCTAGGATGCAAACCACGATGATATGAACACCGCAAAATTACACACCGAGAGAGAGAGAGAGAGAGAGAGAGAGAGAGAGAGAGAGAGAGAGAGAGAGAGAGAGAGAGAGAGAGAGAGAGAGAGAGAGAGAGAGAGAGAGAGAGAGAGAGAGAGAAATTTACAAATGATGAAAACCCTCGAGGGTGTGAGGGTGAATTATTTCTGCAATATTTACGAACTGGTAGGCCATGGTGGTAGAGAGGTAGAGAGAGGAGGTGGTGCAACCTACTTGGTGCGTTCTCTAAAACGACTCGATGATTGTGAATACTTACTACCAAGAGCGTGCATACTTGTGTGCATCGACCATCGGAGTCGAGATATGGATGTGGTTCCCTTCGCATGGTGCAATTCCCAAGGCAACACACAAACCCCCCTCCCCGTGATGGTGATAGTGTCAATCCTTTCCACTACACTTACCAAATGCTTGGCTCCTCATGAATTGCCCCCCCCCCCCCCCCCGATACTGATCTCTCAGTGCCAATTTATAGGTGTTGGCTGCTTGGATTATGGTAATCCCAGTGTGGTTAGGGTAAGCTTAATCGGGGAGACAAAGCAAGTGGTGGGCCCGGTGTGGTTGACCCTTACTTTGTTTTGGGAGGTTATTAAAAGATGGGAATCTCTAAGTGGGCCTTTGTGACCATCACCTAGAGAGAGGATATTTACAAAAAAGTGGAAATTTACAATGGCTTGGGTGAAAACTGAAGATAATGATGAAAATAACCTATTTATTGGGATGGCGTCGTGGTTGTGTGCTGCTGGTGCATCAATGTCAGACAAAGCAAGTGGTGGGCCTGGTGTGGTTGACCCTTACTTTGTTTTGGGAGGTTATTAAAAGATGGGAATCTCTAAGTGGGCCTTTGTGACCATCACCTAGAGAGAGGATATTTACAAAAAAGTGGAAATTTACAATGGCTTGGGTGAAAACTGAAGATAATGATGAAAATAACCTATTTATTGGGATGGCGTCATGGTTGTGTGTTGCCGGCGAATGGTGTGCTGCCGGTGCATCAATGTCGAGTGTACTTCTTTTTTTAGTCAGCCGGGGCATGCCTTCGGCGCATTTTCTCTTTTTTTTTGTTGGCGGCGTGTGCTTTGGATCCTTCTTCTTTATTCATCGATGTCATAGTCATTTTTCCTTTGTATTTGTGGGGCGGTGCGTATATGCGTGTGTGTGTGTGTGTGTGTGTATGTATTCGTGCATAAGGGCGGGTGTGTATGTATATGTATGTGTGTGCGCAAAAACGTGCGTGGGAAGGGGCTTTATATATATACAATATATATTTTTATTTATTTTTTTGTTTTTTTTTTCGTTGATGGCGGACGGCCGAACACCTGCCTTCTACTGCGTGAGGCGGATGGGGGGGGGGAAATGGTAGAGAGAGAGCGTGAGTGTGTGTGCAGTGTGTGTGTGTGTGTGTAGGAATGGTGTGTGTGTATTGTGTGTGTGTGTGTGTGTATGGTTTGCTGCGGTGCGTGAGCACCTGGGTGGGAGAGAGAGGGTGGTCCTGTTGTGGGCTCGTGCACAGCGCCAAGGGGGGGGAGGGTGATGGTGTATGTCTGTGTGTGTATGGAGAGAGAGAGAGAGAGAGAGAGAGAGGTTCTACTACCGCCGCTGTCCGTGAGAAGGAGAGAGAGAGAGAGAGATATATTTTCTGCGCGGCTTGAGCGCCCGAGATGGAGAGAGAGAGGGTGGTCCTGTTGTGCTGAGAGCGAGAGATTGTGAGGGAGAGGGAGGGATAGGGTATGTGGGTAGAGAGTGTGTGTGGATAAGGGAGAGAAAGGGAGACTTTTCGACGCCTTCACAGGCTCATGGGAGAGAGTGAGAGTGTGAGGGAATAGAGGGAGGAGGGCCGCGCCTTGTGGGCCGCCGGACAAGAAGGAAGGGGGGGGGGGGGGGGGGGGGGGGGGGTTGTTCTACTGTCTTGCATGGGATCTTGAGGACAAGAGGAGGGAAGCAAGTCAATGGGTGGGAGTGAAGGAATATATCATCGGGCCAAGGGGGAGGGAATGAGCCGAGGGGAGGGTGAGGCGAGCGGGGTGGGGAAGAGGGGGGAGGGGTCGGGGAAATAATATTAGCGGGCCAAGGGGGGGTAATGAGAGTGGGGGGGGGGGGGGGGGGGGGGGGGGGGGGGGGGGGGGGGGTTCCATGGGTCTCACACAGAGGGAGCACGAAAGAGGGGTCAGGGGGTGAGTGCTCAAAGCTTTCGCGTGGCCAGGGGGGGGGGGGGGGGGGGAGGGAATGAGAGTGGGGGTAAATCGAGAGAGAGGGGGAGAGGATATTAGGGAGGGGTATGTAGGGAAAATGAGGGAGAGAGAGAGAGAGAGAGAGAGAAGAGAGAGAGAGAGAGGAGAGAGAGAGAGAGAGTGTTATTTTATCCAATGCCCGTCGGGGCGAGGGGGGGGGGGGGGGGGTAATGAGAGTGGGGGGGGGGGGGGGAATAAGTTTTTTTTTCTTTTTTTTTTCTTTGATTTTCAAAAGTCGGCTATCATTAGCCCTCTCTTTTGCTAGAGGCATTCATGCTTCTGGCCCTTCTTCTGCTTTTTCAGCTGTAGAGTTAGAGGGTTCTCCCTCTTCTGGAATGTCTAGCACGAATCCTGGGTCAAACCTAAGAAAATACCTTTTTAGTCTCCATCCATTGACCCTAGTCTTGTGAATTCTCCCATCTGCTTCCATCAGCTTATAGCTGTCGTTGTCATAGCGTTTCTTGATGATGAATGGCCCTTCCCATCTGGGTTGAAATTTCTTATCCTTCCTTGTGAATTCTCCCATCAGCTTATAGCTACCGTTGTCATAGCGTTTCTTGATGATGAATGGCCCTTCCCATCTGGGTTGAAATTTCTTATCCTTCCTAGTGTCAAATCTGTTGTCGTATCGCAGTACTAACATGCCTTTTTCCGGTCCCTTTTCTTTAAGCCCTTGATTGAAAGTGAGCCGACGTCGTTCTACCTGTGCTGCATAGTGATTGATTGCTTCTTCCCTATCCAGTTGGAGTCTCTCCAGATCCAAGATGTGGTTTCGGAGGTTTACAATTGGACGATGTGTCTGGCTAGCCAAGACTCGTAAGCTGGCTATTTGTACCTGAATGGGTAGAATTGCCTCCTTCCCATAAACTAGATGGAAAGGAGTGAAACCTAGTGATGTTTGGAACGTTGTTCTGTAGGCCCAAAGAGCTGCCATGAGATGTTTATCCCAGTCCCCTGTGTGGTTGTTCACCTGTTTTGTGATGATTTTGCAAATCATTCCATTTACCTTCTCTACCAGACCATTGCATTGTGGATAGTATGGTGTGGAATGCCGACGTGTGATGCCTAACCTTTTCATCGGTTCTCCCACCCAATCACCTCTGAATCCTAGTCCTCTATCTGATATTATCTCAAGAGGAGTGCCAAAACAGCAAACGATATGCTCAAAAATGAACTTTGCCACCTCTTAGGCTGTAATGCGGGTGGTGGCCGTTGCTTTTGCCCATCGAGTCATGTAGTCTACACCCACTATGATGTACAGTTTACCTAATTGGGCCCTTGGTAAAGGACCGATTGCATCTATTCCCCATTTCTCAAAAGGACCATATGAAATGATAGGGGTTTGTGGCTCGTAGGTTAATGTGCGATCACTCGCCACTTGACAAGCCTTACATGTTTTACACCAATGGTGTACATCCCTGTTCAAACTAGGCCAAAAGTATCTTGCCTATAGAATCTTTCTACTGGTGATATCTAGAGCAAAATGACCGCCGCAGACGCCGTCATGGCAACTTGAAATTACCTCTGTGATTTCATTGGAGGTTGGCACCCACCTGAGAATTTGATCTTTGCCCTTACAATACAAGTGGTCGTCTATAAGGCGGTACCTAGTAGCCTTCCTTACCAGCCACTGTTTTTGGCCTTTGGTGTTTCCTGCTGGACATTCTCCTGTATCTAGAAAATTGATTATATCAGGCATAGCATCACTACCTTGGAAGAGGGGTAGTTTTAATTTGATTGCCCCTACGAGAACGTCTTGTATTCTTGGAAGAGGGGTAGTTTTAATTTGATTGCCCCTACGAGAACGTCTTGTATTCTTGGAAGAGGGGTAGTTTTAATTTGATTGCCCCTACGAGAACGTCTTGTATTCTTTCTTTAGCTAGCGCATCTGCCTCTTGATTTTCTGCTCTGGGGACATGGAAGAGTTTCACTACTTCAAACCTCTTTAGAAGGTCCTTAACTTGGCGAAGTTGACCAAGTAAAACCTGATTTTTGCAATCCCAAGTGCCATTTATTTTCCTTATCAAAAGCAAAGCGTCGCCGAACACATTTAGGCACTGAATTTTTTGTGAAATACATTGTTCCAACCCAAGAATTAGGGCTGCATATTCTGCTTCATTTTTGGAGTGGGAGTGTAATAACTGCCCCATGGAGAATACTCTTTCTTGCTGTTCATTGAAAATGACCATGCCTGTTGCAAACTGATCCATTGTTCTCTTGTATGCTCCGTCAAAGAAAAGAGAGTGAGCTCTCTCTAGCCTAGGACTTTCTATCGTTGGTTTTCTTCCTTTGCTTCCGTGTTGACCTTCAGCTTCTTCTCATAATGGCGATGAGTGAGAATTCCTACTAAACTAGCCTGGTGGAGTTTTCTACTTGCATAGCGTAGTCCAACTCTTGTAGTCTAATTAACCACTTTGAGATCCTAGATGAGACATCCATGTGTCGCATTACATATGGGAAAACCTCCTCCATTGTCAGGATAACAAAGGGTCTAGGCAGGAGATAGGAGCGGAACTTTGTGGTAGCAAACATTAGTGCCAGAACCATGTGTTCTACTTCGGTAAATCCTTTTTCTGATGGGGTCATGACCCAACTAGAGAAGTAAATAGGGCGCATGAAAGAAGTTTTGGGGTCCTTTTGCATTAGCATTGCTCCGAGTGTATCACTTCCCACACTAGGGTTCACATAAAATGGCTCGTCCCACTTAGGAGGTGAAATAGTGGGAAGCTTAGCTAGGATTTGCTTTACCTCAGTAAATTGCTGCTCGTTCTCTTCACTCCATGAGAAAACATCCCTATGGGTGAGTTGTTGTAGGGGAAGGACCACTTGAGATAGCAAGTGAATGAACTTGCTTAAGTATCTTACCTTCTGAAGGAAAGAAGCCACGGCGGTGGGTGATGATAAAGATACCAGAGCCTGAATCTTGCTCGGGTCAGCCTCGATTCCTTTTGCTGAAATTACATGACCAAGGAGAGTGACTTTGGTCTCACCAATATGACACTTGTCCACGTTGAGTTGGCCACCCAAGGTTTGCAGCCTGGTTAAGCCATCATAGACTTTTCTTAAATGAAGGGCTGGTGAGCTATAAATGCAAAAATTATCTATGAAAACCCGTATTGATGTTCCAAAGTAGGGTTGGAAAACAAAAGTCACATAGCGTTGAAACGTGGCCGGGGCCTTAATGAGGCCAAACGGCATCACTCTGTAGGCAAAACATCCCCAAGGTGTGATGAAGGTTGTCTTCTTCTGATCCTCCTCCGCAATGCTAATCTGGAAGTATCCTGAGTAGCCATCGCATACTGTGTATCGCTCGTGACCTGCCACTTCATTGAGTATTTCATCCTGGAATGGGAGGGGAAAGTGGTCCCTCTTCGTGGCTACATTGAGAGGTTTATAATCCACACAGACTCTCCACTTACCATTTTTTTTTGGTGTGACTACTACTGGGGAGACCCATTCTGAGTCTTCAACAGGATAGATGAAACGTGCTTGTAGCAAACTTCTCACTTCTTTAAGCAATGCCTCTTGTTGGATTACTCCAAGTCTTTTAAGCTTTTGTACTACGGGTTTACTGCCTTCCTTGAGCTTTATGTGGTGTTGTACTACTGTAATTCCCATGATCTTATCATAGCCATCAATGACAAAGTAGTGAAGTTACCTAGCATGGAGACGTACTCCTTCCTTTCTTCATTGGTTAACTCATTTGAGACCATTTTTTGTAGCTTACCTGCATTCTCCAAGGACTGCATACCTGATGATCCCTCTTGGTTTGTTGAGGTTGTTTCAGATTGTGTTTATCTGTTTAGGTCTTTAAGAATGACTCCCATTACTTCGATGCTACTGTCACTTCCGTCGGTGGTGTTCGTCTCTTCTCCTGAGGTAGACGAGTAGTCGCTTGTGGACTCGTCTTCTCAAGCCTCCAAAATCATGTTGTGCTGCTTTCCAATCCTCATGTCGTAGAATATGGACTTCCCTTTAGCATCCTTCATCTAGATCATCCCGGTGCTCCAGTCTTGTTTAGCTTCCATACCCATAAGCCAAGGCCTCCCAAGAATGATGGGGTAGCCCTCCCCTTTGTGTGGCATGACGAAGATGTCTACCTCCACTTCTGTATTGAATGCTTTTACTTTGACCGCATTTACAATGCCTACGCATTTCACTCTTACATTGTTTGCCATCTTGGCTCGGCAGGGTGCCAGCCTACTTACCTCTAGACCTAGATGGTGCATCATCTTCTCACTCATGATGCATATTTGCATGCCACCATCTATGTAGACGTTTGAAATCCGTTGCCCCTTGATATGACCATCCATGGTTAGCAGGATGTCGTCAAGATCCTTCCCAGAGATAGCCCCAACTATCCTGGGTCTTGATTTCCTGGTACTGAGGCGGTCCGGGGCGGGCAACAAGAAGAGTGGCCTCTAGACACCCTTCAAGGCTCCCGTGCTGCTCAATGGGGCTGGGGCACAACACAACACAAACCAAAACAACAAATCCACAACCAAATCCCAACTACACAAGGGGCACCACCTAGTTTAAGAGCGAACTAGGACGCAAAAGAGGAGAATCGTTAGAGCAACCCACAAACAAGCAAGGAATTTACACTAACCCTAACACCAATGGAATACTCTCACACCCTAAAACACGAGAGAGAGAGAGAGAGAGAGAGAGAGAGAGGAGAGAGAGAGAGAGAGAGAGAGAGAGAGAGAGAGAGAGAGAGAGAGAGAGATAGTGCTCGGGCTGCTTTGAAACGTATCGGCAATGATCAAGCAAACACAACTATATATTTAAGAAAGAGAGAGAAAGGGGGAGGGGGTGCTTGTTGCATTAATACCTTCTTACAAATCTGTCATGACAAATCAAAGTGAGATTAGTATTTGTTCAACATAGCTTGCGTAAATTTCACCACAACACATCACAAGAAAAGCCACCCCAATCACTGTCTTAAAGCCAGGGGAGTCCTCTCCACCCTGTCGCCCTCTTACAGTATGTGGGATTTATGGCTAGATTGATGACAACACCAGAGACAAGCTATCAAGAACTTAACAAAAAACACCAAGACACTTACGCATCATTGTTGTCCATTACTTCACGTTGGAAGGGAGACAAAGTATCCAAGCTTAGTCCAAATCCACCCTCCTTGATTCAGCAAATGTTGGGCTTACACTAGTAGGAGAAATGATAGATTTCCTACTCTCAATTGAATGATCACTCTCTCTCTTACAATGGCATAGAGTTCCCTTGCTAATCCCCTATTACAACACATGCACATGCATAAGACAATGAGCTTCCACTCAAGAGCTCCTTCTAGAGAGGTTGAGCTTGGCTTCTCAAGCTATAGCATAGTGCTCTTGCTTATGGCTCCCCTTTTGTGCTAGCTACACCCTCCTTTTATAGCAATTTTGAAGGCTAGGGTTACTCCTCTAACCATGGTTGGGTTAGATTTTCAGCAATTTATCTAATTTCTTTTGCTTGGAATTATCAAGAAGTTGGTGGGAAAGAGAGAGGAGAGAAATGGAGGTGATAGGACTTTTCATAGTGGGTTAGTGTTAGTAGAGTTAGTATTAATTTACAAATGGAATTGGATATTTACAATGGGAGTATCCATGTAGGATACAAATAAGGAAAAAAACTCTTAAGAGGTAAGAAAAGGTGGATTTCTTACAAGGTTGATGCTCCAAGTGTCTTGAGTAGGGCCAATTTTGACGCTTGTTGACGGTCCACTAGCTTTGACGGTACATTTTTTCTCCACTCTTGACCTTCCTTGAGAGACAAGGTAATTGAAGCTGAGTAATCAACCACCATGATGCTGTCTTTTAAGAGAAGAGGCTGAATTTTGTGGTTTTTTTGATAGATATGGGTAAATTGGAGGAGGAAAAATGAGACTAGGTGGTCAATTTTGGAATGGAATTGTGTGTGGGAGGTATGAGTTCACCATGGTTTCTCTTATTCTTCAAGGTTGAGGAGAAGGTGAGTAGGGTGCAGAGAGGAGTGGTGAGAGAGGTGGGGATGATGAGTGGAGAAGTGTGTGTGAAAGAGGAAAATGATAAAGTGGAAGAGAGAGTGTGGCTGCATAGCATGGGAAAACTGGGGTCCACTAAAAAATCATAGCTCACAGCTCGTAGCTCAAAAAAATATGAAAAAATTTGAGGCAAAAGTTCAGCCCACGAGCTACAACTTTTGTTTGTATCACCTTTTCAAATTCGGAGAGCAAGTGAACTTTAAAAATTCAGCAAAACCGACCGTTTTTTTTTCCACTGCAAGGTCCTTGTGGGGTCCTTCTTTGGATGATTCTTTTGAATACCTCCAAGAGTGAGCCCTCCATAGTGCATGTATGCATGCCACCTACCCTTGACCTTATTTGGTAGGTCTATAATTGAAGATATTGTTGAGATTATGATATAAGTGAATAGTACAACTAAGAAAATCAAATATTGAGGGGTCTAAAAAATATGTACATGTCAAATATAAATAATATAGGTGGAAAAAATATAAAGGGGTCAAAATAAATCTCTCTCATTATAGGTCTACCATAAAAAGATGAATATTTTTGGTGGTTCTAATTTATGAGAGTAATAAAGAATATATGTAGGAAGGAAAAATCACAATAGTGAAAAAAATATACACATAAATAGAACTAGTTTTTTTGGATTTTTGTTGGGATGGAGTTACACAAAATATAAGAGAAGCTTACATGAAAATATTTCTATATGGAATAAAGAGTATGAAAAATGGTAAGAAAAATTGTGGTAATGGTGAGGCAATGTACAGAGCATAAATAACACACACCTAGGTAGAAATATTTAAATAAATACCAAAATAATTATGAAAAAATCTTTTATTTAGGCCCTATATACAAAGAAATATTTACATACGCATGGGCCATAATATACTATATTTTTTATTTTTATTTTTATTTTTTATTTTTTTGGCTCAACTAGCCCAATGACTAGCTAATTGAGGGTTTTTAAGAAGATATGGGAAAAGTCCCGTGACTCACGCACGCCTATGTACAGTGAAATGGTAGGGATAGCCACAGTGTTTGGGTGATTTTGGTAGGGTGAGGTAACTCACTGTGGCAATTACAAAGAGCCGAAAAACGGCTATCATTAGCCCTCCCCCTGGATGATGGTATATTCATGTACCATCATAGAGCATCTTTTCCAAAGAGAGTGCTTCAGAGTCCTTGACGAGATCTTCATTGTTTGGCCCCTCAGAATTTTGGCTGGAGTTACACTCATGCTTCATGTAACAATACTTACATGAGACAGCGGCCTTTGGACAGATCTTTGGTAGATCCTTTGGTAGAAGGCGACTCAAATAGGGCTTCAAGCGATACCCGTTTACTTTCCTGGAGTGCTCTTTACCATTCAAGTCCATAAGCTGATAGTAACTTGAATTGAAAGCCTTCTTGACTATGTATGGCCCTTGCCATCTGTTTCAAATTGGCATCAAAACGATTATCGAGTCGATTGTCATACCTTAGCACAAGATCTCCTTCATTGATGCCTTTGTCCTTCAGTTTCTTGTCAAGCTTCTCCTTGCTGTGTGGCTTTCCTCTTGTAGCACTCGTATGCTGCTTCTCTTTTCCACTCAAGCTCAGCTAAGGTAAGAAGTCGATCCATCCATGCTTCTTGATCATCTTGTGCTGCTTTGCCATGAAGTCGCATTGTTGGAATGTTTAGCTCAATTGGCTGTAAAGCCTCTTGACCATAGACCAAGTGAAATGGTGTGAACTCCGTGGCTTCCCTATATGTGGTTCGATACGCCCACAAGGCACCATCCAAGAAGTCATCCCACAACTTTGTCTTGTTTTTCACCATCTTTCTAATGATGCCTGCAATGACACCATTAGCTTTTTCTACCAAACCATTTGATTGGGGATAGTAGGGTGTACTGTGACGATGTAGAATGTGAAGTTCTTCACAGACTTCTGTGAGCAATCCCTTCTAAACCCTGGACCATTATCAGAAACAATCTCCAAAGGTGTGCCAAATCTACAACAAATGTGAGTGTAGACGAATTTGCTCACTGTAGACTTCTGTGAGCAATTTCTAAACCCTACCATTATCAGAAACAATCTAATGTGCAAATCTACAACAAATGTGAGTGTAGACGATTTGCTCACTGTCTTCTCATTTACCTTGCCACACTTTGTGCTTCCACCCACCTAGTCATATAGTCTACAGCCACTAGAATGTAGAGTTTACCATTTTTTGTCCTAGGCAGAGGACCCATAGCATCAATGCCCCACTTTTCAAAGGGTCCATTTGCAAGCACGATTTGCCTTGGACCATAAACCAATCTTCTATTCCCATTTACCTGACAATTGTGACAACTTTTACACCAATGTTGGACATCCACATGCAGACTTGGCCAAACATACCCGCAAGCAAAATCTTCTTCACAGTTAATTCTTGGGCAAAATGACCACCACATGCTTCTTCATGCAAACCTTTTAGAATGGCTGGAATTTCCTCAATAGTTGGTACTCTTCTGCACACTTGATCCCTCCCTCTTTGATAGAGGGAGCCTTCTAGGAAGAGATATGCGCTTGCCTTCTTCATGAGTCTCCTCTTCTGAGCCTTCGTGAAGTCTTGTGGAAACTCGCCCTCCAAAATGTAGCTAATAATGGGAGTCAATGACTCCAATCCCTGGTATCTCGGTTGCTTGACAGTTGCTGCCACCATGATGACCTGCACTTCTTTCTCAACACATGTAACGGCTTGTTGTGCAAGTAAATCGGCATCTTCATTTTGTTTCCTAGGAATATGATATAGTTGCACTTCTTCAAATTGATTAAATATCTACGAATGGCATGAACTTTTGTCCTTAGCTTTCATTCTTGCATGCCCAAATGCCTAAAATCTGTTTAACAATGAGAAGTGCATCTCCTTTTACCATGAGACGTTGTATCCCTTGGCCAATGCACATCTTCAAACCATGAAGTAGTGTGTCGTATTCTGCTTCATTGTTGCTAGCTGAACTTGGTAGATTGAACTTCTCTTTCATGACCACCTCTCCACTTGGGTTGAGCAACACTAGCCCTCCCCCTGCTTTTCCTGTGGCTCGACGAAAAGCTCCATCAAAGAACAAGGTAAAAGCATTAGGAATACTTTTTGGTGGTGGCAATGGTAGGGTCTTTACTTCAGGCACCTTAATCTCCTTTTCATGCACCCTATAAGTGAGAATCCCTGCCAATTGTGCACGCACACTATCTTCTACCTTGAAAGAGTATTGAAACTCTTGCAACTCCATAATCCACTTTGAGATCCTAGTACTAAGATTCATTTGAGATGACACCCAAGGGAACAAATTTTCTGCAGTGAGAATTACAAAAGGTTTTGGTAGCAGGTAGGATCTAAACTTTCTCACCGCAAACATGAGAGAAAGCATCATGAGTTCTGCTTCTGTGTAGTCTCTCTCCAAAGCATTCATGACCCTACTAGCAAAGTAGATGGGTCGCATCCTTGTACTGTGGGGATCTTGTTGTAGCAACACAGCACCAATTGTTTCCCTTCCAACACTAGAGCTAACAAAGAATGTGTACTCCCAACAAGGAGGCATGAGTGTTGGTAGCTCTGACAAAATGACTTTAATGTTACAAAAATACTCTTCAAGCTCATCAGACCATGCAAATTCTACTTGTTGTGTCAACTTTTGCAAAGGATGAAGCAACTCCGAGGCTAAGTGAATGAAGCGTGACATATACTTCACCTTTTGAATGAATGAGATGACCTCCTTAAGACTCTTGGGTGATGGTAGCTCAATAAGAGCCTTTGCCTTTGAAGGATCCACCTCAATGCCTTTATAGGAAACTTGTGACCAAGCAAGATCACTTCATCCTCACCTATGTGGCACTTGTCGGGGTTGAGTTGACCTCCCATGTCGTAGAGCTTCTTTAAACCTTCTTCTACCCTTTGTAGATGCAATGATTTTGAGCTATAAATGCAAAAATCATCAATAAAAACCCTAATGGACTTTCCAAAGAATGCTTGAAACACCATGTTCATGAAGCGTTGGAAAGTTGCAGGAGCATTTGTCAGGCCAAATGGCATGACTCTAAAAGCATAACACCCCAAGGAGTGATAAAGGTTGTTTTCAATTGATCCTCCAATGCGATACCTATTTGAAAGTAACCCGAGTAGCCATCACACACAGTGTACTTCTCATGACCAGCTACCTCATTTAGTATCTCATCCTGAAATGGGAGGGGAAAGTGATCTCTTTTTGTTGCCTCATTAAGTGGACGGTAATCCACACACACCCTCCACTTGCCGTTTTTCTTAGGAGTGACAACAACGGGAGAGACCCACTCTGAATTCTCCACTGGATAAATGAAACCTGCTGCTAGAAGCTTTCTTACCTCCTTGAGTAGAGCCTGCTCCTTAATGACTCCTAGCCTTCGTAGCTTTTGAGCCTTAGGTGTGGCCTCTGGCTTCAACTCAATCTTGTGTTGAACAACATCTACTCCACGCACATCGGTGTAGTCTTTAGCAAAAAGCTCGGAAATTTCCTTAGCACACATTTGAACTCCTCTCTTTCATCCTTTGTAAGTGTTGTAGACAACATACCTTCTAACATTCCTTCATCTTCCACCTTTTGGTTCTCTTGGGAACCTACCTCTTCCAAACCTGAGAAGAGGTCTCTTGGTTGTTTGGCTTAAACCTTACCCCCATGACTTCGATGGAAGACTCCTCTTCAGTAATGCTGCCGCTACTTCTTCTTCTGCAAGTGCTTTCAGTCCAATCTTCTTCGTCTCACTTGAGATGATTCTCATGGAGCTCCTCTTGGCGTTGCTCCTTCATGTCAAAGACAACCTTCTTATGATTGTCATTCTGCAAATTAGCTTTCCACTCTCCCAATCCTGCAAAGCTCGCATTTTCATTAGCCATGGTCTTCCTAGGATAAATGGATAACACTTCCCTTGGTCGACATAACATAAAAATCCACTGCCTTCTTAATGCCAAGGCCTCCACAAAAACATTTTACAAATGCCTACGCACCTAGCCTTGCTATTGTTTGCCATTTTGACTTTGATTTCAGGTGTCTCATGGATGTGCATGCCTAGTCTTTGCATGAGCCCTTCTGTCATGATGCAAATTTGTGCACCCCCATCCACTAGACCTTTCCTAACCAATCTTCCTTTGATGTAACAATCTAGCACAGGTGTAATATCCTCATTCATTTCAGCATGTGCAATTTTTACAACAGGAAAACTCTCTTTTACCTTTCTCCTAGTGCTAACTGCCTTTGTTAAATCCCTCCTAACTTGTGGGCATAATGCAAGAAACTGAGGCCATGAGATATCAGACCCTTACCTCGCATGTCTTCCAACAGGTTGTATGGAGCCATACCATGTCCAAGAGGGAAGTCTTGGAGATTGATACGACGTCGAGTCCTCTTAGCTTCCTTGGTCTCCTTTGCCTTCTTGCCTTGTCCTGGTCACTCTGTGATGGGACCTTCTTTCTCTTTACCTTTTCCTCGGCCACGCTTAATGCCATTTGCTTCCATGTCAACCTCATTTGAGTTTGTCACCTCTACCACATGCACATTTGGATCTCTGTGATGGGACACCCTCTTTTCTCTTTACCTTTCCCTCGGCCACGCTTAATGCCATTTGCTTCCATGTCAAGCTCATTTGAGTTTGTCACCTCTACCACATGCACATTTGGATCTGGCAAAGATGGAACTCCTTCTACCCCTTGTGGAGGTGTCTTGGTCCATTTGGCCTTTGTAGAAGCCTTGGTTGTTGACCAGCTCCTTCACCTGCATTCATCACTGGGTAATTCAAGTTAGGTCTCCCTAGCTCCCCACGGGCCAAGGACAATTATACATCCCATGTCCAGACTCTCCGCAATTCCAACATTGCAAGACTCTCCTAGGTCGTGGATCTCGCTCTCAGACTTCTTTGCTTGTCCCTTTGGACCTACAGCTTGTGCAAGGTGAATTGACAGCTGCTTAAAGATTCGTTTAACTTCTCAATTACTTCCGCCGTTACCTCAGGAAGCTCCCTCGATGTTGATGCTTGTGACTTACCTTTGGGTCTAAAACCTTCTATTGGAACCTCTCCCCTTAAGCACTTGAGTTTCCTATATTTCTCAGCAGCCCTAGTTTCAGCTGCATCAAAAGTAGTAGGTGCACCCGCCTCAACTTTTACCTTAAGGTCAGGAAAGAGTCCGGCTATGAACCTCTCCTTCTTTAAAAATTCTGCACCATCACCAGGGTTAGCAACATTTCGTATCCATAGAGCCCAAAGACGTAGAAACTCTTGCTTGTACAAGTAGTAGTCATCTAAGTCTTTTTGCTTATGAGAAACAATGGCTTGCCATAGTTTTTGAGTGTTTTGGGGATCAAAGAAGTATCTCTTAAAACAATTCAACACTTCTGTGTAATTCCCCTTAACTTCCTCAGGCAAAGAGTCAAACCAAGTACTAGCATCTTTCCTAAGGACCACCTCAAACATTTCTACACGTTCTTGATCGGTTACTATCCTCTTGATACGGCAAGACATCTTGAAATTTGCTAAAAATAATTCTGCATCCTCTCCAGGCTCTCCAAAGAAAAGAGGATATCCAGACATTTGGCGTTGGCTCTCCATTATTATGAAAGATTACAACACGAGTTACAATAAGGGATACAATAGAGATTTAGAACCACTCGCCTGCAAATGAAGAAGTGAAAAATACCACTCTAGGTTTTCTTCTTCAGCTATCCAAGCTTCAATAAGGTCTCGATTTGTTTGATCAAAACAAAAAGGTAGACTATTGATGAGCTCTAAGAAGGGTTGAAATTATTCAAAGCTAAGGCGATAAACAGAAATCTCTAGAACTTCATTTTCTGGATCCAAAAGAGCAACCACGTCCCAAGTGATAAATTGCACTTGCTCTACAATTCCCAATGCACAAGCAGTTTGTATAAAAACTAGATCTTCATGCTCGTCGAAGGCCGTGAGAAAGTAGCAATTGACTAGGAGCTCCTTTCCTTCGAGTTCCACACAGTCGGAGTGAGGCAACCTTCTCACAATTTCATAAAGAACATCCTCATCAAGTCCAATCAAGTTTGCAAGATTTAAAGACTCCACTTGTGCTACAAAATTCCTGGACAAAAACTCCTTAGGATTATGGTTAAATCATTCAAAAGCATAAAGAGATTTACAATGTCTCTATGAACAAAGTGTCATAGAAAGTAGAGAAGGATGAGAATTTATACAAATTTGCAATCTTCTCTATGCTCTCTTTATTAAGACAAGCTCTAAATAGCTCCCTATCTCCTTTGTTGAAAGCGAAAGGAAGACTATTAATAAGACGCAAATGAGGGAAAAATTCACCAAATGTGAGTCTATGAAGCATGAACTCTGGCCGCAAGTTTCCTGAAGAGTCTTCCTCAATGGTGAAATGCACTCGCCAAACGCCAAATTTCACTCTATTTACCAATCTAGGGCACACACTAGTTGGATGAATGCGCGGTCTTCCTTAGTGCCCAACAACAAGAGGAAAATGGAATCCACGCGTAGGACCTTCCGTCTTAACTTCACCACCCTCTTGTTATGAGGGAGACGCCTTACTACTTGCTCCTGCAACTCAATTGGTAATAGAGCTAGATCTCTAAGGATTGAACTTTCACTGCACACACATTCCCAGTTAGAACAAATGATCGTTTTTTTGTTTCTTGTAACAACTTGGACAAAGAAAAAACAAACATACACACTATTTTGCCGGGCTGCACTTCATTTCAAAATAAAATGAACACATGTACATCAAAAGAAGTGTGGTAGTTGATGAGAGGTAGAATGACAGGGTTTGGTGATGCAAGAATTTCTCCTGCTCTTTGGGCACAAAACATGAACACCATTCGTTGTTGAAAATGGATCTTTCTACTAATTACAACGTTTATTCTAATGTGTGGAGTAAAATGAAAGGGAAAAACCTCTATTCCTGGGCCATTATCCATGGCCTATGCATGTCCTAATGCTTAAAACAAAACAAAAATATAGACGTCCAAACTAAGGTCGTACCTAATGAGAGGCAAAATGAAAGGATTTACTGAAGCGTTTATCTCGGCCAACCTAAGAGGACCTACAATTCTACGAATGACACGTTGAAATTGCAACTTAGTACTAACAATTATGTGTACCTTTTGCCTTGCAATGGGAATGAAGGGATCATACAAATTCTCGTGATTCATGCAAGCTACTTGATTATGCTAAAGGTTGAGCCTTCACAAAACATACACAAGCCTGTCCTCCGTGGGGGCACCAATTTGAGGCGGTCCGGGGCGGGCAACAAGAAGAGTGGCCTCTAGACACCCTTCAAGGCTCCCGTGCTGCTCAATGGGGCTGGGGCACAACACAACACAAACCAAAACAACAAACCCACAGCCAAATCCCAACTACACAAGGGGCACCACCTAGTTTAAGAGCGAACTAGGACGCAAAAGAGGAGAATCGTTAGAGCAACCCACAAACAAGCAAGGAATTTACACTAACCCTAACACCAATGGAATACTCTCACACCCTAAAACACGCGAGAGAGAGAGAGAGAGAGAGAAGAGAGAGAGAGAGAGAGAGAGAGAGAGAGAAGAGAGAGAGAGAGAGTGCTCGGGCTGCTTTGAAACGTATCGGCAATGATCAAGCAAACACAACTATATATTTAAGAAAGAGAGAGAAAGGGGGAGGGGTGCTTGTTGCATTAATACCTTCTTACAAATCTGTCATGACAAATCAAAGTGAAATTAGTATTTGTTCAACATAGCTTGCGTAAATTTCACCACAACACATCACAAGAAAAGCCACCCCAATCACTGTCTTAAAGCCAGGGGAGTCCTCTCCACCCTGTCGCCCTCTTACAGTATGTGGGATTTATGGCTAGGATGATGACAACACCAGAGAACAAGCTATCAAGAACTTAACAAAAAACACCAAGACACTTACGCATCATTGTTGTCCATTACTTCACGTTGGAAGGGAGACAAAATATCCAAGCTTAGTCCAAATCCTCCCTCCTTGATTCAGCAAATGTTGGGCTTACACTAGTAGGAGAAATGATAGATTTCCTACTCTCAATTGAATGATCACTCTCTCTCTTACAATGGCATAGAGTTCCCTTGCTAATCCCCTATTACAACACATGCACATGCATAAGACAATGAGCTTCCACTCAAGAGCTCCTTCTAGAGAGGTTGAGCTTGGCTTCTCAAGCTATAGCATAGTGCTCTTGCTTATGGCTCTCCCTTTTGTGCTAGCTACACCCTCCTTTTATAGCAATTTTGAAGGCTAAGTTTACTCCTCTAACCATGGTTGGGTTAGATTTTCAGCAATTTATCTAATTTCTTTTGCTTGGAATTATCAAGAAGTTGGTGGGGAAAGAGAGAGGAGAGAAATGGAGGTGATAGGACTTTTCATAGTGGGTTAGTGTTAGTAGAGTTAGTATTAATTTACAAATGGAATTGGATATTTACAATGGGAGTATCCATGTAGGATACAAATAAGGAAGAAAACTCTTAAGAGGTAAGAAAAGGTGATTTCTTACAAGGTTGATGCTCCAAGTGTCTTGAGTAGAGCCGATTTTGACGCTTGTTGACGGTCCACTAGCTTTGACGGTACATTTTTTCTCCATTCTTGACCTTCCTTGAGAGACAAGGTAATTGAAGCTGAGTAATCAACCACCATGATGCTGTCTTTTAAGAGAAGAGGCTGAATTTTGTGGTTTTTTTGATAGATATGGGTAATTCGGAGGAGGAAAAATGAGACTAGGTGGTCAATTTTGGAATGGAATTGGGTGTGGGAGGTGTGAGTTACCATGGTTTCTCTTATTCTTCAAGGTTGAAGAGAAGGTGAGTAGGGTGCAGAGAGGTGGGGATGATGAGTGGAGAAGTGTGTGTGAAAGAGGAAAATGATAAAGTGGAAGAGAGAGTGTGGCTGCATAGCATGGGAAAACTGAGGTCCACTAAAAAAATCATAGCTCACAGCTCGTAGCTCAAAAAAATATGAAAAAATTTGAGGCAAAAGTTCAGCCCACAAGCTACAGCTTTTGTTTGTATCACCTTTTCAAATTCGGAGAGCAAGTGAGCTTTAAAAATTCAGCAAAACCGACCGTTTTTTTTCCACTGCACAAGGTCTTTGTGGGTCCTTCTTTGGATGATTCTTTTGAATACCTCCAAGAGTGAGCCTTCCATAGTGCATGTATGCATGCCACCTACCCTTGACCTTATTTGGTAGGTCTATAATTGAAGATATTGTTGAGATTAGGATATAAGTGAATAGTACAACTAAGAAAATCAAATATTGAGGGGTCTAAAAAATATGTACATGTCAAATATAAATAATATAGGTGGAAAAATATAAAGGGGTCAAAATAAATCTCTCTCATTATAAGTCTACCATAAAAAGATGAATATTTTTGGTGGTCTAATTTATGAGAGTAATAGAGAATATATGTAGGAAGGAAAAAATCACAATAGTGAGAAAAATATACACATAAATAGAACTAGTTTTTTTGGATTTTTGTTGGGATGGAGTTACACAAAATATAAGAGAAGCTTACATGAAAATATTTCTATATGGAATAAAGAGTATGAAAAATGGTAAGAAAAAATTGTGGTAATGGTGAGGCAATGTACAGAGCATAAATAACACACACCTAGGTAGAAATATTTAAATAAATACCAAAATAATTATGAATTTTTTTTTTATTTAGGCCCTATATACAAAGAAATATTTACATATGCATGGGCCATAATATACTTATATTTTTTATTTTTATTTTTATTTTTTATTTTTTTGGCTCAACTAGCCCAATGACTAGCTAATTGAGGGTTTTTGAAGAAGATATGGGAAAAGTCCCGTGACTCACGCACGCCTATGTACAGTGAAATGGTAGGGATAGCCACAGTGTTTGGGTGATTTTGGTAGGGTGAGGTAACTCATTGTGGCAATTACAAAGAGCCGAAAAACGGCTATCAGTACTTACCATTTTCGTCCATTGCCTCCTCATTCTGGGTGCAAGGTGGAGTAATTGGGGCCAAGTTATCTTCGGGCCCTGCATTAACACATCCTGAACTAAGTCATAGGGTTTTGCATACTCACCTAGTGAGAAGTCCACGATGTCTATCTTCCAACGTGGTTTAGCTGCTTGCTTGCTAGACTCGGCCTTCCCTTTCATCTCCTCTTCTCTTTGAAATGCCTCCTCGTGCCTCGCACGTTTCACTCCCATAGCATCCACTTCTTCTACCTTCACCTCTCCTTTGTGCTTCTCTCGAGATGTTTCTTCTACCTTCGCCTTCCCTTTAGCCTCTAAGCTAATAACACTCACCGCTTGGTTCACAGCAGGTGGTGGGGGTAGTGGCGAGATGAGAGGTTGCGGTGGTGGTTGTTGTTGTACACGTGGTCGAAGGATTTGGACCGGTGGGATTGGTCCTGGCTTCCTAGGTGGTGGTGGTCTTGCTCTTCGCAGAGAGATCTGATTCTGTCTCCCCCCTCTATTGAAATTATGCTTCCTAGGGTGTGGGCAGTAGTACATTCCATGGCCATCTTCCCCGCATTTGTAACAGTGGTACTCTGGGTTCTGCCTTCGTTGTCCCCTTCCTTGTTTTGGGTTTCTACCAGATGCATGCCCTTGCTGCACCAGATGCACAGATAAACTCTCTAGTTGGGTGGTGATGCGACTCAGTAGATCCTGTTGTTCTTCTGATGCCTCCTGCGATTGGACTCTATGATTGGCTGTTGTAGCCACTGGGGTTGGTCGGGCCGAGCTTCTTTCCTCTGACTCGTTTACTCTTGCTTGCATGTGTAGCTTCTTGTCTTTAAGGCGGGCTACTTTGACTGCCAACTCATATGTTGCAGGAAACCTTCCCTTTACCTTCTCTCTAAGCGGCGACCATAGACCAGCAATGAAATGGTCCTTCTATAGGAAATTAGGCGCTCCTTCGCCTTCCTTCAGTGAGGCAACCCATCTCTCCCATAAGTCCACAAACTTTGACTCGTAGGTGGCATACTCCAGTAGGCCTCCCTGCTTTAATTCTGTCAGTAGCTGCCATAGCTTCTCCAAGGTTGTGCCTCCACCAAACCTCTTTACAAAAGCAGCCCTTAACACATCCCATGCATTCTTGGTAGCCTGGGGCAATGCATTATACCAGGACTTGGCCTCTACTTTCATCAGTAGAGGAAAAATTATAAGTCGTGAAACGTCGTCATCTTTGTTGGAGACGACACAAGCAATGTCGAACTCATCCAAAAAGTTGGTGGTGAGATCCTCTCCCTTCTTTCCACTGAACGTGGGGAAAGAAACACTTGCCATGGTGGTGACTCAGGAAATTACAAACCTTTTTTTTCCTTTTTTTTTTCTTTTACATCAACAGTAGCGGCTCATAGCGGCTTTTTACAGGGGTGGATGGATAGGTTAAAACAAGATAAAAATAGAGACATTAAAGGAATGATGGTAATCTAATATGGGAAGAATGATAGGGTTCGGGGAACTGAGGATTTCTCCTAGTACCACCGCATCGAATAGGTATACGATCTTCTGTTGGTAGAAGACTTTCCTATCTACATAGATATTCACATGCATATGTTGCAGGAATCTGAACGGGAATGCCGTCGGCCCGTTTTCCATTATGCACAGAGGGTGGAATACTTACTTAAACTCCTACCGTGCCAGTGTTGATGAGTCGGCACATCCACAAGAGGTCGTCACCTTTCATGGGCTTTACCTTTCCTTCGTTGCTCAACACGTACGGGGTGATGGCGATGCGTCTGACCACTCCTAGCCTCTTGGCTAACAACAATTTCAGGTAATTTCCGTAATCGGTGTGTTACATGAATTCTACTCCATTTAGTTGCAACTCATCCCCAGCCCACTGGGTTTCTCCCGTGGTAGAGAGCTTCTCCAGGATAAGTTGTACAGGGAGAGGAGGAAGGTCCTCCACTCGCTTCCCAAAACAATGAGAGTAGTAGCCGAACCACTCTTCTCTAGGACATGGGAATCTTCTTACCACTTCTTCTTCCGGATTGTCGAAGTGGATTGGTAGCACTCGCATGCGTCGTGCAAATCGATAGGCGACCTTCCGCCGTTTAGCTTCGGATGACTTCTTCCTTGACAAAGTGGGTACAACCCGGCTTTCTGAGCTTGAATCACTTGCTTGGCCAGATGCTTCTCCCTTCGGGGTCATGTGTTTCCAGACTAGCTTACCTTCTCCTTGCCTTTGGCTCGAGCAGCCCCTTTCAGCCACTTTGGAGTTATATCTTTGACTGCAGTTTCTTTAGGGAAAAGAGGTCTCACTGTTTGCTTTTCTTCCTTGATGTGAATGATTTCTTCGCGATGAATGTCGATGTAGATGACTTCAGCCCTTTCGCTGCCTTCGTTGCTGGCACTCATTGACAGTGTGCCTTGGCTCAATAGTGATGGAACTTCACCAACCTCCCACTTGATGCTTTCGATTTATAGTTAGAATGAGCGACACGAGATGGAGAATTTACCTCTTGAATGCTGACGACACTACAGCCTGGTAGTAGCACCTCAATAAAGGCAGCTAGTGCCTCCTTCGTCTCCTCTTCTTCCGTCCTCCAGTTAGAAAATTCCTTCAGCCATTCTTCCATGATTGATAGTGGGCGTCACTTTTAGCATTGTAAACTGAAGGGTCTTAGAAAAGCCCTCCTCCGTGGGGGCACCAAATGACGGACGCAAAGCGGACCCCGAACCCCGACGGCCTCTAAAACGACGGGGGCTGAATGGCGCGCCTCAAGACTGCCACGGTAAACTGAACAGGGGGCACCACCTAGCTTTGGGCGGCTAGGACACAAACCACAATGATATGAACACCGCAAACTTACACACCGAGAGAGAGAGAGAGAGAGAGAGAGAGAGAGAGAGAGAGAAAGAGAGAGAGAGAGAGAGAGAGAGAGAGAGAGAGAGAGAGAGAGAGAGAGAAATTTGCAAATGATGAAAACCCTTGGGGGTTTGAGGGTGAATTATTTCTGCAATATTTACAAAATGGCACGCCATGGTGGTAGAGAGGTAGAGAGAGGAGGTGGTGCAACCTACTTGGTGCGTTCTCTAAAACGACTGGATGATTGTGAATACTTACTACCAAGGGCGTGCATACGTGTGTGCATCGACCATGGGAGTCAAGAGATGGATGTGGTTCCCTGCGCATGGTGCAATTCCCAAGGCAAACCCAACACACAAGCCCCCCTTCCCATGATGGTGATAGTGTCAATCCTTCCCACTACACTCTACCAAATGCTTGGCTCCTCATGAATTGCCCCCCCCCCCCCCCCCCCGATACTGATCTCTCAGTGCCAATTTATAGGTGTTGGCTGCTTGGATTATGGTAATCCCAGTGTGGTTAGGGTAAGCTTAATCGGGGAGACAAAGCAAGTGGTGGGCCCGGTGTGGTTGACCCTTACTTTGTTTTGGGAGGTTATTAAAAGATGGGAATCTCTAAGTGGGCCTTTGTGACCATCACCTAGAGAGAGGATATTTACAAAAAAGTGGAAATTTACAATGGCTTGTGTGAAAACTGAAGATAATGATGAAAATAACTTATAAATTACTGGGATGGCGTCGTGGTTGCGTGTTGCCGGCGAATGGTGTGCTGCCGGTGCATCGATGTCGAGCGTACTTCTTTTCGGAGTCGGCCGGGGCATGCCTTCGATGCATTTTCTTTTTTTTGTTGTTGGCGACGCGTGCTTTGGATCCTTCTTCTTTATTCGTCAATGTTGTAGTCGTTTTTCCTTTGTATTTGTGATGCGATGCATATATGCGCGCGCACGTGTGTGTGTATGTATTCGTGCATGAGGGCAGGTGTGTGTGTATGTATATGTATGTATGTGCGCGAAAACGTGTGTGGGAAGGGGCTTTATATATGTACAATTTTATTTTATTTTTCGTTGATGGCGGACAGCCGGCTGCCTGCCTTCTACTGCGCGAGGCGGATGGGGGGGGGAAATGGGGTAGAGAGAGAGCTTGAGTGTGTGTGCAGTGTGTGTGTGTATTGTGTGTGTGTGTATGGTCTGTTGCAGTGCGTGAGTGCCCGGGTGGGAGAGAGAGGGTGACCCTGTTGTCGGCTCGTCGTGCACAGTGCCAAGGGGGGGGGGAGTGGTGTGTGGTGTGTGTGTGTGTGTGTGTGAGAGAGTGAGTGAGTGTGTGTGAGAGAGAGAGAGAGAGAGAGAGAGAGAGAGAGAGGAGAGAGAGAGAGAGAGAGAGAGAGAGAGAGAGAGAGAGAGAGAGAGAGAGAGAGAGATTTTCTGCGCGGCCTGAGCGCCTGAGATGGAGAGAGAGAGAGAGAGATAATGGTCCTGTTGTGCTGAGAGAGAGAGATTGTGAGGGAGAGGGAGGGATAGGGTATGTGGGTAGAGAGGGGTGTGTAAGGGAGGGAGTGTGTGTGGATAAGGGAGAGAGAGGGAGACTTTTCGGCGCCTTCACAGGCTCATGGGAGAGTGTGAGAGTGTGAGGGAATAGAGGGAGGAGGGCCATGCCTTGTGGGCCGCCGGACAAGAGAGTGAAGGGGGGGGGGGGGGGGGTAGGGGAGATGTGTGGGTGAGAGAGAGGGGGGGGGTTCTACTGTCTTGCATGGGAGCTTGAGGACGAGAGGAGGGAAGCAAGTCAATGGGTGGGAGTGAGGGAATATATCAGCGGGCCAAGGGGGAGGGAATGAGCCGAGGGGAGGGTGAGGCGAGCGGGTGGGGAAGAGGGGGGGAGGGGTCGGGGAAAGAATATTAGCGGGCCAAGGGGGGGGTAATGAGAGTTGGGGGGGGAAGTGGGGGGGGGGGGGGGGGGGGAATGTAAAGGGTGAGTATAAGATAGAATACGGAGAGGGGGGGGGGGGGGGGGGTTCCATGTGGCTCACACAGAGGGAGCACGAAAGAGGAGTCGGGGGGGTGAGTGCTCAAAGCTTTCGCCTGGCCGGGGGGGGGAATGAGAGTGGGGGTAAATCGGGAGAGAGGGAGAGAGGATATTAGGGAGGGGTATGTAGGGGAAATGAGGGAGAGAGAGAGAGAGAGAGAGAGAGAGAGAGAAGAGAGAGAGAGAGAAGAGAGAGAGGAGAGAGAGAGAGAGAGAGTGAGAGAGTGTTATTTTATCCAATGCCCGTCGGGGGGGGGGGGGAATAAGTTTTTTTTCCTTTTTTTTTTTCTTTGATTTTCGAAAGTGGGCTATCACCGGCTAAAGACTATTCTCTTCAAGGGGAATTTCTTTATCTTGGTCAAAGACTTTATATACCTAAGGATCCAGCACTAAAGTTACCCCTTGAGATGAGGGCATCTCAATTCTTTCATGTTGTGGCACTATGTAAGGTCTCTACCTGCCCTAGAACAGGTTTACCTATGTAAAATTTAGGACTAAATATCAGTTTGACAAAAGATGCTATTTTTAGTAGGTTTCAGTGATCAGATGTCATTTTTATGTTGTGATCCTTGTAAAACTTTTAATTCTGTCAAATTCATTTTGTGAAAATTTTCCAAAAATAGAAATATTTTTGACCCTCGGCATGGTCTAAGGTCGACTAGCTCTTCAAACCGTGCACCGACCCAGATTTCCTTAAAAATAGGGTCCGGACATTGGAAGCTGCTATTTATGGCAGGTAGTCGTATCTGCTATCTCCAGGTCTATCTTGAGTTAGCAAGTTCCAGAATTAAATTTGGGTTTAAGTATAATAAGGTTAGCCTAAGGTTAGCATTTGGCACGTATTAGGATGTGCATGCATGGGTATGCATGGTCATGAGTATTCATGGGCATGTAACCCCATCATGTATGGCCATGGGTCATGTGTATAGGTAGCCTTGTGTTGGGTCAAGTATGGGAATGTGGCATGGAGGCTAAGTATGGACTAGAGAGGTGTATCACTTAATTTAGGTAAAAGGGGACACCTCAAGTGGTTAGTGAGAGGGTTGTGACACCCCTACTTCTCCTTTTGGCAAGAGGGGGCAAGCAAGGGAGGTATGGGCATGCCTTGGCCATCAAGCAACCCCCAGAAGCTTGTATAAGGAGCATTCCCACCCAGTTTTACACACAATTTCCAAGTCAGTGCAAGGGAGTGTTGCTGCCATATCATTCTTTTGTGAAGCCTTTCTACATCACATAACACACAGAGGAGGTCTTAATTGAGGGTAATTTAATTATATGTATGTTAATCCTATTGCTCCATAGTCTCTTTTCTCTAGAGGATTCCTATGTCAAGCTTACTTATGCTAGCTCGCTACATCGTTCAATAATCTATTCTCTATTATATGTGGGCTATTGTCAATGGTTTCCATCCATTGATTGTATTTCCATTTTCAGGTTAAGGAGCACCTTGCTCTTAAAGATAGTTAATTTTCCTTTAATTAAGCATGAGTTTATGGATATAGTCATCATTGGTAGTTATGCATGTTGTGCATAAAGCTCTTCACCTATGATTCTCTAAGATATGGTGAGATTTTTGTGCATCCAAATTGAGGATTAATCAAGGAATTAAACCCTTGATTTTCCCATGAAATTAGGACATAATTATGAGACTTCTTGCATACAAAAAAAAGATGTACAAGTAGGGTATTGTGTTGCTTTAGCAAATTGTGTATGAATCATCTATTATATTGGGTATTTTCATGGTTATAGTCTACCATTGTATGTTATAATGATTCATTTAATTAGTACAGTAATCTTGATCTCATGTTGCATACGAAGGAAGTTTATGATAATCTTAGGATGAGGTATGAGTTATTAAGACATAATCATCTTGTGGCATTCTTGAGTTAGCTTGCATACTTGCAGTATGAAGGCTTGGCATTTAATCTAACATTATGTGTAAGAATAAGCTTATTCCTTGTCAAGTTTTCTCATTTTTTGTTGTGGGAATTACGCATAGTCTCTTGTTTCTCCGAAAGAACTAATCTTAGTAGTGAGATATGGCCCCCAAGGGAACCCAATTTGGTGGTGCTAACGACCGCGAGGTGGGAACTAGCAACATGGTGAACAACGGTAAAGCACCGATGAGAGAAGAAAATCCGGCCATCTCACGAGGCATCGAGGAGAAAGCTCATGAGGTTGGATGAATTTAATTTTTGTATTTACATAAACATTGCATTATGATAACTTAAGAATGTTTAAATTCCCAAACTATGTTGGAAATCCAACTGAGACAACGGCATTGGTATCTTTTAAAGATTTTATTTAAATTTAAGTTGAAGTAAATAGGAAAGAAATGCTTTATGGAAAGACTGCTTGGAAGTAGGAAAGAATGGTTGGTAGGAAAAACAATCTCAAGCAAGTTTCATTCATTATTCCAATGTTGATTTAGTCTGAACCCCCTACTGATCAGAGGGCGGTAGCTCGCGAAGTTATCGCAGGAGCTAAATCCACGACTTGCGGTGGATATGTCCATGGCTTGCTTTCTATGCGGTGGATACATGATTTTTACCCGGAGAGTTACTCCATGAATTGGGCAGAATCATGGACTGGTTGTATGGACATGCAGTTGACAACGGGTGGAGTTAACCCTCGTTGGAGGTCCTCACGACTCCATGACATTGGAATTTTTAATGAAATATTGTTTGTTGAGTATTTTTCCTAGGAAAGATATGTTTTGGTGCCGATTTGACAATGTTTGAAGGACTGTCTTAACGAACTTGTGTCGAGGATATATAAAAAGAACCCTAAGTGTTGAACAACAATGTGTTAGTAATTAGGCCACACAAGACTCTGTGTGAGTGCGGGGTGGAAATTGGGGGCTTGGCTCAGGTTTCCAAAGCCTATGAGATGGGTGGTCCTGATTAGTCAAGAACTCTCTTCCCTGCACAATAGAGCACGTCATTAGATAGCTCATTACGCCAGAGTGGAAGGAACTCGGTGTACGTGCCTCTGAAAATTATGGGAAAAAAGGCACTGAGGTTACTTCTGCTCCTGGAAGATGAGAATAGGACCGATAGTACGAAATTACGCTTCCCCTGTGGGACGGAGCTAGACTCCTTTTCCCTAGTGGCTTGGACTCAATTCACTAAGTGATGAGAGACCATCCACTGGTCTTCTTTTTCTTCTTAGCCAATTTTTTTGTTTGTTTCCGCATAGGATCTAGCGACCATCAGGTGTCCTCCAGCTCTGTCTAGGTGAGACGGGGAGGGGACCTCACACTCTCAATCATTCAAGAAGCTCAGATTTTAGTGGTATGTAGGGGTTTTTTGTTTAAAGCAAGCATTAAAAATGTACAATCAAATTTTAGTGCGCAGTTTTAACCAAGCATGAAAAAATTATCAACGCAGCTCTTTAAAATGAAGACCTATGCATGCCCAAAAGAATTATCCTTTTTGTGCAATGAAAAATAGTGAAAATCAAAGGCCATGCACAAGCTGAATAAATATGTCCAATGGAGTTTGTTGACGCATAGAGATGATCACACAATCATGGTATACACTCGATGTCCGCATTCTAGCTCTTAAACTAGCAAATATGGAATACATACTTGATAAAGTGATTCTTCATCTCTCTCGAGATTGCTCAAGCAAGGCCATTCACTGTACCCCTTCAAAATAGAGCTCAACCATTAGTGATAAAATTGTTTTGCATAGACACCAAGCATCAAGAAGTCATGCTCCCGCTCCCAATGTGATATCTTATGGCTATACGAAAATGGCGTCAATGCTCAAATTTAAGTGCTATGAAAATTTCTCATTTAAAGCAAGCACTTAAATTAGAATGCTGAATCCTAACACCACCTTTTGAATTGCATTCCATGAAAAAATTCAATGCAATATATGCTCAAAAATATGGATGCTCTCATAGCTCATTAACATATAACAAGAATTTAAGAGCCCATATGGAATACAATTTTTTAGGTGGTAGTCGATAGAAGAGAACCCTCACCCCAAATGTATAGAAACCCTTTTGAGCCAAATAGACAAACCTTCCAATGGACTTAAGTCTTTTTAGGTGATGGTGGGTGGGAAGCTCTTCTTCTTTTTTCTTTGTTTTCTTTTTTCCTTCTTTTTGAAAAACATATTCTTTTTATTTCTCTAGTCACAGCGAAAGAAAGTGAAACGCGCGGGACCCTGTGAGGAATGTGTGTGTGTGTGTGTGTTGTAGGACAAGGGGTCGCAAGTGTGGGTCGTGAAGGCCGGAGATGTCGATGATGGGCAATTAGGGATGGGGCTGAGCAGGTCGAATGTAGTAGGTCGAATGCAGGCCAATGTCAAGCAGCCTACAACTGAGAGGATAGGAGGATGGTGAGCAGGATCAGATCAGTCGCTAGACAGGGTGGGCCAATGTGTGCGGGGCTAGATCTGTGGGGGACTGAAGCAATGTGTGTTGAGTGTGTAGGTGGGAACAAGTTCAGAGAGTTGGTGTGCCACAACATCCTGGAGTAGGAAGTTCATGGCGGCCAGTAAAACCGACAGAGAACGAGGGTGAGGAGCTACCGTAGAGATAATGCCAGTAGCCTTGCAACAGTTCCGTAACTCTTGCTACCATGCTGACGAAACAATGTGTGTGTGTGTGTGTGGTGTCAAAGCTTGGCCGCTGTAGTCATCAAGCCAGCAGGGTGGGCGATCACAATGCTTTTTACAGGCTTGGCGAACAAGACAGAATTAGGTAGGGCCCCGATTTTGACAAGGAACGCATTTTGTGTGTGTGTGTGTGTGTGTGTGTGTGTGTGTGTGTGTGTGTGTGTGTGTGTGTGCCTTGTTGCGAGCAAAGGCAAGACCAAGGTGTGGGTAGCGCCAAAACGGCAACAAGAGCCGCCGAGGGTTTTTTGAGCTTGTGTGGTTGAGGCACGCTGCACGAACCAGTGGTTGTATTGCTACAAGCCAAGCGGGCAAGTGACGTGCAGTGGGTGTGTGAGTAGAGGCAAAGCCCAAGTGAGGAAGCAAAATAAGGCTTGTGTGTGTGGGTCGTTTGTATGCAACCAAAAAAGGTGTTCATCAATTTTTAGTTTTATTTTCATTTCGATAAGAGGTTGTTCCCATGACAAGATGACCATGGTGCATGAGAATGAGCAAAACTTTTTGGCTAATCACTGAGACTGACATTAATGCACATATCATATTCAAAATGAAAAGAAAAGGACCTTTCTTTTGTAATCTCGAATCCAATTTTCTAAATTCCAATTAAAGCAAAAGAAAATATCTTTGTTCCTTTTGATGGTGTATGCACAACTATTTGAACATCCAAGCAAGGTGAATTCCATATGCATCGTGTAATGAACAAAACAAAGATATATTTCTCCAATTCTCATCAAAATTTTTAAAACTTTCATCCCTTGGTACACATTATTAATCCATGTGTGACTGTTTTGCTTTCAATTGGAAATCTCTTGACAATACACTTCGGATTGAAAAAAATTCGTGCACACCATTCATTCAAGTTCATCAATTGGGTATTGCACACACCAAATGAATACATGAATTTTTTCTTGACCAATCAATGCCTGAATCGTTGCAAAATAAATTGCTCATTTCCAATGGCCAAATCATTCAAACCTAATCAGGGTTTTCATTGCATCGCTACACACTTGATAATGGCACTTGTACAAATGCACAATGTAATGAAATTTTTGCCATATCCAATCGAATTGGCATACAATTCAATGGCAATACATAAAATCATTCTCAATTATACTCAATTGTGTCATTCCTCTCAAATGATTTGATGACACACACACAAATGTTTAGGTCTATTCAATCATTATGATTAGTGATCAACACCAGTCATTCATTCCAATTTGGATAGATAATTCCATTGCATAGGCACACACATTAGTGCAATCAACTATTGGCCAAAGTCATCATCATAATTAGTGAAAAATACCAATTATTCATTCAAGCACCGGATTGCATATGCCATTGAGTAGGCAGACACACCCAAATTTAGGCCAAAATTTTATGCAATTAATCCATCAATTACACGTTGAAATTCTCAAATTGAAAACTCAATCAAGCATAAGTGAATGAATACATGCTCAATTTCTAAAAAATTACACTATTTTTACCCAATCAAGCAATGCACACTCAAAAATTAAGCACAAATCAAATTTGACTCAATTGGCAATGCATTTAGGCTTACACCTATGATTGCACATACTTTTCATGAACATTTCACAATCAAAAACCATTTAGGTGTCCCAATTGACCATCAATCATTGAAAATCAAGTGGTCATGGATAGGCACACACACTCATCATTTTTTACCCAAGTTTTTGGCAATTAGGCTTATCCAATGTTTGAATTAGCCTCACATACTCATCATTTACATGATTGCACACTCATGTATCATCAATTTTTACCCAAGTTTTTGGCAATTAGGCTTATCCAATGTTTGAATTAGCCTCACATACTCATCATTTACATGATTGCACACTCATGTATCATCAATTCCATCACTTTGTATGCATGCGCACACTAAAAATTAGGTGCACACACACTTGAAATTTTTGACAGTTTTTTTTCCCTCTTTGGTGCATGCACACACACAATGATTTTTATGCACACACATGAATTCTTGATGAGAATTAAGCATTATTTGGATACACACAAAGTTCATTAATCACAATTTGACTATCAATTTCATTCCAAGTGTATCAAATTAGGTGCAAAGTGTAGATCAATTTGTGTTATACACCTAATTTTAGAAAATAATTAGCAACATTGAATCTCATTAATCAATCAAGAATTAATATAACAAGTGAGTGCACTTACATCGTAATTACACTCCAAGCTATTCCTTTGCTCCACTCGAAGTCGCATCATTGCACACACAAGTGTGTGCACCATCAAATCGGCTCCAAAATTGACCATTTGTAGGTCAAAAAATCACACACTCAAATCATCAAATTATGAATAAATTAGCACAATTAACTTGATAAGAGTGATGATTCCACCTCTTGCAAGGGGATTTCACATACTTTACACTTCGAATGTTAGTGGTTAGGTTAGCAAGATTAGTCAAAATTAGTAGAAATTAGCATGAAATTAGTACAATTAGCATGAAAAGAAGCGAATTTAGTAAGGGTTAGCATGAAATTAGTGAAATTGGGGGTTTAATTGGGGGTTTGGGGTATTTATAACTCAACATTAGCATCAATTTCTTGCACATCATCATCAAATCAAACCAGAAAATGAGTCACACACTCAAAAACCAACAAAATTAGTAGTGAAATTACTCTACTCTACACAGCCTAAACTCACTAGCTTAGGTTATCAATCCCCAGCAACGGTACCAAATGTAGGGAGGCATTGTAGCACAACCTATTCGCAACCCACAAAATTGTCAAATCATGGATCGGTCACCTGGCTAGGGCATGGAAGCAAGAGCCTAAGATGTATAGACATAGAGGATTCAAGGGATCCTTCTACTCATCATAGAGAGAAGCCATGGAAAGGGCTTCCTTCAATCAACAACACATTCCTACTTACTTATCACTTGCACGCAATCATGTGGTTGGAATTAACCTCTCACATCAATCACTCTCTATTCACAACTCTTAATCACACAACTACACAAGCATGTAATTAACATACCTACTCGGCATTAGTGTGTCCATTCCGGCACAACCCCTCAATGTGACTACGTATGCACACACACTAGCCGCACACCTTGTATAGAGAGATGAAGAGAAGGAAGGCATAGCCCTCACACACCATGGCCAATGGTGTGGATAGAATAGATTAACTCAAAAAAGAGATTAGGAGATCTACCATCACACTAATACAATCTCACTCCACATAATCAAACAAAGAAAGCTAATAAGGAAAAAAGTGTAATTGATTATTAGAAATCAAGAGCTACATGGGCGTGGAAAGCCCATGAGCCTCATGACCATCCACTCTAGAAAGAGGAGAACTCACCCAAGAATGACTTCTCATTAAGCATAGATCTCTTTTATAGCTTTGGGCCTCAAACCCTTCAACTATGGGATAAAGTTGAGCTCTCTAGCTTAAACTTATACAACTTTGGAACTCCTAAATGAGTCCAAATGGTCATGATCCACTCTAGAAAGAGGAGAACTCACCCAAGAAGACTTCTCAAAGGATAGCTGGGGTTTTTGGGATCAAAAAGTGAGCTTCTAGCTTATTATACAATTATACAACTTTGGAACTCCTAAATGAGTCCAAGGCTCTATACAATGAAAAGAAAATATTGTGCATTATAGCACATCCACAGCTTGGTGAATAATTGGTGTAGCCTTTGTTAGCCGCTGCTAACAATTAGCTCAGTTTCACCATGTGTTCAATTATGTTAGATTTAAGATTAGATTTTAGATTTAGTTTTTATATTAAATTATGCCTTCCGTATTACGGGAAAAAATTAGAGTTAGGCCAATGGTGATCCCTCTCTTCCTCTCTACGGATGCGATCTTAAGTTGGAAAGCTTTCAACAGCATGATACTCAGATTGGAGGCCAACATGTAATGTGCATAGTAATCCCTTGAAGAAGGATCTGCTGTGAAGAGATGTTAAGATGATGTGAATTGCTGCAGGCAAGGGGGTTTTGTCCACTACATGCATTGTCACGTAGACGTGGGTGTGTAAAATTCTCGTATCCATAATTATAGGCATTGACCAATAAAGACGAGATTACATCTTAGTGGTTCTGATCTCTGTGCACCTCTAGACCGAGGTGTGCGGGGATCGGACATGACTAGAGAATGTGAGGTAGTTTACAATGTGATCAAAGAGAGAGAAAGAGAGAGACAGAGAGAGAGAGAGAGAGAGAGAGAGAGAGAGAGAGAGAAATGATCAAAGAGAGAGAGAGAGAGAGAGAGAGAGAGGGAGAGATAAATGATGGAGGATGCCAATAGAAGATTAAATTTATATCCAGGTTATAAGTTTTTTACATTCATTATGAGTAGTGACGAGGATGTGAGGCCGTCCAACCGAAACACCTATCTCTCAACAAGGATCTTATGTCCTTGTAATCAATGCAAACATGTTGTGCGACGGACAAGACACGTTTCTTTGCATCACGTTCACAAATTTGGCAAGTTTGATCCATCTATTATAGATCGAGTAGTTGCCAATTATAACTCATCGGACTCTGACGTTGGCAACAGGCAACAACCTTGCAACCGAATAGACATATTCGCAGGCTCTTTGGTCAAGAAGCATACGTGAGGCCACAAGATATAGCCTCTGACAACTTGGAGGATGATCATATAGACCACATTTCCAACGAGGCTATGTATGAGCCCGAGATTGATGAAATGATCGAGACAATCATGGATCCAGAAAGGTTTATCTATGATGATATGAAAAGAAAAGCCAATATGCAATTGTATGATGGAGCACGTGTGTCTAGATTGAAAGCGCTCCTGGTTCTTCTCAACATGTAGACAAAGTTTGGATGGAATGACACTATCGTCACAGCGCTTTTCAGGTGATCTATTACAATGTGTTTACTACAATAAAAAATTCTAAATGTATAATGATATAATAGATTACTTACACAAGTGTACCGCATTCTTTTCGTTATGTAGATTGCTCAAAGAGCACATACTGCCAGTTGATAATGTGATGTCAGATTCCAGAAAGGAAGCAAGAAAGATCTTGTGAAACTTGGGGACGGATTACAATTCGATTTATGATTGTCATAATGACTACATTCTTTCCAGAGGGGAATACATAGACATGGACAAGTGTCCGAAATGTGATTCCGAGAGCGAGTAGATCTCCACGGACAAAAAGTTTCACAAAAGGTTTTGCGACACTTTCCTCTGCTTCCTTGCATCAAGCATTTCTTCGAATGTAAGTCCATGGCCGCCCTAGCATCATCGCACGAGGAGAATAGATCTTCGAATGGTGTGCTACGGATTCCTGCAGATTGTGCAGCCTGGAAACATATAGACGACACATGGCCAGATTTTGCCACGGAAGCTCAAAATTTGTGCATAGTCCTGGTTATGGATTGTGTAAATCCATTTGGTCAGAGGTCAACATCTTACAATGTATGGCCCGTTGTCTTCGTCAACTACAACATTCCCCCGTGGTTGACTACCAAGAAGGGGCACCTGTTTTTATGCTTGATTGTGTCGGGGCGGTATAAAGTGAAGAATATGAATGTTGTGTATCTTCGTCCACTCAAACATCAACACTATAAATATTGGTTTTTCTCAAGCTTATCTATTGTCATGTGTATACATGCAGGGCTTCAAACAAGAGAATACAGAGCCTGTGTCACATGTGGACCTAGACTTAATGCACGTTAGGCGCTCTCACTGAAGAAGCAATCTACGAAGGTCATCAAGCACATCTTCTAGAGAATCATGAGTTACGTGAAGGTTTTTGGGAAGAGAGCCACCGAGGATGTATGCACACTCTTCTAGGCACCGACGCTCTAGTGGTGGCAACGGTGGTTGTTGTGGGGATGTCGCAGCTGATGTCTCGACACCACCTCGTGTTCAACGAGGCTCCTTACCTTCCCCTTCTTTGCCCGTCCCACACCAGCCACGACCTCGCCATCTACGCTAGGTTTTGCGCGACTGTCGGTCGTTCTTGGCTACACACCACTAGCTACTCCTCTGGGAGTCACCCCAGTCGACACTTCTCGCTTCGGGACCCAGACTCCAGTGGAGACACCTGGCGTCCGTACCCCCATCGAGACGCCACTAGAGACACCACTCGAGACCCCTGCCGAGACACCTAGGTTCACGCATCCCAGGTGAGAGGACTTTCCGTACTCGCTCGACATCAGGCAGCATCATCTTGGATGGCGAAGGCAAGAAGGTGATCTTGCGCATACGCGGTCTTTGCTCTCAGGTGTTTCGACACTATTTACTAAACACCTGGAGTGAAGTGCCAAATGAATTAAAAGACAGAGTCATCAGCATGCTGCATGACGAGTTTCTCGTGTCAAGTCGGGATGAGCGCTTCAATGAAGACCTAATGAAGGTTCGAATGCACGAATACTGCAAGCACAAGCGTTCTGAAGTACAAAAAGCAATAAAACATGGGTGGAATAGACCAGGTTGGTTGGCCAAAGAAGATTGGAAGAATGCGATGTGAGCAACGTGCAAGAATCTTGACAAGTGGAAGCAACAAAAAGAGGCAGCCAAAGCGCGAGTAGAGGCAGGGAGCGATGGGTGGGCATCATTTGAGGTCGATTTTGTAAGTGTTTTTGCATTGTCCTTTAGGTTTGGTAGTTATGTCTATTTGTACTTTTAAATTCTAACATAATGTTTTCTTTGTATGTTTTGAATAGTGGTCGATGACAAGACGTGACCCCACACCGTATAAGCGTGAGTACGCGGACAGAAAGGGCTTAAACACCGTGATGGACATTCTCAGTTCTCGCGGCGGCATGGTTAGTATTTTACTTTACTCTTTTACATTTGTTGTATTTTAATGATAAGCTAAGAATAGATTGTTTTGTAATTATATGTTTATACTTACTGAAAGTCTTATTGTTTTTTTTTGCAGAATCCAACAGATACGCCGCTTGGACGTGATGAGACGTCTGATTAGACGACTTCAAACTAGCCGTAGCTAGATAGCACTAGTTTTCTTTTGTCATGGCATGTATAATGAGATGACGTGTATACGTCTTTTTGTAACTATTGAAAAACGATGTATTTTCTCAATAATGATAATTATTTTGTAACTATTACATTTTCAAAGCTTAACAATCAAGTGATTTTGCCTATGATGTGTATAATTTTGTCATTGATTTACTTTCGTCAATTCACTTTCGTCCAATTACTTTTGTCAGTTTTGTATCTTTATTCTGCAAACAATACTATATATGATGGAGTTAATTCGGGTCTTTCTTTCAAAGGTGAGTCTGTGCTTATCTTGGATTCATTTAGGTATACTTTATTCTAGAAACATTCAATATGGCTGATGGGTGGCACGGCATTCAATGCCCTACCACCCAAAATGTTTTACTCTCGGGCGTCGCTATAAGCGTCTATATATAAGGTTTGCAACGTCGCTATAAACATCGCTACAGAAGGACTTCAATCGTCGTTATAGGCGTCGCTATATACGTTGCTAAATAGCGACGCCTATAGTGACGTTCTCGTAGCGACGTTGTTAGCGACGGCGGTAGCGACGTTGTTAGCGATGGCGGTAGCGACGCCGGGGAGTTAGAAAACCCAATGTATTTCCGTCACTAAAAGCGTCACAAGTGCACATAACCTCTTATAGTGATGTAGCGAGGAATGTGTCTGCATGTAGCCAAAACTTCCAAAGCAACCATGATGGTGTCAGTTGGAGATTGAGAAGAAACAAGGTGAAAATTCACTATGACCTACATAAGGCGATTGAGACGAATTTCACGATAAGAGGCTTCTTTGTGTGAGAGAGAAATAGAAAGTGACACTAGTATATCAAAACATGTAGTATCACAATAAAATATTATGTTTTTGAAAAAAGGTGTAACAATGAACTATTTAAATTACAATATATTCCAAAAGCATAAAAAACAAGGTGAAGACCTCACGATGGCCTCAAGAAGGCAATCTTTTTTGCTGTAATAAATTGAATGATTATTAGAACACATATGACATGTTAATGGAGTGTGTTTGGGTCTCAACATAATATCATGTCATTTTCAATTTCAAAAATGTCGATCGAGGACAAGGGAAAAATGAGAAATTTTGTTCCAAAATAGAAAAAATACACAAAACTTGAAAAATAAATCTAATTTTTAAAAAAATTATC
This sequence comes from Adiantum capillus-veneris, assembly GCF_014529385.1. Classification (NCBI taxonomy): domain Eukaryota; kingdom Viridiplantae; phylum Streptophyta; class Polypodiopsida; order Polypodiales; family Pteridaceae; genus Adiantum; species Adiantum capillus-veneris. Next base: position 121,171,901 of record NC_140936.1, on the reverse strand, counting down.
CTGGCAAATTCAAGAAAAGGAATTTTGTATGTTTGAAAAATGATTTTTTTTTTTAACACTTTAATGGGAGAGAGAGAGAGAGAGAGAGAGAGAGAGAGAGAGAGATGCACAGATGATGCATACATACTCATTTTCATAATGAAAATGTTCAAAAGTCAAATGGGTATAGTAAGGCTTGAAATGGCTTAAATATCACCAATCAAAGATAATGTGATGGTGACCATTGAATGGTGAGAGGTGCAAAGAAGAATTGCACGTTTTCTCTACCACTCCCCTATGGCCTTCTTGACACGCTCAATAATCCTTCTTAAAGAGAGAGGTACACAAATGTCAACACCCTCTCATAAAGGCCTAAAAGAAAAGTTTATTATCATGAGTTTGTCATGTGGCACTAATTCGCAAGCTTTATCCAACAATCACGAGATGCACCCAAAATCCAACCCTTTACTAAGAACTACTTATGTAGTCTAAAAACGTTTGAACTCTCTCTTTCTCTCTCTCTTTCTCCAAAGTGGGACAAAATGTCGAGTACTCGGAGTATGGTCATATGCTATCCACTTTGTACAAAGTATACACCAATGAGCTATGGGTTAAGAAGTATACTTTGTACAAAGTATCCACTTTGTGCAAAGTATACACCAATGAGCTATCAGTTAAGAAGCTCTAAGTCTAAAAGTCAGCATTTATGTTTGTATTTGAGGATTTTTTACATTATACAAGAATGAACATGAAATTATACGATAAAGACATTTTTGGCTTTCTAAAAGAAATCTTAGAGTTAAGTTGGGTTAGGCATACTTCCAATGTTTTCGGCGATGATTGAGACTTACAGTAAATGTTATTTTAATTTTAAAATAATAAGTGGATCTTTTTATTTCACTTTTATCTCATATCTTGACTTTTCTTGCATTCTATTGTTCTAGAATGTTAAAGTTTTAGAATATTAAAGTGAAACTTCACTTGCATAATTCTAGTAAATCCTATGGAAAAAAAACACACATATATTAATGAGTTTTTTTAATTTCACATTTCATTTTAAAGCTTCACATGGGTTGACTTTTCTTACATTCTATAACTTAATTTAGTCAATATTGAAGAAAGTCTCTTTTAAAACGATCGTCGGTTGAGTTTTCTTCCCACAAAGAAACGAATCAGAAATACTATCATAAATTTATTTTTTTCACATATTTCACCAATTTTTCTTCCCTTTACCATGGTTTGCAATCAGCTAGTTTCCAATTTCAACTGGCTCAAGGCTAAGCTGAGGAAATCCCTGGTTCTACTTAAACTCAACCTAATGATTTTATCACGTTCTAATTGTTTTAGAAATCCAGTGTGATTCTTTCACTTGTTTTGTGAGCAACGAAAGGTTGAAGTCTTATAAATACCTTTTTTTGTCATGGTAAGAGCGAGCGGGCTGGTCGATAGGTGGGTTGTGCAAAGTTCAAACTACTAGTTTATTCAAAAATCCAGTAGATGGAAACATAGGAAGTTTGGTGTACCTAAACATAGGGACCTTATCACTTAGCTCTGCTGCTTTGCGCTCTTTCTTCACAAAAAAAACACCTACGGATGTAGACGAGAGAGAGAGAGAGAGAGAGAGAGAGAGAGAGAGAGAGAGAGAGAGAGATTAGATACTGCCCACGCAAGTACAAACCTGGAACTGATCCTCTTCAATTAGAGCTGAGAGAGAGAGCGAGAGACTGTGTGTGTGTGTGAGAGAGAGAGAGAGACACGGGATGGGTCAGCCTGATCGCACCGCCTGCATCCTAGCCATGGCAACAGCAACACCTGCGCACGTGGTGCAGCAATCCTCCTTCGCCGACTACTACTTCCGCGTGACCGGCAGCGATCACCTTACCGGCCTCAAGCAGAAGTTCCATAAGCTCTGTAAGTAGACACCATCCCATTAGCAAGCTTCCCAGGCACAAGACCTTCTCTACAGTTTTCATACAACAATATGCACAAGAAGTTCTATTTAGATTCCCTAGTCTCCTCTAGGAAAATGGACTCCTTTTTCATTGTTTTCCATGAGGCTTAACACCATGAGCCTTCCGCGCGGGAGGCATTGCATACCTCGCTCCCGACGGAAGCATCACATACCTAGTTAGGTGCAGTTGGAGGATTGGGGATGATACATTGCTCCCTATGTCACCGATTAGGTGTTCGGTGCTTCCCCTATTGAAGCTCATTTGCTTATTGCTTCTCATTTAGTGCTTAACATCTTCAGCTTCCCAAGATCCCTTGCCAAGCAAGGGCTGTTGGAGCTATATATGGCTCACTCTACTGAACTTGGTCTCACCTATATATTTGTATCTTGTCCTCAATATGAATCAGTCTTTGGGAGCGTATATGGTGTGTCTCTTGTCTCGTCTCTCTCTCTTTCTCTCTACATCTCAGCATGGTATCAGAGCGGTAACGATCACACGCAGATTCAATTCATGGTGACAATAGTATGTGTATGCGATTCGCATGTAAGATTCAAAATTGTTACAAATTTTATTTTTGAGCGTTAATTCTTGTTAACTGTGGTTGTTTTGTGTTAAGAAGAATATGATAAGTGTTTTATGTGGCGTTTATTTATAATCAATCTAATCGTTGATTACGTTTTCTTGTTAATGACACCCTGAACTTCATCTCAATTTTTCTTGCTGTTCTGCTCAAAATTTGGAGAAACGGGAAAAGCGCAATGGAGCGTAGCACAATGGCAATTCTCATCCAAAACTTGTTCGTCTCCTCGAGCTCTTCGATTTGAGTTCTAGGTTTGCATCAATCGGAGTTCGCAGCAGAAAGTTATGCTGTTTTTACTGCAATAAAGCTTGACGCAGCTTTCTTCGTCCTACTTCTTCGTGAAGCGTCTATTAAGTATGGAGCCTGATTTACCCTTGTAATTTTATGTGGTAAAAGCGCACATTTGTAAGGCCCCCATTATGAGGAGAAGCCATCATGCGTGAAGGAAAATCACTCACCGGAAACCAAAATTTTCACAGACAAGAACCAGGGGCAACCCTAAGCGAGGAAATGCGAAGGAGAAGCACAGGAGAATCATCAAGTGCTGCACTATCAGTGGAAACAAGAGGAAGGCCTAAGGAGAGGTTCAAAAACCAAAAGGATCGTGATCGCTCAAGGCGGAGCAAGTCACGCACAAAGTCAGTTCTTGAATGTTGGAACTGTGGCAAGAAAGGCCACGTCAAGAAGGATTGCTGGTCCAAGAAGAAGAAGGAGACAGAGTCTCAAGACAACAAGCCAACATCGGAGGCCAATGTGGCAGGTAAAGTAGAGCAAGATGCTCTAATTCTCTCATTAGACAATGTGTCTAATTCTTGGATAGTAGATTCCGGGGCTTCATTCCATGCGACACCACACAAGAAACATTTCCAAGACTACACTAAAGGTAATTTTGGGTATGTATACTTGGGAGATGATGAAGCTTGTGAGATTGTCGGCAAAGGTACAGTTTCTGTCAAAACTGCTAACGGAAATGAATGGAAGCTTAAAGATGTTAGGCATGTTCCTTCTCTTCGCAAAAATTTGATCTCTACAGGACAATTGGACGATGAAGGTCACAACATTGCATTCGGAAACAAACGGTGGAAGATCTCAAAGGGATCTTTGGTGGTTGCCAAGGGTGAAAAAGTCGGTACACTTTACTTGTGTGCTGTTAGCACGCAACCTTCAGCTTGTGTAGCAACTACAGAAGTTGACAGTGCGGTGTGGCACTACCGACTTGGGCATATGAGTGCCAAAGGAATGCAAATCCTTCAAACAAAGAAGCTTCTACCAGGTTTGAAAGAAGTGGACTTAGAGTTCTGTGAAGATTGTGTTTATGGTAAACAAAAGAGGGTAAAATTTCAAAAATCAGGAAATGAAAGAAAAAATAAAAAACTTGAGTTGGTTCATTCTGATGTTTGGGGTCCTGCAAGTACACCATCACTTGGTGGCTCATTGTACTATGTAACATTCATAGACGATGCGACTAGAAAAACATGGGTTTATGTCATGAAGAATAAATCCGATGTATTTTCCATATTTCAAAGGTGGAAAGCCTTTGTGGAGAATGAAACAGGTACCAAGGTTAAATGCCTCAGATCCGACAATGGAGGCGAATATTGCAACCAAGCTTTTGAAAGCTTTTGTGCTAGCAATGGCATTCGGAGGCAAAGGACAACCCCAAGACACCTCAACAAAATGGGATTTCGGAAAGGATGAACAGGACAATCATGGAACGAGCACGAAGCATGCGGCTACATGCAGGCCTACCGCTTGAGCTTTGGGCAGAAGCTGTAAGTACGTCTGTGTACTTAATCAATCGGTCACCCTCAACGGCATTGGATGGGGGAGTTCCAGAAGAGGCATGGACAGGTAAACCGGTGAATTATGCATTTCTCAAAGTGTTTGGGTGTGAGGCTTTCATGCACATAGATAGAAGCCTAAGATCAAAGTTAGATGCAAAGTCCAAAAAGTGTTTCTTCATTGGCTATGGAGAAGGAGACTTTGGGTATCGCCTATGGAATCCTGAAGATGGTAAAATCTTAAGGAGTAGGGATGTAATTTTTAACGAACAAAATATGTACAAAGATTACTTGGAAAGAAAACAAACAAAAGAAACAGGTGATGAGTACATGGAGCTTGAGGACGGTGAAGACTCAAGGACTGCAAACGGTGACAATGTGCAACAACGTCAACCAAATGAGGAGCCTCAACCTATTCCCCGAAGATCTACAAGAGCAAGTAGACCTCCAGAAAGGTTTGTTCCTTCCTTCAACCATCTCCTGATCTCAGATTCTGGAGAGCCGGAATCATATGAAGAAGCTATGCAACATGAATCCAAAGAAGAATGGACGAAGAGCATGCAAGTGGAGATGGACTCACTATATCACAACCAAACATGGGAGTTGGTTGAGTTTCCTAAAGGTAAGCGGGCACTTCAAAACAAATGGGTGTACAAGATAAAAGAAGAAGAAGGTGGGAAGAAAAGGTACAAGTCTAGGCTTGTGGTAAAAGGTTTTTCTCAAAAGAAAGGTATTGACTTCAATGAAATATTTTCTCCTGTTGTAAAAATGAACTCAATTAGGCTTGTCTTAAGCCTTGTGGCTACTCATGATCTAAATCTCGAGCAAATGGATGTAAATACGGCATTCCCTCACGGTGACTTAGAGGAGGAAATCTACATGCTTCAACCAAAGGGGTATGAAGTAAAAGGTAAGGAGAAAATGGTTTGCAGATTAAAGAAGAGCTTGTATGGTTTAAAGCAAGCATCAAGACAATGGTACTTGAAGTTGGATCGATGGATGTTGGATCATGGATTCACAAGATGCAACTCGGATCACTGCGTCTACACCAAGAATTTGGGAGATGGGAAATTCATCATCCTAATGTTGTATGTTGATGACATGTTGATTGCAAGTGCTAACATGCAGGACATCAAAGACCTAAAAGAGGAGCTGTCCAAATATTTTTCAATGAAAGATTTAGGTGTTGCAAAGAGGATACTTGGTATGAAAATATCAAGGGATAGGACGAAGAAAACAATAAAGCTATCTCAAGAAGATTACATCAAGAAGGTACTAGAAAGGTTTGCAATGCAAAATGCAAAACCAGTTTCTACACCTTTGGCTGGTCATTTTAAACTAACGAAGGATATGTGTCCAAAGACACAAGAGGAGATAGCCTATATGTCTAAAGTTCCATATGCTGCAGTGCTATGGTCTGGACAAGGCCAGACATTGCACATGCAGTGGGAGTTGTGAGTAGGTTCATGGACAACCCAGGTAAAGAGCATTGGCAAGGTGTGAAGTGGATACTTAGGTATCTAAAAGGGACAACAACAAATGCTTTGTATTTTGGAGGAATTGATATTTTTCTAGAAGGGTATGCTGATGCAGATATGGCAGGTGACAAAGATACTCGAAGGAGCACTACTGGCTATGTGTTCACGGTTGGAGGCACAGCAGTAAGCTGGGCTTCAAAGCTGCAGAAAGTGGTTTCACTTTCTACCACGGAAGCAGAGTATGTAGCAATGACGGAGGCAAGCAAAGAAATTCTGTGGCTTCACAGATTCTTAGAAGAGCTTGGATTCAAACAAGACAATTGTGTCTTGTACAGTGATAGCCAAAGCGCTATCCATCTTGCAAAGAACTCAGCCTTTCATTCAAGGACAAAGCACATTAAGGTAAGATATCACTTCATACGCACTCTTTTGGAAGAGGGACAACTAAAGCTAGGAAAGGTGCATACAAGTGAAAATCCTGCAGACATGTTTACAAAGGTGGTCAACAAGGAGAAGTTGAGCTTTTGCTCATCTTCAATCGGCATTCAAGGATAAGAAGCTAGAATGGAAAGCAGTCACAGGTTTGGTTTGGAGATCAGTCTCCAAGTGGGAGATTGTTAAGTATGGAGCCTGATTTACCCTTGTAATTTTATGTGGTAAAAGCGCACATTTGTAAGGCCCCCATTATGAGGAGAAGCCATCGTGCGTGAAGGAAAATCACTCACCGGAAACCAAAATTTTCACAGACAAGAATCAAGGGCAACTTTAAAGGCCTCGGGGGCGGAGGCCCCCGAGACTTTTTTTTTCGCCGGAATATTATGGCCGGCCGGCGGCCGGAAAGTGGTCGGAAAACAACCGGTCGGTTGGCCGGTGGCCGGTAGTCAATGGCCGGTGGTCGGAAGTCAATGGTCGGTGGTCGGAAGTCAATGGTCGGTGGCCGGTGGTCGGAAGTCAATGGCCGGTGGCCGGTGGCCGAATTCAATGGCCGGTGGCCGAATTCAAAAGCGGACTTGTCTTCTCAAGGGCGGCCACACATGGGCGGTTTGGAGGGTCCGATTTGGACTTATTCGCACAAGGGCGGCTACACATGGTTGTCTCTCATAAGAGAGGGCAGCCCTTTTGGCCTATAAAAGGAGGCCATTTCTACACACATTTCATAGTGTGAAGTTGATGCAACAAGGTGAGTGTGAGGTGGTGAGAGTGAAGCAAGGCGGGAGCTCCATTAAGGGTATAATCCCTTTGTAAATTACTTCTTGTTTTGAAGTACTAAAGCCATTGAGTGACTGCTTTCCCGTGGACGTAGCCCACATTGGGTGAACCACGTATATCGTGTGTACTCTCTCTCTCTCTCTCTCTCTACTCTATAATCTCGTGTATGTAAATCTGTCTCTCTCCATTAATTAATCTACTCAATTATCTATTTAGCTACGTCTTATTTCCTAACAGCGTCCGCGATCGTTTTTCTTATTTTGGCGTTAACTTTTTCGAGAAGATTTAGCTTTTTGCTATTCGTATTGTGGCCGTCAATCTTGCGTCTCACGCCACTCTATTTTGAGGACTCGTTTATTATTAACGTCTTCTTTACCCTGTCTTTTTTGGGTGACGTCTCTCACATCTTTGGACGTTCCTTGAGCATCCTTCTTACGTTTATCGTTGACAGAACGAAGTACTCATATCTCTCTCATTATCAATTGAGGCCTTCACCATATATGGTGTGCAGATTCTGCGATCTTATCTTATACGTCTTCTCGCAACAAGATATGGCTATGAATATTCTCGTCAACGGCTTTCCTTCTGGCCAACGTTTTGCTCCTCCTTTCCAAGGTCAAGGATTTCCAGGCTGCAAAGCAAAGATGTTGTTAATTCTTGAAGGCGATGAACTCTCCGATGTTGTTCTTGGAAATCGTGTTTGTCCGCCTCAGCCTGTTGATACGGATAATGATAACGTGCTTATCGCTGAAGGACCTATATTTGAAGATTGGAATGTTGCCTATACGGATTGGCAACGACGTGATAAAGCAGCTCGTCGGTATATTCTTTCTGCTCTTACTGATTCCCTTTTGCTTGATATGTATGAACTGCCTACTTCCCATGACGTATGGAAGTACCTCATTGCAAACTTTCAGAAGAAATCTGTTACAGAAATACTTTATTTGAGAGGGTTGCTTAACAAGTTACAATATGAAGTTGGTACTGCCATGACGGGACATATTGAGTCTTTCAAATCTATTATTAATCAACTTGCTGCTGCCGTGATCCTGTTCCACAGAAGCAACCGATTACACTTCTCCTTGATACGGTGAAGGACTCTTCTTATGATAACATTGTTACTATTCTCTCTAATAAAGATGGTCTTGATTTCGACCAAGCTTGCATGTCTTTAATTGAATACTCTCAACGTCAAGAACGCCGGAATGCTGGTCACGATACAGCTATGATTTCACAAGAGGAGACTGAGTCACAACAGATGGAACGTGCTTTTTATGCTCGAAGGCGTCCATTTCAACGAGGAAACCGCAGAGGTGGCCGTCGCGGTAATATTTTCTCTCGTCTCAAATTTCCTAATAAGCAATGTTCTTACTGCAACAGAAATGGCCATACTGAAGATGATTGTTGGGCACGTCAATATGATGAAGAACAAAATATTACCACAAAACAACCACGTTTATCTAGAGACTCTTCTTCTTCTTCTTGTGAATATTGTGGACGATCTGATCATCCCACTCATATGTGCTATAAGCGTCGATTCGACACAGATCGGAATAGAGCATATGCTACTGAACATCGAAACAACATTGTACCAGAAACAAGCTGCGTCCTATGTTCAGTTGCTCCAGACAGAATACTTCATGTACGTGATGGATCACTTTTTATTGTCGATTCTGGTGCTACAGGAAATATGACATATCAGTCTAAGTGGCTCCATAACTATCATCCACTGCCAGTTCAACGTGTTGTTTATCTTGCTGATGATACTACTTGTCAAGTAAAGGGTATTGGAGACTTATATCTTGGTACCTTATCTTCTTCCACTCGAATTTTGCGAGGAGTATTACATGTACCAGATCTTCAACGTAATCTTCTTTCAGTTGCTAGACTTGTTGATCTTGGTCTGTTTGTTGGATTTGATTATACCAAATGCCGAATTGAGAAAGATGGACAGACTATAGCCACTGCTCCTCGAAACGGTAATTTATTTGAACTCTCTCTCAACGATGCTGTAGCAAATATTGTCACTGCTCCAGGTGATCATGATTGCAAAGTATGGCATCACCGTTTTGTTCATGCTGATTTCTCAAAACTCCTTGATCTTCAACGTCGTGATCTTGTTCATGGCATGGATCTTAAAGCCCATCCCCATATGGGAATTTGTGAATTTTGTGCTCTTGGGAAACACAATCGTAAACCCTTTCCTCTTTCAAATACAACTCATTCTCATGACATCTTGGATCTTGTTCATACTGATATATGTGGACCTCTACCTTCTTCGAGATCACAATATCGCTACTTCATTACTTTCATTGATGATTTCTCAAGGTATACGACTGTATTTCTACTTAGACAAAAATCTGAAGCGTTATCTGTTTTCAAACAATTCCACAAGGCTGCGGAACTTCAAACTGGTCGTCGCCTTAAGAAGCTTCGTAGTGACAATGGAGGCGAATATGTTTCTCGAGAGTTTGTCAGTTACTGTGCTGACACAGGAATTCATCATGAACACACTATTCCATGTTCGCCTCAACAGAATGGTGTTGATGAACGAAAGAATCGCACTATTCTCAATGCTGTAAGATGTATGCTGATTCATTCTGGCTTATCTCGTGTTTTCTGGGCTGAAGCTACTTTGACAGAAACATTTATTCAGAATCATCTTCCTACTACTGCACCCTCTGGTAAGATACCCATCACAGCATGGACAGGTGACATTCCTTCTGTATCTCATTTTCGAACCTTTGGATGTATTGCTTATATTCATGTTCCCAAAGAAACACGAACAAAGCTTGATGCTCCTGGTCTTAAAGTTATTTTTATTGGATATTCTGACACTTCCAAAGGCTACAAATTCTACGACCCTTCCTCCAAGAAAGTAATTGTGAATCGTGATGCTACTTTTAACGAAAAGCTTATGGGAGGCTCATGGTCCATGGATGATTCTGATGATAGTAAATCATTGCTTCAGGCTTTTCCATTTTTTTCAGAAGATGAAACTCTTCCTATAGAGCAACTTTCCTCCTCACAACCATCCATTCCAAATGCTGCCAATGATGATATTGATATTTTTGTTGATCTGCCTATTGATTTTGAACATGGCTCATGTCATGTTTATGATGACGATATTGCTGATAATGCTTTTTCTACTTCTGAAGATCCCGTTACTTATGATGAAGCTATCTCTTCACCACAAAAGGATCAATGGCAAGAGGCTATGGAAGCAGAGTACGATTCTCTTATCTCTAAAGGTACATGGATACTAACTGAATTACCTCCTGGTCGTACAGCTATTAAATGTAAGTGGGTGTATAAAACAAAAGTAAAAGCAGATAGATCTTTTGACAAGTTCAAGGTGCGTTTAGTTGCAAAAGGTTACTCCCAAGTAGCTGGTGTTGATTATCAAGAGACTTTTTCACCAGTTGTTCGCATTACAAGTGTTCGAGTTTTATTGGCATTTGCTGTTCAATTTGATTTAGAAGCTCATCAAATGGATGTGCGAACTGCTTTTCTTAATGGTGACTTGGAAGAGGAAATTTATATGGAACAACCAGAAGGGTTTGTTATTCCAGGTAAAGAAGACCTTGTTGCTCAACTCCATAAGGCACTATATGGTCTCAAACAAGCTTCGCGAGCCTGGTATACAAAATTTGATCTTTTTCTCACCTCTAAAGGATTCATCTCTTGCTCGTCAGACCCCAACTTATACATAAAACGCCAAGGTAGCAGTTTTGTGATTCTTGCTCTTTATGTGGATGATACCATCCTTGTTTCCAATGATTTGGGATTTCTTCAGCAAGTGAAAAATTTATTGTCTTCTGCATTCAATATGGTGGATCTTGGAGAGATTCACTCTTGTCTTGGCATTCAAATCCAACGGAACCGTACAAAAGGTATTTTATTCCTTCGACAGTCAAAGTTTATTGCAGATACTATTCAAAAATTTGGTATGGAATCTGCACATTCAGCCAACACACCTTGTCTTGCGAGCTCTATGAAGAATACTTCTGACAATGGCGGTCAACTTGTCACAAATCAACCTTATGCTAACTTGATTGAATGTCTTCAGTTTGTTGGCATGAACACTCGTCCTGATATTCTGTTTGCTGCTAACTATCTTGGACAACATCTTGCATGTCCTTCTCTTAAGCATTGGTCTGCTGCAAAGCGTGTATTGAAATACTTGAAAGGCACTACAGATTTTGGTTTAGTCTATCGACGACAACTCACATCGGATTCTATGCAATCTCTTTCTCTTTTGGGTTACACAGATGCAGACTGGGCAAGCTCACATTTATCTATGCGATCTACTAGTGGAAATTGCTTCTTTATAAATGGTTGTCTTGTTTCTTGGACCAGCAAGAAACAACGTTGTGTTGCAGCTTCTACGACTGAGTCAGAATATGTTGCGGCATCACTTGCAGCTCGTGAGTTGATTTGGCTTCGACAAATGCTGGTTGATATTGGTCACTCTCCTCTTTCTAGCACACCCTTGCGGTGTGACAACCAAAGTGCTATTAGTCTTGCAAAAGACTATGTTCAACATAATAAGTCAAAGCACATTGCTGTCCATTATCATTATGTCAGGTATGAAGTACACAAGGGAACCATTATGGTTGAACACTGTCCAAGTGACCAGATGATTGCAGACATTTTGACCAAAGGCCTCAATGAGTCACGTTTCATCCTCTTGCGCTCGGAGCTTGGAGTTGCTTCGGCCTCACTCTTTCTAGATTAGCTTCTTTTCTATTGTAATAGCTTTGTACATATGACATTGTAATCTTTTAGGTACCATGCACTATGCACACTCCACATTTGCACCTTGTGATATCTAAGTCACTTGAATATTTGTACATAGATGCACAATTCACTTTCACATCATCACCACTGGTTCATATTTCACATTGTATAGGGGCTTGGGTTTTTCCCTTGAACTCCCCAAGGGTTTTTTCATCCAAAGCTAGAGACCTTTGTTTGAGTGGGGGTGTTGGAGCTATATATGGCTCACTCTACTGAACTTGGTCTCACCTATATATTTGTATCTTGTCCTCAATATGAATCAGTCTTTGGGAGCGTATATGGCGTGTCTCTTGTCTCGTCTCTCTCTCTTTCTCTCTACATCTCAACAAGGGCGTACCTAGCTAGGTCTGCAATGCTTCCTTTCTAAAAACTCTTGATGATTCCATAACTTTCTTCACATTGTGACCTACATGAGCTTTCACTAGAGGCATTGCATTTGACCGGAAGCTCACGACTCACTGTAGGCAAATGGTCCCCATTCTCCTTGTTTTCATATACTTCTTACCGTCGATTGCATCATGAGCGAGATAAGGCATACATAATGTGAATTTAACTCTGTCCAAACCTTCTTGTGTATGTAATAATAAGGGCTGTTTTCTATACGTAGGTGAGAGATCTGGCATCACAAGCAGGCACATGGTAATCACAGAGGAGTTTCTGAAGGCCAACCCAGCCATCTGCAAAAATGCGGCAAATCGTTGGATGCGAGACAGGAGCTGGCCTGCGCGGAGATTCCGAAGCTGGCGAAAGAAGCGGCAGAGAAAGCTATAGTGGCGTGGGGATAGCCGCTGAGCCGACTGACACATCTGCTGTTCTTCTCAGGGGGCAGTGTGGACATGCCGGGAGCTGATGTAAAGTTGGCAAATTTGATGGGTTTAGGTGCTGGTGTGAAACGGATGATGTTTTATATGCAGGGTTGCGCAACAGGCGCTGGCTTGTTAAGAGTGGCCAAAGAGTTATCTGAAAGCAATGAGGAGTTTCGCCTGCTTGTGCTTTGTGGAGATGTGGGCACTGTTTCCACCTTTAGAAGCCCGTCCGGCCCCCTCGACACCGGCACTCTCATTGGACAGTCCTTCTCCGGTGATGGTATGGCAGCACTTATCGTGGGAATCAGCCCTTCTCAAGGGGAGAGTACTCTTTTCCAAATCCACACTTGCCTCTCCCACCTTATACCTCACACGGAGAACTTTGCTGATGGCCACCTCACCGAGGCCGGCTTAACCCTCTCCCTCTCTCGTGACTTTCCTCATATCGTCACTGACACACTTTCAGACTTGTTGGCCACTAGTGAGGACCTAAAGGGCTACCTAGGCGTCCAAGCTATCACACCTGATGTTCTCAACTCTTGCTTTTGGGCGGTCCATTCCGGTGGGCGCCTAACATTGGACTTGGTTGAAGAGAAGCTTGGACTCAAGCCTGATAGGTTGAAGAGCACTAGGGAGATGTATGCAGAGCATGGAAATATGGGTGGATGCACTGTGATCTTTGCTCTAGAGCAAGTGCTATATCAAGATCTACAAAAAGGACGTTCAGGGCCTTCGTGGGGTCTTGCAGTGGGCTATGGGCCTGGCATTTCTATCGAGGTTGTTCTCCTCCACGCTCTGCATGTAGCTTGATAGAGTTCATAAGGCCAAGGAAAAGGAAGGATATGGCCAAGGACTTTGGCGAAGAGCCTTATTGGCACCAACATGTACTACTTGGTCTATTTTGAGGGGTTTATTAAATTGCGCCCTTTTAACTTAGATAATGCGATAATGGAAGTTTCTCTCTTCCTCTTCCTTCTTCTGAAACTTACTAGTATGTGACCCGCGCGTTGTTGTGGCCAAGAAGAAGTTTTTTTCAATTTAGATAAACCCCCCATATGGTAAGAAACATTTGAACCCATGATCCAAGAAGCACCACAACATCAACTTTGTGTGATAATGGAAAGTGCATAGAAAATTGGATCAACATAGCAATTATAGTATGTGACGCACGCGTTGGTGTGCGGACCAAAAGAGTGTACTATTAATGCCACTAAACTCTTAAATATATAACAAAATCTTGTCTCTCAATCATACATAAGCGTAAAAAATAGCACAAATCTACTCGTTTATGTATACATAAGCCAAAAATTTCAGCATTCTCACATAATGAGATAAAAAAACATGAAAAGTGTCTTATGATAGTAAGAATTTCACAATTGTTCAACAACTTAAAAGGGAAGGTAATGCCTAACTTTGACATTTTTAATGCCTTTTTTAAAAATAAATAACCCCAAATGCGATGCCAATGTACCTACAAACACCAAAATATTTTATACATATTTGTATAAAGAGTGATACAAATAAGTTTTACCATTAACTATAGGCCTATCTAGAAAAAAATGGATGCTTTATCAATGGTCAATGAATGAAAAACTATTTCAAAAGCAATCCTTCAATCTTCTTTCATACTCTTTTCCATCGCATGTGACGTAAATAGCTCTTGCATTGTATCAAAGCATTCCTCTTGAAAAGGAAATATGTTTTCATGATGTAGCACAAAGCATTCATCAAGTACTGGAATCCCAAGATATTCAGATAAACTTGTTCCAAACGTACCAAGAATGTCATGCAAATATCTCAATGCATACCCTTCAGCAGCCTATGCACATTCATCTAAGGATTGGAATCTCAACTCCATTGTGTCAATAGTCCTCAAATAAAAAAATAAATTGAAATATTTCCCATAAGAGATGAGGGGAGGAGGGTTCATAAAATAATAAATTGGTCACAAAAAATGTCTCAACTGCAAGCTTTTATGTATATTGCAAGCTTCCTCCATGCAACCAGACGATTCCATGTCATCCCTCTAAGATACCCTTTGTAATGCATGTTGTCTTAAATGTAAAGAACAAATGTTTATTTTGTCAATGTTCTCCCTTTCAGCAACATATACTACCGTATGGAATTTTATAGTTGCCCTGTCTTACAATTGTAGAGCATGCTTCAGTGTCAATATTTACTTTGAATGGTGTCAACAAAGTAGGAATATATATCGCACCACCCATTGATTACCAATAGTAGAACCCCTGACCTTAGTAGTGAAGCCACTGTTTCGTCGCACATAAGTGGGATCGCCATTATTATCCATGCTTGTTTGCTCACAAAATGAACGTGTATATCTTCTAATACACTATCCATCATTAGCCATGCAAGGAGATGAAGTATTGAAAACAAAGGGACCATGAACGCTACAACAAACAATGACGTTAGGCAACACTGGGAATTGGCTTTTATATGGTAGTTGTGCACGAACCCTCTTTTCATATGTTGCTTGGGGCTTCAATCGAGGATCTAGAACCAAAAATGTAAGAGAATTTGTCAAGCCTCTCTTTTGAAACTCCACGACAAACATGTAGGCCTCCACTCTCTAGAAATATATCTTTCTTTAAGATGTACTTCATCATGCTCGAGTGTTAATTTATGGAACAAAACATTGGTTATTATGTCTGGCAAGAGTACTACCACTCAATGTCTCTTTTCCTCTTTTCCTCTCTCCCTCTCTGTGTCTTTGTGCATTGGCAACACAAGTGCTCTCACCCTCTCTTGCTCTCTTGAGTACTCCCAGCAGTGGTGGAAAAAAACCTAGGTTTAGTGTAATCCCACATATAAATTTTGAAATTTAATGCTACAGTTTATATTTGAAGGTGAGAAAACCTACAAACTTTAGAGAAATTTAGTGTAAGATCTTTCAATATGATCAATTTACCTCTAAAAATTTGTATATGTAGATTATTCAAGTTTTTGAATTTTTTTAAAGGAAAAGCAACAAAGGTGTGCTCACCTTGTAAGGCAATGCTTTTGCAAATCGCCTTGGATGCCCCAATGCATCAAGGCCCTCTCCTTCCTCAAAAATTTTATGCATTAATCATAGTGCTTTTTAACTCTCTTCATTGATTGTTTCAAATCATGAATGCTACTTATAGTCATCCTCCTTAAGTCCTTTTTAACTCTCTTCATTGATTGTTTCAAATCATGAATGCTACTTATAGTCATCCTCCTTAAGTCCTTTTTTAGTATTCATTGTGCTACCTTACATTTACATAGCATCAACATCGTTAAATTTTACTGTACTATGGTTGGAAAAAGTGTGCCCAGCTTAGCCTTGAGCTGATTGGAAATTGAAATTGGCCACTTGAGACAATAGGAAAAAGGGAAAATTCTTGTAAAGATTTGGCAAGAAATAGTGTAGAAATGGAAAAAAGTTTATTTTGCAATATCTCTTATTTAGGATATCCTTAAAAGGGATTTATGTATGTTTGGAAATCACAAGATAAATATTTGATTAAGGATTGATCTATCCAATTTTTATATATAGAAATATCCAACCCTAAAGTTAAAAGGATGCCTTCGAAAGGGGTTTAACGGACTACTGATATGATTTGACATGCATCTTCCTTTCTTAAGGAATTTTTCCTTCAAGTAAGAAGGGCAAGTATTTCAATTAAAGAAGGATCATGTCATCTCCTAGGGTAATCCTACAACATTTCAAATATCATGATAAAATCCCATTATTAATGAAGTCAAGCCTTAGATATTGGGCATTAAATGCAAAGACTTGATGTTCGTTGTTGTCTTTTTACGTCCAAAATGAACTTGATCATTTTGGATATAGTGATTTTAATATCTTTATATATTTTTTAAACAAAATTCAAGAGGGTTTTGGTCTCTTGTGGCAATACAAACATCATCTAGAGCATCTAATTCAAGAAAATAATATAGAATCAATATTTATCATGAAAAGAAGTATCTAGAACATT
Source organism: Adiantum capillus-veneris (assembly GCF_014529385.1). Lineage (NCBI taxonomy): Eukaryota > Viridiplantae > Streptophyta > Polypodiopsida > Polypodiales > Pteridaceae > Adiantum > Adiantum capillus-veneris. The sequence continues at coordinate 121,155,339 of NC_140936.1, read as the reverse complement.
CAGCTTTCAGTATGGTAGGTAGCATGATGTGTGAATACATATTTTTTTGTCTTTGGAAGGGTGGCCCAAAATTTTGCTCTTCTTCTAAGAAGGGGCAATTCTAGAGGAATCCCTTCCTTTGAAGGGCTAGTGTAATAGTGCCAATAAAATTTTGAAGTTTACCCTAAATCCAAATTAAAACTGAGAAAATCTACTTATTTTGGAGAGGTTTATCCATTATAAAGCTTCAATCATCTCTATCTTTTCCACTTCAAGTTTTTAGAAAAAGGGTTTCGAACGGTGGAGTTTGAAGGTCTTTCGAAAATCCATCATTAGTTATTTTAAACTTCCTTAAAAAGCATGTAAGCGTGTCACACAATGTATATTTTTGCTTCTTTGAAATCTAGGAAAAATTAATTCAATTTACCTCTAATAATTGTCATATCTAGGTTTGCCAAGGTTTTGGAGAATTTTTTTTTCAAGTAATGCCTTTACTATCCATTTGGAGTGTGTTGTTAATATAAAGTAGCAGTACCTTTAAACTTTTTCTCGAGCACTGCCTTTAATATGAAGTAGTAATTAAAGTAGCAATGTTTTATTTGTGTATCCTAGTGTTAGAAAAAAACCTAGGCTTATTGTAATCCCGTGTACAAATTTTGAGATTCACCTATAAAACCTAAATTTGAAGGCGAAGTATCATGTACTAGTGAGTACTTGAGAAAACCCAAGTTTAATATAGCCCATCTATCTCTAAATTCTACATTTGAAGGCGAAGGATCATGTATTGGTGAGTGCTAAAAAAAACCCAACCCAACTTTAGTCTAGCCCCACCTATCTCTAGATTCTAAATTGAAGGCACAAAAACCTACAATGCCTAGAGAAATTTAGTATAAATACCTTCAAATCTAGGCAATTCACCTCTAAAACTTCTCATTTGTAATATTTCAAAGTTAGCGGTATAGAGGAATCAAGATTGTGTATCAGCCAATGCTCCCAAACTACAATTTTCTATACCTCTAAATTCTAAATGCAAAGGCGAGAAAACCTACAAAGGAAAAATAAATTTAGCATAAAATCGGTAAAATTGCTCTAAATTTTTCATATCTAGAAGCATGGTTGACAAAGTAATCGATTAGTGTGATCGCATATGTGGGGTTTCCAACTTTGCAGTCAAGAGGATTGTGTATCCTTAAAAAAACCCAAGTTTAGTGTAATCCCAACTACAATTTTTTAGGTTTACCTCTAAATTCTAAATTTGAAGGCGAGAAAATCAACAAAGCCTAGAGGAATTTGGTGTAAAACCTTCAAATTACCTCCAAGTCTTCTCATATTTAGGAGCATGGTTAACAAAGAAAGCGATTTAGTGTAATCCCAGCTAAAAAATTTTAGGCTCACCTCTAGATTCTAAAATTTAAGTCTAGTAAACCTATGCAAAGGCTAGAGAAATTTAGTGTAAAAACCTTCAACCTGATTAATGTGAGGACGTGGTTTACAATGAAGGTGCTCACTGAGGAGGCAGATGCTTGTGCAAATCGTCGTGAGGCCCCAATGCAAGTCATCCCTTCCCAGCTATGGTCAACTTCCACGAACCATCTATTGTCGTTTCTCTCTACTACATATGGGAGCAAGATCTTGGCAGGAGATCTCTCTCTCTCTCTCTCTCTCTCTCTCTCTCTCTCTCTCTCTCTCTCTCTCTCTCTCGTGTGTGTGTGTGTGTGCGCACACACGCGTGCATGCGTACGTGCACTGGCAACACAAGTGCTCTTGCCCTCTTTTTCTCTCTTGAGTATTCCTAGTAGTGCTCAAAAAAACATAGGTTTGGTGTAATCCCACCTACAAATTTTGAGATTTACTGTCAAATTTATATTTGAAGGTGAGAAAACCTACAACATCTAGAGAAATTTAGTATAAAGACCTTTTAATATAGTCAGGTCACCTCTAAAAATTCTTATTTGCAGGTTTTTCAAGTTTTTGAAAAAAAAGGTTTTCTCCCCACAACAAACAGTTGCTCACCTTGCGACGTGAAAACTTGTGCAAATTGCCCTGATGTCCAAATTTAAAACCAAGTCGTCCCATCACTGCTATGGTCGCAACGAACCATCGCTTGTCGTTGAATGCAACTTTGAACCTTTCTCTCTACTGCCTATGGGAGCATGGTCTTCACAGGAGATTTTTGCCTCCCTCCACGCTTATGTGAATCACCTCGATGTCCGACTGCAAAGCGTCCTTTCACCGCTATGGTCGGCCTCAGTGAGCCATCGCTTGTTGTTGAACGCAACGTTGAACCTTTTTTTTTGTATTGCCTATGGAAGCATGATCTTGGTGGGAAATTTTTGCCTCCCTTGATGCTTGTGTGAATCACCTGTCCCCTCACTGCTATGGTCGGACGCCACCTTGTTGTTGAATGCAACTTTGAACCTTTCTCTCTACTGCCTATGGGAGCATGATCTTGGCGGGAAATTTTTGCCTCTCTCTCTCTCTCTCTCTCTGGTGAGAGCACTACTGCTCAGGTTCTCTTTGCCTCTCTCCCTCTCTGGCAACATAATTGCTCTTGCCTTCTCTCTCTCTCCTTCTCTCATACTCCCAAAAAATGCATAGGCTCCCACATACAGATTTTGAGATTTAGTGCTAAATTTTATATTTAAGGGTGAAAAAACTACAAAATTTTCCAAAAAATTAGTGTAAAAACCTTTCAAAATAGTCAATTTACCTATAAATTTCTTATTTGTAGCTTTCAAGTTGTTGGAGAATTTTTTTTCCAAGCACAGACTCCTTATAGATCTCTCTCTCTCTCCCTCTCATTGTCTTCTATGCACTACGGGCATCCATTGTCAGTCTCTCTCTCTCGTAACAAGTCTTGAGTTCAACTCTCCTTGTCGGATAGATCTTTAAGGTCTCTCAGGATAGTTTCCTATGGCATTAAAATTCTCTTCTTCTTCTTCTTCTTCTTCTTCTTCTTTATGACAAAGCTTCAATGTGATGCACCATTAGAAACTAAATGGAAAGCTTTCAAGAAAGCTATTTTTTCTTGTGCGGAAGAATGCTTTGCCATAAAACATCTCCATGGTATCAACAAAGATAGATCACACAAAAGGTGGTTTGATAAAGAATGTCAAGATGCTCGAAAGTCCTTGATAAAGCTTGATGCAACTATGGACAAAGACAACTATCAAATTCATTTGCATACATACAAGGCATTGATTCAAAAGAAGAGAAGAAGATGGGAAGTAAAGCAACAAGAATTTCAAGTCCAAGAAAAGGCACATGCATGTGGAAGATTTTGGAGAAACTTGAGAGACAAGTGGGTTGAGAATTTTGGTAACTTGAGTATAGTGGATATGTACACACATTGTAGGCAATTATATGAGCAAGCAAATACTGAAAAAATGCCATTTTATGGTTCACTCCCATGTATGCCGTCTTTTTTTACTATTGAGGAAGTATGCGGTGGGCTTGAAAAGTTGGCCACTCGCAAAGCGGGAGATCTTCAAGGTATCAAGCCGGAGATGATCAAATGGACGGGAGATTTTACCCATGAGTGGATGTGTGATATGTTCAACCTTGCACTTCAACATGGTATGCCTTATGATTGGAGTACTAATTGGGTTAAGCCTTTGCATAAAGGAGGGGATGTAAAGAATGTAAGCAACTACCGGACTATAATGATTGGGTCTCTTATGGCAAAGTTGTTTGGGTGCATAATGGACATGAAATTGAGTGATTGTGCTGAAGAGAATGACAAGCGTGCAAAGGGACAAGCGGGTTTTCGTCGATGCCATAGCACCATTGATCATCTTGTCACTCTTCGTGTTCTCGTGGAGGAAAGTCGGTTGAAAGGCAAGCGATTGTATTGTTGTTTTGTGGACTTTAAGAAAGCCTTTGATATGATTCCACGTAACAATTTGTGGAGAAGGATGGAAGAACTCCAAGTGCCAAGTGAGTTTATGCTTGCGGTTTCTCGAATCTATGAGAAGGTGATTTGTCAATTGCGCATGGGAAGAGAAATTTCAGAAATTTTTGTAAGCACTATTGGGGTTAAACAAGGATGTCCATTGTCACCAACTCTCTTTGGTCTATGCATCGATCAATTGGAACAAATGGTACTTGACTTTATGCCAAAAGAAGGCATTGAAGAGGTCACTATTTGCAATGCGGTAATCATGCTTTTGTTGTATGCGGATGATGTAGTGCTTCTAGCACACACTTTAGAAGATACACAAAAGCTTATGGTTGTGCTTGAGAACTTTTGCTTGCATAGTGGGCTGATTGTAAATGAATCCAAAACAAAGGTTATGCTTGTGAAAACCAACCATAAGGAGAAGCCATGCATTGTGTACAACAACGAGACACTTGAAGTTGTTGAGAGCTTTAAGTACCTTGGCCTTGAGGTTCCATCCAATCACAAATGGCATGAATGTGCTATGCGTCGTTTGGAAGCGGGAAAGAGAGCATATTATGCATTTGAGAACATGTGTAATGCGGGAAACATCAAGTGTTGGGTTCTCAAGAAGTATCTTTTTGATGCATTGGTGACACCGGTTCTTCTTTATGGAGTTGAAGTGTGGGGCAGGAGCATCTCAAAGTCTACTTGGAAAGAGTTTGAGAATGTCCAAAAGTGTTTTCTTACAAACTTTCTCCAAGTTAAGACACAAACACCATATATGCTCCTACTTCTTGAGTCGGGATCTCTTCCAATTGAGGTTATGGGTATGGAAAGGGTTGTGGAGTACATGATAAAGATGCGTCAAAACCCCTCACATCGACTTCCTACAATTGCATGGGAAGCAAGCAAAAAATTTCAAAAGACGCATAAAAGCAAGATCTTGAGCACGGGATGGATGCAAAACATAAAGAAGTGGTTTGGGAGATGGGATGCATTACACTTGCTACATGATGCTTCAATTGACTCTCAAGTGAATGAAGCTTTTCTACAACGCCAATGTATTACGGCTTGGGAGAAATCCGGTGGGTCACGCTTCATACATTACACCACCTATATTGCCCCCAACTACAAAACCATGTTCTTCGCTGAGAGAGGAAACCGTACTCACACTTACATGCTTGAGCCTATTCCCTTGTCTGCGATACGCACTATCGCAGCAATTCGGCTTAGCTCCCATTTCCTTCGATGCGAGATAGGGCGTTGGGGCAATGGAGAAGAGTCAAATCGATTGTGCACATTATGCTCACTGCAAGTTCGAGAGTCTGAGTACCACACACTACTAGAGTGCTCATCTTTTGATCACATCCGAACTTGCTTCTCTCACATTTTCAGCCATAACTTAGACCTACACACTTTCCTCTCCCAGCCAAAGTGTGGGCTCTCCATTGCGACTCTCATCACTACAATTTTGGAGCATCGAGAGTCACTCATCAGCCATACACATACTACATCACATGTAACTTTGGTCCCATAGGTCATATTTGACCTCCGAGGACGATAATAAAATCTATCTCTCTCTCTCTCTCTCTCTCTCTCTCTCTCTCTCTCTCTCTCTCTCTCTCTCTCTCTCTCTCTCTCTCTCTCTCTCTCTATCTTCGATGCTAACCCCTTCTTCCCCAAGCTTTACGTTCTCGATTTGTAAATTGTAAACCTGGAGGTCTCCAGTGGAAAGTACTTACCATATATATTTTTGTATGTTGTATCTGAACCCTCACCTTGGAGTCACCTACGTAAATTGTGTCGCTCGTACCATTTGTAATGCACACACCCACACCCGAAGAGGCTGCACGGAAGCAAGCGGCTACTGTAGCACTTCCAACTATCATACGTCTATACTATCTTCTAAGAGCTCTCTCTCTCTCTCTCTCTCTCTCTCTCTCTCTCTCTCTCTCTCTCTCTCTGGCACATGCTCAGAGCCTTTGGACTAGTTGTACGTCTCTTTCTCTCTCTCTCTTCAACACACACAACTTGCAGTCTTGTGCCCATGCAGCCAAGAGTTGACACGGAAACTCTCTCTCTCTCTCTCTCTCTCTCTCTCTCTCTCTCTCTCTCTCTCTCTCTACACGAGCGACGAGTACACAAGCGACGAGATTGCTGCAAACATTGGACTATGGAGTTAAATAATAAAAAAAAGAAGACCGGACGATCGAAGAGGATGTGCAATTTCTGCAAGGTTGGAAATTTTGACACGTGGATAGCTTCTGCTTTCTCCAAAAATTTAAGCTGCATTATAAAGAGTATATATGATATTTGAGTCCTTGAATGAATTACCCCTCTCTCTCTCTCTCTCTCTCTCTCTCTCTCTCTCTCTCTCTCTCTCTCTCTCTCTCTCATATAAAGATATATACTAGTGTGTGACCCGCACACTGTTGCAATCAAGAAGAAGTATGCCACAATCTTGGTATATCCCCCCCCCCCCCCCCCTCTAAAGTGACGTGCAAGTAATCTCTATGCATGAATGCTTCGTTATGAAGTTGGCATCACGATGTTTCTAAGTGGTAATACGATTTTCCATTGTCTATTGTATTATTTAAAATCATTTAATCAATTGTAATACAACATTAGCTTTCCATGACAATGAAAAGTGCATAGACAATTGAACCACATCTAAACTTTGTGACCAAGGTGTTGGTGCATAGAAGAAAAGTGTTCCATCAATGCCATTGAAGCTTTGAAATCTATACCAAAACTTTAGTTCTGCTCACTCATCTATGTATACATAAGCCTAAAATTTGTCCCATTCTCACATAGTAGGATAAAAAAAGTATACATAATGGCTACAATTTATGAAAGCATGATTTACATAAATATAAAAACCTAGCACAAAAGGCAACGCTTAAATTTAACATTTTGATTGTCTTTTTTAAAAACAAATAACTCCAAATTCGATGCCAATGGACTTGTAAACAACAAAAGATTTAATTCATAAACTGACATTGTATACTCTATGTAAAATGTCGGAACAATTAGAAATCAAATGGAAAGGTAGTGGCATATCGTTATCATACAAAGGACGCCTTGGTGGAGTCGCAGTTGGTGGCACATAATAACTATAACAATAGCCAAATTATTGATACCTAGCATACATCGTCAAGCACCCTTCTTGCAAATGAAATCTCACAAACTCTATCGTTCACCATTCATTTGATTCTTCCACAAGCTTTACATCATGCACTCCCTATGGATGCACATCATAATGTTCAACGGCTACAAGACTTGATTGGGGGTTGAGCCTAGGCTAGAAGACCATGCCTAAACCCTTTCATACGAGTCTGGGTCAAGAAATAGAAACCCTAACTTTTTGGGACCTGCAGAAGCCAATCTTGAACAAGCCATTTGAACGGCACGAAACTTCATTGGTAGGTGCTCTCAAGGTTATCTACAAGCCCATGTAACTTCCTCCATAATAAATCTACAAAAAGTGGATCAAAACGTCGATTTAGGCTTCGAACAAGCAAAGCATCATTTGGCTCTCACGGCCAGATGGAGCGTCCGTTTGCCACCAAACTTCATGAGTAGCATTGACATACCTTCAACAATGAAGACATATGGTCAAACATCGAGAAAGTATCCCCCGGACCATCACCCAACTAAAAGATGCTTTCAGATCGTCATAAAGGACATCCACAAGGCCGAAGGCTACATCGACGCCATGGAAAGGTGCCCCACAACATCTACAAGCTTAGATAATCAAGCTCGAGTGAAATTATCATGAAAAATCATCTCCAAGAGCGGAAATTGACTTGAGAGTCCAAAGTACCAAATAGGGAGTTTCTAAGCTAAACTTATCAATTCCAAAGTTGACTTGGACATAAAAGGGCTTAGGGCACTAGCAAAAATCTCCCCCATGCATTAGAATCACAATTTTGCACCATCGATAGCATACCCATATGATGTTTGATGGGCCTTTTTACACATGCAGAGGATATCACCGGATCAACAGAAGAGGATCCCACAACATGAGCACTTCTCTTTGTTGCTTGAAAATTAAAAATCCTTGGAGGAGTGGGCTCAATTTTATCGGATTCGGGCTTAATGATAACATTGGTAGTAGTGTTTTCCATAATTGTAGTATTAAAGCTCACATCAATGCATAAAAAAGCTAACATGTATATTAACTACCACAAAGGGAGCAGACCCTTGTGAATATATGCTACAAACTCAATATTTAATCATGCTAGAAGAATCGTATACAGCACAAAGCCCAAGGTGCTCAAGTCTAGTAAGAATACATGGAGATACTTTACAATTTATCTTACACCTTAGCAACGTGTATGGTTTTCTCTCTTCTTAGTGTGTATACGCCCCCCCCCCCCCCCCCCCCTCTCTCTCTCTCTCTCTCTCTTCGACATAGTGATAGACCCTATTACAAAAGTGAAGATCAAATGCATAAAGTTGACATGCTTACACAACAATGACTACCGTATAAACATAATAATTTGTATCCAGAGAACTCAAGTCTTTCGACAAAAATTGTATTGTTTAGATAGCTAGAAAAATTACAATAAACATGAAGACCTTAATAAACACAATAAACATGAAAACCTTAATAAATGTATCAAGACATCTAAAGATATTTTTCCTGACCATGGCTGAGCTCTCGACATAATTGACAAAGTTAAAAACTCAATGAGGGACACTGTTGTGCTACAAATGATCTAAGAAGAAAAATTAATGCAACTCGCTTCATCACATAATTGTCAATTGGCTTGGAGTTTCTCCATCCCTAAATTAAGGACCATTTTACCATCCTAAGACTGATTATCTCTTGGATAGAACAATGAAAGTAGTGAAAAAAGCAAAAGTGTTTTTTTTACACAATGCAATCAAAGCACCAAATCCAACATTTTACATGTACCAGTTATTGCAGCCTCGTATGGCAGTGCCAAGTGTGCAAGTTGCTTACGCAAGTAAATTTGGTAGATAAGCTCATAGAATTTGGACCTTTGAAGGTACTCCTAGTCATCAATAATGGAGTATCCTTTGTACGTCTTAAACCACCAAACATCATCTTGCTCCTTGGAGGAGACACATTCCTTCCTAACCGAGTAGAGATCGTACTCGACATTGAAATAGTACCCCAAAATAAGCATCGATCGATGGAAGTTTCCTAAGGTTCACAACACAATTGGAACATATTAAAACCATCAATCTTACTGTATAGATAGTCAATTCCTGCTTTCATGTGCACACACCTTGTCTTGTAGACTTGATTTAATAATCACGTGATCGGGTGAATTTTTTTGTGATTACCATGTGTTTTTATCATATTCACATAATTACACTTCATGTGATCACATTTAAGCCAATGATTTGGTGACGTGATAGCCCAACAAAAACCGTCGGGCTATTTTTTTTGTGGCGGGCCCACTGGATATGGCAAAAACTTACCAATGGGCCTACCAGAATATGGAAAAGTTGAGCAAGACTACCGGTTTGGGTAAGTTTTGCAGGTTAATAGGAAGGTCAATTTAACATGATTTTTTTAAAAATGATCACTCAACGTTATGAACATGTTCGTGTGTTTGTGATCACATTAATGAAATCCTTGGAAGTTGTAGTATTTGTAAATGATAACAATTTTCATGTGTGACAAAGGTACACACCAAAAGTGTGGCTTTGCTAAAAGTAACATAAAAGACTTCAAGATTTGAAAAGAAATACAATAAGCATCCACATAATGTCTTAATGGATAGAAACATAGATATGTATCATTTTCTATGTTTTAAACAAACTCGGAGGGTTTCACCTCTTAGACATGTAAGTTACCCCGTGAGTTCAAATAAATGGGTTTTTTAATTGTTAAACTTTTAAATTTTAACAAGATTATATTAATAGAATGGGTTTTTTAATTGATTTTAAGAAAAACCCGTAAGTTTTTGAAGAAAAAAATGTCATTTTATTACCTTAAGCATGTATGTAAAGGGGTTTTTTTTATACCCTTTGAACGCACATTATATGAATAGTTTCTTGAAGGTGCACCCGCCTAGAAAACAAAAGACACCTCGGAGATGTACTTGTATTGATCCATGACCTATAAGACAAAGTGGACACCCAAAAGAAAGCCAATGAGAAGAAGGGATGGGAACATTCTCATGACATAGTATAATATGCCATGGAGAGTGGCTGAACAAGAAATTCATGATATATTAAGCGGAACGGACATAGAATAGACGGCAATGAGAAGAAGGGATGGAGCCTTCACATGGCATTGTTCAATATCTCTTTGTATATAATGTTTTTTGTTGATCCATTTCTTTCATTTACATCAATGTTCCCCAAGAGAATCTTCAATAGTAGCTGAATGTGCACATGAAAGCGCAACGTACAGTTGTCCATGTACTAAGACCGGATCATCAAGTAAAGACCCACCAACCTAATGCTTTGGCCTTGTGACGTATTTGTTATCATACAAAAAGCCAATCTGACTGGAAATTATCTACGTCTAAGAAAAAATGGCAAATCTATACCAAAGTGCATAAAATATATTTGAGGGATGTAAACTCTAGTCCCAACATGCATACCTATAATAAATTATGCCTCCACAACCCTTGCACACCAAGTATGTTACATTGCATAGAACTCGACTTGGATCAAGGTTTCATAGTAGAACTATAGGCACATTAATCTTCAATTCCAAGCAATGTGCTAGGAATCCACCACCTAAGCCGAGACCATTTAAAAACACCTCAAAGTATAAGGATGCATCTTGTGTGGAGTTTCCCATCACAGTGTGAATGCTAAAGTATGTCACAACATCAACTTCCATTGCATATAGGTCCTTAGCATTGAGAATACCAACCTCGGAGTTTTTGGGAGGAAGGATGGCACGCTCTTTGAAGTATTCAATGTGATCCACGTCTCTATCCATTTTTCAATAGATGCAATCTATCAATCCATCTAATGAAGATAAAGGAAGCACCATGTGATGGGGGACCACTATTCTATCTTCATCGTTGCATTTCAAAGTCCCATTTCCTATATCTATAATCCATTGTCTATAAGCAGCATTTGCAACATCACTATCTCCCCCATGCATGTTAGACATAAATCTGAGAATCTTCACGTATGGCCATAAGTGAAATTGACAGAGGATAGTATCAACAATGTTAGCACGCATTTCCTTGAACAGCATTAGTAAGATTTGTCTAAAATCTCCCCCAAGAACTATCACCTTGCTACAAAATGGATTTTTTGAGCACATAATGTCTTACAAAGACCTGTCCAAAGCCTCAAAGGCATATCGATCCATCATGGGAGCCTCATCCCACACAATGAGCTTACATAGTCTAAGAAATTCAGTAAGTTGAGCTTGAGTAGGGATATTGCATGTACTATAATTATTTAACTCCAGAATTATCTTGAATCTAGAATGTGGTGTTCATCCATTTCGCAATAGCAATGATGCAATACGAGAAGATACCATGGCCAATGCAATATCTCCTTGGCCACACAATCATGACAACAAGCAGTTATATAAATATATTTTCCCAGTCCTTGCAGGCCCATCTAGGAAAAGATGGCCCCACCATCAACAATCAATGCATGTAGGACTCTCTCAAAAGTAATCCTTTGTTCTTCATTCAAGCTCTTTTCTATTGCACATGATGTGGATAGCTCTGTCATGCAATCAATGCATTGCTCGTGAAAAAGAAAATTGTTTTCATGAGGTGACATAAAGAGATCATTAGGCATTACAATTCCAAGATATTTGGATAAACTTCACCCGAACGTACTTAGAATATTATGCAAATCTCTTAATGTGTATCCTTCAGCAACCTATACACATTCATTCAAGGACTTATGTCTCATCTCCAATTTGTGCCAATAGTCCTCCGACAAAATTTGATAAAATATCTCCCATAAGTGATTAGGGAAGGAGGGTTCAGAAAACATTAGGATTGTCCCAAATAAATGCCTCAACTACAAGCATGTGTGTATATTCCAAGCTTGCCCCATGTAGCAAATAAATGCCCCACATCAAATTACCCCACCTCCATGTTAGGCCACTTTTGGAATCATTGCACTTGCACACATGCATCACACACACACAAACAGACTGAGAGCGCTTGCTCATTGGTGATCTCTGTGGAGTCAATGCATGCACAAACTAGCCAACTTATCTCTCTCTCTCTCTCTCTCTCTCTCTCACACACACACATACGCACACACACACACACACACATGACCCTGTTAGATAGATCTTTTAAGGTTTGACCTTGGTATAGTTTCCTACAACGTTAAAATTCCCTTCTTCTTCTTCTCTCTTTCCTTCTCTCATACCCTATTTTGTGGCTAGTGTTGCAATTGCCCTGCAGGTAAACCACACCTAGATGCGCTTCACTCTTCTAAGAACCCCAGAACTATGTCTAAGCATGCACATGCCTGTGCGTGAGAGAGAGAGAGAGAGAGAGAGAGAGAGAGAGAGAGAGAGAGAGAGAGAGAGAGAGAGAGAGAGAGAGAGAGAATCCTTGTAGCCGACAGTCGTTTGCTGTTGTGCGAGAGATTTATCTGGTTGGTGCAGCCCATGAGGAGTAGGGGAGGCAAGTCAAAACCATTCCGATCCTGCACTCCAACCGCTTCACTCTATAAATGGCTTTCAAGAGACCCAGAACTGTTGAGCCTACACACGTGCCCAAGAGTTTTACCTGGCTGGATGCATGTTGGAACCAGTCCGTGCCGGCGCGGACTGGTTTCGACATGTTTCACAAGGGTAGAGAGAAAAAGGAAGGGGGGACGTGCAGCTGGATATAAGCGATGCCCAGTAGTTATACATCGACATAGAAGGAGGCCAGGTGGCTACTTTCATGGCTCATCAATTGCAAAGATTGGTCTGCAAATGCCTCCATATCCATGTAGACTGTATAGCTAGACGTGCTCCTTGTGACAAGTGGCGGATAGAAGACTCGCTTGCAGGAGAAAGGGAAAAGGTGCAGCTTTTTTTCCAGAGAGGTTGGCGATGAAAGATAGCAATCTGCGAAGACACAATCCAAGGCACGGAGGCTATGCACTACCTCCAAAGATACACTCTACGTCCCATATTTGTCATCTCAGTACATTGTAGTGATACGATACAACTGTTGTACACTTAGCCCCTGCACAGTCAATTGTCTTCTAAGGTTCAGTCCTAATACTTCATGTAAATGTTGCTCAACCGAATTAGAACTCTTTGTTTCCCATAAATACCAATATTGTAGAAATCTTACTACTTGCTCTGTATCGTATTGAGCAAGAAGGATAAATCGCTGATAAATCTGAAGTCTCAGGAGTTACTGGAGAACGCAGGCTACCAAATGAATGGATGATGGGGTCAACAGTGCTTTACAATCAGCTGAAGGGGAACCAGTTCGATGTTATGAGGAAGGAGGTGACGAGTCTATGGTTGGCACAACAACCACTATGGTTGAATATGACGATGTGCATGCAGTATCAATTCTCTTTGCTACCTGCAATTGCTTTTTTACTTTCCCTTCACGCATCATCTAGTGCTGGAAACAAGGAGACGCATCCTTCTATGCTCGAAACCGGCTGCTACCACGCTAAGTGGACGGCTTGTGAATAGCACGTGCTTGACTACCCTGAGCAACATCCCCTTCGAGCACAAACCGACTTGCATGATTGCCTTGCGAGCATGTAGTACTTCATGCCCTCTTCCGTCAGCTCGCCCTCCTCCCGACGTGCCATGTTTGTGAGCTCTCTCCGCTCTCGATTCACCGTATGCAAAGTTGTTCCATGCTCTATGCATGTTGCAACCAGTCCGCGCCGGCGCGGAATGGGAGGGGGGGGGGGGGGGGGGGGGGGGGGGGGGGGGGGGGGGGGGGGGGGGGGTCCAAATGATATAATTTTCTAAAATTTCCTCTTTGAAAATTCAAGGATCTTTGTATGTTTGGAAAAATTATTTTTCCCGAACAGTATTGCCTACTAGACACACAGCTATCCATTGCTCATCCTTTTCTTTTTGTCAATAGGGCTCATCTCGAGAAGCATACCTAGGAAATTAGAGAAAATCCCATTTGTCATGATCCCATTGTGTCCAAGGAGATCAATGTAGATAAAGTGAGAAATACCAGCCTTCCTCAAGGCCTCGACAATCCCTTCAGTGGTGCACCGGTTCATGCTGAGAATTTTGACATAGAGAGAGCAATTGGTTCATGCTAGTCAGAATATCAGAATATTGAAAAGGATGGAAGACTCGATACTAGAGTAAACCATACAGCTTCATAGTCTCCTTTCTTTGTTACCTTGGAGTTACCTTATAAGTAGAAAGGAAACAATACTCTTGGGATGGCTTATCTATGCGATCCATAGAAAAATCCAGCAAGAAATTATAAGAGCTCATACACGCATGCTTGTTCAATATTCAGTTGGTCTCTCCCAATGTCTCACTTTCACAAAGAAGAAAAAAACACATACACATTCAGCTCTCTCTCTCTCTCTCTCTCTCTCTCTCTCTCTCTCTCTCTCTCTCTCTCTCTCTCTCTCTCTCTCTCTCTCTCTCTCTCTCTCTCTCTCTCTCTCTGCACAAAGGTACTTTACTATTGCAATTTGCAAGCCAAAAGAGTTAAAGGATATTCTGTCCTCAGCAAGGCTCCCTTTACATGGAATGTTGTCCCCAACCCGCAAGAAAATGCACTTGGCCTACATGTTGTAGCAAAAAAGAACCTGCCAATCTGCTTTAAAAGAAGGTCCATCATGTCAACCCCTAAAGCCGTTGCACTTTTGACATCTGTAAGGTCCTAACATGCAATGCTTTTGTTGCCCATTTAATGCAAGGAAAGAATTTCAAGAGCAACCAAGCTTCGGTTGATGAGGAAAGGGATTTTAGATGAGAGGGTGGAAAACCTTAGTTATCTATGATGACACATCTGTAATTAACCACTTTTTAGATCTCTTGTGACTTGGGATTTTGTTAGGGCCTCAACATGTAAGGAGATTTAAGATTTTGAAGCCTTAGCTACTTTGTGGTAATTTTAGATGTACGACCATTTTGTGTTCAGATGTTGGGAGGTCGAATCCATCATGACATAATTATTTTCTTCAATATAGCTTCCACGTGCAGCAATTTGTCAAGGGTGTTACTCATATTTGCTCAAAAATTGGCTTCGCTCGGTTTTCTTTGCTCGTTGATTGGGAACCCTCGTTGAGGACATGGCTACTAGCCATGCCATTTCAATGGTTGAGGCTGTCGCCTATGGGCTAAAGGTGGAGCCTATTAACCAAAAGGGATCATTAAAGGCTGGAGAAGAGGAATCTTAAGGGATTGGAGCACTATGGCCATGTGCAATAGAATCTTCTATGAAGGGTAAAATGACTAAAGAGGTTTTGTATGAAGCTGGAGATTGTATTCGGCTAGAAAGAGGTTGGAATGACCCTGTGGACTCTTTGTCAGTGCATGCATACATTGCCAAATGTCAAGCTAACGAGGCCGTTGTCGAAGAGAAACGTAGGCGTGAGAATGGGGATGAAGGGCCTTCAAAATGAGCGACGAGGAGTGGGGGCAAAAATGAAACAGTGCCTTCTAGATCACCTTCCCCGCAACAGATGCCTATCCCCAAAGTGCCTATGCAAGAAGCCTCTAAAGAAAAGAAGAAGGATGCAATGAAAGCTAAAGCAAAGGGTCGGACCTACAAACTTCACAAGATAAATATTTGATTAAGGATTGATCTATCCAATTTTTATATATAGAAATATCCAACCCTAAAGTTAAAAGGATGCCTTCGAAAGGGGTTTAACGGACTACTGATATGATTTGACATGCATCTTCCTTTCTTAAGGAATTTTTCCTTCAAGTAGCAATGTTTTATTTGTGTATCCTAGTGTTAGAAAAAAACCTAGGCTTATTGTAATCCCGTGTACAAATTTTGAGATTCACCTATAAAACCTAAATTTGAAGGCGAAGTATCATGTACTAGTGAGTACTTGAGAAAACCCAAGTTTAATATAGCCCATCTATCTCTAAATTCTACATTTGAAGGCGAAGGATCATGTATTGGTGAGTGCTAAAAAAAACCCAACCCAACTTTAGTCTAGCCCCACCTATCTCTAGATTCTAAATTGAAGGCACAAAAACCTACAATGCCTAGAGAAATTTAGTGTAAATACCTTCAAATCTAGGCAATTCACCTCTAAAACTTCTCATTTGTAATATTTCAAAGTTAGCGGTATAGAGGAATCAAGATTGTGTATCAGGCAATGCTCCCAAACTACAATTTTCTATACCTCTAAATTCTAAATGCAAAGGCGAGAAAACCTACAAAGGAAAAATAAATTTAGCATAAAATCGGTAAAATTGCTCTAAATTTTTCATATCTAGAAGCATGGTTGACAAAGTAATCGATTAGTGTGATCGCATATGTGGGGTTTCCAACTTTGCAGTCAAGAGGATTGTGTATCCTTAAAAAAACCCAAGTTTAGTGTAATCCCAACTACAATTTTTTAGGTTTACCTCTAAATTCTAAATTTGAAGGCGAGAAAATCAACAAAGCCTAGAGGAATTTGGTGTAAAACCTTCAAATTACCTCCAAGTCTTCTCATATTTAGGAGCATGGTTAACAAAGAAAGCGATTTAGTGTAATCCCAGCTAAAAAATTTTAGGCTCACCTCTAGATTCTAAAATTTAAGTCTAGTAAACCTATGCAAAGGCTAGAGAAATTTAGTGTAAAAACCTTCAACCTGATTAATGTGAGGACGTGGTTTACAATGAAGGTGCTCACTGAGGAGGCAGATGCTTGTGCAAATCGTCGTGAGGCCCCAATGCAAGTCATCCCTTCCCAGCTATGGTCAACTTCCACGAACCATCTATTGTCGTTTCTCTCTACTACATATGGGAGCAAGATCTTGGCAGGAGATCTCTCTCTCTCTCTCTCTCTCTCTCTCTCTCTCTCTCTCTCTCTCTCTCTCTCTCTCTCTCTCTCTCTCTCTCTCTCTCTCTGTGTGTGTGTGTGTGTGTGCGCACACACGCGTGCATGCGTACGTGCACTGGCAACACAAGTGCTCTTGCCCTCTTTTTCTCTCTTGAGTATTCCTAGTAGTGCTCAAAAAAACATAGGTTTGGTGTAATCCCACCTACAAATTTTGAGATTTACTGTCAAATTTATATTTGAAGGTGAGAAAACCTACAACATCTAGAGAAATTTAGTATAAAGACCTTTTAATATAGTCAGGTCACCTCTAAAAATTCTTATTTGCAGGTTTTTCAAGTTTTTGAAAAAAAAGGTTTTCTCCCCACAACAAACAGTTGCTCACCTTGCGACGTGAAAACTTGTGCAAATTGCCCTGATGTCCAAATTTAAAACCAAGTCGTCCCATCACTGCTATGGTCGCAACGAACCATCGCTTGTCGTTGAATGCAACTTTGAACCTTTCTCTCTATTGCCTATGGGAGCATGGTCTTCACAGGAGATTTTTGCCTCCCTCCACGCTTATGTGAATCACCTCGATGTCCGACTGCAAAGCGTCCTTTCACCGCTATGGTCGGCCTCAGCGAGCCATCGCTTGTTGTTGAACGCAACGTTGAACCTTTTTTTTTGTATTGCCTATGGAAGCATGATCTTGGTGGGAAAGTTTTGCCTCCCTTGATGCTTGTGTGAATCACCTGTCCCCTCACTGCTATGGTCGGACGCCACCTTGTTGTTGAATGCAACTTTGAACCTTTCTCTCTACTGCCTATGGGAGCATGATCTTGGCGGGAGATTTTTGCTTCTCTCTCTCTCTGGTGAGAGCACTACTGCTCAGGTTCTCTTTGCCTCTCTCCCTCTCTGGCAACATAATTGCTCTTGCCTTCTCTCTCTCTCTCCTTCTCTCATACTCCCAAAAAATGCATAGGCTCCCACATACAGATTTTGAGATTTAGTGCTAAATTTTATATTTAAGGGTGAAAAAACTACAAAATTTTCCAAAAAATTAGTGTAAAAACCTTTCAAAATAGTCAATTTACCTATAAATTTCTTATTTGTAGCTTTCAAGTTGTTGGAGAATTTTTTTTCCAAGCACAGACTCCTTATAGATCTCTCTCTCTCTCCCTCTCATTGTCTTCTATGCACTACGGGCATCCATTGTCAGTCTCTCTCTCTCGTAACAAGTCTTGAGTTCAACTCTCCTTGTCGGATAGATCTTTAAGGTCTCTCAGGATAGTTTCCTATGGCATTAAAATTCTCTTCTTCTTCTTCTTCTTCTTCTTCTTCTTCTTCTTCTTCTTCTTTATGACAAAGCTTCAATGTGATGCACCATTAGAAACTAAATGGAAAGCTTTCAAGAAAGCTATTTGTTCTTGTGCGGAAGAATGCTTTGCCATAAAACATCTCCATGGTATCAACAAAGATAGATCACACAAAAGGTGGTTTGATAAAGAATGTCAAGATGCTCGAAAGTCCTTGATAAAGCTTGATGCAACTATGGACAAAGACAACTATCAAATTCATTTGCATACATACAAGGCATTGATTCAAAAGAAGAGAAGAAGATGGGAAGTAAAGCAACAAGAATTTCAAGTCCAAAAAAAGGCACATGCATGTGGAAGATTTTGGAGAAACTTGAGAGACAAGCGGGTTGAGAATTTTGGTAACTTGAGTCTAGTGGATATGTACACACATTGTAGGCAATTATATGAGCAAGCAAATACTGAAAAAATGCCATTTTATGGTTCACTCCCATGTATGCCGTCTTTTTTTACTATTGAGGAAGTATGCGGTGGGCTTGAAAAGTTGGCCACTCGCAAAGCGGGAGATCTTCAAGGTATCAAGCCGGAGATGATCAAATGGACGGGAGATTTTACCCATGAGTGGATGTGTGATATGTTCAACCTTGCACTTCAACATGGTATGCTTTATGATTGGAGTACTAATTGGGTTAAGCCTTTGCATAAAGGAGGGGATGTAAAGAATGTAAGCAACTACCGGACTATAATGATTGGGTCTCTTATGGCAAAGTTGTTTGGGTGCATAATGGACATGAAATTGAGTGATTGGGCTGAAGAGAATGACAAGCGTGCAAAGGGACAAGCGGGTTTTCGTCGATGCCATAGCACCATTGATCATCTTGTCACTCTTCGTGTTCTCGTGGAGGAAAGTCGGTTGAAAGGCAAGCGATTGTATTGTTGTTTTGTGGACTTTAAGAAAGCCTTTGATATGATTCCACGTAACAATTTGTGGAGAAGGATGGAAGAACTCCAAGTGCCAAGTGAGTTTATGCTTGCGATTTCTCGAATCTATGAGAAGGTGATTTGTCAATTGCGCATGGGAAGAGAAATTTCAGAAATTTTTGTAAGCACTATTGGGGTTAAACAAGGATGTCCATTGTCACCAACTCTCTTTGGTCTATGCATCGATCAATTGGAACAAATGGTACTTGACTTTATGCCAGAAGAAGGCATTGAAGAGGTCACTATTTGCAATGCGGTAATCATGCTTTTGTTGTATGCGGATGATGTAGTGCTTCTAGCACACACTTTAGAAGATACACAAAAGCTTATGGTTGTGCTTGAGAACTTTTGCTTGCATAGTGGGCTGATTGTAAATGAATCCAAAACAAAGGTTATGCTTGTGAAAACCAACCATAAGGAGAAGCCATGCATTGTGTACAACAACGAGACACTTGAAGTTGTTGAGAGCTTTAAGTACCTTGGCCTTGAGGTTCCATCCAATCACAAATGGCATGAATGTGCTATGCGTCGTTTGGAAGCGGGAAAGAGAGCATATTATGCATTTGAGAACATGTGTAATGCGGGAAACATCAAGTGTTGGGTTCTCAAGAAGTATCTTTTTGATGCATTGGTGACACCGGTTCTTCTTTATGGAGTTGAAGTGTGGGGCGGGAGCATCTCAAAGTCTACTTGGAAAGAGTTTGAGAATGTCCAAAAGTGTTTTCTTACAAACTTTCTCCAAGTTAAGACACAAACACCATATATGCTCCTACTTCTTGAGTCGGGATCTCTTCCAATTGAGGTTATGGGTATGGAAAGGGTTGTGGAGTACATGATAAAGATGCGTCAAAACCCCTCACATCGACTTCCTACAATTGCATGGGAAGCAAGCAAAAAATTTCAAAAGACGCATAAAAGCAAGATCTTGAGCACGGGATGGATGCAAGACATAAAGAAGTGGTTTGGGAGATGGGATGCATTACACTTGCTACATGATGCTTCAATTGACTCTCAAGTGAATGAAGCTTTTCTACAACGCCAATGTATTACGGCTTGGGAGAAATCCGGTGGGTCACGCTTCATACATTACACCACCTATATTGCCCCCAACTACAAAACCATGTTCTTCGCTGAGAGAGGAAACCGTACTCACACTTACATGCTTGAGCCTATTCCCTTGTCTGCGATACGCACTATCGCAGCAATTCGGCTTAGCTCCCATTTCCTTCGATGCGAGATAGGGCGTTGGGGCAATGGAGAAGAGTCAAATCGATTGTGCACATTATGCTCACTGCAAGTTCGAGAGTCTGAGTACCACACACTACTAGAGTGCTCATCTTTTGATCACATCCGAACTTGCTTCTCTCACATTTTCAGCCATAACTTAGACCTACACACTTTCCTCTCCCAGCCAAAGTGTGGGCTCTCCATTGCGACTCTCATCACTACAATTTTGGAGCATCGAGAGTCACTCATCAGCCATACACATACTACATCACATGTAACTTTGGTCCCATAGGTCATATTTGACCTCCGAGGACGATAATAAAATCTATCTCTCTCTCTCTCTCTCTCTCTCTCTCTCTCTCTCTCTCTCTCTCTCTCTCTCTCTCTCTCTCTCTCTACCTTCGATGCTAACCCCTTCTTCCCCAAGCTTTACGTTCTCGATTTGTAAATTGTAAACCTGGAGGTCTCCAGTGGAAAGTACTTACCATATATATTTTTGTATGTTGTATCTGAACCCTCACCTTGGAGTCACCTACGTAAATTGTGTCGCTCGTACCATTTGTAATGCACACACCCACACCCGAAGAGGCTGCACGGAAGCAAGCGGCTACTGTAGCACTTCCAACTATCATACGTCTACACTATCTTCTAAGAGCTCTCTCTCTCTCTCTCTCTCTCTCTCTCTCTGGCACATGCTCAGAGCCTTTGGACTAGTTGTACGTCTCTTTCTCTCTCTCTCTTCAACACACACAACTTGCAGTCTTGTGCCCATGCAGCCAAGAGTTGACACGGAAACTCTCTCTCTCTCTCTCTCTCTCTCTCTCTCTCTCTCTCTCTCTCTCTCTCTCTCTCTCTCTCTACACGAGCGACGAGTACACAAGCGACGAGATTGCTGCAAACATTGGACTATGGAGTTAAATAATAAAAAAAAGAAGACCGGACGATCGAAGAGGATGTGCAATTTCTGCAAGGTTGGAAATTTTGACACGTGGATAGCTTCTGCTTTCTCCAAAAATTTAAGCTGCATTATAAAGAGTATATATGATCTTTGAGTCCTTGAATGAATTACCCCTCTCTCTCTCTCTCTCTCTCTCTCTCTCTCTCTCTCTCTCTCTCTCTCTCTCTCTCTCATATAAAGATATATACTAGTGTGTGACCCGCACACTGTTGCAATCAAGAAGAAGTATGCCACAATCTTGGTATATCCCCCTCCCCCCCCCCCCCCCCCCCTCTAAAGTGACGTGCAAGTAATCTCTATGCATGAATGCTTCGTTATGAAGTTGGCATCACGATGTTTCTAAGTGGTAATACGATTTTCCATTGTCTATTGTATTATTTAAAATCATTTAATCAATTGTAATACAACATTAGCTTTCCATGACAATGAAAAGTGCATAGACAATTGAACCACATCTAAACTTTGTGACCAAGGTGTTGGTGCATAGAAGAAAAGTGTTCCATCAATGCCATTGAAGCTTTGAAATCTATACCAAAACTTTAGTTCTGCTCACTCATCTATGTATACATAAGCCTAAAATTTGTCCCATTCTCACATAGTAGGATAAAAAAAGTATACATAATGGCTACAATTTATGAAAGCATGATTTACATAAATATAAAAACCTAGCACAAAAGGCAACGCTTAAATTTAACATTTTGATTGTCTTTTTTAAAAACAAATAACTCCAAATTCGATGCCAATGGACTTGTAAACAACAAAAGATTTAATTCATAAACTGACATTGTATACTCTATGTAAAATGTCGGAACAATTAGAAATCAAATGGAAATGTAGTGGCATATCGTTATCATACAAAGGACGCCTTGGTGGAGTCGCAGTTGGTGGCACATAATAACTATAACAATAGCCAAATTATTGATACCTAGCATACATCGTCAAGCACCCTTCTTGCAAATGAAATCTCACAAACTCTATCGTTCACCATTCATTTGATTCTTCCACAAGCTTTACATCATGCACTCCCTATGGATGCACATCATAATGTTCAACGGCTACAAGACTTGATTGGGGGTTGAGCCTAGGCTAGAAGACCATGCCTAAACCCTTTCATACGAGTCTGGGTCAAGAAATAGAAACCCTAACTTTTTGGGACCTGCAGAAGCCAATCTTGAACAAGCCATTTGAACGGCACGAAACTTCATTGGTAGGTGCTCTCAAGGTTATCTACAAGCCCATGTAACTTCCTCCATAATAAATCTACAAAAAGTGGATCAAAACGTCGATTTAGGCTTCGAACAAGCAAAGCATCATTTGGCTCTCACGGCCAGATGGAGCGTCCGTTTGCCACCAAACTTCATGAGTAGCATTGACATACCTTCAACAATGAAGACATATGGTCAAACATCGAGAAAGTATCCCCCGGACCATCACCCAACTAAAAGATGCTTTCAGATCGTCATAAAGGACATCCACAAGGCCGAAGGCTACATCGACGCCATGGAAAGGTGCCCCACAACATCTACAAGCTTAGATAATCAAGCTCGAGTGAAATTATCATGAAAAATCATCTCCAAGAGCGGAAATTGACTTGAGAGTCCAAAGTACCAAATAGGGAGTTTCTAAGCTAAACTTATCAATTCCAAAGTTGACTTGGACATAAAAGGGCTTAGGGCACTAGCAAAAATCTCCCCCATGCATTAGAATCACAATTTTGCACCATCGATAGCATACCCATATGATGTTTGATGGGCCTTTTTACACATGCAGAGGATATCACCGGATCAACAGAAGAGGATCCCACAACATGAGCACTTCTCTTTGTTGCTTGAAAATTAAAAATCCTTGGAGGAGTGGGCTCAATTTTATCGGATTCGGGCTTAATGATAACATTGGTAGTAGTGTTTTCCATAATTGTAGTATTAAAGCTCACATCAATGCATAAAAAAGCTAACATGTATATTAACTACCACAAAGGGAGCAGACCCTTGTGAATATATGCTACAAACTCAATATTTAATCATGCTAGAAGAATCGTATATTGCACAAAGCCCAAGGTGCTCAAGTCTAGTAAGAATACATGGAGATACTTTACAATTTATCTTACACCTTAGCAACGTGTATGGTTTTCTCTCTTCTTAGTGTGTATACGCCCCCCCCCCCCCCTCTCTCTCTCTCTCTCTCTCTTCGACATAGTGATAGACCCTATTACAAAAGTGAAGATCAAATGCATAAAGTTGACATGCTTACACAACAATGACTACCGTATAAACATAATAATTTGTATCCAGAGAACTCAAGTCTTTCGACAAAAATTTTATTGTTTACATAGCTAGAAAAATTACAATAAACATGAAGACCTTAATAAACACAATAAACATGAAAACCTTAATAAATGTATCAAGACATCTAAAGATATTTTTCCTGACCATGGCTGAGCTCTCGACATAATTGACAAAGTTAAAAACTCAATGAGGGACACTGTTGTGCTACAAATGATCTAAGAAGAAAAATTAATGCAACTCGCTTCATCACATAATTGTCAATTGGCTTGGAGTTTCTCCATCCCTAAATTAAGGACCATTTTACCATCCTAAGATTGATTATCTCTTGGATAGAACAATGAAAGTAGTGAAAAAAGCGAAAGTGTTTTTTTTACACAATGCAATCAAAGCACCAAATCCAACATTTTACATGTACCAGTTATTGCAGCCTCGTATGGCAGTGCCAAGTGTGCAAGTTGCTTACGCAAGTAAATTTGGTAGATAAGCTCATAGAATTTGGACCTTTGAAGGTACTCCTAGTCATCAATAATGGAGTATCCTTTGTACGTCTTAAACCACCAAACATCATCTTGCTCCTTGGAGGAGACACATTCCTTCCTAACCGAGTAGAGATCGTACTCGACATTGAAATAGTACCCCAAAATAAGCATCGATCGATGGAAGTTTCCTAAGGTTCACAACACAATTGGAACATATTAAAACCATCAATCTTACTGTATAGATAGTCAATTCCTGCTTTCATGTGCACACACCTTGTCTTGTAGACTTGATTTAATAATCACGTGATCGGGTGAATTTTTTTGTGATTACCATGTGTTTTTATCATATTCACATAATTACACTTCATGTGATCACATTTAAGCCAATGATTTGGTGACGTGATAGCCCAACAAAAACCGTCGGGCTATTTTTTTTGTGGCGGGCCCACTGGATATGGCAAAAACTTACCAATGGGCCTACCAGAATATGGAAAAGTTGAGCAAGACTACCGGTTTGGGTAAGTTTTGCAGGTTAATAGGAAGGTCAATTTAACATGATTTTTTTAAAAATGATCACTCAACGTTATGAACATGTTCGTGTGTTTGTGATCACATTAATGAAATCCTTGGAAGTTGTAGTATTTGTAAATGATAACAATTTTCATGTGTGACAAAGGTACACACCAAAAGTGTGGCTTTGCTAAAAGTAACATAAAAGACTTCAAGATTTGAAAAGAAATACAATAAGCATCCACATAATGTCTTAATGGATAGAAACATAGATATGTATCATTTTCTATGTTTTAAACAAACTCGGAGGGTTTCACCTCTTAGACATGTAAGTTACCCCGTGAGTTCAAATAAATGGGTTTTTTAATTGTTAAACTTTTAAATTTTAACAAGATTATATTAATAGAATGGGTTTTTTAATTGATTTTAAGAAAAACCCGTAAGTTTTTGAAGAAAAAAATGTCATTTTATTACCTTAAGCATGTATGTAAAGGGGTTTTTTTTATACCCTTTGAACGCACATTATATGAATAGTTTCTTGAAGGTGCACCCGCCTAGAAAACAAAAGACACCTCGGAGATGTACTTGTATTGATCCATGACCTATAAGACAAAGTGGACACCCAAAAGAAAGCCAATGAGAAGAAGGGATGGGAACATTCTCATGACATAGTATAATATGCCATGGAGAGTGGCTGAACAAGAAATTCATGATATATTAAGCGGAACGGACATAGAATAGACGGCAATGAGAAGAAGGGATGGAGCCTTCACATGGCATTGTTCAATATCTCTTTGTATATAATGTTTTTTGTTGATCCATTTCTTTCATTTACATCAATGTTCCCCAAGAGAATCTTCAATAGTAGCTGAATGTGCACATGAAAGCGCAACGTACAGTTGTCCATGTACTAAGACCGGATCATCAAGTAAAGACCCACCAACCTAATGCTTTGGCCTTGTGACGTATTTGTTATCATACAAAAAGCCAATCTGACTGGAAATTATCTACGTCTAAGAAAAAATGGCAAATCTATACCAAAGTGCATAAAATATATTTGAGGGATGTAAACTCTAGTCCCAACATGCATACCTATAATAAATTATGCCTCCACAACCCTTGCACACCAAGTATGTTACATTGCATAGAACTCGACTTGGATCAAGGTTTCATAGTAGAACTATAGGCACATTAATCTTCAATTCCAAGCAATGTGCTAGGAATCCACCACCTAAGCCGAGACCATTTAAAAACACCTCAAAGTATAAGGATGCATCTTGTGTGGAGTTTCCCATCACAGTGTGAATGCTAAAGTATGTCACAACATCAACTTCCATTGCATATAGGTCCTTAGCATTGAGAATACCAACCTCGGAGTTTTTGGGAGGAAGGATGGCACGCTCTTTGAAGTATTCAATGTGATCCACGTCTCTATCCATTTTTCAATAGATGCAATCTATCAATCCATCTAATGAAGATAAAGGAAGCACCATGTGATGGGGGACCACTATTCTATCTTCATCGTTGCATTTCAAAGTCCCATTTCCTATATCTATAATCCATTGTCTATAAGCAGCATTTGCAACATCACTATCTCCCCCATGCATGTTAGACATAAATCTGAGAATCTTCACGTATGGCCATAAGTGAAATTGACAGAGGATAGTATCAACAATGTTAGCACGCATTTCCTTGAACAGCATTAGTAAGATTTGTCTAAAATCTCCCCCAAGAACTATCACCTTGCTACAAAATGGATTTTTTGAGCACATAATGTCTTACAAAGACCTGTCCAAAGCCTCAAAGGCATATCGATCCATCATGGGAGCCTCATCCCACACAATGAGCTTACATAGTCTAAGAAATTCAGTAAGTTGAGCTTGAGTAGGGATATTGCATGTACTATAATTATTTAACTCCAGAATTATCTTGAATCTAGAATGTGGTGTTCATCCATTTCGCAATAGCAATGATGCAATACGAGAAGATACCATGGCCAATGCAATATCTCCTTGGCCACACAATCATGACAACAAGCAGTTATATAAATATATTTTCCCAGTCCTTGCAGGCCCATCTAGGAAAAGATGGCCCCACCATCAACAATCAATGCATGTAGGACTCTCTCAAAAGTAATCCTTTGTTCTTCATTCAAGCTCTTTTCTATTGCACATGATGTGGATAGCTCTGTCATGCAATCAATGCATTGCTCGTGAAAAAGAAAATTGTTTTCATGAGGTGACATAAAGAGATCATTAGGCATTACAATTCCAAGATATTTGGATAAACTTCACCCGAACGTACTTAGAATATTATGCAAATCTCTTAATGTGTATCCTTCAGCAACCTATACACATTCATTCAAGGACTTATGTCTCATCTCCAATTTGTGCCAATAGTCCTCCGACAAAATTTGATAAAATATCTCCCATAAGTGATTAGGGAAGGAGGGTTCAGAAAACATTAGGATTGTCCCAAATAAATGCCTCAACTACAAGCATGTGTGTATATTCCAAGCTTGCCCCATGTAGCAAATAAATGCCCCACATCAAATTACTCCACCTCCATGTTAGGCCACTTTTGGAATCATTGCACTTGCACACATGCATCACACACACACAAACAGACTGAGAGCGCTTGCTCATTGGTGATCTCTGTGGAGTCAATGCATGCACAAACTAGCCAACTTATCTCTCTCTCTCTCTCTCTCTCTCTCTCACACACACACATACGCACACACACACACACACATGACCCTGTTAGATAGATCTTTTAAGGTTTGACCTTGGTATAGTTTCCTACAACGTTAAAATTCCCTTCTTCTTCTTCTCTCTTTCCTTCTCTCATACCCTATTTTGTGGCTAGTGTTGCAATTGCCCTGCAGGTAAACCACACCTAGATGCGCTTCACTCTTCTAAGAACCCCAGAACTATGTCTAAGCATGCACATGCCTGTGCGTGAGAGAGAGAGAGAGAGGGAGAGAGAGAGAGAGAGAGAGAGAGAGAGAGAGAGAGAGAGAGAGAATCCTTGTAGCCGACAGTCGTTTGCTGTTGTGCGAGAGATTTATCTGGCTGGTGCAGCCCATGAGGAGTAGGGGAGGCAAGTCAAAACCATTCCGATCCTGCACTCCAACCGCTTCACTCTATAAATGGCTTTCAAGAGACCCAGAACTGTTGAGCCTACACACGTGCCCAAGAGTTTTACCTGGCTGGATGCATGTTGGAACCAGTCCGTGCCGGCGCGGACTGGTTTCAACATGTTTCACAAGGGTAGAGACAAAAAGGAAGGGGGGACGTGCAGCTGGATATAAGCGATGCCCAGCAGTTATACATCGACATAGAAGGAGGCCAGGTGGCTACTTTCATGGCTCATCAATTGCAAAGATTGGTCTGCAAATGCCTCCATATCCATGTAGACTGTACAGCTAGACGTGCTCCTTGTGACAAGTGGCGGATAGAAGACTCGCTTGCAAGAGAAAGGGAAAAGGTGCAGCTTTTTTTCCAGAGAGGTTGGCGATGAAAGATAGCAATCTGCGAAGACACAATCCAAGGCACGGAGGCTATGCACTACCTCCAAAGATACACTCTACGTCCCATATTTGTCATCTCAGTACATTGTAGTGATACGATACAACTGTTGTACACTTAGCCCCTGCACAGTCAATTGTCTTCTAAGGTTCAGTCCTAATACTTCATGTAAATGTTGCTCAACCGAATTAGAACTCTTTGTTTCCCATAAATACCAATATTGTAGAAATCTTACTACTTGCTCTGTATCGTATTGAGCAAGAAGGATAAATCGCTGATAAATCTGAAGTCTCAGGAGTTACTGGAGAACGCAGGCTACCAAATGAATGGATGATGGGGTCAACAGTGCTTTACAATCAGCTGAAGGGGAACCAGTTCGATGTTATGAGGAAGGAGGTGACGAGTCTATGGTTGGCACAACAACCACTATGGTTGAATATGACGATGTGCATGCAGTATCAATTCTCTTTGCTACCTGCAATTGCTTTTTTACTTTCCCTTCACGCATCATCTAGTGCTGGAAACAAGGAGACGCATCCTTCTATGCTCGAAACCGGCTGCTACCACGCTAAGTGGACGGCTTGTGAATAGCACGTGCTTGACTACCCTGAGCAACATCCCCTTCGAGCACAAACCGACTTGCATGATTGCCTTGCGAGCATGTAGTACTTCATGCCCTCTTCCGTCAGCTCGCCCTCCTCCCGACGTGCCATGTTTGTGAGCTCTCTCCGCTCTCGATTCACCGTATGCAAAGTTGTTCCATGCTCTATGCATGTTGCAACCAGTCCGCGCCGGCGCGGAATGGTTTCGACATGTTTCACAAGGGTAGAGATAGAAAAGGGGAAGGGGAAGGGGGGGGGGGGGGGGGGGGGGTCCAAATGATATAATTTTCTAAAATTTCCTCTTTGAAAATTCAAGGATCTTTGTATGTTTGGAAAAATTATTTTTCCCGAACAGTATTGCCTACTAGACACACAGCTATCCATTGCTCATCCTTTTCTTTTTGTCAATAGGGCTCATCTCGAGAAGCATACCTAGGAAATTAGAGAAAATCCCATTTGTCATGATCCCATTGTGTCCAAGGAGATCAATGTAGATAAAGTGAGAAATACCAGCCTTCCTCAAGGCCTCGACAATCCCTTCAGTGGTGCACCGGTTCATGCTGAGAATTTTGACATAGAGAGAGCAATTGGTTCATGCTAGTCAGAATATCAGAATATTGAAAAGGATGGAAGACTCGATACTAGAGTAAACCATACAGCTTCATAGTCTCCTTTCTTTGTTACCTTGGAGTTACCTTATAAGTAGAAAGGAAACAATACTCTTGGGATGGCTTATCTATGCGATCCATAGAAAAATCCAGCAAGAAATTATAAGAGCTCATACACGCATGCTTGTTCAATATTCAGTTGGTCTCTCCCAATGTCTCACTTTCACAAAGAAGAAAAAAACACATACACATTCAGCTCTCTCTCTCTCTCTCTCTCTCTCTCTCTCTCTCTCTCTCTCTCTCTCTCTGCACAAAGGTACTTTACTATTGCAATTTGCAAGCCAAAAGAGTTAAAGGATATTCTGTCCTCAGCAAGGCTCCCTTTACATGGAATGTTGTCCCCAACCCGCAAGAAAATGCACTTGGCCTACATGTTGTAGCAAAAAAGAACCTGCCAATCTGCTTTAAAAGAAGGTCCATCATGTCAACCCCTAAAGCCGTTGCACTTTTGACATCTGTAAGGTCCTAACATGCAATGCTTTTGTTGCCCATTTAATGCAAGGAAAGAATTTCAAGAGCAACCAAGCTTCGGTTGATGAGGAAAGGGATTTTAGATGAGAGGGTGGAAAACCTTAGTTATCTATGATGACACATCTGTAATTAACCACTTTTTAGATCTCTTGTGACTTGGGATTTTGTTAGGGCCTCAACATGTAAGGAGATTTAAGATTTTGAAGCCTTAGCTACTTTGTGGTAATTTTAGATGTACGACCATTTTGTGTTCAAATGTTGGGAGGTCGAATCCATCATGACATAATTATTTTCTTCAATATAGCTTCCACGTGCAGCAATTTGTCAAGGGTGTTACTCATATTTGCTCAAAAATTGGCTTCGCTCGGTTTTCTTTGCTCGTTGATTGGGAACCCTCGTTGAGGACATGGCTACTAGCCATGCCATTTCAATGGTTGAGGCTGTCGCCTATGGGCTAAAGGTGGAGCCTATTAACCAAAAGGGATCATTAAAGGCTGGAGAAGAGGAATCTTAAGGGATTGGAGCACTATGGCCATGTGCAATAGAATCTTCTATGAAGGGTAAAATGACTAAAGAGGTTTTGTATGAAGCTGGAGATTGTATTCGGCTAGAAAGAGGTTGGAATGACCCTGTGGACTCTTTGTCAGTGCATGCATACATTGCCAAATGTCAAGCTAACGAGGCCGTTGTCGAAGAGAAACGTAGGCGTGAGAATGGGGATGAAGGGCCTTCAAAATGAGCGACGAGGAGTGGGGGCAAAAATGAAACAGTGCCTTCTAGATCACCTTCCCCGCAACAGATGCCTATCCCCAAAGTGCCTATGCAAGAAGCCTCTAAAGAAAAGAAGAAGGATGCAATGAAAGCTAAAGCAAAGGGTCGGACCTACAAACTTCACAAGATAAATATTTGATTAAGGATTGATCTATCCAATTTTTATATATAGAAATATCCAACCCTAAAGTTAAAAGGATGCCTTCGAAAGGGGTTTAACGGACTACTGATATGATTTGACATGCATCTTCCTTTCTTAAGGAATTTTTCCTTCAAGTAGCAATGTTTTATTTGTGTATCCTAGTGTTAGAAAAAAACCTAGGCTTATTGTAATCCCGTGTACAAATTTTGAGATTCACCTATAAAACCTAAATTTGAAGGCGAAGTATCATGTACTAGTGAGTACTTGAGAAAACCCAAGTTTAATATAGCCCATCTATCTCTAAATTCTACATTTGAAGGCGAAGGATCATGTATTGGTGAGTGCTAAAAAAAACCCAACCCAACTTTAGTCTAGCCCCACCTATCTCTAGATTCTAAATTGAAGGCACAAAAACCTACAATGCCTAGAGAAATTTAGTGTAAATACCTTCAAATCTAGGCAATTCACCTCTAAAACTTCTCATTTGTAATATTTCAAAGTTAGCGGTATAGAGGAATCAAGATTGTGTATCAGGCAATGCTCCCAAACTACAATTTTCTATACCTCTAAATTCTAAATGCAAAGGCGAGAAAACCTACAAAGGAAAAATAAATTTAGCATAAAATCGGTAAAATTGCTCTAAATTTTTCATATCTAGAAGCATGGTTGACAAAGTAATCGATTAGTGTGATCGCATATGTGGGGTTTCCAACTTTGCAGTCAAGAGGATTGTGTATCCTTAAAAAAACCCAAGTTTAGTGTAATCCCAACTACAATTTTTTAGGTTTACCTCTAAATTCTAAATTTGAAGGCGAGAAAATCAACAAAGCCTAGAGGAATTTGGTGTAAAACCTTCAAATTACCTCCAAGTCTTCTCATATTTAGGAGCATGGTTAACAAAGAAAGCGATTTAGTGTAATCCCAGCTAAAAAATTTTAGGCTCACCTCTAGATTCTAAAATTTAAGTCTAGTAAACCTATGCAAAGGCTAGAGAAATTTAGTGTAAAAACCTTCAACCTGATTAATGTGAGGACGTGGTTTACAATGAAGGTGCTCACTGAGGAGGCAGATGCTTGTGCAAATCGTCGTGAGGCCCCAATGCAAGTCATCCCTTCCCAGCTATGGTCAACTTCCACGAACCATCTATTGTCGTTTCTCTCTACTACATATGGGAGCAAGATCTTAGCAGGAGATCTCTCTCTCTCTCTCTCTCTCTCTCTCTCTCTCTCTCTCTCTCTCTCTCTCTCTCTCTCTCTCTCTCTCTCTCTCTCTCTCTCTCTCGTGTGTGTGTGTGTGTGTGTGCGCACACACGCGTGCATGCGTACGTGCACTGGCAACACAAGTGCTCTTGCCCTCTTTTTCTCTCTTGAGTATTCCTAGTAGTGCTCAAAAAAACATAGGTTTGGTGTAATCCCACCTACAAATTTTGAGATTTACTGTCAAATTTATATTTGAAGGTGAGAAAACCTACAACATCTAGAGAAATTTAGTATAAAGACCTTTTAATATAGTCAGGTCACCTCTAAAAATTCTTATTTGCAGGTTTTTCAAGTTTTTGAAAAAAAAGGTTTTCTCCCCACAACAAACAGTTGCTCACCTTGCGACGTGAAAACTTGTGCAAATTGCCCTGATGTCCAAATTTAAAACCAAGTCGTCCCATCACTGCTATGGTCGCAACGAACCATCGCTTGTCGTTGAATGCAACTTTGAACCTTTCTCTCTACTGCCTATGGGAGCATGGTCTTCACAGGAGATTTTTGCCTCCCTCCACGCTTATGTGAATCACCTCGATGTCCGACTGCAAAGCGTCCTTTCACCGCTATGGTCGGCCTCAGCGAGCCATCGCTTGTTGTTGAACGCAACGTTGAACCTTTTTTTTTGTATTGCCTATGGAAGCATGATCTTGGTGGGAAATTTTTGCCTCCCTTGATGCTTGTGTGAATCACCTGTCCCCTCACTGCTATGGTCGGACGCCACCTTGTTGTTGAATGCAACTTTGAACCTTTCTCTCTACTGCCTATGGGAGCATGATCTTGGCGGGAGATTTTTGCTTCTCTCTCTCTCTCTCTCTCTCTCTCTCTCTCTCTCTCTCTCTCTCTCTCTCTCTCTCTCTCTCTCTGGTGAGAGCACTACTGCTCAGGTTCTCTTTGCCTCTCTCCCTCTCTGGCAACATAATTGCTCTTGCCTTCTCTCTCTCTCTCCTTCTCTCATACTCCCAAAAAATGCATAGGCTCCCACATACAGATTTTGAGATTTAGTGCTAAATTTTATATTTAAGGGTGAAAAAACTACAAAATTTTCCAAAAAATTAGTGTAAAAACCTTTCAAAATAGTCAATTTACCTATAAATTTCTTATTTGTAGCTTTCAAGTTGTTGGAGAATTTTTTTTCCAAGCACAGACTCCTTATAGATCTCTCTCTCTCTCCCTCTCATTGTCTTCTATGCACTACGGGCATCCATTGTCAGTCTCTCTCTCTCGTAACAAGTCTTGAGTTCAACTCTCCTTGTCGGATAGATCTTTAAGGTCTCTCAGGATAGTTTCCTATGGCATTAAAATTCTCTTCTTCTTCTTCTTCTTCTTCTTCTTCTTCTTTATGACAAAGCTTCAATGTGATGCACCATTAGAAACTAAATGGAAAGCTTTCAAGAAAGCTATTTGTTCTTGTGCGGAAGAATGCTTTGCCATAAAACATCTCCATGGTATCAACAAAGATAGATCACACAAAAGGTGGTTTGATAAAGAATGTCAAGATGCTCGAAAGTCCTTGATAAAGCTTGATGCAACTATGGACAAAGACAACTATCAAATTCATTTGCATACATACAAGGCATTGATTCAAAAGAAGAGAAGAAGATGGGAAGTAAAGCAACAAGAATTTCAAGTCCAAAAAAAGGCACATGCATGTGGAAGATTTTGGAGAAACTTGAGAGACAAGCGGGTTGAGAATTTTGGTAACTTGAGTCTAGTGGATATGTACACACATTGTAGGCAATTATATGAGCAAGCAAATACTGAAAAAATGCCATTTTATGGTTCACTCCCATGTATGCCGTCTTTTTTTACTATTGAGGAAGTATGCGGTGGGCTTGAAAAGTTGGCCACTCGCAAAGCGGGAGATCTTCAAGGTATCAAGCCGGAGATGATCAAATGGACAGGAGATTTTACCCATGAGTGGATGTGTGATATGTTCAACCTTGCACTTCAACATGGTATGCTTTATGATTGGAGTACTAATTGGGTTAAGCCTTTGCATAAAGGAGGGGATGTAAAGAATGTAAGCAACTACCGGACTATAATGATTGGGTCTCTTATGGCAAAGTTGTTTGGGTGCATAATGGACATGAAATTGAGTGATTGGGCTGAAGAGAATGACAAGCGTGCAAAGGGACAAGCGGGTTTTCGTCGATGCCATAGCACCATTGATCATCTTGTCACTCTTCGTGTTCTCGTGGAGGAAAGTCGGTTGAAAGGCAAGCGATTGTATTGTTGTTTTGTGGACTTTAAGAAAGCCTTTGATATGATTCCACGTAACAATTTGTGGAGAAGGATGGAAGAACTCCAAGTGCCAAGTGAGTTTATGCTTGCGATTTCTCGAATCTATGAGAAGGTGATTTGTCAATTGCGCATGGGAAGAGAAATTTCAGAAATTTTTGTAAGCACTATTGGGGTTAAACAAGGATGTCCATTGTCACCAACTCTCTTTGGTCTATGCATCGATCAATTGGAACAAATGGTACTTGACTTTATGCCAGAAGAAGGCATTGAAGAGGTCACTATTTGCAATGCGGTAATCATGCTTTTGTTGTATGCGGATGATGTAGTGCTTCTAGCACACACTTTAGAAGATACACAAAAGCTTATGGTTGTGCTTGAGAACTTTTGCTTGCATAGTGGGCTGATTGTAAATGAATCCAAAACAAAGGTTATGCTTGTGAAAACCAACCATAAGGAGAAGCCATGCATTGTGTACAACAACGAGACACTTGAAGTTGTTGAGAGCTTTAAGTACCTTGGCCTTGAGGTTCCATCCAATCACAAATGGCATGAATGTGCTATGCGTCGTTTGGAAGCGGGAAAGAGAGCATATTATGCATTTGAGAACATGTGTAATGCGGGAAACATCAAGTGTTGGGTTCTCAAGAAGTATCTTTTTGATGCATTGGTGACACCGGTTCTTCTTTATGGAGTTGAAGTGTGGGGCGGGAGCATCTCAAAGTCTACTTGGAAAGAGTTTGAGAATGTCCAAAAGTGTTTTCTTACAAACTTTCTCCAAGTTAAGACACAAACACCATATATGCTCCTACTTCTTGAGTCGGGATCTCTTCCAATTGAGGTTATGGGTATGGAAAGGGTTGTGGAGTACATGATAAAGATGCGTCAAAACCCCTCACATGCGTCAATTATAAGAGCTCATACACGCATGCTTGTTCAATATTCAGTTGGTCTCTCCCAATGTCTCACTTTCACCAAGAAGAAAAAAACACATACACATTCAGCTCTCTCTCTCTCTCTCTCTCTCTCTCTCTCTCTCTCTCTCTCTCTCTCTCTCTCTCTCTCTCTCTCTCTCTCTCTGCACAAAGGTACTTTACTATTGCAATTTGCAAGCCAAAAGAGTTAAAGGATATTCTGTCCTCAGCAAGGCTCCCTTTACATGGAATGTTGTCCCCAACCCGCAAGAAAATGCACTTGGCCTACATGTTGTAGCAAAAAAGAACCTGCCAATCTGCTTTAAAAGAAGGTCCATCATGTCAACCCCTAAAGCCGTTGCACTTTTGACATCTGTAAGGTCCTAACATGCAATGCTTTTGTTGCCAATTTAATGCAAGGAAAGAATTTCAAGAGCAACCAAGCTTCGGTTGATGAGGAAAGGGATTTTAGATGAGAGGGTGGAAAACCTTAGTTATCTATGATGACACATCTGTAATTAACCACTTTTTAGATCTCTTGTGACTTGGGATTTTGTTAGGGCCTCAACATGTAAGGAGATTTGAGATTTTGAAGCCTTAGCTACTTTGTGGTAATTTTAGATGTACGACCATTTTGTGTTCAGATGTTGGGAGGTCGAATCCATCATGACATAATTATTTTCTTCAATATAGCTTCCACGTGCAGCAATTTGTCAAGGGTGTTACTCATATTTGCTCAAAAATTGGCTTCGCTCGGTTTTCTTTGCTCGTTGATTGGGAACCCTCGTTGAGGACATGGCTACTAGCCATGCCATTTCAATGGTTGAGGCTGTCGCCTATGGGCTAAAGGTGGAGCCTATTAACCAAAAGGGATCATTAAAGGCTGGAGAAGAGGAATCTTAAGGAATTGGAGCACTATGTCCATGTGCAATAGAATCTTTTATGAAGGGTAAAATGACTAAAGAGGTTTTGTATGAAGCTGGAGATTGTATTCGGCTAGAAAGAGGTTGGAATGACCCTGTGGACTCTTTGTCAGTGCATGCATACATTGCCAAATGTCAAGCTAACGAGGCCGTTGTCGAAGAGAAACGTAGGCGTGAGAATGGGGATGAAGGCCTTCAAAATGAGCGACGAGGAGTGGGGGCAAAAATGAAACAGTGCCTTCTAGATCACCTTCCCCGCAACAGATGCCTATCCCCAAAGTGCCTATGCAAGAAGCCTCTAAAGAAAAGAAGAAGGATGCAATGAAAGCTAAAGCAAAGGGTCGGACCTACAAACTTCAATCTAATATATAGGCAGCAATTGACCTCAAAAAGGTTTTGGAAGAGAGGATTTTGAACAGTAAGGTAGAATTTACCTTGGGTGAGGAATAGCAAAGAGGGAGTTCCATGAAGAGATAATTGATATCATCAAGAGGAAGTGACAGTCTCTTACTGAATCTATCCATGTACAGGGTGAAGAAGAGACTTTAAATTCACAGGGAGTACAGGTCTATAGCAAGCAAGGTGATGAAACTATTGTTGGATGCTACAAGTCTAGGGGAGGAGTACAACATGTTCACTTCTTGGATGATGAAGATGAAGTCGAGACCACTCACAAGAGTTACTACTTAAAGAGTCACTGGGAAAGAGCAACTACTGAGACCCTGGTAAAAGTGGGAAACTTAGAAGATCCATATATTGTGTTGATAGATCATGGGTCAGAGATTAACCTTATGTCAAAGAGTCTTTATCAAAAAGGAAAATGGCCAATTGATATAAATCATGGATGGATGATTCATGTACCAAACAACTCATAAGGGGAGTTGTACGGAGCTTGTCCAAATGTAAAGGTGACTATAGGGGATGTGAAAGATTACCAAAATTTCTTTGTACAGGAGATGTCTACATACCTCTTATCCTTGGGCAGCTATACATCACTACTACTCGCATGGAAACCAAGGTGATGGACGATGGGTCAGCTTATGCTAGGATAAGGAGCAGGGATGGGAAGCGTGCAGTACAATTTCTTACTGTTTGTGTGGACCATGAAAAGAACCATTAAAGTCTCAAAAAGCAACCCTTGCCAAAGACAAACAAAGAATTCAAGGACTACAGGGATATGAGGGGTTTTGGCCATGTACCATTGTAGAGCAGGATTGTAGTGGTACAAGAAGGGAAAGGTTCTCGCATGATTTATATGCAAAGGAGATGTTTTCTACAGGTTTTGTAGGATTAACAGACTATGGATCTATCACATTTACAAAGTGTGAGGACTTAAAGCGGGGTGAATGACAACATGTAAATAGTGTACAAAGAGGTTTCAAAATGAATGGTTTGCTAGAAGATGATGAATGCATTGCAGGTGTGTTTGATTAGTGTTCGTTTGTGGATACTATGCAAGACTTGGAGTCTTTATTGGATTGCAATTTGTGTGTTCATGAGGTTGTGAATTTTTTCTCAATAGGAATGTATAAATTCATTGAGGATTTTCAAAAATGCTCAAGGTATTGATGTGCGAGTGGATACTAAGTATAAGTATGTGGCAAAGAAAGTGAAACCAGTGGCATTACCTCTACCAAAATATTCCACAAATAAGATGGAACAAGCTGCTTTGCAACCTAGCCTTCGTGACCCAAGCAAGATTGGACAGAATTAAAGATAGGTTGCGAGGACAGTTTGACAAAAGCTGAAAAGATATGCTTTGAAGACATGCTTGCCAAACACGAAAAATCCTTTGCATTTGAGCCTCATGAGATAGGGTGTGTTGATCCATCCATTGTTGCTCCTATGGTGATCTTCACTATCCCTCATGTACCTTGGAACTTTAGGCCTATTCTAGTTCCAAAGGCTCATTTGCCAAAACTCATTGAGTTGCTTAATGAAAAGATCAAGATGGGTATTTTGGAGCCTTCTTGTGCTCCATATTCAAATAGGTGGTTCACATTTCCAAAGAAAAATGGTTCTTTACGCTTTATCCAGGATATGCAACCCGTCAACAAGGTTACAACAATTAGAAATGTGGATACATGGCCAATTGTAGATGAATTTGTAGAGGCATTTGTAGGAAGGGCAATATATCCTATGGGAGATTTGTACTCAGGGTATGATCAGTTCCAACTAATAATGGAAAACAGGGACCTGACTACCATGAGGACACCTTTGGGCTTGGTAAGGATGTGCACCTTACCTCAAGGAGCAACTAATTCAGTTGCGCATATGATGAATGGTATGAACAAAGTCGTACATGACTTCATACCTCAAACTACAATGTCTTTCCTTGATGATGTGCCAATCAAAGGATGTGATGTAAGTGATATAGATGTGGATCTAGACTCAAGGGGGTGTTGCAAGTATGTGGCTCTTGTCAAGATTGGAAGAGGTGAACCTTACCTTGTCTGACCAAAAGTCAGTGTTTGGTGTGAATGAAGTTCTTATGGTAGGACAGATGTGTGGGCCATATGGTAGAAGGCCTTGTCATGCAAAGGTTGATGTGATTCAAAGAATGAAAGAGAAATGTATAAGTATCACGAAGGTTTGAAGGTTCTTGGGTGCATGCATGTTTTACGCTATTCCGCATTATGCACATGTAGCAAAGCCTTTGTATCAACTTTTGAGAAAGAACCAAAAGTTTCAATGGGAAGAAATGCATACACATGCCATGAGGAAATTAAATAAGTTTTTGCTTATGTCGCCAACTTTGAGGAAAGTAAACTATAATTGTGGAAGACATTTGATTGTGACAGTGGATACTAGCCCCACAGAAATTGGATGGGCGATTGGGCAAGATGATGATGATGGAAAGCACTAGGTGGTGAGATTTGGAGCAAAAGTCATAAGTGCTCGTCAACGCAACTATCCACGGGTAAAAAGAGAGTTATGGGGAGTAGTCACAGCACTGAAATGTGACAAAGAGTATTTGATAGCATTAGGAAAAATATGAATCCCAAAAGGGCCTTGTAAGGATCCCTAATTTCAAGGGATTAAGACTGAAAAAGTGTGTGATTTAGGAGACTAGGCCATTGAACGAGGGTATTCTCATAGGC
The DNA here is from genome assembly GCF_014529385.1 of Adiantum capillus-veneris. Lineage (NCBI taxonomy): Eukaryota > Viridiplantae > Streptophyta > Polypodiopsida > Polypodiales > Pteridaceae > Adiantum > Adiantum capillus-veneris. The sequence goes on along the minus strand of NC_140936.1, from coordinate 121,116,206 downwards.
TTTTTTTAAGGCTGTCCATAGGCTTTTTGTAGGTTGAGATAGAGGCTAGGGAGGGAGGATAGGTACATTCTTTCTCTACCCAAAAGAGTGGTGGTCCTTATGACAATAACTACCCTTCCCCCTTTTTTTGCCACATCATCAAGGGCGTCCATAGCCTTAGCCCAAAAAATCACTTTTTCAAAAAAAATAAAAATCTCAATTTTACTCAAAACTTCTCCACAACCTATATGTATACCCAAAAATCACTTTTCTCTCTCAAAATCTCACCGCTAGACCTGCTAAATATCAAACTTCCCACTTTTTTTTATTTCCCTCCAAAATCACTCCCCTCTCTCTCACTCCTCTCCTCTCTCTTCTCTCTCCTACGTTTCAGCGTACACTCTTCCTCCTTCCCTCTCCTTGTTGTCGGTCCACTTGTAAGACCTAGGAGACTAAGACATAGGATCCTCCTCCCTATCGCCCTTTATATAGGCCTAGCTCCTAGCTCTTGCCCTAAGCGGATCCCCAGTCCACACTGGTCCAGTCCAGGCCCTTGGCCTAGGTCCCTGACCCCCTAGGTTGGGCCTTGCCCCGTAGGACCCTTGTCCTGACATTACTCCCCCCTTACGGAAGAGTTTTCATCCTCGAAAACACAAGTAGTAATATCTTCTTAAGGATACTGATGTTTTCTTTATTGACGTCCCATACGTGAGATAGTTGTCTGAATGACCCATAATTGGTGCAGTGAGGAGGTTCAATGAAACCAAGAGCAACATCTTGATTTTCAACATTGTTGTCCTTTTGCAACCACTTGGGTCTAAATGGTAACTCCATTTATAACTCACTTGAGTATTGTAAAGGAGTAACCACAACTAAGAGTTGTCCAAAGGCATAACCAGTTTTCAGATCTTCTGAAGGTACTGGAATAATGGAAGGAAAACTTGGCGTAACTTTCCATGCATTTGTGAGCCAGATTTCCTACTCACGTGAGTATCTTGAAAAGTTCATAGATAGGGAGTGTCCTCTTGTTATAATTCTGGATAGTTTGGAACACAAAGAACACACGTTCATCCTTAATGAAGGTTACTTGCCAACATACTTTGTCAGCACACCTGGTAAGTCCTTGACGTATGAAACTATTGAAACAATCTCCAACCCCACCACAACAGGTGTTCAAAGTTGAAAACCGTACTTAAGCAAATTCTAGAATATGGAGAAAATCATTTTGTGCGCTCCTTGCCGCACTGTCGAAGCAAAGGACTTGCCGATACACCGTTTGCGAGCCACAAATGGCTCCAAGCACACAACAAGCCTAAACTAGCAAGCTCAAGAGAGCAAAGGGTGTGTCACTCACCGCTCTACGCTCGCCTTCGTGGTGGATTTCTCACCGCGATGAAGAAGAAGCTACAGTCGTGCCGCGCTCAACCGCTTCGCCACCGTCGTACCTTCGTAATGCTCGATCGCACACATACTCTACCTCTCTCTCTCACACACACACACATACACACACACACAAGGAGGTGAAGAAGAAGAAGATGGAGATGGAGATGGAGCAAGAGCACTCTTCTATTGCACAAATGAGAGAATGAATGAATTTTAGGTTTAGTTGGATTTTATATGAGCTCACCCCATTCACACTTGGGCGCCCACGCTTAGCCAACTAATCCCTTGAATGTCCCAGTTAGAGTGCGCCTCTCATCGGCGATCACTCTTACCCTTTTCCTATTGGTCCGACAAGCCCGGTACCTGACTCTACCAAATACATAATACACGTCCGTCGTAGGTGATGGGGTGTCTGTGAGCCGTGAGGGTTAACATGCCCCCCTTCTTGATGTAGATTCCGTCCTCGGAAGCTATTGAGTTGAAGTTCGTTCGTCGAGGTGAAAGAGCATTTGAGATGAATGTCCTTAGCCTTCTTCAGTCACTGCAAAATCAAACAACATTGGCACAGTAATTGCATTCTCATAAGTGATTAAAAAGCATATGCAGTTTTAGGTAGACAAATTGATTGGTAAAAGAATTTCAAACAATTTGTTAGCAATGAACATTAAATTGCAATGTAATCAAATGCATAAACAGATGTAAAGGTAAAAAATTAAACAAGTCGGGGGTCGCTAATTTGACGGTCGAAAGGCACTAGAGATCGAATATTAATACCATGGGTAAGCTTCTTAATTTTCTGTGGTCAATTAAGTTGTTTAATCGCGAGAGCCAAGTATTCATGTTCGAGGGCTGACTAGAGGCTATATCTAGAAGACCTTGTAGTTAAGCTACCATAAAAGGAATTTCTCATGAAATCATCGCTTGACTGATTACTTTTTCTTTGACCCCCCAAATTCTTTTCACAGTGATTCAATTTTGATGTGTGTGCTTATTTTGTATGCCTTGGGTATTTTGCTTTTCATGAAAAAGCGCCCATATTGGGAACCTCTAGGGCTCTAGTACCATAGGCAATACATGTGAGTGAAGTACCAAATCAAGCTGAGATTTCTCTTCCAGCTTAAGATTTTACAATGTGGCACTTTGATTTTTTGTTTGTTCATTTTCAGCATTTTAATTTTGTAACTTTGGGGGGTCATATAACACTGGTACACCTCCCCAGGCTCATCACACTAGTAAACTCCCTTTATAATACTTAAGCTAAAGGTCAATAGGGTCAAGCCCACTAGAAAGCCCTAGTACATTTCACACAATGCTGCCTAAATCGGATTAAGAACCTAAGTAACCATTGATTATTAGGAAGGCATTCCCCATGGTATTAAGAGGAGATCTCTAACACCTAACTTGGTCAATTTAGCTTAGTCGAACTGCTTGAGTTTTAAACCTAGACAACTGATTATGACAAAAGATTACATTGAATTAAATGTTTGATACTAAGCAAATGCATTGAATATTAGGCTACCAATCACAATTAAAGTATACAATCATAGATGCAAAAAAGATAAGGGGCAATGCTAATGGACAAGAAACACTTGTTTGTGTCGATGGTCGCGCTTGATTTGAAGAGTGAGTTGAGATAAAGATTCCATGAAGGTCCAAATCCTATCAATAGCAACACGCTCTTGTACACACTAGGAAACAAAAGGAATACCTCCTGGAGGCACATTAGTGAGAAAAGAGAACTTTGCTAATCACTCAACTCTAAAACAGAAACACTCCTATCGTACTAATCTTACCTACCCTCCATCACTCAAGTGATGAGGATCAAAGGTGTTTTATGGCATAGGTTTCTGTTTCACTGTACCAGATGTGACATGTGTAGGTCTGAGTCAATGTTTTGAGTTTTAATGTGCATACTCGTTTGCTAATTGCTCTTGCCCTTTATTATTTTTTTGTTTTTTGTGAGTATAAAGCTTTATATGTACATTCCCTAATATTGGGAGATATAGAGGTCAGGGAGGAAGGTTGAGAGGGAAACAAATGAATGATGACTGTCATCAAACACTCCCCCCTTCCTTGGGTAGATCATACCGTTTGAAATGAGCTTGTCACCCTTTGAAACCAATTGTTCCAGTTGGTAATAGGTGGAGATTTTTTCCAGTATTTTTCTATTACCTTAGGCGCCTCGTCGAGTTGCAAGGGTGGTAAGGTACTCTCCCAAGATCGACGAACTTGAAGTAGTTCATCAGGTGATTCTTGAACACTGGGAGGTGTGGATTCCTTTGTAGCTTTATGGAGGTCCACTATTGTAGATGGAGGCTGTGGAGAAGTTTTTACCTCTACGGATGCATTACATGAGGAGCTAGAAGCTTCATGGGACTCCCCCCTTCCTGAGCTAGGTGGAACAAATCGTTCTTTCTTTGGTACCCAAACTAGCTCGGGAGCGGGTGTGTAGCATTCTGTGATTTTTTTCTTTCCACGATCATTGATTCATTTTGGAGCTATGGGATTGGGCTCACATGGGTCAGGTGATAGGTAAGAGCACAATCTACGTTTTGGCACCCAGATTTGATCATTTCCTTGATAGTAGCCTTGAGCTTCCAATAGTCGTTTAGGGATCCATCGCAACATTTTCTTACTTTTCTTGGAGCGAGTGGTACGTTTCTTACAAGGCTTCTGTTTTTTAGCACTAGCTATGGTCACTAAAGAAGCTTTAGGGACCCACTTGTATGTTTTTGTCAGCAGCGATATGCATTGCTTGTAGCATATTTAAGGTACAGGCATTTCATCCCCCTCAGGTGTTACCCAGGTCGTCCCCCTATTTCCCCAAGTGTCTATGGTTGCTGCTAGGTGGACCCAATCCACATTGTCCGACCCAGTCATCCCAGGTAGGATATCCATATAAGGAGAGTTCTCCCCAATATCTGTGTCTTCGTTACACGTGTAACAATACTGTAATGGAGCTGAGTGAATTTGTTGTGTCTGATCGATTATCAATGATGAATTTATTTCCTAGAGGATGCGTTCGACCACTTAAAAGATCAACTCGAATGACAAAGTCTTGGAACTGTAAGTAGACGTGGTTTTTGGACCAGTCATGCATCATTTTTGCTTCCCACATGAATGGATGCCCTAAGATCATCTCAAATGACATAGGATGCTTGGAAAAATCCATAACAATGAAAGTCTGCCTTACCTTGTGTCCCAAGACCTTGATCATGAGATCCTTAAGCATTCCAATAGGCGTAACAATAGATCCGTTAGCCATTTTTACCACTATACTTGTGGCTTCAAGGTGAGGTCGCCCCATAGACTCCCAACAACTCTTTGTCACCATGTTGACTCCCGCACCACCGTCAAGGACCCCCTTTATAGTTAATCCTTTAGTAGTGGGTAGAGTAGCATTAGATTCATCACCTTCAAAGTATTGCCCCAACTTGTTAACGGGTACTTCAATTACAAATTCATGTCCCGCTAGGTCAGATGGTGGTGCTAAATGTTCCTCATCATTCATTACCGAGTCAGGTTTGTTCATATGTGTAAATTGTGGTAATCCGGCCTGTAATTCTCCATTGAGGAAGGCTCGAAGAGCTGAGACTAGCTCGGGGTCTTTATATAGTTTGGACATGATGGTGGTTCTAACTTCTGAAGACATGAAATCCATCAATTTGGCAACATTTAATGGCATCTTGTGGGACATAGGACCCTAACAAGAGAATGGTGAAGATGGAATCTCCACTTCCTCAAGGGGGTCGGGCATTCCCTCACCAAACATTCTCTCTAGTAGGAAAGGTGTGTGTCCACTTTCAGATGTCCTACCCTCACTCTCTTCCCGAATGATATTGGGTATAGCTAATGGCCTGTAGTTCTTGTGAGGTTGAACTTGTGTGGGAAACACTGTGTCCGACATCTGGATATGTTTGGGTTCAGGTTCTAATGTTCGTTGAGTTTCTTCCACCAAACCCCTCAGTTGTTGGACTCGTTCAATTTCCATTGTTGGGTTTGGATAGGTTCCAATATTTCTCTTGCAATCCTCATTTTTTGTCTCTCGTGGCTTATCTTGGGGGTTCGCAACTGGGTGGTTTAACTTTGAATACTCTTTTGGTGTTCGTCGTAATTCCCTCTCGTGATCCTCCTCACTGGCTTTTTCCTTTGTAGTAATAGTTTTGGTCTCCATGGTCTCTATCGAATCTGAGTCATCCTTAGGGTCATTCATATACACGGGATCCTCTCCTGTCCCTATATTAGTCTTTGAACTAGGTTTTGAGCTAGAAGCATTAAGGGATTTCTTTCTTCGTGTTTTCTTCTTTCTTGCTCGGCCAATGGATGCAGCATCTCTCTCTTTGAGGATGTAATTTTGCTTTTGGAGCATCGACCGTGTGAGTGCATTCAGTGGTGCTATGTTTATAGTTGGTGGTGTCCCATCAACAATCTCTATTAAGTTCAATGGTGTGATTTTCGGCGCGTTTGGATTGTTAGGACACTGCGATCAAATGATCTATGCCACAACGATTACAAATGAGTATTGGCATTGCCAATGCACTCCCTTGACTTGTTTGCATTAGTGCAGCATTCTTTTGCATTCTAATGGGGCACTCAGCTACTCGATGTGGTCCACCACATTCGTAGCACTGAAGAGGTGGTCTCCTGGCAAAACTATTAATGTTTTGGCCTCTTGCTGCTAGCACAATAGCTTGATATACCGGTTTGATTTGTCCCCAATGGTCTTCCATATAGTACATGGGACACTGCTCAAGCATGTCGACTCCATAGGTGATACTAGAGTCTATGTCCTCTTCGCAATCTACATAAGTACTAGATGACTCGCAACCTATTTGGTTCATAGGTGTAACTCTTGGATGAGGGGGTTGCGGTCCTAGCACTGGAGGTGGCAACGGTGTGGTTTGGACCACATTTTGGGTTCTAGGGACCATGTGACGTAATGGCAACTGTTGCTCCATGGGTGGGGTAGGCATCAATGCAAGAACTCGAGGTGAGTCTGCCCAAGCTATAGGCGGTCTATTTTCCCTGATGTGTTTAAGCATTAGGCAATCATTCGCTTGATAGCCATACCTACCACACGCGTTACAAGTCCCGTTAAACTTTACTCTGAAAGTAGGGCATTCACTCGTAGTATGTGGGCCCAAGCAAATTGAGCACCATTGCTGCTCCCTTCTTGGATACATATGAGTGTTTTGTGGAGCACGATTACCCCTAAGGCTTTCTTGGATGGCCTTGGTGAGATCTGCCAAAGTCATCTCAGATATCGTTTGCTCTTTCACGATTGGCTTTATCTTCATTGGCTCATGCCCTGATGCTTGCGAGCTACTAGACTTCGGCTCGACGGACACTCTTTCTCCTGCAATCATTAAATTATCCTCCAATTGGATTGCATTCATGGTGACTGCTTCCCAAGTAGTGATACCTCTAATGACTAGGCCATTATAGATACTTTCATGTTGTAGTCCCCTAATGAATCTATCGAGCAATTGGTTGTTGTTGAATCGCTCGTTTGGATTGCATCGAGAATTCAAATTCTTTAGGCGACTAATGAAGTCTCTCACGGATTCACCTTCTTCTCGTTGGGCTTTCTGGAGCTAAGAGGCTACACCCCAAAGTACTCCCTCTCGTATGTATTCTTTTAAGAACACTCTCCTAAGAGTAGAGTAGATCGTTTTCTCTTCTACTCTTAAGGTTCTATACCAATCTCCAGCCTTTCCGCTTAGGGTTAAACTCAAAGCCTTACACTTATGTAGCTCATTGTGCTCTTCCAAGGAATCGCACACATGTTCAAAGACTTACATATGCTTTCTAGCATCTCCATCTCCATTGAATTTCTGTGTGAGCTTAGCTACTTGAACTGCCTTGCTCCTAGGCTCTCTATCAAGTGCACTTTGCATGTTTTCTGCAATAGAGCGACCGATAGTTTGAGAAAATGCTGCCAAATCTCCTATTTGAGCAGGTATAATGGGTGTATGTGCTCCTGGAACCACATGTGAGATGGGAGTTGGCCTTGGCCTTGGCATACGCGCGGCTCTTGGGTCCCATATTTCGTATGGTGGTGTACCAGACGGTGGTCCAAAGTTTACAGGTGTGGCCCTAGGCATAGGGGGTGCCTGATATGGCATGTTATTATTAAATGGCATGGCTCCACTTGTATAAGAGCTTGGATAATTCCATTGTGGATTGTAAGCTCTTGGAATAATCGAAGGTGTAGGAGCTACATGAGGCTGAGGTATGACAGGTGCACATGATTGATACATACATGTAGGTATAGTTGGGGGCACTGTGCTACTAGGCATCGGCGCAGTATTAACAAATGAACTCCATGGTGTACTTCTTGTCATGCTCACCACTGGGATATGCATGGTAGCCATAGTATCATTAAGAGAAAGATGAGCTAGATCTGGGAAGGTAAAGCTGCCACTTGTGGGCTCAGATTGTACTGAGGCTCCTTGCGAAACAACATATGGAGGATCAATGGGGCTCATTGAGGGAGTCTCCATTTGTGATAGGGTTGGTTGGTTGGCCTTTCCCGTATCCAAGAATCTCATTAGGCCTGTTGAAGGCATGTTGATCCCTGTGTTCTGTCTTTCTAACTCGACAATCACATGGAGGACATCACAGACTTTCTGTTGTTGCTCATCTATGCTAGTAGCACCCGATGTGGATTGTAAAACATCTAACCAGCCCACATGATAGGTGTGTCCTGTGTACCGATCAGTTAAAGCTTCTACTTGTAGGTCATACTCCCAAATTTTTTTTAGGAATATCCCATCTAGGCCTGGCGTGCTGGAGGTTTCCCTTGAAGTGGAAGCATTATTGCTCCCCATAGCTTGCCCCTCCGTGACTGCTACCTTGGGAGCACTCGGCTGCTCGGCTGGGATGATTGTTGTCATAGGAGCCTTTGCTTTCAGGGCTCGTCGACTTTGTTCTATCCCTCGTAGGTTCTCAATTTCCCTCTCCCTTGTTGCTTGCATATAGCGTTCGATCTCTTGCACTTCGGCAAGACTCCTACCATGGTCGGGAGTCAGAGGGAGATAGTCTACATAAAGGATCAGGAGGTGCAGTGGATGGAACATTCACATGCACACTCTCAAGAAGCATAGAGTCTATTTTAGGCATGAATGACGAATTTACTTCCCCACTCCCTTCATTTATTTCATTAACCGCATGTTCGGAGCGAGTAGCTCTACTAAGGGTCTCTTTTAAGCGGCTAAACACGCTGGACCCGGGCCGTGGGCCCATGGCATGCATGTCTTGACTTGAACTATCAGGGTTTGGTGTAGGATACCCCTCCATGACTTCGTAGTCAGAGGAAGAATCACTAGACGTGATATGAGGATCTTGGGTCGCGCTACCTTGAGTCCCGGCCGGAGTCCCGGCTGAGGAGTCCCGGCCGAAGGTCCAGAACCTAGGGTGGAAGAATAATGGGTGCCCGCGTAAATGGAGGCACTACCAATATGCTCGTGCTCTAACACTCGTCCAGAGCATAGGTTCATATGACTTCCACACTCTAAGCGCGTTGGTGAGTGCCCGTGAAGGCCGCTCACTTAGTTTTTTTTTTTTTTTTTAATGTGTTTATAACCCAAGTTTTTCGTTATTCTTGGTTATTTTTTGTAACCAAGCCACAAAATATGGCGTGTAATAGCTCAAGACGAGCGTTTTGGTTAAAGAAACGTGCCGTGCTTTACAGCTCCCTATTCGGCTACGTGAAGCCCTCGAAATCCTAAAAATAGTCTTTATAGTCCTCGAAATCCTAAAAATAGTTTTTAAATATAAAAAGGTGTATAAACTATATTTTAAAATTGAGGACTGAGGTCTGGGTTTGGGCTTGAGCTTGGGGAATGATCCCCAGCCCGATCCTTCTTTTTAAAATTTTTCTTTTTTAAAGATTTTTTTTTTTTTTAAAGTCGCCGCGGCCGCGCCGCGCGCGCACGCACACGCACACACACACTTAACCTACACCTAACTTATCTACTTACAGCTAATAGAGATACTGCCACACACACTCTAACACTATTTACACAGTACTACAGTAGCTAACAAATCTACAAAACTAACCTTACAGAACTAACATTGAACCTTACAGAACTAACATTCCATAGCTAATACCTTAATTCTAACAATACATTGCAAAAAAATTGTAACTCCTTCTTTACAGAAAACAAAAAAGACAGTACAGTGTAACAAAAATCTTCTCCACACAACCACACAGTCTCCTTCTTCACAAATCCTTCTCCACACAACCACACACCTTCCTTCTTCACAAATCCTTCAATTGAAATTGCATCACAAGAAAGTGTAAAGTGCTTAACCGAGCTTAGTGTAGGGCATTTCCCCGGCAACGGCGCCAAAAATGTGCGCTCCTTGCCACACTGTCGAAGCAAAGAACTTGCCGATACACCGTGTGCGAGCCACAAATGGCTCCAAGCACACAACAAGCCTAAACTAGCAAGCTCAAGAGAGCAAAGGGTGTGTCACTCACCGCTCTACACTCGCCTTCGTGGTGGATTCCTCGCCGTGATGAAGAAGAAGCTGCAGTCGTGCTGCGCTCAAACGCTTCGCCGCCGTCGTGCCTTCGTAATGCTCGATCGCACACACACTCTACCTCTCTCTCTCTCTCTCTCTCACATACACACACACACACACAAGGAGGTGAAGAAGAAGAAGATGGAGATGGAGATGGAGCAAGAGCACTCTTCTATTGCACAAATGAGAGAATGAATGAATTTTAGGTTTAGTTGGCTTTTATATGAGCTCACCCCATTCACACTTGGGCGCCCATGCTTAGCCAACTAATCCCTTGAATGTCCAGTTAGAGTGCGCCTCTCATCGGCGATCACTCTTACCCTTTTCCTATTGGTCCGACAAGCCCGGTACCTGACTCTACCAAATACATAATACACGTCCGTCGTAGGTGATGGGGTGTCTGTGAGCCGTGAGGGTTAACACATCTATTCAGAAATGCGTTGTGCTAACGTATGCTCTTAGCAGATCCTTTAGCAAAAGAAATATTTTTAAGTTGCCCATCCAACACGAGATGAATAGTGGCAGTAAGAGTGAGGTGTTGTTCCCCAACCACTTACAGACAATCTTCCCTGACTGTCGATAAACTAGGACTCAATCATTGAGTATCCAGCCATATATTTTATATGGAGTGAAGACAACCAACTAGGTTGAAAGCGGGTGGGACTCGAGTAAGCTCCTAGAGTTTAGACCATCCAACCCATAGACACCCATCCTAAGCCAGTGCCTTGTATGGCAAGGTGTAAACTCATAATAAATCTGCAAGACAGATTGCACATGCAGTGCAAAAAGGTGCAGAGAGAATAAAAGTCCATGAATTGGCATGCCGCTCTAAATAAATCAATGTTAAACACTAGGGCCCATAACACCTAGTGTGCATGCATTTAACACAAATTTATCCAAACCGCAAGTCCATGACGAGACTTTCCACGGTACGTAAGTAAAAGCCTTTCAACAAGAGTTGGACCACAACAGAATGTGAAAGATCAGTCACACCTATGTACCAACCATGAGGCATTCTCAGTAACTTAGCATACTTGGATATATGTAGAAATGACCCTCCGTTAAGGTGGTTTCACAGCACTTGTCATTGCAACAAATTTGTACTGAGGTGGTTTAACAGCACTTGTCATTGCAACAAATCTGTATTGAGTGCCCGACAATTTCTGGCCACTGAAATTGTTCTTGATACTATGTGCTCCAAATGGTCTAATAAACGGATGCGACCAGCACGTAGGGACTTCATCACGACACATCATTAAGAATTAGGCGCCAGTGTCAGTCCCAGAGACTCATATTCACCACATGCGGAATATGTCTCAAATAAGGATGGCCGAAAAAGCAACATCCATCAAGTACAAGATGTACTTGTGTGTGGAGGTAACTCTAAACACTCTGCGACAAGAGTGAGAGGGACCCTCATTCGTTGCTCCACACTTGCTAAACCAAACTCCTTGAGTTCCTAGACCATGTTGTATCACATGTGACAACGTGTGCCAAATCGAATCCTACAAGTGGATTCATAATAGCATAATGTACTTTGGATACTACGACCCAAAATACTTGTTTCGACCTGCCCTTGGCATGGCCCTTGGGATTGAACTGAAAGGTCAATAACCCGTATTCAAATGCACAGGAGTACATTCCCTCCCTGTGAAAAACCCAAGCAACATTGCACTAAAAACCCAAGCAACATTGAACTGAAAGGTCAATAACCCGTATTCAAATGCACAGGAGTACATTCCCTCCCTGTGAAAAACCCAAGCAACATTGCACTAAAAACCCTGGGTGTTGCCTTCGCAATCCAAACCCGTTGAGTAGAATAGATGTAGTGAAACCCTTTGGAAAGACCCTTTGTAGAAACTGCTCAACTAGCAGGTAACGGTAACCAACCTAGTTAACCGTGGACAGAATGATGAGAATCAACTTGAAAAGTTGAATTTTTCCGCTACCGCGTGGTAGATTGCGGAATTCTCGCCTTGAAAGTATAATGGCAAAGATCAAACTGTGATCCTCCATGACCATGGGATGATTTAGTAAGCACCCACGGAAGTGTACCCCAAAACTGGGATGCCATAGACACTCGAAGTGCTATAGAGAGAGTAAGAAATCCACACAAGTGAGATGCCTAGCTCGTATCAACAGCCATGCTGTCTCAACTGTTTGCTGACTATAGACCCCATGGTATAGATCAGCTGATGTAAGTGGAAGAGCTGATGTAAGTGGAAGAGTTTTGAGAACTCAACTTGAGTGTTGCACTAGAAACATATAGTGCAAAAATAACACCCTAGACATTCGTACGGACAAGACTCTTACTTGTCCATTAATATCTATGTATACTTTCTTGGGTAGAGCTGTTCGATCTTGAAAAAAATCACCCAAAGAATGCCAGTAGTTAGGTCTTACCCTTGTCCTGACCATGGCTCTTAGCCAATGTATTTTATAGCCATGATGCAGAATAGTTTTCAATGAACAAAGCAATGAATACTAATTTGAGTAGCATCTTAGCCACGTGGTAGCTGAGAGGTAGAGCACCTTGGCTCAGGTTGACTCACGAGCAAAACATGTATCAAAAGCTTCTTAGAAGATTTTCATTATTCTCGTAAAGAGAGAGAGAGAGAGAGAGAGAGAGAGAGAGAGAGGGAGAACAAGAGCATGCTGGGCTGAGGAACTTTCCTTAAGGTTTTAGAGTGTGTACCCAAGCTATCTGCCCTTACGCATCTTATGCCTAAATTGCAGCTTATTGTATAAGCATTCCATAGTTTGTCGCTATGACGCTCTCATCGAGAGAGGTAACAGAAAAAGATAAAACTCATTCCGACCCACCTACCATGCAGGGGTCATGATTGTATGAGGACTACTTAGCCTTAGCACTTTGCTCGTAAAATAAGTCCTAGATTTAGGTTCCTTTTAGTGTTGTTGTGTGTTGATAACAACCAACAATCATATTAATCCACTTAGTCGGTCCTTGACAGAGTTGCGAATGATAGCGGAAGCATAAAGCATGAATCGATAGAAATGAATCCACCTCACTAGCATGCCTTGCATGCAGAATTGTAAGCCCTTGCAGAGAGTGATGGCCTCAATCGTGAGAACCAAAACCATAAGTGCCTTGCACAGTTAGACTGGTAGGGATTCTGTGAGCTGATATTCCCTATTTTTGCCAGTTACTCAAAGCCCTGCTTCCTATAAAATTGCCAAAGCATTGGTTGTTGTTGTAACCAGTTGGCCCGATATTCCATGAAAGAAAACTTGCTTAGAAAATGGAGTATAGCAGCATACCTGTTGCACGAGTGGGGTCTGTTGTATGTACAGATACGTCCCTTGTATCAGATACGCCCATCTGTTTCTCATGAAATAACTTGCTAGCATATTGTTAAGTCCATCCCAAGTTTGTATGCTCATAGCATAGGCCAAACATGGAAGTCTTGTCTTTGCATGATACTTTTCAGTAGACCCAATTTGGATGCTACCATGTCTCAGAGCTATAGATACTCTTGCTCATAGACAAATATCCTATTGAAAGAAGGTCGATCTTGTCGGACAATCACAAACAATCGACCTTGTCGAATTGGACAATGTATTGAAAAACAAAAAATAAAAATGTCTAGCAAAAGATGTACCTCGTACCTGCTTGGCTTGATTACGGAGACAAGCCCTAACAATTTGCTTGACAGCTTCTTGAAATGGTCGTGAATGGTTGGTCCTGTCGAGCACCTGTTGCCTCCTTCCTCAAGATTAGCAACATGCCGTGCCGATCTCCATGAGATTCTCAAGCACGACCATGCATTGACCTTTGCTATGCACGAATGAGAACATTGCTCACTGAAGCCGTGCTTGAGTGTGGGTTTATGTTGCTATTCGTGTTTGCAGAAAAACAAAAAAACATGCTTTTGGGAATGCTCATGAGCCTTGCCGATGCCGTCAGAGTTGAAATTGTACAAGCATGGAAAAGAAAATGTCAAGCAGCATACATACCTGCTAAAGTACTCGCATCGACTTGCCTAATAGTGTTTGCCTTACATGCCACATCCCTTGAAACAACCTCCCTTCCCTTGAAGATTTCTTGTACTAATCTTTTGGCCCCGTTGATAAGAGGAATAATCACAAGCCTCGCTTGTATGACAAGAGCATGTAATTTAAAAAGTTGGCAAACACAATCGAAAGTTATTTCGTACCTCATATTGTATGTTTATCAACGTGCCATTTGGATTGCTTGGCTCGAATGTTAATGAACCTCGAACCGAGTGTCGACATCATTGTTGCCTCTCAGCCTTGCTCGAAACCGTGTCGAACACAATTGGTAAAATTTGCCATCGTAGAGCCATATGGTAACCACCACTTCATACCCATTAGCCAAACTAACAGCAGGCCTCGCCGTTGCAGTAAAAAGTAACTTCTGGAACCTTATTCGTAGAATGCTGCAAAAATTCTTCACATATGGATAAAGAAAAACATTGGGAATTCAAAAATGGCAAACCTGATGATCATGGCGTGTGTGCACGTTTTTCTCAAGCATATCTGCATATTGCGTCTACTGTCTTGCATTCGAGAAATCGGTGCTCCGTCCCCATACGGTGGTTTGGTATGGTGCCGTGAAGCGTAAACGAAGAGGTTAAAACTGGTGGGGTGATCCCGTGGGCACCCTCCCTTAGTTTTTTTTTTAAGTGCCCAAGGCCATTGGCCTTAGGGCGTTTTTGTGTGAAACCCAAAAAGCATACAAGCGATGGCGTTCTCTGCAGACGGCGCAGCCAAAGAAGACCAACTCGCAGCATGCCCTGCACCGCGTTTCGGCTTTCGTGGTAGAAACGAACCTTGGTCAGCATGGCGAGGCAAACCTGTTTGGAACTGGTTGCGCTTCAAACCATGAAGGTCGAGCTCCTCCCTTCTGTCGTTAAGGGGCGCTTCCCGCGGCCTCAACCTCGTCGGCTCTATGCCTTTAAGGGGCCATGCCCACGACTTCTCTGCGTTCATGTCAACCTCGGCCTCCCTTCAAGGACCACGCCTTCCCTGCCTGTCAAGGGCGCTTCTCCACCGTCGAGAATAGCATGAGCATGCAAAAAGCATGCAAAATAAAGGTCCACGACCCCCAGTTCCGAAGACTGGCTCTGATACCAATGTAAGACCTAGGAGAGTAAGACATAGGATCCTCCTCCCTACCGCCCTTTATATAGGCCTAGCTCCTAGCTCTTGCCCTAAGCGGATCCCCAGTCCCACACTGGTCCAGTCCAAGCCCTTGGCCTAGATCCCTGACCCCCTAGGTTGGGCCTTGCCTTGTAGGACCCTTGTTCTGACACCACTCCATAGCTTTGTTGCAGCTCTCCACTCCATAGCCCTCTTCTCCACTCCATATCTCTCATGTAGCTCTCCACTCCATAGCTCTCCTCTCCACTCTGTAGCTCTCCTGCAACTCTCCACTCCATAGCCCTCTGCTCCACTCCATAGCTCTCCTCCTGCAACTCTCCATCACATAGCTCTCCACTCCATAGCTCTCGTGCATCTCTCCATCCAAAACTCTCCACTCCATAGCTCTCCTCTCCACTCCGTAGCTCTCCTGTAGCTCTCCATCCCATAGCTCTTCACTCCATAGCTCACCTCTCCCCTCTGTGGCTCTACTGCAACTCTCCACTATTGCTTGAGGTCAACTTTATCCCCCTTGCCATGGAGCTAGGCAACATTACAAACCTCCCATCCATAGCAAGATCGTCAAGTTCGAAAACGGTTTCTCTACATGTTTGGCTCCCAAAGGACTTTGCACCCTCAAAGCTTCATTACTTGCAAATTGCACAACAACATCGTGGTGCAGGTCACACCAATGTGGACCTTTGGGTGCATGGTTGCCTCTACCCTAATGATGCATCCATCAATGTGTATCCAACATTCAATAGCCTTGCTTCATTCTTACAATATGTAGATAGAGGGGAGCACAGTCTTCTTGGACTCTGCCTTGGCCCCTCTCTACCTCCTTAATTCTATTCTATGCAACCCCATCTCTCCATGATATGGATACAAATGACAATACAAATCTCCCATCCACAGCACAATCGTCAAGGTCAAAAACAAAACGCGTACATATCTAGTTGCCAAAAGAGTTTGCACCCTCCAAGCATTATGACTTACATACAACACAACAATGCTGCAGTGCAGGTCACACAGATGAGGACCTTTGGGTGGATGGTTTCCTCTACCCCAATGACCCTTTGGTTAATGTGTATCCAACATTCAATAGTCTCCCTACCTTTGTGCAATATGTAGGTAGAGGGGAGCCACGTCTGCTTGGCTACTGCAAGCGGTTGTCCACTATCAGAGCTCATAGTGTGAAATGGTGGATGCATCAACACCAAGTTATCATTCATAACAATTTTAGTCTGCAATAGAGGATCATTCATGTGGAGAAAGAAGCACCAACTCTTTAGCAACATGTGGAAGAGAAGGATGGTAAGATTGCAAAGCTTGAGGGTACCATATTGAGTTTGAAAGAGACACCTTTAGGTGCAAGGGAGCATAAGAGGATCTTATAATCCATAGAGACCCTTGCTCCCAAAGGTGGTGCTTGGATGAGAAGATTTATAGCTACAAGGTGCATTTTCTAATACCCTATCACATTTCCTACATGTATGAAGTCGCTTCTGTGGTGATTTTATTTTTCTTATTGCAGGAATTTAATCCAAGAGACATGTGGTAGCCAAAGCCAAGAGGATCCCATTCATTTGCTTACTAGTTTCCTTAAGAGTTAGATGTCATAGCACTCATGCACACACCGAAAGGAAAACATATCTATTTTGCTTTAACCAAGGAGGTGATGCGTAAGTTTTCTAATCTCGTGAGTGATGTTGATTTGCAAAAGGAATGTGATGAAGTTGGAATTAGTACAAAGGGTTACACTACACTACATGGCCTCTTCAAGAACGCTTTGAGGGAATGAGGAGTTACTGAGAATGTATTCCCAATGCCACGCAAGGTGAAACTTGCTAGAGGGGCCTCCAATGAAGATGTTTTCTCACATCTAGGTCACTATTTGCACATCGAGGAGACAATGCCCTCATCTATCTTTTCCACAAAGTGCTAAGAAATCTACCAATGCAAGGAATCATGCTGATAATATTGATAAGGGGTTTCCTTACTCTATGTCAAATAATATTTTTTCCATTTGAAGAGGCTTCAACAAGCAATGGTTGTCTTTTATGCACTACCTTCTAATGGTGAATAAAGAATCATGTGACGTTTCGCTTTCATTGTCGTTTTACGACCTTCACTTTTTGCCTTTCTTCTCTTGCAGTGTTTGGAACTAAGTTGGTGTTTGTTTTCAAGCTTGACGCATACCAAATTATGAAGCAATGAAGGCAAGAGAAGATGAGTGTCATATTTTTATTGTTAAGACCTCAAGAATACGAGTCTAGCAAAAGGAAAATTTTGTCCTAGAGGATGCAGCCCCTCCAAACGCTACCATAAAACAAAGTTTCACATCAAGACGGGCAAGCGGCACCACATAGGCAACCTTGCAAAGTGTGCCGTTTTAGCAGAGCCTTTGCTGATAATCGACATTATCAAAGTGTGTGGAACTTCTCATCTAAAGGGCTCCTTTTGCACGGACATGCCGGGAGATTGTGCAAAGCTACAACACTAAGTTACGCATGCAGCCCATCGGCCTCAAAGGACTCAAGAAGCCGCAGAGGCATACTTGGTAGGTTTATTTGAGGATACCAACTTGTGTGCCATCTATGCCAAGCATGTAAATATAATGCAAAAAGATTTGGCACTAGCCCATTAGATACGAGAGAACTTGTAGCTAGTAATATGTACAACAACACCTTTTTACAATGGATATGTAATGACTTAAAATTTGGAAATGAAATGATGCTTACTCATTTTGGAATATGTTGCTTCTTATGTCATTTAAACTCTTTGTATTTAATTTGTGTTCAATAATTTTTTATAAGTCTATTGTACGTTGTCGAGTGGTTCTTTGTATTTAATTTGTGTTCAATAATTTTTTATAAGTCTATTGTACGTTGTCGGGTGGTTCTTGCACACCATGCCATTGAACACGGAGGGGGAGAGGGGGAGGGGGGGAGTTGTGGATGAGTATTTTGTTGGCTAGTGCTACAAAACCTTCACAACAAGCTTCAAGTGCCATTTGTTGAAATGCACACATAATATATGTTTTGTCCAAAATTGATGTCTAGTGGACAGGGTTTGTTAACAGTGTTTGGGCCAAAACAAGCATATCTGGTGCCTTCCAGATGTCAATCAAAGGAATTTCGGTTGTCTCTCAGTCTTCCACAGGAACAAAAGGTTGGGAAGGCACTAGTAGCAAAAAAACTATCAGTGATTACTTTGTTGGGTCTTATTTGCCATTTGAAATACACACATATTATCTGTTTTGTCCCTGGTGGTGCAGAAGGCCCCTGTTCTCAAGGCAGCGAGTTTGGGCCAAACAGGTCTCACTTTGTTGCATCTTATTTGCCATTTGAAATACACACATACTATCTTTTTTGTCCCTGGTGGTGCAGAAGGCCCTTGTCCTCAAGGCAATGAGTTTGGGCCAGACAGGGCTCTTGTCCTTGGTGGTGCAAAAGGCCCCTGTCCTCAAGGCAATGAGTTTGGGCACAAGAGCCGTGTCTGGCCAAAATTTGTTGCCTTGAGGACAGGGGTCTTCTGCACCGCCGCGGACAAAACAAATAATATGTGTATATTTCAAGTGGCAAATAAGACCCAACAAAGTAATCTCTTATAGTTTTTTTGCTACTAGTGCCTTCCCAACCTTTTGTACCTGTGGAAGACTTAGAGACAATTGAAATTCCTTTGATTGACATCTGGAAGGCACCAGATATGCTTGTTTTGGCCCAAACACTATTAAAAACCCTTGTCCACAAGACATCAATTTTGGGAAAAACAAGTGCACTTGTTTTGCCCAAAATTGGTGCCTTGTGGACAAGGGTTTTTTGCAATTTTTGGGACAAATCCAGCACAACATTAGCATTAAGAATACCATTTGAAAGCTACTGACACATATTGTGACAATTACTTGCCTGTACACTGACCCCTCCGTCTGGAAAGTTGGGACCCTCGACATCATCACAGTAGATAGAGATTGACCCACAAAGCACTTGCACAATCATAGCTTTTAAATTGATCTAATGAACACCATGTCTCTATACTAAATAAAGATTCAAGGCAACTAATAAAAGTCACAATAAACTTGCCCGTTCAGAACTAGAAAACTAAATTTCACTGAAATCCATGTATTTACACCCCCCATCTTGTAAGTCAAGATAGGAAAGTACACGTGGAACTGATATTATATTGATATATGAAATTACAAAAGGGGATCATTACAGGTTTTTTGTTAGGAGTCACTGTGAAACTTCCTTGTGTCTTGCTTCAGCATTAGGTAAAATGGAAGTTAGGACTAAGGCCGCTATGGCTTGTGGGTCTTCCACTCCTAAGGATTGATTGATAGCTACACGGGCTAAGACCTTGCCACAAAAACCTACGCCAAAAGAGGCCATTGCAAGGGATTTGTTTACAAGAAAAACTACTTGCATAGTCTGAGGTATAATAAACAAGCACAAGAGCTTGTTGACAGCCTTCAAGACCCACAAAGAAAAATGTCCATCTAGGGAGTAGTCCTTGTGGATAATGCAGATGTTGCCCATGGGTAGTTTGCCGATGTAGGTTTGCAAGTGCTGCTTCTCGGCCAAAAACATTGCTCTCTCCTTCCACACCTCCATGTCCAAAAGATCCTACAAAATTTTGTGTTAGGAAAATACATTAGGATGGCCAATTACACAAGGAAGACAATTACTACATGTTGTTGTCGTCATCCTCCATAGTTGGTGTGAGGTAAAGGTTGAGGGATGGTCTCCTCTCATCAACAATTTTTGGGGCATCAGAGTCAAGTGACTCAACATGAAGAGGTTGTTGGTTTTCCACAAGCTTGGCTTGGGTTACCAAGAACTCCTCCTCCATGACGTTTGCCTACTCTACAACTGCAATATTTGAAGTGACCAAGGCAACTGTGTCAACGATTGCGATCACTAACTTGCATAGTTTTAGGGACATCATTTGGCATTATAATATGAATGTCAAATGTCATAAGATTACCTTCAAGGCTTTGTAGAGGTATCCATTTCCCAGTCTTATACATCCGCCGCTCATAGTGAAAGCATATATACAAAGTTGTGCAAAGTTTTAAGTACCGTATCCACAGTCCCTAGCTTGTGTGATCACTAACTTGCACAGTTTCAGAGACATCATTTGGTATTGTAATATGAATGTCAAATGTCACAAGATTCCCTTTAAGGCTTTGTAAGGTATCCATTCCCTGTCTTACACATCCACAGCTCTAGGTGGAAGCATATATACAAAGTTGTGCAAGATTTAAAGTACTATATCCCAATACCTAAAGCCCCTAGCTTGTATCAATATCTATCTCCCTGATGCATACCCTCTATAAATCTATAATTCTCTCCTAACAAGGGTTGTAATGCTTCAAAAGACATATTCTTGCATATAAATATAGTGGGTGTGACATTGAATGGCAGGGCCTTGAATAAATGCACAAAAACATGCATGAGACAACATCAACTTGGACCTACAAACCTAAAAGCCTTCTCAAACTTCAACAAGGAAAGAATGTCAAAAAACATCTTCTCCTTTATGGATAAGATGGATGCAAACATCAGCCACTCCATGCTAAGAAGTGATCGCATGTCAATTTCGTTGATCTTACCATAACAATGCTCAGAGGTGGGCACTATTGTGTGTGTGTGTGTGTGTGTGTGTGTGTAGAAGAAGATTTTGCTTTGCAATAGCATCGATGGTTGCACACTGGGAAGCATCATGGCACCAATGTCAACATGAAAATCTTGAAAGGTTCCAGAGAGACTTCTTAATTGTTGTTTCTCACCAAGTTTGATGGAAATATATCTACATAGACATCAAATGGCCCAGCATACTTGAACACATAGGTCAACTCAATGCATATGTCTATTGCAACAACAAAGAGAAGCAACTTACAGCTAGGTGGAAAAATTATTGGATTAGTGTGCCCCAAATGCATATTAGGCATTGAATACACATGTTGAATAGCAACCACAATCCCACTGACCCTATGGTCTTTGAACCCAAGCAGCCTCCCTTTCCAATGTTGATCCAAGTTGTCACAATCTTGAACACGATGAGTCCCAGTGGCTGCAAGTTGCATGAAGACCCAAGCGCCCTTGCGGAACACTTGAGGCACCCACTCCCCATTAGAATCTCTGGTGTTGTAGAAGACAACCCTTTCTACCTCATCTTTTGTCTTTCTATGAGTAGTAGAGTTTGACATTGCTACAGAGAGGAAGGGGCTACAATAAGAGGGTTTGATGGTTGTTTTGAATGAGCTAGAGATGGAGGAAGAAGTAAATGTTTTTGGAGAGAGGGAGATACACAGCATTAAACCTTCAATGGGGAACCTTGGAGTGCAATACTACAGCCATGGCAAGGAGCTGACAAGAGGTGGTTGATTGGAATGCCCAACATTCAAAATCACATAGTTGAGGTGGACTAGATGATTAGAGAAACAATTGGAAAGTCAAAGAAGCCTTCAAATCCAACTCTAATTCTAAAGGGGAAGCTAAGGTACTCTTGCATACATAATCTACATATATCCCATTGACTTTGGCATTTTGATGCAATAGTTTGATACATGGGAAATTTTAATTATTCATCCCTGTTGATTTGTGGGATACACCTTACACAACATGTTGGTATTCCCAAGGAATGAAAGTGTGGATAATTCCAATGAATTCCCCTTGGAGGAGCTATCAGCAAGCATGATGATGCCAACTACTGAGCCAAGACTTCATCCTACCTTGACAGGGTGTGAAATTTGAGGGGTACCCTATACAAGAGAAATGATGATAAGAAGGAAAATACAAATAGACATGCATATCTCAGTTTTGTCAAAAAGACAAGTGCAAGAATGCACACAAAGATAGATAAAATGAAGGAGAATCTCAAGAGCACACAACATAGGAAGCAATGTTACTCAGTGTGCCAATACAAAGATAAGGCTTGTCTTTCAATGATGGGCATATATACAAGTTGGCAAAAAACCTACTAAAGAGGGGGAAAAGTGCCTTGTACTCCTAATAGTTCTCACATAAGTCACCACCATAATATGGTAAAAAATTCCTCTTTGGAGTGATATGGTGAACATGAGCTGGTGGCACTATGTATAGGGAAGTGCCATACTGTATAGGATCAACCCACAAAGGGGATCAGGCCCAAAGATTTATGGAATGCTTTGAACTTCTCATGGGGAAAAGCTTTCGTCAAAAGATCCACATGATTGTCCTCCGTAGCGTAAGCCAAGCTATTCTTTCTTATAGATAGCTTCAATATTAGTAAAGATAGTAGTACTTGGAACACTTAATTAAGGCATATTCAAAAATGAAATGACACCAAAGAATATGCTTACCTGGGGGTTGAAAATAATTTCCACTTACTCGGAGTCAAGTGCACTATCCAAACCTGAAAGGTACATTACCAAAAATCCAATGTAAAAGGACCAAATAATCACATTTCCCAATGAAAAATAAGAGCAATATTTCTAACACCCAAAAGAAGGTTGTCATACCACATTTTCTTTGGTTTTTGAAACAAGAGATTACCTACTTGAGGCTCTCTTAATAGATTCATGTCATACCATGAATTAGGTGCGTGATAACGAGGCCATGCTGACTTGGTACCTAGAGAAAGCATCATCTGTATTGGTTTCACCTTGTGCATAGAAGCAATGATATAGAGTGCCCGCCACTGTAGTCATATACAATGATCACAAGCAAATATACCAACCTTAACTAGTATGGAGTAAAACGTTACAACTATGGTGACCTCTTGCATCAACATCAACTAGGGAAGTTTCCAAAAAAATTAGTGAAAACAAATAAGGTCTTACCTCATCTTAAAAAATTGTGTGAGTCCCTTTCATGTGGACATCAAAGCCAATGGAATGCACTGTGACTATGAGGCGGATAAGGATGTCCTTGACATAGTAGCTGGTGTTATAGTAGAAGCCTAAACAATGATGGGGTGGAATTACTTCCACCTTACTGACATGCCATGAATGCAATTTAGGAAAAAAAACCAATAAGCCCTTGGCTACAATGATGGTCTCAACAGTTTGAGCCGATATCATACATGCCTTGCATAACTTTTATTGGCATGGATACATCAAAATTTGGTGTTGGTGTATCTAAAGCTGTTTGATGCTATGGAGAGTGCAATGCAGGGCTGTGAGGCCTCTAAAGGGCATGTTGAAGTGGTCAGGTAGCTATGAAGATCAAAGGCATGCAAGATGCAGTGGTGATGTATGCTTTATGTGGTTCTCAATGCCAAAGTGCTCTACCATGGTGCCTATTAGAGGTGGATGGTTGAAATGTGCAAAGTGCAAGAATGGGAGTGCCAAAGGTGGCCCTCAATGTGGTCCATAGGATGGTCTAGACAACTCCTCAAACATTGTTGATAATGATGCAATGACGCAATCAATATTTGGATGTCTTCTACAATGTTGGTAGAATGTTGCTTGATAGCCCTGGTGTGGAGTTCAATAGTCAAAAAGAATACTATACCCGACTACAAGTTCATGCTGATACAAAACTATGCTTGCTTCATGGTGGTTGTTTTAGTTTATGGTCGATGCATATTGTGCCATTGACGAGTGTTGTCTTGCATGGGTTTGTAATAATCAGCAGACATTGAGGACAGAACTATACATAGGCTTGGTTTACAAGGTATATTTGTTTGAGAGTGATGTTCTCCTTGGTTGATGTGTGGGTCAAAAAATTGTCTTGCCCTCATCTTTCATAGGTGTCCCTAGACACATGTACCAGTTGTATTAAGATACAATGGAGATTGTGCGTTCAAAAGGAAAGCTAGATCTGTTCATCACGTTCACATCATGTAACCCTAATTGGCAAGAAATAAATGAAGCATTGCTGCCAGGACAGGCTTTCATTGATTGACTAGACATAACAACCAAGGTTTTTTTTCCAAAAACACTTGAGCGTGATGAAGCACATATTGAAAGAATATATTTTTGGGAAAGTTGTGGCTTACATGTCTGTTCTGGAGTTTCGAAAGATACCCACATTCTCACACCCTGCTGATTCTAGAGCCTCAATGTAAGCCTCAATCAACATTTGACTATGACAAGCTGGTTTGTGCAAAGTTGCTAGATAAAAATCATTTTTTGTTGCTACATGATATTATTGTTAGCTATAACATTCATGGTCTATGTGGTGAGTTCAACACTTCATCTCCTTGCGAATGATGTATCATAAGAGATCCACGACCATTTTGTGAGCAAAAAATCATGGATAACAATGGTAACCCCATTTATATGCAACAAAAACAATGGCTCCATAGCCAAGGTTAGGGGTTCTACTATTGATAATCGATGGACGATACCATATAATCCTGTATTGTCAACACTACTTAATGCACATATAAATATTGAGGTATGTTCCACAATTTTGGCCGTAAAGTATATCTACAAGTACATCTACAAGGGGCATGATAGTGCAACTCTAAGATTTCATAGATTGGTACAAGATGTTGAAAGGGAGAACATTGACAAGATAGATATGTATGTCGATGGCCACTATGTATCTACCTATGAGGCTTGTTGGAGGATTTTTCTTTTCCTTTGCACAATGATGCACCAGTTGTCTAGAGATTGAGCGTACATGTTTCGACTGGTCAAACAGTGAGATTTTGAGATAATGAAAACGTTAATGATGTCTTACAAAGGGAGCACACAAAGAAGACCACCCTAAAAGAGTGGTTTACCTAGAACTCAGAGAATTTTGATACAAATGATACTTTGTACATTGATTTTCCTCAAAAGTGGGCACGGAATTTGAGTTCCACAAAATGGACCAGGAGATGTTGTGGAGACACTATTGGTCGGATGTATTTTGTGCATCCCTCTACAGGTGAACAATATTAATTTTATTTGCTCTTAATTATTTGTAAAGTATGTAGATCATTTGAGGACGCTGTCAAGAAGTGCGGAGTGCGGCTAGGAAGGGCCTCTGACTATAAGAGTTCGTGGCAAAATCAAGCAAATCGTAGAAGATTTAAGGCTAAAAAAAGCACTAAAAAAGAACAAAACTCTAACCATGAAAGCTTCTCTTTGAAAAAGAACCAAGATTAACTCAAAACTCTTGTGTGTGTGATGATTTGGTGTAGCCTCGTTGCTAATTGCACAGTTGCAGTGCTCTTTCACCTTGATAAAAACCCTATACAAACGCTTTAATTCTCCATCGTAGCCATTTTATGCAGGCTTCAGAACTTCATTATATATTCCCAAGTAGGTATTTGAAGAGGGGAAACCCTTATTGGTGGCCTCACAACCTCAAATACAGGGTTGGAACAGCATGGGACCGCACTAGCATACCTTAGGTGCCGGCCTTGTATCCCTTCACAGAGGAGCTTATAGTGTTGATATTGCTCTTCTAAAATGTTCCCTAACTCCTCATAGTCACAGCACCGTGAGTGATGTAACCCAATGGCATTGTAACCAAATCTACTACCCACTTATAGTGCATGGCCAATGGGTAAGTAGGGTGTAACCCATCATGATGACGTACATTTGAATACATTTGACAGGTTTCACAAGACTCCACAAAGTGAGATACATCTTTATATATACCTTCCAACAAATACCTCTCTTTAATTTTGTTGGAATTAGGTTTGCAAAGAAACGCACACATGGAGAAAACAAAGGAAGCTCAAGGCACACAACTAAGAGTGTGTTACTTAGTGTGCAATGGAAAGATAGATAGCCCTAGAGTGATGGGCGCATATACAATACACGTGTAAAAAAACCTCCTAAAGAGGGAAAAATGCCCCGGCAGTCCTAGTGTGTTCACACACATCACTACCACATGTATATGATAACAAATCCCCCCCTGGAGTGATGCGGTGAATGAGAGCTGGCACATGAGTAAAGGAAAGTGTCGTGCCCTGAGGACATGATCAGTCCACAAAGGGGAGTAAGCCCAAAGCTTTGCGGAAAGCTTAGAGCTTCTCACAAGACAATGCCTTTGTGAAAATCTCTATAAGGTTGTCCTGTGTTGGTACATAAGCCAAGCTGGTCTCTCCTGCTGAGAGCCTCTCCCTGACATAGTGGTAATGCATCTCAATGTGCTTTGTGCGAGCATGAAAAATTGGGTTCCTTGCCACTGCTGATGCGCTCCGACTGTCAGTGTAGACATTGTTGGCAATGTCCTGTCCAACACCCAAATCAGCCATGAGGCGTCTGATCCATACACACTCAACTGTAGTTGTGAAGACTGCCCTGTACTCAACCTCACAACTAGAAGTGGCCATAGTAGGTTGCTTCTTGCTCAACCATGATATACATGAACTGCCAAGCATGAAATGAAAACCACTTGTGGACACTCGCGTGTCGAAACAACCAGCCTAATCTGAATCCAAAAAAGCATGTAAGTCTGGCGGCAATGATTCCCCCTTGGGATAAAACAATCCAAGATGTAAAGTGCCACTAAGGTAGCGGAAAATCCTCTTGAGAGCCTACCAATTGCTTAGACCTTGGGCTATGCATAAATCTGTTGACTTGTGAGACTGCAAACTAAATATCCGGCCTCGTGTTGCATACATAAATGAGGCATCCAACATCAATTTGGTAAAGAATGACATCTGCAGAATCACCAACACCATGAAGACTCAATTTTAAACCTGTTTCCATGGGAGTGGCAATAGGTTTGTAATCCTCAAGTTCAAACTTACATAGCAATGTCTCTATGTAACTTTTTTGACACAAGGCAATACCACCATCACACTGCTTAAACTGTATGCCCAAGTAATGATGCAACAGCCCCAAATATTTCATCTTGAAAGTAGCATTCAAATCAGCCTTAAATTCATCAATATGTCTCTCATTTGGTCTAGTGATCAGCAAATCATCTACATAAAGAACCACAACGAGAAGTACATCACCCTCATGCTTTACATACAATGTGCTTTTGGTTGGACTATTACAAAAGCCTTGTTTGACCAAATGAGTGTCAGCTTTCTCATACCAAGCACGACGAGATTGCTTCAACCCATACGAAGCCTTCTTACATCTACACACTTTGTCCTCTTGTTCTTTCTTGACAAAACCGTGAGGCTCCGTTACATAAACTTCCTCAAATATGTCACCATTCAAGAAAGTTGTAACAATGTCCGATTGATGTACACCCCAACCAAAATGGGCTGCCAATGCACATAGAAAACGCACAGTAGTCATACGACAAGTGGGAGCAAAAGTCTCTTCATAATCTATACCTTTTTGCTATGCATAACCCTTTGCAACAAGTCAAACCTTATGGCAATCGATCTCACCATCCAGCTTGTGTTTCAACTTTTGAACCCACTTCATACCGATGGCCTTTTTGCCAAGAGGCAAATCACATAAAGTCCATGTGTCATTTTTTATAAGTGCATCATATTTTTAATTGCATGGCAGCCATCCAATTTTTTGAATTTTGTGCTTCATCAAAAGAGAGAGGTTCCTCAACATCATGTAAGCTAGACACAACCAAAGCATAACAATTTGATGCATTTGCCTCACTGGAATTTACACTCGAAATTCCACCATTGAAAGGAGGAAACAAAGTGTCATAATGTCCTGTGAGCTTACATTACTGTCTCGAGTACATGACAACAAGGGCTGAATAGAATCTTCCACAAACACTACATCCCGTGAAACCAAAATACACTTTGTTTGGGGATGATACAACCTGTAACCTTTGCTTTCATCACTGTAACCAACAAAAATACATTTGACAGCCTTATCATCCAATTTTCTACGCTGTGTTTGTGGCACCAAAGCATAAGCCAAACAACTAGAAACACGCATGTTCTCAATAGAAGGCATTATATCATGCCATGCTTTGAATGGAGTAATAGTCTGCAAAGATTTCGTAGGACACCTATTAGTTACATAAGTGGCACACATTATGGCCTCGAGCCAAAAAGAATGCGGCAAAGCTTGACTTTTGACCATACATCGTAAGTGACCTATTATTCCTCTCAGCAACACCATTTTGCTGAGGTGTATAAGGCACTGTACATTGGTGTTTTATCCCACGACTAGCCAGAAATTCATTAAATTCATGAGACATATACTCCCCCCCTCGATTGGAACGGAGGGTGCCCATAGTACATTGTGATACATTTTCCGCCATGGCCACAAATTGTTTGAAGCACATAAAAACTTTGGACTTCACTTTAAGTGGAAATACCCATGCATGTCTGGAGTAATCATCAATGAAAGTCACAAAGTATAGGTAATTGCCCAAGGATGGAGTTTGCATGGACCCACAAACATCACTATGCACAAGCTGCAACCTGCATGTGTCCCTAACCGAACCATCCTTTGGAAACTTAGAATGCTGCATTTTACAGCCTTCACAAACATGTTTGACAGGTGCTTCAAGAGGCGGCAAAGAAGCAACCATGTCAGATTTCTGCAAACGCAACAAACTGGAAAAATTCAAATGCCCAAAACGTGCATGCCACAGTTTTGCATTTGAGACAGCCCTTGAATTTGCAACTGCATTTGCAAAATTTTGTCCACACTTGTCATACAAAGTGAGCTTATACAGCCCACGGCACAAAAGGCCAGATGCAACAATTTCATCACCAAAATTGAGATCTTGAACTCTACATCTATCGTCCACAAATTTGACTACAAGTCCAAGTCTAGCAAGTGCAAATACAGACAAAAGATTCTTCTTGATCCCAGGTACATAAAGTGCATCAACAAGTGTGAAAGAACTGTCGTTTGCAGCAGTAAGCACAATCTTTCCAACTCCCTGAACATGATAAGAGGCAATGTTGGCACAAGTGACTGAATTCCAATGAGGGACAGACTCGAGAGAGGTGAACAATTCACGATGTGACATAATGTGCTTTGTAGCACCACTGTCAAAATACCACACATGTGAATCTGTAGCAACCAACATGCATGCATCATGGACAGCAGGATTGTAAGTTCACTCTACACTAAAATCCCATTCTGCATCAACATCAGCCTCACAGTCTCCTTTCATAGAAGACTCAACAATGGCTACATTTGTAGTGGAACCAGCATTTGCAGTGGAACCACCCTCTTTCTTCTTAGACTCTTTGGCCTTCAACTTTGGACACTGCTTGATCAAGTGATCATTAGCTTTACAATAATGGCAACGCATCTTCCTTTTGCCCTTATCACCAGAATTTCTAGAGGAATTGCTGCCAGGAGAAGCATTAGGAACATAATGTTTTCCACTCGCAGCAGAATCATAAGAAGTGGCTGCATTACTGCTACCACCCTTTCTTTGAGAAGCAATAAACGCCTGTTCAACTGCACGATGCCTAGTCCTGCTAATTCTAGAAAGTGACTCTTGCAACAGCAATGTGCATAATGCATCAAACTTAACAACTTTAGGATTTCCTTGGGTAATAAGTCTCCAAGTACTAGCAAAAGTCTGGTAAGAATCTGGTAAAGCATCAAGAACAGTCTGCACAAGGAAACTGTCTGAAATGATTTCACCTGTAGAAATAAGTTGCTCATTATATCCTTGACACCAGCAAGGAAAGTGTCCATATCATCTTCCTCATGCATAATCTTCGATTTCAGCTATTTACGCAGCAAAGCAATTTTAGCCTCATTGCGGCTTGCATAAAGACCTGCTAGAATATCCCAAGTCTGTTTTGCAGATTTCACTGAACGAATGTGAGGAGTAATGGTGTGCTTCATAGACAATGCAATCAATGCATGAGCCTGTTCATCCTTTACATACCAACGAACTTGTTCTGCCATAGGCAAAACAAGTCTAATAGTTCTTGCAGCAAGACCCGCAACATCCTCAATATCACCTACATCCTTAGAACGAGGATGTACATCAATGCTCTGCACAATATTCTAGACACCCTTTGACACATGAACATGTTGCATCATGTAAGACCACATAGGGTAATTGTTCCCATCCAACCTGTCCTCAGCAGCAAACATCTTGAACACATCTATGTTGTTGTCAGCCACGGAAAGTGTCTGCACCTGATGTGAAAACTGCCCAAAATGAGGAGAAACTGAGTGAGACTAGCACGTGCTATATACCACAACCCGTAGTAGACTGACTGTATAGGACCTGTTATGCAAAAAAACGGCACTGATAGAAATTCTACACAAAATGACGAAATTGCCTGTGCAGACCTGGCTGTAGTGGAAACAGAGGCCGAAATGAGACCGAATCAGAAATCTGAGCAGACTAAGTTCTATGAGCTCTCCCAAAAAATTTGTCGACCTACGACCGCTCACCAAAGCTCACTGAAATCAAAGAAAGTGAGCAAGCGTGTGTTGGAGCTGCTGGCGACTAAGCCCGGGAGGACGCAACCTGCTCTGATACCAATTGTTGGAATTAGGGTTGTAGAGAAATGCACACAGCTTGGAGAAGACAAAGGAATCTTAAGGCACACAATTGAGAGTGTGCTACTTAGTGTGCAATGGAAAGATATATAGCCCTAGAGTGATGGGCGTATATACAATGCACGGGGGAAAAAACCTCCTAAAGAGGGAAAAAAATGCCCCAGCGGTCCTAGTGTGTTCACACACATCACTACCACATGTATATGGTAACACATTTTAGTAAATTTGGCCCATACACCAGTATCCATAGGCTTTTCTACATATTCTTTTGAACTCTTGATCTGTCCACCCATCCTGCCTTGTCAAAGTGGTTAGATAACGTAAATGAGCAACCAATCACCTTGATATAGGCCCTCTGTTTGCATTTGACAGACAAACATGATCACCCTTTGCATAAGAGCTATGATAAAACCTTGTGCCTACATCATCAACCTCAATAACCATTTCTTCTTCATTTTTATACCTTGCTCTTGAAAGCATATCCGCAACTGGATTATCTTTCCCTGCAATATGCTTAAATTCTAGATTTAAGGATTTATGTAGGCAATCCATCTCAAAATAGCAATTTCGGGAATTGAGCAGCTTGTGATCATTCCAAGAAGGGGTAGACAATCAGTCTCCACAATTACATTTGCTCCCATTAGGAGAAATATGAACCCCAAAAGGGCCCTTTAGCTTAAGGGGTGATTAAGCATGGACCAATAGGAAGAAGATGGTGGCCACAGCTATAGACTCAAAAAAGTAGAGTAGGAGGGGGCATGGGGGCCTATTTGTTCCCCTCATTATAGCTTTGTCCCCTAGAAAGAGAGAGAAAGGGGGGGGGGGGGGAGGTGGATTCCCTCCATTTTCATGGGCAGCCATAAAGTAACCCTAAAATTTCAAAAAAAATCAAAAATCTCTAAATCTCACTTTTCACTCCCCGAAAGCTCCCCTAACCAAATACATGGTCAAAAATCTATTTTTTTTCACCAAAATCTGCATTTCTCAACCATTACCCTCCATTCTACCTCCTCCTCCTCCTCCTCCTCCTCCTCTCTCTCTCTCTCTCTCTCTCCCCCCCCCCAAGCTTTCCATAGCTACAACAGATATGGAAGCTTTCCATACCTACAACACATATGGAAGCTTTACATAGTTGCTCACGATCTAAACACACACACACCTCTACGTGCTTTCTCATTTTCATCTACACCTCCACTGTCCTATCTCCCCAAGATCTCCATGGCCGCAGCACTTGTGGAGACTTTACCAAGCACCTCTTTTACCTTTTCTTCTACCACTTCATAGCCCATCATCTGCAAGCTATCCATGGATATGGTTGCAACACATATGGAAGCTTTCCATAACTACAACACATATGGAAGCTTTCCATAGCGGCACCTTGTCTTCCTTAGCATTAGTGCTTACCCTAGAAGAGATTTTTGATTGATTTCTATACTTGTAGAGCACTAATATTAGCTCCTTCTCTCTCAAATTGTAGGAAAATTACTCTATTGTTTCTACAAGAAGTTATTTTGGAACCAATCGTGCATTGGGGACTCTCTAAGGACATGGTGACACGTGGAAATCTCCAAAGGTGCAAGTTGATAGTAGGGTTAGACAACAATCTAAGGTGTTCAGGGTTGACAAGACTCTAATTCTCTCTTGTATTTTGGGCCACAAGGCTTGTGTAGATTATTTGGAAGCAATCTTTGTCAAAAGATGATGCATAAGCATAGAGATATTGACTACAAGTACCTTTCTCAATTCCGTGTGCAAGCCACAAGGGGCTTCAAGCACACAACCCTATGCATTGACAATCTCTACAACAATAGACAACATGTCACTCACCTCATGCATTGTTGTTGCTGAGGGAATCTCACGCGCACTGAGAGGAAGAAGCCATTGTTGCTACCCGTCCTCCTCATTGCCACAGTACTCGTTGTTGCTCTATTGCCTACACCTTCTCTCTGTCTCACACACATGCTCACAGATAGACAACCCAAGAGGATAAGGCAAGAGCAGAGCTTAGTACCTTCAGAATGCGAAAGAACTAGGTTTACAATCCTTATATATGGGTCCATCCATTTCATATATGGGTGCCCACATTTTGCTTGTTGGCACTAGATAAGTCTAGTGCGCCTCTCATCGGCAATCACTAACCCTTGACCATAAACCTACGGGACTGACAAGCCCGACCCATGACTAAAATATGAAATAATAATAATGATGGCGTCATGGGTTAACATGCCCCCCTTCTTGATGTAGATTTTGTCCTTGGAAGTTAGGAGCGTGGCAATTGGAGCAGGTACCAAGGATGGTAAGTAGTAGTGAACATCTTGATGAGAGTAGTGGCCCATGGACATACTCACAATCAAGATGTCCATGTTGAAAGACATGACCATGTTCTTTGCAATATCACTACTCCTCAACTGCACTCGATCCCTGCAAAATCATCAATGAGAATATGGTAAATCACAAATTATATGCAGTGAGTAAGTATAAAGAGTAATCAATCACAAAATTTTAAACACACATGTTTAAGCATTATACATTAAAACTCAATATGATTAAACTCACTAGCACTTGTAGAGGTCAATGAATCAAGGACTCTAGCTTTACTAGTTTCATTGTTAGTAAGGCAATAAAGGTCAATTGTTAATCCCATAGTCAATTATTTCAATTCTACATAGTTAATCAAGTTGTTTAGCCATGAGAGCAGAGTGTTTCATGTCCCAGGACTGACTAGAGGGTCATAGTATCCCTATTCTTCTAATAGTTGTCTAGAAACCCAACGCAATGTAACCTTGCATTTATTAATCTGAGTGGACGTATTCTTTTGAGGTTTCTTTTGTGAATGAACTTGAAGTGTAGGAGGGTTTGATAATGATGCTTTGGGGACCCACTGATATGCATCCTTTGCCCAATCAAGTGGAGTCTTGGATGTAACATTGTTTGTCATAGCCCTAGAGGTTGAAGCTTTAGAGGGTTGTGCTACAAGAAAGGATGTTTCAACTCCTTGGATTTGCAACATTTTGTTGTCCTTTGTGGTATCAAGAGGTGATAGTTCAAGTTTCGTTCCTTGAGTAGTAGGGCTAAGAGTTGGTTTTTGTGTAAGGATACTCCCGATCCCCCAATCTATATTACATTTAGTTGCAGACATCCACTTGCACCCTAGGTTTATGTTACCCTCCATAGTGTCAACGTACATGACCAAAAAGCTTTGAACTACAGTCTCGTTGCCATAAATGACAAGAGTGTATAGGATTCCAAAGGTCTTCTTCTTGTTGAAAACCTTGACTTGGATGGTATTTGTGGATATAGAGGTGGTTCAAAGTCTATAGAATTGTCATCTGCTTCAATCTGGAATGAATGTATAACTCCAAGATTAGCTTCTCGTTGGTGTCTAATACGTTGTTGTCACTCGAGGGCTTCCATCCTAGCTTATATCTTTTTTAACTTAGCTTATTATTTTGCTACTTTATTTTGATGGTTGGCACGTAAGTTCTCTTGGATTAGGGGATCATAGTATCTTTTGAATTTACTCCCATTGAGGAATCCAATGGTTTCAACTATATCTAGAGTATCCACACGCAGGGTGCCTTGTGGGGCAATTTCACATACTCTATATGGCCCTTTGTCAATGTATTTCAACTTTTTCTTTTCGTTACGCACTCCATATATAAGAAATTTATCATGACTTTGATGTCCTAAGTTCTTTAAATGGCAATCAAACCACTTCTTTCTCATATACTCTCAGATCTTCTACCCACGGTACAAAAAATATGTTTTTGATAGTGATACAATTTAGTGCGATATGTGCCATCTTTCTTTTGCACTAAAAGGACTGGTGAACAAAAGGGAGAGGAGCTAGGCCTCACCATCCCCTTGCCTACCAGCTCATGCACTTGCCTCATAATCTCCTCTTGTTGAGCTTGAGAAACTCTATAAGGAGGCTTATTAGGCGGTGAGCTCCCAGGTAGAAGCTCTATCTTATGGTCATCATCCCCTCGTTTTGGAGGTAACTCCATAGGATGTCATCGATAAATACATCTTGAAATCCATTTAGAAAATTAGACAAGTCTAATTCTTCTTGATTCCTACCACTTTATTTTGTTAACACTAGTTCTGTAATTGGACACTTAAGTGTCCAGAGACACTAAAGTGTCCTATTTTTCTACCAATTTTTGGCAATTTACTTGTCAAGCTGAAAAGACGTTTTTAACACCTTGCTTCTACCATAGATTGGTTATGAGGGAAATAAAACACTGAATTTTTCTCCATATCAAAATACAATCTGTATGGAGAGAATTTTGGTAAGTTCTAAGACAAACTTTAGTGAAATTTCAAGCTGTTTTGCCAAAAAAATCATAAAATGATTATATCTTTTTGTAGAGATGGCCTTTTTTATGTTTATAAAAGCCAAGTGTTAACACTTAGTGTTATAAAACAATGGAATGCACTTCAAAGATAAGTTTTCAAGTCATATGCAAGCTATAGACATAATTTCACACTTGAGCACGTGCTGAATAAGAGCATAATTTTGGTCTTCCAAAGGTCCCCTCATGAAATTGGTACTATTCTAGTACAATTTGACAACTACAAATGGCTTTATATGTTTAAACAAAGTAACTATGTATTTTTTGGGCTCCCTAACTCAATTAAATCTCATTGCTTGAACTCTATCTTGAATTCTTTATCATGAAAAAACTCTTGAAAATCTTGAGTTCTCCATGATAACATTGAAACCAAGGTTTTAGGCACCCCAATTGTGTATGTACCACGTACTTTGATACATTTAGTTGATCTAAATAGAAAGTTTGATATTATTTGAGGTTTTGAATGCTTATGTCTCAAGAATGAAAATATGAAAGTTTTCTCTTATGCAGTTTTGAATATTTAAAATGATCCAATATTTGTTGCATACCAAAGCCCTTCTACTTGCCACCTTGAGTGCTCAATGGAAGGACAAGCAATGTATCACTTTCTAAAACTCACAAACACATTAGAAACATATTTTTCTTTGTATACAACGATATGCTTGAAATGACCATATCAAACACATGGAACTTTCCATTATTTTATATACTCCAAAGTCAATTTTTTTGCATATGAAACTTTCAATTATCTATACCAAAATTGTGGAAGAGTCACCTAGAAATTTTTACAAGGTCGCTTCATGTTTTCTTGAGCTTATAAAGGCAATTTCTTCAAAGCCTTAATCGCTATCTTACGAGGGTCAACTTGATGAGTATAGTTCTTGATCATAATAGATTCTGAAATGCAAGGTTATATTTTTTAAAGACCCTCTAGCTAACATATTTAAGCATATCAAGAGGATTTTCTTAAATAAACCATCTAATGCAAGTAAAATTTAATTTAAATTTGTTAAAAAAGGACACTTAAAGTGTCCTGTTTTGGTACCAAACTAGTGTTAAAACATTAGCATCATTTAGAGACTCTTTGACAAAAATCATGTACGAGGAAATCGAGCTATTCATTGACTTATCAAAAGCAGGAGAATTTACAAGTGGTATAGTACGATCGGGCTCATTAGCATCTATATACATGTTCCTTCCCATGTAGGTGAAGTATATTCTCCTTTCAGGGGACTTCATGTTGGCAGCCATGCGGTTGAACCATGGTGCCCCTAGGATAACATCCTCATGTTGGAGAGGAGAGATGAAAAAGTCTTCTTTGTCGACGTAGCTTTGGACATGAAGCCTCAACTTCCCAATCAAGGGAGTAACGGAGGCTTGTTGTCCCTTGAAAGACCCATTGATAGTTACAATATCTCCCATCTCGAAAGCTTGTATACCCAGCTTTGTGGCCAACTCCGTTGACAAGATCAAATACAATGAAGGCATCATGCTCCCTCACCTTCCCCCAAGCATATGAAAGGGATGATCCTTTGCAATGAGCATCCTCTTTTGGATCTTCGACAGTGGAAGCTCTAGGAGTCTCATTGCGGGCATTTCTTTTGGGGCAAGAACGATAGCCATGTCCTTGCTCCCCACACTTAAAGCAATTGTGATCTTTGCGAAAAGCCTCTAGCCCTTCATGAGAGAGTTTTTTTTTACCTTTGTAAACTCCTTTCTCCTTGGTCTTGTTGTTGTTGTTGTTGTTGTTGTTGTTGTTGGCATTGCCTTGGGAAGAACTTTGAGTATTGTTCTTCCCTCTCGAATCATTCCGATCTTTGTTTTCATGGGCTTGGCATTCCTTTTAGCCCCTTGTTGGAAATTAATGCGAGAAACAACCATAGTGTGGTGGATGACTTCGGTGATAGAACCAGGCCGTTGTGAGTTGACATACTCCACCATTTCTTCGGGTAATCCCGCACAAAATTGTTGCTTTTGCTCGATGAAGTCTATCTTTTGGAAGATTTTAGCTTTGAGATGTAAATCCCAAAACTTGTCTACATATTTGTGGATAGACTCGTGGGAGAGTAGCTTCAAGCTTCTCCATTCAGTAAGCACCCTTTCCTCTGCATCGCTTGCAATGAATTGCTTCATTATGGAAACTCGTAGAGTTTTCCATGTCCTTGGGGCTTCACCATTCCCGCAGAGACTAGCCCACCATTGACGAGCAGATTTTTGAAAGTGCATGGCTACATGGTGTAGCTTGGAGGACTCTCTGAAGCCCTCATCTCCAAAGGACGCATAGAATTTCTGGATGAAGACGAATACTTTGTCAATAGCACCAAAGGTGCCATCATAGGTGAGAAAAGAGATACTCTTTCCTCCCTCTTTGAACTTCTTAAGCTTTTGGGACCTTTTCCAAGCAGGGTAGGATTTGTGTTTGGTGGATACGAGCGAGCAGGCGTATGCACATCAAACCCGACAGACATTCTATTTTCTCGGCAAAAACCCTATAATTCTGCCTAAAATGAGTTGTAATCAAAAGAAGATTAGACCATATTCTTTTTTATGTTCTCTGAGTCTACCCCTTGTAAGAGGCCGGTTGGCCATGGGAAAGCCCCCTAACTTTTAAAGTAAAAAACCCTTAGTTTTGAAAAGTGGATTATCATTAGCTTGGAGAAGAAAACGTACGCTGCTAAAGCTTCTTGTGACTACAATTTGTAATCATCATTTCTCCTGAACGGGTAATCAGAATTCTATTCTGAATAGTACATTGTGTTCCTTGTCTCTTGCTCTTCAATCTAAGTGTAATCATTTCCAATTCTGTTGTGGTTCGCGACGAGTCATTTGTGAGCTAAATGCGTTGATTTGGGAGTTAAAATGGTTGTTTTTTAATGTTTTGACCTTGGATAAGTGTTTCTATGCTTAAGGAGGATCTTTCCAAGTACTTCTGTTTCAGTTTTCTGCACATTTTTTGTGATGGATCGTGATTTATGTACCTTCCCAGATGGTGATAGAACTTGGTAGGATTGAGCCCATAAGTGTTGTGATACCTCTCCTTAAGTTTCGTGACATTCCGAATTCATTTGGATACCGAAACGGCGTGATTGTGTTGAGTGTTGAGAATGGACGCATATTGATTGTCTGACTAGGAAGTGGTTGATTTGCTTTTGTTGTAAGAACGAGTAGTCTTTGAGTTCACTTTGGTGAGATTGACACTCTCATTAAGTTTCCGTGCCCCACCCTGAGTCGCTTCCTTGCATATTGACATTATGTTAGTGCAAAAGAGCTATGTTGTAAACGTCTGTCGTGGCGACCCTCTAACATTGGCGCCGCTGCTACCGGGGAAACCGATCCTTAGGTGGTGAGTGACTCAGTGTACAAAAAAACAAAAAGAGAAATCTCCCTTCAAGCTTTTGGTACCCGTTCCGTTTACCCATAGACAATGAAGCAGCTAGACGTAGGTTTAGTGCTTAATAGCGACTGGAGTCCGAGACTAGCCAGTGCTATTCCTTAAGAGCAAAGAAAGCTGTGAGTGAGGTATAAGATAGTATTTCATTCTTTGATTTTTCACATGCTTGGAAAGGGTTATTCCACAACGCACATTGTTGTTATTTCTATACTTTGAGTTCAGTTATGTTTGCACATTCATTTCAATTGTAGGAGTAGGTTAGGTAACAAATTACATGATCATTTGTGGCCAAAAGGATCGAGGGAAAAACTGTCGAAAACCTTATTTTGGTGTTGAAGACCATAACTGGGGAAAATTGAAGAAGTGATGGTCAGAGCTTCAAAACTGGACCAAACCCAATTAAAATTTTCAAGAAGGGGATAAAAACACTTGTTGAAAAGGATTGTGCAAAAACCTGTCAAAAATCTTGCCCAACATGGATCGCGATCCATGTACCTTTTTGGCAAAATGTGCTAAAATTATTTCCTCTGCTTAGAACAGGCTCTCAGGCATCTTAACATTGAGTTTGGTGAGAAGAAGAGGACCAGAAGATCATAAAAATCAAGATTGGGGTGATCAGACCAAAAACCTTGGAGAAAAGGGGAAAACAAGGAAAAATTGAACTTTTAATTGGCCAAATCCAAAAAGAGATGAGAATTGGGACCAACTAGAAACAAGGAATCCACTGAACCAAATTTTATGCCCAGGTGCTTCCCAACATGGATCGCGATCCATGTTCCAGGTAGGCATCTGACATCAAGATTTGACCAGTGTACTCCTGAGTATTAGTTGAACAACTTTTCCAAAAGGAGCCATAGACAAAAAGTGGAAAAAGCTGGTCAAAATATCAGAAAAGGAGTGGTTTGCAAAAAATCGCAAAACAGACACAAAACTTTGCTTTTCACTTGGAAAAAACTAACCAAATCCAAAAATACTTGGGGAATAACATCATCATAGCTTGTGTGATCAGCTCACAAAGTGTCAGTCCAAAACCATGCCAAACATGGATCGCGATCCATGTACCTTTTTGGAAGTTTGAGCTGATAAAAGACAAGAAGGGAATTGATAACAATTGGAGCACTTTCTCCTAAGGGACCCTTATCAGGAAATCTCAAAAAGAGGGCAAAAGGTGGCAAAAATCAGGTCAAGGGAGGAGACCACTGACATAAACCCTAAAACTGACTTTTTCCTTTGAAAACATTCAAAAACCATATAGGCAGCATCACTAGGCCAAGGACTAGTTGTAGGACAAAATTCAGTGTATTTTGACACAAAGGTACATGGATTGCGATCCATGTTCCTCTGACACAAATTGACACCAAACTAGTACCATAGCTAGAGAGTATCACAAAGAGTCTAGTGGTCCTTCCAGAGTTGAAATTAGGTGCAAGAAACCCTTCCAAAAGCTCAGAATTGACACGAGCTCAGGCAAAGTGACAAAATCAACTTAGCTTCCAATCCAAAGATTCATTTCTGAAAATTTTGATACCGTAAGATCCCTTAACCATGCTGAAGTTGAGGGTATCAACAAAAGTTCAAATGGCTTCCCAACATGGGTCACGATCCATGTACCTCTGAGCCAAAACAGAGACAAAAACTTACCACACAAGGAGCTAGGCCATAGCAACCAGGTGCTTCTTTCAAAATTGAAATTGGATCAAAATTGTTGAGGTTGTGTAGGGAATTGTGTGCCAAGTTTTGTCGAACAAAAGCAAGAACTAACAAGAATAGCTGTAAGCTTATAGCTATCAAGCACATTCTTGACAGGTTACAGGTACTAGAAGATGTTTCCAGCAAGCAAGAACAAACGGGAGATTCAAGCTATTTAATGAGGTAACTCAGTTTGGATTTTTCTTGTTACCCATTATTCATGAATCTGCGATCAGGAAGATTGTACC
Source organism: Adiantum capillus-veneris (assembly GCF_014529385.1). NCBI lineage: Eukaryota > Viridiplantae > Streptophyta > Polypodiopsida > Polypodiales > Pteridaceae > Adiantum > Adiantum capillus-veneris. The sequence continues at coordinate 121,076,165 of NC_140936.1, read as the reverse complement.
AGAATAGGAACCACAACATCTTTGATCAAGAGAGTAATCACTCAACAGAAGAAAGCTTGAATCAGAGACCACTGTCGCGTTTGGAACCCATTTTAGAGGAGAGTTTCTCTGACACTTCATCTAAGAGATCATATGGCCTCATGACTGAAGATTCTAACAAGTCAAACCCTAAGGGAACAGATTCGATGGGTGCAAGTCCTTCAAAGCCCACATCTGATGTAAAGTTGTTGTATTTGAAGTTTCAATTTGAAAATGTGCTTAAAGCCAAAATCTATAAGGATGGAATGGACCACTACTGTGTTAAGTTGGAAAATAGGCCAAGCAAGTTCAGAGACCTTATAGATGTTGATTATGACAGGGACAGGTATTTCGACCAAGAGGGAATGATGTACTTAGTGGTTCATAACCCGTATATTGTGGATAAATGGGGAATGACCGGCACCAAGGACAAAGTAGATAATGAACCGGCCAATGCACCACCCAAAATGAAGAAACAAAACGCGGTACTCAGACGCACCAATGAGACTGAGCGCCTTAACACAGACAACACATATGTGGGTCTTTATAAGTTCAATATGGAGACCAAACACTCTATTACAGATGTGACGAGCCCCGCATCAAGGAAATAACCGACCGGAAAAACTTGTATGTTTACACTTACACGGAGGGTAGAAGTATTCAAGTGGTCATAATGGACAAGTATGGCCGAAAGTACTCCCCAATGGACCAGAAGGAGTTAGAGAGATATACATATTTTGGAGGACCACTCCACCAATACTATGTAAATCCGGAAGCTAAAAAAACCACGAGCACTCACATCAAACCTGAGACTTTACTTGAGAGTCCCTTGAGAACAAGAGTGGAGGATTCTTATGGACATGAACGCGTGCCGAGAACAGAACCCTTAGGGTCAAAGGCGACTAGGGCTTCCATGAACACACATAAGGGCATCTCTGTTCCTGAATTCACTTACACCATTGGAATCCCTCCGACTATCACAAGAGATCAAATTGATAAACGTAGGGCGAATAGGATACACTATTAGTACCAAGAGGAGATTACGAACCAAGAGAATCCATTCCAGGGGGACCAGGAGTTGTTAGAATGGTTGCAGAGGCCAGGCGTATGCGACCATCCCAAGTGGCAAAATGCTTACCCAAAAAGTATAATGGATCTGGCGATCCGTATGCCCATGTTTCAACCTTCAAACAAGTCTTGAGAGCGGAACATGTGACTGATTTCCACACTCAGTATGAAGGATTTGGGTTGACATTGGAAGGTAATGCCTTCACTTGGTTTCAACCATTAAACAACTTAGAATTCCCAAGTATTGAGCAACTTCTCCGAGAATTCGCTGAGGAATTCTCAAAAAGAGGGATCAAGCATAACATTGTCTCCCAGATTTATGAATTTAGGCAAAAGGAAAAGGAAAAAGTGAAAGAAGCATCGCTTCGTTTCAGGCAGTACATTGAAAGTTGCCCTGCTCGAGAACTACCTTAGGATGAAAGACTTTCACTCCTCTTCATAGAGGGGCTACGAAATGACACGCTCAAGGAGGACTTGCACCTGAAAGCCTGTGTCACCTTTGAACAAGTCACGAAAGAGGCATTGTATCTTGTAGATAACTGCAAAGCATATGGGGAGGTGACTGAAGACACAGATCAGGGGACTAGTAGCACCTCTTCAACTACAAGTGAGTCCAGGACAAAATCGGGAGGGCAAAACCCAACTGTACCGGACGTTGATGGAGTGATCGAGGAAGTGATCAGGAGGATGAACCAAGGAAACACGACGAACCCAAACACACGACAACCACCCACCCGAAAATGTGATACTTGTGGCGGTGACCATCCAACCCAGTGGTGCAACCTTCAACAAAGGCCAGGAGCTAACGTACAACGGATATTGAAATGGTGTGCTACAGAACAAAAATGGACAAACCATGAAACTCACGAATGTTTCTATGATCGGAACTATGTTAGAGAGACAATACAGACCACCTGGAGGACAACAAAATCCACCCCCTCCAAGGTATCAAGTGGGGCCAAATAACACAATCTTGGGTCAAGAAAAATCTCAACTGGTGTTGGGACATCAACCTCCTTTACCCCAGGAAAATAGGGCTATGGTAAGGATTTCTCAACCCATAGAACCACCATCTGATCAGAGTATGATCCAGGTAATCTCACACCTAGAAGATTCAGACAGTACTTATGAAAGGGAAAGTGATAGGAATGCATATGCTCCAGAGGGATATAATCCATGGATAATTCCAGAAGAAATGCATGAGCCCTCATACATAGCACAACCAACCAAAAATCATTACCTGGTCGATGAGAATATGCTAATGTTTATGGCAAATCAGGGCTACAAACCTAGAGGCTACCCTCCTAGAAGAGGACAATCAATGGGAGCTCCTCAAGCTTCTCCACCACCTGTAGGACCATGCTATGAATGCGGTGGGGATCACTAGGCTAGAGTGTGTCCAAACAGAGGAGAGCGGGTGAAATTTTTTGGATTCTGCAATGAATGCATGAGGGACCATCTTATTCCACACTACCCAAAAAACCCCGAAAATAAAGGAAAGGCAACCATGAACAAAATAAGGATTGTGCCAAGCTCAAGTGGATCAAAAACAGAATGTAATATTCCAATAAAAGCGGTCACTAGAGCTCAAGCACATGAGGTAGCAAGGAGTGTCCCGGCCAGCCAAACAGAGATAGACAACTTGTCTGTCCGAACCCCTAGAAAATCCTAGAAGGCGAAACGAAACAAGATGAAAGCCAAAAGAGAGAAGGAAAAAACGGCATTGGAAACCAAATTGCGGAAAACAAAGGAACAACTTCAAAGGGAAAGAGGACTTAATGGTAACAACGAGACAAAGAAACTGTCGGAACTGCCATCCGGGGGGTCAGTCCTAGTAGACAAGGTGGTTGAGCCTTTGGATGCAATTCTAAAAGCTTACGAAGCAAGGCTAAAGCCTAACCAAACCCAAGAGGATCGATGGTTAACGTACCCTCATCCAAGGTATAACAAAGAGAGGCTAAAGATGTGCAAAGAGCTCATTCAAGCCGCTCAAGCGCTTATGGCCATCAGTTCCTACGACTCCGAAAATCGAGGTACTCATACGAGAAAAGATTCGGGAGTTAGATGAGAGGGGAATTGAAGTGAATAACCTACCCAATCTGGTTGACGAAACACCTTTGGACACGAGGGTAGTAGCCAATACAACAGATGGAACGCATTCTCAGGTACCACCACCGATCTCGGAGGTAGAAGAACAATGGCCTCAAGAGCTATGGGAACAATTCAGGAATAGGAAGGACGGGAGTGCCACACTTGTGTCAGCTCCTATCCCGGAAATCCACATGGAGCATGAGCACTACCCAAATGACATCCAATCATTGTATGGAGATGCAGGCACATCGATATCGGAAGACGGTAAAGCACAGTCGTTGAAGAATTTACCTTCATTTATTGGTAACCCTGAAACTCAATCAGAGGTAAGGAAAGTTCCATCTCAATGGAAAGTCAATCCTAAGATGATGGACACTAAAACTCTTCACGAGCTGATGTCATCCCCTATCCATTGTTCACTAACTTTGTCAAAGTTGCTGAACATTAGACCGCATCTTTGGGAAGAGGTCGCAAAAAATTTGGAAAAAATAGGGCTTGTAATTCCTTCAACCGAGGTTTCTTGAAACACATTAAAAACACAACCCTCACACAACCCTCGAAGCAGACTAAACACGAGCCAGTGCCAATCAACAAAGTAGGGGACTATTATGAAGGTAAGGAAGGAAATACTACCCTACCGGTAGAGTACTAGGATGTAAAATCGATAGCGATCTTGGATAGTGGAGCCGGAATTTCCATAGCCACCAAAGCAATGTGGAAAAAATGGGGAAAACCTGCTCTAAGAAAAACGAGAATGAAACTTCAACTAACAGATGGGTACCTGGAGAGACCTATTGGCATCTTGGAGCAGATTGTAGTAACCTCTTGTGGAATTGCATACGAACACACCTTTGCTATCATGAATTTCGATGAGAGCAACAATTTCGACATCATTCTGGGCAGACCATTCATGCGTCAGCTCAAAATGGTCCAAGATTGGGGTTACGACTATATCTATCTGAGGAACAAGGATGTCACTATGAAAATTAGTGTCACCGATTATAGCTATAAAGACGTAGATAGAGCTCCATGAGAAGACCTGCATTCCACAACTGATCAGGAAGGAGGAATACCGGCCTGGCTCCAGAACAAAGCTTATTAATGGACACGAGAAGCTTCGGATTGTGGAAGTCTAAAAAGGGAAGAGTGCATTCTTGATAGGACTGCACAAGATGAAGCATACATACCAGAGCCTTTTCCAGAGGAGATGTTCGAACCGTTTGGATGGCAAAAAATACTAGCTACTCTTGATGCTTGTGTCAACGAAGTGACCCTCACCAAATTTTGTGACGAAGAAGGGTACGATATCATTCCATTCCAAATGATGAATGTTCGCCTAACTCCTAAGACTGAGGAAGACGTACCTGACAAGGAAGGGATGGCCGAGTTCCGACGCATAGTGGACAAAATCTCTGTAAGAGACCTTGTCCAAACGAATGACGAAGAAGAGTTTCAAGACTCGACTGATAGGGCGCTAGAGGATAACGCGGACAATGAGCTGTCCAGTAGCTCGAGCCAGAGCATCAAACAGAAGGATCGTCGAGTGATCTACTATGATTTTCCAAACCAAAACCCTGAAAGACAACGCAAGTATCAAGATAAACGTAGAAACAACCACAACAAGCACCATGAGGACTCAATACCTCTGTTAACTGACAAAATGCAGTACTTGAGATTAGTCAAAGCGATGGACTGCCTCAAGGACAGGATATCAAAGCGATACATGAAACATGACTCAACCAAAACATCATCAAAACATAAACCAAAAAAAGAGAAACATACCGAAAAATCGTCTAAGTTTTCCAAAATGGAACGCAAAGTCAAATAAAATGATTTAAAACGGGCATTGAATGAAGTTTGGACAACTGAAATGGAAACTGATGAGGAATCAAAGGATGATAAATTCGATGCACCATCCCACTATAAGAAGTATACCATTCAGGATAGGAAGATAGTGGTGCAAAAACCCAAACAAGATCCCAAAGAACCAGGAACTTCATATGATGGGCTTGAAAACACGAAACACATCAACTTAGCAGAACCCGGAGAGGAGCTTCAACCGGCCTATATTGCCACGGACCTTACTGAAGAGGAAGAGCAGCTTCTAGTCGATACGCTCAGGAAATATAAAGATGTCTTCGCATGGTCTTACAAAGATCTAAAGGGGATAGATCCTGAGATATGTCAGCACACAATTCCCCTTAAGAGCGATGCCAGACCACATAGACAACGTCCTGACACGTACAATGAAACTTTTGCACTAAAAATCAAGGAGAAAATAGACAAATTAAAGGACCGAGTTTATCTACGAGATTGAGCACACAGAGTGGGTGTCCCCGATTGTGGTGGTACCCAAAAAGAATCGCAAACTGCGGGTTTGTGTAAATCTTAAGCAAGTAAAATCATCCACCATTAGGGATAACTATCCACTGCCAATAACTAATCATGTTATTGAGAGGGTAGCAGGGAAAGAGGCCTATAGTTTCTTGGATGGGTTCTCAGGCTACAACCAGTTGACGATTAAGGCGGAAGATCAGCATAAGACAGCTTTTGCGACAGAGTGGGGCATATTTGCATATAGGGTAATTCCTTTCGGCTTGACCAATGCCCCGGCCACATTTCAAAGAGTAATGACCCACGCATTCAAAGAATATCTCAGACAATTTCTGGAGATCTACATGGATGATCTTTGTGTTCATTCCCGCCAACGAAGTGACCACATCACTCATCTGGGTAAAGTATTTGAAAAATGCAAAACGTATCGTATTTGCTTAAACCCGGAAAAATGTGCCTTCATGGTGAGACAGGGTAGAATTCTGGGCCACATAGTGTCAAAAAACGACATTTCAACTGATCAAAAAAAGGTGAAGACAATTTCTGCACTACCGAGACCAACGAAGATAAAAGAAGTGCAAGCATTTATGGGGCATTGCAGATATTACCGGTGATTCATATATATGTATGTTGTAATAGCCAAGCCATTGTACGCCCTCATAACTAAGTTTGAATGGATGGAGGAATGTGAGCAGGCTTTCCAAAAATTGAAGCAACATTTGATTTCAGCTCCAATTTTGCAAGCCCTTGACTGGAGAAAAATATTCCATGTCCATGTGGATGCTTCAGCCTATGCCATTGGGTGCATATTAGCCCAGCCAGGAGAGAAGAAAATGGATTTCCCATATGTTACTCCAGTCGACAACTAAACAACGCAGAGAGAAATTATACCACTACGGAAAGAGAGGGCCTGAGAATGATCTATGCTGTTAAGAAATTTAGACACTACCTTCTAGCAAACAAGTTTGTCTTCTTCGTGGATCACCAAGCACTGCTATATCTAGTAAAAAAACCTTGCAACACAAATTGTTCGCTGGTTTATACTGTTGCTTGAGTTTGACTTCACAGTGGTTGTAAAAAAGGGGACCACACACCAGAGAGCAGATCATCTTTCACGACTATTTTATGGGAAAGCACCTACACGTGTCAATGATGAACTTCCTGATTCATATCTGTTCAACATAGAAATGGTGCCGCGATGGAGTTAAGAGGTCATGCCACTACTCACAATCGGCTCTTTGCAGATAGAAAGACAACCATGAATGATCCATCAAACACAAAATCTCATCCTTTTAGCAGGACGGCTGTACAAACATGGTAAGGATGGAATACTGAGACTATGTGCACAACCTGAAGATGCCACCTACTACATCAACAAGCTCATATACAAAACACGGGGTTTCACACTGGTGAAATACAGACAGGCCAACGGTTACAAAGACTGGGCGTCTACTGGCCAAACATGGAATACAGTGTCCATAAAGATGTAAAATCCTGCGATAAATGTATAATACAGCCACCAGTGGAACATGCCACAATGTTTCGAGTAGTACAAGCACCGAAATGGAGTGCTTACATCATTGAGTACTTGAAAAACAAAACCTTTCCACAGGAATGGGACAAATCAAGAAGGAAAATTGTTGAGGAAGAGGCCAAACACTATCTACTCATTGCCAACCAACTGTATAGGCGGGGAAAAGACAAACAATTACGGTTGTGTGCTACAAAAAGCGAATATTACGTTATCCTAGATCACGCACATGCGGGACAACCCGGAGGAAACTTCTCCGCTGATAAAACGGCAAAGCTAGTGCTAAACTCAGGTATATGGTGGCCAACCCTATTCATGGATGCAACAACATACGTCAAACGATGTGACGAATGTCAACTCACAAAATCACCTCTACGGAGAGATGATATGCCACTGAGGCCGATGATGGGAGTTCGCGCTTTTGCCAAATGGGGCATTGACTTCATTGGTCCCATCAACCCTCAAGGATACAGGACACATGCACAATACATTATTGTAGCAACAGATTACATGACGAAGTGGGCGGAAGCCGAAGCAACCCAAAAAAATGATGCAAGGACTACAGCTCGGTTCCTTTTTGAAAACGTCTTTACACGGTATGGACTACTGATCGAAATAGTAAGCGATAGAGGAACACACTTTGTGAATGACGTCATTGAGACTCTCCTTGAAAAATTCATGGTGGTCCATCGAAAGTCAACACCCTATTATCCGCAAGCCAACGGACCAGCAGAGAGCACTAACAAAATCCTATGCACCGTGCTCACTAAAATAGTCAGTGACTCAAGAAATGATTGGGATCAGAAATTACACACCGCTTTATGGGCTTACCGTGTAGCTTTTAAAACTTCCATTGGTACGACTCCCTTTAACCTGGTCTTTGGAATTAATGTGATACTACCATTGGAATTCCTAGTCAAATCCCTTAGGGTGGCAACACAATTGGGATGGACGGGCCATGAGCTATCGGAGAGACTAGACACCCTAGAACAAGTAGATGAAACTAGACTCAAAGCGATAGCTGGGATATATGCTCGGAAAAAAACAAATGAAATCTTTTCATGATCGACACGTGATTGGTAAGGAGTTCCAGAAAGGGGATTACGTTCTCATGTACACCCTGAAACAGCACTCCAAGAAACTCAAAGAGCAAGGAATGGGGCCTTTTGTGATCCATGATATATCGCAAAGTGGTGCCGTTAAACTTGCAACATTGACAGGAGAGGAGATGCCTAATTGGACGACTAGTTGCAAGTTAAAGAAATATCTTCTTCCGTTGACACCAAACGAACTCGCAACACTCCATGCAACAGCTCAACGCAGATGTCAAGCACAGGACATTTGGGAACAAGCACAGCAGGAGGCCAAACTCAGAATATTGAAACGCAAGGAACAATCAAACTTCCAAAGGAAAGAACAACAGGCAGTGGTTAATCAGCATGCTCCGATAGCATCCATACAAACGGCGACTACATGGTTAGGAGGAATGGATCTACGTATTCAATTACAACTTGTCGACGGCGCCACTGAAAGAGCATTAGTGGATATAGGGGCCAGAGCTAATGTGGTTAACTACTCCACTTTCAGAAAAATCACACAGGAACCTCTAATGCCAAACATTATGGGGTTCAAGGTCGCTAACAAAAGTACTATGGACAGTCTAGGCCCTATAAATTTGCCAATCAACATTGATGGAACAGTGTATCCACATCAATTTCATGTGGTCGAAGATCATCAGCTCAACGAAGCAGTTATTCTAGGCGTGCCGTGGATGCGCACTTATCAGGCAACACCAAACTAGCAGGACAACACTTTACGCATCGAACATGAGGATAAATATTTAGCCATGCCATTCGTACAAACGGACTATGAATGGGAACCTCTACCTTTGCCACATGCGACAGCTCAGCAATCATCCATCACCAAGGTTATGAAAATATGGGTCAAGAAATCAATCATGGAAACCAAGCCCAGGCAATTGTGGATACCTAAACGCCAAATCAATACCTGTAAACCTACATTGCCTACAAAAAATTTAAACCGTCACGAATTGCCATCGCTGTTGTCAAACGGCCTAAACCGATGGACCACTCTCTTCGTCATCCAACCACACTCAAATGGGTATGGCAACCAAAACAACATCGCCTTCACGATGCCTCTTCAAGTGAATACACACCTCGGGAATTTCGATGGCAACCCAAAAATACCAACAACCGACACCATCGGCAACATCAAAACTTTTGCAGTTCACAGTCAAACACAGAGCACGCCTTCTACAATTACTATTGTTCGGGCCACGCAGCTTCCAAGGAACCTCTCCACCGGCAGCCACTGAACATATTGTTCAACACCTATCTCTTGCATAGTAGTTTGTTTTCCCATGCATATCCTCCATGAGCATCATAGAGCCACACTATACGGCTATTCATAGACACGTGCTTTATTCCCATGCACTCTGACACATTCTCGTCGCGGACGACTCACTTTAGGAAGGGGGGAAAAGCGGTTGGAGTACCACTTGTATATACCATTATTATCATCCTATTTCTTTTCGTTTCTTTTCTTTTCTTTTCTCTTTGTTTCCTTTAAAAAAAACAACAACACAAGTTTTCGGAGCCTGACAGACTCTTAGTTGGCATAATCATGAGCCATACCGTCACGATCTAATATCAGAATAAGAGTATGTATGTAAGGGAGGTGACACTAATTTTGGTTAATTTTGACCGACTAATAATCATTGTAAATATTTTTCTTTTACAAAAACGCAAAAAATGACAAGTGATCAACAAAAAATTGATAAGTCGAGCCAGGAAAGTCAGAATCGACTTTTGAAAGCAAACACCGAAACTTCAAAGCAAGGACTACAAACATAACAAATATGGAAAAATTCAACACAAAATGAATTTTGGACCAACTATGAAGGATCAAAACTACAGATCGGACGCCATTTGTAAACCGAGCGTCAGAATGACGAACGGTTCGAACCGCAGGTGATGTGCCCAACAAGATATGAGCAATGAAGGTAATTATAAATGGGGCATTTCGGGTAGACTCGGATCATATAGTAAAAAAAGGGCAACAAAAGCTCATTTGCATTCAGTCAGAGAGAGAGAGAGAGAGAGAGAGAGAGAGAGAGAGAGAGAGAGAGAGCCACAGGAGCATATGTTGCGACCACCTCGGTGGATCTCACTACACCAGATTTGACAAGTATGATCATTAACCTTGCAAGAGCATGTGTGTGTGACCCATACTGCATCAATAGTACCAAAACAACAAATCAAAGCAATACAAGGTCACAAAATCGGCAAACTCACAGGGCCAATGTGGGAGTCCAAAACTCATCAAAAACAAGAAAAACTTCATCAGTAGACCCCAACTACCTGGCAGTATCAGCCAAGATAAGAACAATAGGAAAAGGTGTTGGAACATGGATCACGATCCATGTTCCCAAAACCCTAAAATCAAGGAAACTCCTACAAGAACAACTATAGAGGCCCAAGAACAAAACCCCATGACTTTTTTTGCAAAATGCTTCCCAACATGGATCACGATCCATGTACCTTTTTGCCAAAATCAGGATCAAAGAGGTTCACTAGCTCGACAATGTACCAATAGTCCTAGGGTTGCAAAATGATCACAAACAATGCTCTAAAGATCATCAGATCCACCTCGATTGCTACAGTCAGTTTGTAAATGGTCTTTTGGTCAAAAGTACAGCTAAAGTAATTTGAAAAACTTCAAAATTTCCTCGAAGTCTATCAACAAACAATGGTAACCTAAGAAGGGTGATGGGATCAAAACCAAGCAAAAGTATACTTGCAAAATGGTGAAACTTGCAAGATTTAGTATGCCTTCCCAAAAGACTTCAAAGTTTGGGGAAACTTGCCAGGGAACCAAGCAAAGGTATGAACTACAGACCTCAACCATCAAAAATCAATGCAAGGGGAGATTTCACGTAAAGCATGACTCCAAAAGTGGTGGCCAGAAACAGACTTGGTCAAAACGGAAAAAATATGGCCATAAACTAAGAAATGGGACAAACTATGGAAAAACATGTCCAAAATTGAAAAAATTTCACCAGTGTACTAGGAAAACCTATAGGAACCAATGTGCACAAAAACTATGTTCAAATGCTTCCCAACATGGATCGCAATCCATGTACCTTTTTAGCCAAAATAAGTAAAATCCATGCCATTTGATTCAGGATGATCACTAAAGCCAAGCCATGAAGTGTCAAGCCATTTGAATCCCAAAAATCCACTTCCAAAAGCCAAAATCTCTGAATCTGTACCTGATTTTCAAAATTTAGCCCAAGTGTCAAATCATTGATCCAAATCCCAAACTTTTCGGACCAAGTCATAATCAAGATGAACCTTACCAGATGGTATCAGCAATTTTCCAAAATGTTGTCCAACATGGATCGGGATCCATGTACCTTTAGCTCTAAATCCAAAGAAAATTGCTCAGTAGCATCCCCTTATGCCTAGCAACAACTTCCCAAAGTTAAATTTTAAAAAAGCTTTCCAACATGGATCGCGATCAATGTTCCTTTTTGCCAAAATCTATCTGTTTCATTACAGTTTTGTGCCTATAGCAATCCTAGGTGCAATGGTGAAATTTGGTCAAATTTGGAGTAGTTTTGATAGAGTTAAGCTCACTTTTTTATTTTATGGTCAAGTTTACACTTTCCGACAACTTTGATCAATGGCTAAAATCTGATTTCACTTGCAAATTGGCAACAGGATGCCTCGAAGGAAAGCACAGAAGGAGTGGCATGTGGAACCCTATGAGATAACCGACATCTCATCAAACGAGAAAGCTCACCTCACAGAACAAGTACTTGAAGCAATTCCGGCAAACATTTTCATTTGAAGGTTCCAAGCCGCAGACGGAGAAATTATAAAGACCACCATCTTTCCCCAAGAAATGTGGACTTTGCACAAGAATCCAGAAGTGCAAGCAGGGGTCAGGTGTTTACAGGTCGACAATTTCTTGAGACTGCCTCCTTGGGGAACGGATTTCAGACGGGCTCACGAGCTCATAAGCACAATTCAGTACAATGGGGAAGCAACTTTGATAGACAAGGGCGGGGCAGCCGTTAAGGTAAAAATTACAGTTGAAATCATAAATGAAGCCCTCCACCTGCCGCAAGGGACGCACAACCTCTTGCAGAAAACGAAGGCCATCGACAATGATAAGGCCTTTTTGAAGCAACGTGGTCACAAGCTGACATATCAGGACCTGATTTACTCAGAACGGAGCTGCCGTAGCGTCTCATATCCCAGCATTTCAAGGTACAAAAGCCACCCAGATATACTGAACCTTTGTTGCATATGGCAATGGTGATGGCGATGGGTTTGGCTGAAGGCAGGGTGGTCAATTGCGACTTTGGCAACTACCTTCTTGAGACAATTGTGGAAGCAAATCTAAAGGGCGGTCAAAGAAGTAAAGCTTACATGAACGGAGGACCCATGCTCACACGAATAGCCTATCAAGCATTGGGCATGATTGATGATCTACCACCTGCCCAAGCGCAAATTGACCTAATCCACAGATCCAAAAGAGTCGTGAGACCAGTGGCAGGGCCTTCTACAAGACCGAATCCTAGAGTCAAACAAACCAGGCAAAGTGCATCTCCAAAGGATTCAGACAGTGAGAAAACATAGTCGGATGCTTGGAGAAGCCAGGAGGAGGGATCCAATCCACGGGATACTCCTTTTGAGTACCAGTCTTCTGAGGAAGACAAGGATACCCCTTACACCCTGGTATACACTCGATTAACGAGAAGCTATCCCCATCACTCATGCTCGGAGGACAATGGAAGAGGCACAAGCATTGAGGGAAAAGCTCCGCCAACAAAAGAAAGATCACCAGCAAACCCAAGAGACAGAAGCGGATGACGAGAAAGAAGATGATGCAGTCGAGGATGTTCCGCTGATACGTAGGCAGACAGAGGCCTTGGAGAGGATCAAGCAACAAAAGAGGAAGGAAGCTGAAGAGAAACAAGAAATTGCCAGTGCCATGCGGCAAAATATTCACAATGAGCTCAATCGAAAGATGGAGCAGCTGCAGCAAGAAGAATCAAAGAAGCAACACGTCGATGATTTAGAATCATCTGAAGAATCTGGAAAAAGTAAAGAGGAGAAAAGTCTCTCGCTAGGAGAGGGACAGCACGAGACACAGGAAGGACAAGACCAAGACCTCAGTTCGCCCAAGGATGCTGAGACAGTTTCAGAGAGGTCACAACAAGAGAAAGGGGAAAGTGCAGGAACATTCGGAGCAAAGAGCAGACGAAAAGCAGACGGAACAGCAAGGCAATCAACAAACGGAATCACAAACAAAGCCTGCCACGACCTCTGACGCAATAGAAGGTTTAAAACAAAAGGAAAAGCAAGCTGAAGTGGTCGAGCATTCAGATCAACAGGGGCCAAGAACGCAACGCACTCAAGCGGCCATAAAAGAAGGAGCGGAGATAGTTAGCTCCTTTGATATTGACAGTCACCTAGAGCAGATCAAGCTTCAATTCCAATGTCAAAGAGCTCTTTATAACCTCAGGGAGTTGGAATTGGAAGATAACAAAAAGGAGGTATCTCGAACAGCAGCAGAATCCTTGCAATTGAAGCAACAAATAGAGGCACTAAAGAACGCAATTGGAGCTGCACAGAGAGAGAGAGAGAGAGAGAGAGAGAGAGAGAGAGAGAGAGAGAGAGAGAGAGAGAGAGAGAGAGAGAGAGAGAGAGAGAGAGAGAGAGAGAGAGAATGCAAGCTACTATTATAAAGAAGTGTAGCAATTCAATGAGGCGAATTCAGCTTTACAGATCGAACAACAATGCCTCGAGGAGGAGCTAACCAGGGAAAAGAAACAGAATGAGAAGCTATAAGGCTCATATGCCGTGGTTAGCAGGTCTCTCACTCAATTATTGGCAATACAGGAGACACCCTCCTCTTCGACTATGCCTGCAGGCTCTACTTCCTTGAGCCAGGAGATCAAGGAGTTAAAAGAAGCCCTAAAACAAGAAAAATATGATAGATAGATCATGATAGCAGGTCATAGGGCCCTACAGCAGGCAAAGGATGAGGAAATTGAAGACTTGAAAAAGCAGCTGGCTGAGGCAAGAAAGGAAGTAGAGGATCTGAAAGCCAGTCAAACAAAGAATCAGCCGGACACAAGAGAATTTGAGCAGGGAGAAAGATCATATCACTTCGAGTTTGAAACTCAACAAACGGAGATAGCAACTACAAGCACTGGAAAAGGCACGCAAGAGTCTGCAGATCCAACCACGACATCCACCTCGGAGTCGACCAAAGATAAAATTCAGCATTGGATCTCAAAAGTCAAAGACCCGTCGCACAAGGCATATCTGCAATATGATTGAAAGTGCTGGAATCAGCTGCCCTCCTCGTGATCACTCCAGATGAGGTTGTAAAAAATTTTGGGCACGAAATGATCGCTCTACCGTTGATGCGGCAAGAGGTTTGATTATGGCAGCAAAAGATGCTCCCAAAAATTGAACCAAACAGCAGAGGGGATTACAGAGAGGTCCCAATTACAGCTCTTCAGATTGAAACAATCCTTGACAATCAACCCCTCTAGAGAAAAAAAATGGTTCGATCAGTGACCTACTGATGAAACGTATTACAGGAATGCACCCCAACATCTCAGGATCGACCCCACTTACTGTCCAATCAACAGGCGGCGGTCCTGGGACACTTTTTATAGTTGGCAAAGCAAAAGACTGACAGTGCTGAACCACCCTGTCATAGCCACAAGCCGATCAATAACAACCCCCCATCAGAAAATTACGTGGTTCAAACTCTGAAAGGAGTCATCAACATGATGAAGGAGATCCCAGATCTCGCTTTCCAGATGCTGGTAAAGATTGCTAAAATGCTCATCACGTGCATTACAGCCTTCAGAGACATTGAAGCGGCAGAGCATCCATGGCAGGTATTTGTTGAGGGCACACAGGGCATCTGCTGGAACATGGAGACAAAAATCTCCAGCAGAAATATTATCATGGGATTATATGCAAGAGTCATGTTTCTACCATCTCAATACATGCAGACCTTTGAAGAAGCTTTCATGACAGGTTTCTTTGAAATGGACTCTTCCATATTCAATCCAATGACGTAAGATCTGACAGCTCGTCACATAGCTTATCAGAGCACCATTGCAAATAATCCTTTCGGAGAACTGGCAACCAAAGTCAAGATCGAAGCTAGAGTGCAAAAGTTCAGAAATCTCACTGCAACACTAGAAAGAAGGCACTAAAGTGACTTCCCTCAGATGCAGCTTGCACGGGGACGTGCAAATGAATAGGAAGGGGGGAATGTTTGGTGGATACGAGCGAGCAGGCGTATGCACACCAAACCCGATAGATACTCTATTTTTTTGGCAAAAACCTTGTAATTCTGCCTAAAATGAGTTGTAATCAGAAGAAGATTAGACCATATTCTTTTTTATGTTCTCTGAGTCTACCCCTTGTAAGAGGCCGGTTGGCCATGGGAAAGCCCCCTAACTTTTAAAGTAAAAAACCCTTAGTTTTGAAAAGTGGATTATCATTAGCTTGGAGAAGAAAACGTACGCTGCTAAAGCTTCTTGTGACTACAATTTGTAATCATCATTTCTCCTGAACGGGTAATCAGAATTCTATTCTGAATAGTACATTGTGTTCCTTGTCTCTTGCTCTTCAATCTAAGTGTAATCATTTCCAATTCTGCTGTGGTTCGCGACGAGTCATTTGTGAGCTAAATGCGTTGATTTGGGAGTTAAAATGGTTGTTTTTTAATGTTTTGACCTTGGATAAGTGTTTCTATGCTTAAGGAGGATCTTTCCAAGTACTTCTGTTTCAGTTTTCTGCACATTTTTTGTGATGGATCGTGATTTATGTACCTTCCCAGATGGTGATAGAACTTGGTAGGATTGAGCCCATAAGTGTTGTGATACCTCTCCTTAAGTTTCGTGACATTCCGAATTCATTTGGATACCGAAACGGCGTGATTGTGTTGAGTGTTGAGAATGGACGCATATTGATTGTCTGACTAGGAAGTGGTTGATTTGCTGTAAGAACGAATAGTCTTTGAGTTCACTTTGGTGAGATTGACACTCTCATTAAGTCTCCGTGCCCCACCCCGAGTCGCTTCCTTGCATATTGACATTATGTTAGTGCAAAAGAGCTATGTTGCAGACGTCCGTCGCGGCGACCCGCTAACAATTTGCAATGTCCTCTCCTCTCGTATTCTCTAGGAGAATAACCACTGCTTTGTCGAAAGAGGAAGGTGAAGAGGGTGGGCTCTTTCTTGCCTTTTTTCTTCATTTTTCTCTTCCCTTTTGGAGTGACAAGGAGAAGGACTATAGGATGATCTTTTCCTCTTGGGAGGAGTTGGGGATCGTCGAGACCGCCATCTTTGTGGAGCCACATTTTCATAGGAATTCGGAAATTCATTTCTTTCTCGTTCATAGATTCCTCCTCTTCTCTTATCGGAGAGAGTCTTCTTTTGGAAGTCTCAACAAGAGGCTTCCTAAGCTCTCTCTCTTCTTGGAGAGGTAGGGAAATCCCATAAGCACGAAGTTATTGGGTAACTTCGGCTTGCAAGGCAGGGTTGCCCATAGCTTGTTGCAACCTAGTAACAAGATAGTTCACAAACATTGGGGCATCATCAGTAGCACCTTCATGTGCAAAATCAAAGCTGTCAATATTCATTCTACTCTCTTGATTATTTTCAACCATGCTAATTAAACTTATATATATGCTACTTTGTGCTTTGGTACCCTCAAAAACATTAGTTGCTATTTTTCTCTACCTTTGAAAATTAGCTCTCAAGCAACCATACCTGTGGTTTAGAGACTGCTGATTGCAAAGAGTAGTGGAGAGGGTCTAACATTGCCCGGTTGATTATGGTTCTTGTTGAGCTTGCTAGTAGCTCAATAATGGATAAGCCAAAGGAAAGCCCCGAGAGACTCCACTATTAAGTCTATAGTTCCCAACGGTGTACCTCGAACTAAGTCCTTTTCAACCAAGATAATAGATCCTTGTACCACTTACCCTCTTGCATTGAATAGGTCCAACCTTTCATGGAAAACTTAAGGACCCCTCTTCTTAAGCAAGAAAAGAGAAACCAATAGCTATGATACCAATGTAATGGAATATAACTATGACATGGATAGTAGCGGAATGTAAACAACCATAGTGAAAATTTTCTTTAAGAGGGTTCTTTAAGGAGCATAAGAAGAGTAAGTAGTGAAATGAACATTACACCTAATTAGCTTGGCATGAACAATACTTGTAAAATAAAGAGAGAAAGTATTAGAGAAATTGACAACAATTGAGGACCGGATTTACTTGGAGCCGGTCCCCCCTCCAGGTCCCCCCTCCAAAAGGCTTCTGTATTATAGATTCTCCCATGTAGAGAGACTTGGTACAACACAAGATTTGTGTTCCTTGAGACCTCGTTGGTGCAATGAAGATGGAAAGCTTCATGTACCAAGATTATACCCTTAGCTATCTTACCAAAGCATTAACTTGTCCCCGGCCTCAGTCCCAAGACCTCAAGCACCTTCGAAGGTGGAGAGAGCTAGCAGGGAATGAGAGTAGGGAAGAGGAAGAAGAAGTAGCATACGAGAAATACATAGACTCCTCACTTGATATTACTCTTGTTGCTTAGCATAGCATAATAGCATAGTAATGGAGATGAAGGAGATGGCAAGCATGCACTTTGGAGCATGGCTTTTGGTTGGATTTGCATTCCATAGCCAAGAGTTGTTGGTGTAGGCTCTCAACTTCTCAAGCTTGGAGAAGGAGATGGTGTTCTTGTACAACACAATCTGAGAATGAGTGTGTGTGTGTGTGTGTGTGTGAGTGAATGAGAGAGGGTATATAGGCAAGCACACCCCCTCCTAGCTTGGGTCAACCCCCTCTTCTAGCT
Source organism: Adiantum capillus-veneris (assembly GCF_014529385.1). Taxonomy (NCBI): domain Eukaryota; kingdom Viridiplantae; phylum Streptophyta; class Polypodiopsida; order Polypodiales; family Pteridaceae; genus Adiantum; species Adiantum capillus-veneris. The sequence goes on along the minus strand of NC_140936.1, from coordinate 121,058,197 downwards.
CTTCCTTGATGGTGATTGGGGACCTCCACAAGCCTGCTGACCAATCACATGCTTTGTGCATATCAAGCAGCAAGGGTAGCAATAGGACAAGTGTCCTTCATACCCCTTAGAAAGAGAGGGCTTGAATAATGCTTAAACAATTGTAAAATAAACTAAATACTCATTGGACCCCTTTAGAGGTCAACCAATAGGCTTTAGGCACTACATGAGGACATCATGTGTAGGTACTTGACATGTGTCCTTGTTGCCTTTTAGGTCTTGGGCTTGCCTGGAGTGAGTGTGTTCGTGTGTTCTCTCTCATGCCCCTAGCTTTAGGGATCGCCCCCCTTCTTGTAGGGATCATGTTGAATTTGGAACACCTCACCCCTTGAGCACCTTAGTCATGAAGCCCCTCAAGCACCTTAATCATCAAGCATGACAAGCACCTCAAGCACCTTAGTCAGCAAGCACGACAAGCACCTCAAACTTGGGCCGGGTTCCCACAGCCCTAGCTTGCCTAAGTTCCTAGGTCTAAGGATTTTTAACACTAAACTTTGGAGGTCTTTTAATGAAGCCAACCCTAAGGTATTTCAAGATCCATTAGCTAGCATTGCCCTTTGACAGACCATCTGTCATTTGGACCCATTGACTTTGGTCCCGTGCTGAGATAGATCCATAAGCACATGTTTATATTCTAACTCTTTTTCCCATTTATTCTCCCACATTAAATGATCAATTTAATATGAGAAAATCATTTGAATTAGTTAGATATTAGATTTTATGACAGCAAGAAATTTTGCGAAGGAAAGAAAGCTAAGTCATTAAATCTCCCTCCAAGATGATGAGGTGCATTAACTGTAACTGAACTGTCTTGAGCTATTGTTCTCTCTCTCTCTCTCTCTCTCTCTCTCTCTCTCTCTCAGATTTGCAAGGCAGGGGCCTTCCCGGAATGCTTCTCTCTGATCTCTCTCTCTCTCTCTCTCTCTCTCTCTCTCTCTCTCTCTCTCTCTCAAAGAGCACAATGCCCTCTATGCATTGATGTAAAGACAAAAAATTTCAGAGTTATGGAAGGCGTTTTTGTAGCAGCATTTCCAAAGTGAACAAGCTCAAGAAAGTTGAATCTCAACTCTTATAGTACATGCAATGTCTTCCGGCACTCGCGAGGGTTCTTCTTCTTCAACAAGGTCCACGACCATTGTGGAAAATGATCCAAAATCTCTTAAGTGTGGAGATAGCAACACAACCACCCAACCAACGACATCGAAAACCATGATCATGGAATACTTGGTATCGTTGCAAGAGACCGTAAACAAACAAGGCGAAGAATTACGAGCACTTGCAATGGAGAATGGCACACTAAGGGTACTTGTGGTTGAGAATGAGAATCTCAAGAGGACACTTGAGATGCAAACAACACGTTTGATGCAACTTGAAGAGGAAGTCAAGAAATGTAAACGCTCTCTTGTGGACTTGAATGCTTTGAAGGAGCGCATGAGCAAAGTAGAGCATGACCATGTATTGAAAGAGGAGAAATTTGACACCATAAGCCGGGATGTATGCGACATGAAAATTGTATGCACAAACATGTATGTGGTAACAATGTGGTTCCTAATTTCTCACTCATGCAAGCTATGGTTCAAACAAAGAATGTTGAGAATATGGATGTGGAGGAGTTGAAGGACGGGAGCAACGTTCCAAGAACATTGTTATTTGTGGAATTCTCGAAGAGAAGTTAGAGACACCTCCTTCTCTTGCCATTGTTATCGAAGATTTCTTCAAAACCCACTTTGGTATGTCCGGAGTTATGGTCTATGAGCACATAGAGTGGGAAAGCAAGGAGCTCCTCGCTCGGGAGAACGGCCAATTGTATGCACCATGCCGGATGAGACCAAACAAAAGATTATCCTTGATAATAGTTGGATCTATTTGAGACATACAAAATGTTTTGTATGTAAAAATCTCACTATTAAACAACAAAATATGCGTCGCAAGGCATATGATGAAAAGAAGAAGAAAAACAAGGAGATCTCTCATGAAGAAAATGTGCCCAAGGAGGAGGCAAGTCCTTCGAGCAAATAGGGATGTGTGACCTATGAGACCGAGTTACAATTGAAAATATGCTTTTGGAATTGTAACGGATACCCATGGAATACGGGGGTTGGCATTGATAAACTAGCAAGCAAAGTCAATGTTGTACTTCTTGTTGAAACTTGGGAGCATGATACACAAAGGATTAACGACTTGGAGGATTACAATGTACATTCATTGATGTGGTCAAAGAATCTCAAGCAACAAAGAGGGCAAGGAGGGGTAGCATGTATGGTTAAGAAAGGATTGAAAGATTTTGTATCAATTGAAAAAGATGACAAGTACAAACGTTCTGTATGACTGAAAATTATGACACCAAAAAGAGCACCCACTTTTGTAGCCGGTTGCTACATTCCTCATCATGATTCTCCCTTTTATGCTTGCATGGATAGAGATCAACCATTTTTTGATTTAGAAGAGTACATTGCTTATTTCAAAGGTGAAGGTGATGTTATTGTATTTGGGGATATGAATTCTCACACAAAAACATTGCAACATGATACTCAACAATTTGATATGCCATACATTTCAAGGGAGTTGGAGGAAGTTCACTTGTATGATCGTACTTCAATGGATGAGAAAGAGACGGATCACTATGGAAAGTTACTTTTACACATGTGTAATAGCATGGGTATGCTCATTGCCAATAGTGTATCTTTATGGAGTGGAACCCATGGATTTACATGTAGGAAACATAATGGGGACAGTGTGATTGACTATGTGCTACTCTTCAAAACCAGCATGTATCGCATAAAGAGTTTTATGCTTGGCCAATGGACCCTGAAATCCGACCATCGAACCTTATGTATTGACCTTTCATGTGGAGAAGCAACTAAGCATGATAATATGAGCCAAAGGAAAGAGAAATTATCACTATGTATGGATTTCAAACGGGCACCAATGTACATTGAAACGGTTGAGCAAAAGTTATGGATGACAATTCAATATGACGCACCATTGGAAACTAAATGGGAAGCTTTTAAGAAAGTTATTTGTTCTTATGCCGAAGAATGCTTTGCCATAAAGCATCTCCATGGTATCAACAAAGATAGATCACGCAAAAGGTGGTTTGATAAACAATGTCAAGATGCTCGAAAGTCCTTGATAGATCTTGATGCAACTATGGACAAAGACAACTATCAAAGTCATTTGCATACATACAAGGCATTGATTCAAAAAAGAGAAGAAGATGAGAAGTAAAGCAACAACCTTTTCAAGTTCAAGAAAAGGCACATGTATGTGGAAGATTTTGGAGAAACCTGAGGGGCAAGCGGGTTGAGAATTTTGGTAACTTGAGTCTTGTGGATATGTACACACATTGTAGGCAATTATATGAGCAAGCAAATGTTGGTTCACCCCCATGTATGCTCTCTTTTTTTTACTACTGAGGATGTATACGGTGGGCTTAAAAAGTTGGCCACTCGCAAAGCGGGGGATCTTCAAGGTATCAAGTCGGAGATTATCAAATGGACGGGAGATTTTACCCATGAGTGGATGTGTGATATGTTCAACCTTGCACTTCAACATGGTATGGCTTATGATTGGAGTACTAATTGGGTTAAGCCTTTGCATAAAGGAGGGGATGTAAAGAATGTAAACAACTAACGACTATAATGATTGGGTCTCTTATGGCAAAGTTGTTTGGGTGCATAATGGAGATGAAATTGAGTGATTGGATTGAAGAGAATGACAAGCATGCAAAAGGACAAGCGGGCTTTCATCGATGCCATAACACCATTGATTATCTTGTCACTCTTCGTGTTCTCATGGAGGAAAGTCGGTTTGAAAGGCGAGCGATTGGATTGTTGTTTTGTGGACTTTAAGAAAGCCTTTGATATGATTCCACGTAACAATTTGTGGAGAAGGATGGGGAACTCCAAGTGCCAAGTGAGTTTATGCTTGCGGTTTCTCGAATCCATGAGAAGGTGATTTGTCAATTGCGCATGGAAAGAGAAATTTCAAAAAAAATTGTAAGCACTATTGGGGTTAAACAAGGATGTCCGTTGTCACCAACTCTCTTTGGTCTTTGCATCAATCAATTGGAGAAAGAAGAAGGCATTGAAGATGTCACTATTTGCAATGCGGTAATCATGCTTTTGTTGTATGCGGATGATGTAGTGCTTCTAGCACAGACTTTAGAAGATTCAAAAAAGCTTATGGTTGTCCTTGAGAACTTTTGCTTGCATAGGGGGCTGATTGTGAATGAATCCAAAACAAAGGTTATGCTTGTGAAAACCAACCATAAGGAGAAGCCATGCATTGTGTACAACAATGAAACACTTGAAGTTGTTGAGAGCTTTAAGTACCTTGGCCTTGAGGTTCTGTCCAATCACAAGTGGTATGAATGTGCTATGCGTCATTTGGAAGCGAGAAAGAGACAATATTATGCATTTGAGAACATGTGTAATGCGAGAAACATCAAGTGTTGGGTTCTGAAGAAGTATCTTTTTGATGCTTTGGTGACACTCGTTCTTCTTTATGAAGTTGAAGTGGAAATGGAGAAGAGTCAAATCGACTATGCACATTATGCTCACTGCAAGTTCGAGAGTCTGAGTACCACATACTACTAGAGTGCTCAGCTTTCGGTCACATCCGAACTTGCTTCTCTCACATTTTCAGTCATGACTTAGACCTACACACTTTCCTCTCCCAGCCACAATGTGGTCTCTCCATTGCGACTCTCATCACCACAATTTTGGAGCATCGAGAGTCACTCATCAGCCATACACATACTACATCACATATAGCTTTGGTCCCATAGGTCATATTTGACCTCCGAGGACGATAATAAAATCTGTGTGTGTCTTTTTCAAACGATCGCCATAAAAAATGACAAAAGCAGCAATTCTACAAGGTCGCATGTGAGTAGCATAACAACGTGAACTCCACATAGGGGCTAGCTACACGAGTGATGTATGCGTTCCTTTATGTGCCCAAACTTGAGACCTTAAATGTTCTACGATACGTTTCAACATAGCACCTACGCTGCAAACACTAGACACAATCATTTGGCTTACATTCAAGTCGATAGAGATGGAGTAGATGTGAAAGCTTGGTCTTCGACCTGTAAATATTCTTTTGCCCAAAAAGACATGCTCGCACATAGGTGTAGGCGTGGTTATTACTAAAAGACAAAGCGAGGTTTGATGAGTCGCAGGAAGGGAACCCCCATCTAACAGATCTGGTTTTTTGGGGGCCAGGTTACGATTTTCCCTCTACCGCGCTTAGCCCTAACTGGCACTCTCTTCTACAACTGAGCATGTTTGGTCTCCACTCTGTGTTGAAGAGCAAAGAAAGTGGAAGCAGACATGAGAGCTATGCCATGCTAAGGTCGACATCAATGGCAACAGAAGATGGAGCTTCCTTTGTGTCTGCTTTGTTGAGCTAAGCGATGATGATTACCCACAACTGTTCTCTCTCTCTCTCTCTCTCTCTCACACACACACACACCCACACACACACACACACACACACACACTTTCTCTAGAAATTTTTTATTTGACTTCTTTATTCAACATGGTATAATTGAAAAACCATAGCTATGTTATGTTTGGTTTGAAGCTCTTATTTGGCGATAGCAAGCATCCCTCATGATCAGATTAGGGGACATCAATTAATTATAAGTTTCCAATTTCTTAACCTGAATGGAGGGAGGCTTGCATCCATGTAGTACACCATTCACGAGTGAGAAATCTCTCTCTCCCTCCTCTCTCTCTCTCTCTCTCTCTCTCTCTCTCTCTGTGGCTCGATTTTCCTCATCCTCACTTGTGTGAATCCTTCAACCTTGTGTGTGTGTGTGTGATGTGTGATGCCCAATCCATGTCATAGGATGCTGATTTACAAGATTTTGTGAGGTGGGCATCTCCCCTTATTATAACTCCCCCCCCTTTATTTAATTGAAAAACCTAGCACATCGTCTTTGATTGAATTGAAAGCATAAGTGCCACGAAGTGAGATTGCTCTCTCTCTCTCTCTCTCTCTCTCTCTCTCTATATATATATATATATATATATATATATATATATATATATATACTTCACTATTATTTTCTATGCAAGACGGAAGGGGATTAGAATAAAGAGGTTAGTGCTATTGGTGATACTAGATCAATGGTAATAGGAAGCTTCATAAGTAATGGTGGGATTGCTCTTTGGACCATGTGTTATGTCCGTGCACTGATTTACAATGTGTGTGTGTGTGTGTGTGTGTGAGAGAGAGAGAGAGAGAGAGAGAGAGAGAGAGAGAGAGAGAGAGATTATGAGGGTTTGAATGTAACTTTCCTTCATATCACACCACCATTGTAAATGACAACAATGAGCTTTCATACTTTGATAGTTTTTTTGTTGTCGCAGGCGACCACTTCGCCGAAGGCGGAGGGAGTCTCACTTGTGATTTATTAATTGTAATCATGTCCGCTTTTGGTCATGAGGGGGCAATATTTGCAATAGTACCTGCGAGTCGTGTGCCAATTTGACAATCTGGTGCTTAGTAATTTAGTAATACCGACCAAAGAGAGTGAAGAGAATGAAAGTCCCACCCAAATGTAAACAATAGTACACAAATGCATGAATAGTATATTAGTAGGGCAATTGTTTGAAATGTTGCATTACAAGAGTCGTACAAGTGTTTACTTTAGGCACCGCTATGGAATTTCCATGGAAGCCTTATAACAAAGATTAATTAGTCTTTTTGTTGAATAATCTTTGTTCAATATATGAATGTCATCTTGTGCTTATCCTTATCAAGCCGTCTTGACAGCCGGCCTTGCATGAGAATCCACATAGAAAGACAACACACACATATTCTTGCCTACCTACATAAGTGGTGACACGTCCCTACATAATGAGACACATACTTTTAGCATGTGCAATTGGATATTGTAGTCACATATATAGATTGGGATTAGATTAAATTAAGCTCTTACACGTATGTAATAACATATAAATATCATGATTAGAGTACGGTCACATGGTGCATAGTTTTTTGTTATAAATAATTGAGGTGAACTAAGCCTTTGGTAATAAATGCTTGCAAAACTAAACATTCAGAGCGGTCACACATGGAGTTCAAACTCAGAACCAACACTTGGAGGTGGAGAGCATGTCGATGGCACACACACACACACACATACACACACACACACACACACACACACACACACACACACAGAGAGAGAGAGAGAGAGAGAGAGAGAGAGAGAGAGAGAGAGATTCTGCACAAGGGAAACCCATGTGATAGCTTCTCAAGAAGCCACGTGAGAACTGCAAAACTCATAAACCTGCCACCTCTCCCTCCATTAAAAGCTTAAACAGGTTACAAGGGCAACCATGCCAAAATCGGCATAGTTACAAACTTCCTTGCACACTAGCACTATGCCTCTTGACTCTCCTTGCATGATCACTATCATGATCAGGATCGAGGCATGGTCATAGATTGAAATAACTATGCTGCCTATGACCATCATCTTAGAAGTAATCTAAACGGAGAATAAAGCTCTAGCCATCTAGAATAGCTACATTGACTAAGTTTTTTGGAATAAAAGCAGAAATTTTATTTTGGAAAAGAGGTATGTGCCTCCGATTTTAGAAAAGGTCCCATTAAGGGGAATCTTGCAAGATTCCACTTGAATAGGTGACGACAATGCGCAGCGAAAGCAGGAACAGAAGACGAGAACGGGCAGGTAGGCTGAGGTGCAGGAGGGAGATGTTGAGACGAGATCGTGCAGGAAGGCTGAGCAGCAGCAGTAGTAGTAGACGAGGGTTGAGTTTTTTTTTCATAAAATAACATTCGCCTGAGGGCATGGTCATGCGAGGCTTAGTTATCTGTAAGCCTCGACATGCCTCACGATGGCAGGTACGACAACTCAAAAGGCGACAGGGAAGCGCAAGTAGTGAGAGAGAGGTTGAGGCGCAACGAGGAGAGAGAAACAAAGGGCACACCGGCAAGCAACGGGCATAGTTTTTCAACTATGGTGAAAAAGGAATAGTAAGTGTACTAAGCCGATGGCCTACTGCAAAAAGCTGCGCAACGTCAGATTTTGTCGACCTAGCTCACGAGAAACTAAGCCTTGCGTGACTATAGCCTAATGAGGTCAGCTTGAGTGGTTAAATGACGCGCTCTTTAGCCAATCTTCTACGTGCTTGCGTTCGAACACCGATACTACGTTTTGGAGAAATTGAAGAGCCAAGGGCAAGGAAGCAAGGGAATATGTGGAGATCCCGCTAAATAAAACGCGACAAGAACCAATATACTCCTAGTAGTGGCTCGCACTCAAATTTATTCATTACTTCTCAAGATTTCTCGCACATCAAGCTTCTTAGGCTTCCTTTCGAGTGGAGAGGCTACGCCTTCCCCTTTTCAAAAAGGAACATTAGATTCGAACTCAGGCCGTCGGCAATACGCCCCTCTAGTCCAATACCGTAACAGATCCAACTAACGCCCACTGGTGTTGCTAGGCTGCGTTCTGTTTGGTAAAAAAATAATAACCCCGTCAAGACTTTCGCCTTCGTCTCCATCTAGCTGCCGTCTTCTCCCATTATCGCTATCTGTCTGCGAGCTTGCGTTATTTGCAGCATCCCTTTCATTCCTTCGTGTTCACCACAGGAAGCATCTTTGGGAAATTCAATTGATTGGTGGCTGTGTAGATTGAATTTGCATGACTAGAATATTTTATAGTACCATCATTGCAGACATCTCTCTACAAAATGCCACAAATGCACGCTCGCAGACAAATATATATCTCCTCCATTCAGAGAGAGAGAGAGAGAGAGAGAGAGAGAGGTGTCTGTAAATGTGAGCGCATAATCATAGAGCCCATCTTGATAAGAGCTTGCATAAATAGCCTAGATAAGTAATAATCCGCGCTCCAGCCTCCCACACACTCTTCATGTTTGCTACCTGCCATTCCCCTCTTTCTTGATGATGAAGAAAGAGCCCAGTGACATTTAAAGCCAGATTTGGGGATCTGGGTTCAACCCAAAAGCACCTGATTCAACTTGGGTCTCTTAAGTATTTGCAAAAATTTTCAAAGAGCTGCTGATTGACTCCAAAAAAGCAGGAGCATGCATGGACTGGACCCCTCACTTATGAACCAGTCAGAAGAAGAGAGCTCATCTGCATCCTCATTACCTGGCCAGCTCTCTCTCTGAGTAGAACTTTTAAACAAGCTTTGGATGGTCTTTCATGAGAAAGCTGAGGAAGAAAGGACAGAAGGCCTGTATAAAAGAGTTTGGGTCACATCAAGGTAATTTCCGGGCGAGTCTGTCAAATTAGGGTTTCAAGAGCCCCAGGTTTCCTTCATCCTGATAAAGGAGGGGTTCTTCTATTGTAAGAAAGCTGATGAAGGACAGAGACCTGCAGGAAAGGGTATCGGGTCACATCAAGGTAATTCAATGGTGGGTACTGGGCTCAAGCCATTCGGGCTTTCTTAATCCTGATAAATCAAGGTTTCTGCCTCTGCTTATGGTAGAATTTGAAGAACACTTGCGATTAGGGTTTCCTTGACTCTGAGTGCTACACGTCTAGCCTTTGGTAGCGGCAATCTATCCTTTTCCGCTTCCAAATCAGAGTAACGGCATCAAGTTTTACCTGCCTTTTGGAGCTTTCCTGGGGATGGGTCGTGTCAACAATGCAAGGTTTCCATGGCACCTGGTTTGCGTAGCCCATAGAATTAGCAAGTGGGCAACTTGATCCACTTTCACTCACGCCCCGGGTACACACAAACACAACGCAGAGGCGCCCAACACTTAAAGACCCTAGCAAGTGGGCAACTTGATCCACTTTCACTCACGCCCCGGGTACACACACACACAACGCAGAGGCGCCCAACACTTAAAGATTCATGCAACATCGCAGACCGTAGCGCATGTCTCTCTCTCTCTCTCTCTCTCTCTCTCTTTGTCAGCGCAGACTCCAGAGCATTTGGAAAATTGATGACGGTGAGTGTGCATGAATTTAATTTGTTAATCCATCCTTGTCAGTTGCCTTCACGCATTTCCTTTCCCCTGAAAAAGACCGTCTGCTCGACGTTCGTTCTCGTTCTCTGCGGACAGCATCCTGTAAATCTAGCTTCTTCGGGCCTTTCACGGGCTCCATTAAAGTAGTAGAACTACCTCGACCAGCTAGTTCCTTTCTAAACGTGTAAGAGGTCTCTCTCTCTCTCTCTCTCTCTCTCTCTCTCTCTCTCGTGCATGAACACACACCCACACAGTCAAGCACGAACGTATGTTTGTGTGCTGCGGTTCTTCTCTGCTTTCTCATAGGTATGGTCTCTGCACTACGTTAGTATGGTCTACATGATGCACAGAGACATAGTCACACAGACTCTCTCTCTCTCTCTCTCTGTGCACATGCACACATTCACTTTCTGACCCACATTCCTTCCTTTAGCTGTGTCATTTGAATGCTTCTCAGTGACCCTTGTGTTCCTGTGCAGTGTAAGGGCCGCAATTTGTCAGTGAGAATCTCGGAGATGAGTAACATGGAGGTTGTCATCAACGACGACGTTCTCTATGAAGTGCTGAGCCGAGTAGATGGCTTAACGCTTGCAATAGCCGCATGTGCAGGGTCTGTTTTCCGCTCTATCTCTTTGGATGAAAGGATATGGGAACGCATATGCAACCAACAATGGCCTTCTACAAATGACCCACATGTTAAGTCCATAGCTTCTTCTGTGGGTGGTTTCCACAGATTTTACTGTGAATGCTTTCCCCTTATTGTCAATAAACAGCCCTTTGTCTTTGATATTGCGGACACCACCTTGAAAGATGCAGAGGATTGGTTTGATGATGAGGAAGACATGATTGAAGAGCTCTATGGCACATCACCAGATGATTTCATTTCAATTGTTGATGTTGTGTTCCGAGGAAAGCCGGTTGTCACAAGGGTCTTACATGGAATTCCAGGTGCAAGTGACTTTCATGGGTGGTTTTCGAATTGCCCTTTCAGAATTGATGCCTTAACCTACAATGATGAAGATGATGAGCAGGCCTTTGCTAGTGGGACAGTGATAAGTGAGGATCTTCCACTTGTTGTTTCTATAGAGAAAGAGAGAAAGGAGGGCAGGTTTTGGAAGGCTTTACGAGATGACATACGAGTGAGCTGGATTGTTGTAAACAAGAGGACCAAGCAGATGGCCAATCTGTCAAGCTGGAGACCTTTGTGTGGTCAGAGGCATTGGCCTAGCGACAAACATTTCTTGGTCCGCTTTGGGTCTATCTTGCCTGCCCACCCTTTGTTGTCCCGCAAAGTGGTTCAGTGCAATGTGGTTCTCAAATGCAAACTTCTAACCAACTGTTCTCTCACAGAAGCAAGAAAAAGTGCTTTGGTTATAACAGAGCTCAGCCTACAGCTAGAGGATATGGCAGGTGCCCACCTTAATGGGCGACATAGTGTGTTAGCTTTGATGGAGGCTTTGAGTTGTCGCAAAAGCATGAATCACAACGAAGTCTTGAAGTCTTACCGCCAATACATTAGAGTTCAGTCAGAGTTGAAAGAAGAGAAACTGAAAAGTGAAGGCTGGATTGACACCATATGCATTATTTGGGGGATCATCTCCTTTGTGTCATTTTTCTGCTATATGTTTTGATAGGGCAATTGGTACTTCGACATTGCTATGTGTGTAGCCGGCAGAAAGCAGCTGCATACAACAATCATTTTGGGATGTAGCTGAGAGCAATTGATGAGGAAGACTACAGGTTGAAGTATTTTGGTCTCTATTTACTTGGCGACCCTGCCATTTTGGTACCCTATGTGCTCTGATGCAGCTAATTTGTATACACTTCTCCTATCTACTTGTTAGATAGGTTTGTAAAGTAATGCTGACCAGTAATCAGTAAAATGACTAAATATTCCCTTCTATGTTTCTCTTTGGCTGTCTATGTTCAGTGTGTGTGCAAAGCCAGTTTCTACTTATTTAATATGAACCTTTTAAGAGGCAGGACTTGTACTTGCATGCATGTAGGTAGCTTCTGTTTGTTGTATCTCATCTGTATTATGCGGAGGCTCTAGAGTGCTGTTTTTTGTATGTGCTTCTAGAGCTCCTAAGGTTGTATTTTCTCTCACATTCCTGAAGTTTTTCTGGCTAGGCAAACGTTTCTTAGCGCTTTGTGCTTGGGATAGTTGTAGTTCAAGGTGATGAGAGGGTTCAGTTTTGGTGATTGTTGTAGTCAGGAAACTTTGTGAATTCTGTCAAAGATTGTGTATTTACACATTGTGCAGCTTGGTTTAGATGTAAACCATATATGTAAATTCTGTGCAGAGTTGTAGACGGGATAGCACTGCAATTTTCCTTTTGGAGATGTTGGTTTGTTTTACGGTGTCAGGGTTTGTGCTAGTATATCTCTGCATATGTCAAGAAAATTTGCTTTAGGCATGCTAGTTGCTTTGGGCATTGTATGTCCCTCACACTTTTCCTCTATTTATCTACTTAATTCTAATGGTAAACATTTTGTATTTGTTTCTTATTTGTTTCTGGAGCCGAGCAGCAGGTTTTGGAACTGGTGTGTGCACCTTCGAGAGGCTGTGTCGACTTTCGTCACAGCTGCCATCTGAGGTAGTTTACTTTTTTGACTATGCTCTTGAGTTCCAACAGCAAGCCATAGGTTCATTCTTGTGTTTATTCAACTTCGCATCTTTAAGGATTTGCAACCTTGCATGTGCCATGCATAGTATCTTTCACTTGGTTTCCTTGAGTGAAGATGAGAGTTCCCTTTATCGGTGCTGCCTGAAGATAAACAGTTATCTAAATAAGGGCTTTGCTAAATGATACTTTTTTGTTTTAAGAAAACTTGTCAAAAAAAAAAAAGAGAATAATGATGGGAATGTAAATTTTTGTTTGTTAAGTTGTATAGCTGCATTGTGAAATGTGAAATTAGAAACAATGGCACGAGAGTTACCCGAAATGCCGAACAGGAAGGACGATTGCCGTGGAATGGAGGAACGGCAAGGGATCCGGAACGGGAACGGCGTGGAACAGGAGGCATAAAAAACACCCAAATAATGCAATTTTTAGCATTATGTGTTTGAATACAAGTAGTATTATAGTCCTTTGACTCTAGTACTCACAAAAAACACGATTCGAAGACCATTCAACCTTATTATGACTTGATTGTGTCGTGTGGTGATGCGCGATCATAGTACATACCCAACAGACACAATCGTCATACACAACAGAGACAATGCGCGGAAGGTGAGCCTCAAGTAGACTAAGTGAAACCATTGACAAAAGCGTTTGCCCTAGGAGCTTGGGTGCAACCAGTGTCGGTCGTTCTTTTGGGCACAAGATGTGTGGAAAGAACGGCCGAACGTGCCTAAACCCGACTCCTAAAACAAAAAAATGCTCATACATAATAACACATGCAATTACAAATTAAAGCTCTCAAATAATTGCAAGAGTAGAAGTTAAGAGATAAGACTTGAAAGTTGAGCTATAACATTGAGCAAAAAATTAGTTTTCGCTTAATTTTGGCTAACAAGGCCCACCCAAGGCGCTACAAAAAGGATAAAACTCAAGAGACTAGAGAAGTCTACACTCTAGAGTGCCAGGGCCCAAAAGTCTAAAGGACTCAAGGCTAAAGTCTAATGTACTGTAGTACAAAAAAACCAAAGGTGACATATACCATAAGGAGACTACATAGGGGGCAAGCCGCAATACAAAAAGGTATGGATAATGGAAGTCCTAAAGTCTCAAGACTCAAGAGCCACCAGCCTGAGAAGCCTCCCAATTAGTAGTAGACGATTGTACGTCATGCACATCCTCCAATGCCTCTCATCAAGCTCTGCGCTTGGCTCAGCCTCGGCCATGGAGGAAGTACTTGATGTCGGTGCCTTTGTATCTCTATCTGCCTGAGGAGCCTCTTGCTCCATCTCTAACTGCGTAAAAGGATCTGTTTGTTTAGTCGTACTCTTGCAAAGCATTTTCAAATTTGTGCTAACAAAGACAACATCATTTGCCTTCTCTACTCTAATCTGATTCCTCTTCTCGGAAGCAATGTGGCTAAAAGTACCTCAATTGCTCCAAGCATGAGGTACGAATTGACTGGCTAGAATACGGATCGCCAGTCTTTGAAGCTCAGGGCCATCATAGCCATAGTCCTCCCACCATAGCATTGAACCTATCTTCTTGCGATCAATTTGAGCATTTGGATTGCCAAATGATCCCCGCATCTCTTTGTACTGTCTCAATTGATCCTTGACAATGCGTCGCCCATCTCTGTATAGAACCATCTTGTTCAAGATCTTTGTACGTTGATTCATGACTTCTTTATCTGTCTCTTGCCGCAACTTGGAACTTTGGATCCACCAAGTATGCTGGTCCTTGCAAAGGAGAGGCATATGAATTCCACCTCGAGCTGCAAAGCGCATGGATCTCTGCATGTTGCTCTACATCCGGCTCAAACTGTGCAAGCTGCTCGATCATGCGGTCCATGGCCTCATAAACCTTGCCAATGCAAGGCTCCATGCCATCCACAACCCGAAGCAAATGAATCACCGGTTTGACTTGTGCGTCTAGACTCTTGAGCTCCTTCTAGATGTTAGGTGCAGCGGAATGAATGTTTGAACTTTGCTCAAGATGAGTGCTCCGAACTGTGTTCAAGGTTCCTTTTGTTCTTATGGAAGGGAGAGCCTTCCGTTCTTAGTGAGAGAGTGCAATGTTCACAAACAAAGGAATGGAAACTGTGCGTGCAAGTGTATGAGACTGAGAGATAGCGAGAGAGAGAGAAGAGAATACGATACCAGAGACGTTGTAAAACGCTCCTCCGAAGGCCCCACTCTCTATGGCGAGAGTGGTCTACTTATGATTGCACAAATCTCTACAATGCTTGGACTTGCCAACGATGTCGACGACGATGAGGATGACGACGAGACGGTCTGAAATCTGAACGCTAAGGGCTGAAATCTGCAAATCTTTATTTGCTGAATTCTGACTCTTATGTCGGTGACGATGTTGATGGCGACGATGCAACGACGACGCGCTAAAAACGCAGATGCTGAAATCTGCGTTTCCGGGCTGAAACTGTAAACCTTGTGGAAACTGACCGTGCGGCGAGGGACTGTTGCGGGAAGGTGAGATCTGCGAGGTTCGAGACTTGATCTGCGGTGTCTAAAGGCTGAAAACTGAAAACGCTGATGGTTCTTGAGTTTCTGTCGCGGAGAATCTGCAAAACACTAGGGTGTGAAGCAGATGCAAAAACGCTAGGGCTGAAAATCTGGAATCTATCGCCGTTTGTCTTCCCAATGCAATACGTTGGGATGGTCTGATGTCTTGCTGTCGCCGGAATCTGCAAGTGCAAATTGCTAGTTGATCTGGTGTTGAAAACGCTTAGGTACTGGATCTGCTCCAAAAACGCCAGGTCTCTTGGGGGGTTCTGCTGAGAAGGTGCCTGTTGAGCGTGTGCTCTTGCTGCCTCTTCTGCCAATTAGTGCTAGTCTAGGTTTGCTTGTATACAAACTTACTCAATTTGCCCTACCTACTTTTTAACAAAAGTCACTTAAAAATAATAAGTGAAAAATATCAAAAATAGGTAAAATAGGCTAAATGCATTGGAAAATTCCCTTGATGGATTCTGATGGGAATGCTTATGATCACGCTGTTTGCAACCAGAGGATATGCATCTAATATAAGTGACTGGACATGCACGGTCTGCGAACAGACTCTCAAAAGTGCCAGATCACTTCTAAATCTAGACTAATTGGACTGACTGAACCCTTGTCGTGCTGTAGCTTGTCCACGGACACATGGGTTGGATGTGTCACGTGACATCCCCACCTTTTCAAAGTGAGGTACTGGTACCGAATTGTATGGCGTCGAGGGAGATCGCCAATAGCATCCGGAATTTTGGAAGGGACTCTTTGTCGGCATACTCGGATGTGTGGGTCGTGCGGTACTTGAGCTTCATAAAGGTCTGTAACGCTTGCTTCTTTGGGCCGAGCCGAAAGCGACAAAGTCTTGTGTGGCTCCTTCAATGCTTCAACTTCGTCGAGTGTCATGCTTCTTTCTTCTTCAAGAATCTCCATGGCTGAAAATTCCTGAAACCATTTCCAACACAAAACCATGAACATACCTATTCCATGTAAAGTGAGTGGAAAAAATCTTGTCGTCCTAATAGATTGTGCATGCAATGTAGATGAACAAATAGATGGAGTGTCAACCCGTTTACCACACACACGCAAACAATGAGATTGAACCTTTCTCTTATGATCTAGAGCAATCAACTGTGGCAATTCACAACGGAAATGCCCATGCTTGGTGCTCATTCTTTCTTGTGCTCTTGCTACGACTGTGTCGTGCCAAGGAAGGGACATGAAATGTGACTTCCTTGAATGCCTACTTTTCAGCTTTTCATGAAACATCGGCATACATCCGTGCTTATTCATGAGTGAAACGTGCTCAACGTACAATATGTCATGCCTAGGAAAAGGGATCACATAAAGACGTTGACGAAAATACAGGAACCGATCACGAATGAAACACTCGAACAATGCGTGCATATGAATCATGCGAATACATAATACTTCCTGTGAGGGTTCTTTGGACCTAGGTTCGAGAGTCAAGATCGGTTCTTCTTGTGAGGGTTCTTTGGACCTAGGCTCGAGAGCCAAGATCAGTTCTTCGTGATTGATCGAATTTGCAACGAGGTTAGCTTCGCTAGAAAAAGCATCAACTAACACATCATCCTTGTGAACAATCACACCATCTTCATGCAACTCATCATGCTTGTGAGAAATCACATCTTGATCATGCAAATCATCATGCTTGTGAGAAATCACATCTTGATCATGCAAATATCATGCTTGTCATTGTCATCCAAATCATTGTGCAAATCATTGGCATTCAAATCATCATGCTCATCATTATCATTTAATTCACCATGCTTCTCATGTAAATCCTGTGTGTCATGCTTGGGAGAAGAAGGGAGTGACAGGCTTCTTTTCTTGATTCTGTGCAAAGTACGCCTGCACTTGAGAAAAAAGTCGCCACAACTCTTTCATGTGTCGCGCTTGCTTATGCTCATACTCTATTGCTGTCTTTCTTTCTACTTCTCTTTTTGCTTTTCTTTGTGCGTGTCTGCGATTCATTTTTGCTTATTTTTTTTGCGTGTCTGCGATCCATTTCTGCTTTTCTTTCTTTGCATTCACGATCAAATTCTGCCATTCTTTTTGCTTGTCTTGCTTCGCGTTCTAACTCCCTTTCCATAAACATATGCTCCAACTCCTCAATAGGAGTTAGTGCAATCCTTAACGTAGATGGGGAAGGGGGAGGGTCGAAAAAACCTCCTGGTGGGGAAAATTCTTCTTTGCCTCTCTCATGCTCATCACCTCCAAGCGAAGTATCCATTCCGCTTCGAGTGATGACCAATCACCATCCACTGAAGTCTTGGGTTCTTAAGTTCACGAGGAACTTGGGTCTGGGGTTCTTGAGGGTCTTGAGTTCTTGAGGGTCTTGAGGTTCTTGGGGTTCTTGAGGTTTTCTTTCGCTTACAATCTGTGTTTGAGAAGGATCTTCTCTTCACCCGAGTTCGGCTCTTTTCCGCGGGCGCACCCCTTAGCGGCCTTGCACTCACACCAAGGTTGCTTTTTCCCACCTCACGTCGATTGGCTTGCCGCTAAGTGCACGGTCCGCTCTCAATGAGTGAAAAGAGGCACAAGGGGAGGCTGGACAAGCCCTTCTTTTTTGGGATTCCTGTCACTCTTCAGAAACACGATTAGGAATCGACATGCCCAAGCGAACTTGGGTTCGTGCGACCTCAACAAGCAAAAAAAAATTATTGTGATTCTTGTGGTTCTTTGCTTGAGTGATACTTAACACTGCCAAAGCTCTTATACCAATGTTAGGTGTAGCGGAATGAATGTTTGAACTTTGCTCAAGATGAGTGCTCCGAACAGTGCTCAAGGTTCCTTTTGTTCTTATGGAAGGGAGAGCCTTTTGTTCTTAGTGAGAGTGCAACTATCACAAACAAAGTGAATGGACACTGTGCGTGCAAGTGTATGAGACTGAGAGATAGAGAGAGAAGAGAATACGACACCAGAGACGTAAAACCCTCCTCGGAAGGCTCCACTCTCTATGGCGAAAGTGTTCTACTTATGATTGCACAAATCTCTACAATGCTTGGACTTGCCAACGATGTTCACGACGATGAGGACGACGACGAGACGGTCTGAAATCTGAAAACGCTAAGGGCTGAAATTTGCAAATCTTTATCTGCTGAATTTTGACTATATGTTGGCGACGATGTCGATGGCAACGATGCAATGACGACGCGCTGAAAACGCAGATGCTGAAATCTGCGTTTTCCAGGCTGAAATTGTAAACCTTGTGGAAACTGATCGTGCGGCGAGGAACTGTTGCGGGAAGGTGAGATCTGCGAGATTCGGGACTTGATCTGCGGTGTCTAAAGGCTGAAAACTGAAAACGCTGATGGTTCTTGAGTTTCCGTCGCGGAGAATCTGCAAAACACTAGGGTGTGAAGAGATGCAAAAATGCTAGGGCTGAAAATCTGGAATCTGTCGCGGTTTGTCTTGCCAATGCAAAACGTTGGACTGGTCTGATGTCCTGCTGTCGCTGGAGTCTGCAAGTGCAAATCGCTGGCTGACTGGTGTTGAAAACGCTAGGTATTGGATCTGCTCCAAAAACGCTAGGTCTCTTGGGGGGTTCTGCTGAGAAGGTGCCTTTTGAGCGTGTGCTCTTGCTGCCTCTTCTGCCAATTAGTGCTAGTCTAGGTTTGCTTATATACAAACTTACTCAATTTGCCCTACCTACTTTCCAACAAAAGTCACTTAAAAATAATAAGTGAAAAATGTCAAAAATAGGTAAAATAGGCTAAATGCATTGGAAAATTCCCCTGATGGATTCTGGTGGATTCTGATGGGAATGCTTATGATCATGTTGTGTGCAACCTGAGGATATGCATCTAATATAAGTGACTGGACATGCACGGTCTGCGAACAGACTCACAAAAGTGCCAGATCACTTCTAAATCTAGACTGACTGTACTTACTGAACCCTTGTCGTGCGGTAGCTTGTCCACGGACTCATAGGGTTGGATGTGCCACGTGACACCAGAACTCAAGATCCTCTGCCTTCTCTTTGTACAAAATCTCTGCAACAGTCTTTGCATAGGGGGAAGTGGTGAACTCATCACCGATGAAAACTTGTTGGACCGCATTTTGACATTGAGACAACGTGCGCCCGAGGAGAAAGTTGAACACGAAGCGGGTGTCTGAATACTTGAAGAACACTTTGTCGCCCGACCTCTTGAGGTACTCGCACCGAATGAAATTGTGATTGTTGATGAAGGGCTCAATCTTCATTGCATTGGTGCGATCCATTATAGCTTGCCGATGTCTTTTAAAAGGTTGTTCAAGCAGTGTGCCATGCAAAAAGTACAGTGTGACATGCGTATAGTGGCTCTCTACAATAGTTGCTGCTTCGCTGTTTGATGTCTTCCCATCTGTGACAAAAGCCTTTACATGTTACTCCTTGATTGTCTCTATGGTTGTTGTCCACTTTGCGGCGAGGACATCGGCACCGGGGGGACTTGAAACTCTATGAAAGTGCACAAAGTACATCTCTCCACTCGAGTATGTGACGAGGCCATGAATGGATCTCTTCCTCGTATCGCTCTACCCGTCGGCAATGAGGGAAACGCCATGTTTTGCCGAAAGGAGTTGAAATATTGAGCGTTGCTGCTCCACGACCGCCTTCTCTCAATCGATTAAAGTGGTTTCGTGAGCTTCTGAAGATGGTGGCACATAGCGTGTGCCATACTCTCTTATCTGTTGCACCACAACTTTTCAATACTCCGACCTATTTTGATCACACATGGAAGATGCTAGTGTCATTATTCATAGTTTAGAGATCATAGTGGCGGAAATGAAGAGAACGAAAGAAACGAGAAAGAAAATCGATAAAGCTTACCGAGCCGTGCAAATGGGATATGGTTTGATAAAAGAATTAGGTAACGGCGACATCCACCTCTTCCTTCTTCTTTGGATCCTAAGAGGCCTTTGGCGACAAATCAGGCCGGATGAAGACCCACCGTGTAGTGTGGAAGAAAGGAAAATGAGGGTCTTTGGGTCGATAGCTTTGCGTGCTGGCTTGGATTTGGGGGTTGAATTGCCGATCCTTTTCCTCAAGCTTCTTCCTCTTATTGGCGCTTATGTTGGTGCAAAATCTCACCTTATGTGTCACAAATTGTTGATGCGTCAAGCCACTGAAGAACGAAGTCAACATGGAGATCCCGGTCGAGGGGCCTAAATCCTAGAAGCAGTAGAAGAAGCAGGACCAAGCAGCAGCATAAGAAAATTTGCTGAGAATCCTATTTTTAAAGAAGAGTTTCCACCAACTTATGGGACCCTGTTCGATGAGGACCAAGGGACTAAAGACATTAAAATTAAGCATGACCAACACACACACACACACACACACACACAATTGCGTGGACAATCGATGATGTGGTAGTTGTACGGATGTCCCGCAATTTGCTCTAACATGCTGACATGGCAGCTGTACGTGTTAGATTTACACCACTCTGCCCTTCACATAGGTCTAGGGCACTTCTTTGTACGGCTAGTGTCTCCAGATTGGCCACCCACAGTCTAGGTTGTACCTTGTCGGGCCGCCCGAGTTTGGGGTTGACGGCCCACTTGAGCTGGGGACCCACCTTGGGCACTCCTATATATGGGGCCAGGGGGTAACCCATTTCTCATATAGCATCTGGCATTGTACGGGTCTCATGTTCTGGTAGTCAGGGAAGCTGATCGCCCCCTCTTTCCCACATCTAGCGTTTGTGTTTCTCTCTCTCTCTCTCTCTCTCTCTCTCTCTCTCTCTCTCTCTCTCTCTCTCTGCCCTAGCTTTCGCCTTGTGCCACCCATGTCCCCCCCTAGGCGAGGGCAGCCCTTGGGAGGGCGTTAGGACCTTAGCCCTGCCCCTTGCCTCAGTTCGATGACCTGCGGCACACACTTCGCCTCAGGCCAACAACTTACAACACACACACCTTGCCTCGGTTCAACAGCCTGTGACACACCTTGCCTCAGCTCAACACACACAGGCCGTGCAGCTCTACAGAGCACTTCGACTGTGGAGCGATTGTGGAGCGACTGCAGAGCACGTCAATGCTTCAATTTTGGAGCTTTACAGGTCGGCTACTGCATTTGACGCCCATCCCGGCTACTGCACAGATCCGAGATAGCCGTGCCACTTGCCATTATGTCCTACTCAAGGAGTTTGGCAACCTGAAGCTTGATTTTGTATTTTTGGTGGGGTGTAACCCTAGGGAATGTTCACAAGGTCTCGAATGGCCAACACTAACAATGTGTGTGCAAACTTGCATCCGGACCATGTCTTCTCCTAGTACCCTAGCCCACAACCGCAAGAGCTTTCTTGCGATGGCAGTTGCCCCAAGAAAAGACCCCTTTGCTCGCCAAGATACACGGATCACAATCCTAGAGGCGCAATCCAAGAGCTAATCAAGGAGAACGAGTCGCTTAAGCAACGCATGCAGTTGCTCGAGGAAACAAAGGAAACTGAGAGTCAAGATCTACTTGCAAAAGCCTAGAAGGTTGAAGCTTCCCTCACCCAAAGTGTTGTGGCAGTACAAAACAAATGCCTGAGGTAACACACAAGCAACTTGACATTCAAATACAAAAAGCACTACAAGAAAACCGAATGCAAGAGTCTCTTGGACTGAAGGTCAGGATTGGAGGGCTCAACTCCCCATGGTGCACTGAGGAAGACACTCGAAGAAGCCATCACTAAGCTCAATGATATTCTCCAACCAATCTCTTGGATCAACGATAGGAACAAACCAATGCCACCTAAACAATGTATCCTTACATTCAAGGACAAGGAAACGCGAATGAAGCTACTACGACAATCTCGCCTCCTCAAGGGAAGAACACTTTGGATTGCCGAGGAATTGACCCCAAATCAACTCAAGCTCAAGGCAAGTTCCGAGGACGTAGGCGTGCACCTGTAAGACCGAACGTCCCATACCACCCGGTCTCACCTCCTCGAGGTGACCTCGCGCACTCCTAGCCTCGCGGGCTAACCACTAGCACTCTGTCAATGGGGGTTGATAACTGCAAATGAGGCCTTGGACTCCCTTTTATATAATGGCCGGCCACACTGGCCGTGTTCACACTACTTCCGCCCGGACACTGGACGCCTATCCCGACGGCATTTGGGCTAGATCCCCTCTCCTATGAGCGGGACATAACATACTTCTCCCCGTAAGAACCATTGATGTTTTCATCAATGAAGTGGGGGTACTGAGCTTTCAGAGCTCTAAGTGATTCCCGAGTAGCAACCTTTCAGATTGACCCTTCCATTTAATTAAGTACTTGTTGTAAGCCTTTTGGCGCGAATGACGTGTACGATGATCTAAAACTACCTCTGGTTCTTGAGGAATATACTCAGTTTGCATATCTGGCCATACATTTTCCTCGATAGGCACGACGACGTCGGCTTCGCCCAATTTTACTTTAAGGCGATTGACATGAAACACTAGATGTATACTAATATCCAAAGGAAGAGCCAGTTTATAGGCAACTTGGCCATTTTTCTTTGTGACCAAGAATGGACCACAATATCTAGCTGAGAGCTTATAATGCTTTCCCGTTCGCATAGTCTTGTAATCCTTGGGTATCTTGAGATAGACCCATTGTTCCACATCTAGAGTCTGTGGAGATCTCTTTTGATTAGCATAAGTAGTGACTCGATCACGACCCGTTCTTATACTATCCTTAGCCAATTCGAGCATTTCTTGCATATCATACAGGAAATCACGAGCTTGGCGTTCCTTGACTTTCTCTAAGCCAATAGCAATCGGGGATTTAGGCTCAAATCCATACATTAGCATGAACGGGCTAAATCCAATAGCAAAATGCTTGCTACTATTATAGGCAAACTCTAATTGTGGAAGATACCTTTCCCAATCAGACTGCTGTGAGAGACATAGACTCTCAACATGTCCTCTAACGTTTGATTCATCCTCTCAGTTTGTCCGTCGGACTCAGGATGGTCAGAAGATGACATACTCAACTTCTTCTGAAGATGAGCAAACACATCTCGCCAAAATCGGCCAGTGAACTTAGTATCACGATCACTGACGATATCCTGTGGCAGACCATACAACTCATAAAGCTGGTTGACAAATAAAACCGCCAACTCATGGCTTTTTATTGTCGACTTCGTTGGTATAAATTTTACCATTTTTGTGAGTCTATCGACCACAACCCAAATGGCGTCATTGCCCCAACTAGTATTTGGCAAATCAACGATGAAGTCCATGAAAATACATTGTCACTTGGCATTTGGAATTTCCAATGGATGTAGCAGGCCAACTTTCCTGAGGCGCTCTGCCTTATTGACCTGACACTGAGCGCATCTCTTCACATAGCTCTCTATGTAAGAGCGCATTCTTGGCTAATAAAAATATCGCTTGACCAAAGCCAAAGTTCTTTGAATGCGTGGGTGCCCAACGCTAGGAACATCGTGGCAAACTTTTCCATTTCTGAACAATAGTCCACCTCTAATGGAATATTGTCGTTGTATCGTCTTTCCAGCACGACTCACTTGGGTCTTCGGATCACCGAAGCCTGTGTGCGAGTCATGTCCCGCTTCGACCTCGTTCCATATCTTGCCAAAATGGCCATCCGAATGACATAGCCCTCGGAGAGAGAGATAGAAATAAACAAGGCATCAACCTCAGGAATCCTGCTAAGTGCATCGGCAACTCGGTTGCTGGATCCTTTTCTATAACGGATCTCAAAGTCAAACTCTTGCATAAGCTCAACCCATCTGGCCTTCCGGCCTCTGAGATCACCCTGACCACAAACATAGCGCAAGGAATGATGATCTGTCCATGCAACAAACGTAGAGCCATACAAGTAGTGTCGCCATTTCCTCAAGGCGTGGACTACAACGTAAAGCTCCTTGTCACACGTTGGATAACGCATCTCAGCGTCAGAAAGTTTTTTACTTTCAAACGCAACAGGACTTCCATCTTGGTATAACGCCGCACCAATGGCATAATCACTAGCATTCGTTTCAACCACAAACGATTTGCTAGGATCCACAATGTGCAATATTGGCGTAGCAGTCACCAAGTGCTTTAGTGTCCGAAAGCTCTCGTCGAGATGCTCATTCCAAACAACAAGGGGATTACCTTTACGGTGAGGACCCGAAGTCTTTGACCCTTTCAACCCTCTTTTTAAAAGTTGCGTAAGCGGAGCAGCAACTTTAGAGTAATCCTTGATAAATTTGCGAAATAATCTTGTAAAGCCTAAGAACGATTTTACTTGGGGCACATTCTTCAGAATGGGCCAATTTCGCACTTTATCCAACTTTTTAGGGTCAACACGAATGCCATCGTGAGTAATGATGTGACCCAAATACAGAAGCTCTTTCTTGAAGAATTTACACTTGAAGCCTTAGCATAAAGCTTCTCAGTTCTTAGTACCTCGAGAACAACGCGTATATGCGCTAAGTGCTTAGACAAACCTCGGCTGTAGATCAAGATGTCATCGAGAAATACAACAACGAAGTTGCCCAGAAAGGGTCTAAGTAGATCATTCATCATTTGCTGAAATGTAGCTGGAGCATTGGTCAAACCAAAAGGCAAGACCAAAAACTCATAGTGACCATAACGCGTATGGAAACCTATCTTAGGAATATCTTCCAGTTTGATCCGTATTTGATGATAGCTTGATCGCAGGTCTATCTTCGTAAAGTATAGCGCTCCATGGAGCCGATCTATCAGATTGTCCATACGCGGAAGCGCATAATTGTTCTTGACAGTGAGCTTATTCAACCCCTTGTAATCCACGCAAAAGCGCATAGTGTTGTCCTTCTTTCGAGAAAGTAACATTGGCGCTCCCCACGGAGGTTTACTTGGCCGAACAAAACCTCTGTCAAGATAATCTTTCAGCTGCCGCCGCTGAATCTCGTTCTCCTCGGTTTTACTAAACTGATAGGATTGCTTTGAGAAGGGTTGACTACCAGCCACTTCTCCTGAGAAGATCTCGGTGGTGATTTGGACTTTTGCTAGAATCGAGGTCGCTTCCTCGAAGCGCCCTCACCGGATCGATGGTCTAAGCTTCTTTTCACTCCATTTCGCTCCATTTATCAAATGGAACGTCCTGGCCTTTGCCACTGCATCCTCGACGTCAGTCAGGCTTTATCCTTGATTAAGGCCCAACGATAATCCTCATGTAATCCCAACAGGTACATGTGCACAGCGTGCACAGAATCCACCTTGCAGAAGGTGAGCGCTTCTTTGAAAGCCGTGGTGTACTTATCAAAAGACAAAGCTTTCATCGAAAGACTGCAGTTTGGCGTAAGCTTTCAAAGGATCCATTCTGGCGAAATCTCTCTTGAATTTCACACAGAAGTCAGCCCACGTCGTAGGCTTCTCTGTCATGTCGCGCCACCAGGGAAGCGACTTACTGCGCAAATAGAGAGGAAGGTTTGAATCCTCCGTTCATTATACTCCCCATGGAGATCAAAATTCGTGGTCCACTGGTGCAGCCAGTTATTTACGGCCAGTTCCGTACATACCTTCTCCTCCCTTGAGAAATTTGTAGTTTTGTACGCCACTGTGTGAACGCCCAAAAGCAACAATCTACGTCCGCAATTGCTGGAGATTGGTTTCGCCCTCGGAAATTCGTGTAGTCGTCGACTGAGCCGTATTTCCAGAGCGGTAAGTCGAGAACCAAGCCCTTGCACGACCCCTTCGAGAGAGGCCAAGCAAATGTTCGTCTGAACGTTCGCGTTTTCCACAGCGATAACACGCTGGTCGAAGCTTTGGAAGGTACTTGTAATCCATGTGTATAGAGCATGCGTGAAAGGAATTTGAACATTACTGTCACGAGGACGTGGCAGTTATTAACCATGTCACAGAGATGTGGCAACTGCTAACCTTGGTTGTTGGTTTCTTTCCAATGGGGTTTATTTTATTTGTTTAAGACCCTCTTTTTGAAGTAGCAAACGGTCGGACATTGTATGGCCAATGTGAATGGTAGATTCACCCGCAGACGAGAAGTGGTCGGCACTGGAATTCGTATGGTAAGAGGATGTCTAGGCTCAGAGCAAGATCATATAGGTCCCCCCGTCGCACTTAGCAAGTTGGTGGATACTAGGAAGTGAACTCAATTAAGGCGTAAAGTCAAGGTGGGACTACCAACAAAAAGTATCCGACAGTTGGGCCACATTGCATTTTTGGATGCGGTCCCAATGAGGATAGATGGTCAGAAGACCAGTGGGAGCCCAACGGAAGCATCTCCTAAAATTTAGGGAACTGCTATTTTGGGCCGTGAAATGTGTTCGCGTCATTACCTCCGAATGACTAGGGGAACACTTTATAACTCTGCCGCGAAGTCAACTGACGCGTCGGTTGGGATATTTTTAAGCGGCGAACCCGAAACGGGAAAATGCTTGAAAATGCGCCAAGTGTCACATTTTGGTGAACTTGCCTCTTGCAGAAAAATGGGCGCTGATTTTTAAGATGGGAGAGGCCTCATTTGCAACCTGTCACAGGTTAAGAGCTATGGAGTGCTTTCTTTCCCTCTCATGTACAGTGTGGTGCTAGGAGTGATGCCCTGCACACTACACACTGCTCTCTCTCTCCCCTACGTGCAGTTATGTGATGCCCCATGAGAGGGCTACTCATTTGACTGATGTACAGCTGTGTGGGTTCATGCTTTTGTGCTGAGGCAAGAGCCTCCTTGAGCAGGAACAGGGGTAGCTAACTGCTACTCCAAAGCAGGCACTGGTGAGGGTCATAACCTCACCGTACAGGTGCAAAATCAGCGCTGTGTATGCGCTGTAAATTCACTGTTTTTCAGCCATACGGACGCCAGGATCATTGGGAATCGTGCCCCACTGGCAAAGGACAGTTAGGGGACTGTTTGGGGCTGAAAACAGGGCAAAAACCAGTAAATACAGCGTGCTGAATTTACTGTTTTTGGACAGGAATCAGAGGGTATACGACAGTGCAAGCGAGTTCCAGCAGGGGAATTGGTTTCGCGCAAGTTTTGGGGTTGTTATGCTGCCGAAATTTGGCCAAATCAAATGGTATCTAGGTGGATACACGTGAAGGATTCCCAGGACCTTACCTTGTAATTTACCCTCCTAAAGAATAAAGAAATACCGAAAGGGGCGCCAATTTTGGGGCCTACAGGTTGTCGGCGTCTGCTCGGAGCATTCTAGCTTCTGAGCCGTGTGTGTATTCAAGTGTTAACTCCCGTCGCAGGTTCTCTTTGCAAAGTGCTCTGTGTGTGTGTTTAAAGTAAAGAATTTCGGGTGAAAGCCAACGCCTACCGCCCTACGGGCCGGTTACAATTATCCGGCGCATCGTCACGTTGCACATCCGAGCTGGAGGAATCCATGACAAAGTGCGTGAAAAAGTGGAAGTTTCATGCAAAACTTGGCCTTTTTTGCACTTTTCGATCGCAAAAAGTTGAACTCCGAAGAGTACTATGCGTCGGCGTACGCGTCCGAAGGCAAGCAGGTGATGGCGAGAGTGCGAGCAGGTGAGAGAGGGAGGGCTCAAGAGAGAAGCAGAGAACTTTAAAAGTGAATTTGTCACGATTGTGACTTGTTATACTCTTCTTGATTCATTCAGATGCAGATGCGAAGTGTGACTAACCTAGGAGGACTCCTGTTCTCGAATGGTCACACCCCTTCGCCCAAAAGACATACCTCTTCGCCAAAAGCCACACTCCTTCGACAACTGGTCACACCCCTTCACCATACGGATGCGACTCTTCACCCAATGGTTGCAGCTCTTCGCCGAAAGGATGTCTTTTCGCCTAAAGTCATGTCTCTTCACAAAGAGACATGCCTCTTCACTGATGACTATTCAATTCCTCTAAAAGGAACCCTTGTATCACACTTTCAATCAATCAAACACAGAGTCTTCTAAGTCTTGTTCTAAGTTCAGTTTCAGTTTCTTAAGTCTTAATCATGAGTTTAAGTACTTAATTAAAGATTAGCGACTAGAATCCTTACAGTGGTATCGGAGCAAATTTTTCCCGGGACCCGAAGGTTGTGAGCCTCTCACCCTCACCGCTACTCTCCCCCTTCTCGGAGTTGTATGAAAGCCGAAGAAAGATGGCCATGAGGTAATTTTTTTTCTCAAACACATACATAAAGCTAAGCAGAAGATGGCAGAAAGCGTGGGTGTTGCGGCATACCAGTTGCACTTCTGGAGTAAGTCTCTCCAGCAGTGGGTGACGATTTGCGTGGATCTCCCTTGCGCATCAGCCGCGAGCCCATGCATCCAGGCCGCCCCTTCACCCGGCAACTCGCTCACGGCAGCCCAAACATGGCAGCGCTGGCTGTTTTTCCAAGAGGCAGCAGCGTGCGTTTTAAAATGCCAGCAGCGCAGCGTTTCACATAAAAAAAACCAGCACTGGATTTTTTTAAACCAAGGCCACCCTTTTACTCTAAAAGATTTTGGCCGGCCGCCCAACTTAATTTTAAGTGGGCACCCTTGGGCACCCCTTTGTGGAAAAATTAAACAAAAAAAACTACCAAGAGGCAAGCGGCAGCTAGCGCAATGGCAAAACAGCGCCATCATGAGAGCAATTGAGCGCACCCTCTTCTGCTAACTTCCAGCGCCACCAATTCTGGCCATCAACAGACGCGCACGCGGGCTTGTTCAGAGTCATGGACGACGATGCCTTCGACGTTCCCCTCAATTTTCTCTCGTACATAGACGAGGTACCCGAAGAAATATTGCCAGAAAATCCTTCTCCGGCTCCCGAAGTGATAATTATACCAGATACCCCTGAAGCAGAACCCGTACCCGAACTGGAACCCGCATTCGAACCGGAAGTCATTCTTATTTCGGATTCCCCGTCTCCAGTTCCAGTTCCAGAGGAAAGACAGGTTCTCGACTTCATTCCGGCACCTGAGCCTGCTCCTGTACCTGCATTACAGCTAGCAGTGTTGTCCCAAAATTACTTGGTTTATGTCACTCATCGGCATGTCTCGCGCTCACAGGGCTGGGTGGTGTGGCATATCATCGTTACATGCGAGCCTCTTCATTTGCCACACTACGAGCACATACTGAGCCGGTACTCCCACTTGGCCTATTCTCTGACGGAGTGTCACGTGGATTCAATAAACGACATCATTTCCTAGCAGCCTTTAGTTCGGGTTCACAGCGAGTTACAGCTTCCGGACCACGTCTTTGACGCCAGACGACACACCTCTTATCGACGAGGTGGAAGATATCGAGGATTCGGATCTTGGACCAGATTTCTTAGAGGAGTGGGACGCAGCATCAGCAGCAGCTTCACCTTTTTACGGCAACCACACCTCTCCAGCTTCTCCGAGATATTCCCTCTGAGCCGTTAGAATGTCAGAGACAGGCAGTGCTGCACCAGACGATCCAATAGCCATCCTCAGAGAACAGATGTCCGTCCTCCAGGAGGCCCTCTCCACCGGTCTTGCATCGATGACCGCACGTTTGGATGTCCTGCAGGCCTTTTCTTCCTCGAGGACGCAGCCAGCTACCCATTCAGTTTCTTCGGTAGCAGAGTCAGTTCCTGAGCAAGTCGAGGCTCCGGAACCAAAGGTAGACAATCCTGAATTGAAATATCTTTTTAAGATAATAAACACAGCAAGCACAAAAAAAGAAGATAGATGCAAAGTTGCCCGAGCCATACAACGATCGCCTCGATAAGCGCGTGTTGGACCATTGGCTTTTCAAAATGGAGGTCTACTTTTCAAATACTGATCTCATTGAAAGCAAGAAAGTTGCTTTGGCTAGCTCTCTACTAAAGGATACTGCATTCCTTTGGTGGCGTCGCCGCATCAAAGATGGAAAAATCACCACTACTTGGGACAAATTCCGGCGTGTTCTTTGCAAGGCTTTTGAGCCTGCAAATGCCGATTTTCACGCCCGGTCTTCTCTCCGCCGTCTGAGCCAAACTGGCTCCTTGGCCGCGTATATCTCAGAGTTTCAGAAATTAACTCTTGAGATAGAGACACTCAATCCTTCCGACAAACTCAACAGTTTTGTTGACGGACTTCGGCCTTCCCTGCGAGATGATGTCCATAAATTTAACCCTGCCACACTGGATGCTGCAATCGCTTATATTGAGCGTCTTGGTGACAATCGGCGCCCACTCAGAAGTTTCCTTCCTGGTGATCGAGTTTCCAATTCTACAAGCTCTTCACAACGTAATTACCAAGGACAAGGTGGTCAGAATCAACGTTCTTTCTCAGGAGCTCACTCTTCGAGACAATACTCTGCTGGACAAACTTCTTTCCGACCCCAATCTTCTGGACAAGCAGCCACTTCCAGAGCCTCCTCTTCGGCAAATAATCAGAATCGACGAAACCATCGTCCCAATCATAGAAGGAATGGTCGTCGTGATTTTCGGTCGAATACGTCCTCTGGACAGCAATTCTCTTCATCAGCTCCTTCAACCTCCAACTCCAACCGTACAGGATTATGTACAATTTGTCATGGAGATCACAGATGGTATGAATGCCCCAAGAAGCCAAATCCTTCAAATCCTCGCCAGAATTCTCACATGGAGACCACAATTGCAGAACCTATCCACAGCCAACCTCCTGTCCCAGACAAAGGCAAACAGGCAGCACGTTGTGTTCGAGTTTCCAAGGTTGTAAGTGCCTTAATGATGAATGCTCGGAATCACGTTACTACTCCAGTGGATCTTTCGAATCAGGTTCTCAGCCTCCTTGGCTTTGTTGGCAAGCAGCCAATCAACGTTCTTGTGGACAGTGGGTGTTCTACTAATTTCGTTAGCACATCTTTGATTACTAAATTGCGCCTTCAAACTCAACCTAGTGAGGCAGGTTACCAATAGAACTTGCTGATGGTTCCTTCCTCGAGTGCAACAAAAGGATTGAAAAGCTGGATTTTCAGATACAGGATTACCAAGATCAGCTTGGTTTTTCAATTATGTCCTTGTCGCATTACGACTTGATCCTTGGCCAATCTTGGTTATTTCAGTATGATCCAATAATCAGTTTCAGAGATCACTCAATTCGGCTCTTTCACAAGCAACAAGAAATAGAGCTTCATGGTCTTTTCAGTGCCAAACCCATTATATTGGTTTCTGCTTTACAAATCAAACGGTTGGTTCGAAAACGTGATTGTGCTACTGCCTTAATCATGTTAAGAGATGTTAAACCCGGTGCAGAAGAAGCAGAAGTTAAATCCTCCTCAAATATTGCCTATTTGCAACAACCCTTCTTTCAACCACATTTGGACTTGTTTCCCGACGAGCTACCAACAACTTTGCCTCCTCGGCGTCCCGTGGATCATCCCATTAATTTGATCCCCGGCCAACCTTTACCAATTCAAGCCCCTTATCGAGTTTCATACTCAGAGTCCCAAGAGATAGAGCGGCAGCTAGAAGATTTGTTGGATAAGGGTCATATTCGCCCAAGCAAAAGTCCCTTTGGAGCTCCTGTTCTGTTGGTCAAAAAGAAGGATGGATCTATGCGTCTTTGCATCGACTATTGTGCTTTGAATAAGTTGACGATCAAAAACAAGTTTCCTCTGCCTCGCATTGACGAGTTATTTGATTAGTTATTGGGAGCAAAGATCTACTCCAAAATTGATCTAAAATCAAGGTATCACCAAATTCGCATTCGTATTGGTGATGAGTACAAGACAACTTTTCGCACAAAGTATGGTCACTATGAATTTCTGGTATTACCATTCGGGTTAACCAATGCCCCGGCCTCTTTCATGACGCTGATGAACGAAATATTCGGACCATACTTGGACAAGTTCGTGATCGTGTATTTGGATGACATTTTAGTTTTCAGTCGAACGATGGCTGATCACAAGGAACATTTGAAGCTTGTCTTCCAAGTTTTGCGAACCAATGTGCTATACATCAATAAGAAGAAAAGTGATTTCTTCAAGAATCAGGTGGAATACCTTGGTCACATTATTTCTGCCAGTGGCGTTGCAGTCGATCCCAAGAAAATACAGGTCATAGTGGATTGGCCTTTACCGCTCACCATCTCAGACGTGCTCTCCTTTTTGGGACTTGCAAACTTTTATCATACCAAGGTCCACAAATTCTTCGACATTGCAGCTCCTTTGACTGAGCTTACCAAGCAGGATAAACTTCAATGGATTGAAGAAGCAGAACAGTTGTTCAAAGCCCTTAAACATGCCTTGACGACAACTCCAGTTTTGGCTATTGCAGATCCTACTCAACCTTACCAGGTCATGACTGATGCGTCAGATCGTGCTTTTGGAGGTGTTCTTATGCAGAATGAGCGTGTCATTGCTTTTGACAGTCGCAAATTTTCAGCCATACAAATGAGATATCCAGTTCATGACAAGGAATTTTTAGCCATTGTTCATGCTTACCGCACTTGGAAACATTATCTTCTTGGCGCAGATTCCGTGGTGCAGACAGATCATCAATCATTGACATACATTTTTACTCAACTGGTGATGAATCCTCGTCAAGGACGATGGGTTGAGTTCTTGGCAAATTTTCATATGATTATTCAATACGTGCCAGGCCTTGCAAATGTAGTTGCATATACCTTAAGCCGTCTTTCTCGAGCCATCAACTTTGCCATTTCCGGTGTGCCGATAGAGATACCTGCTTGTTTCAAGCATGAGTATTTGATAGATCGAGATTTTGGGGATGCATTTCAAGCCCTTAAATCCTCTACTCTGACTCCTACAGAGATGAATATGTTTGCAGCTTACACCATTGTCAATGACTTGCTGTATTACATTGATCGCATTTGTGTTCCACACAATACACCATTGCGGAAAATTTTGATCCAAGAACATCATGAAGTCCCTTTTGCTGCTCATCCAGGCATCAACAAGACATACAGATTGTTATGTGCAACATATTTTTGGCCACAAATGCAGCAAGATGTTATCAAGTTTGTCAAAGCTTGTCATTCCTGTCAAACAATGAAGGCCTCTTGATAACTTCCTCAAGGGTTACTTCATCCTTTGCCTGTACCTCAAGAAAGATGGGAAAGTGTCAGCATGGATTTTATCACTACATTGCCTCGTTCTCAAAAAGGCAATGCACAGATTCTCGTAGTGGTGGATCAGTTTTCAAAGATGACACATTTTATTCCTTGCAAGAAAGCTGCCTCGACACCAGACGTTGCGCAATTGTTTGTGCAACACATTTTCAGATTACATGGATTACCAAAGTCTATTGTTTCAGACAGAGATCCAAAATTCACAGGGCATTTTTGGACATCCCTTTTCAAATCCCTTGGTACAAATTTGTTATTTAGCTCAGCATACCATCCTCAAACTGACGGGCAGACAGAAAGAGTGAATCAAATTTTGGAAGAAATGCTTCGACATTACATACAAATTCGATTGGGATCATGGGAAGAGTATTTGCCACTTGTAGAGTTCGCATACAATAACTCAATCCATTCAGTAACTGGCATGACTCCATTCCAAGCAGCTTATGGGCATACTTCTCTTATACCGACAAACTTTATTCTTCAACACAAAGTAGCTCTAGCAAATCAGTTGGTTCAAGAAATGCAAGATGTACTTATTCAAGTACGTGACAAGTTGGTTCATGTCCAACAAAAGTACCAGAAACAAGCCAATAAGCATAGACGACATGCAGATTTCCAAGAGGGAGATTTGGTTTTATTATATGTAGCACCTCATCGCTACAAAACTGTGAAATCGGTCTTTCCAAAGTTGCGCCCTCGCTTCTATGGACCTTTCAAAATAATAAAGAAGTACTCAGTTGTCAGTTACAAGTTGGAACTTCCACTCTCATGGGGAAAACTTCATCCAACTTTCCACATTTCTTGGCTCAAACAATACATACAAGGAGATTCGCCAATTCCAGACTTATCTTCTTATGTGCCAGAAATTGAAGGTGAACACATAATTCTTGTTCCAGAAAAGATTCTTGATGTAAGACAAAAAGAAACAAGACGAAAGATCACAACAAAATTTCTTGTCAAGTGGATGGATCTTGATGAGTCAGACTCAACTTGGCAGACGGATGAAGATATGCAGCAGTACCCAAACCTCCTTCAAGAATTCTTTGAAAAGCGGAAGACTTTCATCTAAACACGGGGTTTTAATGTAAATGGGAGGGAATGTCACGATTGTGACTTGTTACACTCTTCTTGATTCATTATAGATGCAGATGCGAAGTGTGACTAACCCAGGAGGACTCCTGTTCTCGAATGGTCACACCCCTTCGCCCAAAAGACATACCTCTTCGCCAAAAGCCACACTCCTTCGACGACTGGTCACACCCCTTCACCATACGGATGCGACTCTTCACCCAATGGTTGCAGCTCTTCGCCGAAAGGATGTGTCTTTTCGCCTAAAGTCATGTCTCTTCACAAAGAGACATGCCTCTTCATTGATGACTATTCAATTCCTATAAAAGGAACCCTTGTATCACACTTTCAATCAATCAAACACAGAGTCTTCTAAGTCTTGTTCTAAGTTCAGTTTCAGTTTCTTAAGTCTTAATCATGAGTTTAAGTACTTAATTAAGGATTAGCGACTAGAATCCTTACAAAATTCTATGTAAAAACTTACTCTCTATAAGTGGGTTTTATAAACCAACAGGTTTCAAACTCATTTAAAAAAAAAAAACCAAGGTGTCCACATTTAAAAGGACCTGGCCACTTAATTTAATAAGTTAGAAGACAATCTCTGTTGTAGCATTCAAAAATACCCAGAGCTAAAAAGAAGTAGCGAGAGAAAAAAAATCCGAGCAGGGACGCATGCGTAGAGAAAAAAGGCTTCACGCGTGGCAAATCTGCCCCTACCCCACGAGCGTGTGCGAGCTTGTGCCAAGCATGCGATTACTGTTGTGCTGGAGCCAACTCAGACCTTCACGCTAGAAAAATAAAATAAAATCTACCACTATTCTGTCTTTCAACGCTCGCAGAGAAAGTCCCTGCTACAAAGAGAGAGGTACTTCTCTCTCTCTCTCTCTCTCTCTCTCTCTCTCTCTCTCTCTCTCGCTCTCTCTCTCTCTCTCTCTCTCTCTCTCTCTCTCTGTGCGCTTCGCACAGAGAAGGAGATTACAGAGAGATTTATGAGAGATGTACTAATTTCCATCGAATATCAGTGAAATTAATAAAAATTCTTTGATTTTTTGTTGATTTTTATCAAAAATCAGCGATAGAGCATTAATTTGCACCTGCAAACACACATACGAGAAGAAAAAAACAAGAATTTTCAGCAGTTAATGACTAAAAATTACAAGAAATCGATGTTCCCCGACTCGAACCAATCCGTAGGTGTGCACACGGTCCCTCGTGCAGCCAAGCCGGCTCTGATACCATGAAACGAACGTAGAGAGTGGATCTCCCGGCTAAACGGACCGCCTACAGACACGCGTCGGACAAACCACCCGACCATAGCCACCATCTGGCAGCTCCCCCGTGCTGTGGCGAGTGTCCGAGGACGTAGGCGTGCACCTGTAAGACCGAACGTCCAATACCACCCGGCCTCACCTCCTCAAGGTGACCTCGCGCACTCCTAGCCTCGTGGGCTAACCATTGGCACTCTGCCAGTGGGGGTCGATAACTGCAAACGAGGCCTTGGCCTCCCTTTTATAATAATGGCCGGCCACATTGGCCGTGTTCACACTACGTCCGCCCGGACACTGGACGCCCATCCCGACGGTGTCTGGGCTAGATCCCCTCTCCTATGAGCGGGACATAACACCCAAGGAAAAGATCTGCCAGCGTTTTCAACATGGAGGGGGTGCGGGATGCCAGCCCCTAGGAGGATTTCATCGTGATGGATTGCCTTGGCCCTCTTCCCTTGCGTTTTTGGCTACGCATCTCAGATCTGCCCTTCCTCCACCAGCGCCCCTCTTTTGAGACAGATTCGTTGCCAGAAGTACCTCCTATACACCTGCGTTTTTTTCAGCCTCCTGCGTTTTTGGGGCTGGACCTGCGTTTTGGCTTGGGGTGGGCAGCGCTACATTCAGATCTTGCCATTCTCCACTCGGTTAGGCATCCGGTGCCTGGATCAGCTCAGATTTCTCTCCTTTGGCACTGTTTTGCAGGAATTATGGTGCTGGTTTTTCTCTGTTTTCAGCCCTCCGACGGCTGTGCACACAGAGATAAACCCTTTCCAGACCCTCTGCACCGCTCCGGTCCGTTCCGGGAGCGTACGAGCACGCTGAAAATTCAATGGAAAGCAGCGTTTTCATCACCTCGTAGTTGCGTTTTTTGGTGGTCAGCAGCCTCTTGGCTTGTGTTTTTTACAGAGGATGAAGTTACCTCCTGCCAGGACACCATCCGGTGGTGGTCCGTTTGGAGTGTCCAAGCCTGTAACAAGGGGCACCAATTTGGCCAGATTGTGGAGGCTTGAATCTCTTCGTATGAACAGTTTGCCCCGCAGCCCCTCCCCCCCTGCCCCCCCTTTCGGTTAATCTGGCAGTTACTTGCAGTTTTGTCATCATAACACCTGCCACTTTGTGTAGCATGATGGTATCAC
Organism: Adiantum capillus-veneris; assembly: GCF_014529385.1. Lineage (NCBI taxonomy): Eukaryota > Viridiplantae > Streptophyta > Polypodiopsida > Polypodiales > Pteridaceae > Adiantum > Adiantum capillus-veneris. The sequence continues at coordinate 121,021,645 of NC_140936.1, read as the reverse complement.
AACCCATCCCCAAACACTTACGGCCTTAAGAGGTATGGTTAAGCCCTTAATCATCTACAGAAAGGAACCATTTCCATCCAGAGGCAACCCCCGTATAATATGGGGTCCCTTATAGGTATCCATACAAACCAAAAGCTTTATGCAGAGAACTCTATTGAGTTAAGGTACCCTCCCTCCTTAATTTGAGAGGGAAAACACAAACAAACATGGTTTCATTTAGAAGAATTAACGAAGGATTTCTTTTTTCAAAAGGACTGCGTGAACAGCAGAAGTGAGGTCGCCTTATATAAGGATGCGCAACAGATCTTCACCCAAAAGCAAAGCTTTATTTTCATCAACAATCCTGCTCTCTTGGTCTCGCACTAACAATGCTTTTGGAGCTCCCCTAGCTGCTGGCCACTTGTAATTAATCTGGGTTAGAGAACTCGGAGAGGCTCAAAGAGACATGTAGTGCAAGCAGAACTACCCAGAAAGTATAAGTGAGGCTATATGGCAAACGTGTGCTTAGAATTAGAGACAAAGAATTACTGCAACGGCGTCAAGTTGAATGCCAAACCCGGGCAGGCACGCATGCAGATATGTATGCTTCTCCCCTTGTTGCTTTTGAGGCCAAGTTTTCAAGATTTTCATTTTGTATATGTAAAAGGCATCAAAGTGATCTCCCTTCCTGAGTACGCACAGCTTCGAAGGGGGTGCCTCCAACCCCAATGTATCAAAGCCATGCACTGCACGACCATCCAAGCCCAAGCCTATCCGGCCACGATTAAAGTGGGGACAGTGTGCCAAAATTACCCAATTATTGCACCCTAATTATGGGGAGTTCCCATGGTGCAGGGGTTGCTTCCAAAGAAGGTAGGAAGCCTCGAGAGTTGATGCTCTGGCCAGGTAAGCCTCGATGATCTTGCATATGAAGATGTGCTGAGTGCACTGTGTGTGTGTGTGTGTGTGTGTGTGTGAGAGAGAGAGAGAGAGAGAGAGAGAGAGAGAGAGAGAGAGAGAGAGAGAGAGAGAGAGAGAGGCGCTCTGTCAAGTGCCCACTTACACCCCAATGCTTTATTGAATAGGAGTCGACATCATTAAGATCAATATTGCTTCCGCACTTGTTAGCAGTTAGCAAACCAGAAGATTTAATAACGGTTGCACTAAGGTTTATCAACCTTCCATCTTAACGCGCTAAGAGAACTTGAAGTTTGCTAGGCATTCCAATAAATATAAATACAAGTCTTATTGGCAAATAGCAAACATTCTATGACAACAGTACCTCTCTAGTGAATGCTCCACAAGTTTACACTGCAAGTAACTGCCAGATTAATCACTGCAACTCCTGTGTCACCACATCTTCAACTGCACTCTGACATTGTATGATGGTATCACAGCCTAAGTTTGTCAACGCCTAGTGGACAATTGGAGTGCGTGAAAATACAGATTAGGCAGCAGATTTTCAGCCAGCAGGAGAGCAACTTGTGGCTGCATTTTTGTTGCCGGAGACCTTCTTCAAATCTGCGTTTTTGCATTGGGATGGGGCTGATGATGCTTCGCTCTGATTTGTTGCGAAGAATCCTTGAGAGCATGCGGTTTTCAGCCTAAAGATGGCAGAGGAGTGCTGCTGTTTTTCAGGAAGGAGCTGGACGAGATTGTGGCTGCGTTTTGAAGGCAAGAGGAGCTCATGTGTGCAACGGTCAAGTTCATGCTTGGTACCTTCTGTTTTTCAGCGAGGAGCTGGACGAGATTGTGGCTGCATTTTGAAGGTAGAGCTCATGTTTGCAACAGTTGCAGTTCATGTTTGGTACCTTTGCTGAGTTTCAGCGAGCCTGAGTGTTTTATGCAGCAGAGGGGGCTGGTGCTGGATCGATCTCAGCTGGTGCATTTGTCCATTCCAAAAAAGTTAGGTGATCTCCTCATGGGAGGTTGGTTGTAGCCTCGAGCCCAGTGTGTACTTGTCCAGAGAGGATTCTCTTGTGACCTTGGAGTGTGAAGATCATGGGATTGAAGAAGAGTGCTAGAGAGAGTTATCATGTCACGAAGTGACGTGGCATATTGGCCCAAACTAGAAGCGCAAAGAAAGAGCCAAGCCGAATTGGATGCAAAGTGGAGGACCAAAGTTAAAATGCAGGGACTGGATTTTGCAGCGCAAATCGCCGGGTAGTACGAACATGTTGACGTGGCAGTGTATGGATTGGGCTGACGTAGTTAACTAGCTCTGGAGATGCTTTTGGTGTCAATTGACTTTGGTGCTTTAGCACTTGTAGAATTAATTGTGATTTGTAAAGTGGCTTTTGGGGGTTGCTTTTAGACCTGTGCCTATAAAAGAAAGGCCAGGGGTGCCGTTTGTCACAGACTGCTGACATGTCAAGCCACTGAAGAACGGAACCTGCAGATCCCCGGCTATGCCTAAACCCTAAGAAGTAGCATCATCATCAGAAGAAGAAGCAATAGCAGCAAGAGTTTTCACCAACTTACAGAGCCTTGCCGAGAGGCCTAGTTCTAAAGAGGAGTGTCCACCAACTTATGGGACCTCGTCCGATGGGGCCCAAGTGACCTAAAGGAATTAAGATAAAGTAGGACCAATCAATCATTTGCGTACACCTATGACGTGGCAATTGTACGGACGCCCACAAATTGTGCTGACAGTGCCATGTGGTAGCCTCTACGGGCTTTTGCATTTTACGTTGCAGATGTTGACGTGGCATGTTGTACGGATTTTGTGTTGGTTGCTTTTGGGACTAGACACTTTTAAAACTCGAAGCTTTTCATGTAATTGCTTTTGAGAGGCCAAGGGCCTTTAAATATGAGCAAAAGGGCTCATTCCATGGCATGCTTCTGCGTGAAGGTGCAAAGGATGGAGTACTGGCAATGTACCTAGTTCAAGCAATATAAAGAAATATCGAAAGGGGCACCGAGGTTTGGGGCCAATGCTCTCTTGGGGTGGAACTCCGCCACTCTGTGTCTCGCGTGTGGTGCATCTCTTTCAGTCAGTGTTAATTGAAGTGCTTAATGTTGTTCGGTCTGTTTTTTTCGTTGGCTCGTGGTGCCCGTCCCCGCGACACATTAGGTGCTTTCTGATTTGGAAACTTCGACTTCAGCCTTATGGAATAAAGAAATACTGCAAGGGGTGCCTAGCTGAGGGGCCAATGCTTTTGGAGTGGAACTTTGGCACTCTGTGTCTTCTCTGTCGTGTGGTGTTTTGGGGTGGAACTCTTCCACTGTGCGTCTTGTATCTACTGTTGTTCTTTCTTTCAATATTTGCTGTTTCAATAGAGTTTGGTATTGTTGCAATATTTCACCACCATGCAGTTACTTGCTGGTTTAGATGGTATCAGAGCTCACTTTATTTTTTTTCTCACAACAATGTGGTCGAGCACTATAGCAATCTTTTGTGGAAGCGGTGTCTTTCATTGTCAAGAAGGAGAAGTAGAATAAGAGAAGAGGTATGAGAATTGAGAGATTGTGGCAACAAAAGCTTTCTGACGAAGTTGTAGAAAATGAAGAAGTGGAAGAGGACGTTGAGTAGAAAACAGTTCCAGACTTGGCGAGGTCTATTGTCGGAGTCGGTGGAAGATAGAAAAGTAGAAAAGTAGTATTTGATATGCTTTTACGAGTCCGCAGAGTGTTTGTCCAAGGGGGAAGTGTCACAAACTACTGATGGGCCCACCTGTGGATCCTGGCCGAGGGGCCTAAACCCTAAATAAAGCAAGACACTCACTCACACACAATTTGAGTACGAAGATGATTGTGTGGCAATTGTGTACGGACTTGCCCGCGAATTGCTAAGGCTGTTGTTGACGTGGCAGCGGTGTACGGACAACCCTCTGGGCATGGGCTTTTGGACCAATTGCTTTTGGACTTGAATGCTTTTCATGTCTCTGCTTTTGGATAGGCATAGGACCTTTAAATCTTAGTAACAGGGAATGGCCATTTTCAGGTCCTGTTCCCCGTTCCCATCCCAATTTCCCATTTTGGCTCCCCGTTCCGTGTTTCAAACGTGAGTATTCGAAACAGGAAATGGCATTTCATTCATGTTGTCGTTCCCCGATTTCCGTTCCGATTTCCCGTTCCTAGTAACTATGCTTTAAATAAGCTCTGTGGGCTTTCTCTCTTTGGTATTCTATAGCGTGGAGAAGTAGAGTTGAGCAACATAGTTGTAATGTGTCGGAGCAATAAAAAGAAATATTGAAAGGGGTGCCACGGTTTGGGGCCAACAATTGATGGCCAATCCGGAGCCAAAGGGTCTCAATCCGAGGCAACCACCGCGGGAGTTCGTAGGCATCATGAGCCTATATTCGCAGCCACATCCGTTGCAGACACAAGGATTCATCTAGAGCTTCCATCATATGACAATCTAGTCGAAGCCCCAAGAGGAGCCTCTTATCTTTGAGGAGTTACTTGGCGGTTTCATGAGACATCACATAGAGGACTTGCCATACATAGAGGACTTGCCATGGTCTTGGGTATTCCAAAGGACATATCCCATCTTCATCTCCCATTCGGCGTTGCTCCTGCCAATCTTTCCACGTAGAGGCAACATAGGCTGGCCGGTAACCTTCTTGTACATCATCGTTTGCATATCCTTCCATTTGCTCTATGAGAGTCCATTTGGTTTGCAGTTTGTTTCACACCATCCAAGGTGGGGAGCAAAGGTTATTGCTAGCCGGAAACCAACAAGGGTATCATTGATCCAAGAGGCAGTCCATTGTTTGCGAGTAGCTGCATCATCCCCATCCTTGTGTTTTGGACATTTTCACATCACCTAGGAGAGCCTCTCTCAAAAGTCATCGTGGGGAACATCATTATCACGTGCACATGGCTCTGTGTGCCACGTGGACATGCTTCATTGACTTCCAAAGCCAATTTTCCCTTTTTTCCTAGATAAGAGTGTCTAGAATTTGAGGAGGATTAGTACCGTAAATTTTGTGAGCCTATTCGCAGGACTTGCATGTTCGGACAAGTCCATTAGATTAGGTTTTCTAGTTTTGAAACCCTCTTGCATAAATGGTTGTAAACGCGTTTTGACATATGTTATTACACTACGGTGGGCATCTGGCATGATGAGCATGTAGTTCTAGATTAGAGGAATCCACGAGCCATTCCCCGCGTCGATCGGATTCCTCGGGGGGCGGATGTGCGAGAGTTTCACCCTAACTGGACTCCCCTGGATCAATTTTTAATAAATCAATTTATTGACTTATTTTGTTGGGTCTGATGGACAGCTTGCCCTACCTAAGCCTTGAATAAGTTCTTAAGGCTAATTCTTCACCTATAAAGGGAGCCATTTGTGAGCGTTTTGAGTCAAATCAGTTTTTGGGCGCTAGAGAGAGCAGAGCACTTGGCGTTTTGGGAGCAAATCTCAGCCTAGCGTTTTTGCACTAAGGCAGCCCGGCGACAGCAGATCAGGCCAGCATTTTGCTCGAGACCCCAGATCAGCCCTAGCGCTTTGGGGATTCAGCAGGTCAGCCTTGTCTTTTGCTCCAGATCAGCCCGGCCTTGCCAGTTTCAGCAGATCAGCCAGCGATCTCAGTTTTCAGCCCAACTTCCCAAGACAAAACGGCTTGGAATTGTCCTCGTGATCATCCGTTGCAGTCTAGTACTTTGACAACCCATTGAGCCTCCCCTTGGCTATTTCCTCGCTGTCATCAAGTGCTCTATTGTCGTCCATGATTGGCATTGTCGAGATCTGCGTTTTCAACCCTTCATTCCTCTTACATCGAGAGTGCAAATTAGTCCCTTGGTGGGCATCCACAATTCCACAGCAAGAAGGATCCAAAGGTGCATCAAATCAACCATGGAGTGCCTCATCTTGAGGAGTTACCGAGGTGATTGTCATCATTCGAGTCAGTAGAATCTGCACTTAAAGTATTGCATTGTGTGCACCTCTCATTTACGTATTCTAAAGCAAATACCATATCGGCAATTGTCACAAGGATGTAGCAATTGTTAACTATGTCACGAGGACGTGGCAACTTCTATGTTAGGTGCAGCGGAATGAATGTTTGCGCTTTGCTCAAGATGAGTGCTCCGAGCTGTGCTCAAGGGTTCCTTTTAGTCCTTATGGAAGGGATAGCCTTCCGTTCTTAATGGAAAGTGCTATGATTATGAACAAAGTGTGTTGCTAATTGGACTATTTTCTTATGATTAATCTTTTCTTTTTATGATATTTTATTATGTGCACTAAGAATTGTTAAAAGATTGTAGCAATAGGAACTGCCATCAGGAACGGACAACTCTGATGTGTCATTTGATGGGTGACGGTAAACATCGCGAAGGAGTTTCCGTAAGTTTGGTGGAAAGGGCTGGGTTACGAGTGCCCCTGATGCGTCACATGATGGGTGACGGGTGCATCAGTAAGGGGGCATCCTGTAGGCTAAGGAGGAAATCCGAACTAAGTAAGAAAGTACGCGTAAGAACGCTAGCACAAGAATAAAGATGGGTTCAATGACGCTTTTTACGAAAAGCAGGAACGGTCGCGGGAGGACAGATGTTTTCCCGCGAGGAGTCTCTGTCTGCATTGCATCTGTGTCGTGTCCTGCACCCGGGGACGTCTGGAATGTGTCCGTGTAGCATTGTTTTCATTGACTAAGTGAGTTTTTAAAGTTTGAACAGGTTCACACTTTATTTTATTAAAGTGGCCGGTCACTTTTAAGTGACCGGGCCTTTATTAATAAAATAAAGCAAGTCCTTCAAAATAAGGCAGCGCTAGAAAAGCTACGCAGAGGGTGGGGCTGAATTTGCAATCTTTCTCTCTCCTCTCTCTAGGAGCGCTGGCTCTGCTTTTTGGGCCTCTATTCCTGCCAGGTGCCAGAGCCTATAAGAGGGCAGCAAGCGTTCCAGTTTTGATACGCCGTGAGCAGCAGCAAGAACTAGCGCTAGGATTCTGGAGCAGAGACTGGCGACAGAATTTTGCAAGTGTTCGCATGACGACTGAGTACGGAGGTCGATTCTTCGAGCAAGGAGCGACAGGTATAAGGTGTTGATACGCATTGAGAATTGTTGCTTTGTGTGGTTTGTTTTGCAGGAATCTCCCGTCTCATGGGAAGGCCCTTCACGGGAAGTACGGCTTCACGCCTAAGTCCCTTACGGGAAAGTACGGCTTCGCGCCTAAGTCCCTTACGGGAAGGAACGGCCTTGTGTCCAAGCCCTTTACGGGAAAGCACGACCTTCGGGTCTAAGATTACAGAACGGAGGGGTTTCCTCGGGTTCTCGTGCTTGTATAAGAATTCTCCGTGAATAAAAGAATACTCTTAACGGAGGGGGACTAGCCCATCTTTTGGTCCCCAATACTGTGTCGATCTTCTCTCGCTTGTATAAGAATTCTCCGTGAATAAAAGAATACTCTTAACGGAGGGGGACTAGCCCATCTTTTGGTCCCCAATACTGTGTCGATCTTCTCTCTTCTCATGTTTTCAAAGAATTATAATTTTCAGATTTTCTAAGCGCTCGTGTACGCTCCCGTTTTGTGACAGTGGTATCAGAGCTCGGACTCCTCTCTTTCTCTGCAAAGAAGGACGATTCCGGGAAGAACGGGAAGAACCATGGCGAGCCAAGGGAGAAGCGTTGAAGAGGAGCTTCAACAAGTGCAAGCTCAGCTTGCGGAGTTGCAACAGATCTTACTGTAGCCAGACGTCCAAAAGCTTTCGGGCGGAATGAAGAAAACGAATGGAACTAATGCAGCCAAGCATCCAGACAACACTGTTGGCGTGAGACCACAGGAGGCAAGAGAAGAAGAACGTGCCGATGTGCACAAAGGATCTTCGGATCGGAATGAACGGCCTATTTCAAGGAAAGGCCAGGAAAAAGCGCTCTCTTTGCTAGACAAGAGCAAGGACATCTCTATCTCATCTCCATCTTACTCTCCTGATTATACTTCTACTTCTCGATCATCTCGTCAGAAGAAGGAAGCCGCTACTACTGCCACTACCCTACATCAACCTAAAGATAAGCCTCGATTCAAGAAGCAAGGTCGCAAGTCTCAACATCGCATGAGAGTCTTCAAATCAGGCGACAAGGACATCAAGTTCGATACCTACAACGGACGGAGAGACATCTCCAAAGCACTGTCCTTCATCAGACAGTTTGAAGTCGCCTTTACCAATGGGCACTTCACAAAAAAATCCAAATTACGCCATGTGGGGATGCACCTCAAGGAAACGGCAAGTAATTGGTGGTTAGCCAAGATTCTGGAAGGTTCTCAGGCCAAAACTTGGGAGAGCTTCAAATCTGAATTTTATGAACAATTTCTTCCACTTGACTTCGAGCAGGACATACGGAAGGAATGGGACTGGCTTGCCCAAAAGGAACATGAAAGAGTAACGACTTATGTGGACAAGTATTGGTCGGTTCTTTTGAAGGTCACTCCCTTCATGAAGATAGCCAAGGAGGAAAAGAAAAGAAAGTTTGAAGCGGGTCTCCAACCGCAGCTTCGAAAGAGTATGAAGGTGTATCCGCATGATACTCTTCAAAGGATGATGGAGTCAGCAATCATTGATGAGGATCTGCACTCAACTGGGACGCCCAGAAAGATGGAGCATAGCACTTACCGTGCAAGGCAAAGAGGGGTCTATGATGACCATGGGGGCCAAGGAAGAAAACGTCCTCCATCTAGAGACGATGATCATTCTAAGAAGCCAGAGGGCACTGGCAAGCGAACTAAGTATCTTTCTCCTACTCAACTCCAAACTTTCAGAGAAGAAGGGAGATGCTTCTACTGTGGCGAGAAAGGACATATGAAACCGGATTGCCCGCTAAAGCAGCAACGACAAGAGCAAGCCTCTACGAAGAAAGAGAAAGCAAGGAAGGAACCCGCACCACCAAGCTCGAACTCAATTCCAGATGTTCAAGGAAACACAGAAATGGAGAAAGGGAAGCGTCAACTTCTGAAGGGCTAGGGGCCTTTGAACAACCAGTTAGTACTGATTCTTTATGATCCAGGATCCACGGATAACTTCATCTCCCTGGATACTACGGAACGATTGTGCCTCACATCGGCTCAGCTTGGCACATTGGTTACATCCGGATTGGCATTCGAGGGGTTGACAACCAATGCAACTCCCGTGCAAGGACAGCTCAATCTTCGGATTGGCGAGTACAAGGACCGCGAATCATTTTTGATGGCACCCATCGAGGGATGTGATATCATCTTGGGTATGCCATGGCACTTCCACATGACACCTATTCCCAATTATGTGGAAAAGACTCTCACTTTTGATCATGGGGGTAAGAAAATAAAGATTCATGCTGATGCAGGAGATTGACAGTTCCCGATTGTAAGCCATATCTCCATTAAGAAAGAAACGAAGAAGTGTGTTTCTGCTTACTTGATTTTTGCAAAGGATAAAACTAGTAGGGACTCTCTCTCTAGTCTGGAAATTAAGCGTCTTCAATTTATTGAAAAGTACAAGGATTGTTTCACGGAGACACTTCCTGATGAACTCCCTCCGGTATGCCCAGAAGATCACCGCATAGATCTCATACCGGGTAGCTCGCCTCCCAATCAACCCCCTTACCGGGTAAGTCTTGCTCAGCAAGAGGAAATTTTGAAGCAAGTCAACGAGCTTCTAGAGAAAGGGTTAGTAGGGCCCAGTGCTTCACCCTACTGCTCTCCAGTTCTACTGGTGTAGAAGAAAGATGGCACGTTTCGAATGTGCATAGACTATCGGTCTTTAAACAAGATCACAATCAAGAATCGCTTTCCGATCCCCCGGATTGATGATATACTTGATAAGTTGCAGGGTGCAAGTGTCTTTAGTCCCATAGACTTAAAGAGTGGGTATCATCAGATACGGATCGCCCCTGAGGATGTCCATAAGACTGCTTTCCGCACAACCTTTGGACTATATGAATTTTTGGTAATGCCTTTCGGCTTGACCAATGCTCCTGCGACGTTCAATCGCATGATGGACCACATTTTCAGCCCGTATCGAGCTTTTACGGGAGTATTCTTTGACGACATACTCATCTTCTCTAAGTCAGAAGAGGAACATTGGAAGCACTTGGACTTAGTGTTTCAAGAATTGCGAAAGCATGAGTTGCATGTGAATGCAAAGAAGAGCGAGTTCTTTCTCTCTGAGATACACTATCTCGGCCATATAGTCTCTCACAATCAAGTGAGTATGGATCCTGCCAAGATCCGAGTGGTAGAAGATTGGCCTATTCCCACTACGGTACATGATGTACGTAGCTTCCTGGGATTATGTTCATACTATCGAAGGTTTGTCCGAGGATTTGCTCATGTAGCAGGACCACTTCATGATTTGACAGAGAAGAAGATTCCTTTCAGATGGGGATCGAGACAACAAGGAGCTTTTGATTGGCTCAAGTACTTGCTAAGCCATGGACCTATTTTGATAGTGCCTGACTTAAGGAAACCATTTGAGGTTCACTGCGATGCTTCAGGCGATTGCATTGGAGCAGTGTTAAACCAAGAAGGCCATGTAGTGGCTTATGAAAGCAGACGGCTTAAGGATGCAGAGTTGCATTCATCAATCTACGAAAAGGAACTCACGGCTGTGATTCACGCCTTATCCAACTGGAAGCACTATCTTCTAGGAGCGGATTTTGTGATCAAGACTGATCACCAGAGTTTGCGGTATTTTCTTACGCAAAGGAAACTATCTGAGAAGCAGATGAGATGGGCAAACTTTTTGTCTATGTTTCACTTTCAGATCCTTCACACGGCTGGGAGTAAGAATGTAGTCGCAGACGCATTGTCTAGGCGGCCAAGGGTGAACGCTATCACTTCGGTGTATCACCAAGAATTAGAAGCACTACCGGATTTGTATCCGAATGATCCAGACTTCTCCACCATTTGGGGAAAGCTACATCGTGGAGAGAATTGAGTTTCCCTATTCCATTCGGGACGGTTATCTCTACCACCATCAGGCTATATGTGTGGCAGAACCATTAAGAAAGAAGATCATGGATGAAGCACACGCTTCGCCTTATGCGGGTCATCGGGGTATTCTCCCTACAACCTTAGCAATGGAAAGATATTTCTTTTGGCCTAGCCTTAAAGCAGACATTGATAAGTATGTCAGGGAATGTTTGGTTTGCCAAAAAGTGAAGTATGATCGGCATAAGACGCCTGGGTTGCTACAACCTTTGCCTGTGCCTAATGAACCTTGGGAAAGTATTGCCATGGACTTCATCATGGACCTCCCTAGAACTCAGACTGGAAATGACGCGATTTGGACCATTGTGGACAGGTTTAGCAAGCAAGCACACTTCATACCAGTCAAGAAAACGATCAAAGCAGATCATATGGCTAGGGTCTTTCTAGCACAGATCTTTAAGCATCACGGAATGCCTAAGTCTATTGTGAGCGATCGAGATCCTCGCATGACAGGAAATTTTTGGCGTGCCTTGATGGATAATCTTGGTACAAAGCTGAATTTTTCATCTGCCTACCATCCTCAAACGGACGGGCAAAGTGAGACAGCCAATTCCACAGTATTGGATATGTTAAAAGCTTATGTGTTAGACCGGCAATCTGACTGGGAGAAATATTTGCCTCTTGTCGAGTATACGTATAACAATACCATACACTCATCGACGGGGAAAGCACCTTTTGAGATTCTCTATGGAAAGCCTTTGCTTCCACCCATCCTTTTAACTAAGGATAAGATCTTTGCAGCAGATGAATTTGTCCGGGATTTGGACACCGCCTACGGGCAAGTTAGGAGAGCTATTCTACGCTCTCAGGAAAAGCATAAGAAAGCTGCAGACAAGCACAGAAGGAATCTAGACTTAACAGTCGGATAGTTAGTCTTACTCAAGTTTGAGAAGGCAAGACTTAAGAAACAAGCATCTCATAAGGGGAAAGTGGTAAAACTTTCTACCCGTTATTATGGGCCGTTTAAGATCACTGAGCGAGTGAATGATGTCACTTTCCGATTAGAGCTACCGCCTAATTGGAAGATCCATAATGCTTTCCATGTCAGCTTACTCCAACCGTATGTGGGACCGTCTCCAAGCCAGCCTAGTGCTGAGGAACCTCCTGAGGTTGAGGAAACAAAAGAAATACTCCAACCGGAGCAGATAGTAAGTCATCAGGAGCGGCCTCTCAAATCCGGAAAGATAACACGGAAGTATTTGGTTAAGTTTAAGAACTACTCGAATCTAGATGCTCAGTGGATGACGCAGGAGGAATTAGCAGCTTATCCCGAGATACTGGAGGTATATGTCCAAGCACTACAGTTGAGGTCAACTGTTTAGAAGCCAGAGGGATGTTGCTAATTGGACTATTTTCTTATGATCAATCTTTTCTTTTTATGATATTTTATTATGTACACTAAGAACTGTTAAAAGATTGTAGCTACAGGAACTGCCATCAGGAACGGACAACTCTGATGTGTCATTTGATGGGTGACGTTAAACATCGCGAAGGAGTTCCCGTAAGTTCGGTGGAAAGGGCCGGGTTACGAGTGCCCCTGATGCGTCACATGATGGGTGACGGGTGCATCAGTAAGGGGGCATCCCGTAGGCTAAGGACGAAATCCGAACTGAGTAAGAAAGTACGCGTAAGAACGCAAGCACAAGAATAAAGATGGGTTCAATGACGCTTTTTACGAAAAGCAAGAACGGTCGCGGGAGGACAGATGTTTTCCCGCGAGGAGTCTGTGTCTGCATTGCATCTGTGTCGTGTCCTGCACCCGGGGACGCCTGGAATGTGTCCGTGTAGCATTGTTTTCATTGACTAAGTGAGTTTTTAAAGTTTGAACAGGTTCACACTTTATTTTATTAAAGTGGTCGGTCACTTTTAAGTGACCGGGTCTTTATTAATAAAATAAAGCAAGTCCTTCAAAATAAGGCAGCGCTAGAAAAGCTACGCAGAGGGGGGGGCTGAATGTTGGGGTATAAAGCCTAATGTGCTTGCCCAGGTAAGTGGGCGGGCCGCCAGGTATGTACACATATTCTTTTGTAAAAACCTAATAAGAACTCACTATGCTCTACACATTACAATAGAGCGAGTTCACCATATCGTCGTGCTCTTCTTCTCGCACTCTCTCTCGTGTCGCACTTCCGCTCGTACTCCTTCAACTGGTATCAGAGCTCAGATCGAGGCTCGGGGCAGCACTGCAAGAGGCTAGAGTCACCAGCTCAGATTGGAGTGAAATTTGACAGGCGAAGACACGGCCCCAAATCTCGTGGGCAAGCCCGAAGGGCTTGGTGTTGTCAGAATTTCATTCTGAGGTTATCTCGGCCACCGTTCGGCTTCGACAAATGTCTGCGCAGGCCATTTTCGACTACGTGATCTCGACGGGTGCAGATCCGACTCTGCAAATTTGGGGTTTTTCGGCCTACGACTGCAGGTGCTGAGGATATCGATACTCCCAGAGTGTTGATTTGTGGCTGTCTACACATCGAAGGACGGCTCACAGTTCTTGGAGGCGTGTCACATACAACACGGGCGCATCTACACACAGATTGTAGGCGACATCCACTAGTTCATCAGGTAGCTTGTGTTTGCTGCTTGATATTCCAGATTTCATCCTGACATTGCAGGTACTTCCACATGGGATGTATTGTCAGAGATGATGTATGTTTGTTGAGGGTTTGCTGGCTGTGAGTCACGCAGCAAACAACCGCCGCAGCGGTTACAACATACAGTGGGAAATTTGTGGATGTATGACTTTGTGGGAAGTCTATGTACTGTCAGATTTACTGCAGCCTTTGTTGAGGGTCGAGTGAGGTTTTATTGAGCTGGGGGATTCTCGAATGTTGAGATCCTTTCGGTGATACAGGTCTTGGAGCGATCCCTCGAGCATCCTTAGATAGGCAGCTAGGATGTATTGACTGTGAGTTAGACAGTTGGGATTGCATCTTTGCTTTACTGCCGTTGAGGCATTGCGCAGTCTATGCTTACCGGACAGTGACAGGACAGTCAGAGATAGTACAGGTGCAGGACAGGTTTACCCGCAGCTTACAGTGTCAGAGAGACAATGTTTTTTGAGCTGTTTTTTGGTCTGTTTTTAGTACACCAGAGCCATTTTACAAAGGAGACTCTGTCAAAATTTATGCAGAATTTGAAGCTTTCTTGGTTCATTTGACAGGTTGATATTGGTTCAGAGGTCAGTTTACAGGGGAAACTCTGCCGAACTTTTCCCACGAAAGTAAACTACTGTGAAGCGTAGCTATGGATGGATCACAGGACACTGCTCTTTACAATATCAAGAAGCTGGATGGAACCAATTTCCCATTGTGGAAGAAGCAGATTTGGCACGTGTTGGTACAAAAGAAGCAGATAAAACTTATAAAGCTGAAGGGGATAAAACCAGAAGATATGGACGAAGATGAATGGAGCGAAATGGATGAATTGGCACTTTCTACCATTATGCTGACTTTGGCAGAAAGCGTTTACTTCAATGTAGCAGACGAGATGTCGGCTTATCAAGCATGGTTAAAGCTGAGTGATCTTTATGAGAAGCAGAGTGCAGCTTCACAGGTATACTGGCTTAAGAAGCTTGTTGACTTGAAGATGAAAGAAGGGACACCTATGTCCAATCATTGAATGAATTCAACACAATCTATAGTCAGTTGTCAGCTCAAGGTGTCAAGTTTGATGAACTTGTTAGAGCTATGTTCTTGTTGATCACATTGTCGGAAAGTTGGGACACTTTTCGCACAGCTTTGAGTAATTCTGCACCTCCAGATGGTTTGAACATAGCAAGTGTAGAAGGAAGTGTGCTTACTGAAGAAACCAGTAGAAAGACAATGGACAAAGGCAAAGGAACAACCTTAGTTGTCAGGGGAAGGACCAAAGAAAAGTACAAAGGTGGAAAGAGGAATCAGTCTCGTAGCAAGTCCGGCAGTGCTAAAGGCAAGAGTGACATAGAATGCTACCATTGTGGCAAGAAGGGTCACATGAAAAGAGACTGCAAAGAATGGAAAGCAGAAAAAGGCAAAGAGAAAGCTGAAGACCATGGTGAGAAGAACAAGTCCTCAGTGAAGATTCAAGAAATAAATGTGACAAACACTGTTGCAGAGGATGACAGTCTAGTGTCAGGAGACATATACTTCTTCAAGAATACAATGGACTCGGCTCTTCTTACAGCATTTGATGGAAATGCACTGAGTGACTGGATTATAGACTCAGGGGCATCACTTCATGTGTCTCCAAACAAGGAGTGGTTTACCTCTTATGTGACCACTAGAGATCATGTTTGGCTAGGAAATGGGCAGACATGTGAGATCTTAGGTGTTGGAAATGTTCAATTGAAGTTTCAGAATGGCTCTTCTTTCACGCTGAAGAATGTGAGACATGTTCCCGCAATTACAAAGAGTTTGATCAGCACAGGTTCACTTGATGATGCTGGCTACGTCACCACTTTTGGACAGAACATGTGGAAGATATCCAAGGGTTCTATGACAGTAGCACATGGAGTAAAGTCTGGAGGACTTTACATGATTTATGTATCAAATGTCTCTAAAAATGTAATCAATGTAACCGAGCAGCCAACCGTTTCTTTGTGGCATAGCCGGTTAGGATATATGTCCAAGAAGGGAATGGAAATCTTGTCTCGTTCTGGCTATTTGCTTGGATTTTCATTTAATGATTTTGAATTCTGTGAACATTGTCTGTATGGTAAGCAAACACAGCAGCCACATAAGCATAGATGCAGTAGAAGAGATACACGGTTGGCACTTGTTCATAGTGATTTGTGAGGACCTATGCCTAACCTATCTCTAGGGGGAGCTTCTTACTTTATGACATTTATAGATGATTACTCAAGGAAAGTATGGGTTTACTTTCTCAAGCACAAGGATGAAGCGTTCAGTGTTTTCAAAACGTTTGTGACACTTGTGGAGAATCAGAGTGGCAAGAAGCTTAAATGCTTACGCACTGACAATGATGGAGAGTATGTTTCAAAGGCCTTTCAGGACTTTTGTGAGTCAATAGGTATAAAACGTGAACTTACTGCTCCTTACAATCCTCCTCAAAATGGTGTTGCTGAGAGGATGAATAGGACCATACAAGAGAAGGTCAGAAGTATGTTGTCTAATGCACAACTGTCAAATGGGTTTTGGGCTGAAGCTGTATCAACAACTGTTCATCTTGTAAATAGATCTCCTAGCAAGGTTTTGTAGAAGGATTGAGTGCCAGAGATGGTATGGTCAGGCAAAATGCCCTCATACAAGCATCTTAGAGTCTTTGGCTGTGAGGCATATACTCACGTTCCAAAGGAATTTAGGAACAAACTTGAGCCAAAGAGTAGAAAGTGCATCTTTCTAGGCTATGGTAATTCTGGTGAGATGGGGTACAGACTTTGGGATCCCGAATCCAGAAAGGTTGTCCGCAGCAATGATGTTCACTTGAATGAATCCAAATATCATTCTAAACCAGAGAGGGTTGAGGAGATTAGAAGAGTTGTCTTCCAAGAAGATGGACCTGCACGTGAAAGACAAAATGTCAGGGCTCAAGAGGAGCAAGGACAGGATAGAGTGGAACCACAGGTTGTGGCTGAGCTTGAGCCACCTATTGTGCGTAGATCTGGACGTGTCACGCGACCTCGTAGTTCCATCTATGAATTATGTCATGTTGACTGATTGCAATGAGCCTTCATGTTACAAGGAAGCAGTGCTAATGAAGGACTCCGGGAATTGGCAATTGGCCATGCAGTCAGAGATGACAGCTCTGCATAAAAACCAGACATGGAAGCTAGTTAAATTACCGCACGGCAAAAAGGTTCTTCCTTGTAAATGGGTTTACAGATATAAGATCACCGCTCATGATAGTCAGCCAAAGTACAAAGCAAGGCTTGTTGCCAAGGGCTTTAAGCAAGAACAAGGCATTGACTTTGATGAAGTCTTCTCTCCGGTGGTCAAAATGACTACATTGAGATGCTTTCTTGCATTGGTTGCCATATTAGATTTGGTGTTGCACCAAATGGATGTCAAGAGAGCGTTCTTGCATGGTGATTTAGATGTGGAAATTTACATGCAGCAGCCAGAAGGGTTTGTTGAGAAAGGCAAGGAAGATTGTGTATGCCAGTTGTTAAAGAGTCTTTATGGCTTAAAACGATCACCGAGGGCATGGTACCATAAATTCCACAAGTTTGTGCTTTCTCAAGGCTACAAACGTAGTGAGTTCGATCACTGTCTATATACAAAGAAGGCTAAGGATGGTAGTTGGCTGATCCTTATTTTGTATGTGGATGACATGTTGATTGCTGGCAAGCACTTGGAAGAAATTTCAGCTTTGAAGTCAAAGATGGAAAAATCGTTTGACATGAAAGACATGGGTGAGGCAAGTCATATACTTGGTATGCGCATCGAGAGAGACAGATCAAAGAAGTTGATTTGGTTATCTCAAACAGAGTATATTGACAAGGTTTTGCAACGTTTCAATATGGAGAAGGGAAAGGCACTGAGTGTTCCATTGCCACCATATGTGAAACTTAGCAAACAAGATTGTCCTGTGTCTGAGGAAGAACAGGCTGAAATGGATAAGATTCCATATGCGTTTGCAGTGGGTAGTTTGATGTATGCAATGATTGCTACTCGCCCAGACATTGCATTTGTAGTGGGAGTAGTAAGTCGATACATGTCAAACCCAGGCAAGAAACATTGGGAGGCAGTGAAAGGAATATTGAGATACCTGAAAGCTACAAAGAGTATGCGTATATGCTATGGGAGTCAGGAGCTAAGTGTAAAGGGTTTTACAGACTTAGATTATGCAGGTGACTTAGACAACCGAAGGTCTACGTCAGGGTATGTCTTTACATTGGCTAGTGGAGCAGTATCAGGGCGTTCTAGATTACAAGATTGTGTTCCTCAGTCTACTACAGAGGCTGAATATGTTGCAGCATCAGAGGCATGTGAAACCGGCCTGTTCAATCCAAAAAGGGCGGTAGACTTTACTTTAAACCTTGATTTAGCTTTCACCCATTATTAGTCGTCTATTTTACCTGTACTTTCAAGACACAACAAAGGGGAGAGGGATACAGGCTGCTAGATTGCACCTGTATAAGTAGACGGACACCAGATTGGCCCCTAACTTAGGCGCCCCTTTCGGTATTTCTTTATTATTCAAAAGAGGGAATAAACGCTGTGGTTCCTACAAGCTGCCCCGCACAAACTCGGCTGAATTTCCACTGTTCCAGCCCGATTTCGGCAGCATAACTGTACTAGAACCCTTCACGGTCAGTATTCCCACGCATTGACCGACTTTCCCGAAGCATACGGGCACTTTGCAAAACCTGGCGAGAATCTGCAGCACGCTGAATTCTCTGTTTTCAGCCCTGAAAATGCGCCAGATCGCCTGTACAGCGGTTCCCTTGCGTCCCCGAACCTCCTGGGGGTATTAGGGTCCGTTTAGGGCCAAAACCCTAAACCTGCAAAAATACACAGCAGGCTGTAATTCACTGTTTCGGGCTCCGTTTCGCGTGCCGGTCGCATCCCTAGCAAGTCCTCGAGCTCCCGCACCTGTAGGGCTACTTGCCCTTTGAATCGGACGAGATTTCTGGCGTGAAACCTCTCCGAATTCACCTGTACCTGCGGGGGGATTAGCCGCTAGCTAATCCAGTACCTGTGCAAGAGGCTCTTGCCTCGGCAATCGCGCATGAACCCACACAACTGTACATTGGTCAAATGAAGAGCCCACTAGAGGGGCATAACATACTGCCAAAGGGGAGAGAGAGGGCAGTGCGTAGCGTGCAGGGCATCACTCCTGGCACCGCACTGTGCATAAGAGGGAAAGCAAGCACTCCATAGCTCTTAACCTGTGACAGAGACTTGCAAAATGAGCCTCCCAACTATAAATCACGTTTTTGCCTTCTCTATAAGTAGTAAACTGGCCTCAAAGTGCCAAGTGTCACTCATTTGTGCATTTTCCCGCTTTAGACCCTCGGGTCTAAAAATATCTCACCTGCAGCCTCTGTTGACTTGGCCACAGAGTAACAAAATGATCCCCATGTCAAACTGCACGTAATGACGCGAAGACATTTTCAGGTCCCAAAATAGCAGTTCCCTAAATTTTAGGAGATGCTGCCATTGTATCTTTCTAGGTCATCCGACCCTCTTTGTACACTGCGGCCACATCCAGAACTGAAATGTAGCCTCTGTAGCAAAGGATTCCACTTTGGCTAGTCAATGACCCCACTTGGCTAACCATAGTCCTTGTCCAACCTTAGTGCTCTCTTGCCCTCAGGCCCGGACTCCCTCTGGACAGTTCCACACTAGCTATGCAATGCAGGGCAGTTAGATTTCCCGAGGGGTGTTTCCAAAAAGTGAAAGTAAATAGATAATAAGAAAGAAATCAACAAAAAGGATAGATAGTAGTCACACACTGGTGACATACCCCCCTCTTGAAATCTCAAACGTCCTCGTTTGCATCTATATCGTACATGCTTACTGTCAACACTGATGTATTCAACACCTGTCAACACATATACGACACATACATGCTCATTGTCAACCCTGGTGTATTCAACACCTCGTCGACTCATGTATTGCCTGCGTGTGAACCCTGTCCCAATGACATAGTGGTAGCTTCGCACTCTGCCATTGCTTTGAGTCACTAACTTTCCAATGACAAAATGGTAGCTGCACATTTTGCCACTGTCTTATAGTACACGTTGGATCCTGTAACACTTTCGAGCATACCCAAACCGACAGTTTAAGAATGCAGTTACACATGTACTCTTCAATAGAAGCAATCACTGTATTCTTGACAAACTGACAAGAAATACTCACTTCTATAGCACTAATCAAACTTTTGGACATTCCATAAGAGCAATTGCCAAACTGACAATCTGTACAGCTCTAACATTCATGTAACAGGTATTTGATTTGAGCTCACGTTAAATACCATGTACATCATTTGTTTCAGAAGCCATTGCCACACTGACAATCCACTTAGCTTTGAAACTCAAGGGGTCAAGGTAGGTTGCAAATCGAAGGCTTCCAGGTAAAGTGATAACACAGTTGGTGACTCTGCAAGTTCACCTTCTTCCATCCACTTAGCATCCATTGGTGGATAGTTTCTGAACTTTACCAAGTAACGCCTAGCAACCTTGCCTTTCACTTTCCTTTCTTTGTGTGCCAAAATCTGTTCAGGGACCAAGATCTCGTCAAGTTCCTCGACTTCCGGCTGATCTTCAGCTGGCATATCTTCTGGCACATCACCCACATAGGGTCTGAGAAGACTCACATGAAACGCATTGTGAATCTTCCAACTGTCAGGCAATTTCAGCCTATATGCAACATCACTGATTATGTCGCACACTTGAAAAGGCCCATAGTAACGCATGCTGAGCTTTGGAAACAGTCTTTCCTTGCCCTTCATCTTCTTTAACCTTGCCTTTTCAAAGCGTAAAAGCACCCAATCACCAAGTGAATATACCACTTCACGACGGTGACGATCAGCTGCTTTCTTTTGCTTTGCCTGAGTCCTTTCTAAGGCCACTTTGACCTTCTTGTACATTTCATCCATGTCTTGAACATACTTATCTGCTTCAAATATCTTGTCCTTTGTATGCAGTATGGGAGGAACTTTCTTGCCACCTTCAACTATCTCAAAAGGTGCCTTGCCAGTTGATGAATGCACTGTATTATTGTATGCATACTCCACCAATGACAAATACTGCTCCCACTTTCCTTTATGCTCTGACACATAGCACTTCAGCAGATCTAGGACAGTAGAATTTGCCTCTTCTGACTGCCCATCTGTTTGAGGATGAAATGACGAAGAGAATTTGAGCGTGGTACCCATATTCTCAAACAAGCCTTTCCAGAACAAACTAGTCATGCGTGGATCACGGTCGCTAATAATCGACTGTGGCATGCCATGATACTTGAAAATATTGCTCATAAACAAGCGTGCCATCTGATCTGGCTTTATCTTCTTCCTGACAGGAATAAAATGAGCCTGTTTGCTGAATCTGCAAATAATGGTCCAAATACCATCATTTCCTGTCTGCGTTCTCGGAAGATCAAAGATAAAATCCATAGCAATACTTTCCCATGGTTTATCTGGAATAGGTAGTGGTTGCAATAACCCTGGTGCCTTTTGCCTGTCAAACTTGACCTTTTGGCATATTAGGCATTCTCGCACAAAGGCATCCACATCTCTTCTCAATGTAGGCCAATAGAAGAATGTCTCAACCGCTTTAACTGTAGCATCGATACCACGATGCCCTGCATACGGTGGGACATGACTCTCTTCCATAACTTTGCGTCGCAATGGCTTTGTGACACACAATCTGCCATGCATCATCATGAACCCGTCTTTAAGAAGATAGTGTTCATGACGTTGTCCATCCATTAGTTGCTCGAAGACCCTTGCAAAATCTTCATCATTTGCATACTGTTCTCTCATATCATCAAGTTCATGATGATAAGGAATCGACACAGCTGAAATTTGTGGCTTCCTTGACAAGGCATCAGCCACAACGTTCTTCTTGCCTTCCACATGCACAATCTGAAAATGGAACATGGACAAGATATTTGCCCATCGCATATGCTTCTCAGATAACTTTGTTTGTGTCAAGAAGTATCGCAAGGTCTGATGGTCCGTTTGGACAACGAAATCTGCACCTAGCAGGTAGTGTTTCCAACTTAAGAGCGCATGATCACAGCCAGTAACTCTTTCTCATAGACCTGCATGGTCATCTCTGGCCCTTGCAAAATTCTGCTCTCATAGGCTACTACCCTGCCATCTTGCATTAGCACTGCACCAATGCTACTACCGCAGGCATCACACTGGACCACAAATGACTTCCTAAGATCTGGCAACACAATGACTGGATCTGAAGTCATCTTTTCCTTTAAGAGATTAAAAGCTGAAATCTCTTTCTGTGTCCATCTAAAGGTGACTGCCTTCTTTTGAAGAGCATGTAAAGGTGAAGCAATCTCAGCGAAATTTCGGATAAACCTTCTGTAATAGGAGCATAGTCCCAAAAGCTTCGGACATCATGCACCGTCTTCAAATTTGGCCATGACTTGATCGCTTCGACTTTTGCAGGATCCATTCTGACACCATCCTTTGAGACAATGTGTCCCAGAAAGTGAATCTCTTCCAGAAAAAACTCACTTTTCTTTGCATTGATGAGCAACCTATGACTGCGTAGCTCTTTGAACACAATGGCCAAGTGATGCCTATGCTCCTCTTCATTCTTTGAGTAGACTATCATGTCATCAAAGAATGTACCAACAAACTGCTGGTGTGGACGGAAAATTCTGTCCATCATCCTATTGAACGTAGCAGGAGCATTTGTGAGACCAAAGGGCATCACTAAAAATTCGTAAAGGCCAAACGTCGTTCTAAAAGCAGTCTTGTGCACATCCTCTGATCTAATGCGGATCTGATGGTACCCACTCTTTAGATCTATCCTGCTAAACATAGCTGCTCCTTCTAATTTGTCCATAATATCATCAATTCTAGGTATAGGGAACCTATTCTTGATGGTATTCTTGTTCAGTGCACGGTAGTCGATGCACATACGCCATGAGCCATCCTTTTTCTGCACCAACAACACTGGAGAACAGAATGGAGATGAACTGGGCTGAATCAGCCCCTTTTCTAACAGCTCCTGTACTTGGCCCATTATCTCTTTCTGCTGAGCCGCACTAACCCTGTACGGAGGCTTATTTGGTGGGCTACTGCCTGGCACCAAATCTATCGCATGGTCCTCGGGTCTCTCTGGCGGTAATTGAGACGGTAATGAATCGGAAAAACAGTCACTATACTGTTGTAAAAACATTGACCTTTCTTTATCTAGCACAGATAAATTTGATTCATCACAATCTGACACTTCACGTGCAAAAACCAAGTACGCAGAAAGATGCTTTTTCATTACAGAAGTAATAGCAGAAGCTGATACAGTAGGAATAGACTCCCCTTTAAGCTTTACATCCAGAATGTGAGTCTTTCCCCTGCTCTGTACAGTGATCTTTTTGTTGTAGGCATCCATGATTCCCTGTACACGAAACAACCAAGGAATACCTAACAACACATCACATCCGTCCAGTGGCATGATGTAAAATTCTTCAGCATCTACATAGGACTGGATATGTAGACGCAACTTTCCAATGATGGGTGTCACAGCCTCTGTATGGCCAGGACATGCCAAACCTGCCTCTGCTGTATACCCCATCTCTTCAGGTCTGATTCCCAACTTTGAAGCCAATTCTGGGGAAATGAAGTTGGCTTTGGCACCTGGATCAAAGAAGATAAGCACTGTTTGATCCCTAACCTTTCCCCATGCTCTGCAAAGCTCACTTGCATCTGAATTTGGCTTGTCGCCCACCATATCTGGCACTAGACCAGCCATGGGCTTCTTTCCCTTCCTGTCCTCCTTGTCTTCAGAATCAGCTGGCCTTTTCTTTGTAGGACAGTTGTAAGCAATGTGGCCAGGCTGCTCACATATAAAGCATTTGTTCTCTGTCCTCAGGACCTTCTTTTGCTCTTCTGACTTGCGAGGAAAACGTCTTTTCCATTTCTTTGCTGGTCCTTTTTCTGATTCAGCCGTAGCTTTGTCTTTCCCTGCGTTGGCCGACTCCTGAGTCCCTTTAGGAGCCTCATTGGGAACGTGCTTCTTGGCTGAATTTTTCTTGCCTGATCCTGCCTTGACGCCAGTGTTAAATTCACAATCTTCTCCCTTGAGCAAACCATTGCCAGTGTTTGCTACCTCGATGAGCTGCGTCAAAGTAGTGACTTTTGTCTTCGTGCAGTATTTTCTCAATCCTTTGGGTAGGCACAACAGTATTTTTCAATCTGTTCTGTCAATGGCACAAACCTATAGGAAGTTACTGGAAGTAGAGCTTTCCAAAACTTCCGATTGTAATCATCCAGATTTCTGCAAGTGGCAGCATTTAGCTGGTGCCATTCTGTCATGACATCTGCTTCAAAGTCATCAGATAACCATGCTGCTGCAAAAATCTGCTTGAAGTAAATCCATGTGGACGGAGCTTGCCCTTGAAGCAATAAAGTTGTCCACCATTGTCCCGCATTCCCTGTCAAGAAAGTGGCTGCCTTGCGGACCTTTGAAGCCTCTGTAAAGTTTCCCCCTGCATAGGCCTTGTCAAACTGCTGGAGGAATGAAAGAGCCTTCTTCCTGTCATCAAACCCTGTAAAGGTCGTGAATGACACACCTTTGCCACCTTCTTTGTACGGAGTTGGCCTCTCCAGCGGCGTTAAATTGTCATATGGAAGTGACTGAAACATGGGAACACTATTAGGGTTCATCTGTGTTCCTTGGCCGCTATTAACTTGACCTGGAAATGCCATATTTGGCTGCTGATTTGTAATTCCAGCCATACCAAAATTTGCTGTGGCATCCCAAATTGTCCCTGAGTGCTTTGAAACCCTGGTTGCATACCCATGACACTGTACATGGGGTTAGGCATCATCGTTTGAGCACCCCAAACACTGTTCCTGGCGTGTAAAACTGATTTCCAGGTGCATGACCAGCCATGCTCTGGAATACCGATCCACCTCCAAAATAGCCAGGGTGTACTGAAGGTGGTGGGAAGACCTGTTGCATAGCCTGTAAGTTGCTTCCCTGCCCATTAGAACCAGCTATAGGCTGCTGAAAGGTGGCGGGCTGAATGGTACAGCTTGAAAAACTGGCATCTCAGCCACCTGTTCTTGCACCTTAGGCATAGGTTGTGGAGACTGCATGTTCTCCGTCAAGTGTACAGGTGTTTCCATTGACTGTGCGGTATGAATCACCTGTGCTCGAGCCTTAACAGGCTTTTGAATATGATCCAGTGACCCAACTTGCTGAGACGGAACAGGAGGTTGCAGAAAGGCTAAAAACCTCGGATTCTGCATTACTTGTGTGAACATAGCCACAGCAGTAGCCAACTGGGTCCTGAATATATCATCATCAGTCTGTGGTGGTCTTGAGGACTCACCCACTTCATGTGTCTGTTGACCCTGTGAAGAGGAAACCTCTTCAGTCACATCATCTGGTCTGTCAGCCATAATTGCAATTCCCTGTGTCTGGTCTATGATCCCTGTGTCTTCAAGCCCAAAACTGACCAAGGCTCACTTCTATGGGGAAAAAGTGATTTAATCCCGTCGATGGAACCATGAAACCGGCCTGTTCAATCCAAAAAGGGCGGTAGACTTTACTTTAAACCTTGATTTAGCTTTCACCCATTATTAGTCGTCTATTTTACCTGTACTTTCAAGACACAACAAAGGGGAGAGGGATACAGGCTGCTAGATTGCACCTGTATGAGTAGACGGACACCAGATTGGCCCCTAACTTAGGCGCCCCTTTCGGTATTTCTTTATTGTTCAAAAGAGGGAATAAACGCTGTGGTTCCTACAAGCTGCCCCGCAAACTCGGCTGAATTTCCACTGTTCCAGCCGATTTCGGCAGCATAACTGTACTAGAACCCTTCACGGTCAGTATTCCCACGCATTGACTGACTTTCCCGACGCATACGGGCACTTTGCAAAACCTGGCGAGAATCTGCAGCACGCTGAATTCTCTGTTTTCAGCCCTGAAAATGCGCCAGATCGCCTGTACAGCGGTCCCCTTGCGTCCCCGAACCTCCTGGGGGTATTAGGGTCCGTTTAGGGCCAAAACCCTAAACCTGCAAAAATACACAGCAGGCTGTAATTCACTGTTTCGGGCTCCGTTTCGCGTGCCGGTCGCATCCCTAGCAAGTCCTCGAGCTCCCGCACCTGTAGGGCTACTTGCCTTTGAATCGGGACGAGATTTCTGGCGTGAAACCTCTCCGAATTCACCTGTACCTGCGGGGGGATTAGCCGCTAGCTAATCCAGTACCTGTGCAAGAGGCTCTTGCCTCGGCAATCGCGCATGAACCCACACAACTGTACATTGGTCAAATGAAGAGCCCACTAGAGGGGCATAACATACTGCCAAAGGGGAGAGAGAGGGCAGTGCGTAGCGTGCAGGGCATCACTCCTGGCACCGCACTGTGCATAAGAGGGAAAGCAAGCACTCCATAGCTCTTAACCTGTGACAGAGACTTGCAAAATGAGCCTCCCAACTATAAATCACGTTTTTGCCTTCTCTATAAGTAGTAAACTGGCCTCAAAGTGCCAAGTGTCACTCATTTGTGCATTTTCCCGCTTTAGACCCTCGGGTCTAAAAATATCTCACCTGCAGCCTCTGTTGACTTGGCCACAGAGTAACAAAATGATCCCCATGTCAAACTGCACGTAATGACGCGAAGACATTTTCAGGTCCCAAAATAGCAGTTCCCTAAATTTTAGGAGATGCTGCCATTGTATCTTTCTAGGTCATCCGACCCTCTTTGTACACTGCGGCCACATCCAGAACTGAAATGTAGCCTCTGTAGCAAAGGATTCCACTTTGGCTAGTCAATGACCCCACTTGGCTAACCATAGTCCTTGTCCAACCTTAGTGCTCTCTTGCCCTCAGGCCCGGACTCCCTCTGGACAGTTCCACACTAGCTATGCAATGCAGGGCAGTTAGATTTCCCGAGGGGTGTTTCCAAAAAGTGAAAGTAAATAGATAATAAGAAAGAAATCAACAAAAAGGATAGATAGTAGTCACACACTGGTGACAGCATGCAAAGAATCAATTTGGCTTAATTGACTAGTAACAGATTTGGGAATCAAAGAAGAGATGCCTGTGTTATATTGTGATAGTCAAAGTGCTATACAATTGGCTCGCAATCCAGTTTATCACTCAAAGATAAAGCATGTGGATGTGAAGTATCATTTCATCAGGGAAATGCTCGAGGATAAGCAACTTCAGCTTGTCAAAGTTCACACCACAGAAAATCTTGCTGATCTACTTACAAAAGGACTTCCCTCAGAGAGTTTTGCGCATTTTCGTAAGCAGTTAGGTGCAGGGTAGTACATCACTTCTCTACATCTCTTGTATATTAGCTTGTATTGTAGCTTCTCTCACACTTAAAGTACCACATTGGACTTTTAAGTGGGAGGTTGTTGGAGTATAAAGCCCAATGTGGTCGCCCAGGTAAGTGGGCGGGCCGGCAGGTATGTACACATATTCTTTTGTAAAAACCTAATAAGAACTCACTATGCTCTACACATTACAGTAGAGCGAGTTCACCATATCGTCGTGCTCTTCTTCTCGCACTCTCACTCGTACTCCTCCACTGAATTTGCAATCTTTCTCTCTCCTCTCTCTAGGAGCGCTGGCTCTGCTTTTTGGGCCTCTATTCCCGCCAGGTGCCAGAGCCTATAAAAGGGCAGCAAGCGTTCCAGTTTTGATACGCCGGGAGCACCAGCAAGAACTAGCGCTAAGATTCCGGAATGTTTTGCGTGTAATCTCCCGTCTCATGGGAAGGCCCTTCACGGGAAGTACGGCTTCACGCCTAAGTCCCTTACGGGAAGGAACGGCCTTGTGTCCAAGCCCTTTATGGGAAAGCACGACCTTCGGGTCTAAGATTACAGAACGGAGGGGTTTCCTCGGGTTCTCGTGCTTGTATAAGAATTCTCCCTGAATAAAAGAATACTCTTAACGGGGGGGGGGGGGGGGGGGACCAGCCCAACCCATCTTCTGGTCCCCAATACTGTGTCGATCTTCTCCCTTCTCTCATGTTTTCAAAGAATTATAATTTTCAGATTTTCTAAGTGCTCGTGTAGGCTCCCGTTTTGTGACAAAGTGAATGGACACTGTGCGTGCAAATGTGTGAGACTGAGAGATAGAGAGAAGACAGATACGACACCAGAGACGTTGTAAAACCCTCCTCCGAAGGCCCCACTCTCGTCGGCGAGAGTGGTCTACTATTGATTGCACAAAGTGGTACAATGCGTATGCAATGGACTGATGCAACTTGGGACTATGCCGACGACGACGACGGTGATGACGACGATGACTTTAGGGCTGAAATCTGTGGTCTTTCTACTGTTGTCCAAAAACGCTATGGGCTGAAATCTGCGAATCTCCTATTTGCTGAATTCTGACTCTATGTCGGTGACGATGTCGATGACGACGATGCGACGACGGCGCGCTGAAAACGCAGATGCTGAAATTTGCGCTTTCCGGGTTGAAACTGTAAACCTTGCGGAAACTGACCGTGCGGCGAGGAACTGCTACGGGAAGGTGAGATTTGCGAGGTTCGGGACTTGATCTGCGGAGTCTAACGGCTGAAAACTGAAAAAGCTGATGGTTCTGGAGTTTCCGTCGCGATGATGATGCAAAACGCCAGGGCTGATGTGCAACCAAAAACGCTATGGCTGAATTCTGGTGTTTCTATCGCCGGGATTCTGCAGATGGAAAAACGCTAGGCTGATCTGCTGTGGTCTTGTCGTCGTGGCTCTGCAAATGCAAAACGCTGGCTGGTCTGCGGTGGTCTGATCCAAAAACGCTAGGCTGTTGCTTGGGAGCAAAAACGCTAGGTCACTTGGGGGGTTCTTGCTGGGGTTCTGCTGAGGATGTGCCTGTTGAGCATGTGCTCCTGCTGCCTCTTTTGCCATTTAGTGCTAACTTGGGTTTGCTTATATATTAACTTAGCAAAATTGCCCTACCTACTTTTGTTGGAAAATCACTTAAATTAATAAGTGAAAAATGCCAAAATAGGTAAAATAGGCTAAATGCATTGGAAAATTCCCTTGATGGAATCGGATGGATTCTGATGGGAATGCTTATGATCATGCTGTGTGCAATCAGAGGATATGCATCTACACTAAGTGATTGGACATGCACGGTCTGCAAACACACTCACAAAAGTGCCAGCTCACTTCCTATTGTAGACCGACTGGACTGACTGAACCCTTGTCGTGTTGTAGCTTGTCCACGGACACATAGGGTTGGATGTGTCACTTGACATCCCCTCCTTTTCAAAGTGATACCGAACTGTATGGCGTCGAGGGAGATCGCCAATAGCATCCGGAATCTTGGAAGGGACTCTTCGCCGGCCCACTCTGATGTGTGGGTCGTGCGGTACTTGAACTTCATAAAGGTCTGCAATGCCTGCTTCTTGGGGCCGCACCAAAAGCGACACAAAGTCTTCTGTGGCTCCTTCAATGCTTCAACTTCTTCTAGAGTCGTGCTTCTTTCTTCTTCAAGAATCTCTATGGTTGAAAATTCCTGAAACCATTTCCAACACAAAACCATGAACATACCCATTCCATGTAAAGTGAATGGAAAAAATCTTGTCTTCCTCAAAGACTGTGCATGCAATGTAGATGAACAAAGAGACGGAGTGACAACCCGTTCATCAAACACATGTAAACAATGAGATCGAATCTTTCTTTTATGATCTAAAGCAATCAGCAATTCACAAAGGAAATGCCCATGCTTGGTGCTTATACTGTCATGTGCTCTGTCTACAACTGTGTCCTGCCAAGGAAGAGACATGGAATGTGACTTCCTTGAATGCATACTTTTCAGCTTTTCATGAGAAATCCGCATACATTCGTGCTCATCCATGAGAGACGTGCTCAACATACAATATGTCATGCCTAGGAAAAGGGATCAAATAAAGGCTAAAATACAGGAAACGATCACGAATGAAACACTCGTACAATGCGTGCGTATCAATCATGCGAACACATAATACTTCCTGTGAGGGTTCTTTGGACCTAGGCTTGAGAGCCAAGATCGGTTCCTCCTGAAGGGGTTCTTTCTGAGAGGGTTCTGTGGACCTTGACTCGAGAGCCAAGATCGGTTCTGCGTGATTGATCGAATTTGCAACGAGGTTAGCATTCACTAACACATCATCCTAGTAAACAATCACTTCTTCTTTATGCAACTCATCATGCTTGTGAGAAATCACATCTTGATCATGCAAATCATCATGCTAGTCAGTGTCATCCAAAGCATCATGCTTATCATTGTCAATCAAATCATCATGCATATCATCATCATTCAACTCATCATGCTTCTCATAATCATGCAAATCCTGGGTGTCGTGCTTTGGAGAAGAAGAGACTGAGAGAGTCTCCTTTCCCCAAATCTCTTGCATCTGTGCCTGAACTTGAGAAAAGAGTCGCCAGAACTCTTTGTTGTGTTGGTCGCTCTTTTCTTTTAGGGCTTTGTTCTGGTGATCAAATTTGGCTTGTATTTCTTCGGCTTCCAAGCGTACTTGCTCGTGCTCACGCTCTATGGCTGCCCTTCGTTCTTCGTAGGCCTTTCTTTCTGCTTTTCTTTCTTCGCGTTCTAACTGTCTTTCCATAAACATCTGGTCTAAAGCCTCCATAGGAGTTAGTGCAATTCTTGACGTAGATGGGAAAGGGGGAAGGTTGGAAAAACCTCATGGTGGGGAATATTCTTCTTCGCCTCTCTCATGCTCATCACCTCCAAGCGAAGTATCCATTCTGCTTCGGGTGTTGATCATTCTGCAATCGTGGGTTCTTGTGGTTTCTTAAGTTCATGAGGAACTTGGATTCTTGCGGGTCTTGGGTTCTTAAGTTCACGAGGAACATGGGTTCTTGCGGGTCGTGGTTCTCGAGGTTCTTGAGTTCTTGAGGTTCTTGAGGTTTTCTTTCGCTCTCAAACTGCGTTTGAGAAGGATCTTCTCTTCAAGGTTGCTTTTTCCCACCTCACGTCGATTGGCCGGTTGCTAAGTGTACAGTTCGCTCTCAATGAGTAAAAAGAGACACAAGGGGAGGCTGGACAAGCCCTGCTTTCCTGGGATTCTTGTCACTCTTCAACAAAACACGATTAGGAATCGACATGCCCAAGCGAACTTGGGTTCGTGTGTCCTCAACAAGCAAAAAAAGTTCTTGTGGTTCTTGTGGTTCTTTCCTTGAGTGATACAGAACACTGCCAAAGCTCTGATACCAATGTTAGGTGCAGCGGAATGAATGTTTCTGCTTTGCTCAAGATGAGTGCTCCGAACTGTGCTCAAGGGTTCCTTTTAGTTCTTATGGAAGGGATAGCCTTCCGTTCTTAATGGGAAGTGCTATGATCATGAACAAAGTGAATGGACACTGTGTGTGCAAGTGTATGAGATTGAGAGATAGAGAGAAGAGAGATACGATACCAGAGACGTTGTAAAACCCTCCTCCGAAGGCCCCACTCTCGTCGGCGAGAGTGGTCTACTATTGATTGCACAAAGTGGTACAATGCTTATGCATGGATTGATGCAACTTGGGACTATGCCGAGGACGATGACGGTGATGACGACGACGACTTTATGGTTGAAATCTGTGGTCTTTCTACTGCTGTCCAAAAACGCTATGGGCTGAAATTTGTGAATCTTCTATCTGCTGAATTCTGACTCTATGTCGGAGACGATATCGATGACGACGATGCGACGAAAACGCAGATGTTGAAATCTGCGTTTTTCGGGCTGAAACTATAAACCTTGCGAAAACTGACCGTGTGGCGAGAAACTGCTGCGGGAAGGTGAGATCTGCGAGGTTCGGGACTTGATCTGCGAAGTCTAACAAACTGAAAACGCTGATGGGTCTGGAGTTTTCGTCGCGATGATGGTGCAAAACGCCGGGGCTGATCTGCAACCAAAAACGCTAGGGTTGCATTCTGGTGTTTCTGTCGCCGGGATTCTACAAATGCAAAAACGCTCGGCTGATCTGTTGTGGTCTTGTCGCCATGGCTCTGCAAATGCAAAACGTTGGCTGGTTTGCGGTGGTCCGATCCAAAAACGCTAGGTCACTTGGGGGATTCTTGCTGGGGTTCTGCTGAGGAGGTGCCTGTTGAGCATGTGCTCCTGCTGCCGCTTTTGCCATTTAGTGCTAACTTGGGTTTGCTTATATATTAACTTAGCAAAATTGCCCTACCTACTTTTGTTGGAAAGTCACTTAAATTAATAAGTGAAAAATGCCAAAAATAGGTAACATAGGCTAAATGCACTGGAAAATTCCCTTGATGGAATCTGATGGGAATGCTTATGATCATGCTGTGTGCAACCAGAGGATATGCATCTACACTAAGTGATTGGACATGCACGGTCTGCGAACAGACTCACAAAAGTGCCATTCACTTCCTATTCTAGACTGACTGGACTGATTGAACCCTTGTCGTGTTGTAGGTTGTCCACTGACACATAGGGTTGGATGTGTCACGTGACATTCTAACCTTAGTTGTTGGTTTCTTTCCAATGATTTTTGTTTAATTTTTGAGATCCTTTTTTTGAAGTTGCAAATGGCTGGACATTGTATGGTCAATATGAACGGTAGTTTCACCCGTAGACAAGAAGTTGGTCGGCGTTGGAACTCGTATAGTAAGAGGATGTTTGGGCTCAGTTCAAGATCATGTAGGTCTCTTTGTCGCACTTAGCAAGTTGGTGGATACTAGGAAATGAACTCAATAAAGGCACAATGCCAAGGTAGGGTCACCAAAGGAAAGTAATCGACAGTTGGGCTACATTGCATTTTTGGATGCAGTCCCAGTGGGGATAGATGGTTAGATGACCAGTGGGAGTCCAATGGAAGCATCTCCTAAGATTTAGGGAACTGCTATTTTAGACCATGAAATTTGTTCGCATCATTATCGTCGGAATGACAAGGGGAACATTTTAGAACTCTACTGCAAAGTTAACTAGACAGCCAGTTGGGAGATTTTCAAGCGGGAAGCCCAAAGCAAGAAATTGCTTGTAAATGTGCCAACTGACACTTGTCGGTGCACTTTCCTCATGTTGAAGAAGAGGGCGCTCGATTTCTAGCCGGGAGAGCTCATTTGCAAGCTTTTCCTCTCATGTATAATGTAGTGCAAGAAGTCATGTCCAGCACACCCTACACTGCTCTCTCTCTCCCCTACGTGCAGTAATGTGATGCCCGACAAGAGGGCTCTTCATTTGACATGTACAACTGTGAGGTCTTCTGAGTTTTTGCTGAGGCAAGAGCTTCTCTGAGCAGAAACAGGAGTAGCTAACTGCTGCTCCAAAAGCAGGCATCGGTGAGGGTGATAACCTCACCGTATAGGTGCGTTTTCAACGCTGGTTATGCGCTGAATTTGGATTGTTTTTAAGCCATACATATGCGAGAACCATTGGGAACAATGTCCCACTGCTAGAGGACAGTTCAGGGACTGTTTAGGGTTGAAAGTAGGGCAAAATTCAGTAAATACAGCATGCTGAATTTACTGTTTTTGGGCAGAAATCAAAGGGTTTATGTCAGTGGAAGCGAGTTTCAGCAAGGGAATTGGTTTTGGGCAAGTTTTGGGGTTGTTATGCTACCGAAATTTCGCCAGAACATGTTGTATCTAGTTGGATACAGGTAAAGAATTCCCAGGACTCTTCTTGTAATTTACCCTCTTAAAGTATAAGGAAATACCAAAAGGGGCGCCAATTTTGGGGCCTACAGGTTGTCGGTATCTGCTCGGAGCATTCTAGCCTTTGAGCCGTGTGTGCTTTAAGTGTTAATTCCCGTCGCAGGTTACCTTTCCAAAGTTGTCTGTGTGTGTAGAATTTCGAGTGAAAGCCAAAGTCTACCGCCCTACGGGCCGGTTTCATGGTTTCGTTGCCGGGACATAAATCACTTTTTCCTCAAGAAGGAGCCTTGGTTGTTTTGGGTAAAGACACAAAGCACAAGAATGCGGGATTATACTATGGCCGACCAAGGGAAAGGCAGTATGGAAGAGGGTTCCTCTCTGCAGGACAGACAAAAAATTCCTATGGTGTTTGAGGTTGGTGAGAGTTCACGGCCACCCATGAGTGCACCTTTTCCTAATGAGAATGCTGCTTCAATACAAGGCTTTATGACTCGACAACTTGAGGATGATGCGTTCAGGACTCAGCTAGTTGCTGCGGTGGATGTGTTTTGCGACTAGTGCAAAACGAAAGGTTTATGGAGTTCTTGCAAGCACCACCAGTGCCACAACAAAATAGGCAACCTACACCGCGAACAGAGCTTGTAGAGGCTCAAGCCCAAGTACTTCATGCGTCCCAGCAGGATAGGGAGCACTCGCATGTTGCGGAGTTGGGGGCTCCGAAACAGGTTCCTTCCGTCTTTGAACAGGTGGTTAGGACGCCTATTCCACAGGCTATACTAGTTCAGCCCACCACCTTTCAGAGCCCGCATGCTATCTTGAATGGACAAGGAACTGGTTACCAGGCAATGTATTTAGTTTTTCCACCACCCACGGTACATCCTGGGTATTTCGGGGGTGGATCTGTGTTCCAGAGTATGGCTGGTTATGTGCTTGGAAGCTAGCCGTACATGCCAGGAAAAGTGTTTGGGGGTATGCAAGGCATGATGCCCAACCCCATGTATGGTAGCATTTGCATGCAACAAGGTTTTCAGAGCAACTAGGGACAGTTTGGGGTTCGTTTTTTTGGACAGCTTCTAAGACGTGTCGACCCATGTTGCAGACGATTCCTTTTGACAATTTGGGGGCACTGGAAAAGCCAAAAGCTTACAAAGAAGGTGGTGCAGCTGTAAAGTTTAGCACTTTCAGCGGCTTGGGGGATAAGACAAAGGCTCTTACTTTCCTTCAGCAGTTTGATACAGCTTATGCAGGAGGGAATTTCACAGAGGCCTCTAAGATCAGGAAAGCTGCCACTTTCTTGAAAGACAATGCGTGTATATGGTGGACGACATTGCTAATGCAAGGACAGGCACCCGCCACATGGGTCTACTTCAAGCAAATGTTTGCATCTGCTTGGCTGTCAGATGAATTTGAAGCCGACATCATGACAGATTGATACCAGCTTACTTCGGCTACTTGCAAGAGCTTGCTGGAGTACAATGGGAGGTTTTGTAAAGCGTTACTCTCAGTGACCTCCTACAGATCTGTGCCATTGACAAAGCAGATAGAGAAGTATTGTTGTGGGCTGCCTAAAGGGCTTCGGGACTACTGTACCAAGAATAGAGTGGCTACCCTCACCCAGCTCATGGAAGTTGCTAACACTGGTTGCTAACACTGGTCTTGCCTTGTTGAAAGGAGAGGACATTGGGTTTTTGAGCAATGAAAAAGGAGGGAAGCAAAAGAAAAAGTCAGTGAAGAAGCCCTTTGTGAAAACGGCTCTTGAGGCGTCACATGGGTCAGAAAAAGCCAACAAGGATAAGGACTTAGTTGGGACTTCTGGAGCGCAGGCAAAGAAACAGAAAAGGAAGCCTTTTGTTCGAAAGTCGCTCGAGAAAAAGGTCTTAATGGTTGAAAATAAACGATTTATATGTGAGCAGCCTGGTCACTTCGCTACAAATTGTCCACAAAGAAAGAGACCAACTGACTCAGATGATAAAGAGAACCAAAAAGGCAAGAAGCCTGAACCCACGGCAAGTTTGGTGCCGGATATGGTGGGTGACAGGCCCAGTATAGATGCCAGCGAGTTATGCAGAGCATGGGGTAAAGTTCGAGGTCAGACGACACTCATCTTCTTTGATCGAGGTGCCAAAGCGAACTTTATCTCACCAGAGTTAGCTATGAAGCTGGGCATCAGAGCTGAAGAGATGGGCTGGGCTACACGGCAGAGGAAGGGTTGGCGTGTCTTGGCCACTCAGGGCGTGTTAACTGATCATTGGAAATTTGCGTCTGCATATTCTATCATATGTAGACACAGAAGAATTTTATATCATGCCATTGGAAGGGTGCGATGCGCTACTTGGAATTCGGTGGATGTTTAGAGTACATGACGTGTTGGATGCCTTCGGCAAGACAATCACCCTTCAACATAGGGGCAGAACTCATGTTTTCAGACGTAAAGCTCAAAGGGGAGTTTGTCCCTATTGTATCTGCTTCAACAGTCACTTTTGTAATAAAGAATCATGTAAATGTGTACTTGATTTTTGCACGTGATGTCCCATATAATTGTCAATTAAATTATGTGTGTTAGATAAATAAAGGTCAGCATTTTTGCGAGAGTTTAGTGATTGTTTTTTTATTAATTACCGTCGCAATTGTTGCCAGAGAGACCTGAGGACCATCATATAGATTTGGTGCTAGGGTGTAGCCCACCAAATAGATCTCCCCACAGGGTTAGTGTGGCGCATCAAAAAGAGACTGTGGGCCAGGTTGAGGAGTTATTAGAGAAGGGGCTGATCCTAGTACAAAAAAACTATGGCTCATGGTGCATGTGTATTGATTACCATGTGTTGAATAAAAGAATAGGTTTCCTATTCCAAGGATTGATGATATTCTCAATTGTTTAGAGGGTGTTGCAATTTTCACCAGGATAGACCTTAAGAGTGGGTACCATCAGATTCATATAAGGCTAGCGGATGTGCACAAGACTACGTTTAGAACGACATTTGGTCTCTATGAGTTTCTAGTTACGCCGTTTGGTCTAACAAATGCTCCTGCCACGTTCAATGGACCGGATTTTCCGCTCGCATCAACAGTTTGTTGGGACATTCTTCGACGACATGATAGTCTATTCGAAGAATGAAGAGGAGCATAGGTGTCACTTGACCATTGTGTTCGAAGAGCTACGCAGTCACATGTAACTTGTTAATCCTAAGAAAAGTGAATTCTTCCTGGAAGAGATCCACTTTCTTGGCCACATAGTCAAAGGATGGTGTTAGAATGGATCCCGCAAAGGTCAAGCTATTAAGACATGGCCAGACTTGAAGACTGTGCACAATGTCACAAGCTTCTTGGGATTGTGTTCCTACTATAGAAGGTTTATCAGGAATTTTGTAGAGATAGCATCACCTCTTCATGGATTCCTAAAGAAAGAGGCCACTTTCAGATGGACCCAAAAAGACATTTTAGTTTTTGGTCTCTTAAAGGAAAAGTTGACTTCAGATCCAATAATTGTTTTGCCAGACCTCAGGAAGTCATTTGTGGTCTAGTGTGACGCGTGTGGCAGTAGCATCGGAGCAATGCTAATGCAAGATGGATGGGTAGTAGCTTATGAAAGACGATCAGACCTTGCGATACTTCTTGACACAGTCAAAGTTATCCGAAAAGCATATGCGATGGGCAAACATTCTTTCTATGTTCCACTTCCAGATTATGCATGTGGAAGGTAAGAAGAATGTTGTGACTGATGCGTTATCACGGAAGCCACAAATTTCAGCTGTGTCAATTGCTTATCATCATGAGCTGGATGACATGAAGGAACAGTATGCTACTGATGAAGATTTTGCAAGTATCTTTGAACAGTTGCGAGAGAGGCAACATCATAAGCACTACCTCCTCAGAGATGATTTTATGATGATGCATGACAGACTTTGTGTCACTAGGCCATTGCGACATAAGGTCATGGTAGAAAGTCATGTCTCACCGTATGTAGGGCATCGTGGTATTGATGCGACAATTAAAGCAGTAGAGACATTCTTCTATTGGCCTACCTTGAGAAGAGATGTGGATGCCTTTGTGCGAGCATGCCTGATTTGCCAAAAGGTGAATTTTGACAGGGAAAAGGCACCAGGGCTGTTACAACCACTGCCGATTTCGGATAAGGCCTTTGATCTTCCAAGAACCCCAACATGGAATGATGGTATATGGACCATTATCTGTAGGTTCAACGAGCATGCCCATTTGATTCCTGTCAGGAAGAAGATAAAATCTGATCAGATGGCACGCTTGTTCATGTATAATGTGTTTAAGTACCATGGTATGCCACAATCGATTGTTAATGATCGTGATCCGTATTGTTTAAAAACATGGGCACTACGCTCAAGTTCTGGTCTTCGTTTCATCCACAAAGTGATGGACATTCACAAGAGGCTAATTCTACTGTCTTGGATCTATTGAAATGCTATGTGTCAATAATGAGGACAAGTGGGAACAATATTTGCCTATGGTTGAGTATGCGTACAACAATGCAGCGCATTCGTCGACTGGCAAGGCACCTTTTGAGATTGTTGAAGGCGGTAAAAAGGTTCCTCCTATTTTGCATACAAAGGACAAGATCTTTGAGGCACATAGATATGTTGAGAACATGGATGAAATGTACAAGAAAATTAAAGTTGCCTTGGAGAAGACTCATGCAAAGTTGAAAAAGTTTCCTGACCGTCACCGTCGTGAATTGTCGTTGTCACCTGGTGATAGAGTTCTGTTAAGGTTTGAGAAGGGAAGGTTAAAGGAGATGAAGAGCAAGGAACGACTGTTTTCTAAGCTCATCATGCGTTACTATGGGCCTTTTCAAGTGCTTGATAAGATCAACGATGTGGCTTACAGGTTGAAATTGCCTGATGTGTAGAAGATTCATAATGCGTTTCACGTGAGTCTTCTAAGACCCTTTGTGGGTGATGTGCCACAAGATATGCGAGATGAGGATCAGCCAGAAGTTGAGGAACTTGAGGATCAGAAGTTGAGGAACTTAATGAGATCCTGGTACATGAGCAAGTTTTGGCACATAAGGATAAAAAGGTTAAAAGACAGATTGCAAGATGCTACTTGGTGAAGTTCAAGAACTATCCTCCTATGGATGCAAAGTGGATGGAAGAGCATGAACTGTCAGTCACCAAATGTACTGCAGCTTTACCTTGAAGCCTTTGGGTTACAGCCTACTTATGCCCCAACCCAACGTGTTCAAAGGAGGGGTAATGATAGAGCTAGCACATCAAATGTATATATAAATTCAGTTGAATAGATGGAAATGACAAAAGAATGAAGGTCTCATTAAGTCATTTGTATCTATGTGTTACGGCCTTTCTTGTGGATACATACGATAATTAAAGAGTGCTAACAATACAAGGTCATCTGTGGCATGTATTTATGGTATGCAATCGAGGATGTTTGCGATTTCAAGAGGGAGGTATGTCACGAGGATGTGGCAACTGCTAACCTTAGTTGTTGGTTTCTTTTTAGAGATTTTTGTTTAATTTTTGAGACCCTCTTTTTGAAGTTGCAAATGGTCGGACATTGTATGGACAATGTGAACGGTAGTTTCACCCGCAAACGGGAAGTTGATCGGCATTAGAACTCCTATAGGAAGAGGATGTCTAGGCTCAGTTCAAGATCATGTAGGTCCCCTCGTCGCACTTGGCAAGTTGGTGAATACTAGGAAATGAACTCAATAAAGGCATAATGCCAAGGTAGGGTCAACGAAGGAAAATACCCAAAAGGAAAATACCCAACAACGATCATGTAGGTCCCCTCGTCGCACTTGGCAAGTTGGTGAATACTAGGAAATGAACTCAATAAAGGCATAATGCCAAGGTAGGGTCATCGAAGGAAAATACCCAACAGCTGGGCTACATTGCATTTTTGGATGCAGTCCCAGTGGGAATAGATGGTCAGATGACCAGTGGGAGTCCAACGGAAGCATCCCCAAAAATTTAGGAAACTGCTATTTTGGACCATGAAATATATTCGTGTCATTACCTTCGGAATGACAAGGGGAACATTTTAGAACTCTACTGCAAAGTCAACTGAACAACCAATAGGGAGATTTTTAAGCGGGAAGCCCAAAGCCGAAATTTGCCTGTAAATGTGCCAAGTGGCACTTTTTGGTGCAATTTCCTCACGCAGAAGAAGAGGGCGCTTGATTTCTAGTTGGGAGAGCTCATTTGCAAGCTTCTGTCACAGGTTAAGAGCTATTGATTGCAAGCTTTCTCTCTCATGTACAATGTAGTGCAAGAAGTCATGTCTTGCACACCCTATACTGCTCTGTCTTCCCTACGTGCAGTAATGTGATGCCCCACAAGAGGGCTCTTCATTTGACTCATGTACAAATGTGAGATCTTATTTGTTTTTGCTGAGAGAAGAGCCTCTCTGAGCAGGAACAGGAGTAGCTAACTGATGCTCCAAAAGCAGGCACCAGTGAGGGTGATAACCTCACCGGATAGGTGTGTTTTCAACGTTGGTTATGTGCTGAAGTTGGATTGTTTTTCAGCCATACAGATGCCAGAACCATTGGGAACACTGTTCCACTGTTAGAGGACAGTTCAGGGATTGTTTAGGGCTGAAAACATGGCAAAAATCAGTAAATACAGCATGCTGAATTTACTGTTTTTGGGCTGAAATCAGAGGGTTTATGTCAGTGAAAGCGAGTTTCAGCAGGGGAATTGGTTTTGGGCAAGTTTTGGGACTGTTATGTTGTCGAAATTTTGCCAGAGTAGGTGGTATCTAGTTGGATATAGGTAAAGAATTCCTACGACTCTTGTAATTTACCCTCTTAACGTATAAGGAAATACCGAAAGGGGCCCCAATTTTGGGGCCTACAGGTTGTCGGCATCTGCTCGGAGTATTCTAGCTTCCGAGCTTTGTGTGCTTTAAGTGTTAATTCCCGTCGCGGGTTACCTTTCCAAAGTTCTCTCTGTGTGCGTTTAAAGTAAAGGATTTTGGGTGAAAGCCAAAGTCTACCGCCCTACGGGCCGGTTTCAGCAATGGTGTGGGGGACCCTTGAGAGGGTTGGTAGGGACCCCATCGGGTGTCGCTCTCCTCCTCTTTCTCTTTCTCTCTCCCTCTACACATCTCCATTGCGCTCTCTTAGCCCCTCTCTCTAGGGGGAAGTAAAAGGAACCATCATTCTAGCACAAAGCAGTCACTAAGACAAGGAAAGAAAGAAAGGATTTTGTGGAAGTGTAAAACTAGATCTTCACCATTTCAATTCCGTTGCACCTTACAGTCATCTAAAAGGAACTTCATCCAAGACCATCTTATGGCGTGCATGGAGTTTTGTACCAATATCTCACCTTAAGCAGGAGGAGATGTCACGTGCACATGGCTGTGTGCCACGTGGACATGCTTCAT
This sequence comes from Adiantum capillus-veneris, assembly GCF_014529385.1. NCBI lineage: Eukaryota > Viridiplantae > Streptophyta > Polypodiopsida > Polypodiales > Pteridaceae > Adiantum > Adiantum capillus-veneris. Next base: position 120,981,191 of record NC_140936.1, on the reverse strand, counting down.
TGACTTCCAGAGCTAGTTTTCCGCTTCTTCCTAGATAGGAATGTTTAGAATCCTAGGAAGATTAGTGCCGGCAATTTTGTGAGCATGTTCACAGGACTTGCATGTCTAGACGAGTTCATTAGATTAGGTTTTCCAGTTTTGGAACCCTCTTGCATAAATGTTATGTACACGCATTTTGACAGGCGTTATTACACTACGGTGGGTATTTGGTATGACGTGCATATAGTTTTAGGTTAGAGGAATCCAACGAGCCATTCCTTGCATCTATTCGATTCTGGGGTGGGCAATATTTTCACTCGTAGCTTAGCCCTAGTAAAAAACTTATAAATTAAATCATTTAATGATATAATTTGTTGGGTTGGTGGACAATTTTCCCTACTTAAGTCTTAAAAGTTTATAACCACTAACTTGCTCTATAAGAGAGCATACAACTTGCGTTTTGGATCAGATGAGCCAGCGGCAGAGATCAGCCCAATGTTTTTGCAAATCAACTCCTTAGCGTTTTGGACCTATATCGTGAGCATCCGTGTCGGATTAGCCATAACAGCCAACGTTTTCAGTTTTCAACTCTTTCATTTGCCGAAAGAGCCACGGATCTGGTAATGCTAGTCTCTCTACTGCAGCTTGGAGCTTTTGGCAACACATCGAGCCTTTGCTTGCCATTCGCTCACATCAAGTGTTTACATCGTTGTCCATCATCTGCTCCATCATCAGCACTGTTTTCAGCCCTGCTTTACGTGATAGATTTGCTGCGTTTTACGTGCAAGACCTGCGTTTTTGCAGCCAGCTTTCAGCCCTTGATTCTTCTCACATCGGGAGTGCAATTCAGCCCCAGATCTACCCCATGGTGGGCATCCCCAATCCAGCATCGAGAAGGATCCAAAGATGCATCAAATTAGTCCGGAGGTGCCTCATCTTTGGAGTTACCACGATGACAATCATTGAAGACAATTTACGTACCAAGGTGATGATGTTGCAATTGTGTACACTGGCTTGCAAATTGCAAAGGCTGTTGTTGACGTGGCAGCGTTGTACGAACAGCCCTTTGGGCCTAAGCTTTTGGACAAGTTACTTTTGGACTTGGTGCTTTTCATGTAACTCCTTTTGGATATGCCTAGGGCCTTTAATAAGCCACGCGGGCTCTTTATGGTATTCTACCGCATGCAGAAGCAGAATAGAGCCACAAAGCTGTAAACTATTGGAGCAATATAAACATATACCAAAGGGGTGCCACAGATTGGGGCCATTGCAATCTTGGAGTGGAACTCCACCACTTCATGTCTCATGTGGACTCGCTCTCTCTTTGAACCCAGTTGTTTTGAAGTGCCTAAAGTTTGTTTAGTTTGTTCTTTTTCATTGGCACCTGGTGCCGTCCCATTATAGGAAGACAATAAAGGAGAGGATAGAAAATCAAAGAAAGCCAAGGCACGAAATTGGAATAGATTCAATGTCTAGAAAGAGATGGTCAAAAGGATTTGTAGAATGGCTTAGTTTGTGCAATAGAAAAGTTGTAGTTGGCAATGACATTTCAACAAGGTACATATCACAATTTGGATATCGAACATCTGTTGATGGGAGTAATCAATGCACGTGAAAGACGAGGCAGGTAGTGAGCTACTTGACTTGTTAGATTGAGAACTGGATCGTAGAATCTCTTGAAAACGTGTAGTGTTGCAAGAACTTTTCAAAAAGATTCAAAGAGGGATCTTCTAGACTTCTATCTTGAGAGGAGCTGCGGAGTCCGTAAAAGTGTGGAGTGGAGGAGGGCAACTTGGCATATAATCTCGGAGGGAAAAGATCTGGTCTTGGAATCTACAAATGTGAGTAGCTTCTTTGTGTAGAGCTACGAGGCATTGAGCAGTTTGAAGTCTTGTGGAGTACCTTATAAGGGGAGCAACTCCACTCACCATAAGAGATCGACACGGATTGGAAAGGAAATTTTTGGTTATGTATTTTTAAATCATAGATACACTGGCTAACAATGTTCTACCTAGAAACTTCTATGCATGGTTGCAACAAAAGATTTTACTTGGTAGCTTGATATTGATTATTGAAATAGTGAATTTAGTGCATCTTGACATCTGTTAGAGGTCTATGAGGCTTGATGTGAGCGCTAAATGATTTATTGGAGTCACAGTTTGTGTATGAGGTCTAGATGGGGATGAGATTTTAGAGTATCTAGAGCTCTACGTGGATGAGATGATTTAATGCTTATCCTAGTGCATCGAGAGTTTTGAAAGGATGAGATGATTGGTGTTACAAAGTGATGATGTGGCATGAGCGGACCAATTGGATGAGAGAGCAATGGCCACACAAGAGCTGGTGGAGTAGGTCGACAAACACAAGTCTGAGTGCAAGTGGCCGTAAAAAGTGATAGGATTCCTGACGCAGAACGCGTTGTGTTTATGGGTAGGCCATATGATGCACTGACTTTGCTATTGCTTTTCGGAAATTATTGAAAGCCGTGACTTTTAAGGGTGCTAATATTTTGGGTCGTCAACTTTTGTTATTAGATGCTTTTGGTCTTGCAATGACTTCAATGCCTTTATAAGGATGCCCTAGGGATCAAGTCTAGCAGATCATTGCATGGTTGCAAGCGTGCAAGATTGGACCAACATTTGTATCTGTGATCATCAATAACAAAAAAGTATTGTGCGGGATGCATGACTTAGGGCCCAATGCATCTTTGCAAAGAACTTTGCTCTACGGTGTCTCGTCTCTAGTGCTCTTTCAAGTTGGATTTGTTTGCAGCTTTTAGTTGAGTCGTGTGTCTGGTACCTATTCACCATCTCGTTGCCAGTTTTAGTGGTATCAAAGCTTCAATCGTTTGTTTTCCTACGGAGGATGCAGTCTGACCTTTTACAGACACGCCATGGAGGCTTTAGATAGAGACTTTGAGAACGAGTACGAGTATAAAGTACGAGAAGTTGAAGAGGAAGCCGAGAAAGAAGTTGAAGAAGAGGCCGTCCATGAAGAAGTTCAAGACGAGGAGTTTGAGCGAGGAGGCTCGGCCTCAGGTATTTGCAAGGGAGGGGTGTTTCTATTGTGGAGCCCAACCCAAAGATAAACCCGATGTGGTTGATCGAAGGCGACAGTTGGAGGTGTAGATTTATATGGATTGACTTCTTTCTTTTTTTATGGATCCCCTCTATGCCAAGTACATATGGACTTGGTCGATGACAGAAGTTTTTGAGAAGTGGTGGAGTATATGTACCCTAAATTCAAGACGGTGATGAATGTCAAAGAAAGCCAAAGTCGATGACATCTACCAACAAGAAATTTAATCACTTCCGACGAGTGATATGAGGGGAACACAAAGAGGACCATAATCTGCACTCGCGGGGTTTTTCTTTCTTTATTGATGATTCACAAAGTACAATGGCCGGAGGGTGTGCTTTGCGTTGGCACTCAAGTTGATCTGTCACAGTCACCCCCAAAGCACTAATTTATAGGTTACGAGTGCCCCTAAAACTAGGCTGTATGCTACTCGTACGATCTGCCACATGGTAGCTTGCAAATCATGGTGTATTTACGTTGTTCTGAATCAGCTTTTTTGGCATCAATTTTTGATGGATGTGGCCTATTAAATTTGGTACGGCCTCTTTATTGGCCCCTTAGGCCACCATGCTACATCGTCAAACTTGTGACATACCCCCCTCTTGAAGGAAGAGTGATTGCCCTCGATTTTACCTACAAAACAGGCAACAAAAGACAAAAGTAGCTCAATAGACACTACCTCTATGCACTCATGCACCAAACTACATACATCCAGTAAGACGATATACATTGAACAGTAACATCACATTCACATCCTTATCCCTATTGAGTTGTCATATACGAACCATGATCATTGTAACTTATTTAGCAATCACATCTAGATCGAGCTGATCTTTCCATGGATGTCTTGATGTACTAAATCTTGTTACTATGATATTCACATCACTTGTAAGGTGAGACATGTAAAATGTTGCAGTCATTTCATCTTTTCGACATTCTCAAATGTACCCACATGAAAGAGCACATGTAATAAGTTCTTTTTAGAAATTCCCATTTCAATTTACATCTTTTCAAAAAGTTATTTCGCAAAATACTATCACCCTGTCAATACCCCTAGAATCTCATGGAGAAATTAGTGACTTTATTCCATCTAGGTAATTTATGACAAAGGAGTGAAGTTGCTCCCCTCTTACGTAACACACACGACACCAAATACAACCCGTTGAATTGATGACACTTCTGGAAAAGATGGTGAGCGCAATAGTTCTTGAACTTTACCAAGTATCTATGGACCAACTTAGCCTTCACTTTCATTTCCTTGTGTGCTAGGACTTGTTGTGGAATGAGAATCTCTTCCATCTCTTCCACTTCTGGTTGCTCCTTTGCACCTTTGAAAGGTCTCAAGAGACTCACGTGAAAAGCATTGTGAATCTTCAAGTATCTGGCAGCTTTAGTTGAAAGCATACATTATTGATCTTTTCTTAAATCTACAATGGCCCATAGTATTGCATACTAAGCTTTGGGAAAAACCTCTCCTTACCCTTCCTCTTCCAAAGGTGTGCTTTCTCAAACTAAAGTAGAGCCCAATCATTCTCCTTCAATTGCAAGTCGCGACGATGCTTGTTTGCTATCTTTTTCTCAAACTAAAGTAGAGCCCAATCATTCTCCTTCAATTGGAAGTCGCGGTGATGCTTGTTTGCTGTCTTTTTAGGTTGTGCTTGCAAAGCCTCCTTTACCTTGGCAAACTTAGTCTCTAGATCTTGTGTGTACTGATATGCTCCAAAAATCACCACCATTGTAGACATGTGAACGATATGGTTGTAAGAAAACTCTATCAAATGCAAATACTTCTTCCACCAAGTCTTGTTGTAAACCATATAAGACTTCAACAAGTTCAAAATTATTGAGGTGGCTATCTCCGATTGCCCATCTATTTGTGGATGAAACAATGACTACTATTTAAGATGAGTGCCTATATTCTTCTACACTGCTCTCTAAAAGAAACGTGTGAATCGATGATCTCTATTTGACACTATAGAAATAATCATGCCATGCAATCTGAAAATCGAAGACAGAAACGCTTTAGCCAAGTGGTTGGTTGTCACAAAGTGATGAAGTGGCACGACCAATTGGAAGAGAAATGGTCGAACGGACAAGGAAACTGAATCGACCAACTTAAAGAACTTATGGGACCCAAAACCTTAAAAGACAGAAGCATGGACTCTCGGGGAGATCCTGTAAATCGTGTTGACATGCTGATGTGGCAAGGCATACGGAATTTTTGCATTTCATGATGTTGGTGCCACGCGGAAGGATGTATGGATTTTTGCGATTTGAATTGGGTTGATGACATGCCAGTTTTGCATGTGCTTTTGAAAGCTGATGCTTTTGGGTTAAAGTGCTTTTTGGTCTGATGCTTTTGGGGCTTTGCTTTTGGACATCCGTTGTAAGAATAAAAGAGCCCTTGGGCCTCACACTTCGCCAAGCATCTGGACGTAGAGTCTGATAGCAGAGGACCCTTGGGACTTGTACCTTGATGTGATCAATAATAAAGAAATACCAAAAGGGGCGCCAGTCTTTGAAGCCAGTGTTTCTGGGTTTCTGGGTGGGGAACTCCGTCATGCCGATCTCTCTCTCTCTCTCTCTCTCTCTCTCTCTCTCTCTCTCTCTCTCTCTATATATATATATATATATATATATATATATATATATATAAGTTCAATGATTTTGAAGTTTCTGTTCGTGTGTTGCTATTGATTTCTCGCTTGGAGTGTCCAAGCCTAAAACAATGGTATCAAAGCTCATAAAATTACTTTTTCTAGGGAGGATCGGAACCCTTCTGCATCACACATCGGTTTGGTTCTCAATGAGAATTTAACAAAGTAGTGTTTGTGAAAGAATCTTCATGTCCCGACCCCGGACTTAGTAGCCACTCCCACCCTTCGTCCATCGCGCATCGGGCGCGCTTCCAGCTTCATCGATTTGTCTTAGGGGACGTAAGCCATAAAGGACGCAAGAGTACACATGGGTTTTTGCAGAGAATTTGACAGAGATAATAGAGATAACACCTATCACTGGGAAGGCAAAGAAAAGTTGAAATCAACACGGGAATTGAAGAAAAGAATGAAGAATTGGGCCCAATCCTTCGCCTTCAATCCAGTGCGGGTAGAGCCCAATCATTCTCCTTCAAGTGTAAGTCGTGATGATGCTTGTTTGCTGCCTTTTTATGTTGTGCTTGCAAAGTCTCCTTTACCTTGGCAAACTTAGTCTCTAGATCTTGTGTGTACGTACTAATATGCTCCAAAAATCACCTTCATTGTAGGCATGTGAGCAATATGGTTGTAAGAAAACTAACTCTACCAAAGGCAAATACTTCTTCTGCCGAGTCTTTTTGTAAACGATATAAGACTTCAACAAGTCCAAAAACATTGAGGTTGCTAATTCCAATTGCCTATCTGTTTGTGGATGAAACAACAAGTATTTAAGATGAGTGCCAATATTCTTCCACACTGCTCTCTAAAAGAAAGTCGTAAATGAATGATCTTTATTTGACACTATAGAAATAATCATGCCATGCAATATGAGAATCGAAGATAGAAACACTTTAGCCATGTGGTTTGTTGTCACAAGTTGATGATGTGGCATGACCAACTGGAAGAGATGGCCAAAAGAACAAGGAAACTGAACCAACCAACTTAAAGAACTTATGGGACCCAAAACCTTAAAAGACAGAATCTTAGACTTTGGGAGAGATTTTTGTAAATCGCACTGACATGTTGACGTGGCAGGCGATACGGAATTTTCGCATTTCACGCTCTTGGTGCCATGTGGTAGGCTATATGGATTTTTGTGATTTGAAGTGGGCTAATGATGTGGCAATTTTGCATGAGCTTTTGGAAGCTAATGCTTTTGGGTTAAATTGCTTTTTGATTTGATGCTTTTGGAGCATTAGAAAAAATATAAACTTTGTAAGGACCTTCTAAGAATCCCTAATTTCAAGGGATTAAGGCTAATTTTCTGTACACTTTGGGGACAAATACATCAGTTGGCTACATTTGAGTAGGACTAGGCTTTTTTTTGGGCCATGTAGACTGTGGTCCTCCTAGAGGTCCTTTTCTCTCTCTAGCTCTTTGAAAGTGAGGAGAAGAAGGTGTTGTGGTATCAACTACCTACTTCCATCGCTTTCCCATGCCATATCATAAAAAACATGCATAAACCCAAGCTTAAAAATGACTCTTTTTTTTTCAAAAATCCAATTTTGACATATATTTTCTACTTAAAATTTCCTCTCAACTTATATACATATCAAAAGAAATATTCTTTGTTGGACTTACACTCACTAGAAGGCCACTTTTAGAATTTTTCTCTTCTTTCCAAAAAAGTAACTCTCTCTCTCTCTCTCTCTCTCTCTCTCTCTCTCTCTCTGTGTGTGTGTGTGTGTGTGTGTGTGTGTGTGTGTGTGTGTGTGTGTGAGCATGTGCAACATAGATGCAAACGAGGACATTTGAGATTTCAAGAGGGGGGTATGTCACCAGCATCTGACTACTATCTATCCTTTTTGTTGATTTCTTTCTTATTTTTTATTTATTTTCACTTTTTGGAGACACCCCTCAGGAAATCTAACTGCCCTGCATTGCATAGCTAGTGTGGAACTGTTCAGAGGGAGTCCAGGCCTGAGAGCAAGAGAGCACTAAGGTTGGACAAGGACTATGGTTAGCCAAAGTGGGGTCATTGACTAGCCAAAGTGGAATCCTTTGCTACAGAGGCTACATTTCAGTTCTTGGTGTGGCTGTAGGGTACAAAGAGGGTCAGATGACCTAGAAAGATACAATGGCAGCATCTCCTAAAATTTAGGGAACTGCTATTTTGGGACCTGAAAATGTGTTTGCGTCAATACCTCCGGAATGAAGAGGGGAACATTTTATTACTCTGCCATGAAGTCAATTGGGCAACCGATCGGGAGATTTTTAGGCAGCAACCTCGAAACGGGAAATAGCATGTGAATGTGCCAAGTGGCACATTTCTTTGCACTTTCCTGATGCAGGAAGAAGTGGCGCTGATTTTAGGAGAAGGGAGGCTCATTTTTAATCTGTCACAGGTTGAGAGCTATGGAGAGCTTCCTTTCCCACTTATGTATAGTGCGGTGCCAGGAGTGATGCCCTGCACGCTACGCACTGCTCTCTCTCCCCCCTATGGTAGTATGTTATGCCCCTCTAGTGGGCTTTTCAATTGACCAATGTACAGTTGTGTGGGTTCATGCGCGATTGCCGAGGCTAGAGCCTCTTGCACATGTACTAGATTAGCTAGCGGCTAATCCCCCGCAGGTACAGGTGATTCGGAGAGGTTTCACGCGTGAAATCTCGTCCGATTCAAAGGGCAAGTAGCCCTACAGGTGCGGGAGCTCGAGGACTTGCTACGGATGTGACTGACACGCAAAACGGAGCCCAAAACAGTGAATTACAGCCTGCTGTGTATTTTTATAGGTTTAGGGTTTTGGCTGTAACGGACCCTAATACCCCTAGGAGGTTCGGGGACGCGAGGGGACCGCTGTACAGGTGATCTGGCGCATTTTCAAGGCAGAAAACAGAGAATCCAGCGTGCTGTAGATTCTCCCCAGGTTTTGCAAAGTGTTCGAATGCGTCAAGAAAGTCATCCAATGCGTGGGGATACTGGCTGTGAAGGGTCCTAGTACAGTTATGCTATGGAAATCGGGCCAGAATAGTTGAAATTCAGCCAAGATTGTGCGGGGCTGCTTGTAGGGAACCACAACGTTTATTCCCTCTTTTAAAGAATAAAGAAATACCGAAAGGGGCGCCTATTTAGGGGCCGATCTGGTGTCGGTCTTCTCATACAGGTGCAGTTTAGCAACCTGTATCCCTTTCCCCTTTGTTGTGTCTTGAAAGTACAGGTAAAGTGGGCGACAAATTAAATGGGTGAAAGCAAATAAGGTATAAGTCTAAGGTCTACCGCCCTTTTTGGATTAACAGGTCGGTTTCACTCTCGCCCCTATCTCCCTCTTCTCCATTCCATTGCCTTCCTCCATTGCATCTTGAAGTTTAGTAGCAATAGTGCTCAGCAATATCACAAACCATGTACCTTGTACACCACAAGTGTGTATATTTTCTTTCCCATAGACTTTGCATCAAAAGTGTCACACGTGGGTGACTAATGGTCATGACAACTATGCCGTGCTACAAGTTGATACCAATGTCAACCGTTGAGTGAATAACATTTGTATCCATGCAGCTGTCACTTCCATCCTACTTTAAGAAGTCTCTCGAGGTTTCTTCAATATTTTGGGAGAGGAAAGGCATGCCTATTGGGATAATGTGTATGATCACCTCAGTATCTCTCTCCACTTCGTACGTGAACACATACAAGCATTTTTGCTATGTTAACTCTCTCACATTGGGTTCATCACACCTATAATAGAGCATTTGCTTTCCGTTATCGTAGTTATATAAGCCCATGTGCGTGTTGTCAGTGTTGACTTGAGTGGCCACATTCACTCGTTTAAGCTTTACACGAGGATTGTTCAGCGTCGGCAGCTTTTCCTTAGGCTAGACATCAACCTTCTCCTTCGTGCCTGTCAATCCCACTTTTCCATAATAAAGGGATTATGCACAACTAAATACATGTTTCCTTCCTTGTCAAATTATCAATCACCACTATAATCTACAGACACTATGAGCTTGAGCTCACGAAGTCTCTCTTCTATTTTCACATAGTAACGATCCATACTATCTTTGTAAATATGATACCCTATTCATTTTCAAACTATTACTGTAGGTGCAAAAGTTTCGTCTTTGGTGTTGTTTGTGATAGGTCTCGCTTCTATTTTGGTTTCCTTCTTGAAACTCACACTTTTGGATCCCTCGGGCATATAAAAATAAGATCTTTTTGATGAAGTATCAAAAAGACATTCCTCCAAAGTTGGATCTAAGGTCGGTAAAGTTCCTTGATTAACACTTGCTTCTGTTGAAATATGACTTGACTGGTCTCTAACAGCAGGATTTCTATTATGATATAACTTGCTTGATCACAAATACATCAAGAAAATTACGCTTACAAAACCCTAACTTGTTATCTTTATGGTGCATCCAATTTTCCAATCAATAACAATTTGAATTGCAAACTCTGATTTTCACAACCTGTACAAAAAGTACTTGGTGGCTATAAGTCTACATCCGTTTTGTTAGTCAAAATCTACGCAAATCAAAGTTTTAACGCACTTTCGACACAAAATTTCATTTAGCTTGTAACTTGACAAATCAAATGTAAATTGAATTTTGAAAAGACCAATATGCTTCTAGGGACTGGTGTTAGCTTTGGTATAATCTGGGCTCACTCTGTGAGACAGGGACATGGATCGCGATCGATGTATCGTATATGTCAGAATGCACTAAAACTTGGCACGCAAATCTCTCAGAGTTCTTTGATCCGTGCTATGTGGTTTTTATGTGGTTTGGATCTCTTTGGATTACCCAAAAGTCAATTTCTAGGTATGTTTGGCGATTTTTGGACTCGAATGACTTTTGCGTTGTTTTGATACACTTCCTGAAGTTTTTTGATACCCTCGTTTATGGAGAATTTGTTTGTATTGGTCTCTACCCAAAGATTGTATGGCCTCTATCCCAAAATTTAGCAGGGGGGTATGGATTGCGATCCATGTTCCGATAGATATGAACTCCAAACTTGGTTATATGAATACCTATAGTCTAAGGAGTGTACCCCACTACTTACTTTTGGACTTGGAAAATTTATTGATCAAAGGTGAATTTTTCTATCTGTCTTGCAGATTTTGACTAGCAGTTCATCTTTTGGTGATTTGGTCAACTTTTTGTTGTTTTTTACTATGGTACCTTTTACAAAATTTGTCTCAAATGTCATCATCTACTACTCATTGCTCAAATCTCAACCTTAAATGATCAACAGTGAATTCAAAAAGTCAAAACGTCCCAAATTTTGGTCAATTTCCAAGGACTTTGAAGGTTTTCTCCAATTTCTTGAGTTGAATCAGTTCTCTATGTCAAACTTTCACTAAAAGTGTATATCCAATGATCTGGAACGTCACTAAACCCAATGGTATCAGTTTTTGGTTAAAATGTCAAAGGGAGTCATGGATCACAATCCATATTCCTGCACCAATTGGCTTGAAACTTTTTAGATCAGCTCTTCTTGGCTTGGTTTACCCCTTTTTGCACTTATTTTTAGGTTTGTATCAACTTTTGAGTTCTAACCATCAAATTTTCAAAATTTCAGAGCTTATGGTCTTGATTAGCAAAATATGGTTTTGATAGTTTTTTTCTGATCTTTTTAGCCGAAATTGATGGTTTTGGTTGTTATGTAACCTACACGTACTTGCTCCTCTTCCTGAAATAAAATCACAAGTTTCTTGCAAGATTCCTTTAGCACATATGTCGCAATCACGAGCCCTCCTTTCCATGCTCATCGTCCTCTGTCCACCCAGCACTAGTCGACCCTGTTGCACTATCGTTTGTGCCTGAGTGCCGCAATCAACCTCTGAAATCCCTCAACCTCTCTCTTCCCTACAAGATTGATCACAACCCTTATGGTTGTAGTTTGCCAAGGGTCAAAGGCGAAGGCAGTGCGAGAACTGAGTAGACAACATGGACACGAGCTGAACAATCTCTTTGCAACATGGACACGAGCTGAACAATCTCTTTGCAACATCCTTCTCTACCCTTTCCTCTCTACGTGGCAGCAGCCCCAGAGCAACAAACTTTGCCCTGACTCTCTCTTGTAAGTCCAAGGGTCATGAAGACCTGCAATACCCCATGCCTACTCCAACTTGTTGCCATGCAAACTCACCAAAGAAGCTTTTGCTTGTCTTTTTTAGCTAATGAGAAGGAATACATGTTCTTTTGAAAGTATTTTCTTTTTTTGATAATGGCTAACATGAGAAGGAATATGTGCTCTTTGGAAATTGTTTTCTTTTTTTTTAAATGGGTGCAACTTGCTTTTGCTTCTCTTTTTTAGCTAACGTGAGAATGAATATGTGTTCTTTTGAAAGTATTTTCTTTTTTTTGAAATGGGTGCATCCTACTCTTAGGTTTTGAAATGAATCCTATGAACAAAAACCAACAAATGGTGCAAAATTGAAAGAAAAACTGATGGTGGAATAGTACTTTCAAAGCATCGAAAAAAATGTAGAATGAAATGCTTTAGTATCTCACTCACAACTCCCAATACCTCTCAAGAATAGATCTAGCAAGTCCCCAAATTTTAGCCTCTATCAAGCACTAAACCCGTGCTGTCTGATAAAGTGTAAACGGAATGAAAATCAAAATCAAAGGTCTCTACGACTAAGTCACTCACCACCTAAGGATTACTATCCTCGGCAACGGCACCAATGTTAGTGGGTAGTCGCGACAGACGTTTGTAGCATAGCTATCTGGCACTAACATAATGTCAATACTCAAGAAAGTAACTTGGATGGGGCATAGAGACTCTTTGAGAGTGTCAACCTTAAGAAGTAAGCCTACGGAGCAAAATCGTCTTTCACACTAACAAATCTATCACTCTCAAATCTGACAAATTGCCTATGTTCTATGTCACTGTTGTCGATTGTCATGCCATTTTGGCACTCAAACGAAGTCCAAATGCAACGAAACTTTAGGAGGAGGTCTACGACACCTAGAGGCACTAACCTACCAAGTTTGGTTGCAATTTAAAAAAGGTACCAAAATTACGATCCATCAAGATCAAGGTCCAAAAACCTACAACAGAACATACTAGAAATATGGCCCTATGGTATAGGAATACTCTCCCATGGTCCAAATGTCAAAGAACGATCATTAATCCACTAGAAACAATGGATTTAGTTTTCTGACGCATAGTCATGAACCACATTAGAATTAATAATGATTACACTTAAATTAAAAAGCAATAGACAAGGAACACAATGCAATAATTGGAATCAAATTTGGATTACCAGAGCTCAAAATAAATCAATTACAAAGCGCATGAGTAGTCGCTCTCAGTCGTACGCTCCAAAACTCATAAAACCTCTTGATAATGATAATGTCTTCTTTCCCACTTGAAAAAATTAGACTTTATCCCTAGGGCTTGCTTGGCCAGTGGCTCGCTTAGAAGACTCAAACTCAATTTCAAACTTTACAACTCCGATTTTACATAAATTCGCTCAAAAATCATCTGACTAAAATCACAGATTCTCATATAATTACAAAGTCTTTTTGCAAAAATAATGATGGGATATCAAAATTTTAGGTCACATGATGGAGGAGTCGACTAGGAGGGCGCCCGTCTGGTCCATCTGCCAACACTCACCATGTTTGAAACCGTGGAAACTTGGATCTATTTGGAAACAAAAGCTCCTTGGTTTCAAGAATCACAAGAACAAGGGGGGACCGTAGCCATTGTGCAACATGTTTTTCAATGTCAAGCATGCAATTGCAACAACCTGCTCGATTCCCACCACATTATGAATACATAGTTTGAGAATACAAAGTTGGGTGTGAGGTCATAGTGGAATGTTTTTGTGGCTTCATAATTATGTTTTGGCTTGCTTTTGCAGTCATATTTCATCTACATTGATGGAGTATCAACCACTTCATAGCCTCTACGGCAAATTCAAACCTATACATGGGGATATTGGAGCAACAATTTTTGCATACCTTTGTCCAATAACATTGGTTCAAAAGAGAATTTCTACTCCTATATTGTACCTACTATTATGCAAGGTTATGGGAAGCTTGAACCCATCAAGGTATCTTCCTTATTAAGTATGAAATAGCCATAACTAGATTTATGGTGGTGGCATCTTTCAAGCAAAAGATAGTATCAAATGTACAAAACTCCTTGAAGTATGTAAGGTCTCTAACCCCGACCAAAAAAGAGCACCATTGTACCATGAAATGAACATAATGGAAAAAGTTACTATTTTTAGCAGTTTTCCAAATTCTGTTAGTGCCATGATGTTAATAATGTTTTAAGCTTCGAAATGTGAATTAAAATAATTTTTGTAAAAACTTTTCCAAAAATAGTAAGTTTTGGTCACCCGATCCGTCCAGTTTTGACCGTCTCGAAAAACTGCATCCGTACCCGAAATTTGAAAAAAACACATTTTCGGACCCCGAGGGCTGTTAAATATGGCAGGTACTTGGACAGATACGCTTTAGTTAGAGCTTAATATAGCAATTTACAGCATTAAAATCCGACTCGTATGGCCGTTTTAGCCTAAAACCAATTTTTCCTCAGGTTGAGCGGGGAGGCACCGGGGCTCGAGGCTGTGTGGGAACAGGTCCCAGGCCACTCAGAGCCTTCTTTAGCAGCTAGGGGGCGCCCTCTCTTCTTTTAGGAGTTGTGGGAGAGTTACCAAGCTTGAGAGAGAGTGTGAGAGTCAGTTAGACTACCTAATTGGACGCTTGGTAGGCATGTAACTGGACTTGCCATGCATGAAGTGAGTGCTCAATCAGATGCTTATAGCAGCATGGGTCGATTTTCAGCATGGAGGGCCTATTTAAGAGTGTTCTCTCTCTCTCACACACACACACACACACACATATGCTCACACATCCACTCACTACACACACACACACACCTTCGGGAGGTGCTGCCGGCACATAGTTTTTGGAGAAGAAGCAAAGGAGGGAAGTGCTTTCCGATTCTCATCTCGAGGACTCCATTGGATCAAAAATTCGAGAAGAAATTCAGCCCCTAATCACAACATTAGTTCTTTTTCTCCAAGTTGTAAATTAAGTAGTGAGTATAAAATGGCCTTGGTAAAGAGAACTCGCTTCGGTGGTGCCCACGACCGCGAGGCGGGAACAAGCAACGTGAATGAGAAAGGAAAAGCTCCCATGGACGACCAAGTACCGGCCATCTCACGGACCACTCACGAGGAAGTGGAGGAGGTAGGTCACATTTTTATTCAAGTTGTTTAATTTAACATTGCATACGATAACTTAGGAAAGAACATATCCCTAAACATGTTGGAGAAATCTGACGGAAACCTCGGCATTTGAAATTCAATTGTATATTAAAGTCTAAGTAGGAAAGAATGGTTGATGGATATACTGTTTGAAACAGGAAAGAATGTTTGCTATGGAAAATTTAACTCAACATGTTCATTCTATTTCCAATGTTGAATTAGTCCTGAACCCCCTCCTGATCACAGGGGGCAGAGTTAAGGGCTCTTGAATCCACGAATGTTGGTTGAGCGGTGAATACCCACGACTTGCTTTCTATGCGGTGGGAACCCACGTCTTGCTTTCTATGCGGTGGGAATGTCCATGTCGTGCTTTGTATGCGGTGGACATACTTAGTTGTATGGACAGCTAGGCGACAACGGGAGGAGTAAGCTCTCGCTGGAGGGGGGATGTTGTACCTCCAGAACATTGGAATTTTAATGAATAAGTTTGAGTAGAATTTTTACTAGAGTATTGTCTTGGTGCCACTTTGCAATACTGATTGAAGGCTGTCTTAACGAATATTGTGATTCGGAATCTAATCAAGGAATGTTTATGTGGAACAATCATTGTGGTAGTAATTAAGACACACAAGGAAGTGTGAGTGTGGGGGTGGAAAGTGAGGGATTGGCTCAAGTTGCCAATGCCTATGAGAAGGGTGGTCCCGATTGGTCGGGAACTCTCTGTCCCCATAATGTTTAAATCGATACTAGTAATACTCATTGCCCCTAGAGCGGCGAAGTTCAAGTGTACGTGCCTCTGAAACATGGGGAAAAGGCACTCAGGATTTCTCTCCTCTGGAAGATGGATCTTAGGATCGCTAGATAGGTTAAGTACGCTTTCCCTGCGAGGTGGAGCTAGATCTCATTGCTAGTAGGCTCGACCTCGCTCGACTCACTTTGTGATGAGAGATCGTCCGCTAGTTGAACCCTGAACCACTTTGTTTGCTTCCGCTATAGATCTAGTGGCCACCAGGTTCACCATCAGATCTGTCGTTTCATACGCCGAGATGGGGACCTCACACCTGGTATCAGAGCCTAGGTTTATGAACTGAAAAATGATGTTGTTTGAAACTTTTAAAATAATAAAGGTTGGCAAGGTAGACGTACTCAAGGACTGAGCATTGATGTTTTAGGAAGATGCCAAGATTGCTTACTGCAAGTTTAGAACATTTGAGATAATGTATATGGAGGCGTGTCGTTCTCCAAATTACAATTTCCGTCAAAGTATGATGGAAATTTTGATGAAGGCCTTTGCTCCTCCATCAACGGGAATCCATCAAGGTTGGGAGATTATATGGAATAGTAAGGGTCGTATCTTCTACATCAATGCTACAAAATTTGAGTATTTGTCCACATACTTGAAGAAGCTTCATTGGGCGCATGAATTGCGGGTTATCCAAGTTTTCTACTTCCTTGGGACTTTTGGAGAAGTTAAGGTCACTGTAGATGGTCTCAAGACAACCTTGAACCGATGGGTCTTCGATCAAGCAAAGAATGTGATCCCTAGTGATAGAATTAAGCCGAATGCCATTCTGGACGTGTTTCCTCCAAACGAGAATCTTGTAATATTTGAGCCTATTAGCAATGTGTACAAGAAATATTACTCTGAGGAGATAGTAGACTATAAGCATTTGTCTTCAAACAAATATCACTTGTACTATTGTGCTCTTGAACAACCAATAGTTAGAATCCTTTAACTGTTGAACCAAGCTAGATTTGTGACTACTTGGCAAAAATCAACTACGGAACTCGACTTGGATAAGGAAATTTTGTCTTGAGTCTTTTGTCTTGTGCTGTTAAAGTTTTAAGTTGTTATTCTAGAACGGCCTCAACCCTCTTCTATCAGTGAAGTGTGAGAATTTCTTGAGATTACGGGTTGGTGTATGAATTGTCATAGATTATGCTCTTATCGTAGCTCTTATATAACAGAATTACTAAAGAAGGAAATAAGGATTGAGTGGGAGACTGAGCATGATTCTAGTTTTTCCAAGCTAAAAGGATTCCTAGTTTTGCACCTACTCTAAGGTTTCTAGATTTTGCTAAAGGATTCAAAGTAGTACTAATGCCAATAAATTGCCTTAGGAGGAGTTCTTACGCAAGAAGTAAAGACCTGCAGTATTACTACATGAAAGCTGAGAGATCATGAAAAGAATTAATCAACTCATGATTTAGAACTCTTAGCAATTATTCATGCCCTTAAGCTATGGAAACATTATCAGCTTGGGCAAATTAATTCATTGATAACGGATCACAAGAGTCTTAAGTCAGATTAGTCATAAGGAACAATTCCAAGTATGAGAAACTTTTGTCTGGTGCTCAAAATGGATGCTGTTAAGAAATTTTTGTATAATGATAGATACCTTAACGTAGAAGGAGCCTAAGAATTCCAAAAGATCTTTTACTCAAGAAGAGCATCCAAACATAAGCTCTTGATAATTCAATTGCAAGACATCCAAGGTACGTAAAGGACCTCAATGCTATAAGGAAGAGCTATCACTAAACAAACTTAAGGGTGATGTGCTACGACACATGCACCAATATCTTTCAAGATATCACATCAAAGTCAAGAGGATTAAGATGCCGTAATGAGAAATACAATCATTAGACATTCTTCAAATGACGTGAGAGTATGTAAGTATAGATTTTGTTGCAAGATTATCTCTACTCAAGGAGAACATGATGGTTGTAGTTGGTATACCCACTAAAGTGACAGCTATTATCCCAGTACAAGTCAATTATACTAACCCCAAGATAGCTCGACTGTTTATTAAGAAAGTACTCAAGTTTCATGGATTACCAAAGAGAATAATAAGCGATAGGGATGCTCAGTTTACATCTAAGTTTTAGGCATCATTGTTCCAAGCTGTTGAGACACAATTAAGATTTGGTACAGCTTATTATCCTCAAGCCAAAAGACAAACAAAGAAAGTCAATTAAGTTATTAAAAGATATGGCACAACAAACTAAGATTGTAAGAAATATACTCAAGTTGCCCAAGTTAGGCAAAAATTTTACATCAACAAGAAAAGATATTCCAGACTCTGTATTTGTGGTTGTTGATATGCTCACAAAAGTGGCTCATCTAATACCTGTAAAAACAACCTTTACTGCTTCCGATATTAGCCGAGTATTCATCAAGGGAATTTTTAGGATGCATGGTTTACCCAAGCGTATCGTCAGTGATAGAGATGCCAAGTTTACATCAAAATTTTTCACTTCTCCTTTCCAATCTATTGGGTCACAATTAGCCTTCAGTACAGCGTATCATTCGCAGACAGATGGGCAAACTGAAAGGGTTAATCAAGTCATTGAGGACATTCTCAGAGCCTATTGTTTGCAAGAACCAAAGAAGTGGTTACAATATCTACCTTTGGTGGAGTATACTTATAATTATTCCGAACACAAAAGCATTGGAATGTCACCCTTCAAAGCTCTTTATAGACAGGACAGTTTAGAACCAGTGAACTTCTCAGATCCAACCATCAGGGTAGAAGCCTCTAGGAAGATGTTAGAAGATATGGAAGCTCATACTAGAGCTATTCGCCAAGACATTGAGGCCGCTCAGGAAAGACAGAAGCACTATGCAGATAAGAACCGTTCGGAAAGAACTTTCAAAGAAGGGGATAAGGTTTTTTTGCGAGTCCGACCAAAGAAAAGCAACTTATCACTAGGTAGATATAAGAAGCTAAGCCGAAGGTATTGTGGACCATTCGAGATCGTTAAGGTTGTGAGTGACCAGGCCTAGAAGCTAAAGTTACCTACAAACTTGAAGGTTCATGATGTATTCTACGTCAGCTTACTCAAACCCTACATCCCTAATCCTGATCAATTCTTGGACTCAGATCAGATAGTCATGCCAGCACAAGGAGTTCTCGAACTCCAACCTGACTATGTACTTGAAACAAGGGAAAGGAAGTTACGCAACAGAACTATCACGGAGCATCTAGTAAAGTGGAAGGATTACCCTGAAGAAGATGCAACTTGGGAGGACGAACCAACACTCATCAAGGATTACTCAAACACATTCTTGAGATGAGGACATCTCAAATTTTTCACGTTGGGGAGGTTGTAAGGTCTCTGACCCCGACCAAAAAATAGCACCATTGTACCATGAAATGAACATAATGAAAAAAGTTACTATTTTTAGCAGTTTTCCAAATTTTGTCAGTATTATGATGTTTAGAATGTTTTAAAGCTTCGAAATGTGAATTAAAATTTTTTTTGTAAAAAATATTCCAAAAATAGTAAGTTTTTGGTCACCCGACCCGTATAGTTTTGACTGTCTCGAAAAACTGCACCCGTACTCCCAATTTGAAAAAAATGCATTTTCGGACCCCGGGGACTGCTAAATATGGCAAGTACTCGGACAAATACGCCTTAGTTAGAGCTTAGTATAGCAATTTACGGCATTAAAATCCGACTCGTATAGCCGTTTTAGCCTAAAACCAATTTTTCCTAAGGTTGAGCGGGGAGGCACCAGGGCTCGAGGCTATGTGGGAACAGCAGGTCCCAGGCCACTCAAAGCCTTCTTTAGCAGCTAGGGGGCGCCCTCTCTTCTTTTGGGAGTTGTGGGGGAGTTGCCAAGCTTGAGAGAGAGTGTGAGAGTCAGTTAGACTAGCTAATTGGACACTTGGTAGGCATGTAACTGGACTTGCCATGCATGAAGTGAGTGCTCAATCATATGCTTATAGCAACATGGGTCGATTTTCAGCATGGAGGGCCTATTTAAGAGTGTTCTCTCTCTCTCTCTCTCTCTCTCTCTCTCTCTCTCTCTCTCTCACACACACACACACACACACACACACACATATGCTCACATATCCACTCACTACACACACACACCTTCGCGAGGTGCTGCCGGCACACACAGTTTTTGGAGAAGAAGTAAAGGAGGGAAGTGCTTTCCAATTCTCATCTCGAGGACTCCATTGGATCAGAAATTCGAGAAGAAATTCAGCCCATAATCACAACATTAGTTCTTTTTCTCCAAGTTGTAAATTAAGTAGTGAGTATAAAATGGCCCCGGTAAAGAGAACTCGCTTCGGTGGTGCCCACGACCGCGAGGCGGGAACAAGCAACGTGAATGAGAAAGGAAAAGCTCCCATGGACGACCAAGTACCGGCCATCTCACGGACTACTCACGAGGAAGTGGAGGAGGTAGGTCACATTTTTATTCAAGTTGTTTAATTTAACATTGCATACGATAAGTTAGGAAATAACATATCCCTAAACATGTTGGAGAAATCTGACGGAAACCTCGGCATTTGAAATTCAATTGTATATTAAAGTCTAAGTAGGAAAGAATCGTTGATGGATATACTGTTTGAAATAGGAAAGAATGTTTGCTAGGGAAAATTTAACTCAGCATGTTCATTCTATTTCCAATGTTGAATTAGTCATGAACCCCCTCCTGATCACAGGGGGCAGAGTTAAGGGATCTTGAATCCACGACTGTTGGTTGAGCGGTGGATACCCACGACTTGCTTTCTATGCGGTGGGAATGTCCATGTCGTGCTTTCTATGCGGTGGACATACCTAGTTGTATGGGCAGCTAGGCGACAATGGGAGGAGTGAACTCTCGCTGGAGGGGGGATGTTGTACCTCTAGAACATTGAAATTTTAATGAATAAGTTTGAGTAGAATTTTTACTAGAGTATTGTCTTGGTGCCGCTTTGCAATACTGATTGAAGGGATGTCTTAACGAATATTGTGATTCGGAATCTAATCAAGGAATGTTTATGTTGAACAATCATTGTGGTAGTAATTAGGACACACAAGGAAGTGTGAATGTGGGGGTGGAAAGTGGGGGCTTGGCTCAGGTTGCCAATGCCTATGAGAAGGGTGGTCCCGATTGGTCGGGAACTCTCTGTCCCCATAATATTTAAATCGATACTAGTAATACTCATTGCCCCTAGAGCGGCGAAGTTCAAGTGTACGTGCCTCTAAAACATGGGAAAAAAGGCACTCGGGATTTCTCTCCTCTTGGAAGGTGGGTCTTAGGATCTCTAGATAGGTTAAGTACGCTTCCCCTGCGAGGTGGAGCTAGATCTCATTGCTAGTAGGCTCGAACTCAACTCACTTTGTGATGAGAGATCGTCCGCTAGTTGAACCCTGAACCACTTTGTTTGCTTCCGCTATAGATCTAGTGGCCACCAAGTTCACCATCAGATCTGACGTTTGATACAGTGGGGTGGGGACCTCACAGTATTCTAAAGCTTCTAGGTCTATGGGCTTAAGTTGATGTTTGCATGTTCATTGTTATGCACATATCTTTACAGAGTTGCATTTGCAGAGACAACCACAATGTTTGTTTGCAAAGATGTGCACTATGAGGATTTGGGGAGGCTTTTAGAAGAGAACTTGGGTTTGTTAGAGGGCATGCACAATGGAGATAGGTACCATTGTAGGGGTGGAGCATTAGGTATTGGGATGCGCTCTCGCACCTCCTTGTAGGTATGATTTCATTATGATCAATGGATGTGCAAGCTTTGAGTGTGGACTCCCTTATAGTGTGTATAGGGAGCTATTGCAAGTTTTGAGGATGCCAATGATGCTCTAGAAACTATCCAAGTGAACAAGCATTGGACTCTTGACAATGTGCGAGAAAATTTAGCCATTATGGGTTTTAAGGACCTTCAGAAAGCTCAATTTCATCTCCAAGTCACAAGGTGAGGATTTTTTCATCAAAGTTTTGGTCCATCAAAGTTTGACATTTATTGCTTTAGTTATTGTTGAATGTCTGTAGATTGGAAAGAGAATGGAAGACAAAAACAAGGTCCATCATGATTGGGGTGTGGATGGAACTATGATCTCACTGTTGTATCTTTGTTACTCTTATATTTTTGAAAAAAAATCTCCTCTATAATCAATTTGCTTAGCTTTGGCACATTTTGGATTTTGAATATAATTTTTCATTCAACAATAGCAGTCTTGTGTACAATTTGTTTCAATATCATTTTTATGTATTTTTTAGAATCTTGGGATCACAAGGAGGTGAAAGTCCATTGTTATAGCGTACGTTGGCTGCCCTATTAAAGAAGACATTTTAATAAGCTATTTTTGGAAAAGATGCCTTTTTTAAAAAGGACACCATTATAAAAGGGGGGTTTGATAACTCATTCACACTTTTCACTTTCGCAACCCTTGAGCTCTTCCTTTGTCTATCGACACTCCAAACCATATATGGATACATCCACAGTCTCTACCTTTGTACCCACGTCCACCTCTTTGTCATGCTTTACTCTCTTCCTTGAGGACACCAACTACAAGGAAAATTTGGAACTTCACACACTTTTCACATGCTCCCCAGCCTTGCTGCCATAGTTTCCCTCCACATGGATGCATTTGCAAAGATTTCAACATTCATAGAGGAGCACATCATCTAATATGCCATAACTATTCCCTCACATGCAAGGATCTGGGTGCCTTGTAACCTCTTGCACTACATCCACAAAAGACTATCTGTTCTCTAAGCAGTTGAGATGATTCCAAGAAATTTCCATTGATATAGGCCATTTCTTGTGGACGAGCAGGCCCTAGGGGTGCCAGTGTTAAAGAAACAACTTCAGGTTGGCTTCATCATCAAGGATGCCAAGAAGTAGCAAAGTATCCCTATGAACCCTTTGGCCGAAGGCCATGCACTTCAACTTGAGTACCCTAGGTGGCTCGAGAAAGTGGTTAAAAAACCCATCATTGTGGCTAGCACTAGTGTCACTCTAAAGGATGCTCCACTGATGGATGATGCAATCCCAAAAGTAGAGATCAATTACTTATCGTTATTGGTAGTGGATGGGGTAGAGTTTATTTTTTTGCATGACTTAGAGAAAGTGTTTGGCCTATGCATGGAAGAATGCATGAGTGTGCTATGCACCAGTGTCCAATTTTCCCTAAACTCCACGCTAGATGCCCTTGAGAGTAAGCTTCTTCCACTCGGTGACTCTTTCACTGACACTATCACACTTGTGTGTGAGGAGATTCTGGTAGCAAAGAAATTTCACGTGGCAGAGGAATCACGCAAGCTAAGGTTGTGGATGCAAGGATACCTACTCCAATGTACAACCCCCCTCTGATGAGCCAAAGATCGTGGATGCTGTAAAGTCATGCATCGACTTGGATGTCAAGGGAAATAGAGAGGAGGCGGACAAGGAGAAAGAGTTGAATTCTATCTTAATTTCAAATTTGTTTTTTCTTAGCTTAATTTTCCTTTGATTGGTTTTTGACAGGATTTCTTGGAGCTTGATGAGTTTGCAGCGCAGACGGGCGGCAAGTGAAACGATTTTCGGACCACAATCCTTCCTTGCATATTACATAGGAAAAATATCCCCTGACAATGTTGCCATTGTACTATATGAATTCAATCCCAAAGTTCATTTCATGGCATGGTCTTTGAAAGCCTTGAGAAAAGTCTTGTGGTTAAGCGCCATTGTCCAAACTGCTCATCTTTTATTCCTAGTGTGTAGATCCCTGGCATGCACTGTATTTGGCACTGGCTTTCGTGGCAAGGTACTTGCCCAAAAAGGGATACATGCCTCTGTTGGATTGATTGACCCTAAGGCGACAACACACTCCCTCTTGGTCGGGGAGTTTCCTTATGTGCAAGAGAGACGTCATTGGGAAAACAAGAACAAGGGCCACCTCTATAGCAATGTCTCCCAATAGCGCTCAAGGCACAAATTCAACACCACAACAAGTATTAAAATAACTCCCACAATACCACAACTCAAAGGTAGTTAATCCCTTGGGACTTTACAAGCACACGCCCACCTAAAAGATCACCATGGAAACTAGGAAGCACCTGCACTAGCATGGAATTACAACACACATTGATCAATGTACTTGAGGAAAAGAGCTTCTCATTTCACTATATGATAAAACCACAATTTGAAAGTGTATATACACCACAAAACAAGCGAGCTTCCACAACTCACTATAGATAAAACTACCTACAGGCTGCCATACCATGTACCCTGCGGGAAACAAGCGGTATTTCCCAAACCAAAACTCCAAAAGGGTTGTTTTAAAGCCTAAAAATTTTATGTATTTTTTGCAACAAAACCTCTAAATACCACAATTTTCAAATCTATGCACCTCTATGTGCAAAATCCACACACGCTTTTGACATCGAGCATTATTTTCATATGCATAAATTTACACAAAAATGGGGTGTACAAAATTCGTGCAACAATGCCAAGAAATAGCTAAGAAAATTATGGGCACCCCAAATGAATGATGTAACATCCTTCCTTTTAATTACTAATAAAATATATGCAGTTGCCTCTCTGTTCAATTATGTTTTGAGGTCTTTAAAAAACCCTAAACTTGGTGTTGTTATTTATGAATGTGTGTCCTTTTTGCTTTGCCAAATTGTAACTCGTGCCGGTGTCAAGAGGAGGGGGTGAATGGATGCATGGAAACTTAAATTTAATTTGAATTTGTGCTTCTCTGGTGTCCTGGGGTGCACACGAGGCCAATCAAGGGAAGGGGGGGCACAAGGGCATGCAAAACTGCCAAATATGGTTCTATTTGGAAGTTTTGCATGCCCTTGTGCCCCCCCCCCCCCCCCCCCCCCCCCCCCTTTGCCTTGATTGGCCTTGTGTGCATCCCACGACACCAAGAAAACACAAATTTAGCTTAAAGTCAAGTTTCCATGCATCCATTCACCTCCTCTCCCTGACACTTATAGGTCCAAAGGTGAATGGGCTCATGAACACTTGAATTTGGGCAAAAAGATGTGTTTTTCTAGTGACCTAGGGTGCACACAGTCCATTCGAGGAAAAAAGAGGGGTGGTCACAAGGGCGTGCAGAAATGCCAAACAAGGACCTCTACGGGCCCTTGTGGCCACCCCCCTTTTTGCCTTGGCTGGCCTTGTGTGCACCCAAGACACCAAAAACACTCAAATTGTGCTTAAATTCAAGTGTCCATGCATCCATCCCCCCCCCCCCCCCCCAACAACACACTATGGATTCAAAGGTTGTGCACCAAACATGCAAATTTAACTTAAAAACATTAGGAGGTTAAATGATATTGGACATAGAAGATACAAAAGTCTGAATCCTTTAATCATCAACAAAATGTTTGGATACAAAAGGGTGGGCAATACAAAAATATAAGTTTCACTTTCGCTAATTCTCGAAGTCTCGCCTCAACTGATGCGTAAGTTGCATGTCCTTTGGTTGTATAGTCACTCTCTTTGCATGTACGGCACATAAATTGGTATCCTCTGTGGGCCTCAACAGCTTCTTGAATTGCCTCCATTGCCATTGCTTGCATTCTATATTGATTTCCATAGCTTTGAAGCATCTCTTTCACCATGCGAGCAAAGAGGCTCATTGAATGAGAAAATCTTTTGTCTTCTAGTAGTGTCGAATTTCCACAAATGCCCTTGTGATTTTGCAAAGACACTCGGATTGTTTGGGGGGCACTTGCACATTTGTTGGTGGGGGACGCTTGGGCTTCTTAAAAACTTGGATTTATAGTGGTTTACATGCTTCATTGCTGGTGGTTCTCCCTCCTTCGGGTCCTCATGACTTCCTCTCTCCTTGACCCCCAATCTTGTGATGTAAGGAGAGCTCCTTGCCCATGGGGTAGTGTCTTCTCTGCC